>NW_026526766.1:85064987-86264987 GCF_024362965.1 Panthera pardus
AGTTTAATCCATTTACATTTAAGTACTGGTGAGGAAGGATTTACTTCTACCATTTAGCTGTTTTCTGTATACCTTGTATGTTTTTTGTTTCTCAATTTCTCCATTACTACCTTTTAAAAACATTTATTAAAAAAATAAAGCATTTATTCTTTTCTGGCATGCCATTTTGATTCCTTTCATTCCTTTTCATGTATATTATTATTTTCTTAGTAGTTACATTGAGATTTACAATTAATCTCTTAAACTGTTCCTTACACCTCCATCCCTTTCCCTTCATTTTGTTATTGTCATGGATTACATCTTCATACATTGCCTATTTATGTTGATTTATAAGTATTGTTTTATGGATTTGCATTTTCAAGCATACAGGAAAAAAGTTATAAGTCAAAATAATAACAGCTTTTATGTTTATGTTGTTAACCTTTATCATTGGTCTTTATTCCTTCATATGCCATTGAATTACTACCTAGTATTCTTTTTTTTTTTAATATTCATTTATTATTTTTGAGAGACAAAAAGAGACAGAGTGCAAGCAGGGGAGGAACAGAGAAAGAGGGAAACACAGAGCACTTGAAGCAGGCTCCAGGCTGTGAGGTGTCAGCACAGAGCCCGATGCAGGGCCCGAACCCACGGAGATCATGACCTGAGTGAGCTCAAGTCGGATGCTTAACCGACTGAGCCACCCAGGCGCCCTTACCTAGTATTCTTTTATCTCAGCTTGAAGGATCCCTTTTTATCATTTCTTGTAGAAAAGTTCTGGTAATGAATGGGGCACCTGGGTGGCTCAGTCGATTGAGCATCCGATTTCGGCTCAGGTCATGATCTTGCAGTTTGTGAGTTCGAGCTCCACGTCGGGCTCTGTGCTAACAGCTCGAAGCCTGGAGCCTGCTTCAGAATTCTGTGTCTTCTCCATCTCTCAGCCCCTCCCCCGCTCATGCTCTGTGTCTCTCTGTCTCTCAATAATCAATAAACGTAAAAAAAGAAAAGTTCTGGTAATGAATACCCTTACCTTTTGTTTATCTGGGAGTGTCTTAATTTCTCCTTCATTCAAGAAAAGGTAGTTTTGCCAGATACAGAATTATCGGTTGACAGTTTTTTCTTCTAGCATTTTAAATATGCCATACTACTACTTTCTGACCTGTGTGTTTTTTTTTAAGGTGTGAATCTTAATTGAAGATGTCTCTCATGTGATGAGGCATTTCCTTCTTACTGCGTTCAGCTCCCTTGTCTTTGACTTTCTACTTACTGTTTAACTTACAATGTGTCTAATGTGGATCTCTTTCGTTTTATCCTGCTTGGAGTTTGTTGAGCTTCCTGGATGTATAGGTTTCTCTTTTATCCAGTTTGGGAAGTTTTCTACCAGTATTTCTTTTAATACCTTTTCTACTCTTTGAGACTCCCATGGTGTGCATTTGGTACATTTAATGATGTCCCACAGTTACCTCACACAGTGTTCATTTCTCTTCATTTTTCTCACCACTCCTCTGACTCAATAATTTCAATTGCCTTGTCTTTGAGTTTGGTGACTTTTTTTTCTTCTGCCTATTTTAAATCTGCCATTGAACTCCTCTTGCGGACTTTTTACTTCAACTTGTATTGGTTTCCTGTGTCTTTCAAACAAAACACCACAGACTAGGTGGCTTAAATAACAGGATTTTTTTTTTTTCTCACAATTCTAGAGGCTAGAAGAGCAAGATCATGGTGTCTGTAGATTTGGTTTATCCTGAGGCCTTTCTCCTCAGCTTGCAGATGGCCACCTTTTCACTGTGTCTTCACATTGTGTACCCCCTAGATGCTGCTGTGTGTCCAAATTTAATTTCTTACAAGAACACTAGTCAGATTGGATTAGGGCCCACCCTAATAACTCTATTTTAATGACCTGTTTAAAGGCCTCATATACAAATACCGTCACATTCTAGGGTTTTGAGGGGCGGTTAGGGCTTCAGCTATTCTTCTCAGCTCCAGAATTTCTGTTTGGTTCCTTTTTATAATTTCTGTCTCTTTACTGACATTATTCTCCCGATTTCCTTTAGTTTTTGTCCATAGCGGGGTTTTTCGTGTGTGTGTGCGCGCACGCGTGTGTTTTAAGCAATTTGAGCATATGTAAGATAATTGATTTACTTTAGTATGACTAGTAATTCCAATGTCGAGAATCCCCCAAGTATAGTTTCTAATATTCTTTTCCTTGTGAATGCATCTCTTTATACTTTGTAATTTTTGGTTGAGAACTAGAACATTTTAAGTATTCAAATATGGTAACTCTTGAAATTAGATCCTTCCCATCCTATGGGATTTCTTTTGTTACTTGTTGAGGGCTGCAGTTGTCAGTTTGCATGACAGTTTTTCCAAGCTATTTTTGCCAAGTCTGTATCCCTTGTTGCATGTGGTCACTGAAGTTTCTGTTGTTTTATCTGTGTGGTCAGCCTGTGACCTGACAGACTTCCTTAAATACTTTGACCCAGGCTCGGGGGTGGGAGGGAGGGGAGCATGTTTGTCTTTTGAAATCTTATGATCAAAAAAAAAAAAAAACAAACCAATTATGCTCAGTGCTGCTGGGGAAGCCACTGCTGCCTGAGAGGGCCAGAACAAAGCTGCATGGATCCACCATACTGGCCAGAATGTAAATGCCCCAGTTTTTGGCGGACATATTCCTTGTTGTCCTCCCTGCCACGAGCCAGCCACTCTAGGAGTGGGTCGGGGGTGGGGAGTGGGGGTTATAGCTGGTTTGTGCGGGCAGCACTGCTAGTGAGGTTCAGCAGCCTCTCTCTTCAGCAGGCATTGCCTTGGTTGCTACAAGTGTCTGATCAGATTCCAGAGTTCTCAAATAGTTGATTCTGATCCTTCAGCAGCTTACTGGTTGTTTTGATGGTGGGACTGATCCCGAGAGCTTCCTACTCCACCATTTTCTCTGTTATCACTTATGACATTTATTTTTATAGAGTTGTTTTTAAAAGTGTTGTTCTCAGTCATTTAACGTTCCACAACATTATTTGAAATCTTGATGAGAAGATTAATATTCAATAATAGTGTTGGAAAATAGGCTAGACATTTTGGAGGGAAAAGGGCTGGATTCCAACCTTACTCCTTATGCCAAAACAAACTCTTTGTGTATTAAACATTTAAAAGCTTTAAAAAAAAAAAAAATGCTACCAGGGAGGGGCACCTGGCCGGGTAGCTCAGTCAAGTGTCCAATTCTTGATTTTGGTTCGGGTCATGATCTCATATTTTGTGAGTCAAGCCCCGCATCAGGCCTGCTTGGGATTCTCTGTCTCTCTCCTTCTCTCTGTCTGCCCCTCCCCTGCTCTTGCTCCCTCAAAATAAATTAATTACTTAAAAAAAAAAAAAAAAAAAAGTGGTACCGGGGAAAAAAACTAAATCTTTTTATTTATTTAAAATAATCTTGGAGTTGGGGATGCCTTTCTATGTCTAACACAAAACCCTAGAGCCATAAAAGCAAAGACTGGGTAATTTATATAAATTTCAAAGTTAATTTCTTACATTTATAAAAAACTAAAAATCAATAAGATGAATTGCCCAATTTATTTGAACAAAGACTATAACTGATAACTTATAGGAAAAACACATGACCAGTAAACATGAATAAAGAATATCGTTCTCATTCATAATTAAATAAATGTTGATCTAAATAATAATGAATCATGGATTATTTGCTTAGGAGGCTTGCAAACTTTTTTTTTCTTGTTTGATAACGTCCAGAATTGTTAAGGGTGTGGAGTGTTATTTACTGTTGATAGGAGTGTGACTTGGTGCAACCTTTCTGGAAAGTAGCTTTGTAATACACATCAAAATGTCAAATGCACAGTCCTTTGACCCAGCAATTCCGCTGATAGAATTTACCCTATAGATGTTTCCAAAGATACGCCAAGATAGTTATGCACAGTATAATTACATTGTGTATTTATCATAGCATTCCTCATAATTTCAAAAGCCTAGACAATTGAAATTCTATAAGAGAGCTGCTTAAATTATGGTAAGTCCATATAATAGGAACTATATAGTCATTAAACAGCATTGAGTTCTTTTTGTGCTAATGAGAAAGTGAGAGAGAGAGAGCACAAGCTCCAGATGGCAGAGAGACGAGGACAGAGGATCCTAAGCAGGCTCTGCACTGACAGCGAGCTGGATGTAGGGCTCAAACTCATGAACCGCAAGATCATGACCTGAGCCAAAGTCGGACCCTCAACTGACTGAGCCACCCAGGTGCCCCTATTTTTGTTTTAAATTACTATGAAATGTTTTAAGAGGTATAAACCATAAATTAATACTTATTTCTAAAAACACTATCTTACCTCTTAAAATTATTATTGACTTATCTGGTATTTTGTTATCTTCCTAGAAGAGGGAGAATGATGTTATAGGAAAAATAGGATAGGCTTTGAAGTGATGAAGACCTAGAATCACAGCCCAATCTCATAAAAATTAGCTCTGGGGTGCCTGGGTGGCTCAGTCGGTTAAGCGTCAGACTTCGGCTCAGGTCATGCATGATCTCACGGTCCATGAGTTTGAGCCCCGCGTCCAGCTCTGTGCTGACAGCTCAGAGCCTGGAGCCTGCTTCAGATTCTGTGTCTCCCTCTCTCTGACCTTCCCCTGTTCATGCTCTGTCTCTCTCTGTCTCAAAAATAAATAAACATTAATAAAAATTAGCTCTTATTTTAACCTTGGTAAAGTTACTTGAACCTGAGTTACTTGAACCTGAGTTACTGAACCTGAGAATATTGATCTCTATATTTGCAGTCATTATAAAGTGGAAAAAAGGAGTACAGTCCCTGCTACACAGTACCGACTCAAGAAACATTAGTTTCTTTTCTTGGTCTTTCTCCCTATCTCTCAAAGATGACTTTCAATCTTTGGGTTTTTGGGGTTTTTTAAATGTTTTTTATTTATTTTTGAGAGAAGACAAGTGGGGGAGGGGCAAAGAGAGGGGGGCAGAGGATCTGAAGCATGGTCTGCGCTGACAGCAGTGAGCCCAATGTGGGGCTTGAACTCACGAACTGTGAGATCATGACCTTAGTCGAAGTCGGACGCCCATCCGACTGAGCCACCCAGAGCCCCTGGGTTTTGGTTTTGGTTTGGTTTTAATCTCATACTTAGAAAACCTGGCATTTAGCAATGTTTGGATATAGTTTTAGAGCCAGATGATGGATAGTGCCAATAAATCTCTTGGGTTTACTGGTTTATTTTAATTTACTGTGGAATTATGGGGCATGAGTAGGTGTCTGACAGAGTTTATCTTGTGGATTGCTGCTGTTAGCTTCTCTAATGCTTGACTACCCCACTAAATATATTTACAGTAACAACACAGGCAATCCTTTATTCTTTGTTATAACTTTATCTTCGGATTGAGGTCATTCAGTAACAGGGACAATATTTAGTATGCTCTTTGGTCTGTAAACAATTTGGAAACCATCAGATAGAAGGAATACCTTGCCTTACTTACCGCTTCATTCTGCTTCACGTCAGAATCTCCTAAAAGGGCTAAAATTCTGCTGGCAACTAAAGAAAGTCACATTGTTTGGGACTTCAGTGAGTTTGCACCTGTGGTGCTGAAGGACCAAAGGCAAGATTGTTCTGACCACTTCAGCTCCCTTTCCCCTCACTCCTACACTGGATTTTAGGCTAATGGTCTCCTTTCAGTTCCTTGCACTGGCTGAGTTCATTCTAGTCTCAGAAACTTTACACAAGTCTTTCCTTCTTCCAACAATTCCATCCTCACTTCCTCACCCCACCTTGGCAAATGTGGATTAAATCGGAGGTCTCTTAAAAATTCTACTGCTTGCACAGGCATCATGTTTGTCTTGACTAGAAATATGTACTTTGTTTTATTCAGGAGATTTGTACAGCTTACAAAGCACATCTCTGAATTCTATTCTCATTCATAGACATAGGCAAAATCAAGAGTTAATACCAGGAAGAGTAGCGGGTCGTTCCTGGCACCCCCGCACCTGCAGGCTTTGCTCTGGGGGATGAATGCTCCACCCACTAATGCCCACAAGCAAGGGGACTCTATGGAACTGTGGAACTTGTCTTAGTTTTCTTAGTGATCAATAAGCGTCTCTTTGGGCTGGAATTAGCACTCGTTTTTCTTTCTCTTGTAGCACTGAACAAGATTTGTGATGAAATGGAGCCTGGAACAAACTCTTTTCGAGTAGAATTTCCTGATTTTTCCAGCACCATTCTGCAGAAACTGAACCAGCAGCGCCAGCAAGGACAATTATGTGATGTCTCCATTGTTGTCCAAGGCCACATTTTCCGGGCACACAAAGCTGTTCTTGCTGCCAGTTCACCCTACTTCTGTGACCAGGTACTCCTGAAAAATAGCAGGAGGATTGTTTTACCTGATGTGATGAACCCAAGAGTGTTTGAGAACATTCTCCTATCTAGTTATACGGGACGTCTAGTCATGCCTGCTCCAGAAATTGTTAGTTACTTAACAGCAGCAAGCTTCCTCCAGATGTGGCATGTGGTAGACAAATGCACTGAGGTTTTAGAGGGAAACCCTACGGTTCTTTGTCAGAAGCTAAACCATGGCAGTGACCACCAGTCTCCTAGCAGCAGTAATTATAATGGCCTGGTCGAGAGCTTTGAGCTGGGCTCTGGGGGCCACGCTGATTTCCCCAAAGCCCAAGAACTGAGGGACGGAGAGAATGAAGAGGAGAGCACCAAAGACGAGCTGTCATCTCAACTCACTGAGCACGAATACCTTCCCAGCAACTCGTCCACAGAGCATGACCGGCTGAGCACGGAAATGGCGAGCCAGGACGGCGAGGAGGGGGCCAGCGACAGCGCCGAGTTCCACTACACCCGGCCCATGTACAGCAAGCCCAGCATAATGGCGCACAAGCGCTGGATCCACGTGAAGCCCGAGCGCTTTGACCAGGCATGTGAGGGCATGGATGTGCACGCGCCCTACGATGAGCACCAGGTCACTGAGTCTGTCAACACCATGCAGACGGAGCACTCGGTCCAGCCTTCGGGAGTGGAGGAAGACTTTCACATCGGGGAGAAAAAAGTAGAAGCGGAGTTTGACGAACAGGCCGATGAAAGCAATTATGATGAGCAGGTGGATTTCTACGGCTCTTCCATGGAAGAGTTTTCTGGAGAGAGGTCAGACGGTAATCTCATCGGGCACAGACAGGAGGCTGCCCTGGCATCGGGCTACAGTGAGAATATTGAAATGGTAACAGGGATTAAAGAAGAAGCTTCCCATTTAGGATTCTCAGCCACCGACAAGCTGTATCCTTGTCAGTGTGGGAAGAGTTTCACTCACAAGAGTCAGAGAGATCGACACATGAGCATGCACCTCGGTCTTCGGCCTTATGGCTGTGGTGTCTGTGGTAAGAAATTCAAAATGAAGCATCATCTCGTGGGGCACATGAAAATTCATACGGGCATAAAGCCCTATGAGTGTAATATCTGCGCAAAGAGATTTATGTGGAGGGACAGTTTCCACAGGCATGTGACTTCTTGTACCAAGTCCTACGAAGCTGCAAAGGCTGAGCAGAATACGACTGAGGCTAACTAAAAATAGGATCTGGCCCTTGAGTGGCAGGCACAAAAATAAACTATGGTAATTATGCAAATCTGGGCACAGATGATGCGTGCTGCTTGCTATTATGAGAGAAGCTTAAAAAAAAATGGGAGATATTTCTGCAAGACCAGCTCTAAGTAGGCCAATTTAAAAATCTAATTCCTCAAATTTGTATGTTCCTGTCCAGGCCTGGAGTGGGTAATGGGGATAAGTTAACCCACTTCCCAGCTGGCAAGGTAAATCTTCAGGCCCGTTGTGATTGAGGCAGGTGGACTTGGTGATACAGACATCTGCACTTGGAACTGGACTCCAGCCCACCAGTTCTGTTTCAGGTGGCAGCACATTTTGATCGCTCGTTACAAGGTCACGTTGGCATTTTACTTAGCTCTCACTATAGATACTTAGGTAATGTGGGTTTGTTTTAGTAGCTGCTTCACTGAATGAAAGGCTACTTCTGTAAAAGCTAACAGACAATGTGATTCCTAGGATGCGAAATTGATTAACAGAGCTCTCTTGTCTGGTTTTATTCTTTCTAGAGGGTATTTTAATGAAAAACTATGGAGACGCTAAAAGGGTGACATTCTAAGTAGGAAACAAATAACTTATGGTACAAGCTTCAGTTTCTGTAAGACGCCACTGTCACGATGTGTTTCAGACTCTTGATAAGGCAAAAAAGTTTTGTATTTTAGTACTAACATTTAGTTTGGACAATTGTATCTAATTGTAATTCTCTAGGGTGCCAGAGATAGGTATTTCTAATTGGTTTGCTGTCCCAAATCCTGTGTAATTATAGCATCCACACAGTGGGATCTGCTCTGTGGCTAGTAGGCGTCTAGCCTGCTTTGACCCTGACCATGGTACCATACTGGCTGCTCCAGCCATTTCTCTCTTAGGTTATGATGCTTCCTGAAGAGTTCAGTCCATGACCACAGTTGGTGGGAGGGAGCCAAGAGTCACTGCTGAGAGTTACCTGTGAGCGTAGGGAGTTTATGGAGTGCTCCAGTGAAACTCCCCAACTGTCAGCGAGAGTTGCTGAGTATCAGAATGTTGAGTGGCAGGAAAAACAACTGCCCAAGAAAAGAGGAGTCTTGAAGATACACTGGTAGGGGAGGTAGTCCCAGAGGGGTACATAGAGCTAATGCTGCCAGTTCTTTAGGAGTGCTGGAGTGTGTTTTAAAAGGGGGAAAGAGGGAGTCCTAATTTTAGAAAGTAGTCTACAGATTCATGCTCCCGGATTCTAGATAAAGCTGCATAAATTTCCAAGTCCACACAGCTGTATGTACCAAAAGACATCGAGAAAAGCAGCTATTCTTGAGACCTTTTCTGCAGCTCAGTCAGATGTTTTAGGTTAAAAAGGAAGCATATATTCAGGATGCTTTTAAGCTGTGTAATATACCTGAAGTTCTCACCAGGGTAGGACAGGGTGCTACTATTATGTCAACTTTTCCATAAATTACTGGTCTTTTACTTCCAAGTGGAAACTTTTTTCCCCTTAAAATAAAAAATAACTTTTCCTGGATTTGAGGTGAAATTTTTTTTCAGAAGTTTGGCTTTGCTCTAATGCGATAGAGATTGCTGGCAATGGCCTCTGGTCCTTAAGCTCCAACCACGAAGGAAGGCATTTACTTGTTGAACAGTATGTGGAAAGGGGAAAGAAAGTACTTATTTACCAGTCAATTCTTGTAATCAACATTACAAAACAGGGATCTATTCATTAACACTGTATCATTCTCGATATATAAAAAGCACTTTGTATTTAAAACTTTATTATAAATATATATATATATTGATTTTTTTAATCTAGAAACTAGATATTACCTCTTGGTTGTTTGCCACATTAATATTCTCTTGGTGTTGAAGCTTCACCGGTTAACAGTCCTTTCTCTGCATACATGACAGATGTGTATAGAGGAGACTGTACAATCAAAGTTCAATTTTTCCTTCTCATTTTTTCATGTTAGAAGCCAATGGATTTTAGGTATGATCCTGGCCATTGTGTGTGAGGAGAAATTGTTTTATTATTCCTACTAATTTCAGTACTAAGGCATTGAAGCCGTTTAGTTCTGCCAAAAGCCCATCACCCTCTCCCATGGTATTAGCCAATCATTTTCTGCCTGTTTGGAAGGTTTGATGTGCTGTTTCCCATTAAAGATTGTATTCAAATGAGCATTGGGACGTTTTGGGAGAAGAGTCTGAGAGATAGAATAAAAACGTTCTAGAAAAGTCATGGTTCTTCAGTTATGCTGAAATTAGCACGGCACCTTTGTTATGAGTAATGATGAAGAATTCTTGTTTAGCCAGGAGTGGTGGGCAGCCCTTGGGTGGTAGTTTTGCAAGTAGTCAGTTGTGCCGGGACTTATTTAATGTGTTGTGAAGAAAGGTGTCCTTTATTGAAATCCTTATATGTACATCAACTAAGTATAGAATTTAAAGTGTAAGTTCCTCACACCTGCTGTTTTAAGTTTTTTATGGTAGTTGGGGTTTCCTTTAAAATTAGGGTTGCTAATCGGGTCAGCCAGACCCTGTGAGATGGTTGGGCATCGGAAATGCTGGCCATGTTCAGAGAGGCGGGGAAAAGAGATTGCCTTAGTTTGGATAGTGAAAGTGAATTTTTATAAACTTTGCTTTTTAGGATTAGGAGATCATACTGTATTACTACCTTTTTTCTCCTGCCCACTCTGGGTTGGATAGTCTCTCTCCTTAGCCTCAGTACAGCTTTAGAAAATCTTTATCCTTCCAAATGAGTTTGGATAGTTGTGGGTAACATTTTCCAAACAGTCTTTCAGGGATCGTGTTAATGGCCTACAACCAAGGTATTTGTCCCCTACTTTGAGTCTTAACTGTGGTTCTTCTCCAGTCCCAGCGGGAAAGGGCTTCAAGGCACCACCAGTGGTATCTAATATTAGTATTTATACCATGCCTTTAATTTTAGGTGTACACATTACAACAATCCACTTGGTAAAGTAGGGATCACCGTCTAAGGAAGGACTGCGGTAGCCTTCCCTCAAGTGTTGAGGGTTACCCCCAGGCGCTCCTGGGCCCCGGCCTGTTGATTCTCATTTCTAGATCTCACCTTCCTCTAATCCCTTCTTTATGCCACTGCTTTCAAAGAGTCTGCCCAAAAGGGTCTTCTCCATTCTCATGGTCATCTGCTGAACGAAACTGACCCTATGTTGACTTCTAGCTGTTTAGGAAAGCTGCTTGGTCTCAGTGGCCCCTTCCTGCAGAGGCACGCACATCCCCAAGCTGCTGGGGAAGTGATGTGGGGGGCAGAGCAAAAGCAGCCCAGTCGAGTTTGCCCTGGAGCGGGGCGGGTGGGTGGGGGGGGGAGGATTGGCCACAGCCCTCTGGGTGGGTGGAGAGGACTCCGCCACACCAAATCCAGGGGTCTGTGTTTGTAAAGGTCTCTGATAATTTAGGAATGCTGGAAAACAAGCAACATACTTACCCCCTTCCCCAGCCCCCATCTGTGCCACACTAATTTTGTGATTTAATTGCTTTCATGGGTGACTAACTTTGTTCAGTAAAACCAGGGTTTGTTTGGGTTTTTTCTTTGCTACTTACATATTTAAAGGTACATGTTTCTTGTTTCTTATTTCAAATCTCTACTGATAGTGCCCAATGGGAAGATGCTGGAACACATTTTGCAAATGTGACATTTTTTTTTTGTTTGTTTGTTTTTGTTTTAGTGTTGCTTGAAGCCTGTGTCATAATGTCAGTTGCTGCTGCCTTCTTTCCTTTTATGAGGTTCCCAATGTTTCTTCCAGAAAATTACTTTATTTATGCAAGTCAGGTGACTCTTAGACCACAAAACCATTTGATGATAAACAGATTATCATTAGGTGCATATCTTATTGATATTTTGTGAAATGTTATGCCTGTGTTGCAAAAGTTGAATAGTTTTGTCTTTATATATTGCTGTCTTCAGTGTACAGCATGGTTTTACTTAATTGAATGTTACTGTTTAATATTTTCTTCTTATAGAAGAGACCATGCCCTTTTGTATGACATGTTTTAATAAATGTTATCCGTCAACTTTGTAAAAGTTTTGTTTTTCACTCTGGTTATATGACCACATGTCTTTGTTTTCATCCTGGCTTTTGCCACCTGAGAATAAAAGTTATTTTGTGGCCTTTTGATAAGTAAATGCCAAATGCACAATCTGATCAAATGGGTAGTGAGTGAGCATTTGCTGTGCCAGGCATTTATGATGCTGATCTCATCTTAACCACCCCCCCCCCCCCCAGCTCTGTCAGGAATTTAGATGTGCTAGATATTCTGTTGGCTTCTCCAGATCCCCTCCCTACTGTGTGCCTCGCTCTGGAGGCTGGCCTCTGCAGACCCGTCCTGTCTTCTGGTCAGGGTACGCCAGGGCTACTCTGGGAGGAGGCTGGCGGATCAGAGAGAGAAGTCTGGGAATTCCCTCCCCTGGCTCCTTCCTGCCAGGTGTGGGTTGACAGTGGCTGGGCTCCTCTGCCTAGGGCCGTAGCTCCAGTCTAGCAGCTTCAGGGTTTGGTAACCACATCCTCTCCTTGTCCCTTGCAAGCCGAGGACTGGTCCTGACTCCCTGTTTTGCCAGCCCTCGGGAGCTTCGCTGTCCTCATACGAGTCCCTTAACCTGCCCACGCCCTTTGTAAATAGTCCCCTTATGAAACTCAGGCACCCCAGCCGAGTGTGCCCGCTGTTTCACACCAGGCCTCTGGCTGATGCCTTAGACACACTCATTTCACTGTGAGCCTGTTGTGATTGAGAGAAGGTAGATTTGTTACCAAACGTGGAACAGTGACTGCAGAGTGGAGCTCGGATGCAAATGGAGGACTTCACGGCTGCAACACTCGGAGATGCTTCTTTCCGCTGCTCTGAGATGTCCCCATGCTCTGCAGTTGGGTCTCTCCCTCACCTCGCCGGGCCTTTCCCCCCTCATCCCCCCTCCCTAAGAAAAGCCTCAAGAAACAGCAACAGTGCTCTTTAAAAGTGCTGCAGGCACCGAGGGCCCCACGTATTTCCTAACAACAGCTCATTACCAGAGACACTGCTTGTTTTAGACCAAACTTAACCGTCTTCCCACACAAACCTTCTGTTACCACTGTTTGTTGTGAGGGATTTTTTTTCCCCTCCCCATTGCTGATTTTAAAGCCAACTACAGATTGCCTCAGCTAGCTTAGCCATTCTCTGTGTGGGAAGAAGTCCAGAAGAACCATCGCTAGCCCTTTTTGAGGTGGGCCCGGTCGGTCCGTGCTGACCGAGGGCAGACGGTCGGGCCCCGGGGCCTGGTGACCCCTCTGACCCCCGCAGGCCGGCCCACCTGGGAAGCAGGCTTCCCCACACCAGCTGCCACAGGGGCGGAGAGGCCTCTGGGCTGTGAAGATGAGAAGCACCGCGCGCCTTGTCGGGAGAAAGGAAAAGATGGGATGTGGCTCGTTTGTATTTGGGAACAGAAGGGGGGTGGGGTGTGAGGGTGTAACCCAGATGGAGCATGTCACACCTGTGCGGTTTATTTAGATTTCCTCACAGCCAATTCAGAGACTGCTTCCCACCAGACCACCGGCGCACTCCTGGAGACGGTCTCCACGCCCAGGCATCTCGGAGGGTACGCCGCTCTAGAACTTGCCCGCAGTCAGTGGACCAGCCAGCAGGTCGGCCGCAGGAAATGAGGTAAGCGCGAGCCTGACGTAGCAGTCATCTATGACTTGGCGAATGATTTTAGACATGTCCTCGGTGCAGAAAGCGAAAGATGGGAGCCCTGTGCCCTTCCAACTCTGTCTTGTGTTCATAAGAAAACTCGGTCCGTGTTCTGTTTAGAGTTCAGTGAAGGAAGATGGGCGCAGACGGCATTTTTTTTTTCCCCCCTTAACGAGAAACCAGAAGGGCACTGAGAGTGAGGAAGGAAGTTTGTCTTCTGAGCTGGTCTGACTAGTTTGAGTCAAAACCAAGTAATGGGATTTTATAAGCTACCACTTTCTTGTGGGTTGCTGCAATGACAGGAGAGTCCCCGTGGCCTCTGAGGGAGTATGCGGGCTCTATAAAAACAAGGTAATTCATAAGCAGTATTGTAGGTAAATCTACACTCTAAAAAATAGTGGCATGATCCTTAGACTCTAATGATTTTGAGTTCTATTTTTTTCTTCTTCCTATTCCAAAATAAGAAACCAGTACTGAAGCCATTAAATGTATTTATAACTTAATAAGATACTAGTTACTCCCCAGAGTATACTGGTCTGCCTAATGTAACAGCTAACCTTTATTAATGGAGGTCAAAGAGTGCTTCTAGAACTGCCCCTGTCTTGTTAATTTGGGGGGCCAGTAATGCTGTGATAAAATCCCACTTGTTAGGTTTCTCTGAAAAGATCCCCAACCGCACGACACTTCACTCAATGATGGATGGATGCCAAGTCAGCAAACGCTGCTAGAATTCCTGCAGGATCTGGCTGAGTAGAAATTGTAAGGCTTTAAAATGACAGCAGTGACCTTGAACCAAACTCGAAAGGATTAATTTTTACATAATTTATATAGTGTGTCCTAATGTGTGAAGTATCTTTTGTCTACTGAAAATGTGAACATACAGAGAATTTTCTCGGAGAGAATTTTTTTTTATTGCGGTTCTGTAGATTTATTAGGTTCTGAGCACACACTCAACCCGCTGAACACCATACCTACTTTAATAGGTATAAGAAGAATTGGGATTACAGCCTAAAAATAACAGCTCTAAGTGAAGGTTCATTGCATGCTTAATATGTGCTAAGTACTTCACTTGCATGAACTCATTTATTCCTCCTAACAGTCCCATTGAGGTCAAATTTTATTCCAGGCCACTCCACGTGGCAGAAAAGGATGACAGCTTCCTATTCCGTTGGACAGATGGGTATTTTTCCCCCTTAGGGAAACCTCTCTTTCTAAACCTTTACTCCTGGGACAGCAGGCTGCCTGTGTCTGAAGGTGAGATTCAGAGAATCTCTGAGAGTTGTCCCTCTCTATCTGCAGGACACTGAGCACGGCTTCTGATGCTGGGGAGCTTGCCCCTGGGCTGGATTATCCTTCCAGTGCCTTTAGGTGGTGGGTGACTCACCGAGTACCCCTCGGTTTTTTTGCACTTTGCTGTCTTTGGAGAAATAGAGACCCTACGCAGAGACTGCCAGGTCTGGTGGTGGCAGCTAACCCTACGTGAACTCCCTGGGTTCAGGAATTACAGGTAGAAATTAAATCCAGGAATAGAGAGAGTCCACGAATTTTCAGGCTGGTAGAAAAGTTCTATCAGGCCTTCCTCCAAGGAATGGACAGAGAAAGGGAGCACCCTTCTGACCAGAGCAACTTTGATTTCACGTGGTGCGATCGACCAACTGCTCATTCCATAGAGCATTCGTTTGCCCAGAGCCCACTGTGTTCCACACTATTCTAAGCACTTCCCATGGATTAGCTTTTCACTCTGACACTAACCCTGCAAGGTAGATCCCCATCTAGCAGGATGCTGACAGCAGAGCCAGGATTCCAACCCAGGCAGCCTGAGTCCTGGGCTCCACTGGGCTTACTTGTGCTCTGTTGCTGTCCGGTGACTGCCCGAGAGGAAACCCCACTCTACCGGCTGGTGCCCCACGTGTTTAATTCTGAACGAAAATAACCTAGAGAGGGGTTCCAAAGGCCAAGGGCTTATCTGGGCCCCCTGACCACCGCCCTGGTGTTAATCTCCAGGAGATTTTGGGTTTCAGCACAAGTAGCACCTGCTTATCTCTGGGTCTCTGGGCCCCAGGTTGGCCCACCCTGTTCCCATCAGCCTCTGGGACAGCCACTCCCTCACAATGATCTCCACTCCTGACATATTCTCCTCCCATTTGACTGCCCCAAGGCTTCTTCCTCCCTAAGCAGACCTAATCCTGTCACCCTCCATGATCCATCTGATGGGGATCTTAGCTTGACATCCAAGGCTCCAGTCTGACAGTGGCCTACTTGTCCATTCTTACCTGCCAATCCCCACTTGGGCTCTGGCTGCTCTCCGTAGGCTTGTCTTTGTCCTTGCCTTCTCTTTGTCCTTGAACACTCATCTTCTCCTTGTCATCCACAACTCGCTAACCTTTGTCCTCCTGGAAAACTCCTTTTGCGTGTTCGAGGCTCTGCAAAAATAATCTCTGTGGTATCTTCCCCGAGCACCCCTGGAAATTATTCATACCACTCAGTGATTCCATGTCATTTTGAACTTAGTCCTGCTGAAGTGTTGTCCCTGTATTGTAATCTCCTATGTACCATCCATTCTTTACACACACTCACGTCCCCTGCTAGACAATGGGCTCCTCAGAAAAAGGAACTATGTTTTAATTATCTCTGAGTGGATGTTTCTGGCACCATCCTGTTCCTGGCACAGTCAAGAAATACTGCTGAATTTAAAAAATAATAATAGATGCAGATTTGCTGGTCAGTCTTTATCCACGTTACAGCCATGGACTTTTTGCTTTGTCAGAGACCTCTCTCAAGAAGTATAGGCACCCAACAGTCCTGAAGTGACCTCTTCCAACAGAATGTCACCCAAATGTCACAGAAATTGCCTGTTGGCTGAGAATTCTGAGATAAGTATAGGTCCTCTTGCTTAACCCAAAGGAAAGATTTTTTATCGGGGAAGGCACTTAGCTATGGTGCTGGACACTGGTTTATGTAAGCCAGGTCAGGCAGAAGAGGGTGTTGAGATTTATCAAACAGTGATTTCTGGTGGAGAAAAGTCAGTGTCCGGCTCAAACCAAATGGTTAGTAGAGTAACTTACAGTTGACAACTTGCTTTGGAAGCAGAATAAGCTGAATTGTCCCACTCCCTGTGAAATATATCAGCCCTATGGTGAAGAAAAGGGACTAATTTTTGTTGTTGTTGTTGTTAATTTCTGCAGAGAAATGTATTTTAGAAGAGGGCATATCTTCAATGAGATTTTGGCATAGTTAAAACACATGTTACATGTTATTTGGTGCTTCATCTAATAGTAAAATTTATGGCAATTGATTAAGGACCAAAATTGCTTTTAGGGGCACCCTAAAAGGGTGGCTTAGACAGTTAAGCGTCCAACTCTTGATCTCAGCTCAGGTCTTGATCTCAGTGTTGTGAGTTCAAGCCACATATTGGGATCCATGCTGGGTGTGGAGCCTCCTTAAAAAAAAAAAAAGTTGCTTTTGGACAACAGTCAAATTGTGATTGTGCCGACCTGAGCTTTAAGTAACAGTAGAATGTTGTAATCAGGAAACACAATCTGGGCTAGACAACTGGGGGGGAGTATATGCAATAAAGACTATTTGTTTTGTGTGACTGGCTCCGAGAGAGCATGGCAGGAGACTCTCTTGGCCATCTGAAAGTAGAAAGGGCAGCAGTGAGCTTGTGACTCTCACAAGGAGCTCTCCCGAGAAGGTGTCAAACAGTTCTGTTGGAAGTGGTTTCAAAAGCGTCTTAGGCCAAATGCCTCTAATCTTCTTTTTCTTTTCTTTTCTTTCTTTTTTTTTTAATTTTTAAATGTTTATTTTTGAGAGAGAGACAGACATACAGAGCATGAGCTGGGCAGGGGCAGAGAGAGGGAGACACAGAATCTGAAGCAAGCTCCAGGCGCTGAGCTGTCAGCACTGAGCCTGACATGGGGTTTGAACTCACAAACCACGAGATTATGACCTGAGCCAAAGTCAAACACTTAACCGCCCGAGCCACCCAGGCACCCCTAATCTTTTCAAGTAGAAGAGTCATTTCTGAATATCAGAAAATTTTGCAGAAACCTCCCCCCCACCCCACCCCCCACAAATAGTTGATAAAGAAAAATTCAAAATCTCAGAACACTAGTATGACTTCCATAACGCTTCAATGCATCTGTATTTATTCTTTAAAAAGCATAGTTGAAAGGTACCAGTGCAAATGTGGAAGACCACAAAAGGAGCTTTGTATCCTTCCAATCTATTCTTTGGTTCATTCATTCACTCATTTGGTATTTATTTACCAAATATTTATGGACCATCTGTGTTGGCCCGAGGCTGGGCCTTCAGAAGCTGATTCTCTGGTCTCCAGAGGTTGTGAAAAGCACTCCAGGAGACAAAGAAATGGACATTTCAGGATAGGTCCTTTGCTGTCTGTGTCACATAATTGACTCAACCTTATGAATCCACCTGGAAATAATATGAATCATCAACTTCAAGACAACATTTCTCAAACAAACCTGATAGTGGGTGGTAACCGGGTCACTCTTGGGTGTGGTGTAAGCCACCGAACTTAATTCATCTACAGGCCCAAACCCAAGTGACAGCCATTTCCTGTGATAGCTGTATAGCTTCCCTCAGTCTCACCTGCTTTTCTGGGTTTTGAGTTAACTCATCACAGTCATCTCAAGGGTGAAATGGAGAAAAACTTCCCCATCACCGACTCATTTCTGCCTCCCAGCATTTTTTAATTCCCCTTTCTTGAGCAGAATCCTTTGATCATAATTTGTCCACCATAGTTCATCCCATTGAATTCACAAAGGCAATATAGAAGCTATAGAATAAATCAGTAACAGGTCCTCAAAGAGTGCACTATCTAGTAGACAAGAATCATGCTTTCAAAAAAAAGTTAAGAGGCTACTATTATGTGCTATTCTAACTGCTGGGGATATAGCAATAAATAAAACAAAATTTCTTCTGGAGTTCCCATTCTGGAGGCAGGTAAGACCGGTACCTCTCTAAGGCTAAGAAGTTGCCTTGGAGAAGTAGCACGTGGGGTGCTTGGGTGGCTCTCAGTTGGTTAAGTATCCAAGTTTGGCTCAGGTCATGATCTCGCAGTTCATGAACCTGAGCCCTACCTTGGGCTCTGTGCTGCCAGTGATTCTCTCTCTCTCTCTTTCTCTCTCTCTCTCTCTCTCTCTCTCTCTCTCTCTCCCCCCCTCCCTCCCTCCCTCCCTCCCTCCCCTGCTCACAGGCACTCTCTCTCTCTCTCTCTGTCTAAAAAATAAACATTAAAAAAAAAAAGAAGCCCAGACTCACACAGGGACAGAATGACTAGGGGTACGCAGGAAGCCTTCCTCATGCTGGCATCCTCTGAGCAGAGATGGGTGGAATTCTGACCAACCAAACTGTGGTTTGGAGTGAAGAGGAGGCCAACCCCTCCCAACCCCCCCCCCCCCCCCCCCCCCCCACCGAGAGAAAAGTATGAAGAAGAGCACAGAGATGAGGAAGTATGAAAGGAACCGTGGAAATACAGTAGGAAAGGTAGCTTGGGCAGCCAAGTTCTTACTATGGTAATACTACTCATTTACTGTATGCCGGGCTCTGTGCTACAGTCTTCACATATGATATCTCTTTAGATCTTTACTGTAACCCAGATTGCAAGGTAAGGGAAAACCGAGGCTCAGAGTGGTTAAGTAAGCAGCCCAGCCAGAATTCTAGACTAGGTCACCTGACTCTGGAGCCCAAGATCGTAGCGATTACACCATGTTGGTGCCCAAGGTCATGGAGGGCCTCTGATCCCAGGCTAAGGAGTGTGGATTTGATTTCGTAGGCAATGATCAGAGCTGTCACAGAGATTAACCCAATGGAATGAGAAATGACCTAGGACGTGTTGTTTGTGCTGCGTTCCCTACATGGGCTGAGTGACAGATGATAGGCCTGGAGGGAGGAACCATCACATGCTAGGTAAGCCAAGTTCAGTGTCAGTAATGGAATGGGGCAAGCTGTACTAGTAGCCTAATGGAGGACTGTTGTTAACCTAGATAGGGCCATCAGAACAAGAACTGTGGAGGCTCCTTCTACACTTGGTTTTCTTCCACGGGGTTTTGGCCACCGGCACTGGTCATGTACTCTCCAGGCCTGCATGCCAGCCAAATACCTTTAATGTAATTGAGAAATGTCTTCAAGAATGGGTAGCACTCACCCTCTTCTCTACACGAAGGTCATGAGAGGAATCTCAAGAACCCTAACCCCACACACAGTCAATGAAATCCAATTCTTTGATGATTAAAAGGAAGCTGTCACCACCCCTGTCCTCATTATCTCTCACCTACGTTACTGCACCAGTCTAGTCTCCCTGCTCTGCATCCTACCCACACCTGTCAGCCTCACTCTTTTGTTGTGTCCCCAAGCTGTTCCCAAGGCCCTAAATCCCACCAAAGTAGGCCCCCACTCTCCGAACTGTAGGCTTAGACTTCCTTTCTGGTTTGCTTCCACTGTTTCTCCATCCTACCTATTCTTTCCAGCCAAACCCCATTTTCTTTGAGCTTGCCCTCAAATTCCCTGCAACCAAGGGCATCACTAATGCTCCCTCTCCTGCCCAGAATAAGGGCCATTTCCAACACCACCTCCTCTGAGTAGCTTTCACTGTCCTGCCCAGTTCAGTTTCCTTTGTCCTTCCTTAGGGCCCCATAACGCTTAGGTTGTGTCCCTCACGCAGGCATCATTTGCACGCACCTTGCTAAGCTTTGTGAGGACCAGCAGGTGTCAACACCTTGTGCCTGCATCCATTCCATTTCTGTGTCCCTTCCAGCACGGGGCCTGGTGCCCAACATGTTTGTTCGGTTGAAGTCAGAACCGTCCCCTGTGTCTGTAGGAAGGCTTGAGTAGGACAATTGCAAGATGGGGAGACCAAATACTCGCTAAAATAAAAAGACCTCAAAGTCTTGTTTCGTTGAGAGCTGAAAATGTATGACACTGTACCATTATTGGCTGTGTTCCCTCTTGTATACCCAATCAGCCAGCAAATGCAGATGTTTTTATAACCAGCCACCCCAAGGCCAAGAACTGTTTCAGAAATGACTGGGTATTGAAGGTCAGCCATGTCGCATTCAAGTTAGTCCGTTCTTCAAGACTGAATTGTACTGACTCACAATGTACAGTCATTGCTACACCTCCACCAGCCCCTAAGCAGCTGTCACTGCCTGGTGCCTGGGATCAGGGACCGAATGCTGGTCTCAAACCAGGTCACGTACAACAGTCACACCCACAGCCAAGCTGCTTCTGCACCTCCCGATCTCTCCAACCTCTGCAAATGGAGGCTGATGATAACTCAGCTGCATTTTCTTTTTGAACTTAGAAAAATGCCTAGCTTGGCTAACTTTAAAAACACAGTGTCTTCCTTGTTCTTTGAGTAATCTTATCACAGTCACAAACCACTGCTTTCAGAAAGCCGACCCCAAAGAAACACCCCCCACCACCCGCTGCCTTGAGTAGGATCAAAGTCAACTTGCTATTCGATAGAATGCCTGGGAGGCAGCTTGTCCTGTGATCAGAGGGTATTTGGGGGAGATTCTGCGCTGTGCACGGGCAGCCTCAGGATCTCTGCTTGGGAGCCTCTCCCCAGATACGACCCTGTCAGCTCCAGGCGAAACTGTTAAATGTTTTCTCCAGACAAGAGCTGCACTTTCTAGCAGCTACTGACCCCTGGCCCCCATTAGGGGTCATGATATAGAACTTGTGCAGACAGTGATCAAGGAAGAGGCTCTGGACAAGTTCCTCTCCTGCGCTAGCAAAAGAACATCTTCCCTTAGTAGATTTTAATGATCCCTATGGACATAAGCGAACTAGGCTGGGCATGCTAGTCTTTTCATGGTTCTGTGAATGTGTTTAAACATACAGAAACTTACACAAATATTTGCATTATCATTGTGTGATTCAGTCCTGGACCTCAGGATTTCCTGCAGGCCACATGCACTTTTTTTGTGTAACTGAAGTATGATCAAGCATAAAAGAGCACAAATCATAATGCACAGCTCAATGAATTTTCACAAGATGAATGTATCCGTGTTGCCCGTACCCGGATCAAAACACCCGGGGCTCAAAATTCCCCTCATTCTTCTTTCCAGGAGTAACCTATCCTGACTAGTAGTGGCACCATTAGTTTTGGCTGTCTTTGGACTTTATACAAGTGGGATCATACAGGGGCGCCTGGGTAGCTCAAACAGTTAAGCTTCTGACTTCGGCTCCAGTCATGATCTCACTGTTCATGGGTTCGAGCCCCATGTTGGCACTGTGCTGACACCTCAGAGCCTGGAACCTACTTTGGATTCTGTGTCTCCCTCTCTCTCTCTGCCCCCCACCTCCCCACTTGTGCACGTGCTCTCTTTCTCTCTCTTTCAAAAATAAGCAAACATTTAAAAAATGAAATAAAAAAACAGGGGCGACTGGGTGGCTCAGTCGGTTCAGCGTCCAACTTCAGCTCAGGTCATGATCTTGCAGCTCCTGAGTTCGAGCCCCACTTCCGGCTCTGTGCTGCCAGCTCGGAGCCTGGAGCCTGCTTCGGATTCTGTGTCTCCCTCGCTCTCTGTCCCTCCGCTGCTCAGATTCTGGATCTCTCTCTCAAAAATAGACATTAAAAAAAATTTTTTTTTATTGAAAAAAAAAAAAGGTCAGCTCAGACTGCATCAGCGTACCATACTCTGCAGCAGGCCATTTCAGTTTTGAGTGAGATTGTCAGACATAACTCTCATCTGCTAGAAACAGCATTCCCAACTACAGGAATGTGATGCAGACAAGGGAAATGAGGGTATTTGGAGAGATTCCTGGGTCAACAGTACGGCTTGAACCCTGCTGAGCTTTCAAAAAAGGGCCCTGCTTACACTTTTACCTCCAACTCTTTCCCCTGAGTTTCTAGGTCTCTCAACATAAAGGGCCATGGTCAGTCTTTTCGGGGTGTGTCTGAGAATTCAAAAGGGCCTTTCTGCCAAGGAAGTTTAACCAGGAGAGGCACCTAGAAGCTGAAGCAGCAGTAAAACTTAAGAGCTCCGCACAATTGATTGAAACAAATGGCTGTCCCATGAGTACGTTTCTAGAACACATCATTGGTACAAGATCGTTAATGTGTTGACGGAAGAGAGATTGTTTTAGGAGACCATGGACTCTCCCACTGGGAGAGGGAACAACGTCAGGTACATGCTACTCTTGGCACCTGGGGTATTGCTTGCTGTTGCTCACTTGTTAGAGCTAAAGTGGCCTGTTTTTCAGTTCTGTGGAAAGGCAGGGTGAGCAGCAGTTCCAAGAGAAGGTTGGAATGAGGACTCAGGAGGGCTGGCGTGGCAGGGGGCGGTCCGCCTCCAGCAGGGCGGCTAGACTGCTGCCCGCTCAGGAGGGCTCTGTGAATCTGTATTTCCTGGTTCGGAGCCATCTCATCCTAGTGGGAGCCAGCTGGAGCCCGACCTCTTTTTGTCCTTCTTTTGTTCCTGGCTTTAAAACATTTATTGAGCCCTTGCCTTGTGCCCAGCTTGGTGCTGGGCACAGGAACCACAGTGAGAAACGAGACATCGTCCCTGCTCTCAAGTCACAGGAAGCCCCTGACAACAGGAAATGCTGGTAACTTCTAAGAATTGCAAGAGAGCAGGACAGCTGCTTATGCCTGACAGACAAGGTAGCAGATGCCCGGGAGCCCAGTGTGATAGCTCCCAGGTCGTTGGACATACTAGAGAAGCCTCAGCAGGAAAAGAAGATTCATCCTAACAAACCCCAATATGGACATATGAGCTACTGGTTTTTGTGTGTTTATCATATACTCATGAGGCACTTTGCAAGAGTGTTACAACTGCGGTCTCATTATACCACTACTGACAAGCATCTGGAGTCAGAACACTTGTTAGCTCCATTTTACCGATGAGGAGACAAGCTCAGAGGGGTTACGGATCTTCACTTTGCTCAGTGAGTTTTTTTTTTTTTTTTTTTTAACGTTTATTTATTTTGGGGACAGAGAGAGACAGAGCATGAACGGGGGAGGGGCAGAGAGAGAGGGAGACACAGAATCGGAAACAGGCTCCAGGCTCTGAGCCATCAGCCCAGAGCCTGACGCGGGGCTCGAACTCACGGACCGCGAGATCGTGACCTGAGCTGAAGTCGGATGCCCAACCGACTGAGCCACCCAGGCGCCCCGCTCAGTGAGTTTTAACCATAGTCCTTAATGTATTGCATGACCAGAAGCTGAACCACCCCTCATAAGACTTCAGGCTTAAAAGGCCTGCCTAATAATCCAAAGTAGATGAGCACGTCCAACTTCGTTGAAACTTCAAGGAGCTCAAGGAGAAAGAAATAAGAAGAAGCTTAAATGAAGAGGAGAATGGGTAGAAGGTTACTCACTTATCTGAGTGTCTTGTGAGTTCCCGGGGGCAGGTTAAAAAATAAGAAGTGTTGGGACACCTGGGTGGCTCAGTTGTTGAAGCCTCCGACTCTTGATTTTGGCTCAGGTCGTGATCTCACAGTTCGTGAGTTTGAGCCCCACGTCAGGCTCTGTACTGACAGTGTAGAGCCTGCTTGGGATTATCTCTCTCTCTCTCCATCTCAAAATAAACAAACTTAAAAGAACAGGAAGTGTTGCAGTGTAAATTGTCAGCTAAGCCTGGCTTCTATGTTGGGAAATAGCAAAGGTGCCTTGGTTCTGACCAGGAGAAGGAACCAATGCAGAGATGTTGAGATTCTCTCTGAGCAAAGGATTATCCTGGACAAATTGAACCCACTGATTAGTTTGGCAATGAATGCCAAGGTTGCTGAAAGACTACTTATTTTCAGAGAGGAGAGAAATCATGTCTTACAAACCAGGTCTTTAGGAATGAAGAAAAGGCCAAGATACCACCATCTTCTTGAGTCTTGACTGACAGGGAAGGCATCAAGGCCTTTGAACAGAGACTGTTCTTTGGGGGGTTGGGGGATGAGAGTAGGAGGGAGGGAGGGAGCAGATGAGTTGAAGAGTTTTTCTCTTTAAGTGGCCAGAGGCAAAGATTCCAGGAGCTAAGCTCCAATGATGAAAGGGGATCATTTCAATGATGAAAGGAGAATGACAGTGTCCAGTGGAGGGGAGGGGAGGGGACATTTGGAGGAGGGGTGGGGAGAAGAAGCTAGGGTGCACCTCCATACTGTGTTGCCCCTTGCATTGCTGCCATTGGTTCAGTCCCTCATATGTTAACAGCTCCTACTGATTCAGCACCCACCAAGCACAAGGCTCTAAAAACCATTTTGCCTCTCCTATCTCATGGGATTCTCATAACAACCATCTGGAGCAATTACTATTACCATCCCCATTTTACAGATGAGAAAACTGAGGTTCAGAAGTCTGATGAACTTGCCCAGGGTCTCATGTTTTTTATTTTTTTGTTTTAGTTTTGTTTTTTACCATGGGACCAATCTTGGAAGTACAATGAAAGAAGCACTGAATCTGAAAACAAAGTCAACCCAGTTCAGGGCCAGGGATGGACAGAGCTGAGACCAGGGGACAGAAGGGACATAGGAGCTAGTGAGGAGCAGATCCTGGAGGAGCCCAGATGAAGAGGACTGATCAGAGCAGGGTAGGTACACAGGGTTGAGGCAAACCCCAGGTCAACATCAGCAGGGAGGAAGGAGATTAAGGTCAGGAAGGCAGGGAATGGTGCCATGGGCCCCTGTTCACACTGTAGGTGGGACCATCCTCTTGTTTGACATAGAGGGTGAGAATTTCAAACTAGTATCAGACTCTCTCACTGGGTGATGTAGTGTCTTTTCCCCCTTTTCCTTCCCTGTTCACTTTTTCCACAGCCCTTCTCCCCATCTAACAGGCTATATGTTTTGCCTCTCTTTCCCTGACCATTCCTGAAAGGTGGAGATTCCCCCACCCCGCACGCCATCCACTACGATATCCCCAGGATGTAGAGCAATGTTTGGCACTCAGCTAGCCCTCAATAATTATTTGTTGGATGAATAAATATAGGACAATAATATCACGCCAGGGTTTCTTAGGCCTCAGTTGCCTCCACTGCCCAGCTGATCTGCTTTGAGCCCGGTGACCTCACCTCTCCTGTTGGGACTCCCTCAGCCACTGATTTCTGCAGCTTGCAGGAGCACGGTGAGGATGCGCACGGGCTCTAGGAGGCAGCGCCTTACTCCTGCTCAGCAAGAGCCAAAAAAGCAAAGGTCGGGGTGGCAGTTGACAAATGTCTACATTGGCCAAAACTCATTAGACCTCACTAAAGCTGATTAAGAGAAAAAGAAAGATGGACTCTCCTCCCTCCACAATGCCTGGGACCATCCCACAGACCCACAGAATAGGGACTCTATTCCCAAAGGGCTCCCCTTTATTCTGATTCTGTTGTAAGGAGGAAAGGACTAAAGGACTAGCAAGAAGGAAAAAAGAGATAAAAAGAAACACCCCCTCGTCAGATCCTCATATTTGAAATCGTTAGTGAGGCCTTCAAACAATCAGATGTCATGACTTTTATTTTTAAATAGCTCTCAACTCAGAAAAGCACTGAAGTCATGTCTAAGGTCAGTGGAACTATTTGCTCTAGGGAAATTTACTTAGGGAGGAAAAGATCCGCCTCCCCAGGTATCTTTTTAAAGAGTCTTGGTCATCAAAGTCCTCCTGCAAAGCCCTCTGACTTCTGAGCGACAGCAAGCAAAGTTTCTAGTCTAGCGTTTGATGGACAGGATGTTGGCTTGACATTAAACACATGTGGTGGCGTGAATGCTCTTCACGTGCGGTTTGCTCAGTTCATTGAAATCCAAGGCGTGCCCAGCGGGTTTATGCCTGGTTTATAACACTTAGAGCACAAAGTCACCTTTTAAACCAGGCTAGATCTTTGCAGATGTCTCCACTGTACTGACTTTAGTCAGACATATGCCTTTGAGAAAAAGCGATGTGAGTTACAACAGTCCCCCTTGACATAGCTCTTAAGAATGCTATTGATTCTGAGATATACTCTGGATTTATTGATCTGCATTTGGGACAAAAACAAAAACACAACCAGATTAAATATACTCATTGATTGTAAGGTGTCTTCTGATTTCAAGAATGTTTCAATGTGTCAAAAGAGGAAATTTGTGAGTCTAGTGACTTACTAACGCAACTCTAAAGACTCCCCCATTCTTGGGGTGCCTGGCTGACTCAGTTGGTAGAGCATGGGACTCTTGATCTCACTCAGATTGTGGGTTCAAGCCCCATGTTGGGTATAGAGCTTACTTAAAATAAAAAAAGATATCCCCATTTTCTTTTTTTTCTTTCTTTCTTTTTTTTTAATGTTTATTTATTTTTGAGAGACAGACAGAGCTCGAGCCAGGGAGGGCACAGAGAGAGAGAGAGAGAGAGAGAGAGAGAGACAGAGAGAGACCCAGAATCCGAAGCAAGCTCCCAGCACTGAGCTGTCAGCACAGAGCCCAATGCAGGGCTGGAACCCACAAACTGCAAGATTACAACTTGAGCCTAAGTCAGATGCTCAACCAACTGAGCCACCCACGCACCCCCCACTCCCCCATTTTCTTAACCAGAATCCAACACTGCCCTACCACAGTATGTATGAGTGTAAGTATGAAACTTTGCAGTTAATAGCTTTGATGAAAACTAGGAGGCAAAGGCACTGGGCCAAACGTGGTCCTGTATGTGTTCGTGTACCCTCTTTTGAAGAGCAGCTACCCTTTTTGCCCAGGTAGCTGTGTCCTACGCAGGAAGTAGGGCAGAGAGGAGCCAAGCTACAAAACAGGGGCTGGTCAGGACCAAAGACTATTTACACAGATGGGGAGACTCAGTTGTGAGGTGTGATGCAGGTAAAAGAAGAGAAGAAATAGGGGTTCATTCTCTTCATTCATTCACTCATTCATCCACTCATTCATTCTTTGTCTCACTCAGCAAATATTTATTACTGATCATTTAGCACCAGGTTCTCTGCAGGGTGCAGAGGAAATGGATCAGTTAAACAACCCCTGACCTCAAGGAACAAAGACCTAGATGCAAAAACAGGTAACCAACCATTATCTATTAATGCAATGGATATTTATTGAGTGCCAAGCACAGGAGATACAGCAGGAAAGAAGTCAGGAAAGGTCTCATCCTCATGGAGTTTATAGGCTAGTGGTGGGGGACATATATTAAACTCATAATTGTACAGGTAATTAATTAATTACCACTGTGGTTACTACAAAGGAGAAGTACAGAATGCCAGCAAAATCAATTAAAGGGGCGGTCCTGGAGAATCAGCCGGAAACCAAGAGAGACCAGACCAAGAAAAAAAAAAAAGACAGTGAGGCAAGACTCTAGAGGTGGCACCTGTGCCTGGTGGGTGTCAGCAGGGCTCAGGTCTAAGGGAAGCCAAGCCCACTCAGCAGCTGGATAGGTGAGCTAGGAGAAGAGGAGACAGCAAGCCATCTCTTCAGGAAGTGAGAAAAGGCTTCATAGAAATGGGTGAGGGCTCTTGAAGCCAGCCTTTCTCCCTTGCTTTCTTGTTGACCAAAATAATTATTGAGTGTGCCATGCTGGAAGCATTATATCATTCTCTTTCTCTTTCTTTCTTTTTTTAAAACTTTTTATATTTATTTTTGAAAGGGGAGGAGGAGCAGAGTGAGAGGGAGACACAGAATCTGAAGCAGGCTCCAGGCTCCGAGCTGGCAGCACAGACCCCAAGGCGGGGCTCGAACTCACAAACTGTGAGATCATGATCTGAGCTGAAATCAAGAGTTGGACTCTTAACCTACTGAGCCGTGTGGGTACCCCGTGTCATTATCTTATGCACACATAGCATAGCCTGTGTGCGTGTGTGCGTGTGTGTGTGTGTGTGTTTAATTTTAGAGAGAACGAGAAAGCTCAATCAGGGGAGAGGGGTAGAAGGAGAGAGAATCTTAAGCAGGCTTCATGCTCAGCACAGAGCCCAACGCAGGGCTTGATCCCATAGCCCTGGGATCATGACCTGAGCCGAAATCAAGAGTCGGACACTCAACTGACTGAGCCATCCAGGCGCCCCGCGTTATATCATTATCTTATTTACCCACGGAAGAGGTAGGTCCCAAAATCCTGTACACAGACACAGAGGCCAGGGCTGAGCAGGCTGAGTGTCTTCCCCTGGATCGGATGGGTCATGGAGCTCTGTGGCTGAGAGGGACCTGAGACCTGGATCTGTCTCACTGCTTAGTGACAGCATTCTTCTGCCTAGTCTTGGCTGTGGGAAGGGAGTATGAATCGTAGCCCACGGGCCAGTCACCACTGAATAGATGAAGAAGAGAGATTCAGAGGGGTGAACCAACTACCTGGCCCCTATCACACAGGCAGGGAAGATGAGAGGAGTCTCTAAGGAAGAGTGCTCTTCCTGGACTGGGTGGAATACTGACACTACTCTGCAGAGGTGGCCAGGTGGAAGGAACCCTGATCCTCTGAGATGTTCTAAGAAGTCAGTGGACATCTTGGGACTATTTGGAGAGACAGATGCCCCCTGCTGGCCCAAAACGACTTAGGTAGTGAGGCATTTGGAAGGGACGTACCAATGGGTCCTGGTGAGGGGAGCAAGAATGAGGTCGCTCCAAATAATTCATACAGTTTTTTTGTTTTATTTATTTTTAATATATTTTTTAAAGTTTATTTATTTTGAGAGCGAGAGAGAGGGAAGGGGGAGAGATAATCCTAAGGAGGCTCTGCACCCTTAGTCTGTGAAGCCTGATGCTGGGCTCCAAATCACACTGTGAGATCAAGACCTGAACTGAAGTAGGATGCTTAACCGACTAAACCACCCAGGCTCCCCCTTTTTTAAATTTGAGAGAGAGAGAGGGAGAATATCTTAAGCAGTTTCCACACTCAGCATGGAGCCTGATTCAGGGCTCCCACGATCCTGGGATCATGACCTAAGCCGAAATCAAGAGTTGGACGCTCAACTGACTGAGCCACCCAGGGACCCTGGAGGTTTTATTTTATTTTATTTTAAGATTTTATTTTTAAGTAATCTCTATACCCAGCATGGGGCTTGAACTCACACCCCCAAGATCAAGAGTCACATGTTCCACCAATGGAGCCAGCCAGGTGCCCCCAAACTCTGGGGATTTTGAAGTGGGCCAGGGCCACATAGCATAGGCTGATTTCTGACAGAAAGGGTCTCCTTGTAGGAAACAGAAGAGGGAGAGGCTGGGATCTGATAACTTGGCTATCTTGACTCATCAAGTGCTCAGGAATCTGGAATAGGTGAGAAGTGGAGGTCCAGGAGCATCTGTCCTAGGAAGGGAGAAGAGGAAAGAAGGGGAAGGGACTTCATTTACAAGTACTTCACACACCATTTCCACTGACATGTGACATGGAGGGGGAGGCTGGGAGATGTGTTTCAGCCATGTGCCTCAGAAGAGGGGAAGGCAGAACACAGATATTAGCAAACACCAGCTGTCACTGTCACAAATGCTGACCCCCATGATGGCAGAACCACTCTTTGACCGGATGGAAGGTTAACACCAGACTTTGATGAGACGTGAATTTGATCGCTTCATAAACACTGCCGGCAAAACTGGGAAACTGTGGAGTGCTTTAATGTACTTCATTTTAATATGAAGCCCATACATAACCCTCTAGACTCTTTTTATTTCAAATGGGCTAAAAAATCATTTTTAAAATGCCACCGAGATTATGTGAAAGTCGGAACGCATACACTCCAATTGTGGAGGAGTGACAATTTTCTAACTAAAATAAATTAGTAAGGGTTATGACACATAATCAGCCAAATGACAAAAATAAAAGCAGGGCACTGGAAAAATATATGAGTTTAGTGGCCCAAGTAGGTGGGGGCATAAAAATAAATGTGTGAGGGGAATACCCAGTGTCCACTGGACAGATGGCCAGTAACTTTGAGACACATGGCAAAAAGGTTAAACACTTAGGAACATTTTAGTCTTTATGGTCCTTAATGGCGTGCAAATACTGTATTATAGCCAAGAAGACGACCCCAACTCTTACCAATAAAGTGGGCAAAAATCAGTTAAAATGATGAGGCCTACAGCTGGTGTGATGGGAAACAGGAACTCACTCATGTGGGCTTTGTGAGTCAGCCCAGTGGTCCTGAGGAAACCTGGCCCTGACAAGATGATGCGTTCCTGTGCCCTGGCGTTCACTGATCTCACTCTTGGGGACAGATCTCAAGGAAATAGCTCAAGAGGAATAGTAATTAGAGAGCATGACTGTCTGCCCAGGTGCCTGCAGTTAGGAACTGGTTACCTAAAATTCTGTGTTTGGAATATTCTGTTGCCATAAGAAGTTCCTGTCTGGAGTCAGAGAGAGAGGGGAGCTCATCCCAAATCTGCCACTTAGCTGTGTGACTTTAGATATGTCACTCAACCTCTCTGAGCCTCCGTTCCCTCCTGGATAACACGGGGATAAATACAGATTGCTACCCCTTGGGGTTGTGTATTAAAGGAGATAGTGTCTATAAAGTGTCAACACAGTGCCCTGCACAGACCGCTTAACAAAGGGCAGCTGTTGTTACTGGAAGGTGACTGCTTGGTCGATCTCAGAGAAAGAGGTCCTGTTTGCAAGGGATGAAGTGGCATCAGGAAGTCTCAGCTTTGTATCTTTAAGAGCTGGCATCTGGACTTCTGGTTTGTTTGTTTTTTCACGAAGTCAGAAAAGGGAAAATAAACCTCTGCCACTACTACTCAGGAGTCCACCAAAATGCAAAGGGGGTAGACCTCTTCACACGGGGGTAAATTCGCCTGAAGCAGAGAGGAAAATGCCGGCCGGGCTCGCACTTGAAGCAGAGTGGGGTCAACCCTGGGGTGTCTCCAAGGATTTGGAAATGCACATTTTTTGAGGCCTGCTCTGCGACACGGGTTTTATAAACCCAAGTTCGAAGTTTTTATCTCCCGCTTTGGTGGGGGCGGGGGGGGGGGGGGGAGAGTAGGTAATCTGCCCAAGGTCACACGTTAAGTGACCCGGTATGACTGGTCCCCAGGCTGGTGCTGGTAACCACTGCACCTTACTGCCTTCAGCTGTCCTGCCGAGCGCGGCTCGGGGGACGGGAAGGCACCCGAAGGGCTGCGGGATCGAGGGTCTCGGAAGGGGAGAGCTGAGCTGAGGGTGGTCGCAGGCTCCCTGTGGTGGCAGGTCGAGGGTCCTGGCCTACCCGTTCCTCTCCGGGAGCCCCGGGGCGCGCCCCACTGCAGAGTCCTCCTCCCACCAGCAGGGGGCGCCGAGGAGCATGCGGGCGGGAGGTCGTGGGGCGCAGAACCGCCGCCGCTCCCTTTCGGAGTTGACATCAAGGCCGCCGCTCGCCCGCGCGCCCGCGGCGAGGCTCCGGGACGCGGCCGAGACGGGATCCGGGCCCCGGAGCTCCCAGGCAGAGGCCAGTCCCACCGCGCCACCACCCCCGTCCAAGGCTGCCCGGAAGCGCTGGCGCCGAGGGGGCGGGGCCGGGAAGCGCTTCCGGGGGCGGGGGGCGCGGGCTGGGGCGGCAGCCGGAGCGGCGGGGACGGGCCTGGCGCCGGCGGCGGCGGAGGGGGCGCCGCGGGCGGGCGATGTGAGCGCGGCGCTCTCGGCAGGTGAGGCGCGGCGGCCGGGGGCGGCGGGTGGCGGGCGGCGGCCGAGGCGCGGGCGGAGCCGGCGGGGTGGGGGGCAGCCCTCGGCCGCTGTCCGGCTCCCTCTGGGCGCGGCGGGGCGGGAGCGTCCGCGCCTGGTCAGTCCGGCGGGTGGGCGGGTGGCGCGGGCTGGAGCCGAGGCCGGGCGGGGTCGGGAGGCCCGGGCACCTGCTCCGGCCAGGCGCGCGCCCCGGAGGGGCCAGTCGTGCTCGGCCCTGGAGTCCGGGCGCCGCCGGCGGGGCCGAGGGTCGCGCTCGGCCAGCTGACCCGGGCTCCCCAGCCTCCGCCCCGGGCGTCTCGGGATCCCCTGCTTCCGGGCCCCTCGCTCTCAGGGGCGCTCCCCTTTTGTACCGGGAGGCCGGATGGTTGAGTGCCCTGAAGGGCCTGGCCGGGCCGCGGGGTCGGCCCTGCTGGCGGCTGTAGCGGAGCCCCTGCCCCACGCCACCGCCTTTCTTCAGGTAAACAGGCGGCGGCGCGTCCTGCTTGGCCCTAGACGTCTCCATGGTCACTCTCGCCCTCAGTCGGTCTTCACATTAAGGAGGGCCGGGCTGGGGTTGGCCTCGGGCTGTAAACACTGCCCTTCTCGGTTAGGCGGCTGTGCTTTAGGCGGCACTAGTCTGGGAGTTGTCTTGAGGCTTTCAGCAAGCCATTTCCGCGCTGGGCCTCAGTTTCCCCATCTGATCAGTGAGGGTTTTAGATTAGCTCTCTAAAGACCCCTGTAGCTTTACCGTTCTGTCTGTGTCTGAAATTGGAAGGGTTGTCCCTGGTTCAAGATACTGGGCAGTTTCACTGAAGACTTTTTGCAAATGTGGACTTTTTAGCCACTTAATGCACTTGGTTTCGGACAGGCTTTAAAATGGTTCCAAGACGCGTTTGGAAACCTTACCTTAATATTTCATCCCTTGCTTTTGTCCCTAGTAGTAGTCAGTCACATCCCGCTGAGTTTTTGCATGCAAAATTTTTTTTGTTGTTTATATTTGCCCATTTTCTCTTTGTTCCTTAGTCCAGGCCCTCTTTGCTTCACATCTGGATTATTGCAACAGCTTCTTAGTTGGTCTGTGACTTCAGAAGTCCCCCGCCTCCCCCCTCCTTCCTTTATGCTAATGCCAAACTTAATATAGGAAGTCAGAAAAAGAGTTGAGTGCTTGCTTGATTATTAAATGTCAAGATGCTGTTCCATATGGTGGGGGAAAGTAGTGGAAGACCCACAGCCTCCAAGCAGCTTTACCCTAGGTGCTGACACTTTACCTGTGAAAAGGTAATTGATGAGACAGGGCTGTATGCCATAGAATTAAGAGGAAGGAGAGATGGAGGTCACTAGAGGCTGAGTGGTCAGGGAAGGCTTAGCGAGGAGGCAGGATTTGAGCTGGCTGGTAAAGGATGAGTAGGATTCAGCTAGGAAAAGAGGAATTGGGCCCAGTGATATGATGGAGTTAGTGAATAGACCGGTCTCCTTGTAGATAAGTGTTCATCTAGGAAGGCAATAGGAGGAAAGATTGGTTGAGGCTTGTTCCTGAAAGAACTTGAACACTAGGCCCACATTGAAGCTATTTGAAAGGCAGTGGTGAGCAGCAGGAGACTCGGGTGGTTTGTGATGATTTGCAGGAGGGGAAAGGAGACGCTAGGGGCCAGAACAGCTAAGGGGCCACGGCACTGAGTAGTGTCCTCTTGTCTGCCACATTGTGTCCAGCCATTGCCCACCCTGTCTTTTCAGGACTCTACTTGGTTTGGCTCCCCCTCACCTCCCGGCACCTTATGGCACCTTATTCCTTGCTTCTCCTTCTCCGTCTGCGCTCTGCAGAACCAAGTTTATGACTGCCTCTAGGGCTTTGCTCCTGTTGTTTCCCCCTTCTGAAGTCCTGGCCTCCTTTTTCTTCTCTGTGTAAATTCTCCATTTCACTTCCTTCAAGCCCTGCTGAAGATCTACTTCCTCCAGAGGGTGTTCCTGACTGCCCTACCCCCATGCCTTTGTGGCACTCAGAATCTAAATCGCAGGATTCTGCATTTGTTCCTTGGTTTTTGAACTTGTGCTTGTACCAGCTGGAGTGGGAGTTCTTGTGAGGGCATTGTGTCTTCATACTTGACGCGGAGCCCTGGTGGTATCTAATGCTGTGGGCAGACTTTTATAATAGGTGCTCAAACATTTCCTGATTCTTGTTGGTAAACGACTCTTTAAAAACATTGTGATTCCCCTCCTTTTTAAAGGGGAATCTGTTATTAGTTATTAGCTTTCTCTGTTGTATATTAACTTATGTGTAATGCTGCCATTCGGATATTTTTGGCTTTCGTTTTTTTTTTTTTTTTAAGTGTATTTATATACTTAGAGAGAGAGCTCAAGGGAGCGGGGAGGGGCAGAGAGAGAGGGAGAGAGAGAATCCCAAGCAAACTCCAAGCCTCCAGCGCAGAGCCCCACGCAGCGAAACCATGAAATCATGACCTGAGCGGAAACCAGGAGTCTGACGCTTAACCGACTGAGCCACCCAGGTGACCCGGGTTTTCATTCTGAGAGTGCAGATAGCGTGAAACGAATCTTTGAAAGATTAAAAAGTTTACTCTTGATTATAGGAAAGAAAAAAGCCATGTAATTCTTCTGTTGGAGACTGTTGGGAAAGAACGTAAGCTTTGAAACAAGATAGGCCTGGATTTGAATCCCAACAAGGCTACTTACCATCTCTGTGAACTTGGGTAATTTGTATAATGTCTCTGAGCCTCTCTGTCTTCTCATCTCTAGTGTGGGGATAATAAAATCCATCTGATAGAGTTGCTATGAGTTTTAAAATGGATAAAATAAAAATGAAGGAGGTAGAGTTTGTGGCTCCTATTAACTGTTTAATACATTTTCATTACCACCACCATCACTGTCATCATCATTACGCGTAAATCTATCAAGGTGGAGAAATGATAGGCTGCTGAACCTCAGCTGCCCTGAGCTGTGAATTTTTGCATGTTTCTGGACCCTCTCCGTCGAAGCACTCGTTGATGTCAGTATCCTGAATCTAGAATGCTATCATTATGTTTTATTCCCATTAGTTTTCATGTTACTTTGGTTTAAATCCTGCTTCATGTTTTTCAGACTTCTTCATTGTACCCATTTAATGTTTTATAGCTGACTGCTGAATTTAGCTTAGTGAAGGCCATCAACTGAATGCAGTTTAATTTCTAATGGTTATTTTCTGGTTGATATTGATGGCATGGAAAACCTCACGGAAGAAAGCGATTCAAGGTGAGCTTTTCTAACACTTCTGTCCTCAGAGGCGGGTCTTCCTGTGTTTCCTAGGTCCAGTGTCCTGGGAAATGCCAGCAGTAAGCAGATAAGATGCCACTTTTGAGCTCTTGGCCTTAAGAAAGCTTACTCATTGCTGTACGTGAAACACGTCTTTCTCATTTGTGATGAATTAATTAAACATCTATTTGCCTACTTCATAGAAGTAGAAAGATGTTGTTGGATATAGTGGACATGACGCAGAGAAATGGCTGCAGACTACTCAAAGTACAACGCTGTAAACCCTTAATTATCGTTATGCCAGTGTAACGATACATCTTTAAATGAGAATTCCCGTTCCACTCAAAGTTGATCCGTAAGGGTCCAGTACCGCTACAAACCCTGTATCTCACCAGCGTGCCTGGATTAAAGCCATACTCTTACAGGAGATAAGAATTCCCCCTCGGGAGACTGACAATTCAGGTTCAAATCCTGGCTCAGCAGTCCTTAGTGACCTTGGGAAAGGTTCTTGGTCCCTCTGAGTTTGTTCCCTTCCCTGGAGGATGGGGTGGGCCGCACTATCTCTCAGAAAGGTGTCAGGAATGTTCAGTGAGGAGGTACGGGCTTACGAAGCCTTCCCCGCAGTAGGAGTATGACTGTTCATCCTTGACATTCATTGCAGGTGAGGTTAAAGAGGCCATCCCTCCCCTGCTCGGACAGCTCAGAAGAAGCTTCTGATGTTTTGCCTTGACTGCAAGACAAACCCCACTGTCAAACCAAGCCGTACTCTCAGAATTAGTGTAACTGAGCAGACTTGGAGAATGTTAACGCCTTGGTAGGAAATCTAACAGTTTGGATAAAAATGTTCTTTCAGGCTCACATGAATTAATGCAGTAAGAACTCTAGACTTGTTTTCTTTTAAATTAGGATGAGTGCTTCATGAATATCCATCACGGAATGCCATTTTATTTATTTTTTTCGTGCATTGGGTTTCAGCAGCACCAGAATGTTTTATGCAGCCCTGGTGTTATTCGGCTGGTGCTTTCTAAAGGATTAGATTGTAATTCATGACAGCTCAAGTTTAGTTTTGATCTAGACCCAGGCAGAAATACCTAGAAAAGTTATTTTTATATAGTTGTTACTGCTGTTACCATGCCTGCTGTCCCTAGTGCTTCCATCTGTGGTCTTTTTCGTGACTTTTTGTATGGAATGGAAATTAGGGATCTTAGGTCTTCAGTGCCTGGTAGAGGAAGCCTAGATTGGTTTGTGGCTCTGATTCCAGCAAGTGACTGAATCCCGCAGGTGCAGATCTGGGTTTGGAATTGTGAGCATCTCGATTGAGAATAATGGTATCTCCTGGTGCCTTAAATAACTTCCAGATTTGTAACCTTGCCTTCTTTCCTTAGCAGCGTCACTGGGTATTTTTAAATGAGAGAGTTTGTGGGTTAGATGGGAATGAGCCACCTTGGTAGATGCCACCTTGGTAGATTTCACCTGTACCTCTTGGGTCTTCAGCAGGAAGAGTTGAGGGCTGGGGGTGTAGTGATGGCGGCAGCCGGGGATTTTGCGCCACCAGTTTGGTTCAGGTTGAGTCAGCTGACGTGTGCCGAGAGCCTCTCTCTGCCACACACTGTGCTGGGCTCACATAGTCCCTGCCCTCTGGTCACCGCCGCGAATGTGAGCTCAGTGGCATATTCCCAGTTGCTCATGCGCTTTTGTTCCAGTTGCCATTATGGGGAAACACTTCGAGAGCTTTACCCACGAATGTTGTAGAGGAGATCGGGAGGCCCATGTGGGTGTTTGCCCAGATGGCATCTAAGCATCCTGTCTCCTCTCTAGGCTCTCTTCTGAACGGGTTAACCGTGCCGGAAGATGACACTAGTCTAGGTCCCGGTTTTCATTGTGCAGTTTCCTCACAGCTTGACAAAAGGCATGATGCAGAATTTCATTAATGAAGTGATGTGCTGAGGAGAGGGCTGAGTGTGTGGGGTACCTCGTTCTCCAGACCATGTTACGGCACCCCTTTCATAGGAGCAAACAGCAAAACGTTTCTGCTCTCAGCTAAACTTTTTTCTGTTTTCTCTCCCTCAGTAACCTCCTCTTACCACGTCAGGCCTCGGTACAATTTTTGGTTCCTTCCAGATCGGTATCTGATGTTTCTGTGCAGCTGCACACCCCTACTTCCCACTACCTGTCAGACAGCTCTATGCAGATGCCCAGAGGGCAGCCCAAACTCCTTGTTTGGGGCTGGACCCACTTGCCTCCTAGGACAGTTGGCGTCCGTCAGTCTCCAAGTCCTGTTGAGTCCTTCTTTGGACTCATGTTCGAGTTGGCTGCTGCCAGAATTCAGTTTGGGTTCTCTAGTGTTCAGGCCCTTCACCTTCCAACAGTGGTTGTCGTCTGTGCTGTGTCACCCCTCAAACCCGGGTCCTGGCCACTACCCCAGACACCCCACATTTCACTCCTATGTTCCCCGCTCCTGCCATCCCTTCTGTTTGAAGTGTTCTTTCTGTTTCTATTTGAAATACAAAGCCCTGTTCACATATTACAAATACCAGGAAGCTTTCCTTTGTTCCGTTTTGATTTTTTGTAAAGTCTTTTTGGTCAGAAGTAATCAGCTTGTCATTATTCCTCATAGCTCTCGGGTTCTGCCTCTATAATTGTCTTCTTGATACACTAATTATCCACTTGCAGCCTATCTTTCTCTTTCTCTAGATTCTTTGGTTTACAAAATTATATATTTTTAGGTAGAATCTTACACATGTCTTAAAAAAAACTTTTAGTGAGAATAATACAGCTATGTGATAAAACATTCGAGAAGTATAAACTGAAGCCTGTTTCCCTTCCCTTTCCCCACTCCTTAGTCCTCATTCCCAAAGTCACCGACGCCAAGTTTCACGTGATTTCCTTCCAGAGCAGATACAGCAGTGTATATTTATTCTTTTAAGAAAAGTACACGAAGGGGCGCCTGGGTTTACTCAGTTGGTTAAGCGGCTGACTCTTGATTTTGGTTCAGGTCATGACCTCATGGTTCCTGAGTTCGAGCCCCACATTGGGTTCTGTGCTGACAGTGCAGAACTTGCTTGGGATTCTCTCTCTCTCCTTCTCTCTGCCCCTCCCCCCCTCGTGCTCTCTTTCTCTCTCTTGAAAAGTAAATAAAAACTTAAAAAAAAAAGTACACGAAAAGAATTGCATGGATGCATACATACTGTTCCATAGCATGCTGGTTCGGGGTAAATAATAAAGTTCTTTTTATATCAAAGCATATCGGTTACCCTTTTTAATAGTTGTGTAGTGTTTCATTGTTGATTTTTTTTTTAACCAGTCTCCTCTTGATGGATTTTGAAGTTGTTTCCTTTCTCTTTCTTTTTTCTTTCTTGCCTTTTTTTTTTTCTTTTTCTTTTTTGCTACAGCAAATAAAAATGCTTAGTGCCCATCCTTGTTAACATATATCCTAACATACTTTTGTATGACTTTTGTAGGCTCAATTCATAGCAGTTAATGGTGGACCAAATGGTGAATTCCTTTTACATTCTTCTGGATCTTACCAGGTTCTCTCTCAGGATTACACTTGCCAGTTCTTAAATGTGTGCAGGTCTGATGGGTTACAACTGGTTTCTCATTTTTCCTTGTTTAGTCATGAATAAAGCTGAACATTTTTTCATGTGTTCTTTGGTCATTTGTCTTTTCTTTTTCTGTGCAATGTTAATTCCTTTGCCCCTTCTTCCGTAGGATTTTCTGTGTCGTCCCAATCTGACTGACTGACAGACAATATAAATTAGGGAATTTGGAAAGTAGCCCTTTGTCAAATGTGCATGTATTTTTCCTCAGTATGTCATTTACTTTTGGTTTTTGCCGAGGGTATTTTTTTGTCACATGTTGGCAGATGTATTCATCTTTGCCTTTGTGGCTTCTGGGATTTCTGTCGTGCTTGGAAAGGCCTTTAAGTCGTTATTATAAATAAATTCATCCATGCTTTTCTCAGTTAATTTTTTGGTGATAATCAAGCCTTATAAAAATATTGCCATAGAACGTAAGAATTAATTCCATTAAATGGAAAATAATGGGACCCTTTTTCCATCCCCTGGTGCTTTATAGGATTGGTAAACGTGCAACACCTTTGAAAACTCGCGCTGCCTCCCTTAGCCATGTTTCCTTCCACGTGAACCTCTAGTGTTGCCGTATCTGAGGACTGTCACTGCCTTTTCCCCCTTTTGCTCAAAGTCGGTGGGAGGAGCGGGGTGAGAGAAGAACAGAGTATCGATTATCGCCAGTATCGTTCACCCCTGTCAGGATCAGTCCTGTCTGCTAGACTGTGGCTTTGCCGTCTTTGCGAAGTGGCTTTTTTTTTCTAAAGCTCCTTCGGGTAAAATGTGTTGGTTCTTAGTGAGCTTTGGAACCGGGATTAGGGAGAAGATTCCCTCGTTTGTTGGATTTCAGAACAGTGCCTTGTCCTGACGCATGGGTGTGGCAAGACTAGACGGTTCTGTAGCTTTTTTGGGTGGGATCTTTAGAGATTTCCAGCAGCGTCACTAACTAAGCCTCGTTGTCTGTGGTCTTGCATCGGATCTTAGTTTTCTTTTCAGACCATGCGTGCATGTCTATCTGTAGGACCCCTCTCCTTTGCTTTTTCCCTCCAGTCTGTGGGAGGGGCTTCCCAGGCTGACTTTGTACGGTGCACAGTGTGGGTGTCCCCCGTGGCTTGTGCCCACAGTGCCTTGCTGTGTAAATGTCCTCCCTTCTCTGGTTGCGCAGTCTGCCTTCACTCCCTGGCGTGGGTCCCTTTTCCCGAACCTGCTCCTTCTCTGCTCCTCATGGTTCTGGCCTGCCCCTGGCCTCGCTGGCCTCACTGCTGTCCTCGGTGCTTGGTCATCCCTGGATAGCCCCTCACGCCGGCTGCTCTGGCTCTTTGAACGCCAGTCCCAGTGCTGCTTAGAATGCTATTGAACTTGGGCTGAACCTGTGTCTCGGCAGTGTCTGCTCTGTGACTTTCACCTGTAAACACCAAAAGGGCCAGTTACTTGAGCCTCAGACCAGTGGTTTCTAATTAATTCAGGCGTTAGCATGAAGACAAGTGTTTATTTAAAGGGTAAGGGGCTCTGACCAGGAAAAGCTGTGAAGATGGAAAGCATAATATACTTTAGCCGCCGGGATGCCTGGGACCTCCCCCCACCCCCCCCCCCTTTCCCCCAAAGCCCTTAATCTCTAATCTCTATTGGAGATTCTGCTCTAGGAGGAGGGTGCTGTAGTAAATTGCTAGAGCTGAAATTGGTCACAGGGGACGTGCATTTGTAACTTTGGTGGATATTAATAAAATTCCCCTACTTGGCCGCCTCCATTCCCTTCCTCACAGAAGGAGTAGCAGCCCTTGGCAGCAAGAGGGGGATGCTTGCCACTAGTCCCTGTCCCTTTCCCTGGCCGGCCACCATGCCAGGGCAGGAATGTAACTTGACGCAAGCTTTCTTCTTCGCCTGCCTTTTCCTCAGCTCTTCCTGACTTCTGCTGGTCCTGCTGTTCCCCTCCAGCAAATGAAACACGGATTAGGAATTACTGTGTAGGAAGTCTAGATGGGCAGACTTTGGACCGTCCCGGGACAGTTAGCCTCTTGGAGTCTCAGTTTCCTCATCTCTAAAATAGAGGCGGGGCGCCTGGGTGCTCGGTGGACTGAGCGTCCGACTCTTGATTTCAGCTCAGGTCACGATCCCAGGGTGGTGAGATCGAGTCTGTGTCGGGCTCCGCTGGAGCCTGCTTGGGGTTCTCTCTCTCCCTGTCTCTCTGCCCCTTCTCTGCTGTTTCTCTCAAAATAAATAAACTTGAAATAAAATAGGGGTAATAGTACTGCCCTCTGCGGGGAGGGCAAGAGGATTCTAGGAAATCATGCAGAGAAGTCCTTTGTGACATGCCTCGTCTTTGTCAAGCATTCAGTGTTAGTTATCGATGATGATGATGGGCTCTCCCAAGGAAGGAAGAAGGCTAAGGGTGTGGGAGGTGGCCAGTGACCCCCTTTTACAGTTGCTGAGGTTAGTGTGGGGGTGGGTGTCAGGACCATCCACCTCAGGTAGTCCTTCCCAGACGCTGTTGAGACCAGTGGCGGTGGCGAAATGTCACCGGCTGACCATGGCAGAGGCTGTGTAGGAGGTGAAAGCTGCTTCCAGGGTGTGAGTGTATTGTCTCATTAAAGAAATTGGCCGAGCAGGAGGTGTGTGTGTCTACTGGTTGAATGAGCAGAAGAGGACTGAACAGGTTGAGAAGCTGACAACTTGAACTTCCCAGCGGCCCGCTTCAACTAAGTCCTCATCACATGTGGTTTTTAAAAGAGGTGTTTCACGTTCTTATCCGTTACAAACAAGTGAACAAAACTATTGTTAAAATAAATACTAAAGGTGTCGGCTGTGAGCAACTGTGTGGTGGGAGGAGCTGTTACGGGAGCCGGAGCTGCCGATGAAGCTGATCGAGGTGACAACCTCCCAAAAGCACCGGGACCTGTGGCAGAGCCCATGGGGGAAAAGCCAGTGGGGAGCCTGGCCGGGATTGGTGAAGTCTCGGGCAAGAAGCTGGAGGACAGGGGCTTTGACAAGGCCTATGTGGTCCTTGGCCAGTTCCTGGTGCTAAAGAAAGATGAAGCTCTCTTCCGGAACGGCCGAAGGACACATGCGGGGCCAATGCCAGGAGAGGTGCAACGCCTTCTTATGAGGCTCTCCGGGGAGCCCCCAGCCCCTGGCCCCAGCCTGGAGTCTCCAGAGTTTGCAGCCGCGTGGGGACTCCTCCCCTGTCCTCTACACAGGAAGAGATTGCTGTTGTACTCCACCTGCAGTGTACCCCAAGGTCTTTTGGGGGTTCTCTTCCCTCACCATTTCAACTTTTTTGAAATTCTCGCTCTTGCATGCATCTCCCTCCTCCTTCCCTGTCAGTTTCATGTCAAGCGTCATGTCAGATGCTTCTCTGAGTGGATTCCCAGCCCTGACCCCACTCCCACCCCCACCTCTGGCCTGTTTTATGCTATTTGGCTCTTTTTTTGGCGAAATAGTCACTGTTGCAAAGGTTTTTAAATCAATAAAATCAGTGGCCTTCAAAAAAAAAAGTATTGATGAAAATGTCCAGCCAGGGGTGCCTGTGTGGCTCAGTCGGTTAAGCATCTGACTTCGGCTCAGGTCGTGATCTCACGGCTCGTCAGTTCAAGCCTCACCTCGGGCTCTGTGCTGACAGCTCAGAACCTGGAGTCTGCTTCGGATTCTGTGTCTCACTCTCTCTCTGCCCCTCCCCCACTCACTCTCTCTCTTCTCTCAAAAATAAAAACATTCAAAAATTAAAAAAAAAAAAATGTCCAGCTGATATATGCTTGTGTTTTTTTTTAATTTAAAATAGCAATGCAAATGTCTAGTTTGGGGATGGCTTTTTGCTTAATATAATATGACAGATCTGTGATTAATCTTCTGAATTAAAGAATACTGATTCTGATGTGTTTAGTGAGAGGAATAATCAAATTCATTATTGTCTTCTGAAGCAGCTGCAAACTTAGTCCATGAAAAACTAATATATAAATCACATCTCTGCATTATCAGAAATGAATTTCATTCCCACATCTCTCTGAGTTGGGAGGAATCCGTGTTAAGCCTGTTTCCAATTGCAAGACTGGGAGTCTTATTCGTCTTTGAATTCCCTTTGGTTTTGTGTGTGCGGAAGATCGAGAGTGAATGAATATTTCCTATAAATGTAGAAAAGTAATTTAAATTCCCAGTCAGTATGCGATTTAGTGATTGCAATTAAATGTAATACTTGTAGCACATAAGACAAAAGGCTAATTTCCTTAATTTACAAAGAGCTCTGACAATTCAGTAAAAAATGCAAATACAGGCAACGGATATGAACAGGCAGTTGGAAGACAAACTTAGACAAATTGCCATTAAACGTGAAAATAGATGATCAACCTTATTTATAATTAAATAAAGGCACTTCAGAAGCATGAGATGCCATCTTAAACTCATCAGTCTGGCAAAAGTGAAAAAGTTGAATGCTCATTATTGGTAGGTGGTGGGGGGCGGGGGGAACAGGCAGTTCGTGTGCCATTGGTGAGCAAAGCTGCTGCGGCCTTTGGGACATAATTTGGCATGATCAGTTGAAATGAAACCATGATCCTAGCAAAGTCCTCTGCTTGGAGGAAATATCGTGGCTATGTCAATTTTTTCCTGTTTAGGATATCTTTTGAGGCCTGGCTGAGTGCATTGTGACACAGCCTTCCATGTCAGAAGTCAGAAAAGATAATGAAGTAGATGAGTTTGTGCTTCTATGGAAAGATTTTAAGGTATATTAAATACTTTTTTTTTTTTTTTAAAGCAGGGTGCAGGGGCAACTGGGTGGCTCAGTTGGTTAAGTGTCTGACTCTTGATTTCGACTCAGGTCATGATCTCACGGTTTTGTGAGTTTGAGCCCCACGTGGGGCTCTGACAGTACAGAGCCTGCTTGGGATATATTCATATTCTCTCTCTCCCTCCCTCCCTCCCTCCCTCCCTCCCTCCCCCCCCTCCCTCTCCCTCCCTCCCCCCCTCCCTCCCACTTGCATGCATGCTCTCTCTGTCTCAAATAAATTAAAAAACAAATAAAGCAGGGTACAGAACAGCTTACGCTGATATGTGTTTATAATTTTCTCTGAAAGAACAGTAAGAACTCTTAGCAGTGATTATCTTTGTGAAGAGGAACAGGGGAAGAGTTTTGCTATTCATTTTATATTTTCCTGTACTAGGATTTGAAGTTTGACCATGTGCATATATTTTATTTTTTAAAGATGAAATTACTGAAGCGTTGACCTAAGTTAGGTGTAGGCCCACTGGCACTCTCTGCGGGGAAGGAATCAAGACCTACAAGAAACAACGCTGGGAAACTGCTGATACAGAGGAGCCGAGGATCATAGTTGAACTTGATCATCTCATCAAGAGGTTCTGACTTGCTTTACCTCAGGACCACCAGACCTGACAAATTGGGTCATTGGATGTAGAACTGGTGATCAGTTATGTTTTTTACTCCTTTTAGCTTGGTGACGTGCTTAGGACTGAAATTACCTGCAAATTCCCCCGTGTGTCAGAGTTTTAGAAGCCTCTTTCTCTGGAGTGTTACTTGTTAGCAGCTTTAGGCAGAGGGCTTTGGATCTCATTGTCGTGGCCAGAAGGAGGCGTTAATGTAAAGGAGAGAAGAGTGATGCACTTCCTTTCTCATTTGCAGAAAAATGGAATCCCTCTCTTAGGTGTTAATCATGGTCTTTGGTTTTTCTCTCCAGTGATTTTCTTTCAAGTGTAAGATTTTCTTTCAAGCGAAGCCTTACTGTGAAGCTATTTTCAGTTTTAGACTATTTCGGAAATGCTTGTTTTCCGTTTTCTACTGGTTTTAGCCTAGGACTCTACCTTTAAAAAGCCTGAGCCCTTGGGGCGCCTGGGTGGCTCAGTCCGGACTTCAGCTCAGGTCTTGATCTCCCGGTTCCTGAGTTCGAGCGAGCCCCGCATCAGACTCTGTGCTGACAGCTCAGAGCCTGGAGCCTGCTTCAGATTCTGTCTCTCTCTCTCCCTCCCTCTCTCTCTCTCTCTCCCTCCCTCCCTCTCTCTCTCTCCCTCCCTCCCTCTCTCCCTCTCTCTCTCCCCCTCTCCCTCCCCCTCTCCCTCTCTCCCCCTCTCCCTCTCTCCCTCTCTCCCTCTCTCCCTCTCTCCCTCTCTCTCCTCCTCCCCCACTCACACTCTGTCTCTCTCTCAAAAATAAATAAACATTAAAAAAAATTAAAAAAAAAAAAAAGCCTGAGCCCACCTCCCTTTTGCCCTTGAATTCCCAGTGTCACTATTTACATACCCTTGTGTCGCAACCATGCTATAATGCGTGGGTAACATTTGACCACTTGATAGGTGCCAGGCAGTATCTGCATTTCTAGAAGGCAGTCTGTGATAGTCAGGGTCACGACTTCTGGAGTCAGACTAAGTTCATCTTTTAACTGTGAGACAGTATCTTAACTGTCAGTTACCTTATCTTGGCAGTATCTTAACCGCTTTCCCTCAATTTCTTCATCTATGAGATAGAAACAATCATAGTATTTCCTCACAGAGTTGATAAAAGGATCAAATTAATATATATAAGGTGTTGGGGTGCCTGGGTGGCTCAGTCAAGCATCTGACTCTTGATTTCAGCTCAGGTCATGATCTCACAGTTCATGAGTTCAAGCCCCATGTCAGGCTCTGTGCTGCCAGTACAGAATCTGTTTGGGATCCTCTCTCTCTCCCTCTCTCTGTTCCTCCTCTGCTCCTCCTCTGCTCTGTCTCTCTCTCTTTCTCTCAAAATATATAAACTTAAAAAAAAAAAAAATATATATATATATATATATATATGGTATTTAGCACAAGGTGAGTACTCATGTGTAAGCTTTTATACACGTTCAGTGCATAAATTTCCCTCATTTAATCATTACAGCACTCCTGTTGGGTAGTAGTTATTCTGAGACCTTTTCTCAATAGGAAATCAAAGTTAACTGACTTGTCCAAGGTCACATAACTGTTTAAATGTTCATTGTTATTATTTTTATTAGAAAGTGGCCGAGGCGGGATTCATATCCAAGGCTACCTTTAAAGTCAGTTCTCTTTGTTGCTCCTGTCCCCCTAGAAAAAGTCTTTTAGAGCAAACCATGATCACTATGGACCAGGCAGCCGCTGTGCTGAGTGCTTCCTGCTTCTACATACTTGTAGTCGTCACCACGAGCCGAACCGTGAGGCAAGGACTGTCATCATCATTCCCATTTTCAAGACAAGAGAACTGACGCTTGAAAAGATTCTAAAGCTCCTTGCCCAGAGTTTTATAGGTGGAAAGCAGGTATCGTTTGAACCCAGATCTCACTTCCGATTCGTGCCCCTGACAGTTCTGTTACGATCTTTTCCTACCTTAAAAACTGGATGAGGCATCGTAAGTTTTTGAAAAAATGTTACTGGTTTTTAACGACATATTCAGATAGTTTAGAAATGTGTCTAAAAAGATTCATTGAGAGCTGGCAGGGCTCCCAGCTGCCCTGTCCCCCGCCCCCCCCAGGAGGCGGTAGAGGTTATTGTTGTGGTGCATCCTTCCAGAAGTAGTCTGTGCATATGTACAAAGTGTGTATATTTACACAGTGGTGTGTGTCTTTTCACAGCGCTTTGTTCAGACAACACGTATACTCTTCCACACGTCACCCTTTTGCTTGAGCAGTACACCATGGTGATTATTTCATGTCTGAATGAAAAGAGCTTCCTTGTTTGTTATTTTCTGGCTGTATAGTAAGTAGTTTTAAGTGTGGATGTCCCGTAAGTTATTAACCACGCTCCTCTTCATGGGCAGGTAGTCTGTTTCTAATCTTTTGTCATTCTGTCCGGTGCTGTAGTCGGTTCCTAGGGCACATGGGGAACGTGCATTTGTAATTTCGTTGGACATCACTAAAATGTCTCCAGAGTATTTGCTCATTTTACACTCTACCACCAGCATCTGTCAAATTATCATCTGGCAGGGATTTGGAAATATTTTTTATTTTACTTTTTTTTGTCATTCCAAGTAATAAATGTTCACTGTTAGAAGTTTGGAAAACACAGAAAAATGCAAAGAAGAAAGTAAAAACATTTTGAATCTGGGGCGTCTGGGTGGCTCAGTCCGTTAAGTGACTTCTGCTTGGGTCATGAGGTGACTGTTCATGAGATCAAGCCCCGCATAGGGCTTGCTGCTGTCAGTGCAGAGCCTGCTTCAGGTCCTCTGTCCCCCTCTCTCTCTCTGCCTGTCCCCCACTCATGTGCTCTGTCTCTCAAAAGCAAATAAGCATTTAAAAACCTAACTAAATAAGCCATTTTGAATCTTACATTAACGTATGCATTTTGTATATATCTCAGTATTATTTCTATGTATATTTAATATCTGCATATACATACATAATTTTAGAAATCTCCTACTTTTGTTGTTACCTGTATTTCAACAGCTTTATTGAGGTGTAGGTTACATATCCTAGAATTTGGTCGTCTTCAGTGTACAATTCAGTGATTTTTAATAAATTTATGACATTGTACAGCTATTACCATAACCCAGTTGTAGACCATTTCCATCACCCGTGAAGATCCCTCCTGCTCACTTGCAGTCGATTTGTTACCTGATTTTTTGCTGTATTATTAAATGTTCATTCAGCAGATATTTATTGAGTGTTGAGTGTCTGCTATGTGCCAGGCAGTAATCTGGGTGACAGTTAATAAAAGAGAGAAAGATCTTTGCCCTGGTGGAGCTCACATTTTGTAGAGCTACCTTTGTATTCTTCCTTCCCATCAGTTTCATCACGACATAGTATTCAGTACATAGGTGTGCTATACTTTAACAATTCCCAAGAAGTCGGACATTTAGGTGGTTTTCATCATTTTGCTATTGTAATTGAACAGACTTATGGATAAATTCTTGTGCCTGTATCTGTGATTTTTGTTACAACAGAGCGCTGAGTCCAAAGGAATGCCCGTTGTAAAGCTTTTGTTACATGTAGTATATGAGGGCACTGAGCCCTTGTAGCACCGCCAGCTGGGTCATTTTTAAATCTTGCCAATTGAGAAAGTTGTGTCTCATGTTAATCTTTGTTTATCAATGAAGTTGTCAATCGCCGTATCTGTATTTGAAGGCTATTTTAATTTTTTTAAAAGCATCTGTTCATAGTCTTTGCTCATTTTTCAATTGTTATATTTGCTTTTACTGATTTGTAAGAGTGTTATACTTCTTGGCTGTGTATGTTGTATTTTTCATAATTGGTCTTTTGTTCATTTGGTTTTGGTCAAAAGTTTTTTTAATGTTTAAAATTTATTTTGAGAGGGTGGGGTAGAGAGGGAAGGGCAGAGAGAGAAGAGAGAATCTCAAGCAGGCTCTGCACTGTCAACACAGAGCCCAACACGGGGCTTGAACTCACAAACTGTGAGATCATGACCTGGGCCAAAATCAAGAGTCAGACACTCAACTGACTGAGCCACCCAGGCACCCTCAGAAGGTATTTTTTAGATGTACAAAAATTCTTCTGTAGTTAAATCTGTGTTTCTTCCTCTGGTATCTGTCTTTGTATGTAAGACCTTCTCTAGAAGTTATTTTTGGGTATGTGGTGAGGACGATCTAACTTTATTATTCTATATACATATTATCCAAGCAGCATCTATTTCAAAAATTCTTCCTTTTTCGTTGATTGGAAATGGCCCACACGGCCCATCCTAGTCTAACTTCCCCCCACCTTGACAGCCTCATGTGGCCTCAGTCCTCCCCCTTGCTCGTTGTCCCAGTTGTCCCACATTCTCTAAGGCTTCTTTCCTTCCCGCTCAGGAAGGACGAGTCTCTTTGTGTGCGTCATTCCTTATGTCTGGAAGACTGGACCATTTCCCTGCAGCAACGCCCCTGCCCAATGTGAAAGATCTCGTAGCTCTTGTCACAATTTATAACAAGAGAATTACAGCTCCCCGGGACCCCTAGTGCCTGGCACATAGAAGGCAGTACATACTTAGAGTGAATGAATTGTAGCCTAATCATACATTTTGACATCTAGATGTTTAGCTGGGTTTTTTGTTGTTTTCTAAAATTTCTTCAGTGTTTATTCTAGATCTGCACAGTCCAGTGTGGTAGCCACTGGCCACGTGTGGCTATTGAGCCCTTAAAACGTGATCATTCCAAATTGAGATGTGCTGCAAGTGTAAAATACACATAGATTTCAAAGAGTTAGTATGGAAAAAAAGAATGTAAAATGTCTCATTAATAACTTTCTAATATTTCTTCTATGTTGAGAATGTTTTAAATGTTAGGTTAAGTAAAAATGTATAAAATTTAATAATGTTTATTTTTAGACAGTGTTAACTGCTAGAAAACACTACGCATGTGGCTAACCTTCTATTTCTGTTGGACAGCAATGTTCTAGATGAATTGTAAAATCATTTTGTGAAGTTACCGAGAATGTTCTTCATTGCGCTGCATTATATTTATAAATTAATTTGGTGGGAAAGTGCCTATAGTATTGCATTTTTCAGAAGCGTGATATGTATCTTCATTTACACATACATATTTTTGTCTTTACCAAAATGTTAGTTTCTTCTTGCAGATCCTGACTATTTTTTGTTTAGCCCCCAGGTATATTATGGTTTCTGTCACTATTGTTGGTTGCAACTTGTCATTATCTTACTTAACTTGTGTTTTATGTACAATAATTTATGAAACGCTCCATTTACTAGATCCTGCCTCTACCAGATTTGTTCCAGTGGTTCACTGTGTTTTCTGTGTAAATAGTCCTGTCTGCCTTGAATAGTAATTTCACCTCCTCTTTTCTAATAGCTTCGGGCCTTAATTTTTTCTTGTCTGTTGCTTTGGCTAGAACTTCCAGAACAATGTTAAAAGTAAGAGAAGTGATGGGCAGACAACCTTGTATCCTCCCAGGCACTAATGGGAATGCCTTATGAAAGTGTTTACCAGAGTGTGCACCAGGGAACACTAATTCTTGGGAATATTTACATGTGTACCTTGGGAGAAGAGTTACACGCTAAAATGAGTGTGCAAACCACTGAGTTAAATAGAATTCTTGTCTGCAGGACTTTTCAGGTGGGTTATTATGCTAATATATTTTTTACTTCCTAGGAGGTAGGGATATTGACACCAACTCATGGGCTTGTGTTCTATTAAATATATTTTGGGAAATGCAGGTATAATGTTTTCCTTCTAAGGATGATGGTGCTGTTGGTTGGCAGTAGGTACTGTTTATTATATTAAGAAAGTATATTAAGAAAATACTCTCTTCGTATTTTTTCCTTACTTTGAAAAGGCATTTAACTTTCTAAAATCCATGTTTGGCATAGTTTTGATTTGGTTGTGTGGTTTTTCCCCCTTTGACTTACTGATGTGGCAGATTATATTTATATATTTCCTAACATGTAGCTATCCTTACATTTGGTCACAACATATTATTCTTTTAATAGGTTATATTTGCGAGGATTTCCTCGAGGACTTTAAAATCTGTTTACTTAGGTAGGGTTGACGCTTGTCTTCTTTATCCTGTTCACCATCTTCTGGTATCAGATTTATGCCATATAAATGGAGATGCTTTAATTTTCTTTCTTTCTTTTTTTTTTTTTTTTTTTTTTTTTTGAGATGCCTTAAGTGTTTTAACATGCATCTAAAACAGTGTGAACGGCCTGAAGATCATTTATGCTTTGGCACTTCTGTTTCTTTTTGTTTAATTCTGCCAATTTATGTTACTCTAAAAATATGTCCTTTCCGTACAGATTTCAAATTGATTTCAGTCATAACTCTAGGATAAATAAGGGCACGGTATTCCTCCTTAACTAAAATGTTTTAACTCAAATTCTGACATGATAAAAAAAAAAAAAAAATCTAGTGTGATCTAGTCAAACTAACTGGTTGATCCTTTCCTGCGAGAGTCAAATTAAATTGCACGTTGTCGTGTCTTGTTATGGCTATGTGGTTTTTCTCCTTTGACTTATTGATGTGGCAGATTGTATTTATATATTTCCTAGCAGGTAGCCATCCTTACATTTGGTCACAATATATTACTCCTTTAATGAGTTATGTTTCCGAGGATGTCCTTATAATTTTGAAAATTTAAAAAACTTTCTCTATGATAATATGCTGTTCAGTGTTCTTACTTTTTTGCTTTCTTTGGGTTTAACTTGTTCCTTTTCTGACCTCTTCAGTGATTTCGTGTATATTTATTATTTGTTGTTTAATGATAAATACTTTTAAGGGGTGCCTGGGTGGCTCAGTCAGTTGAGTGTCCAACTGCATCTCAGGTCATGATCTCATGGTTCGTGAGTTTGAGCCCCGTGTTGGACTCTGCTGGCAGCTTGGAGCCTGCTTTGATTTCTGTGTTTCCTTCTCTCTCTACCCCTCCTCTGCTTGTGCTCTGCCTCTCTGTCTCTCTTTCTCTCTCAAAAATAAATAAACATTAAAGAAGTAAATAAATAAATTTGGAAACAAAAACGCTAAATACTTTTAAGGCACTGACTTTGCCTGTTAAAATTTGTTGTTTCAAGATCCTCAACATTTTTTCTGAGAAATTTCAAATATACAGAGAAGTTGGATTTTGCAATAAACACCTGTATACACTCACCATCTATACGCTTGTTAACATATTACTCTGTTTGCTTTATCACCTATCTATCCATCTCTTTTTTTGGATACATTTTCAAGCAAGCTGAAGACATAGGTAAATTTTACTCCTAAACGCTTCTTGCTGCAGATTTTATGTGAGTTTTCTTTTTTTTCTGAATAGTTCTATTCCTTTCTGATTTTCTCTTTGATTCGGTGCTTATTCAGGAGGTACTTACATTTCAGTTGGTGGGGTTTTTTAAGCACTAAAATATAATTGTTAGATCTGATTTTGTCGTGTTTTGGTTAGAGTGTGCAGCCTGGGCTATAGACACTTACATGTTTGTGAGAGATTTAGTGCTGTGGATTCTTGGCAAGGGTAGCCAGCCTGTCCCAAGGTGTGCCCACCTGCAGTTGGGAGCACTGTTGGACAGCAATATGCTCGCGGTGTGTCCATCACTCTTGTTACTCCTCCTGTCTAAAACTCTTCACTGAAAGGGATTGAGCATTGTTCTGTCCGTTACCAATCCAAAAGGATATAAAGGTGTGCAGACCTGAAGGGGAGAAAAGGCACATCAAGACAACAACTCAAATTCTAAACTGAAAAAGGTTTAGCTCCATTCGGTGTATCCAGTGTGCCATCTTCTTGAAAAACACCAATTGGAAACATACAAATGAGGCAGAACATTCTTTACATGAGTTTGCTTATTTTTTACAAAGTATTCCAAATCCTCAGAAGGAAGTGAAACAGGGAAATATTTTTTCTTGAGCTGAGAGGACTTGACATATATACCATGTGATAATTTTGATGAAGATGAATGGTAGGCAGTTGGGGCACTAGGCGGATTGATCTTTAGGTTGTCTGACTTTCGGTGAATTAACCAAGACATGAAAGACTGAAAATAAGTAAGAGGAAGAATGCTAAGGCTGACCCTCAGGCGGCATGGTAGCTGCAGTGGTGGTGGTGGTGGTGTTATGTTTGCAAGCTTGTGTTTATGCCGCTTGTACTTAGTGAGGAGTCACTGGTGAATTATGAAACTCTCTCTTTCTGCAGATTACGCTTCATGTCAGTAGAAATGGACAGCAGCAGTTTTATTCAGTTTGATGTGCCCGAGTACAGCAGCACTGTTCTGAGCCAGCTAAACGAACTCCGCCTGCAAGGGAAACTATGTGACATCATTGTCCACATTCAGGGTCAGCCATTCCGAGCCCACAAAGCAGTCCTCGCTGCCAGCTCCCCCTATTTCCGGGACCATTCAGCATTAAGTACCATGAGTGGCTTGTCAATATCTGTGATTAAAAATCCCAATGTGTTTGAACAGTTGCTTTCATTTTGTTACACTGGAAGAATGTCCTTGCAGCTGAAGGATGTTGTCAGTTTTCTGACTGCAGCCAGCTTTCTTCAGATGCAGTGTGTCATTGACAAGTGCACGCAGATCCTGGAGAGCATCCATTCAAAAATCAGCGTCGGAGATGTTGACTCTGTTACTGTTGGTGCGGAGGAGACATCAGAGAGTCGTAATGGAGTTAAGGACAGCAGCTTCTTTGCCAACCCGGTTGAGATCTCCCCTCCGTATTGCTCTCAGGTACGGCAGCCCACCACGAGCGGCGATCTTCGGATGGAGACGACGCCCAGCAAAGCCTTGCGCAGCCGCTTACAGGAGGAAGGGCACTCGGACCGAGGGAGCAGCGGGAGCGTTTCCGAGTACGAGATTCAGATAGAGGGGGACCACGAGCAAGGGGACCTGTTGGTGAGGGAGAGCCAGATCACTGAGGTGAAAGTGAAGATGGAGAAGTCTGACCGGCCCAGCTGTTCCGACAGCTCCTCCCTGGGGGACGACGGGTACCACACAGAGATGGTGGATGGGGAACAAGTTGTGGCAGTGAACGTGGGGTCCTACGGTTCCGTGCTGCAGCACGCATATTCCTACTCCCAAGCGGCCTCACAGCCAGCCAGCGTATCCGAAGCTTTTGGAAGTTTGAGTAATTCCAGCCCGTCCAGATCCATGCTGAGCTGTTTCCGAGGAGGGCGTGCTCGCCAAAAGCGGGCTTTGTCTGTCCATCTGCACAGTGATCTGCAGGGCTTGGTGCAGGGTTCTGACAGTGAAGCGATGATGAATAACCCCGGGTATGAGAGCAGCCCCCGGGAGAGGAGTGCAAGAGGGCACTGGTACCCGTACAACGAGAGGCTGATCTGCATTTACTGTGGAAAGTCCTTCAACCAGAAGGGAAGCCTCGACAGGCACATGAGGCTCCATATGGGAATCACCCCCTTTGTGTGCAAGTTCTGCGGGAAGAAGTACACACGTAAGGACCAACTGGAGTACCACATCCGGGGCCATACTGATGACAAACCATTCCGCTGTGAGATCTGCGGCAAGTGCTTTCCATTCCAAGGTACCCTCAACCAGCACCTGCGGAAAAACCACCCTGGTGTAGCCGAAGTCAGGAGTCGCATCGAGTCCCCCGAGAGAACAGACGTGTATGTGGAACAGAAACTAGAAAACGATGCGTCGGCCTCAGAGATGGGCCTAGATTCCCGGATGGAAATTCACACAGTGTCTGATGCTCCTGATTAAGATGGTAACGAAGTGCACCCAAACAAAGCACATTAATCAATGCATATTTGTGATTTGCTTTGTTGTAATCTTTGGTTTTCCCAACCATCTGGAAATCTCTCCGTCTCTTGGCAGTTCTTCTAAGGTTTCTGGAAGGAACACTTCATTGTGTTTATCCTTTCCCCCGCCCTCCCTCTCCCAAGGAGCTCAAAGCATGAAGGGCAACGTATCCAGGGAAAACACAGGCTGACAGTATTCCTCTTTGGCTGAACTCTTAATCCCAAATCTGCCAGTGATTTAGCTATGCCAACTGGTTGACCCTACATTCTCTGCCAAGAGGCATACTCTCTCGTTGTGTGCACTGGCACCAGTGCGTTTCCACGGAGAGAGACTAGGATGCCGTCAGCTGATACAAATGGGTAACCTTTTCTAATTTAAAATTACTTTTAAGGGGTAGTTAGACAATTTATATATATATATAATAAAGCGATTATTATATATATAGTATATATACATTCTCAAATTTGATTTTATTCTGGTTGAGGTGAATGTAAGAGGAATATATAATTTAATACAATGTGAACAGGGCTTTTGACTCTGTCTCGTCCCCACCCAATGTTAGGGTTTTGCCCCTTTATTTCCCTTACAAAAGAATGTTGATAGGTTTTCATATATATTAATCATTGTGTCCAAAAGCAAGCAAAGCAAATCACAGTGTTCATAGCTCTGCTTCCTAACAAGTACATAAACCAAATGCCATAAAATGTATTCAACTCTAGTTGGAAACCGTTTGGAATTTTTGTTCGTTGTCCAGTAGGTAAGCTGGATGACCCGTGGTGCTGACCTTTTTACATATTGTAGTGTTATATTAGCCAGCCCCAAAGGAGCAGTGGTTTTCAATGTTTTTACTGGCCTACGAATCTACCTTCATTCCGTACTGTAGAAACACACCAGGTAACTAAATCGAATCACTCTACCATGAGTTAGTACTCACACTAAAGGAAAGGGATTTGTAGTTCTGTCTACAAAATTCTCCAAGCAGTGTTGTGGGTTTTTTTTTTTTTCCTCTTTTCAAACAGCTAGTTCAGGTGCACAGCAACTTTTTCTACATGCAGTTCCCAGGGAAACTGCAGAACTTGGAATTTGTACTTTTTGTAAAGATATACTCTATGGGAATTGCAAGCAATATATCTATCTTAGTATTGTGTGTGCTAACGAGAGCCTCAGTGGCTCCCCCACTCTCAGTGTTTCCTGCTTAAAGAAACCAACAGTCAAAAAGCCCTCTAAGATACTCTGTGTGTCACCAAATCTGTGTGTGTCACCATTTTTTGGGTCACGTGGTGCTATTTTTATGTTCTGTATCTTTTAGGTCAGTATAGTTGTAGAAAATGTGAAATCTAACGGTGATAGTGAATTACAATTTTTTTTTCCCTCTCCTGAGTTTATAGCTTGAAGAGAGACCTCAAAAGCATGTGCTTGCTGGCAAACGCATTACTGTATCAAAACACACCTGAGTCCTATTTGAAAAATGTCTTGTCAGTACTTTCGAAGTGTCTTCAGCTCTGTACTTTGTTTACCCGTCTGCTTCTAGTAAACAAAACAGGCTCTACGAGTTCGCTTTGGTACTGTGCACCCTGACAGAGTACTTTCGGAAGCAATTTGACGGTGAGTTTGTGCTGCGGGCCGCCCTGCCCGTAGGATGTCAGCGCTCCAGACTCCCTGCTGGAGAACCTTGGCTCTGAAGCCCGCAGCCAGTACGTCTCCCCAGGAGAACGGCGCAAACCACCCAAAAGAAAAATAGACATAAAAAGACACAACTCGAGAGGCTTAGGAGTTGAGGGAGTACAGAAATGGACGTTTGCTGGTTTTCCATGCTTTTTTGGCTCTTAAGATACCAAGAATGGTGGGAGGTAGGGGGTGTCCGGGGGAGGTTTTGGGGGTTTTTGTTTTTGTTGTTTTGTTTTCGTTGTTTTGTTCTGTTTTGTTGTGTTGAGAAAAGAAAATCATTCGGGCCCTTGTGTGTGCTAAGCCCCCGGGGGTGGTCGCTGTGCGGTAGCTCGTCTCTAGCACACAGGATCTGTCTGTTCCCGCGTGAACGGCTGCGCCACACATCAGTGTTACTACGTACAGATGACACTCTAGTCCTGCTGCTCCCGAGGAGCAGCGTTTGCTAAATCGGGTATATAGTATGCCTTTTCCTGTCAAACTGCCTAAGTAAGGGGTGCGCGCTCTCCCTGAAGCACTCGCTCAACTCCTGTCAAAGCTGCGTGCCTCAAGGGGAGGCCGGACCCCCAGTGTTTACCCACTTAAATATGTTCTGGGGTTTCAGGTAAACGTTTGTGATTTTTTTTTTTTTCCTTACACGAATACGTTGGGTTTTGATTTTTCTTTTAAGAATTAAATGCAAAAAATTTGTGTGGTGGTAACAAGTTAAGTTCGTGACAAGAAACGCCCAAATGGAGGACATGAGAGGTCAGGCTCAGGGAAGGAACACCTCCTTTTCACTCAGGCTTGGGGCCTTCTGAGAGGTTTCCAGAGCATTCCGCGATAGATGAGACAAGTCAGGAGGGGAGAGCACTTGGGGCAGGTACCTCGAATATCCTGGTTCTTGTCACCGTTGTCAGTCTTAACCTTATTTACACGGAGTTCTGTGTATTTGTCAATTTGTTTCACTGGTTTGAGTTTACCAAAGAGTGACTTATCCAAAATTGTCTTTGACAAAACTATACATTGCTTTGATTGTACAGTTCAGGTTCAACCATTGTAATGGGACTGTTAAGGGGCAGAAAATTGATTGAGTTTCTCTCTAAGAACCATGATTCCGCATTTTGCAAGTTCCACTTGCTCCCATTCATGTTGCTAACACTTTACCCTTTCCACTGCTAGCAGTGTTAAGAATGAATTCTCAAGCCATAACCCAGTACTGTAAGGTTCCACAGGGCTTCGAGGAGGCAGCGCGTAGGCCAGCACCGAGCTGGGTAGCCTCTCTGAGCGAGCACGCTGTCGTGTTTCTCGGCGTGCGTGGCGGGTGGAAGGTTAACTCCATTCAGATCGGGCAGCAGCAATCAATTGTGCCTTGTCACAGGAGGATGTGCCAGGAGGATTAACATGGCCACAGAACAGAAACGTTCTCTCCCCGAAGTTCCCTCCACGTCTCCGCAGACGAAGTACGCTGTGTAACTCCTTAGAGCAACTCTTTTTTTGGAAAGCAAAGTCCCTATCTCTGTACAGGTTTAGGTTAGATGTTTCGTTTCTAACAGATGCAAAAACCAATTCAGATAAAAGCGATCTGTGAAGAAATCTTTTACAGCAAAACATATCCTGAATTCATACAGGTCTGTTCATAATTGAGTCTCTCCTTGAGCTACCTTTTCAAATACGTAGACAATGTGAAGACAGTGACAGCGTCCTTTTCTATAGGTGTTTAACCTGCTATTACAAACTGTGAAAACAAAGAATTTTATACTTTACTAACGTTTGTGGGTTTTAAACAGTTCCTTTCGTTCTGATCAGTTCTTTCCCCTCTAATTTCTACTAAAGCTGTAAATACATTTAGAAATTATATTTGTAAATACAGCACACGAAGACAAGTTCATTTTTTGGTTAGCGGAAAGCCTCCCAATTGGCTCTGCTTTGGCAGTTTTGGTTTCGTGTGTGTGTGTATGTGTGCGCGTGCGCGCGTGTGTGTATGGTTGGTTTTGTTGTGTGTGTGTTTGTGTGTGTGTGTGTGTGTGTTTTTTTTTAATACAGCAGAAAGGATACTGTCGGTTCACTGTTAAGCAGAATATACTGTAGAACTAAATTGAAAATTTTTCAATCTTCCAGAGCATGAGTAGATGTCTTTTCTCATGACAGCAGTTATAACCAAGTCTTTGTTTTTCCCTTAGCCCAGACCATAGGCCTGCATATGTTCGTGTGCGGTTTTATTTTTACTTTTATTTTGACGGCCTAGACTCTAGGAAGAATTTGCAGGAACACAAAACAAGGGCTGGGGGTGGGGGTGGGGGTGGGAATCATCTCTGTGAATGAGCTTTACTTTCAAGAAATCAATGTATTTTATTTTAACAACTTTTTCTATTAGTTACTGTGATTTTTGTTGTTGTCTTTGTTATTGTTAAATTCTGTAATGGTTTCCTGTGAAGCCTCCACTGAAAGGGACTCAAATATGCAACACCTAAACTATTTTCCAAGGGCACATGCCCCTTGAATGGTGCTTCTAGACTGGTCAGGGTTATTTATTAAATTTTATATATGAAAGTATTGGGGAATTATGTAAATTCTTTATATGGAACTATCTAGTTCATAAATCATAGATTTCATATTACTCAGTGCAACTGAACTGAACGTTCAGAAGAGTCATTCACATTGTTCCAAATTTGTAATGGTTGTCACACGCCACACACGTCTTCTTCAGTAAGTGCCAGAGCGTTCCCACTGTTTCTGCCCAGTGCCCGACTTCTCTGCCCGGAAGAGGACCTTGTTTCCCCCGGTTCCCCTCTGGGGCTGGCACAGACAGGGCTGCCCTAGTTCTGGCTCCAGCCCTGGAGTAAGCCTTGCAGCAGATTCAGTAACCAGACCTCTTGCTGCCCCTCGGTGACGAGTATGCTGTGAATTCAACCTTTGGACTTGCCGCCCAAGCCCTTGGTTGCTGCCCTGACTATAGTAAGAGGTAAACTTACCTGGTTTCTTTGAGAATGATCATTTTCCTAATGTGAAAACCATCTCTCTCTCACCACTTTTATTAGTAGGGCTAACATTTTTTTCCGTTATAAATGGTTGAGCAATTTGAATGACTTAACACAGTGTCATTATCTTGCAATATAAACTGGTAACCTCACAAGTCCACACTTCATCGCCATATGAAGTAAATGAAGCTAGCTAAGCGGATGCTGTATCAACTAGTAACTTGCCATTAAGGATTATTTTATAGCATGAATTTAAGACTATTTATTCAAATGATATTTTACTCTTGTATTCATTTTGTTTTAGATTTGTGACATGAATATTTCAGTGCTGCTTAATTTTGTTCTGAATTCTCGTTTCTTGCTTGTAAATGGCTTTTTTATGGTATAAAGTCAATGGAAATTGCTGTTTGTAAATAAAAATGCTGCTAGAGCAAATGTGCTGTGGCCTCCCTCTGCATTTGCCCCTCCGGCCTCCGAGAGTCCCGCTGGCTCTGCCGACGTCTGCCGTGGCATAATTTCTGTAACCGCTGCTTTTGAGAGGTTGGGATTTCACAAGAAGCTCTTGTGCCACCGCGGTGCTGCGAAGAGGAGAAAGAAGTAGGTGTATTTCTATATCCCTCTCTCCCGTGTGGTGAAGACTGATTGTCGGGGGCCGCTGTGTGCGCCCGGTCTCCCCTAGAACGAATCGCTGGTGACTCCTGTGCCCACGTGCCTGCGGAAGCACCCCTTCGGCTCCCCGGGATGTGCCGTGTTCGCTCCCGCCGCAGAGCGTGGAGCCGTACGCGTGGTTTCCGCTGCCTCCAGCCGTCTTCTCCCTGCCAGCCAGTTAACTCGTCCTCAGATTGCAGCTCAGGCCTCCTTCCGTCAGGGAACCCTTCCTACGGTCAGGCCCCTTCCCACTTCCTCCTGCCCTTCAGAGTATGTATTTCTCGTGCGCGCGCGTGTCCATCGTTTATTTACATTCTAGTTAGTTAGCATATAGTATAATACTGGTTCTAGGAGTGATTCATCACTTACATCATCAGCGCGTATTTTAACTGATAATTATATACTGATGTGTTCACTTAATGGCCTATGATGTCAGCTTCATGACAGCAGGGATCCAGGACCTGGCACTGCAGCAATAAGGGTTGAACGAATGAGCAAATAAGTGCCTGTGTTCTGGGAGGTTCTAGCAGGGAGGGCAGCACGGTTGGGAAACAGGCAGGGATTAAACTTGGCTCCTAGTCTGCTGGAGCTGACTCGTTCCTTGCTCCTCGCTGTAAAACAGGGCCTCCCCTCTCAACAGGGCTCCTGTTCAGCGAAGTGGGCAATGAGATGGAGGGCAACGAGATGGACCCCGGTGTGAGAGCTCTGCGTAGGGACTAGGGACTAGCTTCACGTGCCAGCTGGGGGGGGGGGGGGGGGGACTCCCGAGGCAATCGAGGGCTCAATGGGGAAAGTGCATCGACTTCAGGTCTGACTTCTAGCCATGCCTGTGCCTGACCATGACGGTAAGCAGGTGCCTCACCCTCTTCCGTCCCGGTTTATCCATAAGATGGAGCTGGACTCTCGTGGTTCAGATAATTTGTGAGGCAATGGCTTCCGATAGATTTGCTTTCTCTTTAAGGCTGGAAAGGCAGCCCAAGTCCAGAGTCTGGGGCCAGCCTCTCTGACAGGGCTAGAGGAATATCCCGAGGGGATGTGGTTCTTGAAATGGGAGCACCATTTGAAGCAGATCCACTGAGTTGGAGCAGGGGTGTGTAGACTGTGTTGAGCTGCTTTGCTGACAAAGGCCACCGCCAGCAGCTGGCTCTTTTCATTTGTCCTGAAGGCACGATCCTTTGGTTTCTTCCTATTGTAATTCATACAACTGGCTGAACCCTTCTGGCTTCATTATAAAGTTTATGATGTCCTTTATAATGTCAAAGGACAACCAACAATCCCTAATTGCTTGGCTGATTTTCATCCCTGTTTCCTGGGCCATTTCCTTGAAAGCCCCTCATGCCTCAATGACTTTTATGTTTAACGTCCTGTGATGTTTTCCTTTTGTTTTTCACAACAGACCTAACTTGCATACCTTTTGTCAGCAAATACAGCTCAAAACTTTTCAGAACACAAATAGCAGAAAGAGGCCACCTGGAAGGAAACGTGCAGAACACATCAACTTGGGGTCATGCCCTGGAACCCTCACCGGGAGCCCTCACTGGGGGATTGCTGTCCACTGCTTGGCGGAAGGTGTATCGTGAAGCCTGCTGACCTAGCTGTCGGTGGTCGAGAACGTACTATCGCTCTAGAGGGGGTGGGAGGAGAATCGTCCACATTAATGGTGGATTATAATGCACTCACCCACACGGCCGACTTGGGCAGAGCTGCATCCCGTTCCTGTCCCATCTGAGACAACAGATAGGTCCCCTGCCCTTCATCTTCAAAAGAGGTTGCTTGCTAGGGCTTTCTTTTGTTCCTGCATCTGACCTAATGGAGCTTGGACCTAATCAGTCTGACGGAGCCTCTAGGGGACAGTGACATTCCCATCTGTCCTGGCTGGCTAGGTGTTGCTGGCGGTTGTGGTGCCTCCGCTCCATCCCCCCACCCCCATGACTATGTCACAAGCCCACCTCAAGCTTTGCTGCCAGGGCAGTGAGGTCCTGGCACTCGGAACATTTCTTCATCCCTTTTGGCCTTGGTCTTGGCACTCTGATCAGCCCTTGGGCACTTCTTTGTGTCCCAACACAAGATTTGCCCTGTTCTTCCCTGCACTCCTCTGGGCCCCAGTAGTGGCTGTGTATGGCCCAAGCCTCCAAGCTAGAATGGATCCTGCCAATTGGCTCATACCACCTTCAGGTGCCGTGTGTGTGTGTGTGTGTGTGTGTGTGTGTGTGTGTGTGTGTGTGTTTCTTTGAAATGTGCAAATCAGAGGGGAACTCATTTTTTGAATTCCGCCTCCTTCCCCGAACTGCTCAACTTGGCAGGGAACGACCCTTACACTCTCATAAGTGGGAAGGCTCCGCCCAGACTGCTTGCTCCCCATCTCCCAATACCGGAAGTCCTACAGTAGTAGTCGTCCATCTAAGTAATCTCCAGTTGCTACTTGCTTGTGGAAATTGGTTACCTCTCCGGAGACTCTGCATCTTTGATAGCTTTCCATGATAACGTCCTTATCCTGAGCATAAAGTTTGCCTCCTTGGAGTTGGACCCTTGGCCCTCCTTCCACTCCCCAGGACCACACATGCTTGAAATATTCAGTGAGAACATTACGGTCTCCCAGCCATCTCTGGGCTTCTCTAGGCTAAATATGTCATGGGCTATGTTCTCTATGATGTGGAGAACGAAGGCAAAAGAAATTTAGAAAGAAATTGAACTACAGCCTCTTGACCTGTACTTGGGACGGGCAGAGTGACCTTGCTCAAGGAGCTTAGCCACCTCAAATGTTAATACTTTGCTTAAGGCAAAAGGCAGCCTTAACTTGACATTAGCCTGATCTTCAGGATCCTGTAAGTCTATTTTAACATATGAAAATCCCTTTGGAAACTTCCTTTATCTCTACACACACCCCCCCCCACCCCCACCAAGATATATGTTAGCAATCATCCTCCAAACATAGGGCCCACTGATACACATCTGAAGGGTCTCATGGGTAAGGTTTTACTAGACAGTAGTAAATGACCTTACCCTAACAACAGCTAGCCCCTCAAGGTCCTGGAAACATTGCTTCCAAATTCCTTAGAGACTTACGCTAGCCTAACCCCTTCCCCAACTTAGAGGTATATAATCAGTCGCTCCTTACAACCCCAGTGCAGCTCTTTCTGCTCATGGGTCCTGTCCCTGTGCTTTAATAAAACCACCCTTCTTCCACCGAAGGTGTCTCAAAAATTCTTTCTTGACCGTTCACTCCCGAACCCTAACGTTTCATATCATCTGAAGTCTAGGCCAAGGGAACATTCTTCCCTTTTCTGCCTGCCCACCTCCCTCCACTTCAGAGCTTTCACAAATATTATCATGAGACGTGTTTCTTACAGAATTTTGTTGGAACTGAGGTGGTGGAATCCACAACTTGGAAGAACACTTCTTTGGCAAACACATTACTTTCGTGTGACTTCTTCTAACTAGCCTGTCTCTGCCAGGCATTCTATTCATTGCACATCCGGATCCCTGGAGCTGTTTTCAGCGGATTTTGTTGTTATTTTTTTTACCCCCTCCGAAGCTTCACTCTTTCCACTTCTCTAAATACTAATGTGAGCGTCAAAAGCCACCTTCAGTTTGGGAAATCTGGGCTCTGAGAATGGATTCTTGCATGTGGATTTCCTGAGGCTTCCTGGAACATTCCCTTGGAGAGCTTTTCTCCCAGTGGCCCCCGATTCTCTCTTGTCCTGCTCTCCAGGGTGCTCTGGCTTTCTTGACCTCCCGGGCCGCTGGCACTGACTCCGTTGAGCAAAGGGATGCCCGCCTTGCGTGTATTGTAGAGGGAAGGCAGTGGGAGCGTTTGCTGGTTTCATCTCACTTCCTCTTTGCCTTTTTCAACACAACTGCCTCCCCATGCTCCGGCCTTGCTCACCCCTACTTGTCTGCCAGCCCCCGGCCAAGCTGGTGGTGAGATGGGAATGACATCTGGAGTTCGATCACTAAACTACTAGTTCATCCTTTTCCTTTGCTGCTTGGTCCCCCTTTCCCCAGGGTGGCCTGTAGGAACCTCCTGCCACCAGGCTCTGGTTGAAAGGCCCCACTTTCGGGATGAGCAGCTGCAGACCCTGTGAGTACTGGCGACTTCTTCCACCTGAAGGTCAACCCAGCACCTCTCTGCCTACAATGTTACTTGTGGAAATATTCCCCTTTATAAAGTGTCAGGTGCTATCTGGGTATGATGGTCTAAGCTCAGATGGAAAGAATTGGGCTCTGTGTGGGTAACTGAGGCTTGTAGCCTCATTGACTCCCCCTAAAGAGCCAATGACATGGCCTGGTAACCCTGAGTGCTCTCTGAGGATAGAGGACCCAGAGACAGGGTATTCTACACCTGGGATTTGTCCTGGACACTAAGACAGCCATTCTGGCAGGTTCTGAATGGCAAACTTCAGATGGTCTGACCGTGATCCCAGGACACCACTCCCTCCTGCTGTCTCCTGAAGGAATTACATTATTATGAGCCTTTGCCAGCCCTGGTGCACTGTGGAAAAGCATTGCAGTGCTACTAGTCTGGAGCACCTGGGTGGCTCAGTCGGTTGAGCAACTGACTTTGGCTCAGGTCATGATCTCATGGTTTGCGCCCGATGTCAGGCTCTGCACTGACAATGCTAGGCCTGCTTCGGATTCTCTGTCTCCCTCTCTCTCTGCCCCTCCCCCTGCTTGAGAGAGAGAGGGAGACACAGAATCTGCACCAGGTGCCAGTCTCCAAGCTGTCAGCACAGAGCCTGATGTGGGGCTCAAACCCATGAACCGTGAGATCATGACCTGAGCTGAAGTCAGATGGCTTAACCAACTGAGCCACCCAGGCGCCCCTACACTAAAAAAAGATGAAACAAAAGAAGGGCTACTAGTCCTCCACTGGGTATAAATTCCATTTCCTTGGCTGGAACCAGTGGACATCCTGCAAGTGGAGACCTCAGGCTTAGGGCTAATATTGCCTGACACTCATTTTGAGATCCCTTAAGAATCTATATCCTGCTGAAGGGAGGAGAGACCAACAGAGACCCAATCTGAGGGAGGAGGCCCAGCTAAGTGAAGAAGAGGCCAGACCAGAAACAAAATTCAGGAGAATGAAATAGTTAATAGTAGAAAAATGAAACCATGAAGGAACTAGTCTTTTTAAAAAGGAGGTGATGACTTATTTGCTTTTGCACTGGGGAAGATCTTTTTAAGGATAAGAAATGGAAACAATAGATTTGACTATACATGATGTAAAACATGTTTACTGAAAGCAACAAGAACACCACCAAAACTGCTACAAGTTTAGAAGTAAACCTTGGCAATATATTGAGCAAGAATTTATTTTTTAAAGTTTATTTACTTTAAGAGAGGGAGAGAGAGCACACAGGCATGGGAGGGGCAGCGAGAGAGAGAGGGAGAGAGAATCCTAAGCAGAGTCTGCATTGTCAGCATAGCCCTACGTGGGATTCAGTCTCATGAACCATGAGATAATGACCCAAGCCTAAATCAAGAGTTGGATGCTCAGCTGACTGAGCCACCCAGGCTCCCCTATAGAGCAAGAACTTTTAAAATTAATTTAGGGGTGCCTGGGTGGTTCAGTCTGTTGAACATCCAACTTCAACTCAGGTCATGATCTCAAAGTTCGTGCGTTTGAGCACCGCATCGGGCTCTGTGGTGATAGCTTGGAACCTGGAGCCTGCTTTGGATTCTGTGTCTCCCTCTATCCTTGCCCCTCCATCGTTCACATTCTGTGTGTGTCTCTCTCTCAAAAACAAACATTAAAATTCATTGAAAAAGGACGAAGAGTCCAATTTTATTTTATTTTTTAATTTTAAAGTTTTACTCATTTATTTTGAGAGAGACAGAGACAGCACGAGTGGGGAAGGGACAGAGAAGGGGAGAGAGATAGAGAGAGAGAGAGAGAGAGAGAGAGAGAGAGAGAGAATCCCAAGCAGGCTCTGCGCTGTGAGCACAGAGCCCAATGAGGGGCTTGAACTCACAAACCATGAGATCATGACCTGACCTGACGTCAAGGCTTGGACACTCAACTGACTGAGCCACCCAGGAGCCCTGAAGAGTCCAATTTTAGAAAGAGAAATGACCTAAAGAAACAGTCCACGGAAGAATATATACTCAAGTCTAGTAAGTTCATAGTAAAGATGTTTTACCTCTGTAGAAAGCAATCAAAACAATAATGAGGGACCATTTTCCTACTTATTCAGGGGTAATACCCAGCATTGATTGGGGGTGGGGGTGGGAAATGAGAAGACATACCCTGATGTTGGAAATATAAGTCCATGTAGCATCTCTGGAAGGTAGATTGGTACCATGTTTCAAAATTTTTAAATATGCATTCCCTTTGATACAGCAATACCACTTTTAAGAATTTAACTTAATAAGACAATATAATAAGTAATGATCTAACAAGATGTATAAATTTACTCATTCTAGTGCTGGTTATAATATTGAAAAATTGGAAGCCACTTTAATGTTCATTGGTAAATCTGGTACATTCCTACAATGCTATGGTAGGGAATCATTTAAAATGGTGATATAAATGTGTAAATAAACCTTTATGTCATGGAGACATGTCCATGACATATTGTTGAGTGTGGAAAAACAACTTACAGAAGACATAGGTTGTGTGAGACTATTTAGGTTAAATTGTATGCATGTACATACAACATATGATAGATGTCACATTATATAATAATTTATACATAATGACCTCTATGACACCTATGCACATCTGTATTTATTGAATGCAATCATGTATTTCATGAGATTAAACATAGTAAATGCTTTGTAAATCCTAGTAAATAGGAGATGAGGGTGGATAGGGTGACTGGAGACAGATGTTGAGGTATATTTTATTTCTTATTAAGAAATTCAGATTTTCCCCTGTGTCCATGGGGAGGCAGTAGAACTCAATTCAATGAATATTTATGGAATGTCTACTATAGAAAATGCCAACGTTGAAATGGCTTTTTCATAAAGAATATCACTGCAGAGAGTGAGGCTTGTATCAGGGAAAGGCCAACCAGTTGGCTCTCAGGATAGATTGCCCTGGTGACTTCACCGGGTCTGGAGCCAGCCCTCAGCCTTGACCAACTAAAAACCTGACTTTGGAACACAGGGAAAGTGGGGCTGAATCTACTGACTTATGGTTGCTAAATGTAAAAACTAAAGTATAGAATTAGAATGCTGCCATATTGGAGTGCCCGGGTGGCTCAGCTGATGAAGCATCTAACTCTTGATTTTGCTCAGGTCATGATCTCACAGTTTGTGATTTCAAGCCCTGCATCAGGCTCTGCGCTGATAAAGCAGAGCCTGCTTAGGATTCTCTCTCTCCCTCTCTCTCTCTGCCCTTCCCCATGTATAAGTCGATGTGTACAGTGCAAATGCATGTTTTACAAGGATCAACTGTATTGTTGATTAGTTGAACATTGAACATTAGTTCAAGGATCAACTGTATTGTTGATTAGTGAACATTGAACTCATGACCAACAGCACTATAACTCATGCCTGAAATGTTTATTTAACACATGCACTTTCTCATTCAGTCCCATCACAGCCTTCTTGTGCTTAGGAACACTATCCAGCACTTCAGCATTATGCCCAGGGATAATTTTAAACAGTTAAATCACCAAAAGAAGCACAAAAATGAAAAACAGGGTGCTAGATAGGCTTCAGGAAGGACACTTGTGTACCGTGGGAGCATTGAACATGAAGGTAGAAAGTCTGCTTGCTTTGACCTCTGTTGGGAACGTGCACATCAGGTGACTAAAATTTTGTATGTGTCTGTGAGTGATCTCGAAAGTGCTGTATTTATTTTGGGATTACAAATAAATTTTAGCAAGAGGCTAATTTCCAAATACAGAAACCATTTAATAGGGTAACTCTATGTCCATGTCACCATGCCCCCTTCTACCATCCACTGGGGCAATTCAGATATTTCTATGTCACTGAGAATTGGCCATTGTTTTCCTCAGGCTTCTAAGAGCCACTCCAGTAGCTGGGGTCCTTGCTAGGATGTTAAAGAAAGTGTCCTAAGAACATGTTCCTGAGTTGATGAATTCTTGCCTGTCTAGACTTGCATTCCAGCTTCCTTGATCAAGCACCCACAAAATCCAACCTGAGGGGAACTCCCCTGTCTTCTTTCAGCACATGATGGCTAATTCTTGCATTCTTTAAGTATATAGTCTATTTTTCCCCTTATCAGGTCTGGTGCATTCCTGAGCCAGATTATGCTGGGATTTAACCCTAACTGCCCAGCCTGGCAGCCTGGAGAGGAGGTGGGGCACCTGTCGTCTGTGGGGAAGGGCTTCTGTAGCACCTGATAGCACAGTGGTGGCTCTTGCTCTCACTAAGGAAAGGTGTTCTAGCTTGGCAAGCTCAGAAGGCCCTGGGATGCACGTTGCAGAGTCAATATCCTCAGGGACGGACATCCAGATATCCCTGTCCCACCTTTTAGGATCCTAGGTTTTCCCTACCGGGGGGCCCTGACCTTCGTCCAACACTCACCTTGGCTGTGGGAACCAAGAACTACAAACATCTCTGGAGCTCTAGACTCTAACAATTAGATCTTCAGCCTGCCATTAAAGTGTCTGTTTTCCACTACCATATGTGATGAGGGTCTCTTTGTAAGCTGCTTCCAGAGTTCCTCAGCTCTTCTTAGCCATTAACTGCTCCTTAATAGCACTCAGTCTCTCATTATCCTTCTGTAATACAGCTTAGGTGTAACCAACTAACTTCCTGTCTTTGTAGACATTGTTCTCCCCATATATTTTATTTTAAAAACCACTTTATTTGTTTGTTTATTTATTTATTTTAAGTAGGCTCCATGCGTAGTGCGGAGCCCAATGCAGGGCTTGAACTCATGACCCTGAGATCATGACCTGAGCCAAGATCAAGAGTTGGACACAACCGATGGAGTCACCCAGGCACCCCTAAAAAAACTTTTTTATTTTTTTAAAATCTTTATTTGAAAAAATTTTTAATGTTTATTTTTGAGAAAGAGAGCACAAGTGGGGGTAAGGGCAGAGAAGGAGGCACAGAACCTGAAGTAGGCTCCAGGCTCCGAGCTGTCAGTACAGTGCCTGATGCAGGGCTTGAACTCACAAACCGTGAGATCATGATCTGAGCCAAAATCGGACTCTTAATGAATATGGGGCTTGAACTTATGACCCCTAGATCAAGAGTTGCATGCTTTACCGACTAAGTCAGGTAGGCACCCCTCTCCCCATATATTTTACATGCTGGCATCACAGCACCTACCACAGTAATCTCCTCCACAGAGATATCTTCCCAGGTCACCAACAATGAAATCTTCAGCATTTGAGCCATCATCTCGTTCCAAGGACTATCTGTGTTTCCTCAGGAGGGCATCCTCTGCCTGCTAGGCAGTGGGTAAGCCCATCCTAAATCTGCATCTTACCACCTGTCTTCCCTGACCACTCCTGGTACTTCTTGTGCCAGTCCGGATTCATTGGGAAGCAGATGCCATACAGGATCCAGCATGCAGTGATTTTAGTAAGGAGCTCAGGAAGGCTGAGAGAGCCATGAGACTGTGATGCAAACCTGACCCAAGGGAAGGAGAAAGGGAAGGAAGTGTGTGGAAGCATCCTGTACTACCATGCAATCTAAAGGAGGTTCAGCAAGGCTGCTGAGGAGTCCTTGAGCCAAAGATGACCATCAGAGGACTATCATTGTCACCCAGGGGCAGGCATGCATTAGAATCCCTGCAATGGTCCGTCATTGGGTGCAGCCCATACATAGTGTTGCCTTAGTGCAAATGCTTTGTTGGGTTTCATAACGCAGCAGCTGGGCCCTTCATTACATAAGCTCCTGATAGTCAGAGGTCTGCATTCTCGTGGCCACTAGAGGATTAAACCACTTTTCCTCAGGAGAACCCTACAAGGTAGGTACTCTAAATATTATTACCTTCTCATACATGAGAAAACTTGTCTAAGGCCACATAGCTGTGAAGTGGCAAAGCAGTCATTATTTTCCAGAACTGACCAAAATGAAAACTTTATTCTCAACTCCCGTTCTTCCAGTCTCCCTCTACTGCCCATGTTGATGGCTGCTTCCCCTTGGGGGCATCTCACCATTGCCACTGCTATCTGTACCCCAAGGATGGTGCTCTTTTCCAGATCCTATCCTCTGCCTCCTGATACCCCCAAAGACATAAGCCCCCAGCATCTGGAGGAGTTCTGCATTCCAGAATCCTCCTTGTACTGGGGCACACTGATGGCTTCTGCACAGAAGCTGCCTCTTGGGCACCGGGACAGGGTGGGCTGAGCCGCTGTATTAGTTATACATTCCTGCATAGCAATTTTATCACAAATGGAACAGCTTAAAACAACACTCATTTATTATCTCAGAGTTTCTGTGGGTCAGGAATCAGGCTCAGCTTAGCTGGGCCCCTTGCATCAGGGTCTCACAAGGCTGTAATCAAGGTGTTGGCCAGGCTGCACTCTCATCTGAGGCTTGATAAGGGAAGGGTGTGCTTTCGAGCTCATGTGATTATCAGTATCATTCAGTTCCTTGCAGGTTGCTGGACTGAGGGTCCCAGTTTCTTGCTGGCTGCTGGGTGGAGGTTGCCCTCAGTTCCTTGCTACGTGGTTTTCTCCATAGAGCAACTTACAACAGTTTGTGTCTTCAAGGGCAGCAGGAGAGAGTCTCTTAGCAAGATGGGTTATAATCTTATGCAACATAATAACATCCATCCTAAAACCTTTGCCTTCTTCTGGTCAGAAGCAAGTCAGATCCTGCCTACACTCAGGGAAGGGGATCACATAGGCCAAGGGCATCAGGAGGTGCAGGTTGTGGGGGCCACCCTAGAGTCTATTTATCACAGCTTCCCTGTTGATCAGCATTTTTAATGAAAGCAGCTCCTTGGACTGTTTCAAAGCTTGGCTCTCCATGAAGTACAAGTCTACCCAGAGAGGCAGCTGGCCTGGGAGATTGCCCCTTGGTGACTTCTCCAACCCTCCTTTCCTCCTGTGGTTCAAAAGTTCCTTCCCTTCATTGAGTGACTCAAACACATGAAATGCTGCAAGCACTCCACCAGTGCATCACACATGAGACAGTAGGCAATGCAGACGCCAGTGAATGCAGCTGAGATCCTCTCCATATCCTGTTACACGGTGTTTGAGCATGGGCGTGACATGACTGATCTGACGTTACGACAACTTTTTAAAACAGCTTTATTGAGATGCGATCCATACACTATATAATTAAAAATGTACAATGCAACGGCTTGTGGCATATTCACAGAGTTGTGCAACCATCCCCACAATCAGTTTTAGAACATTTTCATCATCTTAAAGGGAAACTCCACATGCCTTAGCCAGTACCCCCCCAACTCTTCCATCCCCCCAGCCCTAGACAACCACTAATCTACTCTGTCTCTATAGATTTGCCTGTGCTGGACATTTCATATAAATGGAATCATATGTGATCTGCCTTCTTTCACTTGCCATGTTGTCAAGGTTCATCCATGTTGTGGCATGAATCAGTACTTTGTTTCTCTTTATAGCCCTTTGTATGGATATGCCACATCTTATTTACCCATTCATCAGTTGATGCACACTGGGGTATTTCCACTTCTTGGACATTATGAATAATATTGTTATGAACATCTATGTACAAGTTTTTGTATGGATGTATGTTTTCATTTGGGTATGTGTCTAAGCATGGAATTGCTGGGTCATACGGTAACTCCAAGGTTAGCCTTTTAAGGTGCTGCCAGACTGTTTTCCAAAGTGGCTGCACCACTTTACATGCCTACCAGCAGTGTACGAGGGTTCCAATTTCTCCATCTCCTCACCAACTTTCGTAATTGTCCATTGTATGTGTTATAGCTAGCCTAATGAGTGTGAGGTGGTATCTCATGGTGGTTTTGATTTGCATTTCTCCGATGGCTGATGATATTGAACATCTTTTCATGTACTCATTAGCCATTTGTATACCTTATTTGGAGAACTATCTCTTGAGATCCTTTCTCATTTCAAAATTGGGTTTACGGGGCACGTGCGTGGCTCAGTTGGTTGGGCATCCGGCTTCGGCTCAGGTCATGATCTCACGGCTTGTTGAGTTCCAGCCCCACATCGGGCTCTGTGCTGACAGCTCAGGGCCCGGAGCCTGCTTCTGATTCTGTCTCCCTCTCTCCCTACCCCTCCCTGCTTGCATGGTCTCTCTCTCTCAAAAATAATAGACATAAAAAGAAATTAATAGATGCCATTTGGCAAGCATATATTGCAAGCACTGTCCCAAACTCTTTCCATGTTTGCCCTACACCACACAGGTAGCAATAACAATAGCTAATGTTTATTGAGCTCCTGTTAGGTACTAGGCTCTCTTACACATATCATCTCATTTAATCCTCCCAACAGTCTTTCTGAACAGGCTGCTGTTTTCAGCATACTCATTTTTCAACAAAGAAACTGAGCTACAGTGACGATAAGTAACTTGCTTACCTGCACACAGCTTGCTGAGTTTGGACTCAGGCAATCTGTCTCTCCAGCTTTTGTACTCAACCACAACCCTGTGCATTTCTGAATCCAGGGGCTTTGAGCAGAACTATTGCATTACATTGTCTTTTGCTCTCCTTAAGTAAAATAAGGTATCTTCTTTGATGATGATGATTTTCTTAATGCAAAATGGCTGAAACTTCCCTCTGAGGTCCCTGAAAACTTAGAACTGATTTAATTTCCACTGACTTTCTTTCTGTTTGATCGTTTCTTTTTTTCCTCTGTAAGTTTTGGGAAACACAAGAACCAAATCTTTCCATACTCGGACGTAACTTCTAAATGAATTTGAAAATTGTCAAAATGACGTTCTACATGTCTTTGTGCCCGAGAATCAACGGGAGTAAGGGAGGATGTCGGGGCTCCTTACTGTGGTTCTGGACTTCCAGGGGGTCACAGACCTGACTTTGACTGTGTTTGCAACTTGTTACCTCTGCGACTGTAATCAAATGACTTGACCTCCCTGCCTACCTCTTCGTGTCTGGCACAGAGTAAAGGATGTGGGAGCAGGGAGACAAGGGGCAGGCTCATTTCCCCGCTTTGCAATTGTGTGGTCTTGGGCAAGTCCCTTCACCTCTTGGGGCCTAATTTTCCCAGCTGTAAAGTAAATGCGTTGGACCCCCCGCTCTCTGAGGTTTCCTCCGGCTCTGGCGTTCTGTGTTCTCTGCCTACCTCTGAGTTGAATAGAATGAGCATTGAGGTGATGTCTCTCACAAAACCATTTTTTTTTTTGTTGTTGTTGTTGTTCAAAACGATAAATCCTAGGTAGGGACTTCAAGGGGAGATTGGAGGAGGCCTGGAAGGATGTACAGGGAATAAGATGCACTGCTATTTCTAGGAAGAAAATGGGCGTGGCAGGGCGCTGAGAGGGGTGTGCAGACCGCGGAAAGCATCCTTACAGGCTGAGAGGGCGTCCTCAGGCTGGAACTGAGGCCGAGGCCAGCGAGGACCGAAGCTGCAGCGGCTGCGCACTGGCGCTCCTAGCCGGCCGATTTGCGTGTCCCCGCCTCTGCCTCGAACTGGTTGGGTGGGCTGGTCGGGCGCCGCGCGCCGATTGGTTGGACGGCCCGCCGCTCAGGCCCAGGAGCGGACGGTTCCTACTGCGGCTGGGCACCGGCTCCGCTCCCGCGTCGGCCCGCGCTCCAGCTGCGCCCGGCCCGGCCCCGGCCTGGCTCGGCCCGGCCCCGGCCTGCGAGCGAAGGCGCCGCTGCCGCCTGGGCCGCTCCCAGGGCCATGAGGAGGCGGCGGCAGCCAATGCGGCCCGCGTCAAGGTGACCGGCCGGGACTGCAGCGGCGGCGGCGAGAGCGGGCGGTGAGAGGAGCGGCCCGCGGGGCGGGGCGGGGCGGGGCGGGGCCCTGAGGGCCGGGCCGCAGGGAGCTGCAGGTGCGGGGGGCGGGACCCAGAGGGGCCGCTGGGCCGGGGAGGGGCCTCGGGGAGGGAGGCGGGGCCGGGGGGCAGGGGTGGTGTTGGGAGGGTTCAGGGGCGCGGGGGGCCTTAGGCGCGCTCGTCCTGCGAGGGGTTGGTGTGAAGGGCAGTGGGTGTGGGGGTGGAGGTGGGGACAGGCCGCAGGTGTTGGGGGCGGGGCTGGTGGAGGCAGTTGGGCGGGGAAGAGGGGGCTGCAGGTGTGGGGGCGGGGCAAGGTGGGACCACAGATTAGGCAGTGGGAGGGGGCTGCGAGGTGAGGTCTGAGCTGCTGGAGAGCCCGGGCCTGAAAAAAACCACAGGTGCAAAGGGCGGGGCCAGGGAGACCTGCAGGGGCGGGGGGCGGGGCACCGAGCGGTTGCAGGTCCGGAAGCGGTGCCTCAGGTGACGAGCTGGCGGAGGGTGAGTGGTCTCCGGAGCAGGGAATGCAGCTCTCTCCGTTGTAGTGGGGTTTGGGTGGGCGCGCGAGCTTTGGGCTTTCTGAATATTCTGGAGGCTTCGAGGGTTGCCGCTGGGCCAGAGGGGTTGGCCGGGCCTGCCTGTGCTTCTCTTGAGGCTGACTTGGATCTTAGCTCGCCCCGTTTATTAGGCTATGACACGCTGTGCGGTAAGTGGGGCGCGTCGTTTTTCACGATCTCAGGGGCTTTCCCTGTACTGTTGCAGGGGGGCCTGCCTCGATTGGGGTCGGCGGTTGGCATTCATTCGATGATCAGAAATGTGTTTGAGAAATGTTGCGTGCTGGAAGAGTAGTTAGTGTGAAGCTTGAAGGGTCCTGGTACCAGATGCTGCTGCAGATCTTCCCAATGGCAGTCTCCAAAAGACTGACATGGCAGCCTGGTGATGGGGGGAGAACAGGAATGAGGGTTCAGAAGCGTTTGCCTCTGTGTAACCCCCGGAGAGTCTTTCACCTCTCTGAGCTTTGTGTCTTCCTCTGCAAAACGAGCATCCATAGCAGCGCGCAACCTGCCTTGTGTGCCTCCCAGGGGACTTGTGAGGCTAGGATGGAAAAATGCTTATTGAGCAAATTATGGGCTAAAGTTATGAGTCTCCTTCGTCTTCGCCGATAGGGAGGTTGGATTCACGGACTAGGGGTTTAAAGAGAAAGGTATTTCTAATAGACCATTTTCTTGTTTGAGTTTGGGATGAGGTTTATCGCAGAGAGTGCCCAAAAGACTCAGTCCTGTCTTGGATCAAGGCCACTGAGGGAGCTGTGGCAGGGAGCGATGGCAGGTGGAAACCGAGGAACATTTAATTGTTTGCTGACCTTTAGACCCCAACCCCAGCGAGGACTCTGAGCTGGATCATGAGGCTTAGGCTTGAGCCTTATGGAATTCTTCCTTCCCATCCAAGTAGGAACTCTGATTTTACCACGTTCCAGAAGGAAGACACTAAAAAGAAAGGAATGTGAGAATTTCATTAGCTTCCTACAGGGGCAGAGAGAAGAAATCAAGATGAGAGGGCTCCCTCCTATCCAGAAGATAGCAGGGAACCCATGTGTGTGACTTTTTGGTGCACAGTACCTCTACTCACTAGCAGTTTGAACACACTGTCATTTCTCCTACCTGCATTGCAGGAGAAAGAGGCTTCTCCTGCACTGGCCTGCATTTTTCTTTACTTTAGGAGGTATGGAACTTTTGGAGGCCAACCACTGTGGTGCTGGCCTATTTCACTACCTCTCAGCTGGGTGGTGGTGGCCCAGTGGCATCATGGGAATGGCGTCTCAGGGATGGGTCCTTACTGGGGCCTGGGCTTGTGTGGCGGGCACCCAGAGGGTCTAGCAGTTTGCATGTGTGAGTTTTCCCTTTCTGTCCTGGCAGAAACTGTGTAAATGGTTCTCAGAGATTGCTGCCCTCTGGATAACCATCATGCTCTGTGGGTTAAAAGGAAAGCCCAAACTTGGTGGCACACAAAAGTTAGAACATGCATTGCATAATGAGGGGATCGTCTCTTTGCTTGTTATTATTGGAGTGACAATACCCAGGGTTGAGAGAAACTTCATCAATAGAAAATATTGAACCCGAAGCTCTTTGCGATATGGCCCCAGTCTACCTTTTTAAATTGATTTTCCTCTTCAGTATGGAGGGTGAAAGCTCTGGCTTGGAAGTCAGGTGGGTCAGGTTGGAAGTCTTATACAACAGTTTCTCAACTTCTTAGAGCTTTGTTTGCCTTATTTGTGAAACAAGGATAATCATGTCCACATTGAGAGGTTGTTATGAAGAATAAATGAGACAAGGTATGTGAAAGCACCTGATATATTAGGCATTCAATGTTAGGGTCCATTTCTCCCCTCCCTGCCTACTCATCTTTCAACACAACAGAATAGCATGAGGCATGTAAAGAGAGCAGGACTGGTAATTCTGAGGCCTTCACTTCTTGTATAACCTTGAACAAATCTCTTTGCCAGACCTCCATTTTCTAGGCTGAGTGAGGATGGTGTGAGACTGAGAACATCAAGCGTTGTGCTTGCTCTGGCATTCTCATCAGCATGCTGTCATATTTTCCTGAAAGGCAGGGGGGAAGAAACTAATGACCTGCTGTTTAAAAAAAAAAAATCTGTCTGACACTTTGCCTAGTGCGTAGTAGGTGCTTATTAAATACTTGTTGAAGGAACAGATGAAGGGATTTAAGAAGAAGGTGTGGCACGTTGTCCCTGCTGCTTATATGTATGTTGTATCTCTGTCTTCAAAATGCTATTGATTTATTTGCAAAAACCTATTGCAACATTAGTGAAATTGGCGAACCTCAGCATGAAAGACCAAAGCTGTTTCACAGTTCTGTTTTACCATAAATGAAGTCCACCCAGCTTTTGTTCATAAGCATACATACTTCTTCGCAGTTGCAGTTATATGTACGCGAGCATTTGGAAGAAGCCTGGCAAAAAATGTTTTTTTTAAATGGTGTTTTTAATCTTATTTTTTTAAGAAGTAAAAAAAAAAATATCACACATGGCTTCTCTTTTTAAAGGCAGGTAGTTCATGGGGCGCCTGGGTGATTCAGTCTGTTAAGTGTTCAACTCTTGGGGGGCGCCTGGGTGGCTCCGTTGGTTATGTGTCCGACTTCAGCTCAGGTCATGATCTCACGGTCTGTGAGTTCGAGCCCCGCGTCGGGCTCTGTGCTGACAGCTCAGAGCCTGGAGCCTGCTGCGGATTCTGTGTCCCCCTCTCTCTCTGACCCTCCCCCGTTCATGCTCTGTCTCTCTCTGTCTCAAAAATAAATAAACATTAAAAAAAAAAGTGTTCAACTCTTGGTTTCAGCTCAGGTCATGATCTCACGGAATTCGTGAGTTCAAGACCCACATCAGGCTTTGCACTGACAGTGTGGAGTCTGCTTGTGACTCTCTCTCTCTCTCACTCTCTCCTCTCTTTCTCTCTCTCTCTCTCTTTCTCTCTCTCTCTCTCTTTCTCTCTCTCTCTCTTTCTCTCTCTCTCCCCCTCACTTTCTCACTCACTCTCAACCGCCCCCCCCCCATCTCTCTTGCTCTCAAAATAAATGAATAAACTTTAAAAAAAAGGCAAGTCATTCAAAGGGGAACAAATTATAAAGGGTCTTTCTTGCCTCCAGCTGCCAGTCCTTCTCCCTAGGGGCAACCACCATTACCATTTTCTTGTTTATTGTATATCCTTTCTCTTACAGAAAGAATGGTGTCTGTACATCCTCTTTCTCCTTCATTTATTCACTTGATCTGTTTTGGAAATTGTTCCAACATTGGACTGTGTTCCAGTTGGTACACACAGTTCCTTCTTAATAAATGTTTTCAACTGATGTTGTAAGCACAATTTTATCCATGTCTCCCCGCCCTCCCCATGATGTTTACTCAGTAATGGCTAGCAGTCATTGTTTAGAAGAATAACAAGAGACATCCCTTGTTCTTTTCTAGGAAACAAATGGCTTTGGTCCCATTGAACAATAGACTACAGGCAGTCCGTATATCTGGATGCAAGGTGGACGGCAGAAAGAGAAAGGAAAAGGGATCTGTTGGTTAGTGAATGAAAACTGACTTTCCATTCAGCCCTTGATTCAAAGTTGAGCTGTCACTCACTGGCTGTATGACTTGGGACAGTTTACCTAATCTTTCTGCATTTCAGTCTTCCTATCTGTAAATGGATGATGATAATAAAATCTGCCTTTTGAGGTTTTTGTGCGGAGGAAATGAGATCATGCATACAAAGTACTTGCAGCGATAGCAGGTTTTAGTAGATGCTCAAGGAGGGGTAGCTGCCATGTTATTAATAACCTGAAGTAGCCTCTTTCGTTTTTTGTCGGCAGATATTTCCCGGGCAGTTGAGACTGAGCCGTGGACAGTGCCCAAAGTCCTTGCCCTTGGGATGCTCGCATACTGTGCAGGGAGACAGACACCTAAGTCACTGATTACCCAACAGTTATGGTGGGCCCAACGTTGGGGTGGCGAGCAGTAGAGGGGTCATGGAGTCAGGAAATAGTGACTTCTCCCTGGGTGATTTGGGAATGGCTTCCCAGATCAAATATCCCTACCTTTGTGAAACCTACTCTGTTCTAGGCACAAGTGACCGCTCCTGTTTGTACTCCCTTGACTTTCATTGTGTGTCTGCCTTGATCAGAACACGCACTGTGTTATAGCGTGCATCGGTTTATGTCTGTGGCTCCTCCCTGCACAGGAAAACCCTCCTGCTGTCTTTGCTGCTGAGTCTTCAGGGTAGGCTCTTGGTGGGCATTGGGACGTACCTCTGGACCAACTGAATGTTGGCAAGCTCTTATTGATAAGTCATTATTTCTCTGGTGAATCCCGGTTTCTGGGCTCTGTTCCTTCACTTTCCAACTACTTGAGTGCTGACTCTGACAGGCATGTGTTGTGCCATATACTAGCTGTAGGCTTTGGGTGTGGCTGGTGGTACTTGTCCAAAGAGTCTTAGGGATGGGAGAGGAAAGAACTATTTGCTCCAGATGCTCCAGGACAAGATAGGGAAGCAGAAAAAAGGACAGCTCTAAACATGAACTGCTCATATTTGTTAAGCCCACCTTGACTTTCCTCAGAGCATGGCTGCTCATCTTTCTCTTGTGGTGAGGCTGTGGAGGAGCAGGCTCAAGGGAGCAGAGTAGTGGTGCATAGATTTTGACCAGGGGAAGTGGACAGTTGGTCAGGTTGGCGTCTGTGAGGGGCATCCTGGGGGCATTTTTAGGGCCATTTTCTTTTTTTTTTTTTTATTTTTTATTTATTTATTTTTATTTATTTTTATTTTTTTAATTTTTTTTTTTCAACGTTTTTTATTTATTTTTGGGACAGAGAGAGACAGAGCATCAACGGGGGAGGGGCAGAGAGAGAAGGAGACACAGAATCGGAAACAGGCTCCAGGCTCCGAGCCATCAGCCCAGAGCCCGACGCGGGGCTCGAACTCACGGACCGCGAGATCGTGACCTGGCCGAAGTCGGACGCTTAACCGACTGCGCCACCCAGGCGCCCCAGGGCCATTTTCTTAAAAAGAGAGGTGACCTTACTTCCTTTATGTGGGGATTCACTCACCAGCCTTGCTGGGTTCCTGCTTTGGGCTAAACCCTTTGCTGAATGCTGGGAATGTGTGGAGATGAAGGAGTCCTGTCCCTGCCTTTGAGGAGCTCAAGGTTGGGGGAGGAGCCACATGCAAACAGAAGGTGATCAGAAGGCAACTGACTGTGACAGAAGACCTCAAGTCAAGGGGCCAAGCAGATTCATGCTCTGGAGCCAGGCAGACCTGGGTTCAAATTCTGGCTCTTCCACACATAAGGCCTTGGGCAAATGTCTTCCTGTTTGTGTCTTGTTTACTGATTTGTTAAATGGGGATAGCAGTGTTATCTAACTTAGGACTCTTGTTGAAGATTCAGTGAAATAATGCAGTGGCACGTTTAGCCTGGTGCCTGATAGAAAGCTGTTCCTGCAGACTGCTCACATGTTATTCGTGGTTCTTTTGGAGCACTGAGGAGCACCTCTTCAGTTGTTTTCTCTGGTTTCTAGTATAGTGGTAATGGTGCCAGTGGGGTGGTAAAGGTGACGGCCATGGTGTCTGAGAAACCAGCTCTGAAGTCACAAAGAACTCGAGGAGTTCTAGGGATACTTCTCATGGGCCCCGTTAACCCCGAGTTATGGGTTTGTCCACAAGTGTTTCCTCTCCCCCCCCCCTTTTTTTTTTACACAAGCCCTTCTCAAAGGTAGTTTCCAGCCCAGCACCGTTGTGAGCACCTTTTCTTCATTGGATCACCTGCACTGATCAATTCCACATCTTTTCCCCAAGGGGAGGCATAAGCCAGGCTTGTTTCACATGCACTTATGGAGGAGAGCAGAGGCAATGAAGACCCAGAATGACAAATTGTCCCACAGTTTTTCTGCAGAGCTTTTGACTCCATTATGTTCTCTGTAGGAGATTTATCTCCTGACATCAGAGCTTAAAGTGCAGACTCTAGAGTCAGGCCAATGTGGTTATGGGTCCTAACTCTACCACTCAAAACCCTGGTGGCTTTGGTCAAGTGACCACTCCTCTGTTTCCTCATTGATACAGGACGTGTGATGATGTGGGAAATAAGCCCACTTGACCCAATCAAAGAAGGGATGCAGTGAAGCAAGGTTTCAATGAATGTTCTTGTCAGAGCGGGTGTCTGACAGACCGGCACACTTGGGGCAGTTACAGCAGACAATTTATCTCCTAGTATGCAAGTTCCTCCCCTGATTCCTCATTGGCTGAATACTACAGAGGTTACAGCCTTACCCAGACATCGCCTATGCCCGTGTAAGCAAAAAGTAGTCTAATTGGAACAAATGTACATTTCCTGAGGGATGCGGAGACTCTCAGTCCCTCCTTTGTTCTTTGGCGCATGCTCATTGCAAAGCCCGTGAAGGTAAGTTCGCGAAACGGAGAGGGGAAGAAGAACCAGGAAATGAAGTATCTAAGGGTTTGGGACTCCACTGTGGGCCGGGTGGGGCGGGGTTCATACGTACGTCCAGTAGGTTGTAATGTAACCCTGCTGTTAAGTAGCACAGCTTTTATTTGATGTTTCTGAAAATGAATCATCTCCCGTACTTTTCACAATGGTACTTACCTCCATATGGTTCCTAAAAGGCTTCAAGGTGATCATGTGGAATGGGGCTCAGCATAGAGTTCACACATCATGAGCACCCAGTAGATGTGAGCTGGAATAATGTTCTCTCCATCCATTGTTAGCGTGCTTGCAGAATGCTTTTTTAGGGGATGTTAATTTACTGCCTATGGAAGTTACTTGAGTTATCGCACAAGGAATATGTTAAAACTCAGATGTCCTCGGTGGCAGGGGCTAGTAGGGTCACCCAGGGTGGCAGGAGGAACTCAGCTTGTGTTGGGACTGCAGATGCAAGTGTGCACACCCACAAAAGCAGTTGGCTGTTGGTAAGGGAGAGGATGGGTCACTGTGAGGGGGGCTTGTCTCAGGCTGGTCCAGGAAACGAAGGCTTGTTTCCCAAGTTGTTTCTGTCTCCTTGTTCTGTGACTCCACGTTAAATGGAGGGTCTTTAATATGAACGGATGCAACATTCTATTTTTCCTCTTTAAGATTTAAATATTTTTAGGGGCTCCTGGGTGGCCCAGTGGGTTAAGCGTCAGCCTTCGGCTTAGGTCACGATCTCATGGCTTGTGAGTTCAAGCCCGGCGTCGGACTCTGTGCTGACAGCTTAGAGCCTGGAACCTGCTTTGGATTCTGTGTCTCCCCCACTCTCTGCCCCTATCTCACTCACGCTCTGTCTCTCTCTCCTATGACAATAAACAAACATTGAACAAAAAAATAAGATTAAGATTTAAATATTTTTATTATAAGGTTTTATTTTAAGGTGAAGACAATTACTTGACTAATCAAGAAATTTAAATATTTGGCCTCAACAGTCAAAGATGTCTTTGAAAATCATCTTCTCTTCGTAGAGATGAAAGAAAGACTGATGAGTATAATTAAATTCGTGTTTATTGGCTATAATAATTCTCACCCACTCTTGTATAAGCTTGATAATTAGGTCAAGAGAAATCTGTGCTTTTGATACATTTCTCAGTAATTAAATATTTATGGAAAACAAGTTAAGAAATTCAGGAGAATATGCTGTGTCTCTTTTTGTGGCACTGAAGTTTGTTACGTGGAATCGGTGACTTTGACCATTTTGAGGTATTTTTTGTTGCGTGTCCTTTCTGTAGCTGTGTTTTGATTTGTTTTTCCTCTGGGCACCATATCTCCCCACACTTTCGGCCCACTAGCATTTCTAGACTGTTCCCCCCACACGCTCCCACAACACCCTCCTGTAGTGTGTCATAGCACTCTGTGACTAATGAGGACTTCCTGGTGAACACCACCCCCGCCCCCCTCCCTGCCAGCCGATTTTGTAGAGTAAGAGCCTGCATTTGTTCTTGCCGTATCCTGGGCCTAGCCCAGGGCTCGTACAAGGCAGCCAGAATGAGTTGTGTGTGGTTCTCTGCTTAAAACCCTTCAGTGGCTTCTGACCTCCCTTAGAAAAAAGACCAGATCCCAAGCATGGCCTGCGGGCTGTAACAATATGCCTTGTCGTGCAGTTGTTGGTGATGTCTGTCTCCCGTAGTGCTTTCAGATCCTGGACTAGGGCTGTTTTGCTCACCATTGGGTCTTTAGGGCCTGTCATAGCATCTGGCACATAGCAGGTACCCCATAAGTGTTTGTTGAATGAATACATGAAGTAAATGGTGAGTGTCAACTGATTTGAATCTATGAAATGAGAACGTTGGATCTGAGGTCCCTTCATTATGAAATATCTCAACACTTTACAAAGTCTCTTGACACCTGTTTTTTCAGGGTCGTCTTGGTTCTTACAAGGCAATCTTTGAGGTGCATGGGAGAAAATGGAAGCTCAGAGAGGCCAAGCAAGTTGCCCAAGATGTAGCTGTGGGAGAAACCGAGGGCTCCTCCATTGTCTTTTCTTGCACCCTGTGCTGCCTCAAGGTGTGGTTTCTGACATTGGAAGAGTCATAGGTGAGATAAGGAAACGTGTTCATTGAAAAAGGTACTTGTGATAGTTTCTCTTAGTTTTAGTTATTTTAATTTCCTGATAATGGAACTTAAGGAGTGCAATTTGCAGTGAGGGTTTTAAGGTCTGTTTTCATTCTAGGGACTAGGAAACCCTGATCTTCCTTGTAAAGTACAGTAATTACTAATGCATGTGCTGATGGGTTGACAACTAAGATTAGAATTTGTTCTTGTTGGGAAGCTTTTTGATAAGATTAGAAGATTAGAATCTTTTAGATAAGATTTTGATGATTGATAGACAGCATTCTCTTGCTGTTTTCAAACCTGCCAGGTTGCTCTAGTTAGCTTATTTCTCTACTTTCTCTCTGGGCATACCTGCTACAGGGCTCTTTTGCAATGAGCACTGTTGTGAACTTTGCACTCATCAGATGTGGTGTCAGTCCGTCCTGAAAGTTAAAGGGCACGGAGTCCACTCTTCCCACTGCTGAGGGTGGGACTTTGCCAGGGTTTCATACTCCGTGTCCTGATTCTCCACCCAGCAAATCCTATGGACTTTAGCACATCCATTTGTACATTGCATTTTGTAACAACTTCCTGCAGGACATAAAACGTTGCACATAGACCATGTTCATGAAGAAGCATTTACCTCTGATGAAAACCTCTTCATTGAGGTCCTTTGTTGAGTCAGAGGAACTAAGTCCTGACTGACTTCGTGTGCATCTCTGGGGTCTGGTGGCAATATGCATATTGATCTTAGGGAGCTTCATCATGATCTTAGGGGGCTTCTTAAAGGCTGAGAGATTCTTGGAACCTAGTTTTATAAATATAGCCAATATCCTTTTGGAACAGAGACAGCAGCCTGGAATTACAGAAAAATCACTGGATATGCAGCCAGAATGCAAGTGTGTCAGTTTGTTCTGACACCTGCTTTCCAAATAAACAGGAATATCCCTGGTGTGTATGTGTCCTTTCTTCACTAGGAAAGCCCCAGATTTATTTTTATCTTATCTTATTTTATTTATATTAAACGTTTATTTTTGAGAGAGAGAGCGAGCGAGCGAGCAGGGGAGGGGCAGAGAGAGGGAGGGACAGAGGATACGAAGCGGGCTTTGCATTGACAGCAGAGAGCCTGACGCAGGGCTTGAACTCATGAACTGTGAGATCATGACTTGAGCCGCAATCGGGTGCTCAACCGACTGAGTCGCTCAGGCACCTCAAAAAGCCCCAGTTTTAAAATCTGAGATTGCTTTGTGAGGGTCGAGTCAGAGTAAAGAGAGCTGGATGATGTGGAACTATTGTACCAGCAATGAAAGGCAGCCTTATTCCTTGTTCTTGCCTGTCTTTTAGACCTACCTGCCTGTCAGTCCATGTGTCTGTCCGTCCGTCCGTCCATCCATCCATCCATCCATCCATCCATAATCCATCCAGTTCTGTTCAGGGCCTGCTGAGTGTGGGGCCACAGTACAGAAAAAAAGATGAATCTGGTCCTTGCTGTCTTTTAACTCATAATCTAGCAGCAAAGTTAAAGAAGTATAAAAATAAGTACAAAAACAATAACGAGCATAGAAAACATTAACTGAAGCACTGAAGATGGCTACAGAGGAGGAGTACAAGGTGCCTGCTGACTGTAAACAGGGCAGCTCTACCTGCTGGGAAGGCCAGAGCAACTTTCCACAGAAAAGATGAGTTGGACTTGACCAGGTGAACAGGTGGCAGCTGCATGGTCATGGTTCCAGTTGGGACAAGGGCATGGCGAATTCCAGACGTTAACAGAGAGCCAGTGTGGCTGGAGTACTGAGTTGCGAGGGAAACTGTAGTGTTCACACCCTGGTGGTTGGTGGTCCCGGTGCTGTTTTCTTGACCTGTGCAGGCATCCCTGACAGGCTCTTGCTGACTCTTGTTTTACATAATTCCCATCTATCACCGAAAGCGTCTATTACCGAAACAATACCTGCCATGGTTTCCAAGATAGCAGTTGGGTTTATTTTTATTGCCTTCAAGATTGGTTGCTTTCTTTGCTTTTTGATCTCATTAGTGGTTTTCATTCCACATTTCCTGAGCTCGCACCTGGGTTTGGCACCGCAGGCTTTGCCCTCAGGAGCCCACGGACCTGACACACAGGAGTAAATAGATGAGAGTGGTGATGCTGGGTCAGGGATGGCAAGCAGTAGAAATGGGAGCTTGTGGGATGGAACCAGACTCACAGGATCTTAAAGATGGATTTTCAGTTTCCCAGGCAAAAAGGGACACGGGCAGAGGACACAGACTGCAGAGTAACAGAAGCAGGAAAGAACATACTGTGTGTCAGGAGTGGTGAGCTGCCTGGCATTGCTGGAGGGTGAAGCTCATGAACACAGGGAGGAGACGCTGGCAGGAGATGAGGTCAGAGGTGTGGTTCAGGGTCAGTTCTCAGAGGGACTCGAAGGCAGTGCTTGGGAGTTCAGATGGTGTCCTGTGGCCAGTGGAGTTCCGTTCCAGAGTTACGGGAGGAGGAAAACACTGCTGGTTGTGACCCTGGTGCAGAGGATGGTGTGGGGGAGATGAGTGCAGGGCTCTTGCCCCTGAACTTGGCCATGGGGATGGAGAGGAGGAGGCAGGTTTGGGAGAAGCTGAGGAAGAGGCCTCCTTTCTTGCAGATTTAGTGGATGGGAGGGCAGTATCAGGGTTTCTCACTTTAGTGATATTAAGGGCTGGGCCAGTCGCAGAGATAAGGAACAAGACAGGGGTATTGGGTTGAGGAGGAGGAAGTAGTGAATTCAGTGTTGGCAACAGCCAAGCTGAGTTTGGGAGGCCTGTGGGACAGCGTTTTGGCAGCTGGCCTGCTTGCCTGGAGCTCAGAGAAAGATCTGGGCCAGAGCAGTGGTCCTCAGTCTTTGGAGCATCAGGATCCTCAGTGGTGTTTGGGGGAGAGAGACTGGTCATCTGTATGTTGTGGAGCCTTCACAGGTGGCTCCAATACCCTGCTGGCTAAGAGAGAGAGACTTGGGGTCATCCTTGTATAGCTGGCCCAAAGTGATAGGAGAGGGGTGGGTCACCCAGGAAGTTTCTGCATAGTGGGCACGGGATCCTGGCTGGAGTGCTGGGGAGCACCAGTGCGAGGGATGGAGCACATAGAAGAGTCAGAGAAGGAGCTGGAGGAGGGTCAGTGAGAAAGTAGTAACCTAGGAAGATAATGGTGTGGAGGCTGGTGGCTGGGGCATCCCCTCCAGCTCGCTGTCTGCAGGGCCTCTGCCCCTGCCCCTGAAGCTGGGTGCCCCAGGCTTCCTGCTGACACTTTTATTTTCACTAATGTTGGAGACAGTCCAACATTAGTTCCTTTTGCTTCTGTGTGCAAAAGACCGAGAGAGGCTCTTGGCCGCGGCCAGTGTCTCAACCCTTCATCTTCCCTGAGACCTCCTCAGGCAGTGCACCATGCCTGCTACTGCTGCTCTTTTGGTTTGACATCTCTGGTTCCTGAAGCAGGAAAGTCGGGGCCCCATCCAGTGTTCTGAGGTTCAGGACAGGTCTGCAGCCTCAGTGGGAAGGGTGTGTGTCTAGATCCCAGGATCGGGAGCTGTCAGAGCTGTGCGAGGAAGTCCAGGAAGATGACAAAACCGTGCAGACTGGACTAAAGTGATGTGGGAGCCCTGTGACTGGGGTTGTGCATTCTCGGTCTCCTGTGTGTCCTGAGCTTGGGCAGCAGGTCAGAGCCTGGTGTACAACTTCCAGAACTTACAGATGGGTCTTAGAGTTAGTGTACATGAGATTTACCCAGACTGCTCATGAAGGGTGTCCTAAATTGACAAAAGTGGAAGTCCACCCCCCTGGTAGGCCTAAATGCCTGACAGAGATCAGCTTACAGAACCCAGTGAGGAGCCAACGAGAATCTGATGTGTGATGCCACATGCATCTTTAAGTAATACCCTGACCCCAAAACCTGGGAGTGTAGGGCAGAGGCGGAGACCTAGTTGGCACTGGCCCTGGTGCTGAAAACCACAGCTGAAGAGCGGTGAGAAAGGATCAGGGATAATTGGAGGTGAGTAGCTGTCCTTGATATCAGGGCCCACCACCCTGATATGAAGCCATTTGCCTCTCACAAAAGGAGAAAGAAAAAGGATTAATGTTCATTGGTTGAAAAACCTCAATGTTTAGCAAAGAGAAGGGAGCAGATGAGTGGATGGGAGTACGTGTACCAGTACAGAACATAAAACGCTGTTCAGCTCTTGTGGGATGGAACACAGAGAAGTGGTTCCGAAAATGGGGCTGGCTGAACTGGGTTCAAATCCTGCCTTTGCCTAAGGACTCACTACCACAGCCAGTGAAGATACTTTTATTGACAGTGTCCTTGGGTAGGTCACCTGACCTCCTGGGACCTCACTTGCTAGGGTGAGTTTTCTCACGTTAAATGGGTGTGATAGCAATACCCATCTTAGAGAATTTTTATAAGAACTCAGTGGTATATTAGTACAGAGAAGGTGCTTGACAAAGTGTCTATCACAGAGTAATGGTTCAGTAAATAACAGTAGTAATGCTGCTGATGATAATATGATCCTTGCATGAATACCTCTGCTGATTTCTCCACTGGACTAAACCCCACCAATGTGGCACACGTATGACGTAAAGGACTTCAGCAATAATAGGCTCAGCTGTTGATCCTGGATCAATAATTAGAGGTGATAAGGACCAAATAGCACATTAGCCTTAGTCTTTAGTGATGGTATAGATGTGTATCACCTCTTCTATCTTTCTGAGTATTTTGGTGGGTATTGGGGGAGGTGGCATTACGGATTATTTACCTAGTGTTTGGTTGTTAATGCCAAAGTCTCATTTTTATGATGAGGCTTGTTATGAGTAGCCTCTTATTAAATGTTTTTTTGAGGGCGTGGGGGGAAAATGTTTCTTGAATGGATAAGATGAAAATCAATCAGTTGATCAAGCAATCAACTTCTGGCTCTTTCCAGGGAAGTCTACACATAGTAATAGTGACAATGCCACATCTCCAAATGTTGGCAATTCCAATGAGATAGTCTACAAAACTTGATAAAATAGTGATATTTATCTGGAAAAAGAAATTGGTAAAAACATTAAAAAAATTTTAGGGCACAGAAATGGCCGTCATTCTTCTAGATTCCTGTTCATTTCAACAAATGTTTGAGTTTGTCTGCTATGTGTAAAAATAGTGCTAGACCCTTAGTTGGGGGAATATAAAAATTGACATCTATTGGATATCTTTTGTGATACATACTCTCATATAACATTTATCTCTCTCCTTATGAGGGAGCCATTTTTGTAGTTTGGAGTATAAGTGACAGAAAACTAAAATAACAAAGACATAAATAAGATAGAAACTTCTCATGTGTGAGAAGTCAAGAGATAATCAGCTCAGGGTAGGTATAGAGCCTACATGGTCAGAGACTCAGGTTCCTTCTATCTTGTTGTTCCATCATGAGGCTATCTTGGGAATGACTTCCAAGTCTGAGGTCACTTCAAGGCCTGAAATGGCTGCTGGAGCTCTAGCTTTTGCATCTGCATTCCAGCCTTTGAGGGCCACTTCCCAGAATTTGTGCATGACATTTCTTGCATCTCATTGGCCTGATCTTGGTCATATGGCCACTCCTAGCAGTAAGGGAGGTTGGGAAATGTAATCTCTATTCAGGGAAGCCATGTGTCCACCTACAAACCAGAATTTCTGTTACTAAAGAAGGAGAGGAGGATGGTTATTGGGGGCCAGCGTCACCATTATTGGCCCCATTTAAAATATGTGGAGTCTCAGAGTAGTTGAGATCAGCCTCATATATATGGCCTATGAATGATTAAACCTTCATAACTTATTATAAAGCAGTAATTTATTAATTCCATATGGCTCTTGGGTAAGAGCAGGAAAACAGATTCCTGGAAAAGAAATGATTTCTTTGCTAACATGCACAGGACCTTAATTCATGAGCCATCAGGGTTACACAATAGCAAGGGAAGGAATGGTTATTACATTGTTGGGACATTTGGCTTTCAATGCCAGAAGGAATTGCTAAGCTTGACCCCAAACAGCAGTGGAGACTCCAGATGAGTTTGAGTTCAAGAACAAAACCTGGAGTTAAAGATGGGAGGATGTATACTGAGCTCTGTTATGGGATCTAGGAGAGGTGGGTTACAGGATTCAGGTTGTGGTGAGTTAGGAGGGAGAACTTCCCCTGTCTACTTTCTTTCTTTCTTTCTTTTTTCCTAACTTTTTGTATGTGTAATGCCTGAGTCAGAGGCAAAGGACTTTATTGCTAGCATAAACATTAGCGTGTGTGTCCATTTCCCTTCTCCCACATTCCATGGGGGTGATGCCATGGGCCCAGATGGAGGCTGTGCTTCTGTGTCAGGGCTGAGAAACACTGTGCTGGGGGCACCGGGTGCTTTATAGCAGGCAGTAAGCAAGCTTGCTTTTCAGCCCTGAGGGAGACATTGTCTCATCCCTCAAAGCTGCCCACTGCAAGCACAACCTTGAAAAGTGGCCTGGGTAAAGGCTGGTCAGAGGTTGCATTCTTGGCCTGCCCAACGGGACATGTTGGAGTGCCAGAGACCATGGAGGAGTGAGTGCCCTAACAGGTGCTTGCCAGGATTAATTGGGATAATGTGTGTGCCAATAGGAAGCTCTCGATCGGTGTCATTATCCCTTATGTCTCTGAAAAGACAGGTCCAGCGATGACATGATTGTTACAGCGTTCCCACCTGGTTTCCAGTGTTTAGACAAGACTGAAGGTTATGGAATTGGTGGGGGGCTGGGCAGCCTGACAGGAAGAGAAAGGCTGATTCTCAATTGCTTGTGTGTAGCTCTTGCCTTCTTTTTAAAGTTTTTTAATGTTTAATTAATTAATTAATTAATTTGAGAGAGAGAGAGAGAGAGAGAGAGAGAGAGAGAGAGAGACAGACAGACAGAGGGAGACAGAGAATCCGAAGCAGGCTCTGCACTGACAACAGGAAGCCCAGTGTGGGGCTTGAACTCACAAACTGTGAGATCATGACCTGAGCTGAAGTCAGTTGCTTAACCAACTGAGCCACCCAGGCACCAAACTTCTGCCTTCTTGTATACATTTCCTGTTTTATTTTTTCTTGTATGCATCTCATACCCAGTACATCCCTGGGCCATGTACTCTGCTAGCTTTTGGTAAATATTTATAATTCTCCTTTTTCTTATATATAATCAAATGAAGCCTATTTCTCTGAACTTAATATTTGTGGTTTGCTTAACTTGAAATAAAGTACAGTGAGTTTTTCTTAAGAAATAGGTTATTACTTGTTCTTGCATATGTTGAGCAAAGTCCTTGATAATTGGTTCCAAACTAATGAAACTTTTAAATCTGTATGATGTGTTATGAGTACCATAAAAATGTAGAGCTAAAGGGTGTTGAAAGATGAGCTCAACTACTATCCAGTTTTATAGAAGAGGAAACTGAGGCAAGAGAAGACAGTTACTAAAGAGTGGTCCCAGTTGATGAGTGCCAGATGCAGTGCTGGGCCTTCACCCACAACCCTGCCCAAGGAACCTTGAATCCGTTAGGGTGAGTAGAGAGGAGACCAAAGGGAATATGCGTGCAAATTTTGGGTAAATACCAGACCAGGTCTCACGTGTCCTCATTTAAGGATGAACAAATGGAAGAAGGAACACTGGAGGGGATGCACTGAGAAGATCAGTGGTGCCAAGGGAAGTCAGTAAGGTGTGCAAGAAACAGAGGAGGAGCAAGCTTTGGACAGAAGGTTTCCCAGCTTCAGAGGTTGTCTTTGTCCTCCCTGAGAAGTTAGAGATGCTGTGAAAAGTGAGATGATGAGTCAACAGACAGAGATGAGAAAGCAGCTTGTGGACTTAAGGTACAGAAGGAAATGAAGCGCATGATGCCAGCATTTGAGACTGTGGCACCGCGGTATGTCAAGGGGTCAGGAGGAGACACATTGCCGTGCTCAGAAGGGACAAGAAAGCCACAGAGGAGACCCCAAGGTGTGGATAACGAACCAGCCTGGAGACCAGAACAAACAGCATAGAAGGAAGCCTCAATTTTTCTGAAGAGGGACCTGAATCTGTAGATTAGAAGGGCTCATCATGAGCCAGGCAAAATTAGCCAAAATTAGGAGAGGATACCATTACCATCCTGGCAGAAGGAACCTTTAAATCAAAGAAAAAAAAAATTAGCGAGGCTCAGGCTTACCTACAGCATAGGTGCCAGGGGGCAATGGGACAGTACCTGTCAAGTTTTGAGGGAAAATGTTGTGACAAAAAAAAAAAAAAAAAAGAATTCTCAGCCCAGTTTTCACATTTGGTGGTAACGGAAATTCTTTCCAGTTGTATAAGGACACACCTTGTTTGTAGCTTTTGCTACAACCATGCACCACTCCGGGGGCAGGGGGAAATCATTGGAAGGCATGCTCCCATCACTGAGAGATGAGTTAGAATAAAAGACCATCCATGGGCAAGTCATAGGAAAGGGTTGGCAGTGGGAGTGGGACCATTCAAGTATCAGATGATTTCAAAGTAGTTGTTCTGATTATGACATAAAATATAATACAAATGAAATGATGGAGAGAAGACAGAACATGAAACCATAATTAACAGAGAAAGCAGGAGTTCCTGGTTAAACTAGGGATCATGCATGTGAACACACTCTCCTCTCTAAAGAACTGTACACATATGAGGGGTAAAAGATTTGAAAGCAAGCTCCATGCCATCCAGTCTGCCTGAACATGTGTTTTCTAGCTAATAAAATGCTGTGCAGGTGTGCAGTGTACCTGGGGCCACTTTTTTGGTGATTCCTCTGGACATCATCTTTTCGAACCACCCTGGAGAGATTTGCTTGGTACCTTCATTCTGCAGGAGGGCATATTGCTGGTGGGAATGTAAAATGGTGTATACTCTTTGGAAAACAATATGTCAGTGTCTCAAAAAATGAAATACCAAATTACCACATGACTTAATTCCTTTCCTAGGTATATACCTGGGAGAATTGAAAGCAAATGCTTACACCAGAAGTTGTACATGCATGTTCATAGCAGTAGAAGTGTTACTCATAATAGCCCCAAATGGAAACAACCCAAATATCCATCAGGTGATGAATGGATAAACAAAATGTGGTACATCCATATAATGGAGTATTACTTAGCTATAAAGAAGAATGAAGTACTGATTCTTAGTACAACATGGATGAACCTTGAAAACAGTCTAAGTGAGAGAAACCAGACACCAAAGGCCACATACTGCATGATTCTGTTTTTATGAAATGTCTAGAAGAAGCAAACCCATAGACACAGAAAGTAGATTGGTGGCCGCCAGGGAGATGGGGTACAGGAGTGCGTGCTAATGGGACAGGGTTTCTTTTGGGGCTGATGAAAATGCTCTGGAATTAGTGGAGATGACTGTGCAACTTAGTGAATATGCTAAAACCTACTGAGTTCTAGTGTAAAAGGGTCCATTTTATGGTATGTAAATTATATCTCAATTAAAAAGTAGTTCTTTTCCTGATTATTAAATGCTAATTATGGAAAAGTAAGAAAATAAAGATAGATGTCCCCCCCCCAAAAAAAAGCCATCATCTCTTTTTATCGTTTTCCTTTTTTTTTTATTGTTGAAGTATAGTTGCCATACAGTGTTATATGAGCTTCAGGTGTACAACATAGTGATTTGTGGCTGGACAATTCTATGCATTATTCAGTGCTCATCACGATAAATGTAATTACCATCTGTCACAATACACTACCATGACAATATTATTGACTGTATTCCCTATGCTGTACTTTTCGTCTCCGCGACTTAATACTGGTACAATACTTTGTACCTCTTAATCCCCTTTTGCTCATCACCCATCCTCTTCCCCTCTGGCAACCACCAGTTTTCTGTATTTAAGAATCTAGCTTTTTGTTTTGTTTTTTAGGTTCTTCACGGAAGCGAAATTATATGGTATTTGTCTTTCTCTGTCTAATTTCACTTAGCATAATAGCCTCTAGGACCATCCATATTGTCACGGATAGTAAGATCCCATTCTTTTTTATGGATGAATAATATTCCATTGTGTATATATGCCTACCATATCTTCTTTATCCACTCCTCTGTCAGTGGACACTTGGGCTGCTTCCATATCTTGGCTGTTGTAAATAATGCTGCAATAAACATACAGGTGCATGTATCTTTTCCAATTAGTGTTTTTGTTTTCTTGGGCAGTTACCCAGTACTGGAATTACTGGATCATAGGGTAGTTCTATTTTTAATTGTTTGAGGAACGTCCATACTATTTTCCACAGGGGTTGCGCCAATTTATACTCATATCAACAGTGCACGAAGGTTTCCTTTTCTCCTCATCCTCACTAACACTTGTTGTTTCCTGTCTTCTTGATGCTAGCCATTCTGACTGGTGTGAGGTGATACCTCATTGTGGTTTGATTTGCGTTTCCCTGATGATGAGTGATGTTGAGCATCTTTTACGTGTCTGTAAGCCATTTGCATATTTTCTTTATTATTATTATTTTTTTACATGTTTATTTATTTTTGAGACAGAGAGAGACAGAGCATGAACCGGGGAGGGTCAGAGAGAGAGGGAGACACAGAATCTGAAACAGGCTCCAGGCTCTGAGCTGTCAGCACAGAGCCCGATGCGGGACTCGAACTCACAGACTGTGAGATCATGACCTGAGCCGAAGTCGGTCGCCCAACCGACTGAGCCACCCAGGCGCCCCTGCATATTTTCTTTAGAAAAATATTCAGAGCCCTTGCCCATTTAAAAGTCAGATTATTTGGCATCTTTTTGGTGTTGAGTTGTGTAAATTATTTATATATTTTGCATATTAACCTCTTATTGGATATGTCATTTGCAAATATCTTCTCCCATTCACTAGGTTGCCTTTTTGTTTTTTGATGGTTTCCTTTGCTGTACAAATGCTTTTATTTATTTATTTATTTATTTTTAAAGTCTGTTTATTAATTTTGAGGGAGAGAGAGAGAGACAGAAAGAGCATGAGCAAGTGGGGGAGGGGCAGACAGGAGGGAGAGAGAGAATCCCAAGCAGGCTCCACGCTGTCAGCATAGAGCCCAATGTGGGGCTCGAACTCACAAAACGTGAGATCATGACCTGAGCTGAAACCAAGAGTCAGACACTTAACCAACTGAGCCATCTAGGCGCCCCTGTACAAATGCTTTTAATTTTTGGTGTTGACTTATTTATTTTTATTTATTTTATTTTTTATTAAAAACATTTGTTTCACATTTATTTTTGAGAGAGAGAGAGAGAGAGAAAGAGAGAGAGAGAGCGAGAGAGGGAGACAGAGCACAGGTTGGGGAGGGGCAGAGAGAGAAGGAGACACAGAATCCAAAGCAGGCTCCAGGCTTTGAGCTGTCAGCACAGAGCCCGATGAGGGGCTCGAATTCACAAACTGTGGGATTGTGACCTGAGCTGAAGTCGGATGCTTAACTGACTAAGCCACCCAGGCGCCCCAGACTTATTTATTTTATAATTAGAAGTTTGTTCCTCTTAATCCCTTCACCTGTTTCACCATCTCCCCACCCATCTCTACTCTAGCAACCACCAGTTTGTTCTTTGTATTTAAGAATCTGTTTTTTGTTTTGTTTTGGTTTTGTTTTAAGGTTCCATATATAAAATCATACCGTATTTTTGTTCTCTGTCTGACTTATTTCACCCTCTAGGTCCATCCATGTTGTTACAAATGGAAAGATTTTATCAGCCATTATCTTATTCTTAACACTTGGGGTACATTTGTCCAGACTTTCTATGTGTCTGTCTCAAAGTTGGATCAATAGACCATTTTATTCTTCTCTTCTGTCATGAGTTGTGTTTTGGGATGGGCAGAGTCCACAAGCATGTTCTTTTATTAAGTGTTTTAGCCTCTTGTGAGGGTGTTTATGTTGGAAACAGTATTTCTCTGCAAATAGAAACAGAACACTGAAACACTGAAGTCCAAAGACCTGGGGTCCTGCTCTGACTCACCTTAGGTTTGCGAGCTTGAGAGAGGTGCTTAATTTCAGTCTCCTCATCCTCATCTTTTGAGGTTTTTTTTTTTTTTTTTTTTTTTTTTTTCTGTGAGAGAAAGAGAGAGAGTGTGAGTGGGGGAGAGGGGCAGAGGGAGAGAAAGAGAATCTTAAGCAGGCTCCACACCGAGCATGGAGCCTGACACAGGGCTCGATCTCAAGAACCATGAGATCATGACCTGAGCCAAAGTCAAGTCAGACACTCAATCACCTGAGCCCCCAGGTGCCCCTCACTCTCATCTTTAAAAGGAATTGCGATACTTACTTTGTGACATCTTGTCCACGAGGATGGCTACCCTTGGGCGGTAGGTAGTGATAGAAGGGGGTGCAGTGGGTTTCTGGGGGTGCTGGTGATGTTTGGTCTCTCCTTCTGGGTGCTGGCTACATGGATATACCCACTTCGTGAGAATTCTTTAACCTGTGCACTTATAATTGTGCTCTTTTCTGTGTGTATGTTGCACATCTGTAAAAAGTGTACTTAAAACACTGAGAAAAGGGAAGCATATCAGTCACATTGCTCTTATTAAAGCTATTATTAATCATGAGAATGAAAGTTTTTTGTATTGTTAATGAGTAAAATAAAGTCATTGGTTTAGCCTATTTATTTCATCTTTATTGCTTTGATCATTGTATTTGTTTTATAATATGTATAACACATCGGTACATTAGAATGTGTAGTTAACGTACAGATAAATATACGTACGTTAGAGGTGTTCGCTTAATATTTCTCAGCTGTCGGTAGTGAAGGATCAGAAGGTTTGGTGAGCCGTGTGGCTCAGGGTGGTAGCAAGGGGGCCGCCTGAGCACAGCCTGGCTGCTGGAAGCAGGTGGGAAGCAGGTGGGCCAGTGGGTGAGCCTCCAGCAGTTCAGTGGGTGTCTGTGTTTGGGTTGGTTTCCCTGTTGCTGGAGCATGAAGCGTGAGACATAGCAGGGCGGTGGTGGGCTGGAGAGGGAGGCAGACGCCAGATCTCCGGGGGGAGGGGCTGAGGGGAAGCTCTGAAAGGTGAGAGGACAAAAGGAAGGGGTCAGCAGAAGAAAGGAGCCAGCAGAGGAGGCTAGAGAGGCTAACGGGATGGGCGGAGACAGAGCCACAAAGTCGTTATTAGGGGCCGATAGCTGAGTTTCCAGAAAGGGACTAGTGAACCAAGAGGTGGGAGAACCTGAGGTCACTAGTCTCTGCAGTTGGGAGGTCTTGGTGGCCCGGGAGGGAGCAGCCCCACTCGTCAGGTAGAGTGTTTCCAGGCGGGTGGTAGTGAGAGGGTGCGGTACTGAGGAAGTTGGGGTGTCTGATGGGAAGCAGCCTGGAGTTCAAGGGTCAGAGCTCTTTTGAAGACTGGGGAGGACTGTAGGTGTTCTCAGGTAGAGGGTAAGACCAAGAGAGTGGAAGAGATTGGGGTTGCCAGGGAGAGGTGTCTTAGCCCCGAGCCCAGGCCAGTGGTTGGCCCTGGATCTCTGGCAATTGCCTCTTTCTCAGAGGTGGGAGCAGAGGACCAGGAGAAGATACAGAAACATTTAGGCTAAGGGAGGGACCCAAGGGAGCTGAAGTCAACTCTCCTCAGTGAAGGAGGTGGTACGGTTGCCCTCCTGGGTGTGGAGTGAGGTGGGAGGGGGGGGTGCTGTGGAGGACAGAAACCAGTGACGGGGGCCTTTGCAGGCACCCTATGCAGGATACTTGTCTGTACCAGCAGGCTGCCAAGAGGCCGTCTCTGTGTCGGGACATGCCGGCCGCTCCCTCCCTTGTATGAACACTCTTTTCAACAGCAGGGTGCTCAGAGGGCAGGGGTGTTTGTGTCTGGGTACTCCTGAGTCCCCTTCCTGCTGGGTAGTGCCCGAGGCCATGGCTGGTGCTTTGGGCCTGCCAGAATGCACATTCCCATAGAGTCATGCTTTTCTTTGGGGGTGATTCCCCAGGGCAAACCCTTGCATGCTTAACACAGCATGTATCCAAAGCATGACAGGAAAGGAGAAGTTTAAGAAGTTTAAGTTGATTTTGATGAATAAGGGACAGGCTTTGCTACCTGGTAGGTTAATGGTGATATAAAATATTGACCTGCGGGAAAAACTGACATTTCAAAGAACAGGCTGAAATCATATCTTACAGCACTATAGTTGGTCTGACCTTGCTGAGCTTTGAAAAACAAGTCTTACCGTATGGAACATGGTTGTAAATGTAGTTATTCCTCCTACTTTTACAGCGGCTACTGTTTGGAAAGAGACGTGCTGGGATGGTATATCCTGTTGGCCTGGGATTATGAAGCCCCACATGTATTCCTGGTAAGTTGGCTTATGGACTGTAGTCAGATGTGCTCTCTTGAGCAGGGCCGTAATATACAGGCACAGAAAGGTGCACGCTGGTGCAGGTGATCTGGGTGGTGGTGCGGTCAGAGGAACCTCATGCCAAGTGGGGTCTGTGGGGCTGAGGAGCTGCAGGGTGGCTTTTGGGACATCAGACATCCCCCGTGAGCCATGCATGCAGAGGTTCCTTCTCTCCAGGTTAAACTCAGAGGTTTTCTCTGTTGGATCTTACATCAAGGGCTTTTCTTTTCTCCACCTCCTTGTGCAGAACCTCTCGTTGCTCCCTTGTTATGCTGTTGCCTTTTTGCTTCCAGTGGTGAGAAGCTGGATGTTCTGTGTCTGACTCCCCAGTACCTGGGATGACTTCCTTTCTCTCAGCCTCAGTCTGTCCCTGTACTTCCGCACAGACCCTTCTCCTCTCTCTTTCCAGTTCAGCTACCCTTGCCCCAGACCCTTCATCAGAAAGGCCAGCTCTTGTGTGAGTTGCTTGGCCGTGGGAGGAAGGGTGAAGGCATATGAAGACAAATAAGACGTGGTCATTGTCTTCAAGAGACCGCACTCTGGTGGTCAGTGCCCTGCCACCCTCTTCCCCTCCCCGCCCCCATTCTTGCTCCCTAAGATTCTGTGAGCCCTATCTGTGTGCCCCCAGCTGCTGGGGGCTCTCCTTCCTTTTAAACCCTCATGGCACATATTTTAACTTCCTCGTGGCCCTGCCTACATTCTGCATCACGTCATGCTTTTTTTGATGTACCTGTACCTCCTACCTTACCTCCTTTACCAGACTTTAAACTCTTTTTTTAAGAAGTATTTATTTATTTTTGAGAGAGAGAGAGAGGGAGTGTGTGCACACACAAGAGCAGGGGGTGGGGGGGGGCAGAGAGAGAGGGAGACAGAGGATCCAAAGCAGGTTCCATGCTGACAGCAGAGAGCCTCACAAGGGGCTTGAACCCACAAACCTTGAGATGATGACCTGAGCCAAAGCTGGACACTTAACAGGCTGAACCACCCAGGCGCCTCTAGACTTTAAGCTCTTTTAAGGCAGGGGTTGTGTCTTGCCCATTATTGTATCCCATGCAGTGCCTTATATACAGTAGGTGCTCAGTGAATATTACCAGACTGAAACCAACCTGGACTCTCTTATGGCTCTCCATACCCATCTGCTTTGTGGCCATGGTTCTCGGGTCTCGAGACAACATGAAAGAATAAAAGGGGGAAAAGCAGAGAGTGTTTGCCTAAAAGAATGTTAAGAGATTCTGTACAGGTAGGAGAAATCACAAAAATGTTAAAAGCTGAAAGATTACAATATTTTTCAGATTCTTCTAGTAGCCTTACCCTTCTGTCAACCCGTTATCACAAAAGAGGCAGAAGGCGAAGTTTCTGATGTTTTCCTACCAGGGCTTCAGTCTTCCTTCATGTTCCACGATTAACTACAATACAGGTAATTCATATAGTGCTTAGAAGAAGCTCTTTCCCTGAAACTTACCTACTGGTGGGATTGGTTCCCCGAGGAGGATGCTGGAGACAACTGCTGGAGGATGGGCAGGAGCACAAGACAAAACAGACTCAGAGGGAAGTAATCTCCCTGAGGTCGCAAAGCAAGTTAGTGGCAGGGTTGAGATTGGACTCTAGGTCAGTCTTGTTCTAGAAATGGAACCTGTCTCCACGGTCTGTGCTTTTGTGTCTGATTAGACCTGGATTCCAGGATGAGGCACCTGGCTGGCTCAAGTTGGAAGAGCATGCAACTCTTGATCTCAGGGTTGTGAGTTCGAGCCCCATGGTGGGTGTAGAAATTACTGAAAAAGAAATAAACTTTTTAAAATTTTTAAAAAAAGACTTAGGGGCGCCTGGGTGGCTCAGTCGGTTAGGCCTCCGACTTCAGCTCAGGTCATGATCTCGCGCTCCGTGAGTTCGAGCCCCGCGTCGGGCTCTGTGCTGACAGCTCAGAGCCTGGAGCCTGTTTCGGATTCTGTGTCTCCCTCTCTCTGACCCTCCCCCGTTCATGCTCTGTCTCTCTGTCTCAAAAATAAATAAACGTTAAAAGAAATTTTTTGAAAAAAAGACTTAGGGGCGCCTGGGTGGCTCAGTCGGTTAGGCTTCCGACTTCAGCTCAGGTCATGATCTCGCGGTCCGTGAGTTCGAGCCCCGCGTCGGGCTCTGTGCTGACAGCTCAGAGCCTGGAGCCTGTTTCGGATTCTGTGTCTCCCTCTCTCTGACTCTCCCCCGTTCATGCTCTGTCTCTCTCTGTCTCAAAAATAAATAAACGTTAAAAAAATTTTTTTGAAAAAAATAAAAAAAGACTTAAAAAAGAAAACAGAACTGGATTCCTGGAGAGGGATGGTGGTTGCCCACCTGCTGTCCGCGGAGAATCTGGGCAGAATTGCCCCCAGTCTGTGCAGGTGCGAGGACTCCTCTCTCCTGTCATCACCAGGGTGGGGACCGAAGGGCAGAGCATCTGCCCCCCCACCTCTCAGCAGGAAGGTCACACTTCACCAGCTCATTTCCCTTGAGCCCTCTTGAACAGAGGCTGTCAGGTCGCCCAGGGCTTCGGGCTTCTGCTGCCGCAGAGGCTCAAGCAGTCTGCCATGAACGGGGAGTGTGAGAACCCGTATCCTTCAACAGGCAATGGCAAGTGACAGCACATTTTTGGAGACTTGGCCATAGAAAGGAGGGAAGGCCAAGCTTCACACTTGGAGCAGTGGCTCCTTTGAGGCAGGATGAATGGAGAGGACGCTTAAGAACTTCAATTCACAAGGAATGAACTCCCAAAGGGGTGAGATTGGAGTGTACCAGAGGCTTTCTGGAACTAAAAAACATGTATTTTGAATTCAAAGATCAATAGAAGAGTTGAGATTAGTGGTTTGGAAAGTCACACAGAAGAAATGCCTCACAACCCGGAACAATAATAAAAAGAAATGGAAATCATGAATTAAAATGTGAGACACTTAGAGGCCTCATCCAGGAGACCTGGCATGGGGGTAATAGAAGTTCCAGAAGGAGAAAAAGGAATAGATGGAGGAGTAATAGAAAAGCAGTAGAGGGAAATAGCGGTGAACTGAAGAAAGATGTGATTCTTCAGATTCAGTGGATTCAGTTCATACTAAGGCTAACACTTAACCTATTTTGTAGTAAAATTCTTAAACTCCAAGAAGAAAGAGAAAAATCTCTTGTAAGAAGAAGGAGCAGGATTTTAAAGGAAAGAGAATTAGACTCTCATTAGGCTTCCCATATACAGTGCTGGAGGCTGGAAGGCAATGGACTTGTCTGCAGACTGTTCAAGGGAGAGGGGCTGCAGTCCTCTGTGTGCCCAGCCACAATGCCACTCACGGCTTATTGCAAAAGAAAGGCGATTCAAACATGTGAGGGCATAAAACATACAGTATCTGTGAAGTGCAGCTGAGAAAATGCCTTGTAAACTGTCCAGTGGAAGGACAGTGAAAGCAGGGCAGAGATGATGGGATAGAGGAAGAATGCAGGGAACAGAGCAGAGCAGGGCACCTGTCAGTGCCTGTGGTTTATCTCAGTGACTACTGCTGCTGTGCATCGGAGTTTTTATTGTGTTAACTTATTAACAGGTTTTAAGATAGAGGAGAACTGCTGTATGACAAAACATAATAGGCTGAAAACAAAAATTCTAAACCACCTTTGCAAAACCTAAGGTTGGGAGGAGGGATGAGAGAGTGAAGAAATAAGTGTTCCATGTTTAGGACACTTAAATAAACACAGAGGAAATGAAACATAGAGGCTTTGTTATTTATCTGTCTTAAAGAAGGAGAAATACAGGTTCAGTTTTGACTTTTGGGGATGAGAGGGTGTATTAGGGCTAGATTTGGTTGCATACAATAGATAACCCCTGCATAAAATGGCTTGAACGATAAGGGTTTATATGTTTTCATCTCATGAAAAAGTGAAGAGGTAGGCAGTGTATGGTTGGTATGGTGGAATCAGTGTCATCCCAGACCCAGGTTCCTTAGGTCTTGCAGCTCTTCCATCTATAGCAGATTGCCTCCTGATTCAAGATGGCTGCTTGAGCTCCAGTCATTACATCTGCATTCCAAAAGCCTGAAGGAGACAAGGGGAAGAAGGGTGTGCCCGTGCACTTTCAGACATTTCTTTTTTTTTAACATAAGATACTTTTTTTTTTTTTTTTTTTAATTGCTCTCATCACCTAGAAAATTCCAAGCATTTTAGGAGCTCTGTACGAGCAAGGGGGATAAAGACCAAATACATATTTCTTATTATAAGTCACAATTTCATAGTGACCCTTTCAGACCTTTCTTAAAGGTCTCACACAGCACTAACATTTATACCTCAATGAGTAGAGCTTAGCCACATTGAGCTACAAGGGAGCACAGGGTGGGCTTAGGTAAAAACAGGAGTTCTCATTCTAAAGAAGAAAGGGAGGAAAAAAGAAGTTGAGATCTCTGCCTCAAACGATAATCAGTAGCAGAATGAATACAAATTAAAACAATAGTTTTCTTTTTTTGCCTTTTTAATTAGCAAAAAAAGTTACAATGAAACCAGTGTTAGCAAGTGAGTGGGGAAGTGGGTCCTCTATGACATTGCTGGTAGGGAGTATGAACTGTTCTAACTCGTGGGGAACATAATCTGAAAGTATCTAATACACTTTAACGTGTGTATTACACGTTAACTTTACACATTAAAGTGTATTAGATACTTTCTAATTTTTGGAGTGGCAGAAAGGCAGCGATGGATTAGGCGTTTATTACAAAGGAGCCGGCTTTCTCTGTTCCGACATGGGACAAGGCCACAGTCTGGTGGGTTTAAAAGATAAATTGCATAATAACGTCTCCAGTAGGGGTTGCAAACTGGTGGCCTGTGGTGGCAGATAACCCTGTGCTGGGCACTGTGTTAAGTGCTTTCCACAGTGAACTTACTCTCATCTCACAGTGAACTCACAAGATGGGCAGTATTAGATCACCTATATTTAGAGGAGGAAATTGAAGCAGAGAAAGACTAAGTATCTTTTTTTTAAAGATTATTTTTTAAAATACTCACTTCTGAGAGACAGAGAGAGACAAGAGACAGCATGTGAGCAGGGGAGGGGCAGAGAGAGAGGGAGACACAGAATCCGAAGCAGGGTCCAGGCTCTGAGCTGTCAGCACAGAGCCTGATGTGGGGCTCGAACCCACGGACTGTGAGATCATGACCTAAGCCGAAGTCAGACGCTTAACCAACTGAGCCACCCAGGTGCCCTGAGACTAAATATCTTTTTTAAGGTCACCCAACCAATAGATGCTAGGCCCAGGCTGTGACCAGGGCTCCAAAATCTGAACTTCTATCCACTCTGCTACCCGGCCCAAAGAGCACTGTCTGATCTCCCCCTTGGTTGCTTTGTGTGGCCAGTTCAGAGCTTTACAAATGTTCCAAATGGAAAGCTGTAAGTGGTGTAGTTAGCCACAGGCCACGTGTGTCCTGCTCCTGTTATACCTGCGTCTTCACCAGTGACCTCATCTGCCTGGGCCCTGCAGGCGCTTGAGGGTATGACCTTGGTTTCTGGTATGAGTCCCGCTTGGTTATGTGTATTTATGCGGCTTAGCGGAAATGCTTGGAGGAATACACCTTGCTGCTTGCTGTGATTACCTCTGGAGTGTGGAAGGGGGAGGGCGGCGGGGGAAGGGTGGGTTGATGAGTTTTATTTGTACATCTTACTGGATTTGCCTTAGAGCAACAGGGACCTGTTGCTTTTGCAGTTTAAACTGGAAGTCCAATGAGGTAGAATCTATAAATAATTAAATATCAAGAAACATCCCAGTAACTGTAACTGAACCTTCCTTTCTGTCATTTCCTTTGAGATTGTCTTTATAAATGTGACTGTTTAAGCAAGGAGACTTGAGTTTTCCTTTCTGTAAGATGAAGGCCATCCATTGGAACGTGTGACACTTTGTGACTTTTGAGCATCTAGTTCCGGAACCTAAACTTATGTTGACAGCAGCACAAAGGTTGCTCAGGAAAGGGTTTGTGAGCCGTGGAAGCCTTGGGCCAGCTCCTGACATGGCTCGTGTGACCCTCTTACTGGATGTCTTGGAGAGGCAGCCGAGTGCTGTGTGCCAGAGCTGTGGCGGTCCGGGGAGGAAGACGAACCCAGATGCAGGACAACTGTGGCAGGTGCCATGGAGGAGAAGGCTGGGTGCTCTAAAAGCCAGTGGGAGAAGGACATAACAGAGGGGGTCCCAGAAGGGTTCCTGGAGGAAGTAACATCTAGATTAAGACTGGAGAGGAGAGGAGGGAGGATGGTTTCACGGCCCCTGTGAGAGACAGCAGGGCAGGCGTGGCCGCCGGCGACCTCTGGCAGCATTTTGGCACCTGTTTGCGCAACTCTCCTTCCTTGGCTGGAAGCCGCCTCCACAGGGCTGGCAGAGGGACTGCACCTCCCAGCACAGAACATGCTTCCCCATAGGCGGGGCCTGTGGTACCTCTAAGCCCCCTCTTTCCTTCCCCTGTGAGGACCACAGCCCTGACCACTTGGGAGTGGGTTTGAATGCAAGGAATCGGTGGGTGGGGTGGGGGAAGGAGTCCACAGGAAGCAAGGACAGCAAGGCTAGGATGTGATGGTCACATGGGCCGTTGGGCTAGGATGTGATGTTCACATGGGCTGGCTGGGCTTTGAAGATCAGTCTGTAGGGAGCCTGGGAGGGATCTGGGCTGGAGGGATTGTTAAGGCAAGTTTCACCTGTTCTTAGTTGAGGCGGCTGCTGGGAGGTAACTTCCACCTGGGTCCTGCCTGAGCCCCGAATGTTGCTGTGCTCCCCCGGCCCCTCCTGCCTCAGGCATTAGCCCCGGTATTTGCACCACTTCTCCCCGCCCCACCCTGCAGGGCTGTTTGTACCTGCGGGAGGGCCTTGTCTCCTTCAAGTCCTTTTGTGCAGTCCTCGAGCCTTTTTGGGGGGCAGCAGAACCAGATGGCTTGGGGGTGCTGTTGGGGTGGCTCAAGCATCACAGCCTTGCTCTGACCTTGCCCCTTCCCTTCCACAGTAGGCTGGGGGAGTAATTCATCCATTTTTATTGAGAACACAGCCGACTGCTGGGTTCTGTGCTGGGGACTGAGGCTAAAATAACCGTTGGAGAATCTGCCCTGTGCCGGGCCCTGCCGTCAGCACTTACCCACAGAGGCGGCCTCAGCTCCGGGACCTCATGTACACGGAGCACTCAGGCGAGTGCTGCACAAGGTGGGGCACAGAGGGGGAAGTGGAGCTTAGAGAGGCCCTTGCCCCCTGCCATGCTGGTGGTAGGCGGAGAGCTGCATTCAGACGCAGGATGTCGCGCTTGTAGGTGCCGTCCCTGGTGGCGAACGAGATGGGTACAGAGCTCGTGGCCCAGCAGGCACATGCTCAGGGATGACGGCAGTTCCCCGTCAGGGTGACAGGTGCTGTGGCGGGTTAGTGGAGGGCGCACAGAGGAGGGGCCCTCGACCCAGACCGAGGACCAGAGGACGGAGAAGGGACGAGTGTCCCAGGAAGAGTCCTTGGTGTGATCAGCATCACTGCCCTGTCACCCCGGGGCTTGTACCTCAGTCTCCTCTGGGCTTTGGTGAGGAGGTGCTGGCTTAGTGGCCTGTGCCCATGCTCAGTTAGTTAGTGATTAATCACGGAGAGCAGCTACGTGGCCCCTGAGCCCAGCCAGACTCGTAGGACCTTGGCCCTTAGGCACTCTCACTGGGGAAGACCCGTCCTCTTCCACAGGCTGTGTGACCTGAGTTTGTCACTACAAATTCCCCAACCTTTTTGGGGACACATACGCAGGGGGCCCGGTTTTATGGATCTGTGCCCCCCAACCCACCTCTCTCCACTTCTGCCCTCGAGTACATTCGTAAAGGACTGCGCCCTTGTAGTTATAATGGAACGTTGTAAAAACTCTGAAAATCCAAGATGAATAAATCCTGCCTTGACCCTGCCACCCCACAAACCAGACTGCATCTGTGCCGCCCATTTTCTCTCCAGTCCCCGTCCACGGGGCAGGTGGGGTTGCTACAATTGAGCGCCTTGCGGACGGACTTCCTTGATGGGCTGCGGAGGACATTGCTCGGCTGGAAGTGGCCACCAGGTGGTGCCAGAGCACCAGGCGCCCGACCCCACCCTCCCGCGTCGGGACTACCTGGCCGTGAGCCGTGCTCCAAGGGCACGTCTGTGGAAGTTCACTTTCGGGTTTCTCCCCAGATGCCGTGTTGCTCACAGCCTTGTTTTATCACCTACTTGGAAAGAAATGGAGCAATACTGAAAGTACAAAAGTACTGAAAGTACAAAAAGTAGAAAGTAAAAGTGCTATGCACGGACACCTTTCGCAGGTGATGGTAGTAACAGTTGTGTCTTCATGTACGTGTGTGTGCCCACATGTGTGCATACGTATTGGAAAGCATGTCCAGATGTCCCTTTCTCAGTGAGAGCACTTCTCAGCCCTCGCCACTGAAGATTGCAACCCCTCCTTCCCCTCTGCCTAGCCGCCCCCGCCCTGCTTTACCTTTTCCCTCTCTTACCACAGCTGACTCTCCATACGCTTTTCCCTGCGTGCTGTATTGTCTGCCTCCTCCACCAGCAGGTACTGGGGGATTTCTGGCTTTTCCTTCACTGCTCTGTGCCCAGCACCTGGAACAGTACCTGACCCAGACTAGACTTTCAGGAAATACTTGCTGAATGAAATAATAAGGGTGGCTATGTCCTGAATTTGTGGCCATCTTTCTCTGTCCATAACTATTTATCTGTCGCATCCTTCTCAACCATCCTTTTCATCCCCTTCAGTGGATGCGGTCCACCTACCTGTACTGAAACACGCCAATGAGGCTTTCCAGTGTTTTCTTCTCTTTTTTGCAGGTGGTGGTATGGTCAGTGACTTGCTGGAACACACTCTCTGGTCGGTTGCCCGTCTGATGATTTCCTTGCTTTGCTCAGACTCTGGGCTAAGTGCTTCCCAAATAGCATCTTGTGCAGTCCTCACACCTATGAGAAAGGTGCTGCTGGTAGCTTCTGTCTTTGCAGGTGGGAAGTTGGGGCTTAGAGAACAGGCTCCTGGCCTGGGCCACATGTCTGCTGAGAGCTGAGCCAGGCTCTTGGGGAATTCCTTCCATATTAAGGATCTTACTACATCCTCTCTCATGACATTTCAGACACACATTTCCCCAGTTTCTTTTTTTGTTTGTTTGTTTTACATCTTTTATGTCTTTTTAAAAATGTTTATTTATTTTGGAGAGGGAGAGAACAAGTAGGGAAGGGACAGAGAGAGAGGGAGAGGGAGGATCCCAAGCATACTCTACACTGTTGGCTCAGAGCCTGACATGGGGCTTGATCTCACTAACTATGAGATCATGGCCTGAGCTGAAATCAAGAGTTGGATGCTTAACTGACTGAGCCACCCAGGTGCCCCCATTATGTCTTAAAAAAAAATTTTTTTTAACACTTTTATTTTTGAGTCAGAGAGCAAGTGGAGAGGGGGCAGAGAGAGGGAGAGGCAGAATCCGAAGCAGGCTCCAGGCTCTGAGCTGTCAGCACAGAGCCCAATGTGGGGCTTGAACCCACGAGCAGTAAGATCATGACCTGAGCCACAGTCGGCTGCTTAACCTACTGAGCCACCCCGGTGCCCCAATGATGTCTTTTCTTATACAGAGTTCTAATTTTTTTTATTGTAGTTAAATCTGCTGATGGTTTCCTTTGTTTTTCTGGCTTTTGTATCACCCTAGAGAGAACTTCTTCACCCCAAGGTTATTAAAAAAAAATAATGGTTAGCGTTTCCTCTGGTATTTTTATGGGGATTTTATGTTTGGTTAAGTCTCTAATCTATCAACATTTTATTCTTATATATGATGTTGGGTAAGATTTTAAACAAATCCCCTCCCCCTTAAGAGAATAGTAAATTGTTTTGTCAACATCTATTAAGTGATCCATCCCTGCATGCTGTTTGCAATGACATTGTGACCAGATGTTAATTCTCACATGTATTTGACCCTGTGCTCTGGGCTGCGTTCTGTCCTGCTCATTCATTCATCTCTCAGTGCTCTTTATCCTCGACCATGGCTTCCTGGCAGGACAAATCACTTCTCATCACATGTCCTTTTTTTGAAAACTTCTTAGCTTTTAAAAATTATTCTTCCAGATGAAATTTCAAATCAATTTGTTGAATTCCAAAATGAATCCCCTTAGAATTTAGAATGACCTTGTATTTTATTTATAGATCAGTTGGGGAGAGTTGATGCTTTTGCAATATTGTCTCTTTATTCAGAGGAGTGAAATCTCTCTCCTTTAATTTGTCTTCTTTTTTGTTAGGAAAACTTCATAATTTGCTTCAAATGATTTCTGTACATTTCTTTTGAAGTTTATTTGTAGGTATCATTTGCTTGGTAGACTCCCAGGCCATTGCCTTTTCTAGCTGGCTGTTGAGACCAGAGAGACCGTTGATTTTGTGGCCAGATGTCTGACTCTCATAGCTTCTCCTCTGTCCACTTCCATTCGCTGCAAATCTTCTAGGAATTCTTAACTTCTGGTTTGGTGATGTCATTCTTCCCTGTATTTCAACACTGCAACAGATTTCTTGTTCTTTTGTTTTTGTTTTTCATTTAATAAGATTTGGTGAGGGGAACGCAGATGTGTGGACCCAGTACATTGTCTTGGAACTAAGATCTGTTTCTGTGGTTTGTTGTGAACATGTGACTTTCTCTGTGCGCTCTGGTGCCCCGACCCCTGCCCCTGTCACCCACTGCTGTGTGCTCCGTGGGGGTGTGGGATGGTACTTGAAGACGGTCTAGGACCAGGGTATTCTTCCTCAACTTCTGGCTCCTACCTCATGGGGCACACCCTTTATTCCTAATGGGCTTTGTTGTGCCGCTGCCCAGATGTTTTTCACTCTCCTTCTCCAGCCAGACCTCGCCCACCCCGCCTCACTCTTAGCTGACTTCCTTCCTGTTTCAGTGGGAAATGCCAGGCTGTGCATCATGAGCCAGGGCTCAGTGGTGTCTGTCAGGAAGGCCCAAGAGTGTGGGTGTCCTGTTCTGTCAACCTGTTCCTCACCTTGATATTTCTAAAGTTCATCCTGATGACAAGGAAAAACAGCAAAGGGGAATTTGAATTAAATGACCCTCATGAACCAGCCAGTCTCTGGCACAGGGCTCTCCAGTCAAAGCTGGCTGAAGCAAGTGATGAGCTCTTTGCCCACTGGGGCTTCCCATGCTCCCTAAACTTGACCTGTACCTGGGGTCCAGGCCGGGCAGGTGTACTTAGGGGCGTGTGTGGGAGTCCCACAGGTCTCACAGCAGCAGTGGGGAAGAGAGGGGCCTTCAACAGGTGTGTGACTTTTTGGCTCTTAGGGATGGTCCGAATGGATGTGGCCCAGTCAATGAGCTGGACTGTTACCTGTCAAACCAGTAATTCCTCTGCCCTTGGCAGGGACTAAGAAGGAGAGAGGGACCCCCTGCTCCTCACAGTAAACTGTCTTCAAGCCTGCCCCATCGTCTGTCTACTGTAGATAATGTATGTTTGGCCCACATGTAACGGGTGTGAAATGCCTTAACCTCAGCATCCCAGAGCTGCAACTCTCGATTGATGGTTTGGCACGGGAAATGACAAGCCCCTGGTGTTAGGCCTGATCGTGGAGCTTGTGTGTGTGTAGGGGGTGGTGAGTGGGGTGGGATATGAGGGTGCAGAGTTGCTTTTTAAATTTAACTTTTTAGGGGTGCCTGAGTGGCTCATTCAGTTGAGCATCTGATCCTTGATTTCGGCTCAGGTCATGATCTCACGGTGCGTGAGCTCGAGCCCGGCATCGGGCTCTGCGCTGACAGTGAGGAGCCTGCTTGGGATGCTCTCTCTGCCCCTCCCCTGCTCATGTGCACGTGCACACACTCGCTCTCTCTCAAATAAATACATATTTAAAAAATAAATTCAGCTTTTTGTTTTGAAATCACTTTAGACTTACAGACAAGTTGCAGAACAGTACACAGCATTTATGTGCATCCCTCCCCCAGCTTATATGTGAACAGCTTACATGGGCTTAACACAGTTAGCAGACTGACTTAGGTGATGAGTTAACATAGGTACCATGCTATGAACTAAGACTTGCGACCTTTTTCAGATGCCACCAGTTTCCTCCCTGATGTTTCCCCCCTAATGTTCTTTTTCCGTTCCTGTCTCAGTCCAGGATCCTCCCTGCATCTAGCTGTGAGGCTTCATTAGTGTCCTCTGGGCTGTGATAGCTCCCTGTCCGGAGGGTCACGTCAGGTCCTCGCGGGAGGAAACGTGTGGTCTAGTTCTTGTACTACCGCTGCAGGTACCTCTAGGGTAAAAGCGTCTCGTCCTGAGAGACGTCACCAAACCCCCGTGTACTGGCGCCCCCCGTGCCAACCAGGCTCTCCTGTCTCCCCAGGGCCACCCTCCTCCAGCTAAGGTCTGGGTGGCAGCCGCCCTTGTCCCTGTCTTCCGGGGGCAGGGGAAGCAGCCACCACAGTCCCACCCTTGCCATCTTCTCTGAGACGTGCTCTGTCAGGTGTGCCCTCTGTCTCTTGGATTTTTCATATTTTGCCCTCCACGGACTCCTTACTTTGAACCTGAGAATATGCTCAGGAGTCACTTTGAGTTCCCAGAAAACCCCAGTCTCCATCTCCTGCTTTCCCGGTTTCCTCCCCAGCAGGCTCCAGGAGACTCAGGCACTTCTTAAGTCCCTTTGCGAGCCGGGCTTTCCCTGACTGGGGCCCAGGGCCCTCCTGGCGTCAGACCCCAGGCTGTCCTCAGCTCTGTCCTGAATGGTTCTGCGTGATCTTAAATTTTTTTTAAACATTTGTTTATTTTCGAGAGACAGAGACAGAGCATGAGCAGGGGAGGAGCAGAGAGAGAGGGAGACACTGACTCCGAGGCAGGCTCCATGCTCTGAGCTGTCAGCACAGAGCCCGATGCGGGGCTCGAACTCACAAACTGCAAGATCATGACCTGAGCCGAAGTCGGACGCTCAACCAACTGAGCCACCCAGGTGCCCTGGATTAGTTTCCTTTTGAGAACCGTTCCTGGTTTTATGAGAAGTGCAGATTCTTTACTCACATTTCTTTTGGTGCCTCAACTTCAGCGCGATGTCTTGTGGTCTCATGCCAAGGGAGCCCTGCCCGCGTCTGCCCGTCCCCGGGGAGGGTGAGCGTGTGGTGGGGGGTGCCAGCACAGACGTAGCTGACGTTTACCAGCCGCTTCCAGCCTACACCGACCTGGCGACCCCTTCAACCATCTGCCATCTGCCAGGTGGGGGAGGGAAGGAAGGTGGAGCTGGGTCAGGTCAGGCAGCTTGCTCAGGGCTCAGAGTAAGTGATGGGTGAGAATTCAAATCCTGATTTGTCCGTTCCCTAAGCCACGGAAGTACTTGGCTTCACCTGCAGCTGTGAGGCTGTGGGGGGTGAGGGTGTCGAACTCGGGGCTGCTATAAGGCCTCCCCAAATCCATGTGTGCTCCCAGCTCTGTCAGGCTGAAGAATGAGTGCTGTAAATACATCTCACTGCACTCCAAGTGGATGTAGACATTGCTGTGATTCGTAGACCGCAGATTAGTTTAAATGTGTTAGTGATTTATAACAGCTTTTTGTTACTAAGGGTTTTTCTTAGTCAACAGATGCCAAAAATAGAACTATTTCTTTTTGGTGTTAAAACGGATAGTTTCTTAAGTACATTTATGTGTGTATTTGTACATTTACTTGTATCTCTGTGTGTGCGGATGTGTGCATAAATGCTGCCCTCCCCTAAGGGAACTGTGTGACCTGGGGCACAGGGACTAGGGTTTGTGGGAGACAGGGACTTGCCTTTTTTATTTTATGCCCTTTTATTCAGTTTTTATAATTTCGGCATGCACGTGTATTACTTTTACATAAGAAATTCAGGAAGTCCTCCTGTTGGAAAAGGTTAGGCGCCCCTGGGCCAGACTATGGTTTCTGAGGACAAGGATGGGCCGTGTCCCCTTCTGCCTCCCTGGCTGTGGTGCGTGGGCTGTGGGGACACTCATTCCGCACCTACCACCTGCATTAGCGGATCGCCGCCTGTTTGCGGGGGGCCCTACCTTAGCTCAGTGAACACAGGTGCTTCCCTTCCCCAGGAAGATGCCCTTGTGCTCCTTTTCTCTGGTGTGCTGTTTCACGGGTTTGTCCCTTTTTGTGAGGTCTGCAGACCCTCCACCCCTAAATCCAGCCCCCTTTCCCACACCCTGCCGCTTTCTCTCCTCCACGGGGGCACAGCCGTGGTGGCGCCTCCCCGGCCCACTCTGTCTCCGTCAGCGAGAAGGTGGGATGTCGGAGGCTGAACATCTGGCGGGTGGTTTGGAAGGGCCGGGGGTGGGGGTTGGGGGGCGGTGAACGCCGCAGTGAGTGATGGCATTCAAGTCTGACATGTGCTTACGTGGCCGTGGCCGGGCCTCCCTTTGAAAGCCGCCAGACGCTCCTGCTTGCCAGGAAAAGAGGTCTGGCCGGTTTGGAGAGGGTCAGGAAGAGGTGGAGATAACCACCCTGCCAGCCCGCACAAGGGGGACTTTCTTAGGGGGACTTTCTTGAGCTGCCGGCCCGTGGTCCGGCACCACAGTGATGGTTACCTTGGGGGAAGCCCTCTGGCAATAGGAAATGTGCATGCTGTGGCGGTGTGTGTTTGTGTGTGTGTGTGTGTGTACACATGTACGTACATACACTTACTGCTCCTGAAGTGATGGAGGGGTTGTGGGCAGAACCCTCTTTGCTTCCTTCCTGTTCGTCTTGTCACAGCTTCTGTTCAGGACGGAGGAAGGTGGAGAGCAGCACCGTCCTCTGAAGCGGAGCTCCGGGTCCGTTTCCATGCTTGTCTGCAACATTTGGAAGAGATCACTCTCTTGTAATTGAACATTCCTGGATATGTGTATTTTCTTTGAAACAGCCTCCATACGCTTAGGAAAAAGTGGTTATTCTGCCTTCTCAACAGTGGTCTGCACCAGACTGTCTCGTGTTATTTTCTTGGTTTCCTGAACCTGAAACATTGAAGGAGAATTCTGAAAGTTTGGAAGGAAACCAACATGGCATATGGGATTTTCCTTCTCTCTCCGGGAGCCCACACACAAGAGCAGATTCTGTCATACAGAAACAAGAGATGAGGGATTGTTCTGTGGTTCTGATACAATTGCCACGTTCTTGCGAAGTTACGTCATGAGAATTGCTTTTTCTTCTGCGGTGTTTTGGTTTCCAAGGAGGCATTAGCAGTGTGTGTGTGTGTGTGTGTGTGTGTGTGTGTGTGTGTGTGTGTGTGGTGTGAGAGAGTTGGAGGATGGAAAGATGGGGTTTTGGTGTGATTCGGATTAAAAAGCCAGGCTCAAAAAGCTGGAGCTCTCTCCCCATCCTGCCAGCCTGCCCCTGATCAGCAGGGGCCACAGCCAGTACAGGCAGGTAAAAGTGCACCCCTGAGTTAGTTTCATTAATCTCTTGGTACCTCCATTTCCTCACCTGTGAAAAAAAGTTTGTTAATGCATGGAAATCCTTAGAGCCTGAAACGAAGTGATAGATAGTGGTATGGGAGTCCCTTGAGGCCAAGGGCTGGTCTGATTCCTCAGCACAGAGCAGGGTTTGGGCAGTTTCACCAAGTTTGCTGAACTGATGAGGGAGTGACCAGGGCACAAGACACCGTGGCTGTGGCTGTAGCCTCAGGGCCATCCGGGAAGACAAACTCTGTGGGGGTCCCTGCCTAGCTTATTGGCTGCTGTGTGTTAGGATGCACACGGGCTGGGGTCAGGTGAGGAGGGGGACCTGCCCCCTTGTGCTCCTGGCACACCAGCACCTCAGGGTGCTTTCACGCCCCAATCTGCCTCACTTGCTGAGGGCATCCTCCTTGCCCTCGGCCGCCCTTTCCTTGAAGCGCTCCCACTGGTCCTTCGAGACCCAGCTCAAGGGTGCTTGTCAGTGATGTCTTCTTTGACCCCCAGGGTGAGCCTGTGATCTGTTACAGCATGTGTCCCCGTGAGCAGCTACTTTGGTGAGTTCTCCCCACTACGCTGCGGGGCCCTGGAGAGCAGAACTGGTCCTCCAGCGGGCTGGATGGGTGACGAGTGAATGAATGAACAGCTGAGCAGCGTGTGTAGCTGTTACCCACTCGTGACAGCCCCAAGCTTAGAGGTCATCCTTGGTTCCTCTCTTTTCTTCTCCCCTCCCGTGTGGTCCATCAGCAAGTCTTGTATCTTTCCCTCTGGAACCTACCCCGCCATGTCCATCCCCAACCCCTGTGGCTAGCAGTCTATGCCGTCATCCTCTCCTACCCCAGCTGGCTCCGAGGCTCCGGCTTTGTCTCTTTTCATTCAGTTCTATGCCGAGTAGCCAAAGTGATCTCACAAACAGTAAGATCAGATCCTGTCACTCCCCTGCTCACAGCCCTCTAGTACACCAGAGGGTTCCCACTGCACTCCGGATAAAACCCACACTCCCGCCGTGGCATCAAGGCCCTTCATGCTCTGGCCCCAGCCTGTCTGTCCATTGCCTTCTGCCCACCCTGGTCCATCTGCCTCCATCACAAGCCTGCTAAGCTCATGTGCATCTCAGGGCCTTTGCACTTGCTGCGCCCTCTGCAAAGAACACATGCTGGTTTTTATGGGCTGACTGCTTCCTGAGGTTTCAGTCAAATTTCACATCCTCAGAGCGTCTTTCCTTGACCACCTGGCAAATACCGTCTTCCACCATCTTTTAGTTTTGGGAGACACTTCTCAGTATCTGAAATTATCTCCTTTGTTTCCACATGTGTATTTTCTTTCTTTTTAAATTTTTTTTTTGATGTGTATTTATTTTTGAGAGAGAGACAGAGCATGAGTGGGGGAAGGGCAGAGAGAGAGGGACACACAGAATCTGAAGCAGGCTCCGGGCTCTGAGCTGTCAGCACAGAGCCTGACACGGGGCTCAAACTCAAGAACCATGAGATCATGACCTAAGGAGAAGTCGGAAGCTTAACCGACTGAGCCACCCAGGCGCCCCGACCCATGTGTGTATTTTCTGACTTCTACACTGGAATATAAGTTCTCTGGGAGCAGGGCCTGCTGGTTTTGTGTCCCTTAGTGCCTGGAACAGGGGTTCTGAACCAGGCATCTGTGAATTCGGATGGGAAAAATATGACATCTTTATTTTCACCAACTTCTCACTGAAGTTTAGCATTTCTCTCAGTTACTAACACAGACAATGAGTCACAGTAATAGTAGCACTTGGGACTTTGTCACCAATAAAAATCACAGGTATTTTCATATCACATAATAATTATTGACCTCTTAGAATATCTATACTCATAACTACTTTTAAATTATGGTAGTTATTCAACCTCCCAACGTATCTTGTTATATCATGCAATAATAAAGAAATATATATATTCCCTTACATGGAGAAATATGTTATTGTATTATAAATTATTTTAAAATAGCTATAGTTTAATATAATTGTTTTCCTGGGTAATCCTATGTAGTTGGTTTCCTATGTGATTTTATGCGTTTAAAAATACTTCTATGAAAAGGGACCCAGAGCCTTCACTAGGCTGCCAGAAGGGTCCAAGGCATAAACACGGTTAGAAGCCGTGGCTGGAACAATACCTATGTGAAGTAGGAGCTCGACGAATGAATGGTGCTTCTCTTTCCCCATTCAGATGAGACCCTTGTGTTTTCATGGTTGGGTTTGTGGTGGCGTGGCATGGATGTGGTGTTTCGGAAGTAGCCCTGATCAGGGTCTTTTGGAAAGCCCCTCTCACTACCTGACACTATGGAGCCGGGGTTGGGAGCCAGGCCCGCTGCTGTCCTTTTCTTTCAGACACAGCCTCTGCCTTCAGCCTTTTCGTGCTTCTGCTGCCTTCACACTCCGGCCGACTGTCCCTGCAACCGGGCAGATGCCACCCCCCTACAAGTGAGGGCAGAGTGTCTCAGTTTGGTTGACCAGCAGAGACTGGCATCTTAGCGTCCCGAGTTCCCAGGAGAATCAGGTGGCCACTCTGGTGCAGTCTGGCCTGGGAGGCACAGTCGCCGTCCTCAGGGCCCCTCCCAAGGGGTGGAGAAGCGGTTCTCCGGGAGGGGCCTAGGCCAGGCTGACTCCCTTGATGGGAGTCTGGTCCCCGATGAGGAGTTGGGGCCTGGCCAGGTCTCAGGGACTGAAAGTGGATGGGTGGGGGTGTCCCTGGGCCCTGGAAAGATGTTCTGTTCTGCTTGGTTCTGTTATTTCTTAGTATGTGAAATATCACTTGTCTGAGACATGCTGCCCACGAGTTAGGCTATTTTTGTCCATGGCGAGACTTGCAGGAGTCAGATCTGAAACAAGCGCTCTGTCTTTCTTTCCAGCCCAGGCTGCCCGTGGGGAGCGCAGGGCTAACACGCTGTGGCTGCCGTGCTCTGTGTCCAGGTGGGCCCGAGGGGCGTGCGGTAGGCAGGTCAGGCCTCCGGGAGGAGGAGCTGCACTCAGACACCTGGACTCAGCCTCCGCTGTCCGGTGGCCTGGCATCCACAGCTGGGAACCCCTTTCCCGCAGTGGAGGCCTGTGGTTTCACAGAGCGTGATGCCGTGCTTTCTTTAAGCTAATATTTTATTTGTTTATTTTAGGAAAAAACAATAGGCATAAATGAACAGAACTGTAGGATTAGATTAACACTCACAGTAACCAGTAACTGGGATTGAGTGCTTGGTCTGTGGCTAGCCCGGGCCGAGTGTTTCACATGCATTTTTCTCACAGGGTCCTCATGGGCTCTTGGAGGAGGCCCAGGCGCTGGTGTCGACGGACCAGGGTTTGAACACCCCAGTCCCACTGCTCAACTAGCAGTTGCATCACCTCTTGGTGCCTCAGTTTCCCAGAAGAGTCTCCCCTGCCTGGGGTTGTCGTGAAGACAAAATGAACTAAAAATGTAGCACTTAGCCCAGCTTCGCACAGCTGCCGCTCCCTGCGTGTGCTGCTGTCGGTGTTGGACGGGGGCACCTGAGTGCGCCCCCCCAGCGATGATGGAGAAACGGGCAGAGGTGGTAGCGTCCTTCGGATGGGATGCAGGGGGTGGGCGAATGAACTGTCATGGAAGAGGGCGTGAGAACCAAACGTGGCCTCTGTGTTGAAGGGCTATGTGACTTGAGGGTTTCTGGTGTCGGGTGAGTGGGGAGAGCCAAGGCCTCTGGTTTGGGCTCCATGTTGGGCCCCCCCGGGGCAGACCCGCAGAGTACCAGGCATACTGTGAAAGGACCGAAGCTCACATCAGCCCGGAACTGATGCAGGTTGGATCCACAACATCATCACACAGCATCAGGCTGGCTGTCTCCCATGCCCTCTTCCCCTCGTGACTCTGTCAGGCTTGGGTTGAGTCACTTCAGTATGGCCCGAGCTGATCTGAACAGAGGCCATCCAACAGGCTGGTTGCTTCTGGCATAGAGAGCCTGGCTGGGTTGGCCCCGACTCCCAGTCCGCATGAGTTGGTTTGTCCGGTCTGAGACAGCCCTGCAGCTTGAGTCAGTCTCATGCTGCCTCTTTGAGCTCTTGAGCCTTACTCTCAGCCTCAGTTTCTGGATTTCCCACTTTGAAGTCTCTAGGTTCTCATGGGGTGTCTGTGGGAAGGTCTCATCTGCCTGACTCCTGGGAGGCCTTCCCTTTGCTCCAGACGCGGGTTCCCCTTCTCTCAGTCCTGTCTCTTCTGCACTGGAAATTCCTCAACGTCTTTTTGCTTAATAACCCTTCTCTCGGGGCACCTGTGTGCCTTAGTCGGTTAAGTGTCTGAATCTTGATCTTGTCTCCGGTTTGTGAATTCAAACCCCACGTCGGGCTCTGCCCTGTAAGCTTGAAATTCTCGTTCTCCCTCTCTCTTTTCCCCACCCTTGCTTGTGTACACACGCTGTCTGTCTCACTCTCTCAAAATAAATAAATAAACTTAAGAAAGTAACTCTTCTCTTGTCATGGGCTAACATGGTTTGTTTTTGCTCTTTTCATATTTCTTTGATTATTTCAAAGGGACGTGGAAGGGAGCAGTTAAACATGTGAGTTCAGGGTGCCATCGTGAAACAACACTGGTGGCTGCTGCTTTCATTGTAGTGTAATTTACATACCGTAAAATTCACCCACTCCAAGTGTGTGATTCTGTGATTTTGAGTGAATTTACGGAGCTGCGTTTAACAGTCGTGATGATCCTGTTTTAGAACATTTCCGTCACCTCAGAAAGATCCCTGTGCCCGTCTGCAGTCAGTCCTGCCTCCACCCCAGCCCACCGCTGATGTACTCCTGTCTCTATGAGTTTGCCTTGTTTTGGCATTTCATAAAAATGGCATCCTACAGTACAGTCTTTTGGGTCTGACCTCTTTGACTTAGCATAATGTTTCTGAGGTTTATTCATGTTACAGTTTGCATCAGTATTTCGTTTCTTTATTACTGAGTAGTAGTCCACGGTAGGGAAATATCTCATTGTTTATCCACTCACCACTGGAGGAGCAAGGAGCGTTTAGATTGTTTCCAACTTTTGGCTCTGGTGAATAATCCATGTACATGTCTTTGTGCGGACATATGCTTTCATTTTTTTAAAAGGTAGCTACCTAGGAGTAGAATTGCTGGTCATTTGATAAGCGTCTGTTCAACTTTTTAAGAAACTACCAAGCTGTTTTCCAAAGGAGTTGTACCTTTTACCTCCTACCAGCAAGGTTTAAGGCCTCCATTTCTCCGCGTCCTTGCCAGCGCTTGGTTTTGTCTTTTTCATTATAGCCGTCCTGGTGGGTCTGAAGCGCTGTCTCATTGTGGTTTTGCTTCGCCTTTCCCCATGGCATTCCCCTCCTTTGACATCTGTATGCCTTCTTTTGCTAAAGGTCTCTTGGCATCTCTCACGCAGCTGCCTTCCAAACCTGCCCCAGCCACGGCTCGGGGTCCTGGGTGACCGCAAGCACGGCTCTTCCGAGGACAGAGGGATTGACAAATGGCGGTTCTCAGCCCGTCCCCTTTCCCTGCTGGTGAAAGAGGAGTTTGGCCTCTGCTGCTCAGTTTTTCCTCTGAGGAAAAACTTTGCCGACCTGTGCTTTCCCCCCCTTCTCTTTTGGTATAAAAATTATCAAGCATTCAGAAAAGTTGAGAGACTAGTGCAGTGAACGCCTGTCAATAGATGTCAGGCGTTAGCATTTTGCCATAGTTGCTTTATCTCTACTTCAACTCATTTTGCAGACTGATCGGAAACTAAATTGCAAACTCATTTTAGCCCTGAATTCTGCCACAGCGCATCGCCCGGACAGACTTTCTCCTACTTAATCTCCCCACTGATACTGTCACGCCCCAGAAAATTAATGGTAATTTGATATCATCTAAAATATCCGTATTCAGCTGTCCCTGGCTGACCCCCAAATGTCATTTATAGCTCAGACTGGTTCTTCTCAGCGTTTGGGGGAGGAAAGGTGGGAAGGCGGACCGCTCACAGGCTGTTGCTCAGGAGGAGATGGTTGGCGAGGAAGATGGCGGAGAGGTTGTGAGGGAGCGGCCATCGTGGCTTTGGAGATGGGGGCGGACGGAGCCTGCAGCACCCTTGGGCGCACGGACCTTGTCGGGCGTGCGACTCTGTTCTGTTCCGAAGCGCTGCTCTGTGATGAGCCCTGGGGCTGAGGCTCCAGCAGGTCACAGGCAGGGTCGAGATCTTTTCCACCCATCTCCAGACGATCTTCCCCAGTGAGCTTCAGGCGAGACCTTGCTCTCCAGGGTGGGTTTTCTCACGGGCACCGCAGACTCAGCATATATCCCAGATTAAATTCATCATCTTCTTCACAGATCTGCTGCACCACCTCTGTTCCTGCCCTCGATGGGGGACACGCCGTCCTTCTGGCACCTCAAGCCAGACACCGTTCACCCTCAGCTCATCTACCCCGATCACCCTTCCCCATCAGTTTCTGTTGATTTTCTGTCTCTGTTGTCTCCCAGTCTGTCTCCTCTCTGACTCTACTGCAACAACCTCGCTTAGCTCAGGGGACTTTCATCTCTGGCCTGAATAAATGCAGTTGGCTGCTGGCTGGTACCTGACCTTCTCCTTTCCTTCCCTTCTTGCACCCTCCCTACTCTCCTGGTCACTTTCCTGCTAAAGAGCAGGTGGTGGCTGCAGCTCCGTGTCGTTGACTGATGTGATAAATGCCCTCCTAGAGGCATGTACGCGTTGGCACGAGAGCATCTGGTTCTGGTTCCAGTGGTCCAGGCTCGGTAACCGGAGGAAACGACATTTGAGCAGGGTCTTGAATGATGATGGGATGGTGGGGCTGCGTGACTAGAGGCCCCAAAGCATGAGTTACTTAACCTCTCTGTGCCTCAAACTCCTCACACCTAATGTGGGAGCGATAGCACCTACCTGAGGCGGTTGTGAGGGTTAGGTCATGTACGCAAAGTGTGCGGCATGGGGTGAGCGGTATGCGAATATTAGCTGTGATCACATTATTACTGATGAAACGGTCTTGTGCACAGGGAAGCACGGTAGGAGCGGTTTGTACTCTTTCCCTGCTTTCTTTGAAAACAAAGGTCACAAACTCTAGTGCCTGAGAGGGCCAGGCATGCACCCAAATGGTTGCACAGCCCAGGTGCCGTCCGGAAGGCACTTGCTCCAGTGCGGGGGCAGCTGTCGCTCAGCTCCGCTGATGCTCATCAAGTAGCAACGTGGGCCCAGTACTGCCAGGTATTCTCATTTTCAAGAAAGGCTGGAAATCCATAATTCCATGTGAAGCTTTCTAATTAAATGTTGTTGATGAATTTTAAAAATACTAAAACCTGTACAAGCCCAAGAAACGATGTCTGTGGGTCATACTTAGCCTGTAGGCTGCTGGCTTATAAGCTTTGTTTATGAAGGTCTCCCCCAGGGTCTAGCACAGCTCCCCCTCCAGGGTGGGTTGAAGTTGGGTTTGAAGCTGGTTTTTATGAGCCCCTTTTTCCTTGTAGGACTTCTCCAGACAGGTTATGTCACCGACGGAGGCTGCCCTGAAGCTCCCTGTGGCCCGGAGACTATGTACAAGAGGAATGGTCTGATGGCTAGTGTGTTGGTCACCTCCGCCACTCCACAGGTACAGGGGCTGTGAGAACTGGGGCATTTGGGGGGCAGGGGGAGTCCTTTCAGCTGACCTAGTCCCCAGCTAAGTTGTGGGCAGCAGGGCAGCAGGGCTCCGTGAATACCACCATTTTTAGCGCTCCCGTGGCCCCTGGCCACACCAGGCGTGAGATGTGGGAGGCGGTCAGCCCTGAGGATCAGTGTGTTTTCTGTGGTGCTTCTCTTCAAAGATAAACTGTCACCTGCCCGGTCCGGTCATAGCAAGTGCCACATTCCATTTTGGTGGCAAGATGGGATCAGATCTTTCCCAAGAAAAGCTGCTGCCGATTATAAATAAGTCACACATTCCAGAATGAAGTCAGACAGAAGTGCTTCCAACTGGCTCAGTGTTCTTATTTGCCTTATTCAGTAGGAAATGGCTGCAAGGACTGGTGGTCTGAGAGTGGCCTGGGCGGGGGCTCCTGCCCTGGGGGTTTGGGAGCTTGTTTTCCAAGTGCCTGACGGGAGAGAGGCGTGCTAGGAGGAGCGGGTGTCAGGCCCAGGGATGCCACCTTGCCGAACGTGTAACGCGTGGCTCCTGTGACAAGCTGGCAAGGGAACACTCAGCGTGGTGAGCTTGTAAGTCCCTCACGGTTGAGCTGGGCTTTTGAAACGATCCTGTGTGATCAGCTAGAACTTCACAGGAACCAATTCGTAGCTTAGAAACCTTTGAAAAAGTCTCTATTTTGATCTCTGCCTCTGAAAACACACTTGTGAGTACCTTTTCAAATTCCCTGATGGTGCCGGTATAGATTTGAATAAAGTCCCTGCATTGTCATCAGCACCAGCACTGATGTATTTGGAGCAGCACTGGGTTAAGTAAGGCCCCCTGTGTGAGTGTGTGTGTCTGGGGCAGATGTAATGGGGTGTTACAGGGAAGTTACAACACCTGAGGTCCCAGGAGTGGACTGTGTTCGGTAACTGGAGGAATCAGACTTCTGTTTGCATTCACAGTTTACGTTCCATCTCGAGTAGAGTTTCTTTCTTTTCTGATCTCTGTGTGTGTGTGCATATATATACACCTACATATACCCTTGTACGTATATACTATGTGTAGGTACGTCCATATGTATATGTGCACGTGTGTGTATATGTGTATCTGGAACATGGCAAGTACTCCATAGTTAGTGAGTGAAAGAACACATGTACTCAATTGGTTTTGGTGACTGAATGACCCCACACACATACACCCCATAATTCAGCGTGTATGCCACACCAGGCCCTTGCCTTGCATGTTCCACAGGCATTCTCACACTAATCCTCACACTCACCCTCACCCCCAGTTTCTAGATGGGGAAACCAAGGCAGGAGGGGAGGACTACACTGGCTCAAATCACACAGCTGGTCAGCAGTGGGTGGGGATTCGGAGCCAGGCTTCCGTGACTCAAGCCAGTGCTCTTAACCACAATGACACTACACTGAGGAAAATCACTTAGCCTGCTTTCTGGAAGGTGGTTGAGGAAGTGCAGAGTGATTTACCGGTAATCACCTGCTCAGGCAGGGTCTGTGCCTAAGACTGAGGGGCGGGACAGACTGCCAATTCCAGAGGCACTTGGGATTAGTGTTTGTTACTTTTCAGAAGTTAAGCACAGATTCTCCTCAGGGGAGAATGTCCCATCAATTCGTGGAACTTTTTGTTTTAGTTAAATTTTTATTTTAATCTTTGTTCATATTTTTGAGAGAGAGAGAGAGAGAGAGACAGAGAGAGTGTGAACAGGGGAGGAACAGAGAGAGAGGGAGACACAGAATCCGAAGCAGGCTCCATGCTCTGAGCCGTCAGCACAGAGCCCGACAGGGGGCTTGAACCCACGACTGTGAGATCAGGACCCGAGCTGAAGTCAGACGCTTAACCGACTGAGCCACCCAGGCGCCCCATTCATGGCACTTTTAAAGTAGCCATGTCCACCCCACCCACGCCCCTTGAATCGGCGTCTCCGGGGGAGGGGGATTCTGCCAGCTGCTTTGTAAGCTTCATTTTATATAACCCGTCCCACAGTCCTGGGGAGTAGGTCCAGCAGCTCTGTTTTACAGAGACGGGGAGGTCAGGCAGCGGCTAGTGCGGGGCTGGCATCCCAACCAGGCCTGACGTGAGAGCTCTTAACCCTACGATGTGCTACTTCAGGTCACCTCAGGCTTCTGGGTACTGTAACCTCGTTTGTAGAACGTTCAGATGACACAGGCCTGTTGGAACCTACAGGTTGGAGTTTCTGCGCTTCCTTTTAACCTCACATTTTCAGTTGTTGACTGGTGGTTTCCCTCACTGGCCTAAAAACACTCCAGTTTCCAGTAAGATTGCAAGGTTTTTCCAGATATAGCCATTTTGGAAAGAGTGAAATAAAGAAGAATTAATAAAAGCATGTTCTCTAAATCCCGGTCCAAGATATTGAGGTTAATGGAAACCACAAAGTCCCTCTTCATGGGTTGAGACGAATAAAACCATTTACGAATGGGCACAGTTTTTGGGTGGTAAGCTTGATTGGTTCCCCAAAGTAGAATTTGATGAAATTAAATAAAATCTAAGAGAAGGTACGTTCAACATTCTGGGATCCCCGCAGTGTTGGGTTTCATGAAACTGGCCACATTTGGGGAGTTTTAACTTGCTCTTTTATGGGAGACACTTTCTCTACATGCAGGGCCCAGGGTGTTCTTAACGAGGGGCTCTACCAAATAGAACTTTCGGGCCTGTCTCCAAAGCCAGTTGGTTACGTCTCACCTCATCAGCTAGCAGGCTTTGAATTTCAAGTGTCCCCTACATGAAATAAGCCTTGAGGGCCAGTTTAATACTTTGTGTAAGAATTTCCTGCAGTGACTTCAAGAAAAAAACAAAGGTGAAACCAGGTGATGTTTGAAAGACGTCATAGAACAGACGATTGCCTCAGGCCTCCTGAGGTGTGAAGGCCCGCTTCTCTCTGAAGGAAGAGTGGGCTGAATCTTTTTACCCCACCAGCTACACAACGGGCTGGAGGCAGTCTGGGGTAGTGATTGAGGGGGGATGCGTCTGGCCTCACATAGATGCAAAACTAGGTTCATCTCCTGGCTCTTCAGTTTCCTAGCTGCGATACCTTGGGGAGGTGGCATGGCCTCTGCTTCCTAATCTGCAAAATGGGAATAAAAATAGTGTGTGCTCAAAGAGTTCTCAAGAGAATTAAATAAGAGTATTTGTATGGAACAGGGCAAAGCAGCGAGCAGTAGCAGCTTTTGTCCCTGCATGGTTCTGTCACTCTCGTGTCCTCGGTTCTGGGTGTGGGGGCCAGTGATTCTGGGGTCAGCCCGACTGCTCAGGTGGTACCCTCTCTCCCTGTCCTCCACAGGGCAGCAGCAGCTCAGACTCTCTGGAGGGCCAGGGCTGCGACTATGCCAGCAAGAGCTACGATGCCGTTGTCTTCGATGTCTTGAAAGTGAGTCCCGAGGAATTTGCTGTAAGTAATACGACAGCTGTGGGTGTGTGGACACCAAAACAGTGTGATGAGGGTGGGGGGCAGCGAAAAGTTCCTCCGGTTGGAAACAAGCCAAATGCCCCATAATAGGGACCATGGGATAGAATATTCTTTTTGAAATGCCAAGCAGCATTAAAAAGGATGCCGTCAATCTAGAAATTAACCACCTTGGAAGTCATGCGCAGTATATATGGAAAGTAAGTGAAAGGAGCAAGTTATGGCACAATTAATAGAGAACGGTGCCGTTTTTAAAAAGCATGTACAGCACACACACGATTTATATTTGTGTAGGAAGAGGTCTAGATCTGATGTTTACATAGTCCTAAATATCTGGATATAAATAGCCAAACGTTATTTACTGTAGTTTCTGGTTGTAGGGTTCTGGTTAATTGGAATTTAGTTTTTCTTCTTTTTCTTTATTTGTAAATTGTACATTTTTACAGTGACTGTTTTCTACAATGGTAGAAAATAATATTTTGTAATAATAAAGTTTTTAAAAATTGTTTCTTCTCCAACAAGTGTGTCTGTGCTGCTCTGAGGGGCAGAGTTGGCTCCTTGTTTCGCCAGGACTTGGTTTCTTCCTTTTGTACTTTGAGGGTGAACAGTATATTGTCCCTGGGGTGACGTTGGGCCTCATTGCAGGTACTGTCCCAGGGCAACCCTAGAAGTGTCTCCCGCCACGCCCACTCCTCCCTGTCCCCCTTGCCGGACCAGGCTTTGTGCCCTCCAGGGTGCTGTGGGAGCGCACTGGGCCGCATCTCATCATTCTGCCATTGTCGGCCTCCGCGTTTATTTTGTGCCTTGCTGAGCCTGGCACATGGGTCACCTCCTTCAGCGTAGCCAAGGGATCATATAAAAACCTGTGTAAAACTCTAGCAGCTGCCTTGTAGGAGAATGAGACCCTGTGTTCCTCAGGAGGCCTCCAGTGCCCCCTGGGGTCTGGCCAAGCCTCCTCTCCTGCCCCCATCTCCGCTCCCCAGCTAGACCTCTGCTCCTTCTTTCTAACCCAGACTCACCTGGCATCTCCCTGCTGCAGGGCCCTGCACGTCCTTTCCTTCCCTCCTACTGGCTCTTCTCTACCTGTCTCTGTCTCTGTCCTTGGACTGAAGTGGCCTCTCTCCATCACTCTCTTTTCCCTTACCCTGCTCCAGCTTCTTCAATTTCTCATTACTACCCAACATTTCACACCATAGAATAACAGTTGTGCTCTGTCTCCTCCACCAGAATAGAAACTCTTTAAGGACAGGAACTTATTGTGACTTGTTCATTGCTCTTTCCAAGGTGCCCAGAAGAGTGCCTAGCTCATAGTAGGTAGTCAGTGAATACATGTTGACTAAAAGAATTCAGTCTTCAGAGTAACCCAATGAAACAGAATTATTAGCTCCTGATTTTCTTTTTTTCTTTTTTTTAATGTTTTAAAAAAATTTATTTTATTTTATTTTTTTAGTTTTGAGACAGAGAGAGACAGAGCCTGAGCAGGGGAGGGCCAGAGAGAGAGGGAGACACAGAATTTGAAGCAGGCTCCAGGCTCTGAGCTGTCAGCACAGAGCCCAACGCGGGGCTCAAACTCAGAGACTGTGAGATCATGACCCGAGCTGAAGTCGAATGCTTAACCGACTGAGCCACCCAGGCGCCCCATTTTTCTTTTTTTTTTTTTAATGTTTATTTATTTATTTAGAGAGAGAGAGGGAGGGAGAGAGAAAGCATGAGCAGGGGGAGGGGCAGAGAGAATGGAGACAGAATCCCAAGCAGGCTTCGTGATGTCAGCATGGAGCCTGATGTGGGGCTCGATTCCATGGACCGTGAAATCATGACCTGTTAGCTCCTGATTTCCTAATGAAGAAATGAAGGATCTAAGAGATGATTTTTTTTTTTTTTTTTTTTTTTTTTTTTGCCTGGATCACATAGCCAGGTGTGGGCAGAGCCAGGTCTAAAACCTTCATCTGCTGACTATTCAGCTAATGCTGGACCGTGATAATAAGGGCAACTCCTATTTTTGAACACCTACCATGTCTAGGTTGTAACACTAAGTGTTTTACGTGTATTATCTAATCGACTTCTCACATCAGCCTTATACATTAGGTGTATTTGTTATTCCCAGTATACTGATGAGGAAGTCAGTTCTTAAAGAGAAAAGTCACCTCTTCACGCAGATGGTAAGTGTCACTGTCTATCTGGGATTTAAAACTAGGACTGGCATTCTTGACCAGCACTATCCAACAGAAATATAATCTGAACCACACGTGCAATTTTATTTAATTTATTTATATATATGTTTAAAACACTTTAATTCCAGTATAGTTAGCATACAGTGTTATATTAGTTTCAGGTGTACAATATAGTGATCCAACAGTTCAATGTATTACTCAGTACTCCTCATGATAAGTGTCCTTCCCCTACTTCACCCATCCCCCCCCCCCGCCCCCCAGCAAACCGTCTGTTTGTTCTCTATAGTTGAGTCTGTTTTTGCTTTGTCTTTTTTTCCCCTTTATTCATTTGTTTTGTTTCTTTAATTCCACATATGAATGAAATCTCTGACTGACTTACTTTGTTTAGCATTATACTCTTCAGATCCATCCATATTGTTTCAAATGGCAAGATTTTATTCTTTTTTTATGGCTGAATAGTATTCTTTTGTGTATTTATACCATGTGTTCTCTATCCATTCATCTGTTGATGGACAGTTGGGCTGTTTCTTTAATTTTGGCTATTGTAAATAATGCTTCAATAAACACAGGGGTGCACATATCCTTTGAAATTAGTTTTCTCATATATTTTTTTTAATGTTTATTTTTTGAGAGCGAGAGAGGGGGGGGAAGAGCAGAGAGAGGGAGAGAGAAGATCCGAAGCAGGCTGTTCACTGACAGCTCGATGCAGGGCTCAAACTCATAAACTGAGAGCATGACCTGAGCTGAAGTCAGACGCTTAACCAACTGAGCCGCCCAGGTGCCCCAGTGTTTTCATATTCTTTGGGTAAATACTCAGTTGTGTGGTTACTGGATCATAGGGTAGTTCTATTTTTAATTTTTTGAGGAACCTCTGTACTGTTTTCTACAGTGGCTGCAACAGTTTGCATTCCCACCAACAGAGCACAAAGGGTCCTTTTTCTCCGTATCCTTGCCAACATTTGTCGTTTTCTCATGTTTTTGATTTTAGCCATTCTGACTGGTATGAGGTGATACCTCATTGTGGTTTTGATTTGCATTTTCCTGATGATGAGTGATGTTGAACATCTTTTCATATGTCTGTTGGCCATCTGGATGTCTTCTTTGGAGAAGTGCCTGTTCATGTCTCCTGCCCATTTCTTAATTGGAATTATTTGGGTTTTTGGTGTTGAGTTGTATAAGTTCTTTATATGTTTTGGATACTAAACCTTTATTGGATATATCATTTGCAAATATCTTTCCCCCATTCGATATGTTGTCTTTTAGTTTTATTGATTGTTTTCTTTGCTGTGCAGAAGGATTTTATTTTGTTGGAGTCCCAAAAGTTTATTCTTGCTTTTGTTTTCCTTGCCTCACAAGACATGCCTAGAAAAATGTTGTTATGGCTGATGTCAGATAAATTATTGCCTGTGCTCTCTTCTAGGGTTTTTATGGTTTCAGTTCTCACATTCAGGACTTTAATCCATTTTGAGTTTATTTTTATGTATGTATGGTGTAAGAAAGTTGTCCAGTTTCATTCTTTTGCATATGGCTGTCCAGTTTTCCCAACATTATTTGTTGAAGGGACCCTGATTTTTTTTTTAATGTTTATTTATTTTTGAGGGAGAGTGAGGCAGGGCTCAAAATCACAAACCATGAGATCATGACCGAAGCCGAAGTGGTATGCTTAACAGACTGAGCCACCTAGGCTCCATGACTGCCTTTTTCCTACTGCATGTTCTTGCCTCTTTTGTCAAAGATTAATTGAGCATATAATTATGGGTTTATTTCTGTGCTTTCTATTGTGTTCTATTGATCTGTGTATCTGTTTTTGTACCAGTACCACACGGTTTTGATCATTACAGCTTTGTAGTATAACTTGAAATCTGGAATTGTGATACCTCCACCTTTGTTTTCCTGTTTTAAGATTGCCTTGGCTATTTGGGAGTTTTTTTGTGGTTTCATAGAAGTTTTAGGATTGCTTGTTCTAGTTCTATAAAAAATGCTGTTTGTATTTTGATAGGGATTGCATTAAATCCGTAGATTGCTCTGGGTAGTATGGACGTTTTAACAATACTTGTTCTTCCAATTCATGGGCTAGTGTTGTCTTTCATTTCTTTCATTGGTGTTTTATAGTTTTCAGTGTACAGGTCTTTTACCTCCTTGGTTAAGTTTGTTCATGGGTATTTTATCATTTTTTGGTGCAATTGTAAATGGGATTGTTTCTTAATTTCTTTTTGCTGATTTATTATTTGTGTATAGAAATGCAATGGATTTTTGTACATTGATTTTGTATCCTGCAACCTTACTGAATTCATTTCTCAATTTTAGTAGCTTCTTGGTGGAGATTTTAGGGTTTTCTATATCACATATGCAATTTTAAATTTGCTTGTAGCCACATTAAAGAAAGGAGTTGAAATTATATTTTTATTTTTAATGTTTATTATTATTTTTAAAGTTTATTTATTTATTTTGAGAGAGAACATGAACAGGGGAGGGGCAGAGAGAGAGGGAGGGAGGGAGGGAGAGAGAGAGAGAGAGAGAGAGAGAGAGAGAGAGAATGAGAATCCCAAGCAGGCTCTGCACTGCCAGTGCAGAGCCTACACGGGGCTTGAACCTACAAACCGTGAGATCATGACCTGGGCTGAAATCAAGAGTCAAACACTTGACTGACTGAGCCACCTCGGTGCCCCCGAGATTACTTTAAAAATATATTTTACTTTACTTGGTATATCTAAAATAGTATCATTTCAACATGTAAGCAACATGAAATTATTGAGAGAAGTGAAATTAGATTACCATCAATATTTTTGACCCAAACACTTTTTGCCAAAAGAAAGCAAAATAATGTAATCAAGTAAGTCAAGGAAAAAAAATGTGAGCCAAAGATTTTATATCCAGTAACACTGACTTTCAGGTATTAAGGGCACGGACTATTATGAACATGCAAGAAGATTATTCTTCAGAGAATGTTATTCCTGTGAACCCTTTCTGAGGCATTTACCAGAGAACAAGCTTCAGGCCGTGAAAATGATTAGAGAAACATCACTATAAAGACTGATGGAGAGCAGTGAACACTCAGTTACTGTAGAGTTAAGACCGAATGACTAAGGGAAGGAGAAGGTATGGTGTGTAATGGCCGTGTTGCCCATGTAATAGGTGCAGTGTGACTCTCACAGTGTAAACTGTCAAAAATGTGGGAGGATGGAGAGAACATATACAAAACTTTCATAACTTTTCTCAGTAATTACACTGATGGTGGTAGCATTAATATTGTTATTCTAAGACTGTTGTGCGAATAAAGTAGGATAAAGGAAATGAATAATTACGGGATAATGCAATCCTGTATACCCTGTGTCCTTGAGACCAGGATTTTCAATATGGAAGAAAGGAGATAAGAGATGTAATACAGAAGAAGGTAAGTAAGTTAGGGGGAGAAAAGTGTCCTGAATTTGAATTGGAAATATCAGTATGGATTCCAGACTGTGGTCGTGAAATACCATTTACCACTGAAAGAGACCGGGGCTTCCCAGAGAATTGCTTGATTCTAGGTCTAGGACAGGAAATGTTCAAGATGAGCCTGTACATCTTTCCAATACCAGCGAGGAAGCTATCGAGGACCAAGAGGGTCATGTCAAAAGGACTCAGGAGCCACCTAGAGGAAGAAGCTGCCATTGTCCAGTGATGGGATCCTTTGAGCTTCAAAAGAATAATATTTGGAATTGATTGAAACCCATCAAACAATGGGTCATCACTGGATGACAATAGGGAACAAATTTATTACCTTAAAACCTAAGAAATAGAAAGAAAGAATCCAGTATTTGTCTTACCTTTCACTTTTGAACTTTTGAACTGTACTGGGTAACCAAATAGTGGGTAAGGATAATTTCAGTTAATAAGTGGAAAAGGAATGATAGAATTGGAATACAGTATCATCATTTTATAACCCGAGTGAGTTAATAGATCTAAGCATTGAGCATCAATAGCTACTGACACAAAAGGAGAGACATTATGTGCTTCCTGATGGAACAGCACAGCACCACCTCCATTCCTGCCAAAGGGATCAAACCTGTGTCTGCTCAAGTCTCCGGGTGCAGCTGACAATTTGCAGGAAATGCCAAGGACAGAGGAACATGTTGACCTGAACTCTGAATGTGGGGAACTGTGTAGATCAAATGGCCTGGATTCTCCAGCAGATACATTGTGAGGAAAACAAGAGATGGAGAGAATACTTGTAGATTAAAAGAAACTTCCAAATACACATCAACCTTTTATTTTATTTATATTATTTTTATTTATTTTTTTATGTAATCTCTACCCTCAGCGTGGGGCTTGAACTCACAACCCCGAGATCAAGAGTCACGTGCTCTACCAACTGAGCCAGTCAGGTGCCGCACGTTAAACTTTCAAGAGTGGGCAAGGAGTGCCTGGGTGGCTCAGTCAGTTAAGCATCCAACTTCGCCTCAGGTCATGATCTCACGGTTTGTGAGTTCGAGCCCCACATTGGGCTCTGTGCTGTCAGCATAGAGCCCACTTTGGACTATCTATCTATCCCCCTCTCTCTGTGCCCCTCCCCTGCTTGCGCTTTCTCTCTCTCAAAAACAAATAAACATTAAAAAAAGAAACGGGCAAGATGCCACCATGATGCCCTGGTGCACACACTTGGGTGATCAAATCGTAAAGAAACTTGAGGAAAGTCAGGACCTCTGTTTCTCATGGCCGGAGGGAGGCCTTGTGATTGGGATGAGGCACAGGGAAGAACTCTGGGGTGACTTTTCTGAATTGTAGTAAACTATATGCAACATAAAATTTATCACTGTAACCGTGTCTAAGTGTACAGGTGAGTAGTGTTAAGTACATTCACATTGTCGTGCACCTGATCTCCAGAGCTGTTTCATCCTGCACACCCGAAACGCCATACCCATTAAACAACTCTCCATCACCCCTACCCTCAACCACCGAGACAGTATTTTTTGTGTGTCTGGCTTTTGCCACTTAGCATCATGTCCTCAAGGTTTGTCCATATTGTGACATATGTCAACATTTCCTTGCTTTTTCAGGCTGAATAATACTCCCTAGTGTGTGTATATACCCCATTTTCGGGGTCCGTTCGTGTGTTGATTGAGGTAGCTATTTCTTGACTGAGGTGGTAATTACAAGGTATTCATCTTATAATAAGTCATCAAACCGTGTAATTGCTTGATGTGGTTTATGTGAATGTGTGTTATTTTGTAATAAAAAGGTTTCAAATCATTTAAAAGGTCCTCAGTTTCTCAGCAGGGGTGCTCGACAGCTAGATTTCCATCCTCCTCCTCAGCAGGCTGAAAGAGTAAAGAGCAAAGCTGGAACTTTGTCATCAATAGTTCATGGACATCCTTCTAGGTCAATATGTATAGATTTAATTCTCTATTTTTTTTTAAAAAAAATTAATGTTTATTTATTTTTGAGAGAGAGAGAAGCAGAGTGCAAGTGGGAGAGGGACAGAGAGAGAGGGAGACACAGAATCAGAAGCAGGCTCCAGGTTCTGAGCTGTCAGCACAGAGCCTGATGCAGGGCTCGAACTTGTGAACTGCAAGACCATGACCTGAGCTGAATTCGGAGGCTTAAGTGACTGAGCCACCCACGTACCCCTAATTCTCTATTTTTAATAGCTGCATGAAACTCCAGAGTCTGAATGTACCATAATTTTTTTCTCCCAACAAGTCCCTTTTTGTGGCCTTTTTTGTTTCTAGCGCTTGTCTTTCTGTAGGTATACGGATTGCTGTGTCAGCCATATGCTCATTTCACTTTTTAGGAGATAGTATCTAACTGCAATGCCTGATCTTGGATTGTGAAAAAATTGCTGTAAAAACCATTGGGATATTTTAGCAAATTTTGAATGTGGACTGTATGTAATATTAGATAATACTGTTGTAGCAATGATAAGTTTCCTGAGTGTAATAATTTTATCATTATGTAAGATCATGGTCTTGTTCTTGGGAAAGAACATGTTGAAGGATTTAGGGGTGAAGAGTCATGATATCTGCATTTTATTCTCGAGTGGCTCAGGAGAAAATGGTGTATATATAATTATATACATAGAGAAAAAGCAAATGAGGCAAGATGTTAATAATTAGTGAAGCCAGGTGAAAGGTTATAGAGTTCATCATACTATTCTTGCAACTTTTTTTTTAGAAGTTTGACTTTTCAGAAAAAGCAAGAGTTAAAGAACTTTTGTAATGGGTTGCTGCCAGATTGCTTTTCAAAAAGAACAGAGCAGTCTGTAAAGTCCTGTCGCTCCTGGTGGCACTGATGGACAACAAATGGCATCTTCCTGTTTAATTTGCATTTCCTTGACTGTCATTCTGAATTTGCCCCACACATGTTTCTGTGGCTCTAGGAGTACAAGTAGGAATGTATCTGTGGAGCTGATTGCCCTTTTGTTCTGTGAGCCTTCCCGGTCATGAGCTGGTGGAGTGATCTAAATGCAAATTTAAAGGTATCTTCTGTTACAAAATGTGCCACTCATTTGCCAACAACTTCTTTTGTTTGTTTATTTGGGGGTTGAGAGAGCCTTTATACTAAGGTTGTGGCTGGGAAGAGGGGATTTAGTCACCAGTGTCAGAGGGGGAAACACTACATTCAGCATATGTAGAGAACAGTTGGGTTTTTTTTGTTTTTTGGTCTTTTTGTGGTTTTGTGTGTGTGTGTGTGTGTGTGTGTGTGTGTGTGTTTTGCTTTCCTTTTTAGCTAAGTAGCTTTCATTTATCCACACAGTAACCCTCTTTCTTTAGGGCCATATTGTGAAGTACTCCAGTAGGTCTCTCCATTCTGAAGGAGTCACCTCAACAGAAATGTTTTGTAATATGTGGAGATTGGCCGTTTCCCTAAAAAGCCTGGGTTTTTAGGGAGTCCTTGACTAGGGTGAAGGAGGGGGTTGGAGGAGTTAGGATTAAGGAAGGCATGGGCTCCTGGGTGGCTCAGTAGGTTGAGTGTCTGACTTCGGCTCAGGTCATGATCTCGCAGTTTGTGGGTTTGAACCCTGATAGCTCAGAGCCTGGAGCCTGCTTTGGTTCCTGTGTCGCTCCCCCTCCCCCCCGCCCCACCCCTGCTGGTGTTCTGTTACCCTCTCTCAAAAAAAAAAAAAAAAAAAAAAAGGATTAAGAAAGGCATTGCCAGGTGGCTAGCTTCATTGGACATCTGTTGAAGGCTTTATTTCCAAAGATAAGGAGAAGCCGTGGAGAGACTTGTTCATGAGTGTGCACCTCCGTCCAGGCATGTGTGCCCCGCTGTGGAGGCTGTGCTGCATTCATTCATTTGTCCATTCATTCATTCACTGTGCTAATGTTTCCCAGTCCGTTCCCGTGCAATCTAATATTAGCTTCAGGTGCACAGTGTAGTGATTCAACACTTCCATACCATGCCTGCTCCTCACGACAAGTGCTGCTTGTGGACCCGAGGGCCCTATTGCCGGGCGTTTTTACAGAGGCCGCGTCACATCCCCGGAAATGCTCCTTCTCTCCACGAAGCCCGGGCCTCTCCCCTGAGGGAGGGGCAAGGTCTTCTGAGGCTGAGGGCCACTGTGAAGGGGGACGGGACTGGCCGCCCTCAAGCCTCCATCCCTACCCACACCCTCCCTTTCTGGTAAAACTGCCTGTGTTGGAGCCCCCACACTTCCTGGGAAGGACGGCTGGTCAGCACCCTTTCCGTGCGTGTATGGCTTTGTTCTAAAATGACACATTTGTAATCTGAAGATTTTACCTGTGTATTGACATATTCTTGTTCTGGACTCGGCTTCTTTTTTGGTCAGAATTGTGAGGATAAAAATGCACGAGAGACTTCGGAAAACCCTCAGATTGTGTGTTTGGGACCAGCCAGTCTGTTTTAAGTTTGGTGACCTCTGTTGTTGTTTGTTTTGAATAAAAAACCTGAATACACTTTCTGACGTAGGGTCTGAGCAGGGATCACAATATTTGGAACTTCCAAAACCGTGTGAGACGTAAAGCTACTATTTGCATAAATCATTTAGAAATTCGGTAGCAAGCCCTAGAAGTGATGGCAGGATGGAGAGGAAGTTTTCTTATTTTCTCATTAGTGGACTTTTGGTTCTCTTCCTAAATGACATAGCAACCATCCTGCTGGTTCTCCCGGGTAGGGAGTTAACTTGAGCCACAGGACGGATTTCCAAGGCCCTCTGAGCTTTCAGCATGAATCTCCTGTTTCCATAAGGCCGTCCTGTTCCCCAGGATGACAGAATTAATCCAAATGTGAGGGGACTTGGCTAGCAGTCTCCACAGGTCTGGCAGGAGGATCGCCAGTCTGTTTGCACTGCCCGGGACATAGCTCTGGGCCAGACATGCAGACCTTTAGGCCTCCAGGCCTCAGTCGTCCCTTGACACCTGGGTTACAAGGGCCAGACCCACCTTGTGTGGACGTCCAGTGCCCCCTTACTGCTGGTGGGTAGACCCAGAGGTGGAAGGACTCGATTCCCAAGTGCTTCTTCATTCCCAGCGCCTTTGCTGTCCCTCTCCTGAGCTTCCGTTAGTGGCAGCACTAGCCCCTTTGAGGGGACAGAGAGGCTCTCCACGGAGGCCACCTGCTGACTTCCCTCTCCCGCTCAGCCCTGAGGATGGTACGCTTTGGCCTGCATCCTGTGCTTCTCAGGAACCCAGTGCTTTTGGACCACCTTTAAATTATGCCGAGAGGCAACCACAGTTCTGCACCTTAGCCCCGGATTGTGGTTACACCTGACATACTGCGTTGTTGTCATTTTTCTCATGTATTTTGGACATGAGGCTTTTTTTCATGACAGTATTTGTTGACTCAATGTAACAGCCTCCTTTAAGTGTTCTCTAGAGCAACTTTGATACATGAATATTCAAATGCATCACTAGTCCCTTATTTCTTAGCTCATGTATTGGTCAGGAGCCATAAGTTCACATCCAGTACATGAGCCCATCTGTGTGACTTCGCATACATACGATATGGAAGTATAAATGTACGAACACACATGTGGGTACAGTTTACCCTTGAACACACAGGTTTGAACTGTGTGCATCCACTTATATAAAGATGTTTTTAAATAAATACAGTGCTGTAAATGTATTTTCTCTTCCTTATGAGTTTCTTAATAACATTTGCTTTTCTCTAGCTTACCTTACTGTAAGAATACAGCATATAATTCATACAATGTGTTAATCAGCCGTTGATGTTATCAGTAAGGCTTCTGGTCAATAGTAGGCTGTCAGTAGTTAACTTTTGGAGAGTCAAAAGTTATATGCAGATTTTCAACTGTGGAAGGTTGGCATCCGTAACCCCTGTGTTGTTCATGGGTCTGTGGTATATATAATCTTTGTGAAAATTCAAAATAGGAGGTGCAGAATGCCTGGCACCTGACAGACGTTCTCAGTCTCTGTGTATGTGTTTCTCTCTCTACACCATACACAGATGCGCTCTCTCTATTTGCATGTATATATGTATGTGTATACACATGTGCATATCTGTATCTAGAGAGAGCACCTGTCATATGCCAGACATTCTGCACTTCTTGTCTTACATATTCCCAAGGATCCTATAAGATAGGGATTATTGTCATCATTTCCTAGATGTGGCGCCTGAGATTGGGAGAGAGGTTAAATCATGCGTCAAAGAGAATATTGCCATCAAGCAGTGTTACCCAGACATACACCCAAGTCCTGCTGGTTCCAGAGCCCAAGTTCCTTCCCCTGCATCACGTCCTCCTCTTTGACCTGTGTGCCAGGGGCAGGGTATCTTCTTGCATTAGGAGGCAGCCAAATGCCCTTGGCTCTCCTTCCCTGGCCTGTCACAGAGGTGTCTGTTAACTGACATCTGGCATCCCAGGTGACATGTGGAGATGGGCAGGTCATGTGAAGTCAGCTCAGTCTCTGCCTTGGCCTGGAAAGATCAGCAAGGATGCTTTCTCTTATTGCTGCCCGATGAGCAGCTAACGATGGGACCAGCCTTTTATTATTTTATATTATTTTATTTTATTTTTAATTTAATTTAATTTAATTTAATTTTATTTTATTTCATTTTATTTTTAAGTTTATTTATCTATTTTGAGAGAGAGAGAGAGACAGAGAGAGAAAATCCCAAGCAGGCTCCACACTATCAGCATAGAGCCTGACGTGGGGCTCTAACCCCTGAACCAAGAGATCATGACCAGACCTGAAATCCAGAGTCAGACGCTCTACTCACTGAACCACCCATGCGCCCCTAGAACAGCCTTTTAATTATATGTGTTTTCTGTATCTACAACATTAATGCTTCTCAAGCTAGCTGTGGTAAAGGGCCATTTTTTTTCATCGCCTATCTGTTGAGGACTGATACTTTAAAAAAATACAATAAAAATGTGGCAATTTGCTATAAAAGTTCCCAAATGCTTGCTCTCAAATTCTGAAGTTCTCTCGTTGTGGGCTGGTGGAATGAATAGTTTGCGGTCCAGCATGGTCCTCGCGTCTTGAGTAGCACTCTACTGTATAATTTAGAGGAGGCTGAGACTTCAGAAGAAATGTACAATTTCTATAAGCCACAGTTTTTTTAAAAAAAATTAAATTTAGAGTAATAGATAGTGTCTCTTTAGCATTCTAATTTTTAATATTGTGTCTACAACTTTTTTAAATGCCAAAAGTAATTCATGCTTGAAGCAACAACTCACAAAGTACAAAAATATCCAAACTGAAAATGTTCCCCTTCATCTCAGTTCTACCCTCCAAATGACTATTATCAATTCTTAAATTGGGAGTTTGTCTCACATTAAAGAAAGAAGGATGTGGGGACAAGATTTACGAAGGGGGAAGGATAGGAGAGGCATTTTAGAAATTTTTTATTCTGTTCTTTCTTAATTTGTGTCTCATGGGAGAATGTGTTCTTACCCTGTATAGATTTAAAGTAACATGACAGCTGTCTTTGGTTTACGGTTTATTCTAATACTGATTCTCTTTTGTTACAGAGCCAGATCACGTTAATGGACATACCTGTGTTTAAAGCCATCCAGCCGGAGGTCTGTACTCTGTCCTTTAAATTGCTCTAAACACTGTAGCTGGGAAGAGGGGAGTTAGTCAGGTTTCTTTCTTGAAGTCTCTATAAATGCATTACTGACTTAAGCCCCTGTTAGAGAGAGCATCCAGGAGCTTCTCATTCTTGATGGTGCTCGTTCTGTGAGCCAGCTGTTTGAATTTTGTGGAGAATTTCACTGAGTTGGGCCCACTCGGGTGAGGCTGGGGGCACTCGGTGCCCACGGCCTCCATGACCGAGCCAGGCCTTCCCACACTGATTCCTTTTCCCCTCCCTCCTCCTGTGAGGGAACGTTTTTTCTAGAGAGCTTTCTTTTTGTTGATCCCAAATTCTGGTGGTTGCCTTGTTTCTGATTTCAAAACCAGTTGCCACAGCAAAACACGTACATATGTACATTAAAAGCATATGTACATTTTTAGAAACAGCGTATCCAATAAAGAGAAAAAAGTTGGTCTTGGTCTTTAAAAATATCCTGGAAGTGTTTAGTAGTTGATAACAAGGCTTTATAGTTGTTTTAGTCAGCGATCTTTTTTTGTTGGCAAGTGATAGGCATCCATTTCAAAGTAGCTGAATAGGCAGAAGAGGAGTTTAATACGAGGACAAAAGGGCACTTGGTGGAATCCACAGGCATGGAGTTCAGGCAGCTAGAGTGCCAACCAAGACTCAGGGCGTCTCTGCCTCTTGCCTCTGCTGTTTCCTCTTTTTTGCTCTCCTGCCTTCTTTCCTGTCTGCTCACGTGGTCCAAGCTGGCCTCCCCGAAGGGCTCACATTTATGTGATCCTCCTTTAATCCACCTTCCAGACTGAAATGAGTAGCTCTCAACCCAGCCCGGCTGAGCCACATATCTAGTGCTGGTTCATAATCTACGCCAGGGGTATGTGACCGAACAGGCAGGCACAGCTGAGGGGACCCAGCCTGGTGAATGGGGTGCACATTTTAGAGAAGAGGGGTGTAGATGGGGAGATAGGTCAGAAAGTGTCTGCTGCAACCATGGTGTGAATTCCAGAACTATCTTGACATACAACCCTTCTTCTTATAGTATGGTAGCTGTTAAGTCTTCGAGAAAAGCAGCATATTTTAATATGAAGCCAGACAAAGGATTTAGGCCTTCTGAGAGCTGACATCTGACCTACTGCAAATTAGGAGGAAACTAGTGCCACTAGCTGCTCTCATTATCTATGTGAGGGCGTGGCAATGATTTGAATTAGTGTGTGTGTGTGTGTGTGTGTGTGTGTGTGCGCGCGCGCACGCATGCACGTGCACCTGTGTGTGTGCGTGTGCACTATGTTTATCAGGTTTGGGGAGCAGAACTATGTTTGCTTGTTTGAATTGGCTGACTTCCAATCTTTTACTGTTTTCTTCTAACATGGAATTATCCCCATTCTTTTTAAATAAAAAAAAAAAAACACAACAAAAAACGGGTCTACCTTTTGGAGACTTCTGGAGGAGTATTTGTATGATGGTTGCCTTAGTTCTCAGCTTGAAGCTGTTTGTGATCATGTTGTCTGCTTGGCTTTGATCTGGAGCAGTTTAAACATTACAGTCTTTATTCTTTGTCCTGAGCATCTGGGAGAGGAGCCCAGCTTGCCATGAGCCCTGAATCCTGAACCTACCTGTGCCCAGGGCTGGGGCGGCTGCTCAGGCTTGATTGTTGGAGGGAAAATGGTGGGAAGTTCTTTAGAGGCACAATTAGGGGCAGACCAAGACTTTCCCCCGGGGCACTGAGGTTTGGAAGGTGCCTCGTCCAAGACCTATCTTGATTCACATTGTGATAAGACATAAAGGTGGTGATGTTTAGCTTTCAAGATTTTAGCTTGGAGCGGTGGTTGTCTACCATGGCTGCACGTCAGAATCACGTGGGCAGCCTCTGAAACATGGGGTGCCCAGATTCCACTCTCGGCCATTGGATCTGGATCTCTGGGTCAGAGCCTGGAGCCCAGTCAGCCCTGTTTTGTGGAGGGTTACCAGGTGCTTCTGATAAAGAGCGAGGATTAAGAACTAATTACTTTGAGATATATAGAGAAACCCCAAACTTGAATGTCTTTGATCTATGTTAGCTAAAAATGGGAGAGTTTGTTGCTCATACTCATTGTCAAAACTGTGGTTAAAAGGAGGACCCTGGGAGCCGTCCCAGCTGTTTTGCTGTTGTTATTGTTGTTAGTAGACTGAAAACTGGGATTTTTCTTCTTGATGATGTCTGCCACATTGTGGCTGGACCACCCCAGAGCTGGAAGGACAAGAATGAAGGACAGTTAGCAGTTTGACAAGGCTCCGAGGAAGCAGAGGCCAGCATCTGAGAGCAAGATGGGCACTCTGAGTGATCTGCCCTCCCAGAAGATGAGGAAGCCTTTGGCCTGGTGCCTCTCAGACCTGCTTATGCCTCAGAATCAGTTGGGGAGCTCTGTTAAAAAAAAAATACAGATACCTAAGTCCATCCTTAGAGATTCTGATTCCATAGGGTTAGAGTGGGGTTGAGGATCTGTGTTTCAGTGAATTGTAGTCACTATTCTATTTGATAGGTGAATTGTCCTTTCTTTAACCAATGGGAGCCCTTGGTGCAGCTCCTGTATCCTTTTAACATGATCCTCTTGGTTTTGATAGCTTCCTTGCACTTTGGTGCAATGAGCTATGTCAGTGTTATGTTGTACATTTCCTGCTGAAGACCTGGAATCAGATGTCCCTCAGGGTGCTGGTTTCTTTTACTGGTGAATAATATTCAGAAACCACAGTCTGGGTGAAAGGATGCTTATGAGAGGAGGTTGCAGTTGCTTTTAGGCCCTTTTGGTGGACAGGGTTAGGAAATATTTATTTTTGAAAGGAAAAGTCACGAGTTCATAATTAGGGTAGGTGGTGTTCTTTCTCCATAGCTCTTCCTTCCCTCCTAACCCTTGGCATGACTTCCCTGTGGGTGGTGTGTGTTTCTCATCCCATTGACTTTGGGCTTGGCCCTGTGCCTTGGGCACAAGTGACAGCATGCACGTGGCGAGTGAGAGGCATGGCCAGCCCTCTTGGAACTTCCACTCTCCGTGATGTACGGGTAGCTGTTGCTCGTTCAGCCCGAGTCCAAAAATGAGGATGTCATGGATGACCCGACCTAACCCAAAGCCTGCACTCCAGCCTAACCTGGCCCCGCCCCAGTGAGCCCAGGGGAGGTTGGCTGACCCGCAGCCATTCTGCCGACCTCGGAGTGTGAAATTAATATTGCTGGTGTAAGCCTCTGAGATTTGAGGGTCATTTGTAGGCATGTGACCAATATAATGTTGGTCTTTCCAGTTCACATCTAACATTACAGTGTTTCGAGCTTAATTCCCTTGATTTTCATGGGATTTTTTTAAAATATAATTTATTGTCAGTTGGCTAACATACAGTGTATACAGTGGGCTCTTGGTTTTGGGGGTAGATTCCCGTGATTCATCGCTTATATATAACACCCAGTGCTCATCCCAACAAGTGCCCTCCTCAGTGCCCATTACCCATCTCCCCCCTCCCCCTGTCAACCCTCAGTTTGTTCTCTGTATTTAAGAGTCTCTTATGGATTGCCTCCCTCCCTCCCTGTTTGTAACTATTTTTTTTCCCTTTCCCTTCCCCCATGATTTCTTTTACACTGACAGTTTGGGTTCCTAACAACATTAAATGATTACATTTTTGTATTATCCCATCATATATATACACACAATAATTTTAAAAGGATAATATTGGTGTTACTATTACCCAGCAGACTCCTGATTGCAGTTTAACATTTCTTTGCAGTTCTCTTTGTCTTTGGTACCTTTTCTTCTTGTCTTCCCTTCCTTGTACCACTTCTACACCCAAGTGGGGCCCGTTCCTTGATTCCTCCAAAAGGCTTTGGGAAGCACCAGGGCAGAAGGAGGAGGGTTATGCTCCTGGAGTCTGCCTCCAGGTTCTGGAGTCTGCCTCCTGAGAGACCCTGTTGGATCCCAGTGCCTGGGACACAGTAGATACTCAATAACTGTTTGCTGAATGAGTGGAGAATGAATGAATGAGAAAAGTAGGGAGCAGAATGTTATCTGGCTGTGTCTGGCACATTGCCAAGGCGGGCACGTACCAATTAAGGGAACATTATGACCAGGGTGCCTGTTTTGTGGTGGAACCACTTCCCCCAAAACAAGGGTTTTGCCTGGTGAGCTCAGCCTTTGAAGATTCAAATTTCCAAATGCTGTTGATAACTGAGGGTAGAACTGTGGCTTCTGCCTGTTTCTGCAAAGGAGACCGCAAGAGCATCGGCCCAGGGCTTGGAGGAAGCTTGGCAGACAGTGAGTTAAGGATTGGCAGAGAGCAAGGAAAATGGAAGTTAGCGAGTATGGAGCCATAACTGCCCTGTTCCCTGGTGACTCTATCAAGTGACCAATTTTATCAAACACTGGCGAGTGAATGCAGATAGAACTTTGCAGCATAATGGCTCACAGCTGGGTTTAACCTCTATGCTGTGGCCCAGAGCCCCATCACCCCCGTGGTGGATTGGGTCGCAGGGGATAGGTGGATTCCCAGCTGGCGGGGCTCAGACTGAAGGCTGCATTGTGAAGAAGATCTTTCTGAAGCGTCCTGGTGGCGGTAGTCTCGTGTGGTACATTTTCGGGGTGGCATTTTGTCCCCACCAGTATTCCCTCCAAATATCGCGGTCATTGTGCCCAACTCCCAGCCTAGGAAAGTGAAGGCCCAGCAGTTTCTCAGAGGCCAGTGGAGCTGTCAGAACTGGTTTTGTCATTGGTTCCGATGTGAAGTGCATCAAGGGGAAGCGACTGTTCTTAGAATGTGCTGGAAATGGGCACGACCTGTGCGTCACTCAGCCTAGGGGTCTTTCCACACTGGGCCACTGGGTCCACTAACCTGCACGGTGCTTGAGAGCAGGGACTCATCTGACAAAGCCGGGCTTGAGTCCCGGCTTCACCCTGAGGAGCTCAGACTTTGGACAAGTTACTCATTCTCTTTATGCTTGTTTTCTCACATGTAAAATGGGGGAAATCACACTTTTTACCTTACAGTGGGTGAGTAAGAACTTAGTACAGTGCCCGCATGCAATAAATTCCCAATGACTTGTGGCCGTTTCCTCTCACTGGTGAGCAGTTGGAACAGGCTGCGTGTGTCACCGATGCGAGGTTGTGCCAGCAGAACATTCGGCGACGCCCGTGTGGGAGCGACTGGCTCCAAGGAGGTGATGCTTTGAATAGTGGAGTGGGTCAAAACACTGTTCTGGAGTCCTTGAGGTCTGCGTTCACATCCTGGTCCCCAGATGGCAGGGAGGCTGAGGTCTAGATGACTTACACCCTGGTGCCTGAAGGCCCTGGAGACATCAGTGGGGAGAGTCACTCTGCCTTGGAGTTGGCACATTGGCCCTGAGCCTTGACGGCTGAAGGGGTGGTTTGGGCAATGGGATGGGAGTTGGGAAGGGCATTTCAGGCATAGTGGATAACGCATTGAAAAGGCAAATCATATATTTAGTGAAATTTAACACTACATTTGGTGCCGGATGGCTGGGGAGGAGAAAAGGCAGGCCTGCTATTCTCTCGGTTCTGTGCTCCTCAAGGGCACCATTGCCAGGGATGTCGGCACGACAGGCGCTTACCAGAAGGCAGCGTGTCATTCTCTTGCAGCTGGGGGCATGCAGGGTCATGGGTGTCCGGCAGGCCTGAGTATGAAGGAAACGAGCCTTAGTGGGTGCCTGAGTTTTTCCCAGTCTTTTTGCTGCCCCTGTGGACATTGCTCTGTCCCCGCTGTCAGAGTCCCCAGTAGTCTGACTGACCCTCGCCCATTTACTGACTTTCATTCATTCGTTCATTTATCGGTGTGCTGTGCTGCATGCTGGAGAGACAAAGATGGAGGGGACGCGGGCATAATCCAGTGAGAAGGAGGGACAGATACTTGAGCATACAAGAGACAAGTATTGTCAGGATGTAGAGGCATCGAGAAGAATGTGGGGTAGGGATGGGCGGGAGGCAGAGCTCTATGTTGTTAGGCTTGGGGATTCATGGAGGGATTTCACAAAGGGAGTAACATGGACTGGTGTGTATTTTAGGAAGTTCATTCTCACTGCCTGAGACAGAACCGACTGGAGTCAGGAGACTGGTCAGGAGCTTTGCCAGAGTGTGTCTGAGGCCGGGGTGGTAGCACCAGAGAGGAGAGGGCCTGGTATTAGGCCAGTTATGAAGCTACTGTGAGGCCAAAGACGAGAAGAAACAGGCAAGAGAGGAGTGGACTGTGCGTTCGGGGAGTGGAAGGAAGAGCAGAGGGCAGAGGGGGAGGAAGAGAGCCTGGAAGCCAAGTGTTTAGCCTGGGAGAGGGAGGCTGGAAGGGCTGGAGAGGGATGTGCCTGGAAGACTCAAGGAGGGCTGGGGAACCAGAGGTCAGGCAGGGGGCAAAGCACAGATTTGGTTTGGAGTTGGGGAATGAGCTGGAGGCCAGGAGGTCACAGAGGGAGAGTGATGGCAGAGTGCGGGGTCTGCGAGGTGGGGTCGCTCTGGAGACTGCTTGATGGGATGTGGCTGTGCCTTCGGGGGGCTGCCGTGGTGGGGGCGGTGAAGGTCTCTCCCGGAGAAGGGGGGTATGGTATGACCCAGGGGTGAGAAGGTACACCACCCAGTGTAGTGACGTCTCTGGAGATGAAGGCAGGAGAGGGTAGGAGGAGACTGTGGGCCAGAGCCAAAGGCCAGGGCACTGACAGCAATGTGGAAGGGAGTTGGAGGTGCCGGGGGTAGCCTGGACTTCCCCCAGAGGACGGCTGTGGGCCTAGAGTGGGAGCCGCATGAGGTAAGGGACCAGTGTGTCACCAGCACCTGCCACTAGGCTTCAGGGCACAGGCCAGGAGCTCAGGGGTAGCGGAAGGCAAGCAAGGGCTGGTCTGGATGGGCTTGGGATCCTGGCTGTGCTCACTGGGGCCCTGGGGGGAAGCTGGGGCTTAGAGAGAAAGGCAAATGGGTTAGAATGAGGAAGAGAGCAACATTAATGGATATTCGGGGACAAGAGGCTTTATCCAGAGAGAGCTTGCATCCCTGTGGGGCACTTACTCTAGAGAAGTTTGGCTTCACCCTTCCTGCCTCAGGGCTCGTGGCGTCTGAGCGCCTTGACCTGCATCTGCTGGTCTGTGGAAGGGCTGGTCAGCAGGAATGGGAGACTCCCTGCTGAAGTACACCATTTCCTCTGGGCCACATGACACGTTGCAGTGCAGGAAAACACTGCCTGTGGGTTCAGGAACCTGACCCTCTGGCCTTTTGTCTGGATGCCGGGTTGCCTGCTCTGAAGAAGCGGGCATTCCAGAAAGCCGAGGTCAGTGTTGGATGTCAGACAAACCCTGTGTGTCTTTGCTGCTCCTTGGAGTCACAGCATTTGGCCCTAGGAGAAGGGAAGCACGTCGCCAGCAGGCAGTTATTTGTAAAGAGGAGATCAGTTTCGATGACATCATTAAAACCCCTCTCTCAGGTCACATGCTGGGCAGTTTTCTCAGACCATTTATTTCCCTCCACTGTCCCAGCCTAGCCTGATCTCTGCCACCTTTCCTTCGGTCACATCTCTCCATATTTAATCCTGCCTCCCAACCTCCTTTCTGTATCCAGAGACATCTTTCTAAAGCCACAGTCTGACCCTTTCATGCCTAGAACCCTCTGAGAGGCTCCCCACTGCTCCTTGGATGCACACCTCCTTCACCCTTGCTGGTCAGGCCTCGTGAGGGGCCAGCAGCAGACCTCCCGGCCTCAGCAAGCCCGAGCCCGCTGCGCTGTGCTGCCCACAGCCTCCCTGGTCCCTCCCCGCCCCCACCCCCGCCACTCCCGGTCCCAGAGATGGAATGAGCAGGTGGGAGCCCCAGACTGGGAATCATGCAGGTTCCCCTCATGCTCCCTTTCGACACACCGTCTCCTGCTTCCCGTGCATAGCACTTTTCAGCATGCCAATACTATTCCCCCCATATCCTGTGACCCAGCCCAGTGCCCGATCCTGATGTCACTTGTTGAATGCATTGAGGGTGCGGTAGTGATAATGATGGTATATCTCATTGCATCCTCTTCTGTGCTGTAGTGCCTCCCTTGGTTCAAAAAACTGAATTCGGTAGTAGGGGGGTGGTCCAGGGGCCCTCCACTTGGGGCCAAGACACGGGGTGGATGGCTCCAGCGCGAGGCCCGTCAGCGCTGATGTCGGCACCGAAGTCTGAGCCACAGCCTCTCATCTGTTAATTGCTCTGAGTTTGCATTTGTTATTTGCTTCTCATTTCCTGGTAGTTGCTCTACCCACCGTAACGACTTCTTGTCACAACAGAAGCAAAGTGGAAAAGGCTTCCCCCAAACTCCATTCAAGATGTGGGCAGAGGTTGGAGTCCCTCCCTGGGCGCCAGAGAAACACTTGGCCTCGTGGGAAGGGAGAGCCGCGGGGGCAGGAATCAGGTCTGCCTGCAGACATGGGCCAGCAGCGCATTTGATCCAATGAAGCCACCACTTTGCACCTTCCAGACTCATTTTTTTCCCTCTTCTTGGGTGTGGATATGACAATAGTGCTGGTTAGAGACCAGATTTCCTTTTAAATGAATTAATAACATAAAACAGAACCTTTGGTGAACAGCTGTTTTTATCCATGGGGACTTGGCTCCTGGTTGTGATTTTGTCTGCAAGGAAAACAAGGTTTGTGAGGACTCTGTGTTAAGAGCAGCTGCATGATTCCAGTTTGATGTGATGGGAGGACCCTAAGCTTCAGAGGCAGGAAGGTCTGCATTTGCAACCCAGCTCTGCTACTCTCTAGCTGTGTGATTGTGGCAGGCCCCTGCACCTCCCTGTGTCTCCATTTCCTTATCCTTAAGTAGAAATGATGTCTGTCCCAGGCAGATGGCCTGGCACATGGCAGAAACTCACAAGGTATTTCTTCTCTTTTGAGAGAAGTCAGGGATGTGACAAAGAGAAAACGAACAACAGTGCTATTACGTCAAGCTTAGAGGGACCCTGGGCCAGCAATGTGTCAAGCTGTCCGAGGAAAGGACTTTCTCTGTCACCGCTGGGGTCCCTTACTCCAGCCATGGTGGCACATTACAGGATCAGTACTTGTCAATACTTGTTGAATGAATGAGAGGCAGGTAGAAAAGCATTTGTTTCTGTATTCCCCAAAGCTTAATTAAGAGCTTGGGCTTTGGAGTGAGAGGATTCAGTATGTATCTGTGTGGCCGTGCTCAAGTCGCTTACTGTCTCTGAGTCTCAGTTTCCATTTCTGTAAAATGGAGTTGATAATAGTACTACTTCAAAAAATTGGACATGAGAACTGAATGAGATTTTTTTCGGCTTGAGGTGTGATAGGTATGTAGCAAACCATGCGTAAATAAAGCCAACAATTTGATGAAGGCTTCACAGCATTTGTGAAGCCATCATCGAATCAAAACAATAAACATACCCATCACCTAAAAAGTTTCCTCTCACTCCTTGAAATCCCTCCCTCCTTTCCTACTCCCGCTATGGTCTTCTTGAAATTTAGGGAGAATCAGTTCTTAAAATGTGTTTTTGTATTTCAAATTGTCTTGGCTATTCTAGTCCTTTGCATTTCCATATGAATTTCAAAATCAGCTTGTTAGTTTTACAAAAATGCCTGCTAGGATGTTGATTATGATCACACAGAATCTGTAGATCAATCTGGGGGCAGTTAACGTCTTAACAATACGGGGTCACCCGAACTATGAACACACTATGTGTATCCACATATTTAGGTCTTCTTTAATTAAAAAAATTTTTTTTAATGTCTATTTATTTTTGAGACTGAGAGAGATAGAGCATGAGCGGGGGAGGGGCAGAGAGAGAGGGAGACACAGAGTCCGAAGCAGGCTCCAGGCTCCGAGCTGTCAGCACAGAGCCCGACGTGGGGCTGGAACTCACAAACTGCAAGATCATGACCTGAGCCAAAGTCAGATGCTTAACCGACTGAGCTATCCAGGCACCCCAGGTCTTCTTTAATTTAAATATTTAAGTAATGTTATAGTTTTCAGTGTGCAGATCCTACATGTTTTTTGTCAGATTTGTTCCTAAATGTTGTATTTTCTGTGCTGCTATAAGTGGTATTTTATTTAAATTAAATTCCAATTGCACGTTACTAGTTTATAGAAATATAGACATTTAAAAAAAGTTTTTTAAGTTTATTTATTTTGAGAGAGAGAGAGAGAGAGAGAGAGAGAGAGAGAGAGAGAGAGAGAAAGCACATGAGCGTGCGTGGGTGAGGAGCAGAGAGAGGGAGAGAGAGAATCCCAAGCAGGCTCTGCACTGTTAGCACAGAGCCCGATGTGGGGCTTGGTCCCATGAACTATGAGATCATGACCTGAACTGTGAGATCATGACCTGAGCCAAAATCAAGAGTTGGACGCTCAACTGACTGAGCCACCCAGGCACCCCTACAGACATTTTAAAAATTGACCTTATGTCTTACAACTTTGCTAAACTCACTTATTTTACTAGCTCTTTTGTAGGTTCTCAGGAGCTTTCTATACAGATGATGAATTCTGTGAATAACAACAGTCTTCTTTGTTTCTAAACTGGATGCTTTTATTTCTTTGACTTGCCTTATTCACTGGCCATAACCTCTCCTACTGTGTTGAGTAGAAGTGGTGGGAGCAGATATCTTTGGCTTGTTTCTGGTCTGGATGGAAAAGTAGTCTTTCATGGTTAAGGATGATGTTAGATGTTGGCTGTAGGTTTTTCATTTGCCCTTTATCAGGTTGAGGCTATTCCCTTTTGATCCTAATTTGCTGAGAATTGGGAATTATCTGGAATGGATATAGATAGGGTTTTATCACATGTTTTTTCTGTATCTATTCATATAATCATATGATTTTTCTTTTTTAGTCTGTTACTATAGAGAGTTGCATGATTGATTTTTGAATGTTAAAGCCAACCTTGCATTCCTGTGATAAACCCCACTTGGTCATGATGTAGAATCCTTTTTGTATATTGTTGGATTTGATTTGCTAAAATTCTGTTAAGAATTTTGGCATGCGTTCATGAGGAATATTGGTCTATATTTTTCTTTTCTTGTAAAATGTCTTTTTCTGGTTTTGGTATCAACGTAATGCTGACTTCAAAATAAGTTGGGAAGCATTCCTTCCTTTTCAGTTTACCAAAGGAGTTTATGTAGAATTGGTATGCTTGTTTTTCGTAAATATTTGGTAGATTTCACTAGCAGAGCCACACGGACCTGCAGTTTTCTTTTCAGAAAGGTTTTTGTTTTTTTCCTTTTAAATAGACTGTTTTATAGAGCAGTTTTAGGTTCATAGTAAGACTGGGAAGAAAATACAAAGAAAGAGTTCCCATATATTCCCTGCCCCTGCCCCTCCCCCACCACATGCACAGCCTCCCCTACTGTCAACATCCCCATCAGAGTGGTACGCTTCTTGCAAATGATGGTTGTAAAAATGTAAAAAAATGTAAAAAATGTAAAAAATGTAAAAAAGAAAAGATATATCATTTTTACCCAAAGCCCGTAGTTTACATCAGGGTTCATTCTTGGAGTTGTACATTGTGGGGGTTTTGACACATATGACACAATGACACATATCCACCATGATAGTATCATACACACTTGTTTCACTGCCCTGAAAATGCTCTGTGCTCTTCTTGTTCATACCTCTCTCTCCCCAGCCTCTGCAATTGCTGACTTTTTTTAAGTGTCTCTATAGCTTTGCCTTTTCCAGCATGTCGCAGAGTTGGAATCAGACAGTGAGATAGCTTTCTTTCAGTTGGTACTATACCTGCAAGGTTCTTCCACGTCTCTTCATGTTTTGATGGCTCATTTTGTTTCATCGCTGAGTAATATTCCATTATTGGGAATTGCCACAGTTTATGCATTTACCTGTCCTAGTGAGGAATATCTCGGCTTGTGTGAATATACATTTTCAACTCCTTTGGGCAAGGAGTGCAATTGCTAGATTGTTGTAGAAAGGTTTTTTTTGGTTTTTTTTTCAACGTTTTTTATTTATTTTTGGGACAGAGAGAGAGACAGAGCATGAACGGGGGAGGGGCAGAGAGAGAGGGAGACACAGAATTGGAAACAGGTTCCAGGCTCCGAGCCATCAGCCCAGAGCCCAATGCGGGGCTCGAACTCACGGACCGCGAGATCGTGACCTGGCTGAAGTCGGACGCTTAACCGACTGCGCCACCCAGGCGCCCCATGTTGTGGAAAGGTTTTTAACTATGAATTCAATTTCTTTCATAGATACGGAGCTATTTAGGTAATCTGTTTTTTGTTTTTAGTAAGCTGTGGCTGTGTTTTTTTAAATGAGTTTGTTTTATATAAGTTGTTAAATGTTTTTCACATGAAGTTTTTCATAATATTCCTCTACCTTTTTTGTTTGTTTGTTTTTTTAGTAGGCTCCACGCCCAATGTGGATTTTGAACTCATGACCCCTAGATCGAGTCACATGTTCTGCCAACTAAGCCAGCCAGGCAACCCTCCCTTATTCTTTTAATTATCTGTAGGATCTGTAATGATTTCCTCTTTCTCATTCCTGGTGTGGATGGTTTATGTCTACTTTCCTTTTTCCTATCAGTCTGGCTAAGTTTATTGATTTTATTGATCTCAAAAAAGAGCTTTTGGTTCCATTAATATTTTTCTCTTGCTTTTCGGTTTTCTTGTCCATTGATTTCTGTTCATATTTTTCGTTATTTACTTCTGCTTACTTTGGGTTTAATTTGCTCCTCTCGTTTTTTAAAGTGGAAGCTAGGTCAATGATTGAGACTTTTCTTCATTTCCTTTTTTTTTTTTTTTTTTTTAATAGAAGGAAGTCTATTTTTATCTTATTGATTTCATTTTTTAAAGTTTATTTATTTATTTTGAGAGAGAGAGAGAGAGAGAGAGAGAGCGAGCAAGCGAGCAGGGGGAGGGGCAGAGAGGCAGAGAGAATCCCAAGCAGCCTCTGCCTGTCACCATGGAGGCTGATGTAGGACTTGAACTCACAGACCGTGAGATCATGATCTGAGGCAAAATCAAGACTCGGATGCTTAACTGCCTGAGCCACCCAGGTGCCCCTTGTTCATTTCTAGTGTAGGTGTATAGTGCCGTAAGTTTCCTTCCAAGCATTTCTTTAGCTTCATCCCACACATTTTTATTATCTTTTAAAGAGATTTTTAAAGTACATACATAAAGTACATAAATCTTAAGGTTGCAACTCAGTGCATTTTTACAAAGTAATCAAACCATACAGCTGCTGCCACTGGATGAAGATATAGAATGTACCAGCGCCCTGGAAGCCTGCCTCATTCCCTCCCAACTCATTAATGACCTCCAAGTATAACCTCTACCCTAACTACTGTCAGTAGTCCAGTCTGTTTTTGAACTTTATATAAATGGAATCCTGTTGCACATACTTTTTACCCATTTTTACTTAACATTATGTGCATGAGATTTGTCATGTTTTTGCGTTAGCAGGAGTTGTATCCTTTTGCATTTCTGTATAGTATTCCATTCATTATGTGAGTAGACCGTATTTTATTTACCTTTTCCAATGTTGAGGCATATCTGACTGTTTCCAGTTTGGGGCTCTTATGAGTCATATTGCTGCAAACAAATGTGAACACAGCTTGTTAAACTCTCATGAGTGCATTTCTCATGAGTGTAATATCCAGGAGTGCAACTTCTTGGTCGTAAGGAATGTGTGTGTTTGGCTTAATAGATACTGCTACACTGTTTTCAGAAGTGGTCACCCCCACTTGCATTCTCACCAGCGGGTTGTGAGGGTTTCGGTTGTTCTGTCTGCACCTTTGTCGACACAGGTCTCATCAGAGGATGGATTAAAAGTGAGTGTAGAGTTCACCTCCGTGTGTTTCCCTTCCTTCTTGGGTCTTGGGCCCTCAAATCCTGGTGGCTTTGGTGGCTGTCCATCTTTAAATAGCCAGGCTTTTGTTGTTATTTCATCCTCATTTTTTAAAAAGTCTTTATTTATTTGTTTGTGAGAGACAGAGAGCTCACAAGCGGGAGAGGGACAGAGAGAGAGAGAGGAGAGAGAGAATCCCAAGCAGGCTCCACCTGTCAGCACAGAGCCCGGCCAACCCAGGGCTTGAACTCACAAACCGCAAGATCATGACCTGCGCCGAGATCAAGAGTTGGACGCTTAACTGACTGAGTCACCCAGGCACCCGGCTTTATCCAGTTGTTATAGATAATCCGATATTAGTTACTTTATCATAAACAGAAGCAAAAGCCTCCTTTATTTTGAAAACTATCTTCTGTGGGAAAATACATTATTTTTCTCAAATTATATGCAGGTATCATTCTACTCTGAAAGTGTGTAGGGTGGCATAACGTCATCTGGATGATGAGTTTTCATTGTCACTGTGTTCTGTTGTCTACTATTTTCCCCGAGAAAAGAATTTATAACATCGTACCTTACCTTTATGACTCTGTGCATCTGTTTGCATTTACATCACACCCGGCTTAAGTTGGGAAGCATCAAATGAAGAGAGTGCAGTGAAGCTCACATAATCTTTGGGCTAACTTTCATAACCCAAATTCAGGCGGCAGCAACAGGACCCTTGGCAGTGATCACGTGACGCCTGGAAAGGGGAAAGAGCACCCACCTCCCAAAGATGCGTGGCGGGGAGGAAACCTTTGCGGGGAAGAAGCCTTGACCCGGAAAGGCCTGCCATTTCTCCACACTTGGTCTTGCCCCAACACAAAAGCCTTCAAACTTGCCAGAGAAGTCGCTCCTGACAGGAGAGAACTTGGTGAAACCACAGAACTTGGACCTGACTGGGGCTGAGCTGTGGCTCCGAACAGAGGAAGGAGATTAAAGCAGTTCCTGTGTCAAACGATATCATTTCTAGAAGAACTGACCTGTCTTCTGGCATTTGGAAGTAGGTCATGGAAAGAGTCAGCAGCTGCGCCGTTCCTTTTGAAATGCGTTGCACAAACTATTAATGATAGCGTCGGCGCATCCAGCTCCCGTTGGTATCTGTTACCTGCAAGTCGTCAACATCCAAGAAGAATTCTTACATTGTGAACCTCTTTGGGGAACTTCCAAGTCTTCAACATGGCAAACAGTTTCTTTGCCAAGCTAAATTTTGACCGAAAGGCACGTCAAGGCTATCTGTGCGTGGATGAAGCTTCTGCTTTGTCTGGCGACACATCTGGTTTTGCAGCTTTGATGAGGCCGGGAGGCCCACCTGCCACTGTGGCTGGGACTTTCTGTGCCAGCGTTGATGTCAAAGACTGCGGTGGTCCTGAAAGCCTGCTTTGAAAGCCTGCGATGCTGTCAGTGCTGGGGCCTTGAGTTCCAGCCTTCTCGGGAGGCTTTGCTGTGAAATGGAGCAGAACAGAAAGCTGCTTCAAGTACCCAGGAGTTCGCTGGCTCTCCAAAGGACAAGTCTTGAAGTACTTGACTGAACTTCAAACTGAAAGTCTACTTTTTTTTTCTTTGAAAGTAAAGGAAAATACACAAAACAGAGAAAGAGGAATTCATTCATGACTTGGCTTGCTTTCTAGATATTTTTGGCCATGTGAATGAGGTAAATCAATTCACCACTATAGTTGTTTCTGAAAAATGGGTGGTTTTGGCCATGCTACCCTCTAGAAGAGGAGACTGGGCTGGACAAGTCTGTAAACTTTCTGCTGCTGGAAGAAATATTTGTGCAGCCTGGGCGTGGCAGAGTCCTGCTAAGCCGTTAGCAGCAGAAATCTGGAGACCCCTGGGAGCGGTACCCTTCTCTTCGGAAGGCTGGCGCTACTCAGTCAAACGCAAAGAGGGATTTTGGATTCACAGTCCTTCATTGGGGACAACCCATCAGTGAAGGAGACCTTTGTAGTCCTTTCCCCAGTGGCTTCAGAGAAGGGAAAATGATGTGGCATCGATTCAGCTGGAAAACTCGTGGAGGATGGTGCTGGTCCTTGACATCTGACACTCGCTGACTCTCATCAGTGGGCTTTGGAGCGATGGTCTGACGGGCCGCTGCCTTCCTTTGGGAGTCAGGTTTTCCGCAGCTGTTGGTAAACAAAAAAGTCAGGTTGACTGAATGTCGAGGTGTCATGTGTCAAGCGGCACTGTGTATGTTGAACGTCAAGGCTTCACAGTAGTCACTTTGCATTTAGTAGTATTAATTATACCTGTATTTACTGAGTGCTTATTACTATGTGTCAGTCAGCATTCTAATAATTTTATACAGATTGAACCATTGAATATTCACAATGATTTTATAAGGTAGACGCTGTTATTATCTACATTTTCAAATGGGAAGACTGAGGCCACAGAGGTGAATCGATGTCAGGGGTCAGGGGTAGAGCCCGACGGCCTGTGCGAGGTTCCACGTGTCAACTCCCGGTAACTGCCTCTCTGGTGCCTGGCTGCAACAGGAGCCACATTATGGCTCCTGTTCGCCCTTTTGGCACAGTTGGATTTCTTTTGATTCTTTTCAGGACATTGGTACTAATTTTTTATTTTTGCTTGAAAAAAATCGGAGAGAAATAATCTCCGAAAAGATTTTCATTTAGATTTAATGTTAAGATAAATTCTGTGCAACTTGTCACATGATTGTTTGCTCACATTTTACTGGGTAGGGAACCCTTAGCTTTCATTAGATCCTAAAACTCCAGGGCAGGACCATATTTAGTGTCTCTGTCTCTCAAATGCTGGGCACAGTGCTGGGCACATAGTGTTTGCTCGGTAAATTTTCACAGATGCACTGAATAAAGAGTTGCTGTGCTTGAAGAGTTGGTCCTCCACTATCTGGAGAACTCAGTTTTTCAAATCACTTTGCTTCCTGACAGTTGATAGAGGATACCTCTCATTCAGTCAACAGTTAGTGACTCAGTGCCTGCTGGAGTGATGCCTGCTGCCTGAATGAGTGACGGCTCCTGCAAATTAATGGCCCCGAATTGTCCATGTTTAGATGGACTTTGCTTGTACACAAACTTAGGACAGATGTGGGGACACCTGGCCATTAGGAAGTGAATTCACCCTGCTATTTGGGGTCAAGAAAGATCCCCTAACACGGGAGCTCATTCTGCATTTTAGAACTCTTCCTGTGGTCCCTGATGTGTGCCTCCTTAAGAAATGAGGGTTGGCCTCTGGAGGGCCCCAGATAGCCTGTGGTCAGTCTGGGCCGTTTGGGTTCTGTAGAGGTGCCCCCAGACCTCCACTGGGTGGGAGGAGTCCCAGAGCTACCATGGTCCCTTCCTCCCGGGTGGTCATGGCAGGGTGGCTGGATCCAGGTCTCCGCCTTGGCTGGGCTCTGCCCGGGGGGCTGAGCGTGTGTGTGGTGTTCCCAGACCAAAAGCCTACGTTTTATGGAAGTACCTTTCCTCTAGACACTTAGAATTTAGTAGGGTGTATTAAGGAAATTATATGTTTAACTGGAAAAATCTAACTGCATTTTAAATCCTTTCTTTATATCTGGCTGATATTTAAAAAACCATTTTGGTGACTTCTGACTAGGTTCATACCTGTAGGCAATCGAGACAGTTAGGTTGACTCTTTCCCACCCCAAGATGTTTAAAAAAATAAATAACTGTTTAATGGGATTTTGCATGCCAAGGTTTAGGCTGAATGTAAGAGCATAAGAATGGGTTTGCATGTAATGGGAAGGCTAACAAGCCATCCTCCCTCACCCCCCAGCCTCCCTCTCACAGAGTGGTCCTGGCAGCCCCTTCCTGCCTATAAATACTTGGGGTTGCCTCATTGGCATGTCAGCACGGGGGGAGAAGAAGCCAGATGATTTTATGATCCATAAATGCAAGCACCAGACGTGCTCCGAAATTCATTAGTGTTTGCCCGTCATTACAAATAGCCGGTGTTGTTTGCCTTCTGACTAGACGGGCAGACAGGCAGGGCCCAAATGCTAGGGCACGGAGGGCTCCAAAGCCCTGACTCTCTTGGGACATGAGAGTTTAAAGCAAACTTTTAATTTATGGCTGGAGATTGTTTCTTTCTCTTGAGCGTAGGTCTTGAAAGTTTAGATGCAGATCGGCTTTTCCTTCAGTGGAAAATGTGAGGTTCGTGGATAAAACCTACTCATAAAATGAGTTGTGATCTCTTGTTTTTTTCCCTTTCCCCCCTCCCCTCTGCATTGTGGATAAACTTTCTGGAGAAGGCAGGCCTCTCAAACTGTTATGCCCAGGCCCTTCCCTGTGCCACAGAATTTGCACGGTCCCTCCCCAACCCTGCCCCGCTTTGCAGGGCACAGCCCTACCCGGCTGCCCTTCCCTCCTCTTGGCCAGCGTCTGCCTGCAGCTCCCCTACGGTCCATTTCAGACCCCAGGTGACCCCTGGAGGTGATGATGAGGCTGTGGGAGGTGCCAAGTCCTCTGACGTGGAGGTGGCCAGAGCAGCACTGGGCGGTCCCAGCTGCGCATGTGCTGAAGTCAGGGTTTAGGCAGCCTGAGTGTGTGTGGCGTCTGGAGGAAAGGCTGCCGTACAAGGGAGCCAGATGTCTGAGGTCTCTGAGTGGAGTTGTAGGTTTGAATGTAATCAGAAGAGACGTTCTTCCACACAGCCTTCCTATGGCTGCCTTAGGCATCCCTGGGGCCTGCTTGGAATGGTGCTTATTCATTTGTCCCGCACTTAGCACATGCTTGGTGTTCCCGGGGACTGCAGAACAGATGAGGAGTCCTTGGTCCAGTGGGAAAGGTGGGAAATATGTATAAGTAATTATAAGGGCCACATTAAAGGGGACAGACTAAGTGCTGTCTGGGAGGGGAGCCAATACTTCTAGCTGGGGCAGGGAGCAGAGCATTCTGGAGGGAGTCCTGTTTGTTTGTGGCCTGCAGGGCTTGGTATAATTTGGATGTAAGATCAGGAGAAAGGGCATTCCAAGGAGAAGGAGCAGCTTGAACAGGTAAGGCCACTGGGGAGAAAGTGGCCACGTGCAGAGACTGCTGAACAGGTTGGCTCGGCTAGAGCAAAGGAGAGGTGAAAGGCATGTGGAAAGTTAGACTAGCGATAGGGGGCCCCAGTGTGGAGGCTTCGAATGCCACACCCAGGACTCTTAGGACTTGGTCTGTAGGCCTGCAGAGCAGTGCTTCCTTCAAGAAGCTGAATAAACAGCAGCCACAGTCCTGTAGGCCCTAGAGCCACAGCACACCCCAAGCCAGACCTTTGATTCTTTCCCCGGAATCCTGCCGTGTCTTGACCTGGTCGGGCCAGAAACGTGGCGCCTCTTACTGGTGGCTCCTCTCTCCCACATTCTCTGCTCCTAGTCAGTCCCTGAACCCCGTCTGCCCACCTTCCACCTCTCTCTGTCCCCAGTGCCACCTCGCAGTTCAGGCTGCCTTCTCGCCTCCTCGCCTCCTCTCCAGTTTACATGCTTATTTCCCAGCGGACATCTCTGTACCCACATCTGCTCCCTCCTACTCTGTTGCACACCCTGCAGTTTTCAAATCTCTGTCCACATCACTGAGCTCCTTCAAAACTTCCACTGGTTTCCCCTTAGGATCAGTCCCAAAACTTCAAGATGGGAGTGCAGGTCATGTGAGATCTGGCTTATCCCTCTCCAGCCCTCCTCCTGGCCCTCCCCATTCCTCTGCTTTACCTGCTTTGGCTTCCTCCCTCAGATTTAAATTCCTCAGATTTACCTCCAGGCCTGTGCACCTGCTTTTCTCTACCGGGTGTGCTTGCCTTCCATGATATCCTGTCTATTACCTGGCTCAGGGTGAGTCCCTGCTCCTCACCAGGCCGGCTCCTGTTACACTGTCATCACACTCTGTCCTTGTCCTTAGGTGCCAAGTAGCACGTTCATAATTAATGCCTGTCTTCTCTACTAGAAGGCAAATGCCTTGTCCAATGCTCTGTCCCCAAGCCTCGCACAGTGCATGGCACAGAGGAGGCACTGCGTGAGACTGGCTGTGTATTACCGATTAGATGGGGGCTGGGGACAGCGTTGAGAAGCTGGCCAGGCCCCAGGGTGGGGGACCCAAGCCACGGTCTCCCTCCGTCTTATAAAAGGTGGTTTCACACCATCAGAGGCTTGCTTGTGGCTTCAGTGTCTGAAAGGTTTCCTCACACTTAATTTAAATAAGTATCCCTGTATAGATCAAATATTTGAAAGGTTGGTTTTTCCTTTTAGCCTTTCAGGAGAGGAAATAGCTTTTCTGAAAGCTGTTCCTCCCGGTCTCCTTGTGCACCAGCCATCTGTGGTCATCGTCAGGCAGCAGGAATGTCAGAACAGCCCGGCACCCCTGTAATATATCCCACTGTGCAGCCTTGCTGGAATCTATCAAAGTCGTGGTTTGTTTCTCCAAATCCTGCTCTGGCCAGGGGCTTCAGGCTGTTTGTCGTCAAAAAGCAAGTTCTGGGGGTGAGGGAAGACTCTTTCAGTGTCATGGGTTGAGTGAGACTGTTCAGATGAGTGGACACTTAGCCCGTGGCCCCTTCTGCAGCTCTGCCTTGCTCTGTACTGCAGTCAGCCTGACGCTCCAGGGAGCTGGGCAGAGGGTGTCCTTAGGGCCGGGACGGCCTTGAGCTCCCGTGCAACCTCCAGGCTCGTGATTTTCTATAGTACCCTCTCCACCTCCATCCGTCTTTTTGGAGGGAAGTCTGTCCAACCCCTGGCCCCGTCTGGTTGTCTTAGCTCATACCTCAGTGTCCCTCTGGGACTTTTTTGTATTAAAAGCTCAGGCTCTGGTGTCTGCCATTTGCTCTCTAGATGAACTCCCATAAATTATTTCATCTCCGTGAGCCTCCGATGTCTTATCTGTAAAGTGGGATAGTAAAATCTACAAGTATAGCACAGGGAGTAGAGTCAGTAATACTGTAAGAACATTGTATGGTGACAGAAGGCAAGTACACTCATCATGGTGAGTATTGTACACTTGAGTAACGTGTAGCATGTATAGATTGTACCACTGTATACATCACTAATGGGACGTTGTATGTCAGCTATACTTCAGTAACAAAGAAAAAATATACACGGAATTATTTTAGTAATGACAGAAAGATCGCGCGTTTCTGCAGGGCTCAATATACTATCTTCTCTGTAGGAGGCTAATAGTTTCTTCTATTGCCTCCTGAAAAAGGGGGCCTAGAAAAGTCTAAGTGTATAAAGACGTTTTGTTTTGCAAAGAAATTTCCCTTGTGTTCAAGTATACCTAATTAAACACTGTCTGGGGAACATACAGCATTTTACTTCATGGTTCCACTTTGAGACCCCGACCAAATACAGTAGATAAAAGTACATTGCATGGCGCCTAGAATGTCGGAAACACGCAGTTCGTTGCAGTTCTCTTCTTTTTCGTTCCGTAACCCCTGTGGTGCTCTCCCCTTTGTAGGTGGTCAGTATTATTCAAAGTGTGGGTGGCAAATCGTGGTAACAGTGCTCGGCCAGGCTGACAGCACAGTGGTTAGGAGTCCGAGCTTTGGGGCCATGCAGACCTGGTATGGATCCCAGTTTTGTCATTTATTTACTGTGTGACCTTGGACGAGTTAGTCATCCTCTCTGAATCTCAGTTTTCCTTATGTGTAAACTGGGGGCAATAATAGCCCTTCCCAGGGCTCCTGGCTGGCTCAGTCGGAAGAGCACGCGACTCTTGATCTCCGGGGCGTGAGTTCGAGGCCCATGTTGGGTGTAGAGATTACTTGAAAAATGACAGCTCTTTCTGATGGGCGCCACTGTTAAAGATTTCGGGACATACTATAAGAAAAGTACTTAGCCTCGTGCCTGGCGCATAGTAAGCAGGCTGTTAGCTGCTGCTGCTGTTGTTTTCTTCTTCTTCTTCTGAGGCTGGGAACAGGACTGAGCTTTTTCTGAAAGGACCCTGCTTGCCTCGCAAGATGAGGAAGAGCCGTGGGGCCAGTGGTTGGTCATCTCTGTGTTTCCCGCTGTGTTCTCTTCCCATCCGAGGAGGGTTGGGGCCAGCGATTTGGGTCTCAGCCTCCCCAGATGGGTCCCAGGTGTTCGGTGGCCAGAGCTGCCTCCTTGGTGTCTGAGCAGCCGGTTGTGAGGGCTCCTGGCGTGTGGGCCTTCCGAGACCGCCTTCCAGAGCGTGGAAAACATGCGGGTCGCTCCATTTGTCCCTCTCTCTCCTGAGTCCCTCTCCTGCCCTGCACGGCTCGCCATCTCTCTCTTCCTCCCTGCTCCAGCTGGAGGTACCTCTCATGGCCACGGTCCCTCCACACCCGCAGTTGAACCCTTCTGCTTCTGAACGCCTTTTTCTGTCTTCTCTCTCTCTCTTTCCTTCTTCCTCTTCTTCCCTCCCCTCCCTTTGTCCTCTCCCCTTTCTCTTGCTCCCTCCCCTTCTCTCTTTCTGGAACCTGAGTCTGCACTGGTCATTTGTGTGTTTTTCTGGTCATGGGTCCCCATCTGCCCCCAGCCCGCCTCCCCCACAGCTGTTTCCTGTCTTCTGCCTCACCACATTGTCATGTCCACTCCATCCCTGTGGGACAGCGTGGTGCCTAGAGCCTCTTACCCCTTCGTGACTGCCTCTCAGACTCATCCTCTTCACACCCCCTCAGAACACTTGGAGAAAGAAAACCACTGCAGTCACGTAGTCTCCAGAGGCAGGTCTTACTTAATAGTGTTTTTATATAAAGCCAGACATGTGGTCTCTACTTCTCTTTGCTCACAGGATGGGAAAACTGGGAGGAACTTACCATCCGGTGCCACTGGATTTTACAGGCAGGAAACTGAGCCCCCACGGAGGATAGGACTGGTCCAAAGTCTCAGAGGGGGTTTAGGCACAGCTGAGATTAGAACCCAGCGCTCCTGACTTAAGAAGTCCCCATAAAAGCCTGACATCACCCGTGTGAACTGCACGTGTCTTTCTCCACTTCTCTGAATTTATGTCATTCCATCTGTAACCCAAGTCCTTCTAACAGCTGCAGCTGGTCTACCTAACCTCTTAGTGACAAGCGCCAGCTCCCTTTGGGGGGACAGGGGAGTGGAGGTGGGGGCAGACCTTATGTAATGGGGACATAAAGAACCTAGGCCAGTCATGTGTGGGTTTATCACCATTCGGTCTTCCTGCTTGTCCTGGGCTGACCCTGCTCTCTGGTTCTGAGCTGTCTGACTTGGCTTCCCACCTCACACCGGCCCTGCGGATGGGGCTTCTTGGCTTGTCTTCTGTTCTTCTGCCCTGACCCCTCCTTTGATTTTAATGTCACGCCTTTGTATATTGGTAAGAACTGTGTTGTCCAAAATGGTGGCTGCATGTGGCTACTGGGCACTTGAAATGTGGCTCGTCCAAACTAAAGTGTGCCGTAAGTGTAAACAACAGACCAGATTTCAAAGACTTAGTCCAAAAAAAGAATGCATGCTGATCTCATCAGTAGTTTGTTATATTTTATATTGATTGCAGGTCAAAAAGATAAATATTTTGGATATATTGAATTAAGGAAAATAAATTACTAAATTAATTTCACCTGTTTTTTTCCCCTTTTTATTTTTTTACAATTTATTTATTGTTGAGAGACAGAGTGCAAGCAGGGGAGGGGCAGAGAGAGAGGGAGACACAGAATCCAAAGTAGCTCCAGGCTCTGAGCTGTCAGCACAGAGCCCAACATGGGGCTCGAACCCATGAACTGTGAGATCATGACCTAAGCCGAAGTCGGACGCTCAGCTGACCAAGCCACCCAGGGGCCCTTTCCCCCCGCTTTTTAAATATGGCTATTAGAACATTTAAAATACATGGATTGCATTATATTTCTCTTCCTTCCTTCCTTCCTTCCTTCCTTCCTTCCTTCCTTCCTTCCTTCCTTCTTTTCTTTTCTTTTCTTTCCTTCTTTCTTTTAATTTACATCCAAGTTAGTTAGCACATAGCGCAATAATGATTTCAGGAGTAGAATCCAGGGATTCACCCCCTACACATAAAACCCAATGCTTATCCCAACAAATGTCCTCCTCATTGCCCCTTGCCCACTTAGCCCACCCCTCCAGCAACCCTCAGTTTGTTCTCTGTATTTAAGAGTCTGTTATGTTTTGTCCCACTCCCTGTTTGTGTATTATTTTTTCTTCCCTTCCTGCATTATATTTCTCTTGGCCAGTGCTGGGTGATAGCTGGTAGGCCTTCCTCAGCCAGGGATCCACGAGAAAGTCAAGCTTGCTGCCTGAAGGTCCATCGGATGTAATGAACGCACCATTCTGAGGAGAGTTAAGAAAGTCACTCAAGGCATTTTCCACGTTCTGTGGTTCAGACAAGGAACTTCGACGCACCACCCGTTTTTTCTCATCCTAATTCAAATTCTGGCAGTCTTTGTTCTCTGCCTTGTATGATGATGGCAGTTGGTTTGAGATACATGTTACTAAGCTTCCAAAAAGTTTATTTTTTTCTTTTTAAAATCGCAAATCAGTGTTGCATTTTGCTAATTACCTTTCAGTGTCTGAGAGGATCATATCACATTTTTCTTCTCTGATTTATTGATGTGCCGTTATGTTAACAGTCTTCGAAACATTAGCTTATTCTTGTGTTTCTAAGACAAATCTGCTAGGTCGTACAGGGTCATGCTTCTCCTCCTTGTTCTGTATTTGTTAGGTGTCAGGGTTTGGGGCTTTTTTCCGTTACTTTTTGTGCTCTGGAATAAATTATTTAGCATAAGAATTAGGTGTTCTTTAAAAGTCTGTGAGGGCTCACTGGTAAAATTATGTGGCCCTGGAACCTCTGAGTTAACTTTTCCAGTTTCCGACGTGGTGTTTAGCACGCTCACCAGACGCAGAGAAGTTTTCGTTGGCCAAAAAATGGAAGGCAGTGTGAAGACCGGGTCCGAGCCTGTGTCTTCGCATGAAGCAGGTACTTCCAGAAATTTCACTTTGTGTTTCCAGCAGTGTTCACGGTGCCTCTGCAGCATGTGAAGGTCAAGATTAGGAAGGATTCGATTGTGGAGTGCCTGAATAGCTCAGTTGGTTAAGTGTCCACCTTCGGCCCAGGTCATGATCTCGTGGTTCGTGGGTTCAAGCCCCCTGTTGGGTTCTTTGCTGCCAGCACGGAGCCTGCTTGAGATTCTCTGTCCCCGTCTCTCTCTGCCCCTCCCTCCTGTCTCAAAAATAAATAAAACATTTAAAATAAAAAAGGATTTGATTGTGTCAAAAACTGTGATTACTGAATTTAAACCACTGTGGAAATAGCAGCAGATGAGATATTGTGGAAAACCAAAGCAGAGAGAAAGGGTAAGCTAAAATTTCCTCCTAGAACTCGGAGGGAAACCTGGAGGGGACCAGGAGGATAGATCATCTCTAGGGGGTGTGGTGCGGTCACAGGAGCTCTGTGAAAGGAGGGCTGGGGTGATGTGAGGTGGTGTGTGTAGCGTGGACAAGAACAGGTGTGGAACCGTGGGTACGGCATAAGCTCGGTTTTCGAGGGAGCGAGCGAGCGTGTGTGCACGTGTGTGTGCCCCTGTGCCCGTGGGTGGGGAGCGGCTACCGCCCTGGAGATGGAGGTGCCCTGTGCCTAAGGGTCCAGGCCTCTGAGACCGGCAGACCCGGGTGTGAGTCTCGGCTCTCACCCTGACCCCGTGTAAGGATTTGAGCCAACTGCTTGACGTTTCCAACGAAGCTTCCCTTTCCTCATCTGCAGAATGGGGCAGTGACAGTACTTATCTCCTAGGGTTGTTGTGAGAATTCACTGAGCAACGGGATAAACAGTTGTGAAATGATGAGCACTTAGTAAGTGCTCAGTAAAATGTTAGCTATTGTTACTCTTGCCATTATTATTAACCAAACGTGGGTTTCTCTGGGTTTTAGGCTAATGCATGGCTTACATTTTATTTTACAGGCTTTCTGTGTTGTTCAGGTTTTCTGTCATGAACATTTACTAGGTCCCTAGTCAAAAAAACCCAAAGTGTAGTGTTTTCTAAAAGCGAACATCTGAATGCTATTACTTGGAAAAAGCATTTCCCAAGAATATGGAGAAAGGGAATTGAACACAGTCCCCAGCGTTAGAGTGGAAAAGGAACGGGTGGCCCCGTGGGCCTCATATTCGGCTTGGGAATCCGGCGAGCTGAGCTGCCGGGGGCTGCTGGCCGTTCTGTCCACTGGGGCCCTTTCTCTGTCACATGGACGGGAGACCGTTCACAGGGCTGCACTTGGCCGCTGTGCCGCGTTGACAGCTGCTTCTAATTGTGCAGAGCTGCACAGGACTAGGGCTGGAAAGGGAGTGTTTGGGAAATTTGCATCGTCTTCATGACCCTAAATCTACATGTGTCCTAAGCACGGTAGTTTGAGGATTTGATGAAGAGGTGGTGGCTGTGAGTTGTTATTCTGTAGAAATTAGTATGACTGAAAGCTGAGAAAGATGAATTACTGTACTCATTCCTTGACCTCTGTCCCCCAGACACATACCCTGACGCCGAGGAAGGCACCCATTTGTCCCCAGTGATTCTGTCCCCTCTTGTGGTTTGTCTGGCCAGGGTTCCAAGGCCTTCTGGAGGCCCTCATGTTCATTTCTCCCTGGGCCCTGCCTCCTCCCTTTCTCCGCACACAGCCCCTGGCGGGTGTTTATTTCACATTACTAAAGTGAACTGCCCTCCTGTGAGAACATTACACCCCATGTATGCGATTATAGTACAAACTAGACTGCAGTCCAGCTGAAGATCACTTGATGGGTTTACATCCACTCTGCCACTCTCTTGCTCGTGTTATCAGGGCAATAAAACCTGCCTAACACATGCGGGAGGCTTTTGGAAGCCTACGTCTTCAGTCGCTCCCTTGCCTTCCCATCCCACTCAATAAAATAAAATCCAGTCCTTATTTGCCCTCCAGGCTGGGCTATGACCTGGCCTCCCATCTGCTTCCTTTCTTACCACCTCTCCTCCCACTGCTCTGCTCCAACCACATTGGCTCCGCTGCTGTCCTCAGCCCAGCCCCTGCTTTGATCTGTTCCTTCATATCATTCACCCCTTCTCTCAGCTGGGAGCCTGCTGGAGTCCCACGTGAGGCCCGCAGCTCTGTCCTGGCTTTGGTGAGGACAGCCTCACCCTCTTCATCGCCTGCATGTGTGGCCGGGGCACATTCAGTCACCTGCTTATTGTGTCATTTTTCACTTAGAAATGGAAGGTGATGGCAACCGTGCCCACTCTGAGGGTCCTGTGAGGGTGAGATGAGACCCTCAGCACGTGCCAGGTGTTAGCACGGTTCCTGGCACAAAGTCGGTAGTCAGTAAAGCTTACTGGCTGGGCCTTGGTCCTTGTCCCAGGCATAGTTGGAGTCCTGCTGCCCAGGGACTGCTCTTCTGGGCACCTTATCCCCATCAGACTCCAGGGTCTCTCCTGATCTGGATCATCTGCCCCTGCTCCCACCTGCCCTGTGCTGCCTTTTCCCTCATTTAAGACACCCATTGAAAGTACTTATAATGTATCAGACATTATTCTAAGCAATTGACAAATATCACCTTATTTACTTCTTTTTTAACGATTTATTTATTTAGTAATTTCTACACCCAATGTGGGGCTCGAACTCACAACCCCAAGATCAAGAGTCACATGCTCTTCTGACTGAGCCAGCGAGTTATATGTTACTTCTTATAACTACTGCGTGAGGGAGGTGCTGTCCCTGCCAGTTTTCAGATGAGCAGGGTCGGGCCCTGGGGGTGGCAATGGCTTGGCCAGGATCACACAGCCAGCTGGTTGTGAGTCAGCCCCAGTCCATCTGAGTCCTTAACTGCTGTACTCCAGGGTCTCTCTTTTCTCAGCCCTCGTGCCCTCCCCGTTCACTCCTAAGACCAGAGCCAGCCCCGCTCCTGGGTTCCAAGTGGAAGGCCCCCATGGAGCATCTCTCATTCCTACCTCCAGCCCCAGGACCCCTACTTCCACACCAGGACAAGAGGATGCCATGCACCTTTGCTACTGTGATTTCCGCGAGGGTGACAAGGTCTGAAGGTCCTCGAAGGACACAGCAGCCACTCCGTCATTTGCCTGTTCTTAACCATGTCACCAGAGTCTAGGCCCTAAAATGCCTTACCCCTTAGTCAGACCCCACTCCCAGCCCCCAAACTGGCACTGTCTCCCCCGACTGCCTCAGTGGGTCGTCTACTCCCTGGGGTGTTTTTAGAACTAGTTTGACTAAGTGTGATTGTCCCACAGGTTCTTCTGAAGATCGTTCTAGACTGTAGAATGGGAGGAGGGGGGAGGACGGAGAAGGGTCGCCACTGAGCAAAACTGGTAATGCGGTGCCTGTGGCCAGTGGCAGCCTGGTGGTAGCCCATGGAGTCAGACTTCGTGACCTTTCCTTCACGCGGTGCGTGTTCCACGTGGACATGTTTTAGGAGCGTGATTTGGAAAAGATTGCAGTCCGGATCAAGCACGTGTGTGGAAGGCCCATGTGTTGGCACCGACTTCTGTGGCCTAGATCCTGCAAGGGTCTCCGGGGAGGACTTGTCCCACTCCCCAGGTTCTAGAGCCTTACCTCACTGGCCCCGGACACGGTCTGGGTCGGGCCTTTCTCAGGCCACCTCAGGCATCTGACTCCCGGACCCCTACGCGCAAGGCTGGCAGCTGGTGGCTTTCCTGGCAGTGTGGCCCCAAGTGGCTTCACAGGGAGAGCTGCGTGCAGTGGTGACTCTTGGTGTCACGTAGGAACGATTGCGTGAGGTAAAAGTTGTTTCTATATTGGTTAGTGATGTTTCCCCGGTTTCTTTGTAATAAACACTCTCCTTTGACTGTCAGAATGGGTGTCTAAATGAATCTCATGCTGCTAGGTTTTTCATTTAAGGCAGCTGGTCAGACTCCTTTTTGGTTCCAGGCCCACTGACGCTGACGTTGAGGTCCCTGTGGGACACTGGGGAAGGTGTGGCCAGAGGTGGCTGCATATCCTGGTCTGGAGCTCAGGAGAGAAACCGGGCTGGGCACAGATGTGCGGGGCAAGCCACGGAGGTGGATGTGGTCTTCCAGGGAGGACTGTGGACGGAGAAGAATACAGAAGAAGACCATGGACAGATTTAGGTGGATATGGGGTGGGGGGTGGGAAGTACCAGAAAAGAAAAAAGCAGCCAGAAAAGAAGACTGAGGCTAGGGGTTGTGAGAAGACAGCCGGAGAACAGAGAGCGGAGAGCATGGTGCTGAAGGGCTGGTACAGGCAGCGGGAACAGGTGGGGCTGCTGCCCTGCTGGGAAGCTGTCACCAGTAAGGGACAGAGCAGGGTCAGTGGAGCAGGGGGCTGGGAAGGAGGTGGGGAGGGAGGCGGCACTGACAGCCTGGAAAAGCTGTCTTTCAGCAGGACTCTCCTTGTTATTATTATTGTTCGCGGAGAGGAAGGAGGTGAGGGTGCAGGGAAGAGAGAGGGCTGGAGGGCAAGGCTGAGCAGGGGAGGGAACGGGGTCCAGTGCCCAGGAGGAGAGCGGGTCCCCGAGAGGATAGGTTTGCTCTTCCATTGAAGCCAAGGAAGGGAGAGGACGCAAGTGAATTTGCACATTTGGTGGCAGAAAGGTTTCTTCTCACAGCTCCTGTTTTCTCCCTGATGAAGCCAGGGAGCATCCACATGACAGAAGAGAGGCCCCGGAGGAAGCTGGCAAAGGACTGTACAGGCTCATACTCTCCTTTCACATCCAGTTGACCTCAGCAGAGAACTCAGAGCCAAGGACAGACAGGGTGCGATCAGGGCCCCAGTGCTCTTGGGAGGGGGCTGTGTGGTGGCCCAGGGACAGCCGGGTGGCTCACCCAGGATGCAAGGCCACCAGCCTCAGCCCAACCCCTTGTCTCCTTCTAGAACCAGCCCTGTCTCCTCTGGTCAATTTTAACTTAATTACACGCAGATCAGTTCCATAGCATAGACCTTTTTTAGGCATTAGTGACTGGAAGAGTTTTGTTCTATTACTTCACATTTTCCAAACCCACTTCACACAGATGGAATCTCTTGTAATCCTATAAGGCCAAACACAGAAGAAACAGTGCCAAGGAGGTTGGGCGCAGGACTTGTTTTAGTGCAGATAGAACGGTCTTATTTCTTTTGACGTCCTGATAAATCTTTCTGCCCTGAATTTGGGAGATTTCAACCCCGAGGAACACTCATACTCCATTCATTCAACAGATGAGGCTTGGCATCCGCTGTGAGCCAGACCTGTGCCCTGCATGTAACCTCCTTTGCCAGGCGTTACTTCTTTCAGTCTCTGCCACAATTCTGTGGAGTTAATTTCGGTGTCCCTGTTTCATCAGCGATGAAAACAGTGCCGACAGAGGTTAACTTGCCTGAGGTCGCCTCGGAAGTAAGTGGCCGGGCGGGATTCCGGGCAAGGTCTTTTGGTTCTTAAGTCCTTTGCTCCTTCCATGTCATCAAGGAACCCCTCAAACACAATGTTTCACTCTGTTGAGGTTTTCATTTTAAATGTTACGCGTCTCTCAGCGTGAAAGGTTCTTTAGGGAATTGTCAAAACCCTGAGAAGTATAGTTTTTGAACCAGGGTCTTAGAAATGTTCCAATCAAATAAATTTAGGGCAGATTTATTAAGTACTTGCTTTGGTTCCTGCCTGCATGACATCAGCAAAGCGAGAGAGAAATCGTCATAGATTTTGTTAATAATTTGAGATTGCAACAGGAGCACGGTGTGGGAGGAAGTGGAGGGTGTTTGGAGCTTGCGCTGAGTCTGACAGCAATGCGACCCTGGGAAGGGGAAGGTAGATAACGTTCACCAGCTACTTGTTATGTGCTCCGTGCCCTGCATGTCTGGATCTCACTTAGTCGTTATTTAATGAGCTTCACAGATAAATACAATATGATACCCATTTTAATATGTGAAAACTGAGCTTCTGAGAAGGTTGTCTTCTGAGATCATGCAGCTGGTGTGTGGAGGCCAGGATATGACTGGGTCTGTCTAATTCTAAATAAGATTACAGACTCTTAATTTAATGTGTGCACATAAACACATACTTGTGCGTGCATACATACACATGTATATGTGTAAAGCTTTTGCTGTTTATTAAAGAATTCAGGAAAAAACGAAGGGGTGACTATTAACGAGAAATTGGGCGACAACCATGCCTCAGTCCTTGAAACACCTCTTTTATATCTGATTATAATCCATTGCTTTCCAGGACTGGTTCTGGGATCCACAGAGGAGGGAGGTTCTTGTTCTCACAATTAAACTTTGAAAGGGCAATGATATACATTTGCAAAATAATTAAAGTATCTGTTCTGAAGGGGAGGAGAAGTCAATGTAACTGAGGCAGGTTGAATACATATTTTTAGAACAAGGAGAATCATGGTAAACAGAGGTGAATGCTACATCTCAAAGAGGTTCATGTCTGCTCGTGAAAAGAAATGAGTCAAGGTATTCATTCAAGAGGATGGATCCTGAGCCCCTTCCTCTTTGCTAAATGGATGTGGTGTGAATTACATGAGGTAACAGGTGAAGTGCCTTGGCCAGCCCCTGACGTGCGGGGGACTCTTGATAAATGGGTGGCGTTCGTTAACGTCCTTGTCATTACTATTCTTTGGGGTCTGCATTGTGAGGGTGTAAAGGACTGGCAAGGTCAAAGATGGTCGTGTTTTCCCGTGTGGGTGACCAGGAGGAGAATGGCGCATTTACAGAAGTGAGACAGCCGGGAGAGGAGCAGAGTGCATAGCCCCCGCTTGGTGCCTGAGTGCTTTCAAGTCCAGGCCATTGATCTTATATCCCGAGCTGTCCACTGCCTCCAGCCAGGCTTCACACAGCACCTGTGGCATAGAGTTGGGTCCCGAGATGCATTTGAAGGGCACAGCACTTCAGACAGAGCTGCTCGGCCAACAGGTTTTGTCTCTGGCCATTCCCACTGCCCTCCCTGACTTCCTAGTAGACCCCTATTCCTGCTGCCAGGCAGCTGGCTCTCCCTAAAGATCTTATTAAAGTTCCAGATGTGTGGCAAAAAAAAATGTTGTTAATAATAGCAAGGCCTGATACGAATTTAAAGAAGGTCTTGTAACTTAGGGATAGAGAACTTTCGTCTGCCTCCTTTATTCTGTTCTTCGCCAGCGCTCCCAAGCCACAAGCTGAGAACGCTGGCCCTTGGATAATGGGTTTTCTCTGGTCCTCTTATGCACCCAAGTCATCCTATTACAGTGTTCCTGTTAACTCCCTTGGGTAGGAACCAGCTTCACAGATGGGTAAAATTTAGATAATTTGATTATTCAAATTATAACATTAAACCTGTTGGAAAAGAGACGAGGCCCTTGAAGAAGTTGTTAAAGGCAACCTCTCCTTCTAGCCCCCTGTTGGTTGTACGAGATAGGGGAGGGGCTGACTTCAGGAAGGGGTGTGAGGTGGTCCCAGAATCTTCTCTGATTCCAGTGGGCTGGGGCAAGGAGGTTCCCTCATGCCAGGAGTGGAGGGTATCACGTGGCCAATGAACTCGTTTATCCATATTTCACTTTAAAATTTTTAAGTTCACCTGGGAGGATGGGTCTTTCTAGCTAACACATTATGCCCTCTCGCAGACAGTTTACCTTCAGAAGGGACTTCTGGTCCCAGGGGAACTGGCAGAGGAGGCAGTTTGTGGTTAAGAATATTTTGGCACAGAAGTCCTGGGAAATGTGGCCACAGGGTTATGGGCCAAAGTGTCCTACTTTCCATCCTCACTCCTGGGGGTCCCGGGGTACACCTCCGTCTACAGACCCAGCCCCCCTCTCCAGAGGACGGGGAGAAGACTGACCCACCCTGGTGAAGATATGGATGGCCAGGGCTTTGGCCCTTCCCCACCTTTGTGTCCACATTCCAGTTAGATGTCCCTTGTGTGTTAGAATCGCTGTTGAAATTGACTCTGTGCTTCCTAGGAACTAGCCAGCTGTGGATGGAGTAAGAAGGAGAAACATAGTCTCGCCCCCAACGTTGTGGCCTTTACCCGGAGGTTTAACCAGGTAAGCAGTACCCCTTGCCTGTGCGTGGCCGGATAGCGATCTGTTGTCCCCTTGGGCTGGGAGCCCTGCCGGGGTTCAATCCCAGGCACCTGGCCCCAGGTCCAAACCCCTCTTCCCGAACCATCCCGCCCATCAATCCTTTTGCCTGCACGGTCCTTCTTCACAGCAGGTGGAACCAAATACATCTTTTCCTGGGTTTAAATTGCCTCACTGGCTTCCAGTTCCACCTAAGCTAAGGCTCAAGCACCTTAATTTCCCTGCAGGGTCCTGCACGGTGGGTCTGGTTTCTGTCCACCCCTCCAGTCTCCTCTCTTGTCCCTTTCCCTGCTCCGCAGGCTTCAGCCATCCTGGCCTCCTTCTCTTCCCTGATGCACCCTCTCTGCCCCATCAGGCCCCAGATGTGCTGTCCTCTCAGTTCAGAATTCTTCCTCTCTGTTTAGCCCCCCAGTCTGATCTTAGCCTGAGCGTCACTTCTGTGGGGAGCTTTCTGTGAACCCCTAGCCCGTGCGAGGTCTTGCTGTCAGACATTCTCTCACTGGCCCCTGTGCTGCTTTTTCCATCTGGCCCTTTGCTCATCTGTCCTCACTGTGTGCAGCTCCTTCGCCTCCGTCTTCCTTGCCAGTCTGTGGGCTCCGCGAAGGCAGGAGCCATATCCATCTTGTTCACCAGCGCACCTCCCGCCACCTGGCCTAATGTCAGGCATATGATAGACCCTCAGTACATACATGTGGAGTGGATGAATGAGGTGCTCGGAACTTTTGAGTGCCCGATGCCCTGGTCACCGGCCCCGTACATACTACTGCAAACTGACTTGGCCCAGCCAGCACCTTTGCGCCAGTATGAAGATCTGCACCCCCACTGAAGGGAACGACGATGAAGACTTGGACCGGCTGAGGGCAGTGGGCTTCTGGCTTCTCAGCCAGATCTACCAGAATGAGATCTCTGGTAGAAAGCACCCTCTAAGACCTCCCTTGGACGGACCAAACCCCCAAATGGTGCTGTTGACAGTTTTTCTTCCTTCTTCTTGTTTTTCTGGTTTCAAATGAGGACAGTGGTTTAGAAATTGCATAGTGTACGTGACTGGACCTCGGGGTGATGGGCCTGGGTTTCCTTTGGGCCTTCCCACTCAGAAATGCTGGGCCCTGTGCATCCCCGCTGCCCAGCCCTCCCCAGGCTTCCCCAGCCTCGGCTACCACCGGAGGACGGGGAGAGCCTCCGAGAGGCACCAGCTTTTTGTCTGGAGATCAAGACTGAAGTTTGCATTATTGTTGTTATACTAGGAACTAAGAAGGACCTAGGCATCTGCAGTGGGGCTGTATGCACTGTTTGTTTTGAACAGAGAAGTTCTGAAGGCCTTTGTTTTTTTGCTCTTTCTTTTCAAAATCTTTTCCTTTTCAACTGAGCTTAGGCTTTAAAAAATAAAACAGATGTGCACACACTGTCAGAGGATTCATAGTTTCCTTCACAAAACTATTTGACTGGAAGCCAGCTCAGTCCCACCTCTGGCCAGCCACAGTGCTCCCGGAGGAGGGCCGCTGGGGGCTCTGATGTAATCTGCTTTGCACGCGGAGGCCAGGTCAGCCTGGCAGAGGGTGGTGCAGCTCGTTCCGCGAACAGTTGCATCGTGTCCAGATCAGACCAAGCGGGTGAAGCGAGCCAGAAGCGAAGTCGCGTTTTCCCAAACAGGACGCTCTGAGAAATGGTCTTGCTGCCAGCCTGTCAGCTACTCAGAGCGAGCAGCTCCTGGACACGGCCATTTGGCTTCAAAACTGGCCAACAGCCAGGCCCGGTCAGCCACTGGGGCTGCTTTCTCTGAGATGAACCGATTGGCATCCCTTCCTGGCAGACTTTTATATGTGAGAACAAGGCTCCCCATCAGACTCCAGATAAAGGAAAGCAGGTCAGTTGCCTTTGTGAGCCTCAGTTTCCTTATCTGTAAATGAGAATAACAGTATGACTCACCTTGCACAGTTGCTGTGGAGATTAAATGAAATGGCACACGAAGAGCTCTCAGCACGGTGTCTGGCATGTAGTAAGCGTCCAAATGTTTTCGGGGAAAGTAAGAGAGAACAGGAAGATCAGCTGATTGGAAGGAGGTTGCCCGCAGATATGAGGCTTCTTGTGGCCAAACCAGAAACCCAGTGGCCAGACCCTGTGGGCTTGCCTGCTTTCTCTGTGGGACCTGAGTCCCTTGGAATTTGTTCCTAGAGCTCATGGAGGGATGGCAGCACCCAGCTGAGTTCACTGAGCTGTCTGCTCTGGGCCAGGCTCCTATCTCGGCCCCAAGGAGTTCACCACAGACCACAGAAGTGCTCCACCTTTTTTGAATCATGTGTTCTTTTGAGAATTTGAAAAATATATATGCATATGTGAACCCGTTTCCAGATAAATGCAGAGATGTATAAATTTGCATTTAATTTTAGTGAGTTCAGTGCTTGCCCCCTCAAAATGTGTGCACGAACACTTTAGGGGTCTGTGAGCAACAGCCTAAGAAGCTGTGGTCACAGAGAATCAAACCCCTACGGGTTTGCATCCTAGCCCTACAACCTACTTGCTTTCCCATCTTGGGTTGTCTTTTGACCTTTCACCTTCCTTATTTATAAAGTGGGAAGAATCATTTCAAGTGGTTTTGAAGATTAAATGAGAATTGTGGATGTAAAGGGTTTGGCCCCGTACTTGACACATAGTAAACAATTAGCATTAGCTGTAAAAAGGGTGTAGAGTAGTGGGAGCTCTGAACTGAAGGACAGTGAGGCCTGGGACTGGTTGCTGGCAGCAGAGTTGGAATTGTGTCCTGAAGATGCTGAAGAATTCGGGAAAGATGAGGAGGGAATTGGGAGAACTTGGTTCTGGTCTAGATTCTACTGCTAACCTGTTTCAGGCCTCGGGCAAGTCACTTCCTCTCTCTGGGTCTCAGGATCCTTATTGGGCAGGGCCAAAGGTTCCTGGTTCCAGGAAGCTGGGTCCCTTCTCTGGCAGCTTCCTCCTCTGTGGCTGCAAGATGGCTGCCAACAGATCCTGGCTCACATCCTGTTGTGAGGGCAACCCCCAGCAGAAAAATCTTGCCTCCTTTTCAGTAGCTCTGTCATCTGATGTTTAGCTGCTTTGGCTTGTGTCCCATCCTGTTCATCCTGATCAGTCACTCTGACCATGAAGACATGAGGCTCTGGTTGGCCAGGTCTTAGAAATAAGCCTGCCCATGGAGCTAGGGGCAGGGGGCCTAGGCCACATGAGCCAAGAATGGAGAAGTGATAGTTCCTCAAGAAACTAAGATGTCAGCCAATTAGGAATAGAGGGGAACTTCCTCACCTTGATAAAGGACGCTTACAAAAACCCTGCAGCCAACATCATACTTAATAGTAAAACATTGGATGATTTCCCCCTAAGATTGGCTAAGATGTGCTCTTTCAATACTTCCATTCAGTAGTGCAATAAGAAAAAAAAAGGTATGACGATATACAGATTGAAAAGGAAGAAATGAAACTGACTTTACTCACATATGACATGATTGTGTATATAGAAATTCTCAAAGAAATCTGTAAAAAAATTTACTGTAACTAGTAAGTGAATATAGCAAGGCTGCAGAACACAAGATCAATATACAAAAGCTGTCCTATATATAAGCAGTAAAGAATTAGAATTTGAAATAGAAAACCCCCACGCCACTTACAATACACACACACACATACACACACACACACACACACACACACACACACACACACACACACTGCTTAGGTATAAATCTAACAAAGCACATAAACGTTTTGTATGTGGAAAGCTGCAAAACGCTGATGAAAGAAATCACAGTATATTGGAATAGATAAATATTCCATCTTCATGGTCTGGAAGACTCCCAACTTGATCTATAGAGTGAAGCAAATCCCAATCAAAATCCTATCAAGCTATTTTGTAGGTCGAAAAAACTGATTCTAAAATATATATGGGAAGACTAAAGACAGAATAACCAGCGCAATGCTGAAAAAGAGCAAAGTTGGAGGCCTCGCTCTACCTGATTTCAGGACTAACTGTAAAGCTACAGTAATCAAGACAGCATGGTCCTGACAAAAGAAAAGACACCTAGTAATGGAACAGAACAGACATATAGTCGTCTGATCTTTGACAGATGCATGAGCCCTCAATGGAAGAAGGGTAATCTCTTCAACAAAATGGTATTGGAACAATTGGAACATTTTTTTCATGTATGTAAAATAACGGACCTAGACACAGACTGTATAGATCTTTCATAAAAATTAACTCAAAATAGGGTGCCTGGGTGGCTCAGTCAGTTGAGGGTCTGATTCTTGATTTCAGCTCAGGTCATGATCTCACAGTTGTGAAATTGAGTCCCATGTCAGGCTTCACGCTGAGCATGGAGCCTGCTGAAAATTCATATTCTCTCTCTCTCTCTCTCTCTCTCTCTCTCTCGCCCCCCTCTCTCCCTCCCTCTCCCTGCCTCTGCCCCTCTTCCCTGCTCACACACTCTCTCTCTCTAAAAAAAAAAAAAAAACAAAACAAAAAAACCCCAAAAAACTCAAAATGGAGCATAAACCTAAATGTGAAAGATAAAACTATAAAACTTTTAGGAGAAAACATAGAAGAAAATCTATATGACCTTTGGTGATGAGTTATTAAATGTAACACCAAAAGTACAATCCATGAAAGAAAAAACTGATTAAGTTGGGCTTCATTAAAATTAGAAATTTCTGCTCTGCAAAAGACACTGGTAAGATAATTAAAAAACAAAGCACAGCCTGGGGAAATACTCACAAAACACATATCTGGTAAAAGAATTGTATCCAAAATATACTCTTAAAACTCAACATTAAGAAAACAACCCAATTAAGAAATGGGCAGAAGATCTGGACACCTCACCAAAGAAGTACAGATAGCAAACAAACATATAAAAAGATGCTCAACGTCATTTGTCACTGGGGCAATGCCACAACACTATGCACCTTTTAGAAGAGCTAGAATAAAACAGTGACAATACCAGTTGCTGGCAAGTATCTGGAGCAGTACAAACTCTCATTCATTGCTGGTGGAAATGCAAAACGGTACGTCCAGCAATTACACTCCTAGATAATTATCCAGCTTCTTTTGAAATCTGCTGTATACACATACACACAAATATCTTGATAGCAGCTTTATTCATCATTGCCAATAACTGAAAAGAACTAAGATATCCTTCAATAGGTGAATGGATAGACAAACTGGTAAATCCACACAATGGAAGAGTATTCACCAAAAAAATAAATAAAGGAATCAGCCCTCAAGCCATATAAAGACATGGATGAACCTTAAATGCATATTACTAAGTGAAAGAAACCAGTCTGACATATGTATGATTACTTCCACCTCCCCGCTCCCAGCTTTTTAAAAACATTCTGGGAAATGTAAAACGTTTTTCAAAAAGGTAAAACTAAGGATGATAAACAGATTGATCAGTGGGTTGCCAGAGGTTTGAGACGGGGAGAGCACTGAGTAGGTGAAGCACAGAGGATTTTTTAGGGTGGTGAAACTATTCTGTGTGATGCTGTATGATACATAGTGTCATTTGGACACACGACACTATGCGTTTGTGGAAACTCCTAGAACTTTCCATCACCAAGAGTAAACTTTAGTGTATGCAAATTTGAAAAATTTCTTGTGGAAATTAACGAAATCTAGAATGGAATACGTAACATAAAATCTAACCATATTATAAACGTATGAAACAACATCACTGAGGAGGGTGAGGTGAAAAGTGCTGAATTAAGTAACTTTGGAAATGAGGGGAGCCTGTAACACTGAAGACGAAAGGAACTGTATATAAGCTCTATACTCTAGTTAATATAGCTGCTCCCCGAGTGCATTGGGTAACAATTCGGAAGCTCTTTTACATGAATACTGGAATTGAACGATTAAGGAAATGGATGGCAGATGGTAGGACCCAGGTTTTTCACTGTTGGGAGTGAAAAGTTACAGATGAGCAAGGGGGAGACATCAATATAAACTCATTTATTTTAATATAGATACAGATGGTTGCATATGGAAATATTTATAGGTGTGTATATGTACATGTTAGTATTCACGCACACACGCACACACACACACGTATGCATATATTCGCTTGCTCTCCCAGCTGAGAGAACCTAGAAACATTGATGCCCAGTAGCAACAAGTACACCCAGCACCCAGATCTTGTTTCCTCATACCATTCTCTAACAAAAGGAACCAAGGCTCCTTGGAGAAATGGCTGGTTTAATCCTGGGGCAATAGCATCTCGATAAGCCTATAGCATCATGTAGTTCCAGAAAATAAGGAAGTGCTCAAACCAACCAACCAGCCAACCCACTAAAACAATGCTGGGTAGGTCAAAGGAACATAGGAGCCAACTGAAAGAGCTTTCAATGACCAAAGCTGGAATAATTTGAGCAAGAAAATAAATAACATAGTATTGGGTTATCATCCCAAGTGTAAAGTAGGTATCCATGAGTCTTTTCTGATATAAATAAGTGATTGCATAAATAAACGGGGAAGAATAGACAAATTTCCTATGCAGAATAATTCCAATAGCTCACTTCCTTCTATAGTGACTTCTTTCCAGAGTCTGAGGTGATGCTATTATTTACGTAAAAGTTTCCTATTAATGGCCATTTCTTTTCTGTTCTTTTACTTTATGAACAGTACTTTGGTGAATCCTTTTACATTAGTTCCTCTAAATTTCTGTGTTTTCATAAAACAAAAATTCTAGGGAGAATGGAAGTTTAACATCTTTCAAGTTATATTTAAGTTGCTCTTCAAAATGGTCCTATAAATTTATACTCCCCAAAACAGTGTAAAATAGTACCAGTTTCTTTACGTTCTTGGCGCAATACATGGCCCACAAGGGGTTAATGTATTTTCCTTAATACACAAAGAACTTTACTAAATCAGTAGTAAGAGGACAGCTGTCCCAATAGAAAGATGGGTAAGGATCCGAGCAGGTAATTCACAGGGCAGATAGTACAAATGGCCTATAAATATTTGTAACAAAAAACTGAAAAAAAAAAGTACAAAAGATATGTTAATTGAATAGTAATGGAAGAAATGCAAAATAGAAACAATGAGATATTATTTTGCCTGTTCGGTTAGTAAAAAAAAAAAATTGCAATAACCTCTTTGTGCAGGGGGCTGTGGATCAGCTCAAACTTGTTGATGGATAAGCAAATAGACCTTTTGGAGGCCAAGTTTTTATATGTGCTTTTGAAAAAAGGTACACATACTTTTATTCACTCCACCTTACTAGAATTTACCCTAAGACCATAATTAAAAATGTATAAAGATTTATGTGTAAATATGCTTACCACAGCATTGTTCAGTACAACAAAATAATTAGAAGTAGCCTACCCAACAAGAGGAGGTGACTTAATGATGATATTTCCCTAAGGTGGAATATTATTCAGGTGGAATAATATATACCAATTTAACTGAAAAAGACAGACGTATGGAAAAGAGAGAAGAAGGACACAAACCACGATGTCCGTCATCATGGTCTGTGTATGAGAATGAGGTCGCGAATGATTTCTGCCTTTTGTGCCTATCTCTGTGTCCTTTGTTTTCTGCCTTAAACTTCTCTTCAATTTTGTAGGTAGAGAAGAGAATAAAAAATGTTTGAAACTTTCTTGATTCTACGTTTGTAATGTCTTTCCTACCTGCCCCTTCTCTCCCATCTCCTTCAACATGGGCCTAGCGGAAGCCTCCTGCCTATCACTTAGACCATTGCATCAGGTTCCTGATGGGTGTCCCTGCCCCTACAGAAGACTCTCTTCCTTGGCTTGGAAACCTATGGAAGTCTCCCCATGTAGAATAGCACCTAAGGTCCTTCTTGTCATCGTGTTGCACCAGACCCCCACATTCTGGCCTTCGATGCCCTTTCTAGCGTTAATTTCCCCCATCTACCTTGACCCCACAGAGCACCCACAACACCAGACCAGTCGGTCCGCTCAGCTCTCCCTGGTCATGGTGTATACAGCCGTACCTTAATCCCGTCTCTACCTGTTTGAAGTCTACCCATCTTTCAAGCCCTGCCTCTTCCAGCAAGCCTTCCCCTATCATTACCTCCCCCATGTTCTAGTCCACTTAGGTTGAAATTCTTCCGTGTCCATGATCGCCAGGTGATTTGGGGACGGTCCTGCCTCTTCCTTTGGTGCCTTCCATACCAGGCAAGGACCGATAGGGTCTGGACTCATAGTGTCAAGTCTGCACACAGTACAGGCTTCATGAAAATCTGTCGAATTGAATTGACTCAGAGTTGCTTCTGCTTACCGTGTGCTGCAGATCAGAGTCAACTCTGCCATGTTCCATAATTATGCCTTAAATCTGTGTGATTTGGGGGCATGCAGGAATCTATTAAATTATACATATAAACTATCACACTTGAGGCTATGTGGCATAAAAATGTGCGTGTATTAAAATATAAGGTTTATGGGCATGTCACTTGGTGTTCAGAAAGTCTTTCTTCCATAACTGGCTAGTAAAACTTTGGAGTCTGAACTTAATTTTAGGCAATTCCTTGGAAAAAATGATTCTATGGAAAACCAGGCATGTCCTGGAGGCGACCACAGATAATTACGCAGAAAAAAAACTTTTCTATAATATTCCTGCTTAACATAAAAAGCAAATTTTTTATTCTTGGTTACTCTTCTCTTGTTTTCGCATTGAAAAGTGACTATTTCAGGGAAGAGAGTAAATTTGGTTGCAGCAGTAAATGTGCCTTGTTAAGTCTGGAATATCCCCGTTTTTCTTTGTAAAATTTAGAGGTTTTACATGCCTTAAGTTCCTTTCAACTCCACACAACCAACCCCGTACCCTGCTCAGCCCTCTCTCTCTCTTTCTCTTAGTCATGCTGTCAATCCACCCTTGGGTGTCTATGTGTCACACAGCACTGTTGTTACAGTAGTGGGACACTTCCTAGAGGTTCTTGGCACGAAGCCCCTTTTGTGTTGCCCTGAGGTGTCACGTGAGTCAACGATACCCTGGTAGAGAATGTGCTTGTTCCCAGAAAGATTCAAGGGGCTTGGGGATGTTGATTTCTGTGAGAGGTCAGGCATAAACAGTGTTCTGAGCCCAAAGTGCCATTGTGTCCTTCTGGCATGTGTAGTCTTCAGAAAAACCTGTCTCTTCACCTGCATTGCTTTATGGAACTTTGAAAGATGCTTTTGTATCATTTAACTTACTGGGCGAACCCTCTCCTAGAAAATTAAATTTCTTACAGTTGTGCAAATACTGGTGAATCCTTCTCGTCTTGGGTCTGCCTGGGGATACAGATCTCATGGGTGGTACTGCCCATGTACATATCCCTTAGTCTGGCCACTGGTCCTTCCATCCATCCAACCATCCATCCGTGGTCTTCCCACAACTGGGGTCCTTCTGAGCAGAAATCTGTCTGGTGCATCTCAGAATTCCCTGCAGCGACTTCAGAGAGATTACTATGTCACGGAGGCCCAGTAACTCCCCTGGACGATGAGGAAAGTACTTGTCTCTCTCAGCACCGCTGTGCATGTTGGAGAGGAGGTGCTGAAGGAGGGAGCCATTTGTAGGCTAGATGTTGTACGTAAAGGGACCCTCAACCACATGCATCCCCAGGCTGGAAGGCTGGGCTCTTCCAGTTTCCCGGCCTCTGGGAAATCCCCGTTCGTGGTGGGCGAGGGCACCGTGGGTGGTCCGGCATTTAACCGCTGTATTTGACTTTACAGGTCAGTTTTTGGGTTGTACGAGAAATTCTAACAGCACAGACTTTAAAAATAAGGGCAGAAATCCTGAGCCATTTTGTGAAAATAGCCAAGGTAAGATGTTTTATTTTTTTCCTTCCTTCCTTCCTTCCTTCCTTCCTTCCTTCCTTCCTTCCTTCCTTCCTTCCTTCCTTCCTGTTTGTTTCAGAGTGTGTTTCCTCAGTACTTTGGGAGCTGCTTTGCTCTGGGCCTGCTGGGCAGGGTTCAAACAGAAGGCTGTGACCTGACCTCTCCAGGCTGTAAGATGGGCCTAGGTGCCCACTCAGCCTCCCTGCCCCCGTGCACGCATCGCACTGTGGCCTGCTACCCGTTACCATGGCAGCCAGCTATTCTCTTTAGCCGGCCATTCTGTGGGGCCCTGGGGGCTCCCTCTGGGGTCCCTCCATCCTCTGTTTCAGATTTAGCCCTTCCTGGGGGGGTGACGGGTTATGTGATACCATCACACCCTGCACAGTTTTGTCCCTAGTCAGCAGAGCTCATCCCACCGCATCCTGAGTTTAAGGCCTGGGCCCCGTGACCCTGCTGGCTCTCACCCCCACCTCTGCCCCTGCCCAAATAGGTTCTGTCCTTGCAGGTTGTTGAGCACCGGGCTTACGTCTGCACCCCGCCTTTCCCCTCCTCTTCCCTGACGCCTGCCAGCCCAGGCAGTGACAGCATGGGCTTCCCCTGACCACTGTCATCACTTCCACGGCCCTGCCAGCTCCTCGCCGTACGCAGCTCCTGACCGCCGGGCTTACCCACGTCTGGGCGGCGCACTGCTGTGCTGTCTGGTTCGCTGTGGGGTGTGTGTGCGTGTTGCATCCCCACCCAGTCCCCGGGCCAGCTGGCCTTTACTGATTGCCCTTCACGAGCCAGGCACCTCAGCAGCCACCTTCCTGAAATGGTCACGTTTGAGGTTCACTTTGTTAGAAGGTCACTTCCAGAGCGGGGAGGAGGGGTGTAGGGAGGTGGGCGTCCATGCCCGGGGCCCTGCAGCCAGTGAACTGGGGCTCGTCTCTGCTTTCAGGGGAGCGGCTCTCCCACCCCTCGTGGGAAGGGCAAGGGCATCGATCTATGAGTATGCCCGGGGCAGCAGACACTAGCACGCCCTGTGTGTTCTGAAGAATTTGGAACTGTGCTGGGTTTTGCGATGCTTGCTGCTGGCAGTGAGCTTATGCTGGGCCACGGGAGAAAGCGGATGAAGTTCCAGCCCACCTGGTGCTTTCAAGAAACGAGCTGACGGTGCCCAGACTATCCCTCCTTAACCTCTGCCGTCTTCCAGCGGTGGCTCGTCATCCTGGCCTTGTGCCCTGACTGTGTTCTTGTCTAGGCTCCCCTTCCTCTGGACCTTGCCATCCCATCTACAAAATGAAAGGGGTGGATTAGGTGATCTCCCAGAGGGCCTTCAGCTCTAAAAGAAACTGTGTGACAGGCATGGCAATTCAGATATGTAGGATGAAATTCACTTCTCTCGGAGAACCTATTAATACATACAGGGAACAATTAGAGATTGTTACAAGATGTATGAAATGAAATATTAACTTGTGTGGTAAGGGAGAAATCTCAGTAGGGACAGGGCCGTGAGGACTAGGCATAAGGGCTTGTCGTTTATTTGTTCATTCCATAGGCCCTACTGTGTGCTGTACGACGTACTAGGGATACGATGGCAGAGACAGGTAGAAGCAAGGGTCCACATGGTCCAGTGTGCTAAGGAGGTGTGCACACTGCTCTGGGAACACACAGGCGGGTTCCCCAGCCTTCCTAGAGCTCTCACCCCGGTGCCGGGCACTGGTCTGGCATGTTGCATGCACCATCCTGGGTAGGGTGGGTGCCGTGGTTACCTTCCTTGTTAAGTATGAGGCTCAGGTGACTCGCTGCAGGACACACAAGTGGTGGGAGCTGGGATTGGAGCCAGATCTCTTGGTTTCCTCAAACCCGCTCACTAGCCCAGGCTGCACCGGCTCCCGAGGATGAGACGCGGAGCCCCAGTCCTGTTAGGTTTCCCTCCGCGCCGAGGGAAACCGAGAACGGAGCAGTCACATCTCTGTGTACTTACTCCCGGCTGTGTCCCCTTCTCTTGTCTTCCATGGTAAGGAACTTGTGTGAGACTGAATTGAATCCAAATGTTCTCCCTAACTTGGGGTCTGGTTCAAAGGAGCACAGTCAAGTGACCGAGAAGCCAGAGCTCCGTCTCCCTAGCTGAGCGGGACCGTGCAGATCGGTAACAGCTTCCCTCAGCCCCTCTCCTGCCTGGTGGAAGGTAGTTGCAGAGGACCCACGTGGGTATTGTTGGCACAGCCGAGGCCTCAGTATACAAAAGCCTGCTGGGACAGTTCCAGTTCGTCTAAAAAAAGGACATAAATGACATTATCAAGCCTTCTCCCGAGCCATGTTTCTGTCCAGCAACCAGACTAGTCAGCTTGTAAAATTTTGTGTTTTAGATGCAGACTCACCTTTTGACAGTTTGAAGGGAAAAAAAAGCATATGGTTTCTATGAACTCCCTAGAACTATATTTTCGACATGAGATATTTTTAAGTATAATTGAATTTCATAAATATGACAACATTTGGTAACACTTGAGCGTGTTTTTATTCTGTTGTTTATAGCAGCAAAATAATCTATTCCATATCTTTTTTCAGAAACTTCTAGAACTCAACAACCTTCATTCTCTCATGTCTGTGGTATCAGCATTACAGAGTGCACCCATCTTCAGGCTGACAAAAACCTGGGCTGTAAGTTAATTCCTTTGAGTTTTGGCTCTCATTTCACTGGGTTGAAGCTCTTCATTCCTTGAGCCTCCAAAGGCTTTCTCTGACTGCCTGCCCTTTGCCCACGAGAGAGGCATCTTCTGTCCTTCAGGGACTTCAGCCCCATTTCGGGACAAGGAAGTTGTGAGGACGCCATCATGGCTGGGGCCGGAAGCGCCCTCGAGTGGACCTTCCTGGACCCTATGACTTCATGTGTGCTGGCTGGGTCGGCGACATGACTTCTGCCCTCCACTTGGCTGGCATTCTTGTGACAGGCTCCGAACTGCTCTCGGGAAGGTCTCTGGGCTGATGGTTCACGGCTGCCCTGGGCTGCTGGCTGTACAGCTAAGAGATTCTCTGGAGAAACCTGAGGCCCTCATGTAGGGAGAAGTGATTTTTTTTTTTTTTTCCTGAAGGCCATGGATAATTTCAGCTCAGAGGTGGAGTCTGATAGTTATATAATTGAGTCTGTAGGAAAGTTTTTCTGCTGTAAAAATACTTTAAAAATATCTCAGACCTCTTTATCCTCCTTAGCTTGGCACAGTGCCTGACATGGGGGAAGTAATTGCTATTTCCATAGCTCATTAGTATTCACCTCCTGGCCCGCCTGGTCCAGGGTCTCCCACAGCCACACAGCCCAAGCCTTTCAAGACCTGTTTATGTCCCGCGGAACTGAAGGAAACTATATGGACTTGTCAGCTGTGTTTCTGCAACTCATTTCCGAACTTCTTTCTGCCAGTCTGTGGGGCTGGGCTCTGTTTCATACTTGGCTAATTCTGGGGCCTTTAAAACACTTAAGGATTATGTTGTAGGTGATCAGAAATGAGCCCTGTTTTTTTAAATTGCAATTTTCCATAGACCTATCCCTAGCAAAGCGGAGCGAGCAGTCTCAGCCTGGAGTCAGACACCGGGTTTGTGTTGAGACACCGTTCAGAGCATGACTTCTGTGGGACTCAATTCCCTGTATCTACTCAGAGGTTGGCCTAGATTAGTGGTTTGACGTCAGTGCTTCGTGGAGTCCCAGGGGTTCCGTGGAGCTGCCTTGGGGGCCACCAAGGGCTGGGGGAGAGGAGGAGGGTGCCAAGCAGACACCTTGGCACTGTTTCTGCCAGAGCCGCTCTGTTCACATCAGTTTTACGTACTGGGCTTCTGGGTGAATTTCGGTTGAGCAATGGCTTGGGAGATTGAGAGCAAGCTTGGAAGCCGTTGGTCTCTCCCGTTGTTGCCAGCCCTGTGAGTCCCCGAGTCCATCTGAGCCATGAGGCTTTTTTCAAAAGTTGCCTAGAGATTCTTTTTCAAATGAATTTTCCATTATTTAGATGCTGTTGTTGGTTGTCGGGCTGCTGGGAGCTATGTGCGGACTCAGAGAGATGAATTACGGAGCTCGGGGTGCACAGACCTTACTGGCTGTGCAATTGTGATCCCAGTGACCCCCATGAGCTGTGTAGTTGGTGAGGCCAGTAGGGGAGCCTTGCAGGCCACCTCTCGCCCACCTGCCCTGTTGGTCCCAGCCCAGTGGTTGGCACGGAGCGTTTGGGAAATGCAGGGAGCCACATTCATCCTCTTTCCCCTTCGGCCACATCACCGCAGCGCAGTGGAATCGGTGGCTGCATTTCTTCCTGATTCTGTTTCCACACCTGCCGTCACAAGCACGTAGCATGTCTGCTCTGTGGTTTTATCTACAGTCTGCCTCTGCCTTTCAGCTGCCTTCTTTCACACGACAAGGTCGGATTTTCCTTGGGTCTCCGGGGCCCAGCTGAGTGTCCCCGTGTTGTGTGTCCTGCTTTTGTTCAATGTGCTGAGTCTTAGCCTCCACTTGCTGTTAATTCTGGTAATGAGATTAGCCGCAGGAATATTGCCAAAAAGGAGTTGTTTCCCCTCTCCCCACTTTTCCCTTGACGCGGTACTGGGGAGACCCCGTGGGCCCACCGAGCAGGGCAGGAGCACAGGAGCCACCGCCACAGCAGCACAAGAAGGTCAGTGCTTTTATGGCCTCCATTTATTCAGAGAAAGAAACTGAGGTGCCAAGAGGTGTGGTGGCCTGACCAAGATCGCAGAACTGGCGAGGACCAGAGCTGGTATGACGCCCTGCTGGGCCGCATAGTCCGCGTTCTTGGCCAGTGTGCTGGGTGGCTTGTCAGTGACGGAACGTGATGTCGGAATCAGGCTGGGCACAGGGCACGGAGAAATTGGCACACGTGTTTCTTGGGAGGTGAGGCTGGCACACGGGCCCTCAGGGACAGGGTGTGACCAGCTCCCAGAGTGCCGTCCCTGGGGTGGCACGAAACCCTGGATAAATGAGAACCCTGGCCGGAAGGGACTTATGGGTGTGCCCCTTGGTTGCACCATGGATGACCTCCAGTGAGGGCCAGGTGGTTGTTAGCTGTAGGGCAGGGCAGCCTGTTGACCCGTCCGTGGCTGGCTGCGGGGTGCCGGTAGCTGAGGGAATTGGGATGGATCAGAGACTGACACTGAGCACAGGCTCCCACACAGCGGGCGCTAATAAATGCTGCTGCTGCGCAAATGGGGAGGGAGTCACCTTCTGTTGGCCTGGAAAACACAGACAGGGTCTGATTCATCCCAGCACTGGGGCCTCTTTGGAACACTGGCCGCCTCAAGGCCATGCGACCTAAGCAATGGTCAATTCTGATTTCCCGAGTACGCACTACCCTGCGGCTCTTACTCATTCTGCAAATCAAACATTTATCAAATGCTTTCTCCATGCCGGACCCTGAGGCTCTGGGCAAGGGCTCTGCCTTCGTGGGCTCTTGTGTTGTTCAGAGGAGACAGACACATTGTTGAGGAGGGTGAACACAAGCCCCGTCTCGCTGGTATTAGAAGAGACGGATGAATGTTTGCTGGGTGTGTGGAGTACTGTCAGCTGGTGTGAGAGTGACACAGGAGAGCAAAGCAGGAGGGTGGGAGAGAGGGTGACGGGGGCGGCGGGAACGCGGGGCTTCAGGGCAGGCCTCTCTGAGAAGGAAGAGTGCGCTACGTCACCACCCGAGTGACACTAGGGGGTGGCCGGGCCGGCATGAGGGCACAGCCGGTGCAAAGACCCTCAGTGGGAAGAAACTTGGTGCCATCAGGAAGCTCAGAGTCAGCATGGTAGGGGCACTGTGGGCCGGGAGGAGATAGAGGCAAGATGCTGTGGAGGGGCCCATCGGGAAGGGCTTAGAGCCCGGGACAGGAGTCAGGTTCTCGTCCAAGTGCGGGGAAGGGTTTTAAACAGGAGCCGGACACGGTCTGGTTTACAGCTGCTCTTCGTTTTTTTATTTTTTAAATTACCGTTGCTACTTTGTGGAAACAAGCTGGGTGGACGTGCAGGGGCCACGATGGGAAACGGGGCCTGCTCAGGAGGTGCAGGCAGCATCCAGGAGTGAGGTGATGTTGGTCGGGGTGGGGAGGCAGCAGCAGACAGGGGAGGAGGAGACCGATGGGGGAGGTGCTCTGAAGGCAGACCTGGCAGGTTCGTGGGATGGGATGTCGGAGAGGAGGAAAGGAGAGGAATGAAAATGATTTCTAGGTTTGGGGCCTGAGCAGTAGGGACGATGGTGCAACCTTTTCTCCGGTCAGAGTGGTCCCGGGAGGAGACCGACTTATTGACGAGTGACCTGGGGGTATGGAGTTCCTGGAGTTTGGGTGAGTCACTCTCTACGGTAATTATAGTCATGTGCTACACATCACACACACACACACACACACACACACACACACACACACACACACACACTCTCTCGCACACACACGCTCTGCTGACTCTCTGCACGTTCCTGTCGTGATTTGCTCTTTCCTACTGAATCGATCCAGGCGGTTTGACTCAGCTCCAGCAACAGGGGGAAACGATCGCCAGTGGGCCAGGCGGCCTGGTCTGCAGGATGGGGACCCGGGAAGGGAACCTCCGGGGAGTGGGGCTCTCACTCCAGACACCTGTGGGGGGAGGCACGGGGTCATCAAGCTCTGCAGTTTGGAGAACAGCCACTTTGCAGATGTCTTGAGGAGGCACATGTGTGGCATTCACATATTTCGGGGTTTGGAGGCTTCTCTTCTGCCTCTGTCTGATGTCGTGCCCCAGGGACACCCCCCACCCTGATGTTGTTAAGAAGATGGCCATAAGCATAGGCTGCCTGTTTTACGCTTCCCTGAGCCTTGGCAAGATGGGTGAGGGGGTGAGGAGATGGAGGGCAGAGGAAACCAAGGTTTGCGCCTCCGATCACTCGTTCCTCTGTCCTTCCTCAGAGCCGTGCCTGCATTGCTTCCCAGAAGGTCCCAGTCATGAACCGTGCTGACATTTTCACCCTCACCTTCCTTACGTTGCCACAACTTCGGCTGTTTCGTCACCCCCTTCTTGAAAAATCTCCTTCCACCGGCTGAGGCCTCTTCTTCCATTTCTGACGGCTGGCTCCTCCCTGACCGCTTTTGTTCCTCTCACCCTCTGGGTGGAAGTGTTCTGTGAGGCTCCAGCTCTGATTCCCGCCCTCCCATCAACTCTCTCTCCCTTGGGATCTCAGGGCACGGAGGACACCACCGTCACTTCTGTGCTCAGTGCAGGCGGTCTCCTCTACTCAGGCGCAGCCTCCTTCTGCGGCCCTAGCCCCGTGTTCCCACGCCTGCTCCATGCAGCCCTCTGCTCTCATGTTCCTTTCACAGCTCACACTTGGCGTGTCTGAAATCAAACTTTGGTTTCCGGGAGTGATAGGGAGTGCCAGAAGACTCTCTTAGCAGATTGTGTTTTGGACTTCGAGGCAGTATGGTAGACTGAGCTGACGGGGATCAGCCCCGCCCTCCCGATCGCCCGCTCCAAACACACAAACACAAATAAATGCTGGATAAAATACAACCACATTAAAACCCAAGATGCAAAGCTGAACTAGAAGCCAAGAAAGGGAAGTCACCATGTGCTGGAGATAAAGCATGCTCTCCGAGTCAGCACAGCGAGCGCGGCGAAGGGAAACTGCCGTGTGTAGGCCTCGCAGCTGGCGCCAGGGTAGCTCACGTGTGCCTGGGAGCAGAGGCCAGCTTGCAGGCCCCGTGCACGCGGGGGGCTGGAACTCAGCTACCTGTAGGAGTCCGAGAACCCTCGAGTGTCACCCATCAGAAAATCTCTGTTCGGCCTGGGGGAGCCCCGAGAAAGCACGAGTGAAAAAGGTCACCTCTGGGAAACTGTCACCCCAGCCTCTACCTCAGGCAGCCCTGGGGTCCGAGGACACATGACCTGCACTGGTGTGGGGACCCCGGGCCAAGACGTGAGGGGCAGTGTCCCGTGCAGATTGAGTATAGACTCCTGAACCGGATCCCCAGGCTGAGGCTTGGACCTGCCTCTGTGGTAAGGATTCAGTGAGACATAGACGAAAAACTGTTTGGTTGTGGTTGTTGTTACTTACTCATTTTGACTGTTCTCAAATGAGCCAGTCCTCGTTATCTCTGGCCTGAGATCACCACCATCTTTGGGCTGCCCTCCTTGCTTCCGGTGTCTCTGGCCGCTCACACCGCTGCTGGAGTGATTGCCCCAAAACATCACCAGTGTCTTCGCTTTCCTGATGACAGCCCGTTTTTAGCACTCCCCCACCCCTTGCTTGGTTGGGGGCTCTGCACCCAGCACTCCTCCAAAGCGGGAAGTTCTGATATAACCGTTTTGATGCCGTTCTTTTTAATCGGTCGTTTGGACATTCACTCACCACCCCCAGTTTTATAAGAACGCATACTTTGTCAGCCAGTTTTCTTAATGTTTTATTTTTGAGAGAGAGCACGCGAGAGCACAAGTAGGGGAGGGGCAGAGAGAGGGGAGGACGGAGGATCCAAAGCAGGCTCTGTGCTGACAGCAGAGAGCCCGATGTAGGGCTCGAACTCATGAACTGTGAGACCATGACCTGAGCCAAAGTCAATGCTTAACCGACTGAGCCACCCAGGTGCGCCCCATGTTAGGCAATTTTTAACCATCGTTTGGATTCCTGACCCTGGACTCCAGCGAGCCCTGAGAGTGAGGGGAGATGCATGGCAGGGATGAGAGGATTGGGATATCTTGACAGGTATTTTAGGGGGAAACTCACGTTTGGGAGTGTGGTGCTTGAAGAACGCTCACAGGTGGTGAGCATATTCCAGAGCGCAGGGGACATGGTAGAGACATTTTGGCAACGACAGCAGATACCAAAAGGTTTCATACCTACTTCACACCTACTTCCTGACCTCAGAAAACAAACCATAAACCTTTCAGCGGTGGCCAGTGGAGCATCTCCCGCCAGCAACATCGCGACTCCGTGCCCCCAGTCACGTGAGGAAGAGACGCAAGAGTTGGCCAGAGGAATTTCCTGTTCGTATGCAGCCACAGTCAACTCATTCTTTCCCCTTTGATTAGTATTTGCCGTTCATGCTTAGCTGCTTGTGACTGGTCCCCTGTTTGCAAGTTGAGGTGAAGTATCAGAAGAGTAGTGTCGTGTGTCCATGGGGTCCAAATGGATACCACATCCAAACGTCAAAAACATACTTTGCCAAATGGCAAGCTGCCATCTCTCTACTGCCTTTCCAATCTTTTTAAAATTATTACTGATTTTTTTTATTTGAGTATAGTTGACACAAAATGTTACATTAGTTTCAGGTGGTACACCATAGTGTTGCAACAAGTTTGTATTATGCGACCATCTGTCACTGTACAATGCTGTTACAGTATCATTGACTATATTCCTCATGCTGTGCCTTTTATTCCTGTGACTTATTCATTCCATAACTGGAAGCCTGTATCTCCTACTCCTCTTCACCTCTTTTGCCCATCCCCCCACCCCTGCCCCTCTGGCAACCATTCATTTGTTCTCTGTATTTACAGGTTGGATTCAGCTTTTTGTTTCTTTGTTTATTCACTTGGTTTCTGAGTAAAATCATACGGTATTTGTCTTTCTCAGTCTGATTTATTTCACTTGGGATAACACCCTGTAGGTCCATCCATGTTCCCGCGTAATATTCCTTTGTATGTAAATACCTCATCCTCCTTATCCATTTATCTGTTGATGGACTTCTAGGTTGCTCCCATATTTTGGCTTTTGTGAATAATGCTGCGGTAGACATAGGAGACCTTTCCAGTCTTGTCCAAAGCAACACTTGACCACTTGACACGTTTTTGCCAAACTACTGCTCCCTTGAGCATCCCTGTGTGTTTCTACCCCCAGGCCACTGTTCATGCTTTTTTTTTTTTTTTTTTTTTTTTGGCCTCTGGAACCTCTCCAGCCCTGTCTCTACTGGTTGAAATTCTTAGAGATCCACTTCTAAGACTGCCTCTTCCTGAAGTTCCTCCTTTGCATGTTGGAGTTTGTTCTCTGTAGAGCCCTCTCATAGAGTCTCTGACCCTTCCCGTTTTAGCTAGGCTTTTTCATTACTCCACCAGGTTGGACAAAGGGGGTGCACGTTCAATGCCTGACTCCTCACCCACCCACAGCAGCTCTGCAGCCTGGATGGGCCCTTGGCAAACTTCCATTCGGGGACCAATCTCGACCTTCTGGCTCTACTCTTGGGGCTTTGTGGGAAGGTCTGCCTGGTGTTGCCATGAGCAGAATTAAAAAATATTAGCAAAATTATTGGAGACACATGATAAAAATTGTCCTCTGTGATTATACATTATGTATGTATGCATGTGGTGTATGTATATATATATTTGTGCATGTAAACTGTGCATGTAACTGTGCATGTAAACCGTGAAAGGCTAATTTTTTAAGAGATAAACTCTTGACTCACATAGATAGAAAATGAATACTTGCCAAAGATTTTATTTAACTCGTTAATTGGTGACAGAACCAGCAAGATAGTGCAACCAGTAAGATATTATCAAAAGAGAGTCCGGAGTACTACACTTTCATAGTTAGGTTAAGGAATACCAAAGTAATTTTTTAAAGTTTATTTTATTTATTTTTGAGAGAGAAGGAGAATGACCACGCGTGAGCAGGGGAGGGGGAGAGAGAGAGAGACAGGGAGAGAGAATCCCAAGCAGGCTCTGTGCTGTCAGCATAGAGCCTGACATGGGGCTTGACCCCACAAACATGAGATGATGACCTGAGCCAAAATCAGGAGTTGGAGGCTTAACTGACTGAGCCGCCCAGACGGCTCAGTCTGGATACAATTGGATACAATTATTTGTATCCAAATAATTTTTAAATGGATACAAAATTCGTATTCCCAGGGTGATAATCAGTGACATTTCTCAAGACCTAATTTGTCTTTCTATGGACAGGAATTGTTGGCATGACTATGTTTTCCACAAGTTAATTTCTATCTTTACAGAGTTTTCAGTGGCCTTAGTCAAAGACAAATCGGGGACAGACAGCTAGCCCAGGCACGTCCTAAATTCCAGAGTCACAAGTTTTCCCTTACGTTACTTATGCATCTCCATTGCTAATAGCCTACATTAGACACGTGACTTTGGAGCTTATTTTTCAGAAACTGATAGTTTGTATCGAAAGAGGTAAAAATTACTTCTTCTGAGTGTCCTCGTTTCACTCCTTACTCATTCCATACTCAGTCTGTTCAATCCATCGGTCCATAGATTGTCCACGGCACTAAAAATTCTTTCCATACCAGCAGTAGACACTGGAATCGAAGTAGAACTCTGAGCCAGTTTGAACATATTTGGAGCAACAGACTCTTTGTTGAAAAGCATTTCCACGTATCAAGAAATGTTATTCTGTTGGAAAACATTTCCACGTATCAAGAAATGGTATTTTCTCAAGGCAAGGGAACAAGATACCAGTGTCCTCATAAAGAGGATTTGGAGGGACTTTTTCTTTTTCCCTTCACGGAGACAGCTTCCAGATTTGAACAATTTACCAGAAGAGGGAGGTTTTCTTCATTAGTCAAATACAAGTGCCACATATAGGTTCCCAGGGTGTGATAAGGGAGATTTCCCAAAGCAATCTATTTCTTCAGGTATTTGACCAAGATTTGTGGTCTTCCTGGCTTTTGACCCTGTAGCTTATGAGTCCCATTTATCCCATGCAGCTGACACTTTATTTAATATTAAATTCAGGGACTTGATTTTTACCTTGTAATTTTAGTATAGTTTGCATCTATAGTCACAGACCCTTTCTCAATCCTAATGTTGTATATTCTCTCATTTTTCCCTATTTGTAGAGGGTTTACCTGGGTTTAGTTATCATTTCTATAGGTCTGGTATTTAGTTTTGTTTTGTAACCTATCAATTCCTAATTTTATCTGTGAATCAATTTCCCTTACTCCCCCCGCCCCATTTACATAGCTTCTTGAGTTGAGTGTTTAATTCATTTATATTGTCACTTGCATAATTTGAAGAATTTAAAACCATGCATTTTCCTCTCAGTACAGTTTTGGCCTCATCACATAGCTTAACATATGGTGTTTCTCACTGTTTGTGGTTTGTTAATAGTCCATAATCCTGGCTTTTATTTTTTTTTTCTTTGACCCAAGAGTTATGGGAGTTTTCAAATTTTTCCAAGGATTTGGATTTTTAAGTTATCATCGTTAGTTTTTCCATTCTCTTATTCAACAGATACGTAGGCAACATGCTTTCTGTGTTCGCAGCCATACCAGATGGTATGGGAATGGTGGCGTGAACACAACCAGCGTGGCTGCTGCCTTCATGGGACTCACTGTTTGCTGAGTGAGACACGTGTAATTGCGCAGTGAATCCCAAGCATTATAAATATTGTGGGAGAAATCTGAGGGTGGCTCACGACTTCTCAGTTTTTCTAGAAGTGAAGTTGCCTGTTGTATTTAGTGAACTCTTATTTCCTTACCCTTTTCCTGAGCACGAATGCTTTCAGGATATGTTTGATTCAGGCAGGCAAGTACCTTATTTTCTTGTATGTTTTTTTTAATGGTTTCTTCCTGAGGCTTGCCATAAAGTCTGAAATCTCAAGGACCCTCAGTCCGTATGAGGTTTTTAGTTTATACTCTAGTTGTAATAAAAGTTTAAAACATACATGAGTAAATGCTGTTATTTTTTAAATAAACCCTATATTTAAAAAATTCAAGCCTTAAAAGAATTTTTTCAGCATATTAAACACAAATTAATTTTAAAAAATCACTAAGTTGCAAAAGGCTTAGTGAAACAACTAGGACTCATTGCTCCTTCCATACTTGATTCATCCCCCAGAGGCAATCACTTCTGGTTATTGAGTGGTTTCTTCTGGTAGTTTCTGTCACACTTCCACCAATGTACTTTTGCTACAGTTTCTTGATCCATTCACTTTACATAACGGTGACTTCTTTGTATGATGGATATTGGTTTAGTTTTATTGAACCACCTTCTCTCTTTCTTCAAAAACACTCATGTTACTATAGTTAAATTTCTTTTGTTAAAGGAGTATTGAGTGTTTTAGTTATTAAGAATGTGTAAATACAGTTCTTTGTATATTCAAGTAGTAAATTATGAATAACATGGCCTTCCTGGAATACCTTTTTGTTTCCCTGGCATTTCTAATTCCCTTAAAAAAAAATTCTTACTCTAACTACCATCTATCTTCCAGATAATATGTACAATGCTATAATAATACAGTATTTAGTGTTATATAATTATGGTATAGTATTATAGTACAGAATACGTATTGTAATATATATAATAGTGAATATTTAAAGTTATATAACATGTATAATATCTGGTAGGTAGCTAGTATATTTACTAGACACATACACCTATACATATATATAAACTATTATTATGCATATTTTACCATAATTTTATATAATACAGTGGACTCTTAAACAACATGGGTTTGAACTGCGCGTGTCCACTTATACACAGATTTTTGTTTCAATAAATCCAGTACGATGTTTTTTATGTATTTTCTTCATGATTTTCTTAACAACATTTTCCTTTCTCTAGCTTACTTTATAGTAGGAATACAGTATATAATACATATACAAAATATGTGTTAATTAACTATGTTGTCGGTCAGCAATAGGATATGAGTAGTTAAGTTTTGGGGGAGTCAAAGTTATATGTGGGTTTTTTTTAAATTTCTTTTAATGTTTTATTTATTTTTGAGAGAGAGAGAGAGGCAGAGAGAGGGAGCCACAGAATCCGAAGCAGGCTCCAGGCTCTGAGCTGTCAGCACAGAGACCGACGCAGGGCTCGAACTCATGGATTGTGAGATCATGACCTGAGCCGAAGTCGGACACTTTACCGATGGAGCCATCCAGGTGCCCCTATACGTGGATTTTTGACCATGTGGGTGGTCAGTTCCCTAACTCCTGTACTGTTTGAGATTCAACTACATACATGTGTATATATGCGCATATATACACATATATATGTAAAATATAATTTTTAGATTATTTTATTATATATAACAAACATATAATATATCACCAGACTTTTATATAATATACAAAATCTTAAAATTATTTTATTTATTTTAATTTTTTATTATGTGTAATAAATAGATCTTTCTCCTCCCCAAACAAACATGCTATCCTGTCCAGTTTTCTGTCGAGCCTTCTTCTTCTCTGGAGACCTCTCTTCCAGGGCTGAGATAATGCGGACCAGTCATTCTTAAGGCTTAGCTGACCATCTGTCATCCCAGAACCTCCGTTTACTGCTCCTGGATGGGATCCGCTGTTTCTTGTATCCCATTATCTTCTTGTACTTGGTTTATTCCTTTATTTTGCTAGAGGAAGTTCTCGAGTAGTTTTCAAACACATGCATGGGAAATAGATGTTTGGAGTCTTCTGGAATCCTGTACAATACTATTCAGAAGTCTGATGCCATCTTGAATTTACTATGTAGGCACAGAGTGGAGCAGATGAGTGAAGTTAACCAGATCCAGCCCTTCTGAATGTGTATGTGAGTATGTGTATGTGGGGGGGGGGGGGGGGGTGGGCAGTGAGGGTGTAGATGGGAAGTATGTGTATAGAGACAAGGTTAACAGAGGGAAGTGTGACCTGGAGGAGCCTGGTTTTAAATTTCGGGAGCATGCAAACGTGGCTGCCTTTGGTTGTCTCACTCTGCTAAAGAACCCCAGTTGTTGGTTTGAAGTGAACGTGCAGGGTGAATTTTAGGCACATCTCCCAGGCCTCTAACCTCCTATTGGCATGGTCATATCCATTGCTCAAGGCACAGATGACAGTCTGTATCTTGCATAGAGGCACTTGACAGGCTAGGCGGGTAGACTGGACGTGGCAGGGGATGTGGGCAGTTCCCCAGCTGGGTCCAGAGAACCAGCGGTGTGAGCATTGCATGCCAGCACGGCTCAGCTGCAGTGTGTGAGGATAACAGGGATTTGTTTGACTGCTCGATGGACATGGGTGATTGCAAAGCACTCAGTGAGGTTCTAGGTTGCATTAGTAAAGAAATGACCTTCTGGCCAGCGGAGTAAGGAATCGGCTCAACTTTACAGTGGGGCAGTTCACAACTAAAGGATCTGTTCTGATCTGGGTATGTATTGTTCTGTAGTGATTTCTCCTCCTTAAATGTTGATTTCAAATGCTCCTCTCTACGCAGAGCTTTCCTTAACACTTCCCTTGCCCATTATTTATTATTTGTCTGGGTTCTTGGTCTCTATTTACTTAACACGTTGCACCCTCTCCTCTATTGAATCGCGTTCCCCATAGATTCTCAGATAAGTCACTTCATCTTTGTGATGTTGAACCTGCTGGTTCTGGCTCCGTCTTTGTCATTGGGCTTTGTAAAGATCAGATGAGTTGTATATCATGGTGTTGTACAAAAAAGCAAATGGGAGAGAGTGTTGTTTCCTGTCCATTTGTTAATCTGATATTGAGTAGCAGCCTCGAATTCGCAAGCTGGTTACGCAGCTGTTGTTCCTAGTATCTGTGTAGCATCTCTACCTTGATGTGTCCTGAATTTCTCAGTGGGGAAAAAAAAAAGCTTGCTATTTATTCTCCAGCTTCTTCAACACTGGGACCTTTTTTCCAGCTTATTCTTTTGCCTCTCTTCCCTAATGTCCTTAAGCTGTCGCTGCTTAGCTGGGCTATCGTACGGCTGCATCCTCTGGGACTCTGGAGGCCAAGGATCAAGGAGGTGGGCGAAGCCTGCCCAGGGCAACTCGGGCTCTCTGACGCATCAGTCATGGCCTGAGTCGGGGATTTGCAGACCCAGGTGCTGGGAACTGCGCTGTATTTGTGCAGTAACCCAAAGGGGTTACTTTGGTACAAGAGGCCTGCTTCCCCTGGTGCTAGACAGCTACTGTTCCACTTCTCCATGCTGCGTGACGGGGCAGCTCGACATTGCCCTTCTTAGTGTGATGGATATGGCTGGGCTGCCGGTCCACGTTCTTGCACAGACCATCGGGGTCTCAGAACCAAGCTGGACCAGAGATGCCCCATTTATACTCCTGAGCTCAGCCACTGATCTCCAATCCCGGAGGCCCTGGCTTCTGGAAGCCAAACTTGGGAGAGCTCCCAACATGCTTCTACAGCCATATGCTGTGCCAAAGCCAGTACTCTCTGAGTGACTGTCCCCCTGAATCCTCCTGCGAAGCCAGGTCTCCCAGCCTAGACTCCTTTCCTCAAAGCCGTTTTAAGGAGCCTTATTGCCATTTTCTGGCACTGAGTCTTAACCTGGGATTTGCAAGACAATGGCAATATGAGTCCTTAGTATCAAGTCTGGGAAACCAGGGGTTCAGATTTCTATTCCTTCCTTCTAAGAAGGCTCCTTACACCCAATGACCATCCTTGGTCACCTGGTGACCAAACTTTACATACCAGAGATCTCAGTCATAAAGGATCTTTATGTCCCTGTGGCTACCTTCTCATCCTGTCTTTGCTAAGATGACTGCATATGGAAGAGGAGTTTGGCTTCTTTTGATTAAAATACTGTACCCAGTATAAATATAACACAACCATAAACTCCAGGGAATCAGGGACAGCCCGATTAGAGAGGCAGCCTGGCTGTGGGCACAGCATACGAGTGGACCATGTCAAATTTCCTGGGACCTTCAGCAGTGGTGACGATGTTGAGGAAGGAGCAGAAGGCTGTGGACCCAGGGGGAGACCTGATATAGCGGTGCAGTAACTCTAAGTGACTTTTTGTCTCTAATCTGCTTTACTTTGTGAGCTCCTTCTGTCATAGGGTCTGTGCACCCTTGGAGGCAGGTACTGTGCAGGGCACTCTGGCATCATTTAGAACAGTGGACTGGGTAGCTTTGGAGGATATCTTCCAAGTGTGAGATTTGGTGAAAAATGACAAAATTGAAGCCATGAAACTTCCCATCTCTGCACGCGACAGCTTCTTGAAATCTTCAGTGGTGTCCAGGATTTGGCATACTGCAGAAGGACGTTTCCTTCAGTCTTTGTGCACAGTTACCCTTTTTCCTTAGCTTCTTCTGGTTTATTTCTCTTCTGTCTCAGACTCTCTATTTTCTTTCCACTCCAGCTTTTGAATCGAAAAGACAAGACAACCTTTGAGAAACTGGACTACCTGATGTCTAAAGAAGATAATTACAAGCGGACCCGGGAATATATTCGAAGCCTGAAGATGGTTCCAAGTATTCCTTATCTAGGTAGGAGTCTGAATTGGCTTTATTATTTATTAAGAAATCTGTTCAGTGCCAAGTAAGATGTTTTTACAGTTTCTAGTTGATAAATTTCCGGAAGAAGTGTGGGCCATGGATAAAGAGGTAATTGGTTAGCTCCTCAGATTGGAACAGGGTGTTGATACTTCCCAAGGATGGGAACCTCCCTGAGAGCCTTGAAACAAGGGATATTCTGCTTCTTACATAAAGTAACCTGTGAATCACAAGCCTCCCCAGCCTCCAGCCCAGAAGGGTCATGAGACTTTCAGGTTCATCGACATTCTCTTGAACTAGGGGAGCTCAGGCCAAAACTCCTCTGTTCCGGTTTCTCTGGGCATTATTAACGTATCTTATAAGATTTGTATCAACAAAATTATAATGATTATGGATTTCTCTGATTAGAAAATAGCAAATGCTCATTGTAAAGAATCAGGAGGAGAAGAAAATTAATATCATTTGTTATCCCATGTAGATGTGATCACTGTTTTCCATCATACCCTTTCATTTGTTTGGGTGCGTATAAAAATCCATGTTTACAGTGAACATTTAATGTTATTACTTGCATTTCTATATTGTGTCTCAGTCCTGTCAGATGGGTTTGTCGGGCTCGAATTTGCTTTCTGACATGGACATTTAGACTGCTCCTCCATTTTGTTATTAAAATGTTGCAGTGAACACCCTTGTTGCAAAAACCTCATATATAGTTGTGATTATTACCTTACAATGAATTCTTATAAGTGCGATTATTGGGTCAAAATGTATGCAAAAATTTGCCTTTTTATGTATGTTTTTGAAACGCTCTCCACAGAGGCTGTGGCAACTTATACTTTCATGGCAAGGAGATAAAATTTTCTGTTTTCCCATATGCACAAATAATGTGTATTTTCATGTGCATGGGTTTTTTTCTTTTCCTTTCTCTCTCAGTTTTTTATCTTTGCCAATTTGATAGGTAAAAAGTACTTTTTACAGTTTGGGTTTCATGGTTATGCTAATTTTCTGGAAAAAAAACCCACTTCTATCTTTTTATAACCTAAAAATAGTATTATCAACAAGGAAATTTAAGATTTCATAGAATTGTCTCCCTAATATTTTCAGAGCTCTAGTGTAATTTTCTGGAGATACATTTCTGACACCTTGTAAGTGTCTTCCATGATCATTGCTTTCTAATTCTTTTCAAGCCAAGTTGGGAAATTTAATTTTAGTAGAAAATTGTCCACTTGACCCAAGTTTTCAAAATTATTTGCATAGAGTTTTTTCTCCTCATTTAATTTTCTTTGACCACATAGTTTTATGCAATATTCTCCTGTAACTTTGAGCCTTCAGTATATGAATGCTTGTATTTGCTTTGTATTCCTGACAGTTTGCATTTTTGTTTTCTCTTTCTTTTTTTAATTTGCTGTGCCAGAGGTATGTCTGTTGGTCTGTCCACAGAATTCGACTTTGTATGTATCGGCCGCATTATCTTTCTGCTTCCTAGTTTACTATCTGCTGTCAGTCTAGGATGTGATCTTTCTCTCCACATCTTAACAACTCCGAAGTGGGGATGCATCTTTCAAGTGACGGCAAACAAAGCATTGCAATATCGTTTATTGGTAAACAGTTATAATGACGTCCTAAATTTGATGAAATGTGGAATTTCTGCTTTAGTCTCTGATAGTTCGTTTCTCCTGTTTTCCTTACGTTGTTTTGTTATTTCTTTTAACTACTTTGGTCGAATTAGTAGCTCATTTGTATAAATACTGTTCTCAGCACTTTAATTTGGAAGACAATTTTAAGGAAACAGTTAAGGAAAACAATTAAAATAGAAAACAGTTTGCTCTGATTGCTGTTACCTGCTTTGTTATAGGGTTCTCAGTGATATATATATTTTTTAAAAATCTGATTATAGTTTCAGTTTTTCTTTTATCCAAGTATTAAAGTAGTGGTTTTTTAATTTTTAAGGGCTTGAGTTTTCTGTTTTTGTTTTCAAATGGCTTTATTGAGATGTAATTTATGTCCCACCCATTTAAAATGTGCAGGTCAGTGGTTTGTAGTCTATTTACAGAGTTGTGCGGCCATCAACACAATTTTGAAACATTTTCATCACCCTAAAGAGAAACCCTGCACTGTTAGTGGTCACCTCCTTTTCCTTCTGGCCAACTCTCTTCTGGCCTCACCCCCCCAGCCCTTGGCAGCCATCAATCTACTTTCCGTCTCCACAGATTTGCTTATTCTGCACATTTCATAGAAATTTAATTGTACAGTATGTGGTCTTTTATGACTGGAGTTTTTCTCTTTAGTATCAGGTTTTCAAGGTTCATTCATGTTGGAGCACAATTGATGGTGTCTCATTCCTTCGTGTTGTCGAATGATATTCCACTGTATGGATATGCCACATTTTATTTTTTTATTTGATGGGCATTTGAGTTGTTTCACTTTTGGGCCATCATGTATTGTACTGCTGTGAACAGCTTTGGATTTTAAAATCACAAGTCTTCCCTTTAATATTACCATTTTGTAAAATATTTTTGAGAGAGAGAATGTGCACATGCACACAAGTCGAGGAGGGGCAGAGAGAGAGGGAGACAGGGTCCAAAGTGGGCTGTGTGCTAGCTAACAGCAGAGAGCGCAATGCAGGGCTTGAACTTATGGAACCTTGACCTGAGCTGAAGTTGGATGCTTAACCGACTGAGCCACCCAGGCGCCCCACAAGTCTTCTCCCTAATTATTTTACATTGGTTTAGACTATGTGGCAGATATGCTTCCTAGGTTTTAAAAAATGTTTGATATTTGTCTTGTGGCTTAACATAAGATCGGTTTTTGTAAATCTTTCACGACTGCTAGAAAAGAAGGTGTAATCTCTCAAATTACTCCCATTATTACGTTATATTATTTAAATTACTAATTTGTGAGAACTTGGTCTATCAAGGACAGAAATATATGTGGGACTCCCCTTGCATTTCTAATAGCTTCTGCCTTACGTTATTTAGTATATAGAAGTTTGTAACAGTTACAAATTCATGGTGAAGCGTCCCATACAAAGTGATCTTCATTCTGTTTGTTATTTGCTTTTACTTCTTTGTCTGACATTAATTCTGTGAAATCTGTTTTATTTTTTATTTGCGTTCATTTTATAAACCTGTGACCGTATTTTGGGTGTGAATATTTTAGATTGCTTTGTTCTAGGTGTGTTCCTTGAGAACTGCACTTAGTTGGACCCAGGATGAGAGACCTTGCCTTTCACTCACTGACATTTGTTTAGTCTTCATGCCATATTATTGAACTGAACATCATTCCGTGCTTTCTCATTCTTTCCTTGCTCTCCTCTTACGGCTTACTGTAAACCACAGTGTCTTTCCACTTGACTTGCCAGTCACTATCTCAGAGGGAGGAGGGTGTGTGGATATGCGCAGCTCACAAACCTGTTCCCGCTTTGCCCGAGGCTGATCAATGGAGGGATGAAATTGATAGTCTGAGGGTGAGGGTTGTCTAGCGCAGGCCCACTGGTTCAACTAGCAGAGATGCTCCTGGATTGTTAAGGACGGCTTCTTGTCTACTCCGGAGAGTGGTCATGAGAGCTGCTGCTTGTTGTCTGCTGTCTGTGTGTCTGGCACTCTGCTAGGCGTTTTGCTGATGGCCTGATCTCAGTGAACACTCGCAATGGCCCGGTGAATAAGCAGGCACTGAGAGGTCGCCTAGGGTCACATAACTAGAGAGTGGCAGAGCCAGGACTTGGCCCCCGTGGTCTGGCCGCAAGCCCTAGGCTCTGACACTGCCCTCTCCTGACTCCCCACGTCCACTGTCCAGGTCATTGTTTTCCTACTCTACCCTTACAGTTGCCACATGCGTGTCCTCTGCTATTTATGACTTGTGGGTGGCCTCCATCAGGCACCGTATGAAGTAGGATGAATTATCTTGAATCTTTCTTGCGGCACTCTCTGTTCTTGGACCTCACAGTGGTGCTGTCTTGGGCTTCTGAGGGCAAACCGCACCGATACCGTCTCCCCTTTCTGATCCCCTGTCCTTTATAATCAGACTGAGCGTATGAGTCACCTCCTCGGGCCAGTGGCCAGAGGTCCCTCGTGTGCCACCCGATGTCTCTTGTCAGGCTGCAGGACAGGTCCGCCCTTGCGGTGGACACACTGCCTGTGTCGGCCCTCAGTTTCTGGAGCCGCGGCCCTCCTTGTCCTGGATGGCCTCATCTCAGCTGCCTCTTGTGGAGTGAGGTGAGTGCCTCTCTGGAGGTGAGTGCCTTTCTGGAGAGAGGCCTTGGTGCTGCACCACCCTCCTGCCTCTGCCCCCGAGAGCCCAGCCTCTGCCGCGCTCCTGCCCTTCCTGCCCTTCCTGCCTGATGGCCGCTTCCCTCTCCCCGCAGCCAGTCGGGCTGCATTTCTCCTGCTCTATCAGAATGACTCCTGACATATATACGAGCGAAGAGGGAGAGACCAGGAGGCGACACCAATGTGCTTTCTGTTCTCAGGATGGCACGCGTGGGTTTACCACGGGGGGACACCACGGTTCCGTTAAAGAGAATGAAGCAAGATTCCCCTTCTGAGGCTCAGTGGGCTCGTCGCCCTAAGGGCAGTTGGGCCCTACCTGCCCATCTGGTCACCGTGGACAGACCCTGCCCACAGCCAGGTTGTGGTTTCAGTGCTCGTCCCTCTTGGAAACCCAACCTGTCCCGGGGCTGGATTTGTTTATCGAAGGAGGAATAGTTACATAATTCCTGGAAAGTACAATATAGGAAAAAATGTCTGAAACCATTTCTTTTTCCCTTGGCAAAGTCCTCACTGTAGGTCTTTCCCTTGGGGGGAGGGAGTTATTCTCTGGGACGGACTTCAGGTCAGCCCCGGATATTTCCTGCTGCTTTGTTGCCTGCATTGCTGGAGACCTCGAATGCTGCTTCGGCAGATATTTGCCTCTAATGGCAGGTATGGGGTTTATTTTTATAACAATTCTTTTGAACCTGTGTGGAAGGTTCTATGGCAACTGGTTTCCTGGGATTATTCGGGACCGTCTGCTTGTACCCGCACGTAGCAGTTGCTACTGTGTGCGTGTGTATTCCAGCTCCTTCTCATGCAAATTTTAGGGCCAGTTGGCCGCACTTTGGCTCACTGTATCTCGTGAAGCATAATTTAAAAAACACTGAGGGAAAAACTTGCTACATTTTAAAAGTAAGACTGTCTCAAAAAGTTTCCTCCCAGTTACTTCAAAGCGTAAAAAGAATGGTGAGGGGCGCCTGGGTGGCTCAGTCGGTTAAGCGTCCGACTTCGGCTCAGGTCATGATCTCGCGGTTGGTGGGTTCAAGCCCTGAGTCAGGCTCTGGGCTGACAGCTCAGAGCCTGGAGCCTGCTTCGGATTCTGTGTCTCCCTCTCTCTCGGACCCTCCCCCACTCACACTCTGTCTCCCTCTGTCTCAAAAATAAACATTTAAAAAAAAAAAAAAAAAAGAGTGGTGAGAATTAGGTCAATTATTTGCAGCTTAAATTTGTCTGATAGCAACTCCTTGTTAACACCCAGGTCAGACTAAAGAATGGCCTGCACCGTTTATTTCTAAACAGCTCTACTGACTCAGAGGGTGTTTGGTTTTCACTACCTATAATTCCCTCCAGGAAATAGCTACATGAAATTAAGAGTGCAGTGGATTTTCAAAGGTTTAGAACTGATTCCAAAGGTAACCATAGGCAGTCTGGAAGACTGTGATCTCTCAAGGAACAAAAATTAGGCACTCTGACAGTTCTGAATTGTGAGAGAACATTTAGACATTCTTGGTAAATTTACCCAGTTTTTATCTGAAAATAGGAGATGGATTTTGGCCTCTGATATGTGAAGGGAATTTCTAGAACCTAAGGAATTCCTTCAGACAAGCAAACCCTTCCATAAATAAAGCAAGGCTTTGTTTTCAAATATGGACTCTGAAGTTTAAAATAAAGGCAAGTTGTTTCCAAGCGTAAAAGAGACCTAACCTGTGGGGTATCTAAAAGGACTCTCAGAAAGAAGCACTTATGCTGTGTCCCAAAGCCCCCAGAACAGCACAGGGAGTGAGGGGCTTGCACTTGGAGCCTGAGGGCAGCATGTGCCAGCCCTCCGCTAGATGGTGTGTTCTCGGTGCCCACCAGCGAATGATGGGTGGTGGTGGACGAGACAGATACCCTTTCTGCTCTGGTGGCACCCACAGCCCAGACCTGACCGGCAGGAGTGAACCGGAAACTGAAAGTGAGCTGAGCACCATGAAGGGAAAGGCAAAGGAGCATCTATAGAGGGGGCCCCACCCCAGTGTGGGGGGCCAGGGAGGGCTTTCTGGAGGGAAGCCCTAAAGAATGAATAAGCTAAGTGAAGAGGTGGGAGGTGAGCATGCCAGACAAAGACAACAGCTTGTGCAAGAGCCCTGGAGTGGGGAAAAACATGTTTGTTGGAAAAAACTGGCTGGAGAGTAGAGAATGAGGTGGAGGGTGTTGTGAGAAGCAGCTGGAGTGGAAGGGAGGGGTGAGATGGCCTGGGGCCCAGACACCGTGAGTGGGGAGCTCAGGCCCCGATCCCCCTAAGAGCAGTAGGGAGCCACGGAGGGCTTGAGGCAAGGGCCTGACCAGATTGGATTGGCACTGGACACACTCCGCCTTGCCTACAGCGTGTGAGTAGCTTCGAGGAGGCCAGGCTAGAGGAAGGAAGACCAGAGAGGGAAGCATGAAGAAGCCCATGGTGCATCACTGTATGTGAGAAGTTGCTAGAGGGGGAGGGAAGGCCTTTTAAAAACAGTTCCTTTTAGAGCAGAGCCTTGGAAAGACATGAGACAGTTGTCAGTGAGCCTGTCCCTTACACCCGATGGAGACACATGGCATTTCCCTGTGCTTTGGCGTTGCGAATCAGCGTGAACATTTGAGTTGTGTTCCCCTTACAGCAGAGACGGAAGGGCCAGCGCCATGCTCTCTCAGTCTACCCACACAGGACAGGTGGATTTGGGCCGACTGATGTCACTGGCACTTCTGCTTCCTCGAACATGGGTCACAGTGGCCACCGCCACCCCAGGACCGAGTCTGCCAGCTCCCAGTTCAGGGTGACCACATTTTTATCCGGCTGTCCCCAGGTTTGCCAGCACTAAGGGTAGTCCTTTCCTTTAATGCCCAACTGAAAAATTTCCATTCCGCAGGCAGGAAATCCAGACTTTTTTGTTTTCAGTTCCCCACCCCACGTGTTTCCAAGGATCCCCAAGGAATACTCACTTGTTCCACAGATCCATCCTGGTTGTTGCATGGTGCCTCAGCTGGCTGCTTGGCTCCAAACCCCTGATCCCTCCCTCCGGCATCTCTGCCTTTCCTACCCAGTCCCTGCAGCTGGACCTGTGTGGAGCCAGGCTCCTCCTTCCTCCCCCAGGGAGCACAGTTCGGGACGGATCCGGGGATGCCAGTGCCACAGAGGAAAGCTTGAGCCTGCATTCTGAAATGCCTGCTCCCGGAGCCCCTGGACCATGCCCTTTCTCCTCTTAGACAGCCACACCCGTTGCCCTCCCATTCCTAGCCGAGGAGAGCCTTTGATCAAGTTTCCCCTTCCTCAGATGGAGGCATCCACCCCCTGGGGGGCCCAGCGAGTGGGGATAAGCTGCTGCCCTCTGACCCGTCTCCAACAGGCTTCTCAGTCAACAGAATAATCACAAAGGTAACTCCATCCCAAACGAAGGAAACCTTTTCCGTTATTTTGTAGAGTGGTCAGCTGCACATTGCCTTAAATCTCTCCCTTCCAGAAGAGAAATTTGCCTTTACTTTTGCAGTCTATGAATTTGTTACCTTAAAATTCACATTTCTCTGGGACTTCACAGTCGGGTTCCATTTTTACAAAAAGCCAGTGGATGTTATTAAAACCCCCATTTTGTGAGTGAGGAAAGCCACAGTTTGACCTATGACTTAGCCAATGTCATATGCCAGGCGGAGACCCAGTGCGACTCAACATCGCACGCTCTGGCTGGGGTTCCACTCAGCCCGAACTCATGCACCCTCTGTCTAACACCTCTGTCTCCCTGGAGAGAAGCGGTGCGGGAGGAAAACACGTGTGGGGGGGGGGGGGGTGGCGTTTGCTCTGCTGCCCACAGCTAAGCACCTTGTCACCTTTGTCCCTTCTGGGGCACAGGGAGTACTTGGAGTCAGCATTTCTCTGCGTCAGGAAGTTTTGTCTGATCCCCAAAAGGAGGAGGTAAGGGCAGAGCCCATTTTGTGCCAGAGAAAGTGTGTTTTCATAGCAGGAATCTGCGTACTCCTCAGGATGGCTGTTCTGCTTTGCCTTTTGGTCTCTGGGTTTCTAATTTGAAGCTCATGGTTGTGATCACGACAACTCTTGGTTATTCTCTCACATGTGACTGGCACTGCACTGAGCACTTTACTTTATGAGCATGATCTCACTTCATCCTCCTGACGTGACGCTCTTTCCTCTGAGAGAGGCACTATTTTTAACTTATTTCACAGCTGCAGAAGCCGAACAGGACTCATGTGAAAGGTCTCACCACTTAGGGGTGCCACCTCGGACTGGTGATAGCAGTGCCCAAGCCACGTCTGACCCAGTGCCCAACCACGAACCTCAGAATATGCCGTATTTCCCTGTAAAAGGTCTTTACCTTCTGGGGAAACCTGGACAGTGGACTGAGAAAGAATGTCTCTGGGGACTCTCCTTTGTGTAGCGAGGGCTTGAGATGGGGGACTGAGGGCCCCCCCCCCCCCGGGCCAGCTAGCCCCGAGGAGGACAAAGGTTGGGGGCTTGGGTTGGAGGAAGGGCTAGTGAGTTTCCCCATCCTCAGGACTAATCTGGCACCGTGGATGTCCTCCTTGCACTGGTTTGGAAAGGGAGAGTTAAGATAATTGGAATGGAGAATCTGAAGGATTCTGAGTGGTTGGTGGCTTGTAAGATGGCCCCAGTGCTCCCTGCTCCCCAGTATTCCTGTTCTTGTGCCATCCCTTCCCCTTGAGCACGGGCAGAACGCACTGACTTGTTCCTGACAAACAGAATATGACAGAACTAATGGGACATCCATTCTGAGATCAGATTATTCAAGGACTAAGCCTTCTTTGTGGGAGGCTTGTTCTCTCTTCCTGGCTCTTGGATTCTGAGGGAATCCAGCTGTATTTGGCAGTCCTGTGGAGAGTCCCCCGAGCCAAGGGATTGAGGCCTGCTGGCCACCGCATGAATGAGTTTGGAAACAGAGGCCACCTCAGTGGAGCTTTCAGATGAGACCACCGCCTCCGCCTGTGGCTTGACTGCATCACTTGAGACTCCTTGAGCCAGAGGCACCCAGCTGAGATACACTCAAATTCCTGACCCACAGAAACTGCAAAGTAATAAGTAAGTAAGCTGCTGTGTTTTGGGGCAAAATCTATCACACAGCAGTGGATAGCTAGCACATCACACAAACTTGATCACTACCCCACGTTTATTACTTTATTGCCTCAGCTGTAAAGCTGAGCACACAATAGACAGTAAGATCGATCTCCAGGGCAGCAGGAAGTGCTGGGTCCCTCTCAGAAGCTAATATTCACGGGAGGAAATCCTATAGGACAAGGGGGGGGGGGTGGTGGTTGCCACTTTAAGAGGTAATGAATTCTTACAGCCCTGTAAGGAAGAGGGTGCCTGAGAAGGGCCTCAGAAGTTACCCTCAGAAAGGCTGTGGTTCCCTAATCAAGTGTATGTTGGGCGTTAGAAGGTAACATGTCCAGGCCTTCGGAGGCCCACGAATGCCTGCTTAGGAAACTGGAAGATTTCCATTCTGTGTGCCCCCCAGAAAGCTGTGCTCCAGGGTGAATTCAGTGTCCACCCATTCTCTTAAAAACTGTTTTGATTACAAAAGCAACACCCTGTTTGTTGTAAAACTCATGAAATGAACACTAAAAAGAAGTCTGTGAAGTAAGAAGCGAAAATCCCCTTCTTCCTCGCCTACTTTCCAGAAGTAGCCACAATTAACAGTCGGTGCGTATCCTTCCGGAGGTTTTGTTCTCCACACACTGATGTATGTGCATGTGTGTGGGGCGCAGGGGATGCAAGGAATAGTATGCCTTTTAACCAAAATGGGGACATTTTAGACATTTTGTTTGGCGCCCGTGGTGGGCACTTGGGTGGTTTGCTGAGTAGTGCCTGGCCGCCTGCTGGTTTGTGCAGCCGTGTGCCTGCTGAGGAGCAGGTGGATGGCTTCTGTTCTCTCCCTTCGATGGAAAGTGCGTTGTGGCTTTCCTCACTTATGGGGGATTTCTGGAACAGTGAGTGCCAGGAGAGGGATTGCTGGACAAACTATTTGTGACTTTATCTCCAGTAGCTACTTTGGGAACGCCCTTGAAAGGTGGCGGTTACGGTCGACCCCACGCTCACCACCAACCACTAGGTCCTACCGACCCCTTTTTATTTATGAGAGACTGTCGGGTAAGAGATGGCATTTTGTTTTTTGTTGTTTTAATTTAATTAATTAATTAATTAATTTTTGAGAGAGACAGAATGTGAGCCGGGGAAGGACAGAGAGAAAGGGAGACACAGAATCCGAAGCAGGCTCCAGGCTCTGAGCCATCAGCACAGAGCCCAATGCGGGGCTCAAATTCACGGACCATGAGATCATGACCTGAGCTGAAGCTGGACACTCAACCAACTGAGCCACCCACGCGCCCCTGGCATCTTGGTTTAATACACGTTTCTCTACCTGCCAATCCTTTGTGCTCTTGGCAGAGAAGCTGCCTTCCTGCTTCAAACACATGCTCCTTGGGCTCTCCTGGGCCCGCAGTTAGGCAGCCAGGCCTTGCCTCCCACCCAGCAGCTCAGCTGCCCTCTGCTCCTGCCTCTGCATCCTCGAACATCTATGTCTGTCCTTAATCCTTCTCCTGTGTCCCCAGCATGGCCCTGCATTGCCCTGATCAGTGAAGAAAGACTGCCTGGCTGTTGCGTCCCCGCGGAGAGGAGGCTGACAGAAATCCTTGCCCATACACTTGCTTGGGGCTTGGTCGGCATTCTGGGCTCCGAGGCTTTGCGCTGCTTCTTATTCTTTTCCCTTTTTGAGGTGACCAGGGTGTTGGCCTCTGTCAACACACGGCTCCAGAGAGACCTGATTCCATGCCTTTTACATTAGCTACCCTTCCAGGCTCTGGACCACTGCTCGCTCTCTAACGGTCAGGGCAAACGTGACCTGTCCACCCTGCCCAAGGACCTCTCTCTTTCTCTTAGGAGATGTCCCTCAGCTTGAGGAGGGTGCACATGCTGAAACAGGGGAAGGGAGCACCCCTTGGCCAGCCCATAGAGCCAGGTTTATCATGACCAGGGGTGAGCAGGGGATGGGACAGCCGATGGCCCGCCCACCTGGGAGCTACCACATGTGGAAGTGCTTTGGGAAAGCTGCACAGATGGGAGTGATTATCTGTGTCTGGGTTCTCATGTGTGGGCTGAGCTGACCCAGCCGGCCCTACGTCAGGAGAGGTAGGGGTACTTGAATGTCGGGTGATGGTTGGTACCAAGGCCTTGTGTCCACAATGGCAGAATCTCAGATAGGCCTGGGTCGAGCTTGACTCTGGATCTGAGAGAGACTGGGTAAGGAAGCCCCAGGCCTGAAGGCATGCACATGGGAGATGAGCCACCATAACGGGGACCCAGCTACCAGATGGTGTGGCCCAGGGCTTGGACCAGGTAGAATTTGTGCACAAGTGACAGCCAGAGCAGCCACAAGTTAACAGCGTGACTGCCAGAGGTTGGGGCTGAGTCTGTCGGTTGGAGGACAAGTGGAAGCGAGAAGGGCGGGCGCAGCCTTCAGCCCTGGCACAGGGTCGCAAGCCCCAAGACGCTGGGCCCACTGCTCTGAGATAAATCAGGCAAAGAGCGCTGGACTGGCTTCCTGACATCTGGGGACCTGTTGTCCGTCCAGTTACTTCTGCACAGACAGGCTGGCTGGCTGGCTCACATAACTGCTGCTGTGGGCAGGAGGCCGCCAGGATTCTCAGGTGTTTGGGGGGCGATGACGGGATGAGACAAGGGCATTGGTTGTTTCATTTTGCCCTTGTGGGTTGTGATGTAATGCTGCAGAAGCAGGAGTGCAAATCCTGAGAGGCTCAGGCTGCATGTTGTTGGGTGGGTCACTCGCATCTCTGAGCCTTGATGTCTGTTAGATAAAGGGAGTGCAATTAGAGGAGCCACCTCATAGGTGTGTTATGAGATTTATTTATTTATTTTTTAAAGTTCATTTATTTATTTTGAGAGAGAGAGAGAGAGAGAGAGAGAGAATCCCAAGCAGGCTCAGCACAGAGACCAACGTAGGGCTTGAACCCACGAAAACGTGAGATCGTGCCCTGAACCAAGGTCAAGAGTTGGATGCTTAACCGACTGAGCCACCCAGGTGTCCCCTGTTATGAGATTTAAAGAGACACACGTGGTGCCTGGTACATAGAAAGCACCCCGTAGATGGCAGATGGCACGAGTGTAATCCAGAGCAAAACCCTGCAGGAAGACTCCAGCAGTGGGGACCTCCTTGCCTCCTGTATCCACAGAGACTGTTGAGAAACTCAGCAAACCCAGGAAGGGCAGGAAGAGCTACATCTGGGCACAGCCAGGTGTCACATTTAGTGACCCAGCAGTGCCTGGAAGGTTTGCATATGCTTTGTGAGGTAGAGCAGGAGTGGGCAGGGGGAGGGACTGAGGAGCAGACACCATCTAATGGCTAGTGGGACAGAATCCACCTAGCTGGCAAAATACAGTCTCTGGAGGGGAGGGGAATTAACAGCAGCTGAAGTACAGTGTAGACACCTTTTTGGATATAGATCCAGGCTGAGATCCCTCCTTCTCTGGGAACCTGAGAACCACCCCCCCCCCCCAACTGCCCCCACAGCATTGAACTCCAGCGGCAGTGTTTATTCCAGCCAGAGCTGATCGGATTGAGGTGGACACCCGGCCCCAGCGGGCTGGGAGTCTGCACTGGAAGGGAGGGTGCTCGTCAGTCTTTGCTGGCACCGAGACCAGCAGGACATGTGAGCTCAGGAATTCCGTGCTGGGAAAAGCAGATGGACGCACAATGAGAAACAGAGAGACCTGCGCGCAAGGGAAAGGGAAAAGAAGGGGGGGTGGGGGAGGCTGGGAGAGCTGCTGCCTTGCCTCTTGAAGGCTTTCCAGGCCATTTCTGGTTCCTGGCCCTCGTGAGGCCCAGCTGCGTCCCTGCTCATGGACTCTGGGAGATACCTCGTGTCCTTATGTAACCAGCTTATTAAATGAGCTGGACTCAGTCAGGTGTAAGAAGAAACCAACTTAATTTTTTCCCCCGTGTCCTTTCCAACTTACCCTGTGGACTAGCTCTTTTCCCGGTCGACGCTGGAGACTTAGCAAGCCCCTTCGTCCCCTTCGTCTTTCTGGCGTTCGGCATGAAGAAGCCGAGTCTGCTTTAACCATCTGGTCACTGCACACAGTGTGGTGCAGTAACCAGAGGTCTGGACTCCCTAACGCCTGGACCAGAGGCCTGGAAGCCTGGGGTGGGGGAGGGCCCACGGTCAGCACTGTCACTGGCCCCCACAACCCTCCTGCCTCCCTCTTGCCCACTGAGATTTGTGAGCCTCGGGGTTGGAACAGGGGAGAGGGGAAAATTGAGGGGTCAGGGCCCATCTTACGTGGCCAGTTCAGTCGTGATTCAGAGCTTACACCAGAAGCCCAAGCACCCACACTCTTTACCCCCCATTGCTGCTGCTGCTGCTGCTGCAGAATTTCCCTTCTGGGCACTTCTGGCTCAGTTGCCGTGACCTGTGATACACCTTTTCCACCTCAACACTTATGGCTCCTTCCTTGGCTCCTGGGCCTCCTGCACTGTCTCCCCCCACCACACCCCCCTGGCTGCCCTCTGGTTCCTAGGAAACCATATCCTTGCCTCCCCCGCAGCCCCTGATGGGCTTGCCATTTGCTCCAGTATGGTCTCATTTCTCTCTGCCGCAGGTCTGGAGACTTGAGGCACGAGTCTTGTAGTAGTGCTTATGCCAAACCTTTGGAATGGTCCCTCGAAGGCCCTCTCACTTGATTTAGGGTCGGGGGAACACCCACCCTCCGTGTGGTGGTGGTGGCCAGGGAGCATATCACAAGGACAACTCATTCCCCCCACCCCAGGATATTTTTCCTGCACCTCTCACACAGGCTGCAGAAGGGCAATCTGCTAATGTTGTAGAATCCTTTTGGAGTCACCCCCTATAGTGATGGTCCTACACCTTGCTCTAGGATGTGGGACACTTGGAAGCTATTATTTTGCCCTTAGCCTCTGGAGTCTCACATAAAACTAAGGCCGAAAGAGTGCCTTTTTAACATTTTGTTACCTTGAAACGTCCCCTTTCTGTTTAATCCAGTTGCCTGGCTTTGTCTTACTATAGCCTAGAGTCTTTGCAAGCCTGCATATGACAGATGAGGTGGTCTCAGATCAGAGAGGACCCCCTTGAGCTCCCAAGGACCATCTGTAAACTGTGAGCATCCTAGACTCCCAATACTGTTGTTTTCGGTAGTCCAAAGGCTTCTCTTTCAGTCTTGCTCCAATTGGCAAGATTTTGCAAGATTTGGGGGAGGGGATCCTGCTCAGTGTCACTTGCTTGAAGAACATCACTGTCTTCCTGCCGTGTTCCCACATAAGCCCAGCAGGTCGGTGCCCCCCAGCGACCAAGGTATCGGTGCAAACCGGAGTGTGGGGGCTTGGCTGGGATCGGAGAAAGTCTGGGTCTGCAGGTACACTCACCACGGAGACCTTAGTGACAGTAGGGCTCCTACGCCTGCAGGCCTTAAAAGGCCACTGGCTGGGATGGGAGAGGAAGGACAGGTGCTGATCTGAGTTGGGCAGACCTCAGGGACCTGGCTGTGTTTGCTGGCCGGCGGAGCCATGCACCAGGCGCTACGGCACCATGCACTTGAGCACAGCTCTTCCGCCCCCCTCCCCGACCCCCATTCTCTTCTTCCATGCTGTTGGCCACACCCCCATTTTACACCAAGGAGAGCCAGTTCCACATGTCTGATGGGTTTATTCCTACCTCTCCTTCCATATAGCCAGGGTGTGGTTTGACTCAGGTTTGGGTTTGGGGTGGGGGTTGGGAGAAATAGCTGGTGTCTCGGCCTGCTTTTGTCTGGGTCACAGCTAGTCTAGGAAAAGGGTTATTCCATGTTGCCCAGCATGGCTTTCCAGAACTCTTCGCTTTGGGGTTTGGACCCACGATCAGTGACCAGTAAGGCTGGATGGACCCTGTTTTCCTTAACCATCAATCCTTCCATCCCGGACACACCAGTCCAGGTGTGTGGGGAGGCCTGGGCCAAGGTTGAGGTATTCTCACCAAACACACCAAATAGGGTACAACAACTGTTGACCTCGACAGCTGACTAGAGGTTTGGGAGAAGGGAGCTGAGAACTCTTAGCTAGTGCCTGACATCCAGCACCTTCCGGATTAACTGCTGCTAGGGCATTTTTCCCAGCTGTCTGACTGTGAGCCTCATTTCCTCCTCTCCTGTGAGGTGAGAACAATCCCTTCTTCACCTGGGTGCTGTGAGCGTTACATAAGAAAACGGAAGTCCAATTCCAAGCACATAGTAGGGTGTAGTAAATATCTGTCTCTACCCAACTACATCTTTGCTAGAAGCAGCTCTCGTGTGGCAGTATTGCTAAGTCATTGGGAAGAGGGATTGCTGGGTCCGAAGGTATAAGCATTTTAAAAATTTTGATGCATATGTATATCCATGTTTGACATACACGTTGCTAAGTTGCCCTTGAAACATGTTGAATCAATTTATACTTCCATCCATAGTACAGAAAGTACGTATTTCTCCATTCCCTTGTCAACATGGAGATTTTTTTCATCTTTACAAATCCGATAGGCACCTTGTGATGGTTTGTGCTTGATTTGGTATCCCTCCCTCTCTGGTTATTACTGAGGCTGGCACCTTTTCTTCCTTATTGGCCATTTGTGTTCTAATGTGTTCGTGTGCCTAACGAAGTTTTCTGTCATGGTGTCTGTATTTTTCTTCTTGATTTAAGAGAGTTCTTGAGATAGCATGAATATTGATCCTTTATTTTTCTTATTTGATATTTGCCTTCAGCCTTGGTCATCTGTTATTTTTCAGAGGGCAGAAAATTTGGGGTTTTCTTTAGTCATATCCCTTAATCTTTTCCTTTTTGGCTTTGGGGTTTCCTGCCATGCCTAGAGATGACTTCCCAGCCCACAGTTTTGTTTTTCTGGCAGCTAATGTGAAAGTCAGATTGGAATGAGGGAGGGAGGCAGAGGGCTCCCGATCCGGTGGGAAGCCTGTTGTAGTAGTTGAGGGGAGAGGAGACACGAAGGCAGAGAAAAGGGCTTTCGTGGATGGATGGATTGGCGTTGGTGTGGTAAGGGGAGAAATTCTTGTTTTTGACCTGAGTAATTGATAAATGGTGCCTTTTGGTGAAATGGGCCCAGACCTGAGGGAAGGTGTTTCAGGGGTTGGTTGCACTGTCTAGGAGGTGCTTCTGGGACGTTCAGTGAAGATATCCAGGACATGGCTGTAAGGAAGTGAAGCCCCAGAGAGCCTTCATGGCCTGGGGTGCTGTCTTGGGCCTCCTGATGGTGTACGTGGAAACCAAAGATAGGGAGAGTGTGATTTAAAAGATTTTGGTGTATGTCCTTGGTGCTGAATCTGTATCTAGTCTTACTCAAAGAGACTCTGATAGCAGAGGCCCCAGGAAGGCATTCCAAAACAGTAACACACAGTGTAGATACGTCCAAATAGCACTGATGGCTTTTATTGCAGGTTTGTGTCATTACAAGGATAATCTGGGAATATATTAAAAAAAACCCTCCCTTTTATATACACAAAACATGCTACATGGTACACTTTGTGGGAATGCTGAGGTAATAGGCACACACCCAGACATGGACAGTACCAAACGTTCCAACATCTCACACACCCCCATTCACACGCCCACCGGGGACGGTCTCACCTTCCTGACTCCTCTCTTGCTCCCTGCTTGGCAAGAGTCCCGGTAGTACTGAGTCTGACACTTCGCGGCCAACAGGACTCAGAAAGCCACCACGCTGCAACGCACCAGCCAAGGGGTCCGGTGGCTCCTGGTTATTCAGGAGCTCACGAGAAGCGGCCAGTTGTCATTTTTGTGGCACCTGTACTCCAGAGAAGTGTAGTTTGGGGACGAGATGCGGACTCTAGTCAGCCTGAGAGCACGGGACCTTTGGTCTGTAGCCATTCGGGGGCCCCAATGATCGGGGGATGACTTCTCTTCACTTGAGTATCTCCTGGGCAAGGTAGGTTATTATTTCTGTGATGGTTAAAATGACATGTAGGCTAAAGTGTGAACGGAACATACAAAACTGCGAGTACATCATCTACGTGGCCGGGAGTTAGCTTTGGGGCCTGGCCTTCCCTTTCCTGACCAGAAACCTGGAGCCCAAACTGTCTCCTACTCAGAGGCTTGCCTGGAAAGAAAGGATGATATGACAGAAAAGGTAAGGAGTGGGTATGAAGGGTAGAGAAGAGCAGAGAAGGTGCCTGGAACCTCAGTGAGTGGCCAGCGACTGGTACAGAAGGTACTTCCTGAATGGTGTTGGATGAATAAGTGGATGGATGGATGGTTGGATGGATGGATGGATGGAGAAAAAGTCCTGAGAATGGGGGAAGGTATAGAAATGGAGAGGGAAGGGGATGTTGAAATTTGATCAGGTGCCCAAAGGGTTCTTTAGCGAGGAAGTAGGGAACCCCTATGTGAGTGAATCGCATGTAGACACTCCTGGAAAAATTCAGGCACGTGGACACCAAGGGTTATTCTTTGAATTAGAGCTACATAGTCTGTGATCTGCTCTCAGATTCGAGTAACACCATGTGAATGCAGTGCTTTTCGCCGAAGAGCAAAGCTGTTGGTAACAACTTCAACATCTGAGAATTGAATGTCTGTGCATTTAGGTATATAACCAAACCTATATACGTGTCTAGATATAGTACACGTGGTATATATCTAAATGCATATATGTGTGGTGTACACACATGTGCATAAGCTCAGCTCATGCGTATGTATATTACGAAGGTATTTTGCAGTTGGGTTTTTATTGTAGGGATTTAATGTATTTAAAGAAGGACTTGTCTGTAGTTCTGTCCTGTGTGGAAACACGAGGGTCTGTCTGATGTGAAGAAAAGCAGTAGGGACAGAGAATACTGTGTTGATTCCATTCCATCATCTGCCGCAGCGATCGGGTAAACAGAATCCGGCGGCCCCATCCTCCCGGCCCCAAGGTGAACTGGCGGGGAGTTGTTCCTGGTGCCGGGGCCAGCATGGCCGGGTCAGGCTCCTGGCAATGGCCGTGAGAGGTCAGGAGGGAGCTGGCTTAGTGGAAGGTGTTGGGGTTGGGCCGGATCATCATCACCACTTTCTTGAGCGAGTAGGACCCTCCTCGGAACTCAGCCCAGTAGACTCCATCCTGGTAGCGGCTCCGGTAATGGCCCCCACGGTACCAGACCCCGTTGAGGTTGGAGTGGGCACAGGCATTATACCACCAGCCTCCCTTCTGGTAGTGGGCACAGTTTCCTGCAGGAGACAAGGGAGGAGGTCACAGGGAGGAGGCAGTTGTATCCAAGGCTGCCATTTGTTTAGGGCCTTTAGCAGGGCCCTCTGGGAAGGTGGGGGAGAGGGCATTTGGAGCAGGAATGCTTGAGGGGTGGCCCAGGTCTCAGATTTGCTCCAACCTTTGAGGCTCAGCCTTGTGACCAGCGAACTCACCGAGCCACCGAATTGTCCTTGTGAAATGAGGGTAAGCGTGGTGCCTCCCGCACAGGACTGTGTGGTGATCGAAGGAGGGCGCATAGTTAAGCAGTTAGCCCGGGGCTTGTGCGGAGGAAGTGCCCCAGGGAGGTTTGAATAGGAAGCAGAAATGACCTGGGGTGGGCGGGGGAGCGGCCAAAGTGTTCTGAGGAATTTTTTAAGAGTTGCAACTGTTGGATCAAGATTTTTATAGAATGACAAAGGAAGTGTTTAAGATGAAATGCTCCTCTGTTCCTCCCAGGCTGTATTCCAGCCAAGTATTTTTTTATGATTTCACAAAAGAAAGATATTTTCATAAAACTTCTGGCACTATCATATCATGCTGGATTTTGCTGCCAAGGACAAGCAGTTCGGAACAACAGTGAAAGTGTGGGCAAGGTGCAAGCAGGCGTGCAGGGGCATCGGCCTTCTCAGGGAGGAAGCGGAAGAGGAGCTGCCAGCTGCTTGGGCTGCTCTTAGTTAAAAGAGAGGGTCCCCGCTTTCCTGAGCAGGCCTGAGAAGTGGACCCCCACTCAGAGGAAGGGCTGCCTCGGTCAGGTTTGTGGGCTGGCGCCCAATGGGGCCGGTGGCCCTGCTCCCGCTGAGGCCTTGGGATGTGGTAAGGAGGCTGCAGGCTGGCCGAGGCAGAAAGCTCAGGGGAGAATGGGCTCAGGCACCCGCAGCCCCGCAGCCCAGCCCAGAGTTTTCCTTGGGCTCTTTTAGGCCGTCACTTGAGGCTAGGGACCAAATGGCAGTGCTTGGGTTTGGAGAGCAGAGAGAGCCCTTGGCATGCCATGGCCAGCCTCTCGTGTGAGTGGAGGCCCCTCCTGAGCTTGACCTGCATGCCTCCAGGGACAAGGAGCTCACTTCCTTGCCAGCCACTGACGGTGCTGTTGCACAGGCCTGACGGTTTGGGTCATAGAACAGTCTTCTCCCTCCTATCCACGATGGCCCTCGAGATGTTGTAGCAGTCCCAATGTCCCCAGAATCTGACTAGCTCCAAGGGTCCTCTTCCTGCTCTGCTCTTCTAGAAGCCTCTGTGTAACCCTGCCTAAGAAGGTGTACTGTCTCGTCAGGGGCCCCTTCAGTGCCAGCCAGCAGGTGGAGGTAACTGCATGTCCCCCAGTGTTGTGAGAACAGCCTGCTGGAGTGTGGCTGCCATGGGGACCTAGAGTGAGGACCTCCCTCCTCAATATGTAGGTACAGAGCTTGCCTGAAAGATGCAAGCGGTTCCTGGGACCTTAAAGGGGAGGGAAGTGGCCTGCAGACCAGGGGGCAGGGAGGGGGCCAGATTTGCCCAATGAGAACAGACATCCTTGGCCTGGAGGTAGGGTTGGTCCCTCAGACAGGAGCAGTGCCTTGCTGGCTTTGCCAAGCAGCTGGGGTGCAGAGGCCCTCATCTCAGGAAACTGGGTGTGGGGCCTGGAGAGGCTTAACTGTGGGAGGTTGACATCTGGACTCAGGGCTGGATTGTATGTATGTGTGTCTCTTAGAATATTCTGGGTTTTTTTTCCCCCTTGTTTTTTATTTAATAAAGGCTTCCTAGTAAAGACCTGGCTTTGAGGCATATGACCCTGGACAAATCACTTCATGTCTCCTACCTGGTTTCCTCTTAATAGCTCCCTTACTACACTGTGTTAATAATACATGCTAATAATAGTAACCACAAAGACCGCCCACTTGGATTGAGCACTCTTTGCCACGTCTGAGACAAAGCACTTGAGGTACATCCTCTAACCTTCTCACCACCCTGCAAGGCAGGCATTGTCCTTATTTCCCGATGTGGAAGCGAGGCCCGGAGAGACTAGTAAGCAGCATGCCCAAAGACACATGACTGGTAGGAGGCAGGGCCAGCATTATTACCCAGGTGTGTGGCCCAGAGTCCGTGGAGAGTGTGGCCTGAACACCTGGTGCCTCGGGCAGAGAGGTGATGTGAAGGCTTGGCCCTGAGTGGCCCACAAATGTGTAATTTGTACACCTCTTTGCCGTTCCCTTTTTGTTAATGCCCCTCTGACCCACCTTTGTGAAGGGGGTCTGTGGGCAGTGGGTAGAGGAGTGGGTTTTCAGGGAGTAGCAACAGGGTCGGCCTTCTGGGCTCTGGGACCTTCCTCTTCTCAGGCTGTGACTCAGAAGCTCTGGCTTTGACCGGCCTCTTTGCCCTGGCCTGCACCTGGGTTTGACTGTATGGGTCCTACCTGTGTAGACGTCATGGTCTCTGTCCAGGGTGGTGAACTGCTTGCCGTTATGCCAAGTAAAGGAGTCACCAGCATTGCCATGGTAGCGCCCCAGCCTCAGCTTGTAATACTCGCTCTCGGGCTCCAGGCGGAAGCTGGCATATTCTGCAAAGACTTTGCGGCCAGACCAGTCCTCCATGGTCACCAGCAGTTTGTAGTTGCCTTGGTTCGTCAGCCAGTAGATGTTCTCCAGGCCTAGCCAGTACTCGCCATCGATGTTCCCAAACCCTTGCTGGGGAAAACGGAGGAGAGCATCAGTGAGGGATACGTAGTGTCCTCAGCCAGCAGGGCCCCACTCTTGGATGCTCAGCCCTGGGCAGAGGAGATCAGAAATGGGCAGAGCATAAGGCAGGCCTGGGTTCAAATCCCCACCTCTGCACTTGGCTGTGACTTGATGAACCGCTTTTCCTGTCTGAGCCTCAATCACGCATCATTCAAGACTACTGAAAGAGTGCCTACTGTGTGCTAGGCATTGTGTGAACGTGGGGGACACTGTGTTACCTTTACTACAGGGTTGTTGTAGGAACACACCTAATGTGGTAAACCGAGAGCCTAACACACAGTAGGCAGGCGACAGGAGTTCCTTGGACGGATCCTGACCACCTCTGAGCTTCACCGTCCCTCTCTGGGAATGGGATGTGTGTGAGGGTCTCGTGTAAACTCTAATGCACCAGACCGGTATGAGCTGTGACAGACACATGCTACATCTGCCCGGGCTCCCTTCTGGGTTTAAAATCAGCGGTTTTATTATTGTGTTCACGCTGAGTTTAAGGAGTCATCAGCCAGGTAGTGGCCACTCAAAGTCTTCAGAATAGATGGGCTCGCTAATGATACTAATAGTATTCAGTGAGCCTTCCAGTGTATCGGCACCGTTCTCAGGACTTTACGTAGGTTATGTTATGAATCCTTGTGCCAACTCTAAGAGCTAGGTCCACAGAGGCCCAGGGTCAGAGAGAGCCTGAGGGTGACTCGGGATCTGAAGCAGGCACCCAGTCTTAACGACTGTGTTCTCCCACCCCTGAGAAAAAGAATATGGGCAGGAGGAGGAAGGGGTGAAGGAGTGGATCTTCAGAAAGCAGAGGAGAAAGAGAAGAAAACAGCGACACGGGCCGGGCAGGAGGTGGGCTGGGAGTAACCAGGACAGGAAGGGGCCACGCGAAGCCACGCACAGGCGTCATGGCCAGGGTCGTTCGTAAGCTTTGGTGTCAGAGGCCTGGACTCGCTGCTGTGTGCAGCCCCGAGCAGGTTGTTTCACCTTTTCATCTGTAAACCGGGGCCACACCAGGATCTTCCTCCCGGGGCTCGTGTGAGACTAAAGCAGGTAACAGATGGAAGCACTTGGCATGGTGCCTGGCACGTGGCGGTGGCATTTGGTGAACTGAGCTCCTTTTGCCACCTTCGGCACCACCCCTGTCATCTGCCAGACGTATGGCTGAGCCCAGTGGCCTTTCCTACCACTGGGTGGGCATTCAGCTTCCTGGGAATTCGGACCTAGTGTTCCCGTGTTTCCCAGTAGCAGGCCCTGGGGACCTGCCCCTTCTGGGCTGCGAGACCAGGTCTTCCCGCAAGAAAGCCCCAGCTGGGAAAAGGATGCTCCCTATACCCAGACGGGGATGAGGGGCCACCCCCTAGCAGCATTTCTAAAGTCCCACCATGTCCACGGGCCTTTTGTGGTCTGTCCCTAACTCGTATCTCGTAGCAGTTGCCAGCGGCAGGTGGGTTTGCAAAAATGACCTCGTCAGTGTCTTCCTCACCACACGTGTGTATCGCACGGGGCCACCAAGGCCTCGACAGGTCAGCATGCACCTTCCCTCCAAGTGGCCCTCTCACCGGCTGGTCAGGCCTCTTGGGGTGGCCCGGTTGCTCTCACCGACAGCACAGACAGGGCCCGGGGCTCTCACCTTGTATGTCTCCCAGTTCCTGAAGAAGTTGACAGAGCCGTCCAGGCGCCTCTGGATGACGGTCCAGCCCCCAGGGTCGTGCCTCTGGTCACACCACACCTGCATGAGGCGGTTGGTGTTCTCTGGCTTCACCAGGTAGATGGAGCTGGTGTCGTGGCCATCCTCCAAGGCCTGCAAACAGTCTCTCCACGGGCCTGGGGATACAGATGTGTGCACGTCAGAGACCTCCCTGTTGCCTGGCCACGGAGTCACATTTTCACGTGCCTCTCACCCCAGGCCGCACTCCAAAGCAAGCACAACCTCAGGCAGGCCTCCAGCTGGGAGCCACAGGCCAGCAGTGAGAGGGGACTGATTTTAGTTTTTTGTAAGTTCAGGAAATAACGTGATGTAAAGGCAAGAGCCTGGGGCTAGGGGTCAGGGTGCCTGGATTCCCAGACCACTTTTAGCTCTGACTCCCTCACGTGGTGATTTGGGCAAGCATCCTCACTTCTGCAAACCCTCAGTTTCCCTGGTTTGTAGAAAGGAGATCATATTTACCTCTCTCAAGGTTGTGAGGATTGCTGAGATCCTTTGTGTGGAGTTCCTGGAGTGCTTTATCTTTTAGCTGGTGGTATTGTGAAAAGAGAGATGTGCCTACCAAAACGCAGCAGTGTGGAGCACTGCTCGGGCTCGGTCGGCCTCACCCCAGGCAGAGAGACGGGTGACTGCCCTCCTGAGTCCCGTGGGCTGAGGTTGGCCCACGTCACCTCAGTCCCGACTCCACGCTTGCCTTTTCTGTGAGAGTGCTCAGGGACAGTTTCAGTCTTTAGTGAGGAACTTCTGTGGGGTCACAGTGCCCAAGCAGTGTCCAGAATTTGGCCACGTGGCCAGAGGTGTCAGGATATTTCTGAGATTCAGACACTAGCCTCCAAACAGCTTTTTTGGGGGGGACCAGTCCCATTCAGCCCAATATGCGTATTTTCCAAAGGAAGCTCATTTAGGGCCAGATGCTCAGAGCATTCTGAGGTCACTGTGCTGGTCATTTAAGCAGGTCCACAGACTTAAAGGATGGTGTCCAGGATACCTTCCGGTCCATGGCTTTCTTCTGGAACTGAGACCAGATGAGTTTTGTGTTTTTCTGGGACTTCACTGAGCTTGGACAGCCCAGTCAGAAGGAACAGGTGCCATGAGGGGTCTGAGGAGCCACCATAGGCTTTTCACCACCCCACCCCCACCTCTCCTAGTGGTCTCCTGGATGTCGGTCACATCAGCAAGAAGGTTGAAACTGGGGTCACCAAGGTCCAAAGAAGCTGGGTTCTTCCTTGTCGATCTCAGGAACCTTCAGAAGTTTGTTTCAAGACCTAACCATTGAACTACAGATTTTAAAGTAAACAAAATTGCCACAGTTTGCTTCAGCTTCTCTTCAAAATAGTCCTCAAACCAAGAATTGTTAAGACCAAAAGTTCTAAGGAAATTTCCTCTCATTCTCTGAATGTGTGTGTTTATTCTAACAACTATTTGCTGAGCTCCCGCCCCCGCAGGTGCTGTGCCGGGTAGTGGAAGCCTAGGGCAGGGTTCAGGGTGGCTCTGATACCCAGCAAGGGGAGAGCTGACCTCACCAGCCTCTCTCAACTTGAACTCCTGTGCATTCCTGTCCTTTCCCTTCTGCGTGTCAGGGAGGGGCATCGGCGGAAGGTGTACTCGGCTTTTCCTGCATAGATCTAACTTCTCAAGATTCCTTCCTGATTAGACTTGGGCTTGGTTAGTCCACATGTGATAGTTAAATGAGAAAAATTTGGCGGGTTTGTTGTTGTTGTTGTTGTTTTTCTGGACGGTTCAGGTGGGCTTTTCCTGAGTCCTTGTACTGTGTTCGAGCCTCCCCACCCGGAGCCTGACGGGGAAGGGCAGGGGCGGTCTTGCTCACCCCTCCCCACCCCCAGTGCCTGATCTCGCGCCTCAAAGAGGGGGGTCGCTCTTGGTGCTTCCCGCTGACAGGTAATCCTCCAGGGAGAGCTTCTCACCATTTACCTGTTCACCAACCTTCTCCGCCCCAACGGACGGGGTGGGACCCTAAGCACTGGCCAGGCAGATGCTTCCCTCTTTGCCTTGTGCGTCTTCTGTCTTGGAGAAGGGGAGGCCAGACCTCCAGAAAGAGCATTCAGGAAAAATAAAAAGGTTTGGCTTGTGTTCAGCTCCCAGCCCCTGGGACCAGGGCAGAGAATAAGGAGGCTGCCCCCGACCGCAGAGCGCACAGTGGCCATGGGAGGGCCCCCAGCACTTTCCCAGGTCAGAAGCACAGGAGAGGCTCTGGGAATGTCTAATGGGAATGCTGGTGACAGAGGTCCAGCAGAGGCCTGGAAAACACCCCCCAAAACAAGCAGCCAGCCCTGTTACTGCAGGGCCTCCCCGGGGCTCCGGTGGGGCTCTCAGAGGGACAGTCTTGGTTTACGGGAGGCACTCCGTCAGGAGAGGCTTCAAAGGCCACTGGGAGAGTGGCAGGTGGGTCTCCCAGCTCCCAGCCTGAGCTGCTTTTGTGGGTGCCGCCCATGCTTTCAGCTTCACCTTTGACATTGCTACAGAGGGCTCTTTTTAAAAGGCAAGTGTTTTAAAGTGTGAGGTAACTTGTCGTCACCCACTGGACAGATGAGGAGATTGGAGCATGGGGTCATTAGGTGCCACCCCTGAGGTTGGTGGCTTATATGGCAGATCCAGTGTCTGAGCCCAAGTGGCCTGGGTGGTCCAGAGCCCAAGTCTAAAGCTCTTTTCTTTTTCCCCAACCAGAGTGAACTCCAGGGTGGGGGGCCCAGGCTGACATATCTGTGTCCCTAGGACTGTTACGAATCTTTGCCAGTCAGCCAGGTTTAAAAAATAAACATTTACACTTCTTCTTTGTCAAGGTATTAATACCTTTTCAAAGTTTTTATTGAAGATTTGTTTTTCTTCTTTGCTTACCTTTTAGTGTCCTTCGCCTATTTTCATCTATTTTAGTATCTTTTATGATGTAGAATTTCCTTTTTTTTTTTTTTTTTAAGGCAAATCTGGCAGTTTTTTCCTTTAAGCCTTTCCAGAATCATGGAGTAGGAATAAACTAGTAAAGAGGTGTTTCGTATTTTCTGCTGTTAAAAAAAAAAAATCTGCGTGTCTCCTGCGCACTGCACTTGGCCTGAGTCTCAGGACCCGTCAGCTTCCATCAGCAACCACATTTCCAGACCAGTTTCCCTCCGAAACCCTCACAGAGCCCTAGCAAACCGCCTGCACTGAAACACGCTCCCTTTTCTCCCATGAAAGGCACCAGTGGCAGAGGTCAGAAACCTAAATGATGGATGAAAAGGAGTCAGAAAAAATACTCAGCATTGGAAAACTGGCAGCAGTAATATGATCAGGGAGCAGAAAATGGCAGCAGGACTATCATCTGGCTCTGTTAAAATGGCCGATTCAAATGGGAAACCTGTAACGGATACAAATACAGGAGTCAGGAGCCCTCAGCTCAAGTCTTGGTGACTCCATTGCCTCGCATCGTGTCCTCGGAAAGTTCCTGGAGCCTCAGTTTCTACTTCTGTAAACAGGGGTAACAAAGCCACCTGTTCTGGGGGCCTCGCAAACACAAGAGCACCCAGCGCGAGGCCAGCCAGGGCACGTGCCGCTCGGGGTCCTCTCTCCTTCTTTCCTCTGCTGGATGAAAGCTGATGGTTTTGAAATTGTCCGCTCCCCACCTCCCCACAGCCACATACACACAAACAAGTAACTGTATTCGCTTTTGAATTTCCAAGACTAAAATGTACAGCGATTTACTGGTAGATGTTTTCTACAGAGCACATTTTAGAAGTCACAGCTTCAGTGGAGAAGCCCCCAAAGATACACCGAAATGAAGAATGGAAATCCTTTTTGTCAATGAAACTGCGTTTTCAGTGTGCAGTGGGCAGGGCTCTCCCCCTGGAACAGTGCAAAGTGCCCAGGCGGTATTTCGCTTGGCTCCTCTTCTGAAAGGGCAGCGTTGCCCAGAGCGTCAGGCCAACACTAACTCAGCAGCACCACGGCTCCGAGCGGAGTAGCGCCCGACCTCATCTCTATAAAGACCATATTTACACTCTCGGCAGAGCTGTAGCCAGAACGTTCCACGTGAAGGGAAGTGCAGTCACCATGGCCGAGCCGAGCCTGCGTGGTTCCTTAGAGAAGCAACACAGGGTGTGGAAAGCACACAGGGCCTGGAATCGGGAGGCCTCAGGAAGAAGGGATATTGGCGATGGGAACACAAAGTATACAGGTCTTGGGCCCCCAAACCTCAGTGTCAAACCCGGTGAGGGTTGGAGGTGATCAGGTTTGAGTCCCCTCACTGCTTCCTTCTTCCTGTCCGGGGTTCTTACACATCAGGAGCATAGCCTCCTAGGAAACCAGGAACCACCTCTTGATAGCTGATCCCATGCTCAGTATGCCCAATGAAGCGCCTTTCTGGTAAAGCTGGGCTAGAGCCTGCAGCCCGGCCAGACCTAAGTGTAACTGCCTAACCCCAGTTTCCTCTCTGGGTTGGGGGCAGACCAGCTCAGCCTGACCTGCCCACTCATGTCCCTTTGGAGAAATGGGTTACCAACTGCATCAGCTGTCAGTGCAGTCACCCCTCCTGCTAGGGAAACGTGGCCCTGTGAATATCTGACCAAGCCCACTGGCAGCACGTTGGAGGCCTGGAGCTAAGAAGTGGGTAGACAGTGATGATGCCTCTTCTCCCTGGCTGCTCCGGAGGCCTGCAGAGAGGAGCAGAGTCCCTCCTGGCCATCAGCTGGACCAGACCACGTGGCTGGCCAGCGGCCTGACTGACCTCTTTGACCCATAGGCCCAAGTCTCAGGACTTGACCACCTGAGGCTGTGCAGAGACCCTGTGGCCTGTGGGAAACGTTCTAGGAATGTTTTAGTTCGTAGGAAGGCACCGGGGAGAGGCTTCTGTGATAGTACCGAGACGCGTTTTTTTTTTCGTGAGAACAGTATGCTGTTTTCAATTATTCTCACCGATGATCTGTCTCCAAAAAGTCTTTGTGCCACTCCCTGAAACATTTTTCTAACAGGAGAACTGACTAGTTGTTGAAATTGGATCTGGAATTTCCTATCCAAATTAATCCATCCGAGAGCCAAGGCACGTGGACTGCTTAGGTGTGAGTCTTGCCCTGGCCAGCGTCAGGACTCGCCAGGCATCCTGGGTGAAGGGCAGGAGAGCAGACACCCGGAGAGGGGGTCGGTGAGGAAGAATTACATGGGCTGCTTGAGCCTTATTTATCCAGAAGGCTTGGATAGATAATATTTTGGTCGTGAACATATGTATTCCATGTCAGTCACCACTTTTTCACTGAACCAGAGTACGAAACAATAACCTAAACACAGGAACAGCTGGTGTGTTCCCAAAGGCACCTGAAGTTCCTGTAGGGCCTCAGAGCTGACGTCACGGGTGTCATTGCTGGTGCTGCCGGGGAAAGGGTCCAAACGCGCGTGCCCGCCGTGGAGGCCGCTGTAGTCCGCAGACGACGGGCACGGTGCCTGGGGCTGACGAGCTTTTCAGGAGTTTATGAAAGTATTTGAGGCCTAAAAAAAATTTATTGGCTCTAAAATACGAAAACTGCAAAATCAAAGTTTATAAGTATGTAATTAAATTTCTACGAAGTGGGACATCTTGTCAAGTTCATTAATTGTTAAATTTAGTCTTCATAAAAATGTTATTACTTTTGAAAACAATTTGTAGGTTAGATTTTCCTCACTTCCCAAGAATTCCTGAACATGCCTGATGTTTGCCGAGAAATCAGAGCCAGCCGTAAATTAATTGTGTTACTCTTGGCCAAATAATTTCAAAGAGCAAAATTTAAAAAATCCGTTCAAAATTTTTACAGTGAAAGTTCTATTAGATGTGGGAGGTGGGCGTGTTTCAGCGGATGTGATACACGGGGAGACTTCCCATGTAAGAGCTCCCAGAGCCCTCGAAGAGTATAAAGGGGTCCTGTTTCTGCCTGTCTGACCTCAGGGTAAACAGACTTGGCAGCATTCCTTCCCAAAGGACCCTTTCAAAAGCATTGTGCCCACTCCTGGGTTTCCATCAGTACCCTTGGGCAGGAGGAGAAAGATGGGCTTTAAAGCAATTTACAAGGGAAAAGAGGTTCGCCCTGGAGGGGCTGTGGTGGGCTCACTGTGTGCAGAGCTGAGCCACACACTGTGGCTCCCAAGACTGGTCGGGGTGAAGCCCGGAGTTCCTTGGGTTCAGTGGTCAGTGGCACCCAAGGCTGCCCCGGGGCAGGGATGTCACTGGACGCAGAGGCGGGCAGCACTCTGAGCCTCCCTGGATATAGCGATGAGGGTGAGCAAGCGTCTCTCAGTCCAGAGGTCGACGGTGCTGTTCTGCAGGCACATCGTGGAAGAGCTGATCAGACCCGTGACGGCAACCCACAGGTACCGGGCCGGTGGTGTTCAAGCGGTCTGCCAACCTATTAACCCTTTCCAAGACAGGGAATCAGCTTATGGGCTTGTGCTTACAGAACCTGTGTTGGCCTTCACTGATCACCTTTTAATTATCCAAATGCTTACGAACCCCTCTCTCTGATCTTTTTTATAATTTTACTGGGGTTTAAGCTAATTGTTCCAGATTTTCTAGTATTTCATCCTTTCTCTTTCTGAAAAGAGGGCATTTGCCCAGCACCAAGCCTGTTCTTCGTGATTTCTGGATGATTGGGGGCAGTGATTCTGAGTGCTTATCTGCTGTGCCCTCAGCCTCCTCATCTCCTCCTCCAGGAAGTCCTCCCCAGCCCCAGAAGAGCTACTTAATCCTCCTCGGGGTTCCCATGATGACTTATGATATATCTATTTGTCTGTCTGTCTATCTATCTATCTATCTATCTATCTACTGGAAGAGAATAAGAATGATGACTACCATGTACCTGGAGCCTTTTGCCGGCCAGGTGCTTTACCCGGGCTTTCATTTCCTCCTCACAAGCCTCTCCAACAGGGAGGGAACTAAGTCCCAGGGAGACTGCACGTCTGGAAAGAGGAGGCTCGAGGGTTAGAACTCACGTCTGCCTTCTGGGCCTGTTTCTCCCTGCTGCAGCGTGCTGAGTCTGTGTCACCGTGCTAGGATTGCTTGGGGTCCCATCATCTCATCGGTCTCTGGGATCCTTCCGGGTGGGAGCCTCATCAGGGGCGTGTTCGAGTGTCCATCTTGCCAGCACTTAAGGGTCCCTTAGTGCCCCGCGTGCCTTCCCCCATCTCTTCTCCTTTCCTCGCCACCGTGAGCCACGTTCTCTTTGTCATCTTCCTTCTGTTCTTCCCACTTTGAGAATCAGTGATCAGTCTGGGAACATCTGGGAACAGGAGCCCCACAGCAGAGGGTCATCAGGATCCAAACCAAAACCTGGGAACGTGTGGACGGTCTGTCGTAGGAAGTCTGCCCGTTGTATCTGGGATACTGCCAGACGATTGGATTTCTGCTCTTTTGGAGGTTACTGTGGACAGACCCCCTAAGACATCTTAATTTCAACAGTTAGAGGGGGTTTTTCTGGTTTGTTTTTTTAAAAAAACATTAGTCATTTAAACTAAAATTTTCTTTTTCTTAGCAAAATTTCTCTGTATACACTGTAATTCTAACTTAAATTACTGTATTAAAAATCTGCTAAAGGAAAATCACTTATATTTGAAAAAAAAAAAAAAAAAAAAGCATTACATAAAAGCATTCCAGGTCCTGTGGTTCCACTGGCTCATCTTGAGGTACAAAGCCAGGATCGTCAGGCTTCTTTTTTTAAGGCGCTCCTCCTCAAGAGTCATCCCAGGGGTAGCTGAAGTTGAGACATTACTTTTACAGCACACGCTCAACACGCCTAACCACCTTCGTTTTAGACACCATTGAGTACGATGCTAACGTAATTCTGCTTTATCGATCTCTTTTTTCCTGGGGGAGCATCTCAGGGTAATGATACAGTCCACTGCACACATTCACCCCAGCGATCCATCTCTGTGGCTCGGAGCTGGCTGCAGATACCCAAGCGCCAGGATTTTCCAGATGGCTTTTAGCCTGCCAAGTGCCAAACTGTTGGGATTTCTAGGCCACAGATGCCAGATCACCGCTTTTAATAGTAACAAGTTGATAGTTCATCCCGTGGGGCTGTAAAGAGACCGAGCCTGTATGTAGCTGAATGTCTTCCTTGGAAAACGCCCGAGTAAGGCAGGGAGAGCTTGCCATCACACTCGAGGCTCTCTGTGATCCGTTCCCCGAGGTATCCGAGGAGAGAAGAGAAAGCAGAGCCAGAAGGAAGATGACCCACCTTGAACTCCAGTGGCTTTTGTTTATGAAGAAGCTAGCAAAGAATGCTCTTTGAAATATCACTGGATTACGTAGTTTGTAATGAATTTGAGAATCTTACTTTGTTCAGCAATAACATTTCAGGAACAAGACAGCATAGTGCAGTGAAAACAGCACAAGCCCTGGCGGCGAGAGACCTGGGTTGGGTTTTCCATCAGCTTTGGGAAACTGAAAGGCAGAGCTGGTGGTGGCTACGGTCACCCTCCCGTCCTCACAATTCCCAGGTGCCTCTCTGAGTCCCTACAGAGCTTCAGGCTTGGAAGCCCAGTCGCTGGAGCTGGTCTGCACATGGGGCCAACGGCTTTTCACCTGGAATGACAATTGCTTGACCTCCAGAAAGAATGGAAGCTACAGTGCAATCTATCTTGTTCTCTATTTTAAATCCACAATCGATAACATACGTATTTCCTACCTCACAGGGGGAAGTAAAATATAGGAGGGAAAATCCACCTGGGAAAACACTTGTTCGAGTTGTCTGTGCCTACCCGGCCATAGAGCATCTGGTGGGGGGAACGGGTGGTCTCTGTGTTAGCAGTGAAACAATGTGGTTGCCACCTAATTTGGCCCCAAGAACAGATCACCTCTGCTGATTTTTATGTATTTAACGTATTTAAAGAAATCAGGACTTCCGATTTTGCTGTACGTTGAAATGCTGAGTAGAAATAAACCCAGAAAATGTGTCCAGATTCAGTACAAATTAAATCAGATTTATCTGCAGCTTCAGTTGGGTCCGTTTACTGGAAGTCAGGCACATATTATGTTTTCTGTGGGAGAGCTCAGTTGTTTTAGACATTCTGCAGTGTGATGCTAACTCAGTTCTGCTTTATCTTTTTTTTTTTTTTGCATCTCAGGGTTATGATACAGTCTACTACCTAAATTCACCCACAACAGTCCATTTGTATGACTGGGGAGCTAGCGACACATGATTGGTTGGGTTGGTCTCTCCTATACCTGAATAAGGGGACGGCATGATAGTGATGGGTTTGCAGTGACGCTGTCTTGTGTTGTTAGAACCATAAGAGTCCTTATAGCAAATCCACCAACTCTGTTCCCAGGGCTCTTTTAGAAGGAGGTGCTTGGAACCTAGTACATAGAATAGTGATGGAGGGTCACATCCCAGGCAGCAGGCACTTGGGGCCAATTTAAGCGTTTATACAGTGATTTTCACACCAGTTCCCCTCCAGCCTTCCCGCGGAAACGTGCGGTATCCCAGAATGCTTAAGACAGACTCAGGTTTGAGTCTTGGCTGAGCCACTCCCTAGCGGTGTAGTCTTGGCCGAGCTACTTACTCTGTCTGAACCTCAACATCCTGGAAGCTATGCGTCCAGAGACCGATCTTGATTCTGCCAGTGAAAGGCTCTGGGTTGATGAGGCCCCTAATGAGCTCTAATCTTTTCTGATTTTGTGGTCTCCTCTTGATCCCTTGAGAAGCAACCTGAGCTGATGATGTTCTCAGGAGAGAAAGCAGCTAGAAATGCCTACACCTTTTGGTTTTTAAGGATTTGTTTCAGGCAGGGCCTTGCTGTGGCAGCTGGTGCTAACACTGCCTGTCCTCCTGTGACCAGTCTCGAGGGCGGGTGCCGTGGCAGGAGGACTGGCATGTGCCCGGCTGTGCCCGCACAGAGCCGAGGGACAGTGTCCCAGGCCTCCTGGACCATTTGGGGAGAAGGCCAGCACTGAGGCTCCATCCTGTCTGTTCCCGTGCCTTTTCATGACCCCGGCAGTATTCCTCTATGGCGGACCCGAGTGATGAGCGTGTGCGTGTACGTGTGTTTATGTGTCCAGGGCACACACGTGGAGAAGGAGGTCAGGGGATGTGTGAGTGTTAGAAAGTGGAGAGGACAAGAGGAAGGGTGGACAGCAACAGCTGGCCCACCAGGAGACAGGGCCACAGGGAGGGCCGTTTGGCATAGGCCTCGTCAAAGCCTCATCCTTACTGAGACGCCCCAGGTCTGGCCAGACCTGAGGGAGGCAGGACAGAACCCCAGTGAGACACCAGGGAAGCCAGGAGCTGCCTGGGCCTCCCTGCCTCAGGCTCTCCGTGGCCTGGGCCTGGCCTGGGGCCAGGCTGTTACTGTCTGGCTGGGAACAAGCTGGCTCCAGATAAGCGGCCGTGGCTCCCTCAGTCCCCGGGGGAAGGGTGAGCTGTGGGCTGAGTGACCCAGACAATGAGGAGAAGAGCAGATGGCTCTGAGGTTATGGGATGAAAGGTTCAGAAGCTGCCAAGTCTTGCACGCAAAGGTGTTTCTGGCCCAGTGCTATCCTTGGGAACAAAGGACCTTATGGGTGAGAGCACAGAAGAAGGTTTTGTCTTCCAGGCGCAGAACCTGCCCTGGAGCTCTCAGAACAGTACTGATAAGAGCTCCCTGCTGATTGGCTGAGAGGCCATTGCCTTTTCCTCCGGTTGTCATCCAGCCCCAGGAAACTACTGGGCCCTCCCTGCCCATTCAGCTTCCACAGGTCTGGCTGATGACATCTGGAGTGGGGAGGTGGGTCACAGGGAATCTGTTACCAACAATCACTACCAACATTTGGGAGGGCTTTTCTTTTTTTTAAAGATAAATTGTGTCCACATGAAGTCACTGCCATTCCCTCCCATGAAGGTGTGCTTCCTTAAGTGGGAGAGAAAGTGGGTTTTGGGGTGTGTGCAGGGGCCTTGGAATGCACACAGACCGTGATGGACTGTGAATGTGAAGAAGCAGGGGGTCCAGACCATTTGAGGTGCCCAGAGTAGGGCCATGCATGGTCCCAGGACTTTGCACAGACTCATCTCCATCAGGGACTGACTAGTAACTCCATTGTCCAACTCCTCGGTCCACCTGGTAGACTCTTCCAGATCATTCACGGAAGTCCCACCTCTGTCCACCTTTTCCCTTCTACTCCAGGCAGACTCAGTCTCGCGTGCCACCTTAGTGTCCCCATAGCCCCTCCTTCACCACTCTGCAGGGCACTTAGCACACCATGGTATCACCACAGTGACTGCATAGCCCATGATTTTCGCTGCATTCCTGATTTCAGGTACCTCATTGTGTCGGTCCCATCAGTTCTTACAACGTTCTGGTAATTTTGGCCTCGATAGATGCTCCCCCCAGAGAAATCCTTTGTCGGATCTGATGTGCCCATCTCGGGGGGATGGAACTGAGAGGACGGAGGAACTGAGAGGGACTGGATACACCCCAGTGCATTCCCACATCTTCCACCTCCTCCAGACTGAGTTCCTGGAGGTTGGCACTGTAGCTTTTACCAACTCCCCGAAGCCCGGTGCTGTGACCGGCACAGAGTAGGGGCACCTCCACTTTTTGGCTGCCCCAGGTGACATAATATCACATGCCTGATTGCATTGAGTTTCCCCAACAACCCTGCAGTGTCATAACTCCTGCCCCCATTTTCCAGAGGAGAAAATTACAGCTCAGGAGAGTGAAGTAATTTTCTCACAAGCAGACCACTAATAAGAGGTGGATGCAAAGCTAGGTCTTTCTTTCTACACTCTATCCCTCTCAGCTCAGTTCAAGCTCAGGAATGTCCTGAAATCATGGATTCAGAAACCAGAGATGCTTAGGCAAGAAGAGGTCTGTTGGGTAACCATTGAGGTCAGCCAGGCTCACTTCACGAGTGTAACATTCAACTGAGCCTTCATTTGGTGCCCAAAGGCACATTTTACCCTCTGGGCGTTCTATCAAGACATATTAGCACACTCTGCCCGCTCTTTCAGAGCTTCTGATTTAAAACAGACACGTGTACAGAGGAACCAGTCATCTGCTGTAGAAAGCCAGTGCTAAAAAGGGACTGTTTGTTTATTTCAATCTCCTTGCTTTAAGATAAAGAGACCAAAACGGAAGGAAACCCAGAGCTACCAAGTACTGAGACTTTCCATGGGCCCAGCACCATGCCAGACACATTTTTTTTCCCCAGTATTTCATCTAATCTTTGGGTAGGCATTATTTTAATCTATCCCTAATTGACAGATTGAAACAGAGGAAACGGAGGCTCTGAGGGGCAAGGTGACTGGTCTGATGTCCCAGAGCTAACCAGTGGGGGAGTCAGAATTTAAATCTAGGTCAGTCTCTTCAGAACTTACGTTCTCAACCTGCAAACCCAGCAGAGGGCTTTCTTGCGCAGTGCTGCAGGCAGGTGCTCCCGGCCACGGGCCTGCACAGTGTTGCCCTTGTCTTTTGCATGGGCCACCCCCTTCTGGAATTAGCAAGAAGCTGCTCTTCCCAGTACTGGTGGTTATTTTCAGAAGTGTGAAATAAGTGTAAAACAGGATACTTTCAGTAAAAATATCTCCCTGCTTGTATAATGAAGTGGTACCAAAATCACTGACTTGGAGCAGATAAGTGGTTCGTTTTGGCAAAGATGAATCCAGTTCTCATCTGACAGCCGATCTGGAAGGCTCATACAGTCCTGGATGGATGTGAGGCTGAGCTTTAGGGGGCTGGGCTTGTGCTCCCCCCAGACTCTCCGAGCACAGAGGAGTCAGCCCTAGATTTAAAGTGACAAGGCCTGAATTCCAATCCAGCCTGAGCAGGCTAAGCCTGTGAGCAAGTTACTTATCTTTTCAGTTAACCTTCCACAAGGAGCTTCAGGGGTTAGTGATACAATCAAGATCCATGGAAGTACCCAACTCCGGTACCTCGGTCAGGCTTTCAAGCTTGCAAACGTACCAAGTCACCACGTTCGTCCCCATCACCATATTCTGAAAATTACCGTATTTAAAATGAAACATGTATTTAAGAGTATACGGAATTGTCACTGAAAATCCTAGACAGCAGCAGACTCTAAGAAGTGTATGGAAAGTACTCCTTCCCATCCCCTAGCCCCTACGACGTGTTTATCATACCTTTGCCGTGATAACACGTTCTTTTCCTTTGACTGCTGGTTTCTTTGGTGAGCATTTATCAGTTGCCAGTTCTCTGCCAGGCACAGCGCAAGAGCTTACAGGAGAGACATCCTGTTGCCAACACAGAGCATCTAACACAGAGCCCCGAAAACTACGGGCCTGGGGCTCTTGCCCGTCAGAAGCCAGAGAACGTTTGTTCTCTTCTGAGACTCTCCCGGTTTCCTGGTTCTACCTTGGAGCATCCGTCTAAGGCACGCTGCCCCCACCCCCCACCGCCACCCCCCCAGGCTGCCACGGCTTGGCCCGAGGGATCGCTGGGGGATTGCGCAAGTCTGTTGGCCCGGCTTCAACTTGCCGTGGCTTTTCCCCCACTTGTGGTCTCGGCCAAGGGAAGCCTGGCGCCTGGCTCTGAGGCCCAGATGGTGCGGGCTCCCTCACGGAAGGACTTACCCGACGGCTTGTCTGTGGAGGACGGGAGGCTGGTGAGGGTAGGCATGGTGGGCAGGGGGGGAGGCAGCACCTTCAGGTTCTGGTCGCTCTGGATCTCGTTGGTAGAGATCTGGTTGATGATGCGATTGTAGGGGGACGGCTGGTAGACCCGGGGTGGGGTGACGGGGGGCGGCTGGGGCATGGGCCTGGCCGCGGGCACCCGCTGGCAGTGCTCCTCCAGCTGCGCGATGATCTCGGACTGGTTGTGGGCCAGCGTGGCCAGGTGCTGGTACTTGTGCTCCAGGTCCTTGTACTTGCTGGCCAGCTGCAGCATGTCGGCCGTCTGGTTGAGGATCCTGTTCTCCAGCTGGGAGAGCTCCAGCGCGTTGTCCCGCTTGCGGATGATCTCGTGCAGGAGCTGCATGTAGAGCTGCGTGACCCGCGAGTTCATGTTGCGGCTCTCCTTGCGCAGCAGCTTCACCTCGCTCACGATGCCGCCGTCCACCTCCACCAGCTGCTGCAGCGTCTCAATCTGCCGCTTCTGCTTGAGCAGCTCGCTGTTGAGCAGCTCCAGCTCCTGCTTGTGCACCCGGTTCTCCAGGAGCACCTCGGGCTCCTTGGAGTTGACGCAGATGGCGCCCGTGACCCGCTGCTGGGGCACGATGAACGTGTAGGTGCACTTGTCCGAAGACTCGCCGGCCCGCTTGTACCTGTTCAGGTAAATGAACTCGCCGGGCGAGCCCTCCTCGGCACCCTCCAAGCCTTCCTTCTGGCCTGCCGCTGCTCCCACGGCAGCCAGCAGTCCCAGCCACCAGTATGTCATGCACAGCGGCCTCATGGTCCTTGCAAAATGGTGGTTCCCCTTGGCGAACGGAGCCTGTGAAAACCTGAAAGTAAACAGAAGGGAGATTCAGTAACGGTGCTGTCACTGCCAGCGGCCTGTGCCATAAATGAGCTCAGCCTTCTCGCCAGGCAGATCTTTCCAAAAATGTAGCTTCAGGAGGCAGCCCTTCTGGAAGCAGCAGAAGGAGACAGGCAGGTCTCAGCAGAGGTCGAGGGGAAATGGGAGGGGACCAGGGCATCTGGAGGCAGGAGGCCACAGCCCCGCCACTCCCAGAGCCAGCCCCCAAGCCCAGCCCCGTCGCTGAGCTCCTGACCCGAGCCTGAACACCACCCGAAGGCAGCTCCCAGCTGGGGCAGGGAGGCAGAGGAAAGCTTGTCCGATCTCCCTTCTCTGCCCCACGCTACCCAGGCCATCACATCTCCCCGTTCTACGTGTTCCTAACCCCTGGGCTTTCCCTGGGTAGCACGCGTCACAGTCGCGGTGAATAGGAGTTCTGTGTGATCTCCTCTGCCGGACTCCACACTCCATGAGGGCAGGTGCTGGGTCTGATTCCATCCTGTGTCCCCAGGATGCTGCACTAAGCAGGCTTTCAGCAAATATTTGTTAAATGAACGAATCACTGGACGCGGTATGGAATGTGTTCAGTTGATAGTGGACAGTGTCAATGGAAGGATGTGTCCAGCCGCATGGCTTGGGTCTGTGTGTTAGCCAAGCTACCGAGTCCAAACAGGAACAAACAACTGAGCTCTTCTAAATCCAAATATTTGTGATAGCCAGTAACGGCAAGGTCCTGGCCACTGCGACGTGATTAAAGCAGGCGGAAGCGGAGAACGGACGTGTGTGTCCAGATTTGTTTCAGTTCTGCTCTTGGACCATTCGTCCCTTCACTAGATAGCCATCAGACATCTCTGGGGTGCCAGGCAGCATGCTAGCTGCTGGACGGACGGCCACAAACAGGCCAGAGGCAGCCCTGCCCTCACAGGGCTTATGACCCGTGGCACAGTCCCTGGAGAGCCGCGGAGCAGCATAGCATCCGCTGTGAAAGGGTAGAGCAGGGAACTGACCTAATCGGAGGATTCAAGAAAGCTTCCCTGAGAAAGTGACCTTTACGCTGACCCTCGGGGGATGAGCAGGATTTGGCCAGGCCGAGAGGGAGGGGACGGACGTGCAAAGATCCCTCCCCTCGCCTGCTCAAGGACAGCGCTCCAGCAGCAATCCCCCACCTCTCCTGCATGATCGCATTTTTCCTATAATCATGCTCTTGTTTCTCTCAACTTAAAGAAAACCCATCCTCTCTCGACCTCACATCCCCTCTCCGGCTCCAGTTCCATTTCTCTGCTCCCCTTGTAAAAAGCAAAACCCTCTAAGGAGTTGTCTGTACCCAGTTTGCAGAAAGTCCCTGTCTTCTCTTTCTCTCTTGAGCCCACTCCCATCGGGCCCGGCCCCTCCCCTCCACTCTACGTGCTCTGGACAGGATCACCAGCGTCCTCAATTGCCAAGCCCGGTGACCAGGTGTTGGTGTTCATTATGACTTGCCTCTCCGCACTGAGTGACGTGGTCGGTCGCTCCCTTTTTAGACTCCTTTCCCAATGGTCACCCTTTCCTCCTCTTTCACTGGCTGCCCCTTCTGTCTCTTTTGCTTCTTCATCCTCTTGTTCCTGTCCTGGGGGACTCAGAGCTCAGGCCTCAGACCTCTTGTTTACCTCGGTGATCTCATCCGGTCTTGTGGCTTCCAGGCACTGCTAACTCCCACATTTATTTCTTCAGCCCAGACCTCCCCCTTTGACTCCAGACGCATCCATCCAACTGCTCCTTTGACATTTCCACTTGACTGTCTACTAGGCCTCTCAAACTTAACTTGTCCTGAAGTGAACTGGCATCCCCATACCTCCATCTGGCGTGTTCACCTGCCATGTTCTCCGGTGTTGGTAAATGGCAACTCCATTCTCCTGGTTGCTCATCCCAGCAACCTTGAAGTCATCCTTGACTCCTTTCCTTCTTTCATACTCCACCTACATCTAATCACCACCAGCTTGTAATAGCAATATCCAGGGCATATTCTCAGTATCCTGCTGCTGCCCCCCGCCTCCCCTATACCCGGGCACAACCCACCTTCACCTCTCACCTGGGCCGACCTGGTCTGCTGCTGGACCTGCCCCTGCCCTTGCTTCTTGCAGTTTATCTTCAACCCAGCAGCCAGAGTGATCCTTTAAAAAGAAAAAAAGGAAAGGAAGGAAGAAAGAAAAGTCTGATCTTGGGGCACCTAGCTGGCTCAGTTGGGTAAGTGTCCAGCTCTTGATTTCAGTTCAGGTCACGATCTCACGGTTCATGGGATTGAGCGCTGTGTCGGATTCCGTGCTGACAGCACAGAGCCTGCTTGGGATTCTCTCTCTCCTTCTCTCTCTGCCCCTACCCCGCTCACGCTTGTGCTCTCTCTCTCTCTCAAAATAAATAAATAAACTTAAAAAAAAAGTCCGATCTTCTACTCAGAATCCTCTGGGAGACCCTCATCTTGGAAAAAAGCTTAGTCTCTCAGGCTCTCCCAACCTGGCCCCCCTCCCCCCCGACCTCATCTCTGACTCCCCTCATCCTTGGTCATGCCACTGTAGCTACTTCAGCCTCCTCGGCGGTCCTTATGCTCTCCAAGCACACTTGTGACTCAGGATCTTTGTACACTGTTCCCTGTGTGGAACACTCTTACCCCTCTTTCCTCATTGCTCATTCCCTCACCTCTTTCAGGTCTTTGCTGAGATGTCACCTTCCCAGGGAGGCCTTCCCTGCTTATTTAGCATTGTGACTTCACCACCTTCCCCTCCAGAGTCCTCATCACCAGTAGACATAGAACATTTCCCTACCGCACCCCGTGAACGGAGCCGTCACGAGGGCAGGGTGTTGTGTGCTTCACTCGCAGTGCCAAACACCTGACCTGGAATATGTAGGCACTCAATAAATATTTGTGGACTGAATGAAAAGGCACACCTGCCAGCAGTTGCCACATAGTGAGGAGGGCGATGGGGAGGCGGAGCCAGGGGAGCCCATGCAGGTGGCTGCCAGAGGGGACACCACCCGCACAGGAGGCGGCCGTTCATATTTATCGATAACACCCATAGGATCTGTTTACTGAGTGCTCGCTGTGTACCTGCTCCTGCTCAAAGCATTTACAAGCATTTTCTACTTTAATGAATTCTTGCAAGGTAGATACTGTTAAGATTCTGTTGTTATTTCCATTTTATAGATGAGGAAACTGAGACTCAGAGAGGCTAAGTGACTTCCCTAGGAGCACACAGCTGGAAGGGGGCAGAACCGGGGATAATTGGAGGGGTCAGGAAAGCTTCCCTGATGTGATCTCATGTATTCAAGCCTTCAAACTCTCCCTGAGTGCACAGAAACGTACTTAATCCAGTCTTTAGTAGTAAAAGACAAAACAAACAAACAAAGTGTTAGCATCACCACTTTCTGACTTCACATTAGTTTATGCTAAAACCAGCATGACACAGAACCTGAAGGTTTTGTCTTCCCCTGGCCCTTCTGGGGCTTCTCTGGTGAGCAGCCCAAGTTCAGGGTCCACCTTGTGCCAGCTGGTGCGCAGTTACAAAACAGACCCTGAGCTCCCCAGAGCCACTTGGAACTATTTTCTGCTTGAATGAGAAAGTCTAAGCATGGTTCCGGGGCCAGTTCGGGCCTTTGGACCAGGCAGAGAAAGGTGTTCGGCAGCCTCTGCTGGGGGTTGGGCTACATAAGGTAGGGCTGCAGTGACGTTAGTGGAAACCAGGGTAAGTTTGTGAGTGTTTGCCTGGTTTCCAAAGCGCTCCGGCTGCTCCTGCACCAGCCCACGGCCACTCCCGGCCCGGAACAATGGCGAGGAGCCGCACCACAGGCTGGGGCTGGCAGGCCGGGACTGCCTTCCCACGGCCGCTCACCTGAGGCAGCTGCTAGTGCCGGTGCTGATGCTGGTGAGGGCCTCCGCCTTGGCCGGGAAACCTCCAGGGACACGGGGAGGCAACCTGGCTCCAGGAAAGGGTTGGCTTCCCAACCTTCCCAGGCCTCAGGACCTGGCAGGGTGTCACTGTTTATCACTGAGGCCTGTCCCCTCCCACATGTGGGCTCTCAGAGCTTCTCCGGCAAAACCTGTGCCCTTGGGCTTGAGATCCTAAAGGCTGAGCCTCTTCTACGAAATGGGGGTGATCCAGCCCACCTTGCACACTACATAAGGGACACAGAAACGCTACCTCAACTAGAGATGGGAATAACACGATAGTGGGGCGGACAGCAGGGCCGGACTCAGTGAGGAGCGCCGACCATCCCCCGCCCAGGAGATAGCACCGTTGATTACTCTGCTTCTCAGAGGAGGAACTTGTACCTGTCACAGGAGCTGGGCCCTGAGCAGGAGGCGTGTCTGGCCTCCCCTCTCAGCCCCGAAACCGCCCTCCGGTCAGACTGGGTCCTGGCTGTCTTGCTCTCTGTCCCAAGATCTCACGAGGTGCTGGGCAGGAGTGGAGAAGCAAGAGACAAGAGACGGGCAAAAGCACCACGCAGGACTGTGCTGCCTTTACACAGCATTTCTTGCGCTTGTTCGGTTGAAAAGAGCACCACATTTGATCATTAACACTCACACAGGTTTTCAGGTTCACAAGGCCCTTTCCATACACATTGTTCCCATTCAGTCATCCCAACATTCAGAGCTAGTGACTTGGGTCAGACCATTTTGAGGGTGAAGAAATTACAGCTCGAGAAGCTGTCTGGTATCTTTCTCAAGATGGCACTGCCAGGGGTGCCACCACGGATGAAGTTCACGATTCTGGGGGTTCCTGTCACTTTTCCATGGGGTCTGGGTTTGGCGTGAGTGGCCTGGCCCCAGTGGGTTAGAGAAGGAACAGGGTGCCGGGCTGTGTCCCTGACATACGCTGCCACGGACGATCTACTGAGGTGGTTGTCCCCCCCACTTCCCTTTTGTAAATGGGGACCCTGAATCCCAGACAGGCTAAGTGACTTTCCCAGGAGCATAGGGCAGATAAGAGCCGGAACTGACCCAGCTGAGAGCTCGGGTCAGCCTGACACCGAGGGCTGTACTCTTTGCACTGCCCTTGGCTTTGGAGTCATTTGTTTTCCCTTAAGATTCTAACGCCCCTCTCCAGTGTTTCTGTTGCTTTGGCAGTTCTTAATGGGCAGTAATGAGTGTGTTTACTTTTGCTTTCCTGATATTTATTCAACTAATTGCACCCCAAGAGAAATAAGCCTCCCCAGCATTCCAGCCATCTTCGGCCGGGAGAAGGACTCTGTTCCAATCAAAGTGGTGCTCCTCACTTTCTTCCTATGACCAACAAAGAAAAGCAACTCCCAACTATTTTCCTTGGCTTCGAAATGAAAATAAAAACGATTCTTAAAATTGCTTTTCCACATTGTATTGTGAGGAGTTTCCATTATGTACGGGTTTCCCTCCCCACAAGTGGAGCTGGTGTGACTGAGCCACGTGACGGCCCCTGCACACGGGGAGGCGGCCTCCCCAAGGCTTGGGTCCCACCCAGCCTCCAGTGGGCAGCCCCGAGCGTCCCTGCTTAGCCTGGTGCGGTGGGGCCACACACTGTGTGTCCACATCCCACTCGGCACCGCGGCACTGCAGCCCAGGCATGGGGCCACTTTGTGGGAAGAATCATTTTTGAAAGATGGAGCTCTGTGTCCTTCCCTGCAGCAGAAGCTGGTGGCCCGGGGGTTAGGAACGAGAAAAGTTCAAACGCTAAGGATAATAACTACAGTCAGTTGTCACTATGACTCAAGCGTTTTATATACATGATCTTACTTAATCCTCCCAACAACCTCAGGAGGGAAGGCCTGTTATTTCAGGGCTGCCATGCCTGGTGGCCCAGGTTGTGCGCTATGCAACTCTAGGGAGCACAGCTTACATTCACGGTCTTTGTCGTTTTGGATATTTATATTACAGCCATTTTCTAATTCCCACAAAGATGCTTTTAAGACTAACGGCAGAGCTGACAGTTATCCCCATTTGCAGGTGAGGAAAACTATTGAGAGTCTAAGCCCATGAGTCATTTTGCCTATAGTCACAGAATTACTAAGTAGCAGAGCCAGTAACAGAACCCTAAAATATGCCATGCTGAATGAATATGTGGAAAGAAAAGTGCTGGAGTGACAGGACACTGAAAAGAATTGCTCTCTGACCCCTGCAGGCAAGGGGAGAACAGGAGAGCTCTTGGGATCCCCAGGACTGCCAGCCCCAGGGAAACCTCCAGATTCAAGCCGGCTCTCAGGGTGGTGCCTCATGACCAGTCCAGGCTGTAGTGCTGTGTGAAGGGGTCACAGAACCTACCTCTCCCTCTGTCGCCAACCCTGACCCCTCGTTCTGTGATCACGGAGGGCCAAATAGTCCAGGCCAGAGGCCCTGCAGGAGGCCTGAGAAGTGGGCCTCTGCCAAGGCAGTATAGGAGTCTGGAGTTGCCGCCTGGCCCCTAGTGTGCCCGGCTGGCCCCTGACGCCTGGCTTTGGGGAAGCTGGGAACCTGAGCTTTGCTCGAGTGAGTCTGATGGACCTGAGCACGAATTGTGATTGTTAACGCAACATCAGGACAGAGAGGAAAAAATCAAAACTTCAGAGTTGACAGTTTTTCCTACGAAAGCTCGTTGAGATGTGTGGTGTGCCGGTGGGGTGGTACCCAAACCAACTGGTAACCCAGGATGTGGGAGGGATCCAGATAAAGGAAAATTCCAGAAGAAAGGACCCCAGAGGGTCCTGCTGACCACCTGACCAAAGGCGTAGATAATAACACCCCTTGTTTGTTTGTGGTAAACTCACCAGGTGCCCAGTGTGCCCTTTCTCATTGGCGCTTACAGCCCTGTGCATAAGGTTGGCCCCACTTGAGGCCTGTTATCTTACGGAATTATTGATAGCACCCCCTTTTACTTTCAAAAGTGTCCTAATTGGGTACCAAACTATATGGTCCCCTTACACCCAGAAGAAAAGAATCAACATCTGCATTTTGCAGTAGAGTAAATCCAGATCTAGAAAGGTCAGGTCACCTGTCTAAGGTCCCTTGAAATCAATACCACGACTGGGATTCAGCTGTCAGCTGCAATATCCACGCCCCCACTTCCATCAAGATTGTTTCCCCAGCCAGTATGAACAAAAGGTGCCTGTCTGCTTCGTGGCCAGGATGCAGATTGCTTCTTAGTCACTGGACTGAATCAGTAGAAAATGGCTTTCAGGTCAGTACAAGGGGGAGTTTTGTTGGATGTTAGAAACCGCTTCCTGACTATTCAAGTGGCGAGGCCCCCAAACGGGCATCTAGGGATGAGCAGTGGTGTCCTCACCTTAGGAAACCTGAAGGGACTGTGCGTCACTTGTCCTAGGTGATTCACTGCCAGCCCTGGGGGCCAGGGAGGGAACAGCCACATCTCCAACTGCCGTCTCCTCCCAGCCCAGGATCCTGTGATTCATTTCCCACCAGAAGCCCATGTGGGCACCCAAGGAGTCTGGAGCCAGTTCCCAGACCCTGCCAGCTCAGCTCTCATAAGACCTTCAAATGAGCCATTTGTTCACCCATCCATCCTTCTGTCCTTGAGCCTTCCCCGCCAGCCAGTCATCATGTGCTGCTGCAGCCTGGGTCCAGCCCTGTCTTGGGTGGCGGGAACACGGGCATGAGCCAGAGAAGCAGAGAGTGTCAGATCGGAGAGATTTTCCCGGAAGAGAGCAGTGGGGGGCTCTCATGCTCCTGTCACTGGTGAGCTGCTGGCTCCAGGGAAGGGCTGAGTTCATGGAGAGGCGGGTTGTGGTCATGCCATGAGATCATAGCGCAGGAGGGGAAGTGGTTTAGGCTGCGGGGAGCTGGTTGCCTTTGCCGGGGGGACAAGGATGCTGCTGTTACTTTTTCATGGTGCATTATTTGGGAGCCATTTTGAGATTCCCCCAAAGCCCGCGCACCAAGCCCTTTGTGCCAGGAGCCCCAGCCAACGGAGCAGAGGCGGGGAAGGTCTGCAGAAGCCATCTCAGAGCCCGGCTTCTGAGTTGGCTGCTGCATTTCCGGCGTGTGCTCTGGAGCCTTGGAACCGGGGGAACGTCAGACGAAAGGAAGAAGCCAGGGACTGGGGCAGACGGTGCTGCCCCCGGGGTGGCTTCCTGGGAACTTTGGGCCTTGCCTGGAGCTACTCTTCTAGGCCAGGCTGAGCGGTTGGCACCTAAGGCCGCCTTGGCCTGTTGGCATGGGCTCATCCCTTGAGACCTGGGACAAGCACATTTTGTGCCTGTCTCACAGATCCCAGTGACTCTGTAAGTTAGGGCCTACGTTTATTCTCATGTCACAGACAGAGAGACAAAGGTAAAGGACAAAGTCACTTGCCCGGGGCCACAGAGCTGCCAAGTGGTAAGGCTGGGCTCAGAACCAGGCTTGTCTACCCCAGAGCCCGGTTGCTTCCCCACACAACCCTAACTGGCCTCCCTGCCTTTGGTTCCCCTCTCCCCTGCACTCTCCATCGCAGGCGGCCCCAGGCCTGTCTTTCTAAAGCTCACATCTGGTCATGTCAGTGTCCTGCTGAAAAACAGCCTCTGTGGTCATGCTCCCTGCCTCTGCACATACTGTTCTTTTTTGCCTCAGCACCTTCCCCTGTGTCTTGCCCGAAGCATTCCTGTCTCCCTCTCTCAGGTGACCTCACAAGTCTACCTCCCTGTGAAGCCACTGTCCACAGCAAGGGCCCCTCCTCGCCCAGCCTCCAGGGGCCGCTGTGGCTGCTTCCTGCATCCATCACAGCACCTAAGACACAGCTCATCTGGTTGTCCACTGAATACCCAATAGCCAGCATGGCATTTGGGTTCCTAAATAGGACTTCAAGGATTTCATTCATTTGTTGAGCATTTCCCTGTTCCAGTCACTGTAATGGGGCTGGAGATAGAGTGGGAGCGAGGTTGGTCCCTGTTCTAAAGCACCCAGAGTAGTAGGTGGGACAGAGAGCAGGTGCAGTGGTGATCAGTACCCTGATGGAGTGGCTCAGGGGGCTGGAGGGGGGATCAATCTAGCTGGGGGGGGTGAGGATTGGGGGCACACAAGGTGGGAGTAGAGGGGTCTCCAAAGGGGCCTTGGCTGCACGACACAGACGGGAATTGTGTGGCACCATGGGGCTGAGAGGCTTGTTGGTCTGAGGCTGGCTGGCTTGCTTCATTTGTTCGTTTATTCATTCATTCATTCATTCATTCATTCCACACATCCCTTCTCTGCCTGGCCCTGAGTATTGGAGGTCCAGCAGTGACTAAGAGACACAACCTTTCCCTCGTGGAGGTTGGACTGGGGCCGCCTCAGGCAGGACTTGGCCCGTTCCTGGAGCTGAGCGGGGTCTCGGGCACCTCTCGGCCATAACGATAGACTTCTCTTCTGGGCTTTACTTGGATGGTCTGGGCCCTGCCTTTCTGGAGGACTGGGCAGCAGGGAGAGGCTGAGGCTCTGGGGCTCCTGGGCCCAGGAGAGGCTGGTCGGTTTCACCCGAGAGTAGACCTAACACAATAGCTCGATTGTGAGCCGCCTGGCTTCCCCCACCCGACATGTGAACATTTCTGTGATCAGAATGTGTCTTGCCATTGATGTACACATGTAGCAGGACATTGTAACGTTTTAACTGTCACTGCCCCCCCCCCCGGCTGTTATTAAATCAGTCATATGGTTTACAGTCAATATGAGAGAATATGGTTTTGTCATTGAAACTACCCTTGGCATGAGGTTCTGATGTGACCTGTCTATCACCACAAACTCCAAGTCACCAGTGGCTGAATAACCCTTCTATTTGGGGTGTTTTATATAAATTCACAGAAAAGAATGCTATTCATTGACTTGCTTCATTCTTGAGATTTCCCCAGTGTGCGTCTATCCAGGATGGCAGCGGGCTGGGGTAGAGGGAGTCTAGATCTAGGTTTGAATCCTTGCTTTTTGGCCCACTAGTGGGGGGACATTGGCAGAGGTGCTGTGGCCTCTGAGCCTCAGTTTCCTCCTCTGTAAAATGGGGACATGCCCCCCTCTTTGCAGGTCTGTCCCTGTTGTACATTTGTGTGATTGTTAGATTCACTTTGTGGCTCCTTCCACTGGGCTGCGGGCCCTGTGAACAGAGCCCCTCCTCATCTGCTGTCAGTTGAGACCATTTCCGACAAAATGGACTGTGATTCAGAGAGGCCGGAAGCTGGGTGGACCTGCCTAGGGCCGGCTGCTGCTGTTTGTTCTCATGTGGCTGCCGGCTGTTGTCTCCCTGATGTCTTGTCAAGATTGCTCAAGTGTGGCCCAGTGCAGACCATGAGGACCTGCGCTCTGATTCCACTGGCCGTGGGGTCTCCACGTAGGGACGTAGGCAACCCACGAATGGTCTCTCAGGCACACAGACGAATGTTTGCCTGAGGCTCCGCCCCACTGAGCTGGCGCCAGAGTCCCACGGAGCCGCGTATCTGTGCTGAGGCTCATGTGTAAGAGGGGTGGTGATAATGCCTGTTCTGTCTCAGAGGCAGGCTCCTTTGACAAGCAAGTGATGCATCGAAATCGGGGAGGCACATGGTTTTCCGAGGGAGTGGTGTAAACATTCTGTAGGACGGCAACCAGAACAGACTTGGCTGCTGGGGGACTCGGTGACGGGGTCAGGAAAAGAGCAGTCGGGACACCTTGAACAGAGCAGTGGAATGAGTTGGGGAAAGACGTAGACTTTGGAGCTACACCCACACAATCAGCAACTGCGTGACCTTGGACAAGTTACTTAACATCTCTGAGCCTTAGCTTTCTCAGCTGAAAAATGGGATGCTAAACCCAGGGTTTATTGAGCGTTGTCTTGAGGATGAAATGATATAACGCATTGCCTTACTTAGCTCAGCAGGTGCTTAGTAAATCATTGCGGGATGGAGGGGTGGATGGAGAAATGGCTTTATTGCTCTGCCCTTGAGCTGACAGTGGTACCATGCAGTCCCCTCCTGGGCCTTATGCTTCACACATTTTGTCTGTTCCACCACGATTGCCTGTATTGAGTGATAATTAATCAAATTTCTGTTAGCCAGGCCTGTGAAGTCAGTCAGCGCCTCTGCCCGGCCTGGGCTACCCGGAGAGCGCAGTGGGCCGCCACCGTTCCAGGCCAGAGCAGGGAAACGTGCAGCTTCTGCAGCCCCAGAGGCCTGTGTTAGAGAAGCACACGTTTAATGTCGGCTTTTCAAAACGCTTCCAAGAGTTTGGGGAACCCGCCGAGACCTCTGGGGCCACAGGAGGGAAGAGGCACCAGCGTCGGCTGGTGTAGGACCCACCAGCCTTGGCCCCCATTCGGTCAGACTTGGTGATGGAGATGGAGTTGGGGGGAGGGGTCCTTACCCCTCCCCCTGCAACCCCAGGACAGGCCTGGCACTGGTCTCCCTGCTCTGTAGACCCCCTCCAGCATGGAGGTAGCTCGTTTCCTCACCTACCATGGTTCTGGCAGGAGACCAGCAGGCAGATGAGTGGTGCCCGTGTGGGTGGGAGGATGCTCTTACTGTAAGGTTGGCGTCAGATGGCCCCAAGGTCCCCCTGCCCCCCTTAGTGTGGACGCAGTGACCCAAATGGACATGCTGCCGTTCAGTCCAGATGTAAAGCCCCCTCGGCCTCCCGGGGGGAGCCCCGCGTGGGTGGCAGTAGTGACCGCCACCCTGGCTCGGCCTCGTGGGGTTTTCCCACAGCCCTAGCAGGACGTCCAGGGTCAAGAGAGTCTGGGTCTCTGCTCTTCCATATCTGCCATTCTGATCGTCGTGGTTCACGACACTCAGTGACTAACACTTTCTGAGGGTTTGCCATGCAGCAGGCACTGCGCAAAGGCCTTCCCGGACATGATCCCACGTGCTCCTCCTAGAAAGCAGTGGAGTGTGGTTCCGAGTGCTGGATTCAAATCCTGGTGATGGCACTTACTAACCACGGGGCCTTGGGCACATCATTTAACCTCAGTGCCTCAGTTTCCTCACCTATAAAATGGTGATGAACAGCGGTACCTGTGTCATAGGGTGGATGTCATAAGCATCTGGCTCAGGATAAGTGCAACATAAGTGTAAGCAGTTACTAAGAGAAGGGTAGCATTATTATCCCATTTTGCAGAAGAGGAAACAGGCTTAGAGAGGCTAAGTGTTCTTAGCCAGAGTCCCGTGACTCCTAAGTAGAAGAGGTAGGATTTGAACCTGGGGCGTGACTAGGGTGTTACTCTGCCTCAAATTGTAAAAATGCATGTGGGCATGTGCGGAGCATTTGGCCGGCTTCGGAAGTGGTATTCTCAGCTTTCCTCAGAGCCCTGGTGAAAGGAGATCCTTTTCTAAGTAACCGAACTGGCCCCTGGGAGCTCTCATAATCCCACAGCCGAGGCAATAGCTGACCCGTGACACACATATCACAGAAGGAGAAGGGAGGGATCAGTGAAGAATTTGTTTGGAAATGTTATCTAATGCTGAGTGCTTTCAAGGGACTCGGAATGTGGAGCCCGCGCTGTACCCCCTGCCAGGGTACCGGGGAAGCCTGATCCTCCCCTATTTCCCTGCCACATACAGCCTGCTGGAGACCTGGGCTACCGTCCGGTGCTAGGCGGGATCAGTCGTCCGTGGACACGCGGGGAAAGTCGGGGCAGCTCTCTGCCCCGAGCCCCAGCAACGGAAATCTCTAGCTAATGTGTCCCTTCTAGCTCTGGACCCCTTTGGTCCTGTCCTGCCCAGCTGAGGGGCGAGCAGAGGCTGCTGGGCTCCAGGGAACTTTCGGAACAAGGGTTCCCGGCTCTGGCCGGACAGCATTTACTTTTGCTTTTGCCTCAGCATAGTCTCTAACCAGGGTGCATAGGAACCCAAAACTTAGAAATGACTTCCCACGTCCTTGGGCTACCCCTGCTCCCCTAAGCACACACCTACACACAGGCACACACTCACGCACACATCCCGGCTGCCGGGCCGTGCCCGGGAGCCGCCTGCCTTCACCCCAAAGGCTCTTTGTCTGAGGCAGAGCAGGGCTTGCAGATGAACAGCCCGTGGTCTCACGCCCCCAGAGCCCACCCTCTGCCCAGGTGTCCACGAGTCCCACCCCGGGAGATGCCGTGTTTGACTCCAAGCGAAAGCAGGAGTGACCCCCCTCCGGGGTCCAGCTGCACACACCCCCAGCTGAAGGGGTCAGGGTTCTTGAACCCCCAGACATGGGGTCAGCTGCTGCCTCTTGCCCCCTGTCCCTTGGTGCCACAGTGCTGGGCCCTTACCTCTTCACTCCTGCTTGGCTCCCCGGGGCAGCTCCTCACATGCTTTACCCCAGCCGTCAGAAGGGCAGCCTGTCCATGGCCTCCAGGAGGGGTCCCCGAGTCGCAGGCCGGACTGGCCGCCGAGCAGCCCTGCCTCACTGGCCTCTGCTTGCTCTGCTCTGCTCCGCGGCCGGGCTTGGGCCAGGGATGATGGGGCAGGGGCTGGCCGGGGGCGGGGGTCCTGCGGGGGGCCACTTACAACCTGCCTCCTTTCACGGCGGGGGCCAGCGGCTGCCTCAGGGCCATGCTCTGCAGATCCGGGGCTCGGGCAGGGCGGCTCAGGGCTCGGGGTCCATCCTCAGGCCGTCTGCAGCAGCCTCATTTGAACTCCCCACTCCTTTGTGGAGCCTTTACATGCTGCCGGAGGAAACTGTGAGCACAGCCTGACCCTGGTTGGCTGCAGGCACTTCTCTCCACCCACCAGTGCAAGAGGATCCCCCAGGCCCCAGAAAGGCTCCGGGCCTCCCCTCAGCCCCAGACAGAGGCGGGCCGCCCGGTGATGTCACACTAGCTCCGGCCCCAGCTGGCCCGGCCCCTCCCGCCCCAGCCCGCTTTGGCGGCCTCCTTCCCTCCTTCCCTGGCAGAGCAGCCTGGCCCGCCCGCCCGCCCCTAGTGCGCCCTGCCGAGGCAGAGAGCTTCCCCTCTGACTCAGGTAATGGGCTCAGATCTGTGCCAGCCGTGCAGGCAGCAGGGAACAGGTCCTCCCCCTGGATGGCTCCCTCACCCCTGCACTGCCCCCGCGGAACCCCCGGGTGGGCAGGCAGGGCAGCCCCGCACAGATGGCCTCTGTGCGGCCGTGTGCAGAGGCCTTGCTCTCACCTCTAAACCCTGGGGAGGGAGCCCAAGGCTGTCTGCACAGAAGCCAGCAGGATCTGTGCTGACAGCTAGCGGGAGGCAGGGGCCGAGGACCCTGGAAACACCACCAGCTGGGGGTATGCACAGGAGAAATGCCCCATCACTTCCCACCTAGAGGACCTGATTAAGTCACGTCACCCATCTGGCACCCCTCTCATGTAATCTACCTCCACGGATTCCGTGGGATCATGCGGGAAAGGGGCTGGCGCGGGGCAAGGGCACCTCAGTGGGCTGGACTCAGCGCTCTGGACTTGGGCGGGCCAGGGGTCGCGCTCCCAGAACCCCTGTGGTGACCTCACATCGGGCTCTTCTAGAAGCACATAATGGGAGTCCCCAGCACAGAGTCTGTGAATGTTCGTAGAGTTAGAGCAGAAAGGAGACAGCCCTGGACCCCCATGAAGTGAGCGATTCTACAGTCTTGTCAGCACCACAGGCAGAGGAGTGCTGGGAAGGGAGCAGCCGGGAGCAGGTTTGTGTCTTTGCCTGGGCGACAGCTGTGGGAGATATTGGTGGTGACTCTTCTCTCCTCTTTAAAAAAGTTGAGTGATGGGGCATCTGGGTGGTTAAGCGTCCTACTTCGACTCAGATTGTCATCTCACGGTTCATGGTTTGAGCCCCTCGTCGGGCTCTGTGCCGACAGCTCAGAGCCTGGAGCCTCCTTTGGATTCTGTGTCTCCCTCTCTCTCTGTGCCCCCCTCCCCCGTCCCCCCTCCCCCTGCTCATGCTTGCTCTCACTCTCTCTCAAAAAAGAATAAACAATAAAAATTTTTTTTTTAAATGTTGAGTGATGGTGGTGGTGGTGATGACGTTTGGGTACAAATGGGGAGGGAGACTTCACCAGGGTTCTCCTTGCCCTCAGACGTAGCTGGGCCCTGGGCAAGCAGTTCCGCTGTGGTCTTCCACGCCCGTCTTTGCAGGGAGCAAACTCTGTTTCTTGCCTCAGCTTCTTCCAGCCCGCTCAGACTCCCTCCCTTTTCCATCTGTCAGTCCCATTTCTTTTTAGAAGGTGAGTCCTCGCCAGAAGACCGCAGTATCGTAAGATATCGTAAGCCTGTAGAGGCTGCAGCATTAGCCAGATGGTTGCAATGGACAGAAACACCCCCCACAACTACCATGGGGGGGTCCCCGTGCATGGTCGGCACAGGAGCCGTGGGAGGCGGGGGGCAGGGGGTTCAAGATCAGCAGAAGCACAGAGGATGGAGCTGAATCCTTCTCCTTGAGCAGCACCCTTGTCGGCCTGGAGCCTGGCCTATTCCCTTCTCTTCCCCTTCCTCCTCTCCGGGTTGTGTTTGTTGGGAAGTAGCTCCGAGCCGTCCTCACAGAGCCTGCGGTCAGGAGGGGAGACAGACAGACAGACACAGGAGAAGTGCTGGGTACTAAGCGGGTATCTAGGCAGGAGGCCAGATTAAGCCTGGCAGGGCAGTCAGGGCAGCCTCCCCGAGGAGGTGGTGTTTGAGCTGGAACCTGAGGGGTAGGTAGGAATTAGCGGGTGTGAGTTGGAGAGACGATGGTTCTGAGCAGAGACGATACTGTGTAAGGACTGGGTGGCAGATGGGCTTTTTTGCAGATGGCCCCAACAGTCAACAATATCTCCTGGTCCAAGACCTGACACTCTGAGACCTTGACACTCCTCCCATTGAGAGGTAGGGCCTCTGTCCCCTCCCTTTGCATCTGGGTGGGTTTGTGACCTACTTATGACCAATAGAATGCAGCGGAAGTGACACTACCTGGTACCCAAGGCTGGGCGAGAACAGGCAGTGCATCTTCTGCCTTGTTCACTGGGACACTGTCTCTTGGAGCCCTGAGCCAAGCTAGACCCCGAGAAATCCCGCGACTCCCAAGCCACCACGCGGGGGCCATGTGCAGCATGGGTCCCAGCCGACAGCCAGCATCAACCCCCAGATATGTGAGGAAAGCTGCCTCTCGGTGATTCCAGCCACGAGTCACCCCCAACTAGAACCTTCCTGCTGAGGCCCCGGACACCGGGACCTGAGTTGAGCCACCGTCCCATCCCGTAGCTGAATCACTGACCCACAGAATCCACGAGGGGAAGAGAATGGCTGTTCTAGGCTGCTACGTTTTGAAGGTAATTTGTTACACAGCGGTAATGACTAGAGCAATTACAGGGAGTTCTTCCCAGGGGCCAAGACGAGTGCATTTGGCTGAGGAGAGAGGGGGAGTGTGGCAGAAGATGAGGCCTTGTTAGAGGTGGGACTTTATCCAAGGACGGCGGGAAGCCACTGAAAGGCTTTGAGCAACTTGCTTTTATTTCTGAAAGGCCCCGTTAGTCACTGAGTAGAGACTGGGTTGGTGGGAACCGTAGATACGGCCTCTGGAGCTCGTGGGCAGTGGTTGCAGCCCCCTGGTGAGAGAGGCAGTTGGAGGTGATGGGACGCACGGGGTCAGGGGGGAATTCCCAGGACCCACCCTCCCGTGGGGACCGGTGCAGCCCAAGTCCCCGATGACCGGAGAAAATTTGCTTTCACAATTCACAGTCCCTAGGACCCCATCACGTGGGAGAGGAACACCAGGATGGCCTTGCCCTGTCCATGTTTGCACATCCCTTGCCCCTGTGGTGGCCGTGGGCAGTCGAGGATGCTGCTGGAGAGCTTGAGTTGTGGAGTCAAATTCTGGTTCTTCCACTCAGGTCCCACCCCATGCCTCACTGTCCTCATCTGTAAAATGGAGATGTTATAAGGATTGGCCTCCTGGGGCTGTTGAGAGAATTCAACATGACGTGACACATTAAGTGTGGTACACAGTACATACTCAGGGGTGGCTGTGGTAATTGCCAGCGACTCCTTCCCCAGGGCCGTGAGTTCCCTGAGCACCAGGGCAGGTGTGGGCCGGGCCATACCAAGCTCTCCTTCCGTACAGCCCAGTATAGGGGAGTGAATAAATGAGTGACTGGCTGTGGAGGATGAGGGGCTGTGGCTCAGAATCTAACAGGCCTGGGCTCAGACCCCACCTCTGCCAGCAGCCTGGGCAACGTTCTTATTCTCTTGCAAACTTTGTTGCCTCATTAAAACAACAACAACAACAACAACAACAACAGGGGCCCCCGGGTGGCTCAGTCAGTTGAACATCTGACTCTCGATTTCAGCTCAGGTCGTGATCGCAGGGTCACTGGGACTGACCCTGAGTGGGGCTCCGTGCTGAGCCTGGAACCTGCTTGAGATTCTCTCTCCCTCTCTCTCTCTTTTTCTCTCTCTCTCCCTCTGCCCCTCCGCCGGACATGCACTCATTCTCTTGTGCTCTCTCTCTCTCCCTCTCTCTCTCTCTAAAAATATAAATAAATCAAAAAACCTTAAACGTTCACTAAGTCCTTTCAGCTTGGCAGGACTTGAACTCCAAATGCGATCTTTGAGGCAGCTGCCGAACCCCCTGCTTCCCGGCTACTGCTTTCTTCTGGGCTCCTTGGAGTCTCTCTCTATGTGTATACAATTTAGGGATTAACTAAGGATTTGAGGAGAATTTGTACAGTAATTTTGGAGCTCCCCCTTCCTTAGCTATCTCCCTTCTGGCATTTTGCCCTTCAGTTTCCACCCTCGATGTCCAACTTCTTTGTCTTCTTCCCAGGCAGTAACTCTGCTGCATTCTGTATCAGCCCCCTCCCCCCGTGTAGCACCACGAACAGAGGTGCCCTAGGGTGTTTCCTGTCTTTCAGAGACCCCGTGTCCTCTAGTTTCTGTTCTGCGTTGTTCTCAAGTCCTTTCAAGCAGTCTCGTGTACTGTTCAGATTTTATCATTGTTATTGACCGGAGAGTTAGTTCAATGCCGTCTACTCCTTCCATTTTGGTAACTGGAACTCCCCACATCCCAACTGGATCTGTCTTCTACCCCAAACCTCTTGTACTCCTGCTGCCGTCGGTGCCCTCGGTAACCCTATCCAGCTGGTTGGTGCTCCTTAATTCAGTTCTCTGCCCTCTCTCCTCTTGGTCGTAGTCTGTTGGGAAATACCAGCCCCCATAATTCCTAGATTCATTCAGCTCAGCATACCCACCCGGGCACTAGAAGAAAGTGTTGTTCTCACAAGCCTTGTTAGAGCACCTTAGGTGGCTGCTTGTGATATGCTGGACGCCAAGCTCCACGTTTGCTGGACATCGTTGTTTCTCCTCTCGTGACCCGTGAGGGAAGTGTCCCCATCCTGTTCTACTAATAGGAAGACCGCGGCTCGGCGAAGCAATGTTCCTCGCGCCAGGCCACACAGCTAGACGGTAACGCGACTGGGATCAAGACCCACGTCAAAGCTAGCACGCACACAGTTGTCCTGAAAACAAATAGCATTTCTTTCATTCAAACTTACTTTTTCTTGTTTTAAGGTCTCTGAAATCAGGAGGCCTGCTAAAGTTAACAGCATGTCAGGGCTAATTGGTAGCACTTTTTCTTTTTTTACGAGAACGGGACGCTGTCAACAGTGGATGACTTCTCAGAATGACGGTCAAGGAAGTGTGGCGGTGTTAGTGATGGGGCTCCAGTGAGGTTGACCGGTGATTGAGGGACAAAGAAGCAAGTCCCCTCCTCTCCTGGTTATCCAGTCTTGGAAAGGTCCAGGGGAGTGTCATCAAGAAGCCTGCGGAACTGCCAGAAGCCTCCCTCCGTCCAGATTTAATTCAACAGCTGCCTCTAAGCTGAGACAGAGCCAGCCGGTCCCCTCCCCTCCCGGAGATGCCGTGGCCAGGTCCTGTGACTTGCCCGCCCCATGTCTGGCAGGGGAGCCACGTGTTCCCTGGCCCGGGTGAGAAGTTCGGAGACTTGGGTTTATGGGGAGATTCTAAGGCAGCCCTACTGTTTATGCTGTACTGCCTGGTGTCACAGAGGGTGTCCCCACACGTGGAAAGCCCTCTGAGGACACCGTGTCTGTTAAATGCTTGCCAAACAAGTGTATCCAAAATGTCAGCACGGGATGCACGCTCGGTTACAAAGTAGCTTTGAGAGCCTATCGTTGGCTCGTGCACGACCCATTTCATTCCCGCTTCGCACCCCACCTGCCAGGAACAGACTCAGGACCGCTCTTCTCCTCAAGCGCAGACATCACCTAACGGTCGAACACTTTTGCTGTTCAGTCAACAAATATTTATTAAGCTCCATCTGAGCACCAGAGTTTGGGCTCCAGGTCAATTTGCCCAAAGCCAATTTGCTGAGATGTTTAGTTGACTGGTTTTCATTTTGTCTTTTTAACAGTATTTTAAGGAATGTTCGATTGGCCTCATCTGCCCTCTTCTTACTGCAGCTGATGCGGGGGCCTGTCCCCAAGAGGGGAGACTGAGAGGCAGAGGGAAGAGAGATTTCATTTTAGTTTGCTGGTTTTCTTTGTATCGTCATAACAAAAACTTCACAGAAATTTTCCAAAGCTGTTTAAAATCGTCTTACCCTATATAAAAATTTAAAAAACTGTCGCTTTTTGGAATGCTGTGTCGGACAGGATCTTCGTCCCCAAAAGGAGATGACGGAGGGACTGCGGGTGGTTTTCTGGTCAGTGGGGGAAGACCACACCCCCCTTGCAGACCCCCTGCTGGAATTCTCCTCCCAAGGAGCAGCTGAGCTATTGCTGAACTTGCTTATCTTTCCTGGGCCCCAAAGAGGTGACTGAGCAGATAACTGAGGGCTTCTGGCAAGAGACTGATGAGGTGAGCTTCCCAGGCCTGAGGCCAGGGTGGGGGCACCAGGCTGGTGACATGTGTCAGCAGAAAGCCCAAGGGCAAAGCCTGGGATTGTCTTGCCCTGGACTCTGTAGAAAGGGCCTCTCGTTAGAGGACTAGCACATAGAGCATGTGATAAATGTCTGTTGAACGCCTACGTGGGAATGCTAGCCTTCGAAACCCGCTCGCTCTCTTTGTGTCACATCCAGGGTTTCTGACTCAGAGTCTTGGGGCTGAGGGCAGCAAGAGTGCTATTTGGGAGTCTGGCTCGAAGGAGAAGGGAGAGGAGACCCAGGGTAAGAAAGACAGCCTCCCTGCCATCGTGAGGCCGTGCCCAGGCCTCTCAGGAGCTACTCCAGGCCTACTCCAAGCTGGCTCGGTGGGGGGGGTTATAACTCCTACTCCACTGATCTGGCTCCCAGCTGTCCCCGCCTCAGCCCTGCCCTCTCCCCTTCCCACCACTCCGTCTGCCAGGGAGGTGCAGGAAGGAAGGCAGTACCTGTGCCGGGCATCTGGGGCCGTCCTGCCATGTGTAGCTGGGGCCGCAGAGGGACGTGTGCTCAGATTCCTGGCCCCTGCAGGTGGATGATGGTCGTGTTCCCGGCATTTGCCCCTCTCCTCCTCACGGCAGGGCCAGGTCCCAAAATGCTTTGGTATTTGGTATTATCTCCCTTGAGCCTCGCAGCAGGCCTGGGAGCTGGGAAGTCAGCGATTATTTCCTCTTACAGATAAGGAAGATGGGAGTGTGACAGTGTTATGGTCTCTAGGACTGTCCTCATTTATTGTTTCCCGGGTACCAGACATTGTGCTGGTCACTTGCCTGATCTTGCCGAATGTCCCCGGCACCCGTGGAGGGCAGGGCTGCAAGCCTGGCTGGAGGATGACTTCAATCCGCCTTAGGTGCTTGGCCCTCCGGAGCTCCTTCCTGTACTAAAAAATACGAAAACTCATCTTCTGTGACCACACTGGTGTAAAGACAAATACGCTGATAGGGAATATTAAAGCGTTTGCTGACCTAAAATTTCACTTTTTATTCTCATTCTAAAGGAAGTTGGAACATTTCTGTGAGCCCCCGAAAGTATCATGAGCCCCTCGCACTGTGCCTGCTGAGCCTAATGGATAACTTGGCCCTGACCGTGAGTCCCAACTCCTTCACCCACCAACCCAGAATCCAAAAGCTCTAGAAAAATAGCAAGCCTTTTATCAACAGTTCAGCTCAAATTCATTTGGAGGCAAAATCTGACTTGAATTGACGTGAGGTTCTGTGTAGTCCATGAACCGCTTAATGTCCCCACCCACATGTTTAGGGAGCACCCCCCCACCATGACTCTCTGGTGGGGTCAGAAGACCCCCACAGGTGGCCTCTGTACCACATCACATGCTGATATTGTCTGTCCCCTCCCCCGCCCCCCAGAGAATCCCTTTGCCCGCCCCCTGCTCTCCTCTCCTGGGTCCTAAGTCCCTCAAGGACAAGGCCATGTTAAGTTCGGCTCATGAATGTAGGTATTGATCATTTCTCCATAAATCCATCAATTCCCTTTTCTTAAAGAGCCCACAGGGAGCAGCCGCTCACAAGTTTATAGCTGGGGGTCCAAACCTGTTGTGAGCGTGTGATTAGGATGATCTAGTCCCTGGCGGGTCTCTGGAGCTGCTCCCTGGAAGAAGATGTGAGGGGGATGTGCACGTGGGTCCCTGGAGGAAGGGGTGGGAGACAAGTTCAGGGGAAGGAATAGAGACAGCGCTGGTCACCCACTCATGGGTCGCAGGCTCTGTGCTAACCGTTCACACCAATTTATTGATCCCCACAACCATTCCTCGTGGTAAGAACCTTCACTGCCCTCTTTTTAGGGCTGAAGAAAATTAGCTTAGAGAGCCCAAGTAGCCTGCCAGAGGGCACGCAGCGAGGGAAAGAGCAAAGGCGCGGCCCTGGGCACATGGACCTCAGGCTGTGGTCACATCTGGTGTCACCAGGGTGGTGCCTGAATGCAGCCCGGCTCCCGGAGAGCAGCTCTGAGCCCCAGTCAGCGAGCGCTCTCCCCAAAGGCTGGGGGAGCTTTTTTCATGACATTCGGGGGACACTGAGGTTCATGCAGTGCTGAGGCAGGAGACGTGGGGCCGGATCAGGTGCCACAGAGCACAGCCAAAGGCCTGCCCACCATTCCTGTGTGGGACACCCATCCAGGTATCCCACAGAGGTTTGTGGAGTATCTACAGGGTGCCAGGGATGAGAGCATTTGAAAGACTGTTGAGACCAGTTAATGGAATAGGGAGAGATGGAGTGGGTGGGAGCAGATCAATGTCTGCGCCACAGGGTGCTGAGGGAAGTTTCTGAGAGGGAGGGTCATGTGAGCCAAGGCCCCGGTGACTGGAAGGAAGGAGCCACGCAAAGGGAACAGCACATGCAAAGTCCATGGGATGAGAACGAGCTTGGCCTATTTGAGGGATGGAAAGGCCGGTGTGACCAAGCAGCAGAGACAAGCGAGAGTGTGCGTATTGAGGGGCAGGCGGAGTGAGAGGGGCTGGCTGGGGCAGGTCCTGTAAGGCCCCCTAGGCCAGGTGAGGCCTTGGGCTTTTATCCAGAGTGCAGCGCAGGCTCCCGGTGGGTTGCAAGCAGGAAGACATTATGCTTCGTTTTGTGTTCTCTCAGTGTCCCTCTTGGTGTTGGGTGGAGAATGGTCCAAGGGGGGAAGGAATGGAACTGAGAAGACCATTAGGAAACTGGAGGGGGCTGTCCAGGTGAGAGACCAGGCAATGGGCACCAGGGCAGTGTCGAGGAGACAGTGACCAGTGGTCAGAGTCAGAATAGATTTTGGAGGAAGAGTTGCCAGGAACCCAGCATGACTCTAATATGGTGAGAATCAAGCTGCACTGTTTAGCACCTTGAAGATTTGCCACTTGGGCACCTGAGAAACAGAATTCTGAGAGCAGAGTAGGGACCCACAGCTGGGACTTTTGTGTCGTGTTGGGCAGTGCACACCCTACACAGCTGTACATGGCAGCCCTGACCACAGCTGGCACTGACAGTTGGGCACTGGAGTCCTCCAGGAGTGTGGAGGAAACAGGTGGCAGCAGGGAGTTGGAGCAAAGAGGTGCCACCCCAGATACTCCCAGAAATACTTTGGGAGTTGGGAATGAGGGTGAGGGATTGCAGTTGTGCTGGGAGAATCTATAGAACATGCTTGAATTGCTGTTAATGTTCTCACATGCTGGAGTGGACTGGAAGAGTCCTGTGACTTACCCCACTTCTTGAACGAGTTTGTTCTCATCCTTGAGGTAGCTCCTGACGTGGATGTCAATACTCGGGGACACACAGAGAGCTCAGGGTCTCCTTGGGCTTGCCAGAAATTGCTTTCAGCAGAGATCCATGGCTCTGCTGCCCTAAGCCTGGAAGGGGGAGCATTGCAGCAAGAACTTTGTAACCTTGGCCCCGGAAAATCAGAAGGGATTGTTCCTGCATCTTCCCTGATTAAAGACTCCCAGACCTGTCCTGCGTTCTCCAACTAGTAGGTTGGGGGTGGGGCATCTCAGGGACACCCACCCAAGGCCCTGCAGGGAGTAAAGGCAGTGGGTGCGCAAGGCTTCCTTCAGTCCCGCCGGCCTCCGCACCATCCACTGGCCTCCTTCTCATCCTCCCTGGGCCGGGCCAGATGGATTCCAGCTCTGAGGCTGAAACCCTGGAGGGCAGGGCGGGTTTGCCTGACCACTGGCCACTGTCTCCTTGACACTGCCCTGGTATGTTCCAGTTGCTGCCCCACATCTGCTCTTTGGCACCCTGCCTCGTGCCCAGCAGCTGACCTGCATGGATTCCCCCAGTGGGCTCCCTTGCCTTCTGGCTCTGGATTGGGTTTGCCAGTGGCAGGTACCTGCAGGAGAGGAAGGGGTGGGAAGAATGCAAGGACAGGTGTATTGCCACCTCCCTCCCTGCAGGACCACGGCTGTCTTGGTGCAAAGGGAGTCAGCTAGGCCCGGGTTTGGGTTCTGCCTTTCCCTCTTATTAAGCACGTGACTTCTGAAATTTACCTATCCTCTGCCTCTGTTTCCTCATCTAACAAGTGGGATAGCGGGTGCCTGGGTGGCTCAGTCGGTTAGACGTCTGACTTCGGCTCATGTCATGATCTGGCAGTTTGCAAGTTCAAGCTCCGCGTCAGGCTCTCTTCTGTCAACACAGAGAGAGCCTGCTCCCAGTCCTCTGTCACCCTTTCTCTCTGCCCCTCCCCAGCTTGCATGGGTGCTCTCTCTCTCAATCTGTCTCAAAAATAAATAAACATTTTTAAAAAATAAAGACTGGGATAGCCATACCACCTGCCCAGGATAGCCGGGAGGAGTAAGTGAATTAATGTGAGTGCAGATACCCTAGTGCAGTACCTAGTACACAGTAGTCCACAGATGCTGGCCGTCTTCTTTTAGTAAGCTGGGCCCCCGTTATCTTGGACTTCCAACACATTGGGGTCTTCTGAAGATCACTGATTTATTTTATATCTCTCCAGACGGTGTCCTTTAGCTCTTCTTTTTGGTTTGCCTGTCACTGTCCCCACAGCAGCCCCTGCAGAGCTTCACCACAGGCCTGTAGCCAAAGAAGTGCTTCCCTGCCCCAGGCTTTGTGTGCAGCCTGAATATGAAGCTGGCTTAACCGCAAAAGATCATCATTTCAGCATGGTGGAAAGCAGGCTTATAGAAGATGCACGTGTACACAACCAACGATAATTCAGAATGTTTGTTCAGCACTAACTGATCTTCCCCACAACCCTGGGAGGCAGGTTCTTTTATTATTTTGCCATTTTCAGATCCAGAAACTGAGGCTTAGGAAGTTGCTTGACTTGCCCACAGTCCCACCCTGAGTAAGTCCGGCACTAGGCACCTGCCCTCTCAGCCCCTGGATTATCTGTCTCTGTCGCAGGGAAACTGGAGCTCCCCGGACCCCAGGGACCAAGTCATTTCAGATAATCAAGTCGACTGGAAAGCCATGAGGCTGTTTTCCTTAATCATCTGATGTTTAAAAATTTTTTTATCCGTTCTCATTAAGTTTTTCACACTGACTCGTACAGATACACACGGGCGCGCTAGCCTCCATAAATCCTGATGAATCACGATACTGACCTCTCCTCGGTGACTCAGTCATCTCCAGTGGACTAACTTTACTACAGGCGCAGTCAGCCCTGGGAGCACCAGGCAGCTGTGTTTGTTGTTACTTTCCTAGCTCTTCCGTCCGTGGCAGCAGTCACCCTCCCTTCTTGGCCTCCCCATTTCTCTCCTGGTTTGTCGCTTCTTGCCAGCCGAAATCCCAGGAATCCAGCAGAAGTATTTCTAAACAAGAGGAGCTGGGCACCACACTTGTCTCAAGGGCTCTGCTGTGGGTCACGTCCATGATACTCGATGCCCGAACTTGATCGCATCAGTTTTGGGTGCGCGAGAGCTGTGGCCTTACAAAATACCTACCATCTGTTACACACCCAGTGTGTGCCTGACGTGGGGACGGGTTTTTTCACGGATTATTTCATCAAATCCTCAAACAGATCCTTCCAGGAGGTTTGATTCTGTCTTCCATTTTAAGTGATGAGGTAGCTCAAGCTCAGAGAGGTTAGGGAGTCTACTCACAGCTACACAGCCAGTAAGTGGCAAAGCCAGGATTTGTATCTGGGCTGGTCTGAATCCAGAGTCCACAATCATCATAAGCTTTGAGTTCTCTGACTTCCCTGCGGTGTGAGGTTGAGCAACTCAGGGAGACACCTGACCCTCATTCTTTCACGTCAGTGCTGTTTATTCCCAGAATTCGGCTGAAGGTTAATTGAGACAACTATGGTGTGCTTGTCGCCTAGTGTGCATTCTGTGTTGTGTTCCCCGTACTCGTGACTGTAGCACATCTCAGATCAGTGGTCCTCAAGCTTTAGGGCCCTCAGAATCACCTGAGGGCTTCTTGAAACGCAGTTCGCCAGGCCTCACCTCATACTTCCTGATTCTGTAGGTCTAGGGTGAGGCCAGAGAATTTGTATTTCTAACGAGTAACCGCGAGGACCGTGTTGTAGGAACCGTTGCTCAAGATAGAGGAGTTTTCCAAGAAGGTGAGTCTGGGGTGGCCCAGCAGTGACCATCACATACTTTGGGTGGCTGTTTCATGTGAGCAGATGCTGGATATGTGTGGAGCAGAGAAAATGTGGTTTGGCTTTTCGCAGGCGTTTCCTGGGAGCTGGCTCTATATTGTTGGTCTTACCCTTTCCCTCCCCTACACCACACGCCTGTGTGTCAAGACCTGGGAGTATGGAGTGTTTAAGCAGCATGGTGATGTCTGGACTGTGAAACGAGCTTCATTCGACCGATTTCATTAACATGATTTCCAGTTGCTTTCCTGGTACAGGATAGGAGGTAAAAGGCACACGAAAAAGATAATAAATCATCTTGCAGAAATTACTTCTATAAACTCTCCTTCTCTCACCCCCGCCCCCCGAAAGCATCGACGAGGCCGGGCATATTTTCCTTCACAATTGGGATTTTAGGTTTATTTGTATGATGTTGTGACTGGTGTGCCCCCTCCCCAGCAGACTGTAAGGGCGGGGCGGGCCACTTCGTCACTTCTGGCTCCCTAGTGCCCAGCACGGTGCCTGGCACACAGCAAGGGGTGCTCCATTGAGGTTGTTGGAGAGACTGTTGGCACAGTGGCAGGTGCTGGAGTCAGGGGGAACTGGTTTGAGCCCGAGGCCTGCCCTCCCTGATTGAATGGCCTTGGGCAAGTAACTCACGCGGGCCTTTGTTTCCCCCTTTCTAAACAGGAGATGGTAAAAATAATACCTGTGTTTCGTGGGACTGTTATGAGAATTAAATGGCATAAAGTATCCACAGTGCCTGCCACGTACTGCTTTATTTTCCCTTGGTCATCATCCCTGCCAGGCAGGCTGGTGCACAGGTGTGAGTGTGGGCTCTGGAACCACAGGTTCAAATCCCGGCTCCACTGCTCACTGGCTGTGTGGCCTTGAGCAGTGATTCACGTCCTCTCTCTGCTTCAGTGTCCTCATCCGTAAAGCAGGGGATGAAAAGGCACCAATGGCACAGTGTTGTGACTAGTAAGGACTTGTGCACGTATGTAGGGCTGAGCTGTGGGGCTGGTCCACGGTCCGCGCTGACTTTTCCCCTTCCACATCTGCAGAGGGGCGGGAGCCTGTGGGGAAGGCAGCTTGGCCACAGGAGGAGGACACAGGAGGAGGGGCACAGTAGCCCCAGGGGGCTGCCCTTCTTGCGAAGCCCACCCCCAGCACCCCGGGAAAGAGGAGAGCAGCATGGCAGGGGAGCGCTCCCTGAAAAGAGCCGTCCCCAGCTTCTGCGCTGGAAAGCCCCTCTCTCTGGCAGCCCTCTAGAAGGCAGTTCAGTCTTCAGCTGCTTTTGATTACTCTCACGAGCTCGAGAGCGTGCTGCGGTGGCGTCCCCCTCCGCAGAGCCGCCTTGGCCTGCAGACGTCACCCCCTCCCTGCTACCTGCCAGGCTGGGGCTGCGTGGGGTGGGGTGCCCCCCGGCAGGGACGAGCCCCCGCCCGCCCGTCCGCAGGCCTGCCGTCGTCTTTCTTCCTCTGCCAGGCTCACTCTGGGCAGCCCCGGGCCTTGGCCCTCCTCCCGGGCATTGTCAGAGAAGCTTCCAACACCTCGAAATCCACCCGGGGGAGGGAGGACCCTCCCCGTCCCCTTTAACGTGGAACCCAGACGGTCCTGGTTTCTATGTGTGCAGAGCGTTTGGTAAACAGAATGCTTGAGCCCTGACTTGCTGGAAGGGGCGAATCCCAGCTGACGCCCCAGACGCTCAGCCTATTTTGGGCCCAGTCTCTCCCCTGCCGAGGTCTGTGGTCAGAGTGTTCATCTGCGCCCCCCCCACCCCCACCCCCACCCCCAAGTACCCACCATGGGGGTTGAAGGGCCAGGGGAACCAGTTTCACGTTCCTTTCCTGCTGGAGCATTGGGCCTGCCTGCGCTCCCGGCCCTGCCCCTGGGCTGCGCCCACTGATGCCTGGTATCCGCTTAGTAAATGCTCTTGTCCCCACTCCCCCCGTGAATGCTGTGATTCAGCACACACAGAGAGGAGCTTCGCTTAAGAAAGAAAGTATTCAAGGCCGCCATCCAGCGCGGGCAGGCGCGGGGAGACAGCTGCCCGTTCCTGCCCGACCGGACTAGCAGGGCCGCAAACCCTCCACACAGAGGGGTCTCTCCTGCATCTTTCTTTCCTTCTTTTTTTTTTTTTTTTTTTTTTTGAGACCCACAGTCTCCTTTGGTTGCTGGACCAGATGCAGTTTAAATCTGTGTTCGGAATCCCTCATTAACAAGTCGCAGGTTAATAGTCTCCCGGAATTGGGAGAACACCCCCCATTCAACCAAATGTGTTGGAGCTCTGCCTGAGCTGGAGCAGCCTTAGGGACACCGGCTTAGTGGGCTGCGGTCCTTTGCCCACCTAAGACCCCTTTTGTGTTTCTTGCCGACTCTGGGTCCTGAAAACGCCTGTCAATAACAGCAGCCACCACGTCCACCGTGAAGTTTGCAGGGTGCGGTGTGAAGCTCTTTATGATCTGAGGGAGCCCACCGCTCCTCGTGGGGCCAAGATTAGGTGATTCTAAGCTCCGTCGTGTCGATGAGGAAATGAGTCCTAGAAGAGTTGGAAGTCTTGCCCAGGGTCACTCAGAGCGAAGTTTGAGACCTGACTCAGATCTTTATTTCTCTGCTGTCGTAATAGAAACTGTCTCTGTGAAACATGCTGCTTGTATTAAGTGAAAATAAATGCCTTACGCCTTTATGATTAACAGCCGTATAGCTGCCCCGAGCTTCCGAACAGCTGAGAGTAGCTCCCTAGTGACCGCTGGAACAAAACGCGGGTGATGGTTTCCTGCCCCCTTCCCCAGGTTCCTGGGCCCACGCCCCTTCCCCACACGCACTCCTGTGAATCCCAGACGGGTGCTCTGAGCAAGAGAGACGTCCTGCACTCACAACAGGTGTCCTTCTGAGCTGAGACAGGTGTCTTTCCTCCCCAAAGCCAAGTAAGGAGGCTCTCTCTCTCTGGGAGAGAGTCCTTTGAGAAGATTGGGCTGTCTCTGCCTCTGGGGGAGGGGCTGGGCGTGTGAGGAGCTACAGAGCCCTCAGGCCCACCAGGAGTGTGGGAGAGCCCCGCCTGAGCTGCGAGCAGAGGGGCCACCCCTCTCCAGTCCTCTCTCCCTCTCTGGGGAAGAGGAAGAGGAAGCGGGCGGGGGATGGCGGTTGACATACAGCCTCCGAAGTTTGGGTCACATTGAACATGGAAACTCATGCCTGTTTCCTTGCAGAGATTTGTAAAGGGGGGATTCTGTGGAGTCGCCAGGCCTTGAAAGGACTTGGGTACGGAGAAGAGTTGGGTCTTGCCCTGCGTTCCAGTTCTCTGTGGCCCTTGTGGGATGCCAGAAACTATACCAGATGTTACTAGGTCCCATGCGAAGGAGACAGAGGCCGGCAGCAGGGCAGGAGCCATACTACCAAGGTGGCCACCGACCATGTGGTGGGATACCCTTCCTAGAGAAGGGGTAGGAGGACATGTACTCCTGGTGGCAGGGACAGGAGGCCTGGCTGCTCTTCAGTGGTGGACGGGCCAGGACGAAGCTAAGTGCATCCCTAGGGGACCCAGAGCTCCACCTGCATGGAGACCGCCATGGTCTGGCCATGGCCAGGGCCATCTGCGTCAGAGGGAACCAGGCCAGTCCAGGTTCACCACTCTTGACAGGTGATCCCGGCATGAGCAGATCACACTTCCCTGCAGAGCGTGGGCCGTGAGGACTGCTAGAGTCTGGAAGGCTTAGGGGGGGAAGTTCAAACAGGTAAAGAAGGGGGCTTGGAAAATAGCAGCCCCCAGGGAGAGGTAGGGGAGAAAAGAGAACAGAGATGAGCTTTGAATTCCATGTGGATGGAGTCTTCATATAAACAGAACCAAGTCTGAAATCTTCTAATCCAACCATGCCAAAAATGAAGCGACTGCAAAGTCACAGAATCTGGCCTAGATATCATTTGGGGACCCACTGCCCACAATGGAAAGAGAAGTCAGTGCAGTACATTAAGAGAGTGTATGTTGGCGAGAATAAGGCATTTCACATTTGTGCCCCCAGTGGACTCAGATTCCTCAGTCAGCTGGTAGTGGCCTTAATCATCCAGAGGCCCCAGCGTGGGGGTCACTGGTCTGGCCACCTGCACTTCTCATAGATGCTCAGAAGGCCCCACCCACCAGCTGGGGGAGGGGGGACAGAAGCACAGCCTTAGCTGTGGTGGCCCTGCAGCCATTGGAGCCCTGGTGGTGGGTGGACATGATTGGCGAAGTGGGAGAAGGAGAAGAAAGAAAATAGGACGAGGGAAGACTCTGGAACATCACTGAGCAACGCCCCCTTCGCAGGCCTCTTCACCACCGTGCAGCTAACAGCAGCAGGGTTAAAGCCTGACCCAGGTGTCCAGAAGAATTTGGAGTCTGCGTCCCAGCTCACTGCATATAAAGTGTGTTCCTCTCTGAGCCTCACTGTCCTCCCCCTGGAACAGTGACCCAGCAGTGCTCCCACAGTAGGGCGGTCATCAGGACGTGGTGGGGAGGAAGCAGATGGAATGTGGAGCTCAGTCATGTGTGGTCCCCAGAAGCTGGTCCCCAGAAGCGCGCACCCCTGTGAGCTGTCACCATTATCACCTTCACCTCTGTGGGAGGGCGTGCGCATCCCCAGTGTTAGAGGCGAGGCCTTCATCCTTGTGGTCAAGGGTCAGGGTCAGGTTGCCTGGCTCCACAGCCATGCTCTTCTCCATCGCTTCCAGATGGAGTCAGCACACGTCAACACTGCCACTGGCCTTTGACCACCACAGAGCTTCTGTCCCCGTTGCCAGCCTCCTGTCAGGGTTCGAGAAGCAAGATCTTTCAGAAGTTGAAACCCATAGACTCCACGGTGTAGAGGAGACACATGGTCACAGGAATGGCCCGCGGCCTGGGGGTTTCTGTCTCAGCCTTGGGAGGTGGTTTGTCTTAGATCTGGCTGCTGTAATAAAATACCATAAAGTGAGTGGCTTATAAACAACAAACACCAAGTCTTGGAGGCTGGGAAGTCCAAGATCAAGGCACTGGCAGATTCACCGTCTGGTGAGAGCCCGCTTCCTGGTTCAAAGATGACCGTCTTCTCGCTGTGTCCAAACATGGGGAAGGGGGTGAGGGATCTCTCTGGGCACACATCCCATCCGTGAAGGTTCCACCCTCATGACCTAATCACTCCCGAAGGCCCCGCCTCCTAATACCATTGCCCTGGGGGTTGGATTTCAACAGCAGAGTTGTATTTTTAACTGTCCTATAATTAGTTGAGTTTGACAAAAAGCTTAAATCACAACCTGGGTAACAGATAACTTCCAGTTTGATAGGGCTGTTCTCTCTGTCCGCCCAGCACTCACTCCCACCCAGCACCTGACCTCAGAGGGTTACCTGACCCATCTGGTCCAGTCACGGTACCTCATCTCCAGTCAGAGTGGTGGCTCACACTAGGCCGGTTGGAGTGTTTGTTTTGTTTTGTTTTGTTTTGTTTTGTTTTGTTTTGTTTTGTTTTGTTTTGTTTTGTTTTCTGAAGCCAGGGAGAGAGAGAGATCTCTTCCTTGGTCACAGAGCTGTCGAATCCTGACACCACAGCAGCCGGTGGCCCTGGCCTCTGCACATGGAGAGCCTGAGTGAATGTGGCACGGAGCCCAGCCCAGAGAGGGGCAACAGTAAAGGGTGGAGAGAGCGGGCCTGTAGGCAGCAAGCCACCAGCTCTGGTCCCCACCCCAACCCCCTCAGTCCCTGGGGCTGTCCTTGGGCTGCCTGGATCTTGTGGTGCGGCCGTTCTAGGATTCTTGCAGTCTTTCCCGCATTTGACGCTGGTCTCTGTCACTTGGGGCCAGAAGGATTCAGACCTAAACACGTTTTTTCCCTTTTGTTTTAATTTACAAAATATTTAGGGAGAACGTGTGCTGTTGCAGATAACTGTTAGCCCCGGAGAGACAGCTGTCAGCAGTGCAGACTTGGTCCTTGACCCTGGGGGCTCATGACCTCCTGGAGGGCAGGTGTTGAATGATCCACAAGTAGAGGTTAAGGGGTCAGGCAGACCTGGCCTTGAGCCCCACCCCACCGCGTGCTGGCCAGATGACCTGCATAAGCTCGCTTGATTCCTCTGGCCCCAGACCCCTCACCTGTAAGTGGGGCCCTAAGTGTTCGGCGACAGATGATATGGAGTTGGCGTGCGGCCCTCGGAGAATGGGAGCCACTGCTGTCCTTAGGACTAGACTCCTTTCAGTGCCGAGTAACTGAGTGCTGCAGAGGAGGAGCCGGGGGCAGGCAGGAGGGCTCCGTGAGAGTGGGCGCCCCGACCTGCAGGGCGAGCAGGCCTCGCCCAGCCATTGGAACTCGCTGGAGCCGACGGACTTCTGCTCTATTACGTGGTGTAACATACTAATCTCTAGAGTCCGCCCGTTCTTGAACGTCAAAGCCGTTAAGTTCCGCCCCCCCCCCCCCCCCCACTTCACCAGTGGGGAAACAGAGCCTCAGAGAAGAGCAGCGACTTGTCCATGGTTGTATTGCTAGTCAGGGGCAGAGCTGAAACGAGAGCCCGGAGCCCCAAATCGTCCTCCCCTCAGAGGTGCTCACCGAGTGCCACCGGCCAGCGAGAACGGGGAGTGCGCCGCCGAGGGAGGCAGGGGTCCCGAAGAGAGAGGGTGAACAGGTGTCAGTGGTCATGGAGCCAGTGCAGGGGGGCCGGAACCAGAACTGTCCTGGCTGCAGGGAGTGGGTGTGTGACAGACTCACAAATTGCTGCAGGTACCCTGTTGTCAAAGAAACTCCCAGAAAGAAAGAGCCTTCGTGCCAGCTGTCAGTCTGCAGAGCTGTGTGTCCCATGGAGGTCCACCACTGAAGGACAGAGTCTGGGTCCACATCACCACACGCCCCTCCCTAACCATATGACTCAGGTACCTCAAGGCCTCAGTGTCCCCGTCTGTGAAGTGGGCTTTAATAACGTTAGCTGCCTCAGAGTTTACATGAGGACAGCACGGAGCTCACCGATGTAGGGAAAGCTCAATGCCTGACACCCACTAGGTGCTCAGCCAGTGGCACTTACTAGGATTTATTATTAATACGCGCAGGTCATGGGCACTGGCGGGAAGGCAGCACTTTGGCTGTAAGTTTCAGCCCAATTCTACTCTGGATTCTTCACATTCTTGTTCTGGCCCTGAGAGATGAGGATCCCTGGTTTGGGCTCCCTAGAACCCCACAGGATCTCTGTCTCTCCCTTGAATCTGCTCCTATGGCTCGACCTCTGAACCCAGCTTCCTGTCCTCACAAGGGATGGAACATGATCCTCGGAGAGATGCGTCTAGACCTTGGGCCAACAGTGTGTTGTCTGGGCTCCCCCTGCCTCAGACGAAGGTTTGGCCAGAAGCTGGGTCACGCTGTCCTGTGCTGACATGTGGCAGGTCTGGCGAGGCAAGAGTCAGCAGGCCATCTCATGCCCCTGTTGCCAGGAGGCTATGGCGCGGAGAAATTTCCAGACCCGCTATTGCTGGGTCATTCTGACTATGGAGGCCCCAAGGAAATGCAACCTCCAGAGCCACAACAGACTCACCCCCCCCCCCCCCAGCCCCCAACACCCGCCATTCACTCTTGTCCTTCTCCAGAAGGGGCAGCCTGGCCAGCAGCTGCGCAGATGCTCCAGAACCCACCTGCTGTGTGCGCCCGGCTGTGCTGGCCACAGGTGCTCACGGGGACAGGACCAGTTAGAGACCTGTAGGGAGATGGGTACCATATAGCCAGGGGCATGACCCATCTGGGAGCCAGAGCACAGAGACTCTGTCCTGGGCCCTGCGGGTCAGCAGAGTGAAGGCAAAGAGGAGGAAAAGTAGAGCCTGCCTCAGCAGGGCCCGGGGCGGGGAAGGCCAAGGCCGTGGGTTCAGACAGGCGCAGGTCCTGACCCCGGTCCCCGCTCCCCAGAGTGCCTCGTAACCTCCCCACGCCTTGTCAGATGTACCACAGCTGCTGTCAGGATCTGAGGGTCTAGTAAGACGGTGTTTGCCCAGACTTGTGGCATCTGTAACCGTCTTCACCAATTCCTGAATATTCACCGTCTTACTCAGTTTTCCTCTTTCATTCTGTTCTCTTCGTGCTATCAAGGGTTTGATGTGCAATTGCTTATTTCTAATACTTGGTCAAATAGATAACAAATATCCCTCCCCAGACCACCACGATCTTCTCCCGTGGAGTGTGTCCACTCTTTGGGGAACAGAGATGACACTTGTTAATCGTATGTCTTGATGCTTGGCACGTGGTGAGCTCTTATGCCGTTAAGATCGTGATCGCTGCCATTGTCACAGCAGTGAGCCTGTGGGGGGAGAGGCGTGGGGAGCTTGGGCTCTCTCATCGTGGCCAGGCCCTCTTCTCCGCATCACGTCCTTTTCCTTTTCCTCCCACCGTGAGAGTTAGCTTTGGGGGACCCCGGAAGGTGGAGAGGCAGGGGGTGTCTGACTGACGGCGTCAGGCATGCACGCGGCTGCCGTCCGGTCCCAGGCCCCGGAACTCTCCGGCGCCTCTGTGAAGTGATAGCTGACAGTGTGCTGTCGGGAAGGCCTCAGACAGGACATACCCCGGGCGGGCAGCAGGATCTGCCTCTGCCCACCTCTGGGCTTTCCCAAAAAGCATCTGGGGCATCCGGGACTCACAGTGATACTTCATTGCCTACTCAGGTTGGGACCTTTCCACTTTCACTGACAGAGGAGCCCTCTGGGGTCTTCTACCAGCAACAGTCCCCCAGGGCCAAACAGCAACATGTGGTCAACTTTACACACACGGACGCGTGTGTTTATGTGAACGACACACCCAAATTCAGAATCCCCACAATGGTGGGTTTACAGGCAGTTACCTTCATGCTTTTCTGTATTTCCTCAGATGAACGTAAATACCGCTTTTAATCGGAAAAGCAATATTCTCTTAAACCTTAAAGAAAAAGTAAGTGCAGACAGGGAGACGTTAAAGATGGCCAGCTGAGCATGAGGTCGGCCAGGGGGTCCAGGCTGGAGGAGATGGGGGCGAGGATAGTGCCCTGGAGGGAAAGGAGGGTGGAGAGCGGGTCCAGATAGATGAGGGGGCAGAGCAGGAAGCTGAGGTCATTCATTCAGGAGGCAGGGTGCCCGCAGGGAGGGACAGCTGGGGTGGGAGTGGTAGGCAGCTGTTGGGGAAAACCAGCCACCGAGGGGAATGGGAGAGGGGCCAGGGAGGGCAAGACTGTGGAGTGGGCTGAGGTTCCTGCTGAGGTTGGAGACTGGGCGTTCGGAGGGGTGGACGTTCTGCAGGGTCGGATGATCTTCCTTCAGCAGTACCTGGCAGATGCCTCCTGGGTTGGGGCTTTGTCGGCCTGCACCTGGCCGAGCAGAGGTGCCTGGGGGTTCGGGTGGGAGTGAGATTGGGCTTCAGGTGAGCAACCCTACCTTAAAAACTCTGACAGAAAAAAAGAGGAAAGAGATGAACTCAAGCTAGATTTTTGTGCCAAACTGAAATTCCTACTTACTCAACCTTCAGCTATTTTTTGAGTTTTAGAGATCCTCTAGCCCGAAGCAATGCAAAGCCGCCTCCCTGCTAAGCCATCTCACTCGGCTTGCTCAGAAGCCACCCTGGGGGTTTCCAGCTGTGGAACGCTCGGGGCCAGCCTGCAGCCCGATCACTGCCAGAGAACCGCATGTGATCTCAGGCTTGCGGGTCCCAGGCTTTGGGTGTCACCAGCAAGGGAAACTTCAGATAGAAGGAAAGTTTGGAGACTCAGGAGGCTGCCAACTTTTTTTTTTTTTTAATGGCAACTAAAGAAAATATAAACTATCATCATTATTTCCTAGGGGAGAGGACATTTTTAACACCAACAACGTAAGCTGGGTATAATCTGAGAATTGAAGGATGTTTTTTTTTCCTAAGTAAGGACCAGTTGCCAGCCTTTTGCTAACAGTTTTTGAAAATTTTGAAAATGTATTCATTATTCTAAATGTTTTGAACATAGAAAATTACAACTAAATTTTATGGCGTGTTTTTACCTTATATGTAAATGCGTCTTTGGTATGAATGTGTCATTTTGGAGTATGTATTCAACAGCTCATCCCAGCACTTCGTGTTTTCACACTTGCTTGTGAAAATCCAGCCTCACATAGGTCTGTTGATAAAAATAGGAGCAGCACTGTAAACGCTGGCTGCTCTGTTTGGAACATTCTGGAAGAAGACAGGCCTCATGCCTTTCCTCCTGCCTTCTCCCCAGGGGCCGGGAAGTAAGTCAGCGTAGCAGTCTAGGTTGCAGGCTAGCGAAGGCTGTGGGCTCTCCTGTACAGCAACAACGAATGCCCAGGGCTGAGCCCTGAAGGCCTGCCTGGTCACCTCACAGGGAGCAGGGGATGGCATCTAAGGAGTTCCTGGGGGCCGATGCATCCACTGTCCTCACAGCCCAGCCCATGTGCAGGTTAAGGGAAGCCCTGGTCTCAGCTTCCAAGAGTAGAGGTAGAGCGTCCAATCAGTGGCACATTCACCGGGAAAAGCCACCCTGTACTGGAGCGGTATGTGAGACGCGCCGCACCACGGAAGGCCTGGAATGCCGGGCTGAATGGTCCAACCTAATTGTGTGGGTGCAAGCCGGTGGGTCGGGCATGTCCAGAGGGAAGCAGGGGCCAGGCAGCTCCGAGAGCACCAGGGAGCCATCCTGGTGGGTCAGGTGAGGTCAGCAGGCCCACGGGACCCTCTCCAAGGGGAGGGCCACTGGCATTCCGTGTTCTGCACACGATGGTTAGCTGGTTAAATAACTGGGAAGAGGAAGGTGATGAGGTTTCCTGGTATTTGGGGAGGAATCACTCTTCTTTGGGAACTTGTTGAAAGCTTTATTTATATTCACATACGTGATTGAAATATATTTGCTGCTACTTTGGGGAGAATCAAACTTAAGTCTGCCAGTAAGTATCAATAATTAGAAGAACGTTTTTATCTTAACTAAGGACTGATACATTCTTTTTTACAAGGCACAGACTGTGTAAGTGCTGTAAAGTCGTGTGTTTTTTTCATGTTTATTTATTTTTGAGAGCGAGAGGGGGAGAGACAGAATGAGCGAGGGAGGAGTAGAGAGAGAGGGAGAGAGAGGATCTGATAGCAGAGAGCCCGATACAGGGCTCGAACTCACGAGCTGAGAGATCACGACGTGAGCCAAAGTCGGAGGCTTAAAGGACTGAGCCACCCGGGCGCCCCGCGTAAAGTTTTTTTGTTTTTGTTTTTGTTTTTTAAGCATTTAAAATCCCACCACTCTGGCATGTAACGCCTCCATATTTTTGTCAGGCCGTTCATTTTAATATTGTTAGCTGTTCCTCTATTTAGTTTGACAATACAGTGTTTCCAGTTTTTGCTGTTTTGTTTTGTGTCTAACCACTGGATCTCCCTGCCATGACACCTATGTATGTACAGAATTTTTCTCTCCTTTTACAATTATTTTCTCAGAATAGGTTCCTAAGAGTGGGATTACTGAGTCAAAGGATACCAGTATTTTTCTGGCTTTGAAATCTCTAATGCTTCCCAAAAAAGTTGTACCAACTCACCCTGCTGCCAGCGGCCCATGGGTCTTCCCGTCTCAGTGCAGCCTTGCTGGCTTTCAGCGCTGGCCACATTTTAAAGTTCTTGATGTAATGGGTTCTAAATGGTGGCTTTTATTTATGAATTTATGTGTCTCTGTCCACTCCACTTCTGTGCTCAGAGCTCACTTTCTCTCCCTGTCCCTGTGCCACGACTTGACCGCTGTCCACCCTCCAGACATGAACGCGAATGAATGAATGATTGTTGGGGTCGGGTTCTTCCTTGTTTGTGTGGGAGCTGCCTCAATAGATTTTCAGGGAAAGACAGTGGAAAGATGTTTAAACTATAAATAGATGTGGTGACACCTCTTATTTGGTCAAGGTGGTCCCAGTAATGAATGCAGACTCTGTGCTTCTGGGAGTATGTTTATGTCTCATTTGAATTCTAGAAGACATCAGAGTTAAAACGTTAGTGCGTGATGTATAATTTAAGTCAGAGATGAAAGAGTCTCCATCAAAAACAACCCCTTCTCTCTAGGCGTCCCATAATTACCAAGGCAGTGGTCTCCACGCAGGGGCAGGATTCCCAGTTGGAGAATGTCTGAGGGAAGCCTGAAGGCCAGCCCCTTGGTTCTTGCCTTGCCCTCCCTCCCGGTACCTGGAGAGTTGGCCTCAGAAGAAGGGTGGGACAGCCTGGGACTAGCCCCAGACGCCCTCCCCCCGCACCTGGTGCCTGTGCTCTGAAGTCATCCTTGTTGGTGGCCAAAGCCCTGGGTCTTCCACCTCATTGTCTCTGTGCCGCCTCCTTCCCTCTTCCGTGCTCCATGTTCCCGTGACGATGTGGGCTGAAAGCTGACCCTGATAACTGATGCTGCCTCTCTGCCTCTGACCTTGGCCGGCCTCCTCCCAGCACTGCTTTCCACCCATCAGGTAACCCTAGATCTAACCCGGCCTCAGCTCCTAGGACCCCACCCCACAGCGGCCCGGTACTGGCAGCCTCCCGAACAGTGAACGTAGGAATACACGAGCTCTGAGTTTCCTAGAGTGTGGACACGCGCTATCTGTGGGCCTCGTGACTTGAGATGGCGCATAGAGAACCGGCTCTCACCTTAAGAAAAGTTAAGTATTTCTCTTAATATCATTAGCACATTAAATCCATGATTACATTTAAAATTCAAGTTAAAAATAACATAGTGACCCAGCAATTCTACTCCTGGGTATATATGCCCTAAAGAATTGACAATAGGTGTTGTGTACAAACAAAAACTTACATGTGCATGTTCATAGCAGCACAATCGCACCAGCCAGCGGGTGGAAACAACGCATGTGTCCACCAGCTGATGAACAGATAAAGCAAAAAATGGTACGTGTGTACGTTAGACTATTATTCATCCATAAAAAGGAATGAAATACACATGCTACAACACAGATGGCCCTTGGGAAACACTATGCTACTGCTTGAAGCCAGTCACCAAAGGCCACATGTTGTACGATCCCATTTACCTGAAATATCCAGAGCCAGGAAATCCATAAAGACAAAGACTAGATCGGTGGTTGCCTAGGCTGGCAGGAGGGGGAAGCAGGGGGTAAATGCACACAGGATTGGCTTTCGGGTTGGTGAAAGAGAGCAGTGATGGTTGCACATGATCATGAACATACTAAATGTCAGTAATGGTAAATTTTATGTTACGTAAAAAAAAAAAAAATACCTGGGTGCTATGTTGGCAGAAATCATGAAGGTGATATGTAAATGCGTGAAGTTAAAATAACATTACAGTAGGGGCTCCTGGGTGGCTCAGTTGGTTAAGCGTCTGACTTCGGTTCAGGTCATGATCTCACAGTTTGTGGGTTCAAGCCCCGTGTCGGGCTCTGTGCCGACAGCTCAGAGCCTGGACCCTGCTTCGGATTCTGGGTCTTCCTCTCTCTCTGCCCCTCCCCCGCTTGTGCTCTGTCTCTGTCTCTCAAAAATGAATAAATGTAATAATAAATCAATAAAATAACATTGCAATAAATAAAGCAAGCTAAGAAATAGAGCTATGGATATGTCCATTATATCTCAATTTAGAAAAGAAGGAAGAGAGAGAGACAGACAGAAAGAGAGCTTTGAGCCTTGACACTCCAGGGATACTGTATCATCCCGAAATATCCTTTGCTGGAAGGCAGACCAGCGTGACCTTCAGTGTCCACATTCAGACAGCCACTTTGCCTGCCGGATCTCAAGGCAGCCTGGCAGGAGTTACTCTTATTCTCTCCATCTAAAAAAAATTTTTTTTAATGTTGATTTTTGAGAGAGACAGAGTGTGAGCGGGGAAGGGGCAGAGAGAGAGGGAGACACAGAATCCGAAGCAGGCTCCAGGCTCTGAGCTGTCAGCCGATGCGGGGCTCGAACTCACGAACCTCAAGATCATGACCTGAGCCGAAGTCGGATGCTTATCCGATTGAGCCACCCAGGCGCCCCTTATTCTCTCCATTTTACAGCCGGGGTACCCAAGGCCACAGAAGCAGTCAACGGCAGAGCCAGGCTAGCTGGGCTGCTGGTGATCAGTGGTGCAGGGAGGGTCAGTAAGCTGTTTTGCTCTCTGCTGCTCCCACCTTCGCTCTGAGAGCGGCTCTTAGACCAGAGGAGGAGCCCTGAGGCCATGGGGCCCTCAGCACACGATTTGGAACTGCCAGTGCTATTAGAGGCAAAATAAGCCCCATGCGATGAGATTTGGGGCCCAGCTCTGCCTCTTACCACATGTGCAAACTTAGGCAAGTTGCCTCACCTCTCTGTCCCTTAATTTCCTCATCTAGAATATATACGTAAAGGCATTTACTCAAATGGAGGACTGTATTTCCCAGTGTGGTTCTTATCATGATAATTTTAATTACATAATTGTTGGTGCAGCTACTTGTTCGCTGTCCGAGACCTCCTCTGGGCAGCAAGCTCCTCGAAAGCAGAGGCTGTATTGGTCGTGTTCCTCGTGGTCTCTAGCATCTACCGTCTCCATATGTATTTGTTGAATGGGGAATAAGTTAATGCCTGAAGCCCAATGCTTGGTACCCGGTAAATGCTAGTAGATGTTAGCTCTTGTCATGAGTGTTTTCATTATCATTATTATTGCTCTAGGTAATGTATTAAAGGCTTTCACACAATAGCTCTGATTCTCAGAACAGCCTTGCAAGGTTGGAATAGCGCTCATCTTACAAAAATGGAAATTGAGGCTCGGGTAAATTAAATAATTTGCCCAAGTCCCATGGAATTGCTGACAGCAAAGCTCACAACCTGCCACTGCCCTCAATTACTCGCCAGTAGCTGCAAAGCCCTGAGTCCCTTCAGACAACTGAGGACAGTGTATATAATATAAAATTCGATGTTTTGGAACACACATGTCATAGAAAGAAAGCACATTCGGAAGGGGCGGTCCAGTGCTCACAGGTTTGGAGCATGAGAAGTTCTGGTCGCCCCCAAAGATAAGCAGCTTTCTGAGGCTGCTGCCTTCTGAGTGCGGCAGGCCTCCCAGCTGTGCACCTGGGGCTCTCTGTGTCCACCCAAGTAGTAAAGGAATAGAGAGGGAGAACCTGGAAGGACTGGCATCTGTTCAGTGCTTGATCGTTAGGCCCATGAGGGCAGGCAGGGAGCACGTCTGGTTTTTCTCATGGCTGCACCCTCAGAGCTCAGCACAGAGTTGGCAGAGGCAGTGCTCAGCAGCCATTCGGCAGATGAACAGCTATGTGCACGACTGATCGAATGAATGAATGAATGAATGAATGAACGAACGAACGAACCTACTGTCTTCCAGGCATTGTGTCAGCTTGCTTATAGTACCTCATTTACTGCTCTGAATGGACATATGAGGTGGGAACAAATGAGGAGATGAGGCCTGGAGGGGCGAGGTTGGTTCCCCAGGGTCACCCGCTGGAGTGGGCGTTCACGCTTGGGTCTCCGAACCCAGTGTGCTACTCGGAAAGTCGAGAGGCTTCGCCTGGCCGCTGGGATTCCCCATCTCCAAACAGGAGTGCCCCTTGGCTCTGGCTGTGGGAGAGGCCAGAGAGCAGACAGGAGCAGGGAATGAGTTGCTCTCAAGGTATTCCTTTCCACGTTCAGCCCTTGCTGTGGGTGTAATGGGATGTGGGGAGCTGGAAGAGGGAGGGGACGGTGGGGTGGAGTGGGAGGTGCCACCTGGATCCTTGTTTCTCAGAGGATTGGGCCTTCCAGAGACCGTTTTCTCTACTAGTGTCATTGCCATCACCCTAACCTTTACTGAGCAGTGACGTTATGCAGAGAGCTGTGCTCACCTCCGCTCCTGCCAGCTCACCTCTGCGTGGTGGGGGGCACACCATTGCCTGCGCCCTGCCACAGAGGCTGAAACAGGATCAGATTGCCGAGGGACATTCTGAGGCCGCTGGGAGCAAGTCGGTGGCAGAGTTGGCCCTCCCCTGAGACTGCCCGGCTCCAGAGCTCCCACCTAAATGGCACCAATGGGACTGGCTTCCCAGGCTGGCCTCCAGAGGACCGCTTAATCCCCAGAGCAGCTGCTGTCCGGCGCCCAAGCCCAGCCTGTCCGCCAGCGTCAAAGCTGAGAAATCTCAGGCACTGTGTGTCCTGAGCCCCGTGGCAGGGGAGGTGCCGACCCCGGAGTGGGCACCTCCAACCGAAGAAGTGTTGGCTTTGGAGGCCTCAGCCCAGCACCATGGCTGAGCCGGGGCCCATGGGCCAGTTGGAGTGAGGTGTGGTGGGCCGTAAATCAGATTTCCTCCCTGAGCTCTTGGTAATCCACTTGGAACTATGTCCTGTTCTGGCCCAGAGATGTTTCCACTCCCCAGAAGGACATCTGTCCCGTCTGAGGTCAGGGTCTATGACTCAGACTTCCAGGCAAGGACCACAGGACTCAGTTCCTGGCGTGAAACAAAACCGAGAGACTGAAAGGCAGTCCCTACAGTCCTTGTGTTGAATGGAGCACGGATTGGGGCCAGCCAGACCTGGGTTCAAATCTTGGCTTCTCCAGCCGCTGGCCAAGAGACCTTTGGAAAGTCACCCTTTCTTTCCGAGTCTCCATCTCCCCATCTGGATGATGGGGGTGGTACTTCCCTTGGAGCCCTGTTGGCAAGCGAGCTGACGGGGGGGGGGGGGGGGGTGGGGGTGGGGGTGGGGGGGGTGTCTGACGTCCAGAGCATAAGGCTTGGCTCAGGCTCTGCCCATAAGTGGCTGCGTTCCCCACCCGAGCTCTGCAGGCTCCATGTATTCCCATGCTGTCCTGCGGGGCCAGGACGAGGAAGGGCAAGGCAAGGCCACACTGCTGGTCAGAGCCCAGATTCCCAAGGTGACCTGGGGTGCAATCTAGGCTCTGCCGCACACTCACTGTTTGGCCTTGGACAAACAGCTTAGCCTCTCTGAGCCTCGTTGCCCCTTCTGTAAATTGAGGATTCCAAGAGACTGTGCAGATGTAGCTGTCAGCCCAGAGCCTGGCACACAGTAGGAACTCAATGACCGTGGTCGTCGTGCCGGGCATCCGCTAGCCCTGGGCTCCCACTCGCCCACCCCTGGCTCCGAGATGACTGTCTTGTCCGGGGACCTGTCTGAGCCCCTCCTCCGGGGTCCCTGTGTATGGACTCTGGGTCACCAGAGGATCTTGCTGAGAGCAAGACCCAGGCCAGATCACCATCAGGAAGCTCTAACCAAAGGAGAAGAGGAGGCCTTCGCCCAGAGCAGTGCCCACTGCAATGCAGGAAATGGACATTTGCAAAGTATTTTCCTTCACCAGTGCCCTGAGGTGATGCCCTTCCTCTTTAGCTGAGATGAGGTTTTTCAGTTTCCAGAGAGACCTTCTATCTGTGTCCCTGGGGGTTACCTCCCCCTCCCAACCCACCCATACCATTGTCAGTTCTACTCGGGGCAGCCCACTGCCCGCGGCCAAGTGCAGGCTCCTGCTTTCTGGGTGCTTGGTGTTCAGTGCTCAGGGAGTCGACAAGAGATGCCCTTCCCCGCACCCCACACTGAACTTGACAGAAATGCCCCTGTCTGTACAGTCGATTATTGAGGCTTCTCCACTGGGCCCGCAGGAAGGTGTTCATCCTCGGGGTGCCCCTGCTTCATCCACATCTGATACACCCATTGGAGGGGGCGGGGCATCTGCAGGAGAGGTTTCTGGGCTTCTCATGCTGCTGATGAGGACGTGTGGCAAGAACACGTGTGATCTGTTCGCAGGGCGTCCAAAAGCTGAATCCGCTGCTGCCCTCAGTCTGTGATGGTGAAACGTGCCCATAAACTTGTGGAAAAAATGTGCATGGACCAATTTTTACGCCATCCAAAATCATACGTCATTTCTTTGGGTCTTTATACTTAAGCACCATAATTACCAGGGGGAAATATTTTTCATCTTAAAAAATCAAAACAATCGGCAAATCACCAGATGTCCACTAACATTTCATGAAGAAACAGCCCTTCTCCTCGGAGAGCTCCCCTCCCACAGGGAAGCAGGTAGCTTACGTCACTGGAGGCATTTGGGGGAGCGTCGGGTTCCTCCCCGCGCAGGGCAAAAGGGGCTCCGACAACTCACTCAGAGGGTTGGGGCCACTTTTCTGGGTTTGCTGTTGTTGCTGCTTTTCCTGTGCTTTTTGCCTGGATCGTTACAAGATTTTTTTTTTTTTCAAGTTTATTTATTTTGAGAGAGAGTGTGTGTGCAAGTGAGGGAAGGGCAGAGAGGAAGAGAGAGAGAATCCCAAGTAGGCTCTGCACTGCCAGTGTGGAGCCCAATGCAGGGCTCGAACTCACAAGCCGTGAGATCATGACCTGAGCCAAAATCAAGAGTCAGATGCTTAACTGGTTGAGCCACCCAGGTGCCCCAAGATTTTTTTTTTTTTAATCCAAACATTCATCCTGGATGTGTGTGGGGTTGGCTCTCTTTCCTGGGCCCTGGCACACTCTCCTTGGGAAGACCCCTGTCCTGGGTCAGCTTTCTGTTCTCAGGCCCCCACATCCCCTTACAGTCTTTCTTCCTCTGTCCTTTCCTTTGGCATCTGATCTTGCCAAAGTGGCCTCCACATCAGTGATGCAAGTTTCCCGAGGGTCCATTTTGCTCCTCGCTGCTTCTGATGTTAAATTTTTTTTTTTTATTCTTCTATTGTGTCTTTTAGTTTCCTTTTCTTCTTTTCTTATCTCAGGCGTCTCTAACTCATTCTTGTGCAGGTTCGCCTCTGACAGTTCTCTCCTGTCTCCAAAGCTTTGTCTTCTTGTACCATATTGAGAAGAAAAAATGTCTTGAAATTTCTTTTGGCTACTGGAAAGGACCATTTGAGGACACGTGTTCTCATGGCTCAGCCCCTTCATGCAGCTCAGGCTCCAGAGTTTGGCAGTGTTTTTCCATGTGCTCCCTTGGTGGATTTTCTTTCCTCTGTATCCTTGAATAAGGTGAAATCGGTCCATCTTCAGGGCATTTGGGGTTCCTTCTGAACACACTCCAGCGATCTGTAAATGGAGGTGAGTACATGGAGGGGAAGGAGGCCGCCGGTGCATTCCAGAGCCCCCAGATCAGCTCCTCCTGGGCAGCGTCTTAGTCATTGACCTGAGTTCTCTAGTTTTTAGATCCCTGGGTCTGTGAGTCTGGGGGTAGGTCCTGAGAGGTACAAGTTGACATGGTCTACATTGCTCAATTTCTATCCTCTTCATCTTCCTAGAGTATATTTAGCATCTTCCTGGGTCCTAGCAATAAGGCTGTCTATCAGTCGTGGTGAGGTGGTTTTCATTTTTTTTTTTTTTCCGAAGGCTTTATTTTTAAGTAATCTCTACACCCCACGTGAGGTTCAAACTCACAACCCCGAGATCAAGAGTCTCACGTTCCACCGACTGAGCCAGCCCAGGCACCCCCATCTTTTTCTCTATTCACAAAAATGTTGGTGTTAAGCAGGGGAGTCTCTGGGAGAGGCTGTCTAGTTTCTTCTAGAAGTTTCCAGAAACAGGTTTGTTTTCCCCCATCCACTCTTCCAGTTGTTGGGATTTTTTGCAAGTAACTTCAGCTGCTGTGCTGGCCCCGTTTCATGTGCATTAATTCCTTTAGAGTTCACCACAGCTCTGTGAGAAGGTTATAGGTACTGTCTCCATTTCCCAGGGGAAGAAAGCAGTTGAGGAACTCACCCAGGATCACAATGGACAAATCAGTGGCAACATCAGGATTTGAACACCAGTGTCTCAAGTTTTAATATCACTTGTCTGGTGTATGCATTGAGCTCTAAGTATGCCATACATATAACATATCAGGAAGGGTGTGGGCACTAGAGCCCAGTGACCTGGGCTCAGATCCCACCTCTGCCATCTATGTGCTCAGTGACCTAGGACAGGTTACTTAACATCTCTGGAGTTGAGGAGAGTGGCCGAGGCTGGGGAAGTTAGAGCGAATTCCGTGAGTATTAAAGACATGATCAACCCATTTCTGTCTTACTTATACCACGATTTCCTCTGGGACTTCTCATTGGCATCTGAGGATAATTCCCCAAAGTAAATCTATACTAAGTATTATTTTTTAAGCAGTTCCACATCCTTAATTATCTGTGTAATTAATGCCTCTGTTGAATGCCTCTGCTGGCCTGTATACTTCATGGGGTCAGGGACCACGCCTGTCTGGTTCTCTTCTATACCCCTGTGTCTAGAATGGGGGAGCCACTCAGCAAATATTTGGAGCACTAATGCCCTTTCACGAGGAGGTGGACATCACTGAGTGGGCTGGCCCCTAAGCATACCACCCTGTGCTGTTGGAGCTTCCTCTCCCCATAGTGACCTACCACCTTCCTGCCCCCCACTGCTTCTGATTGGTCAGCAGACATGCCTCCCTTTCCCTGGGCCTCTCTCTTCCCTGCAAAGCATCCTCTGATGGCATAGCCAGGAGTGGCCTAATAGAGTAGCATTGGCCAAAAGCCTGCGGGAACAGCAGTGAGCTGTGAAGAAGAGGGGAGGCCAGGACTGAGTGAGGTGGGGAGAACCAACCAGAGCAGAAGTCAGGGTCTCAAGAAGGTGACCAGGAGCCCAGAGTTAAGGGGACCAGGTTTCTTGAGCCATTTCCTAAGGGAATGGGGTCTGGTGGGCAGGGAAGAGACAGCACAAGGAGAGTGAGTGTGGGTGGGCCAGTCTGGAGCAGGACCCCAGTGTCTCCCCTCCCTTCCCACCCGAAACACACAATCTCAGGCCAGGGCCAGCACTGGCCTGAGCACTTCTAGTGCCCCCTGCTGGTGGGGCCAATTTTCTCTTGCCCCGGTGGCGTTGACTTCGGCTTGGTGCGACCCAACCTGCAGACCCAGACCCCTGAGTAGGGCTGGAAAAGGCCGGGCTGGTGCCAGGATGGTGGGATCTGGCTGGGCCGGGCACCTCAGTTATGCAGCGTGACCAGGGAGAAGGCCCCCACTGTGGAGCAGGAGAAGCCCTTGCTCCCTGAAAGTGGGTTTTCTAGCACAGTCGTATGGGGACTCACATGGTCTTATCTCTAGCAAAAAAGTGATGAAAACACCTGAGCTTGAAAACCACACATAAATGAGTAGTCAGATACCTTTTTTCTTCCAGAGGGGCCCAGGGAGTCTTTCAGTATTTCATTTAAGCAAAATCAGAAAAGAATTTGCTTTATGAAAGTGAAAATTGGTTTGGATCTAGCTAACCCTCTGAAAAATCTGTTGCTTGTTTTCCAGAGAATGCAGAGATTGGTGATTGAGGTTTAGAATGTCGTGTTTTGTTACACAGTTTCCATTGAGTAATGAATAAATCTGACAGTTTTACCTTTGCCTAGTTATTTTCTGTTACACTTAAAGACTAGGTGAAGTGTGGTCACAGATACGTGAGCACATTAGAGGAAGTGGAAAATACTTTGGTGGATGAAGCAGCCGTCTGTGTGAGCTCACTCTCTGGCTGAGATCCTGGTGGCCTCGGACGTCCAGGAAGCCTTTCTGTGCACAGTAGCAAATCTCTGAGCCAGCGTTGGAAAGACAAGCTCGAGAGTGTTTTCCTTGGCACGTGGGTAGCCTCGATTCTACCCAATATGAGGCAGGTTTCTGAGGCTTTCACTGGGGGAATCATCTTACGTTTCCTTTTGGTGACGTCAGCTACTCTGGAAGCCCATTGTAGCACTCAGAGAAATGTGGGTGTTGAGCTTGGAGGTGCCAGAACACAGGGTTGACCCTAACGGGGTGGCCGTGGAGTGGGGTGCCCTGCAGCCGAGGCCACGCCCTTCCACTGAGCAGTGGACTTTCAGTGCCAGACCAGAGAGTCAGGTATGTACAGGTAAAGACCAACATCCCGTCCGGTCGTCCCCAAACATCTTCTGAGCCACCCACTCTGTGCTAGGCTAGCCACCCACTCTGGCCCCTTGAGATTGCAGAGCTGGATAAGACAAGGTCCTTGTCACAGAATGTGTGATATATACTGTAATCGAGGGGAGGACAGTGCGCTTCAAGGAGTCAGCTAACAGCCGGAGGAGAAGGCTGAGTGGGCCAGGGGACGACATGCCTCTGCCGATCCAGGGAACCACAGGAAGCCCACTCGGCTGGAGCATCACATGAGGAGAGAGCAGGAGAAGAGACCGGAGGTGCAGGCAGGGCGCAGAACCCACAAAACCACAAACACTTGCCCAGTGGGGATGGAAAGTCATTGGGTGAATTTTAAGTTGGGGAAAGGCATGGTCTGATTAGGTTTTAGAAAGATCACTGGATGCAGAATGGATCAGAGGTGGAGACCAAAAGCAGAGAGAGGAGTCAGGAGGTGAGGAAGTGTTAATGGTGGCCTGGAGACAAGATCAGAGGCAGTCTGTAAAGGTTGGTGGCCTTTAAATCAAAACCTAAAGACCAAGTCTTTGCCAGGAGCTAAGAATGCTGGGGAAATCTTGTGTAAAATACTATCTCCATCCTCCCTGCCCCGAAAGTGTTTGTTTCTCTAATAGTTGAAAAGAAAGAAGGAAGATAGACCTTGCTCTCTTTTATATTTCTTTTTATTTTAAGTTTATTTATTTATTTAGAGAGAAAGAACATGAGCAGGGGAGGGGAGAAAGAGGGAGAGAAAGAGAATCCCAAGCAGGCTCCACACTGTCAGTAGAGCCAGATGCAGGGCTCAAACTCATGAACAAAAGACCATGATCTGAGCTGAAATCAAGAGTCAGATGCTCAACCAACTGATCCACCCAGACGTCCCTTGACCTTGCTCTTTTATATTTCTAAAAGTAGTGCGTATTCATAGCTAAAGTCTTCAAAAATATAAAATTCTATAAAGTAGGAAATAACCCTAAAATTCCATCCCTAAAGATTGCCACCTTTAACAGATTGGGCAATAATCCTCTCTCCCTCCATCCTTTCCCCTCTTTGTGTGTATGCACCTGCGTGTGTGAATCAATACAGCTATACAAAATCATACCTGATTGTTTTCACTTAAAAACACATTGTGGGTATCTTTCCATCTCAGTTCTTGGAAACACATATGTTTTATCCTTCTAATCAGCGGTGTCAAATTCCACTGCTTGTATAAAAAATCATTTCTCTGAACCATGCGGTTTTTCACAATGATAAACGACAACAATGGCGTAATGAATAATCTCTGTTTATTTTACTCATTTGTAAGAATATTGCTGTAGAATAGGTTTCTAGAAGCAGAATTGCTGGATCCTGGAAAACACATCTTTGAGGTTTTTGATGGATACTGCCAAACCCTCCTTCTAAAAGTTTCTGCCACCTTATACTATTGTCAGCCTTTTATAAGTGACTGTTTCCATACACTCTTGTCAACACCAAGTATTATCAACCTTTTCGACCTTTGCCGGTATAAATAGCCAGAAAAAGGAAATCTTGTTTTAATTTGCGCTTCCTTGATTAGTAATGAGGCTTGGACATCTTTGGTGCCTTTACTGACCATCTTCTATAATGTTATTTCCCTTGGGGCGCCTGGGTGGCTCAGTTGGTTGAGCACCCGACTTCGGCTCAGGTCATGATCTCACGGTTTGTGAGTTCGAGCCCCGCGTCGGGCTCTGTGCTGACAGCTCGGAGCCTGGAGCCTGCTTCAGATTCTGTGTGTGTGTGTGTGTGTGTGTGTGTGTGTGTGTGTGTCTCTGCCCCTCCCCTGCTCATGCTCTCTCTCTGTCTCTTAATAATAAGTGAACGTTTAAAAAAATATATAGTAAATTATTATAATGTTATTTCCCTTTATAATAGGAGGTCTTTATATGTCAGAACTAGTGATTGTCTAATACACTGCAGACATTTTTCCCACTTGAACGTTTGTCTTTCCCCTTTGAGCACTTCTGGGTACTTTCTCTGATGATGCATAAGTATTTCTGTTCAGATGGAATCCAGTGGGTCATCCTTTCCTGTCATGGCCTGAGTTTTGTGTCACACTTAAGTCTTTGTATACCCCAAGATTATAAAAAGATTCTCTTCCAGTTTATTCTAGTTTATTCTTCTTCCCATTTAGATTTCAATCCCTAAATCAACTGGAATTTATTCTGTTGTAAGGAAAGAAGTAGACGTCTAGCAGCGTATTCTCCTAAACGGATAATCATTTGTCCCCAGGCCATTTATTGACAGACGCCATTGACTAAAAATGTACCTGTGTCCTTCACTCGATTTCTGTGTCTGTGTCCATCTGTTGCTTCCTACTCTCCACCTTTGGTTTGTCTCATTCTGGAGGAGGGCTCTACTGCATGATGAGTGTGGATTCATAGCACGTTTGATAACAAGCCTCTCTTCTCATTCTTCTTTTCTCCCATCCGAGTACTAACCAGGCCCGACCCTGCTTAGCTTCCGAGATCAGACGAGATCGGGCGCGTTCAGGGTGGTATGGCCGTAGACTCATTCTTCTCTTCAAAAATGTTCTAGTTTCATGTACTCACCTCTTCCAGCTGAACTTTGGAATCAGTTTTGGGATCATGTGAAGAAGTTAATGTATTAATTAGGCAATAAATGACATTCTCACAATGTTGAGTCCTCCCATTGAAGCATATTAGAGCTGTCTTCATTATTTGCGTCTTCTTCCATATCCTTAAGATGTAGTTCGTTAGTTTTAACCTTCATTACCGAAGCGTTACATTCTCATTGTGACAAATAAAATAGAGTTGGAGAGACAAGTTCATATTTGTGTGAATTGTGCTTTTATTGCAGTGAAGTAGATTTTCAAAGAAAGATTAATAAGCCCAGGATATGTGAACATTTAATTTTAATAAGTGCTATGTAATTTTTCTATCAAATGTTTTATTCATATAGATCTTACACCTTTCTTTTTAAGTTTACACCCAGGGTTTTATAGTTCTGTTTTTACTGCACATGGCCATTCTTTTTTTTTCTTTTTTTCCATATTCTGACTGATGATTTCCAGTATATAAGAATGCTATTGACTTATGTATATTTTCTTTGAACTTAATTCTGTTATTTACCACCAAGAGTTTTTAGTTTAGTGTCCTAGATTATCAAATTATATAACTAATATGATAACTAATTATATATCACCTTCAAATAATGGCAATATTATAGGTGTCTTTAATATTTATAACACATTTCTTTAAAAAAAAATTTTTTTCTAACATTTATTTATTTTTGAGAGACAGAGACAGAGCATGAGCCGGGGAGGGGCAGAGAGAGAGAGGGAGACACAGAATCTGAAGCAGGCTGCAGGCTCCGAGCCATCGGCACAGAGCCTGATGCGGGGCTCGAACCCAGAAACCGTAAGATCATGACCTGAGCCGAAGTCGGACGCTGAACCGACTGAGCCACCCAGGCGCCCCTGACACATTCCTTTGTCTTGTGTTATGTCATTGGATTGTGTCTCCGGGATAGTATTTAAACGACAGCAGGATGGTAGGTATTCTTAACTCATTCGCATCAAGAACATTGTTTTAATTTTTCTAACATGCATTCTTTATCACATTAAGGAAGTCTGCTCCTAGCTCAGCACTTCACCAGGGATGGATATGAAAGCTATCAGTGACTTTTTAGTATCTGCCAAGATACGAAATACCATTGCACTCTTATAATAAGCCTATTTCCTGTATTATTCCTTAATATACTGCTAATTTGATTTGCTAATATTATTTTAAAATCCTGGTGAATTTTATTTGCTAATGTTTTATTTACAATCTGTGGATCTTTATTGATTAATGAGATTTGTCTCTTTTTTATGCCATTTCTCTCAGGTCTTGGCGTAATCGTTATGCTAGAGTCATGAAAAGAACTACAAATAGTTCTGACTTCTTCTGTTTTCTGCAACAGTTTAAATAAGATCAATCTTTCTTTTCATTTTTTTTCAATTTTGTTAAATGTTTATTTATTAGAGAGAGAGAGAGAGAGAGAGAGAGAGAGAGAGAGTCAGCATGAGCAGGGGAGGGGCAGAAAGAAAGGGAGACACAGAATCCGAAACAGGCTCCAGGGTCTGAGCTGTTAGCACAAAGCCTGACACAGGGCTCGAACTCATGAATCATGAGATCATAACCTGAGCCGAACTCAGGTGCCCCTCTTTTAATGTTTTATAGATGGGTTCCATAAAGCCATTTGGATATTGTGCTTTGTAATTCTAGTATTTTCTCAATATTACTAATAGTTTTTCTGCACTGACAATTGAAGGTGTTTGCCTCTTCTCAAAACAATTTTGGGAAGGCAGATTTTCCTAGTAAGCACCCATTTCATCCAGATTTTCAAATACGTTGGCATAAAAATGACACATACTGCTATTTTAACATCCCCTCCATATTTGGAATCATACTTTTTCTCTCTCATCCCTAACATTATACATCTGCGTTTTCTTTCTTTTTTTTTTCCCTTTCATCATACATACCAAGAATTGTCTACTTTGACTTTTTCAAAGAACCAACTTTGAGTTTTATTTATTACCCTAGAGGCCTTACTTTTTTCTAACTTGTTATTTCTGCTTTTGTATTTTTATTACTTTCTCTCACTTTCTTTTGCTTTGTTTTGTTCTTTTTCTAGTCCTCTGTAATAAACACTAAGTTCATTTCTTTTTTACCTCTCTTAATTATCAGTGTACACATTTGTGGCTATAGATTTTTCTCTGAGTAGAATTTGGTAGCTTTGGCTACACCCTCTATGTAGGTAGTTTGTGATTTTAATTTTAATTTCTTCCTTCATCTCTGAATTACTTGGAGTATTTTTTCGTACCCAAATGGTTCATTTTTACAATTTTACCCGTGGGGCAGGGAGGGAATGTGATCGTTCCAGGGTTACCAAAACCACATGGATTATGAGTATGGGAGGTATAGTTTCCCCCAGAGGAAAATTCAGGGCCTTTTCCAAAAGCACTGGGAGTGGATATTAGGCAGACACAGGTGCCAGTTTCTTTGCTGCCGCCAATAGAATTTTTGAAGGATTTGATGAGATAATACACGTAGTTTAGTTTGTACCGTGTCCAGCACAAAACAAGCCAAATAATACTAACCAGATTAATACCTTCTCCTCACGCCCTTTCTTACTGCTGATCAGAATACTGGCACGTGCGATACGGTCCCATGGCTCCCTAGAGAACACGAGCAAACAGTAGGTTATCCCACTACATCTGTAGATTACTAGGTAATCCCTGTGGCATGAGAGGATCTGTGATTTTCTCCTCATTTCACCTCAGGGAGCTGGGAGGACATTTGGCTGCCCTAGGACCCCAGGATTCTGTGCGGGCTGCAAGACTGCCCATGTGCCTTTGTGATGCATTAGCCTCAACACCAAGAAATAAACAAGGCCATGTGCTCATCCAAGAAACATGGTCTCTGACCACCTGACGTGTGACTTCCCCAGGCCCGCCCCCTTCCTGCAGACCTAGGAAATATTTGTCTCGACGTTGGTGAGCTTCCAACACGTTTCATATAAGGAAACTTCTTTAAGTGAGGATTTGTTCTGAAGTCCGTGTTTTGCATGATTGATACTAATGAGTGGGCACTAATTAATACCCGTAGTTTTCTGCATCTGATGGGGAGCGTGATCTGCCTGCTGACATCTCCTCTGCAGCAGACGGAATTGCTTTGTGCTCTCTTAAAAAAAAAAAAGAAAGAAAGAAAGAAACCCTAATGAGGGGCTGCTTTGTAACTTCATTCGGAATTTATCAAGACAGCGTATGTGATCAAACCACACAAGTATAGTTCTGGGTGCCAGTGTTCCTCATGTCTGAAGTTGGAAAGTGATCTTTTCAAGGCAGAGCAGGAGAACATGGAAAAAAGTCTTTCATCTCAAACCTTAAAGGAGAAGGAGAGAGAAAATGCAAAGTGTACGATGGAAATGTGGCATATTTTTATGCTGTGGAGGTTTTTTCTTTTTTCCCCTCAACATAGCAGAATTTTCCTTATTAAATAGATAGCTGTGTGAGAAAAACCAAAACCCGCCTCGGGATGGCAGTGAGGCGGGTGGCGATGGGAGAAACAAGAGAGCAGTGAGTTTCTGGGCTGCGGCAGAGCCCTGGTGCCAGCCGCGGGTTCTGGCCCTGGGAGGCTGAGGGCGCCCAGCTTCTAGCGGGCTCTGCGCCACGGACCATGGGTGTCTCTCAGCTTAAGAGAAAGTGTCTGTTCAGGAGAGCACTTCCTTTGTCAGCCTGGCACTCCCTGCTCAGGGCCGGGGCGTCCTGTGGACACCCCTGGTGGGGGGCCTGCATTCACGGGCAGGAAGGTTTGGCCACACGCCCCCAGGCTTGGGACCAGCCCAGCTGTGGAGGGCGTCCACAGCAGAGCCAGCAGAGGGCTGCTCACCACTGGCCCTGGGGCTCTCTGCCCCACTGTGACAGTCTGGTTGGCACTCATATCCGCAGCCGCAGAGCGTCACCAGGCCCTGTGTGGGGCGTGGAAGGAGGGAGAACAGAAGGATGTTCTGGGTGGCTGTCCATCTCCGAGGAGGTCCAGTCTGCAAGTGGGCAAGCCATGGGGCAGATGGCAGCTGCCAGAAGCATCCTCTGGGAGTGGGACAGGCCACAGCGCGGGTGGCTGGGACCCTCTCACCCCTGTGCCAGCCAGGGACTCCCAGCCCCCAGCCCCCGGCATGGCTCTCTGTTCCAAATTTTTTGAGTTAGGCAAGACTGAATTCAAATCCTGATCCCCTCACTTGCGAGCTGTGTGATCTTAAACAAGCCACTTCACCTCTCTGAGCTTCCATTTCCTAATGTGTAAAATGGGAGAGTGAGAGTACGTTCTGTGCTGGTTGCTGTGAGAGCAAGATGGTACAGGTAAGGCCACCCTCTCCTGTCGCAGACCATGGCTGTTACTATTACAGATGTTTCCCGCAACGCGTCTGCACCTCCCAGTCTAGCCCTGGGCTCCGGCGTTGCTCAACCCTGTGGCAGCCAGGGCCGGTGGCTGGCCCAATTACTGTCCATCTTAACAAGGCCATTAACACAGCATCATCTGCTGCAGGAACTCTGTAATAAATAGGACGGGAGCTGAGACATCCCAGCTGTGCCGTCCCAATCCAGACGGAATCTCCCAGCACTGGCCCGTCTGAGGTGGGTGGCCACCACGTGGTCGGCATCTGGGCGCCATCCACGGTTATGGCAAACCCAGCTGGGTGCATCCCTCCCATGGGCGTCCCGACGTTCTTCCAAGTGGGGCCCGGCCATGGAGGCAGGCTCAGGGTCAACTCAGCTTCTTGGGCACCTCAGTGGTCCAGGCCCCGGGCCAGGAGGCCTCTCAGGATCACCTTCATTACCCCAATCACAGTCAAGAAACTGAGGTCCCGGGAGGTGAAAGGCTTGCCTAAGGCCACCCAGCTGGTAAGTGGAAAAGCCAGGGTTCCAAGTCTCCTGGCTCCAAGCCCCACACTGTCCCACTTAACGCCACTGCTGCCTGTCATGTGGCACAGCTGGCAGGGCCGCCAGGCCTGGGTGGGCCCAGTGACGATGAGACCTGGGACAGATATGCCACGATGAGTGCCAGGGTGCCAGTGGGGAGGAGATGGAAGGTGTGGCCAGGAGAGGTGGCCACGATACAGTCGTGAGCCCTCTTGGAGAGTGTTAACCCCACAGGGGAAAGTGGGCAGGGAGAGACATAGCCTGGGGACCTCCGCTATGCCCCTTTCTTGCCTCGGCGTCTGCCAGGCACCAGGAGATCTGTCTGGGGTAAAGGAAGGCCTGACAGTATGGCAGCCTGGATGGACAGACGTGTGTGTGAATGCTGCCTCGGCCATTTCCCAGCTGGGTGGCCTCAGACAGGCCACGCAACTCTCTTAGCTTCGGTTTCTTCTGTAAAAATCAAGCTAAAACCTCCCTGACAGCTGTGTTATTGTCACGAACGCATAATATGGGCAACATAAGCTCTTAGTTTAGGACCCGGCACATAGTAAGTGCTCAGTTTTATTATTATTGTTTATTTAAACATTAAATTAATTTTAGTACATTCTAGGGTGAAGGTGGGTGGGAGATACAGGCGTCCAGTTGTGGAATGAGTAAGTCACGGGGACGGAAGACACAGCATGATTGTAGTTGATGGTATTGTAGTAGCATCGTGTGGTAACAGATGGCGGCTCATGCTTGTGAACACAGCACAGTGTATAAACTTGTCAAGTCACTGTGTTTTACACCTGAAACTTTTCAAATGAAAAAAAGTAATTAAAAAAAATAAATGCCAACTTTTAAATACATTCATGACATTTATTTTATTATTGTTATCACTTGACTCTCGGTGTCTCTTCCCTCAGCTGTAAAATGAGGGCATAATGTATTTCATGATGTGATTGTGCGGCTTACATAAAATATGCCTTCATTCATGCATTCCTTCATTCAACTAATGTTTACCACGCAGCCCCTGTGTGCTCTGTTCCAGCTGCTGGGGATTGAGCTCTGGAGCGAGACCCACTTCCTGGCTCTGATGAGTTTTAAGTCTGATGGGGAGAATCAGACATTAAATACATGAACGATACAAATAAGTATCATATTGCAGTTGTGGTGAGTGCTAACTGTATGTGGGGCTTAGCACAGCACTGGCATAGTACAAGTGGGAGGTGGCTGTGCCTATGATTTCATTATGATTTAGGCTTTTAAATATTTCCAGCTAGGGGCTAATAACAATGCTGAAAAGATTTCTCTGGATTTGCACAGTATTAACTGTAAAAGATTTGCTGCCTTTGGAGTAGCTTTTGTCTTGGGAACCAAAAGGCTTGTTGAGATGGAGTTTCTGTCCAGGCATAGCCGGGGCTCAGGGTCTGCCCTGGTCGCTGGGGACAGGCCTTTGGGGGGAGACACCCCGCTCCGCGCATCCCCCAGTCCTCAGCGTGTCACGGCATCGGCCCGTACTCCCACGTCCTGGGGGGTAGACAGGGGGTAGCATTGGAGTCTGCACAGTGAAATGATCTCTGATGAAGTAGTGAGCTCCCCGTGTCCCCAGGGTGCAAGCGGGAGCTGGGGGGTAGAAATGGGGTGCCACTCCTTCGAAGGAGAGCTTCTCCTGGCCTCTGTTTGCACACCCAGGGACCTGAGAAGCAGTCCTCACAGGATGACACAAAGCAAGCCTTCCATGCTGAGGGTGTTATTTCAGAAGAGCCGATTCCCCATGTGTGTCTGAGGGCCAGTGAGTGGGTCGGAACACAGGGGCGGGAGCCAGACAGACCTGGGCTGCAATCCCACGCACCCGCTGTGAGGCCCAGACAGGTTTCTTAATCTCTCCGAGCTTTAGTTTTCTCCTCAACCCTCAGGGGTTGATGGCAGGGTCACGTGAGTAAGGAAATAAGTTCCCAGCTTGTAGCAGAGCCTCCAGAAGCCTCAGTTTTCTCCCTTTTCCTGCTCCCCAGTGTCTCTGCTCCTGGCCAAGTGTTCATTCTGCCACTCAGTCGGCTGGGTTCAGATCTGCCCAGAATCTGCAACTGGAACAAAGGTGCCACGGGTCCCCTATCCCGCCGCGTCATGCTCAGCACCAGAGGGTACTTTGTGTTGTGGTTGAAGCAGTAATGGGATTCTCAGGATTGCCACTGCTGAATCCCTGGGGAGGTAGCTGAATTACATTTTTAAGAAGGGAGAGGAAAGACAAGATCCAAAGAAAGAATACATGTGTGGATTTCAACGTACCAAGCTTGGAGCTTCCATACAAGGGAAATTATTTCTAATTATTAAAATTTTGGGAACATGGTGCCACTAGAAAGAAAGGAAGTGGAAATGGCTCCTATTAGAAGTGCTAGCATATGTTTCTGTGATTTAATGGTTTCCCATAACAATGCGTAGCTATTTTTAAAGCAGACGAATGACTCATGGTATCCAGCACCAGCAGTCCACTGTGGTGGCAGGAAGCCTGTGCTGTGGGGAGGCGGGCTTGGGTGCGACCCCCACCTCCATCACTTACCAGCTGTGTGGCCCGGAGCAAGTTATGCTTCCCCTCTGCATTTCCTTTTCCTCCTCTGTAAAATGGGTTGTTGTAAGGATTAATAAGGTAATGAATGTATAAGTCATTATACATTGTCCATCCATGCAAAATACTCACAACTTTTACAATAAATACCTGGTTAACTACATCTATAGTAAGTCTCAGTAGTTAATAGTAAACTTTTAAGGCTATAAATTTTCCTCTGAGTACCACTTTGGTCAGATCTCAGATTTGGTCAGATTTTGATACGCAGTGCTCTTATTGACATTATCTTCAAGTGATTTTTTTGTTTTCTATTTTCTGCTTTTCCTTTGACCCAAGAGTTGCTTATGAGAGAGAGAGAGAGAGAGAGAGAGAGAATGTGTGTGTGTGTGTGTGTGTGTGTGTGTGTGTGTGTGTGTGTGTTTTCTAATCAGTTAGAATTTTTTCTATATTTATTGTTTAATTCCTAAATTTACTTTTTGGAACTTAATGAGCATTTCTTTATATTCTAATATATAACCAACTTCTGTAAGTATCCCATGGGTATTTGAAAAGACTGATATTTTCATTTATATAACCTTGTTAACTTTGAGAGTCAGTATTCATATATGCACAGGTATGTACATATATCTGTGTATCTGTGTATATCTTGTAGGTGCATACACGCACATGCACACACACACACACACACACACACACACACACACACACATACACACACACACACACATTCTGGGAGAGACATGCCGAAGCTCTCTCTATAATTGTGGCTCTGTTGAATTCACCTCCTTTCTGGCAGTTTTTTGCTTTACATATTTTGATGCAATGTTGCTTTGTGTGTAGAAACTTGTAGTCATTAGATCTTCTCAATCAACTGCACTTTTCATTAACATCGGTCAGTCACTCCTCTTTGCCTTCTCCAGTGTTTCCTGCCTTGAATTCTGTTTTACATCGCTGCTCCTGCTCAGCCCACCGGTAGTGTAGACGTAGTGGTAGTGCTCATGGAGGGCTGCGGGGAGGATATGCCAACATTGTCCATGCACAACCCCAGAGAGCCTGGAGTGTGGATCATGCTGTACAGCCAGTTCTCCTCTCCCATCCCTGGCCAGGTGGCTTGTCCCAAATTCCAGCTGGGATGATGCCAGGAGGCTGTGCTAAGGCTCACCACTGACCTATCATAGCAATGTTTTCGTATCACATAATATTTTCTTATTAAGCTCCCTCAGTAGAATTCTCTGTCTAGCCTTTGTTCTTTGTACCAAGGACTGTTGTTGCTTTTTTGATTTCTTCTTTTGTGGTAATTTATGATTTTAGCGTGTGTGTGTGTGTGTGTGTGTGTGTGTGTGTGTGTACATAGAAAAATAGACACATAGCTAAGTGAATAAATAAAAAACCGAATTCAGGGCCCCCCGGGTGGCTCAGTTGGTTGAGCGTCCGACTTCGGCTCAGTTCATGGTCTCGCGGTCTGTGGGTTCAAGCCCTGCGTCGGGCCCTGTGCTGAGAGCTCAGAGCCTGGAGCCTGCTTCAGATCTGTGTCTCCCCCTCTCTTTGCCCCTTCCCTGCTCATGCTCTTTCTCTGTCTCAAAAATAAATAAAAACATTAAAAATTTTTTTTAAAATTCATTTAGTCCAAATGGGCGTTGTCCTGGTTATGACACCTTGGAACCTATTAAATGTATCGGTTGGTGAAATATACAAGTATCCATCTTATTTTCCAGTTGGGTTACAGGTGAAAACCCTTGTGGCTGGAGGCTGTATGAACTAGAAATGCTGAAATCTTGCCAGTATTCATTTTGGTTGTCACTCAGATATTTGATTACATTTGAGCCATCTATGTGAGAGATTAGCAGTCGGGATTGGAATTGAAGTCAGAATTATATCTCGATTTTCCATAAGCCACCCCTTATACCTTCTAGCACAGTGGTGCTGTTTTGTGCTGTTTTGTTCTGATTCATGGCGAGTGCCCACCATTACTATATATCTTCTTTAATTTTAGGGATCTATCTTCTGGATTTAATCTACATTGATTCTGCATATCCTGCCTCAGGCAGCATCATGGAAAACGAACAAAGATCCAATCAGATGAACAACATTCTCCGAATAATCGCTGATTTACAAGTTTCCTGCAGCTACGGTTAGTACCCCTGGTTGCTGGAATTGTGAAATCTTACATCACTGAAATTTGGATTCGGCACCTCATCAGTGAGAAAGCTCTGGGAACCAGGTGGTCCCCACAAAGCTCTTCATTTTAATATCTTGAGCACCCACCATGTGCAGGACCCTTTACCCACAGGCTTGATCTTCAAAGATGATGAAAACTAGATGTTCCCACCTCTGTGTTACAGACAAGGAGACTGAGGCTGAAGATCGTTCAGTCGCTTGTCTAAGATCATGCGTCTGGGGGTTGGCAGCGCCCAGGTCTTTCTGGCTCCCAGGTCATTCATCCACGAAGAGCTTTGTGGGCAGCCCCTGGGCAGGTCTCCTCCAGGAGGATTCAGGGACCCAGATTTCTCCACGTTGTGGCTCCACCATGTCCCCTGGCCTTAGAGACCTCCAGTGGACTCCACATCCACCTGGCAGATGCAGGAAGAGAGAGAATCATCCAAGAGTAGATTTTATGGGCCAGATTTGTACATAATGCTCATCATTTCTGCTGGGGAGGCTAGGAAATGTAATCTAGCTGTGGGCTTGGAAGGAAAAGGGAAATGACTTGGTGAAAACTAGCCAGGCTCTGCTCCACATGACCAGATCCAAAGTGTGATTGATGGTTGTCGAAGATGAGGTTGAGGAACTGAGAAGTCAGAACGCTGGGTGGGGCATCCATGCAGGTGTCGCCTTCCCCCAAGATGATGGCGGACTCCGCCGTGTGCAACTACGTTGTGAGCCAGGTGCCCAAGTCCTCCAGGAAAGGGCGGGAACGACCAGGGTGCCAGCCGGGAGAGGTCAGCAAGGAAGAGAGGGATGGGTGGTAGACCTGCAGGAATGGGCCTCCGTGGGGCAGGGTTTTCAGAAGAGGGTGGAGGAGTAAAAAGTCTGGAAGCAACAAAGGGGGACAGGAAGGAAACCAACCCCACCTACAGTTCACAGGGCATGAGAAAACTGACAGCCTCCACTGGGGAAGGCCATGGGGAAGCCAGGGTGGGGCTCTGCAGGGTGGGCTTGTTGAAGCCAAAGGCCCCCTCCACAGGCACTTCCAGATCAGCTGCCCTGGGGGCTCCCCGTGCAGTCCTCCCCCGCCCAGGCCCTTTTCCATTCGCAAGTACATCAGCCCTCACCGTCCTGCCGGGCTGCAGGGCAGTGACACACGCGGCTCTGGGGTCAGACTCAAGCTCATATCTCAGCTCTGCCTCCTGAAAAGTCACTTTCTCCTAAGTCTGAGGTTTTCCCATCAGTAGCAGTGGGGACGTCGTGCATGCAGAGCCCTTATCGCATTCCAACATTTGAGTAGAGTTCAATAAGTCCTCATACCACCGTCACCTTCATACCTGCCTCTTCTCTATCATCAGCTTTGGGAAGCAGGTGTCATCATCCCCACTTTCGGACAAGAACACAGGCTCTACAGGGGCACCTGAGTGGCTCGGTCGGCTGGGTGTCCGACTTCGGCTCAGGTCGTGATGTCACGGTCCGTGAGTTCGAGCCCCGCGTCGGGCTCTGTGCCGGTGGCTCAGAGCCCGGAGCCTGCTTCGGATTCTGTGCCTCCCTCTCTCTCTGTCCCTCCCCCACTCACACTCTGTCTCTCTCTCTCTATCAAAAAATGAATAAACGTTAAAAAAATTTTTTTTTTTAAAAAAAGAACACAGGCTCTAGAGATACAAGAGGATCTGTTCCAAATCTCACAGTTGAGGGGCGAAGCCATCAGGGGCTCCTCACAGCACCTGGACGCACGTCCCTGAGAGCCAGGGCCCTTCCCCACCCCCTTTCTTCTCCTCTTCACAGCCCCCTTTAGTGCCTCCCCTTCTTCCGTTAACTTGTCCCGTCCCTCCCTGTGAGGAATGGCGGAGAGGACCACAGAGTTTTCGGCCCCCTTGGAATAGTGACCGTGGAGTTCTGTGGGGAGCGTCTGACATCAGTCACTCTGGCAACAAGGCTGTGCGACGTGGCCAAGGCTTCCAGGGACGGAGTCGAAACCTGGCTCTGCCACTTCTCAGTAATGTGATCTTTGCCAGTTGCCATAGTTTCTTTCTCTGTGCAACAGGCACGTTATTTCCCCCCCGTGAGGCAGACGTGACAGTTAAAGCAGATGACTTCTGGAAACCACCTGGTACCTAGCCCAGCACAGCAGGTGCCCAGGCGTCTAGACCCCTCCCTTCCTTACCTGGATGGAGCAGCTCCTGCCCGTGGGCCAGACTCTCAAGCTGTGCTAGGACCTGGGTTGGACCTCCACACCAGGCTGGATGGGCCTTGTTCATTCATCTTGCATTCTTGTCATGCAGGGGGTGGGAGGCCTGCCCAGTTACCCCACGGAAACCTGTTTTAGGGCACAAACACCTGGCTCTGGTCTGTTCTGGAGGCCTTTCTCTCCCCAGCCAAGGACCTGTGGTGATTTCAGGGTATGTGGCCCACTTCTCATATGGGGCCTGGAAGTGGGGAGAGACTGAAGCCTCTGGGTTGCATCCGTGTTTTGCAGATCACCTCACAACCCTGCCCCACGTGCAGAAGTACCTGAAGTCTGTACGCTACATCGAAGAGCTCCAGAAGTTTGTGGAGGACGACAACTACAAGTAAGTGCTCGCCCCCTGGCCCGGCCCTTGGGGACCAGCGATTGGCTGGTGATGTCGCTACCTCACTCCGGCAGCACCACGCCCGCACACTCAGGCACAGGCACGTCGTGTGACCTCTGGCCCCACAGAGGCCGAAGCGGTGCGGTCTGAGCATCTCCTCCCACTTAGCTCTGCCCCAGCCACCCAGGCTCCATGTTCTGAGGAAGGTGTTCTGTGAACTTCTCAGCCTGGCTTACCCACATCGCATGGGTGATGGGAACTTAGACTCCATGGCGCAGGCCCTGTGCTCCGGATTCTCGCGAGTGACTCCCCCCTTCACAGTGCTGGCTGGAAGGACAGCATCCTAGCCATACATCCAGCCATACATACTCTGTTTGCTGGCTGGCAAACAGAGTCCTCCAAGAGCCTGTCTCATGGATGAGGCAGCTCCCCGTGGCCCCGGCTTTCTGCAGGACTCTCGCCATCCGGGACTGGCCGAGGCCCCGTCTCCCTCCCGTGCAGCCCTTTGGAGTAGACTCGGGTCCCTGAACACCCCTGTGGGTCCTTTGCTCTCATCTTCCACTCACCCCACTCTGGCTTTCAGTTCTGTCTTCATTTGTGCCACCTGAGAACTTATCCAGCATGTCTATGTATTTAGAGGGAGAAGGAGGATTTTTCGTATCAACTCTGTCTGCCACATTGATTGGACATCCTCTTGGCTCATTTTCAGCTTGAGGCCAACTATGAGCCTCAGTGCTTTTCGTACGACCTGATCTATCAAGACAAGGCTCAGCCATCTTGTAACTGATCATTTCCCCTGAATTGTCAACTTTCCAGTGGATTCTTTCAAATCTCATCTTATTGGCTGCTTCTAGCATGCCGTGTTCCTTCGGATCCCGTTAGTCAATGCGTTTTTGTTTTTTGTTTTTTGTTTTAATCTCTTCCAGTTTCATGTCTGAAAATTTGGCCAGTTTGGTTACTTGGTCTTCACCAAAATCACTGAAAACTGTAGAGAACCGTGGTCACTAGGGACACTCCCAGGTTACTCCTGATTTGCTCACTAGAGCCTTGGGGACAGCTGTTCAAACAGCTCCACATCTGGCCACATCTACAGTAGTCGTTCTCAGCCCTGGCTGTGAATCAGAGTCACCTGGAAAGCTTTATAACCAACCATATGTTTGTGGTAGAGCCTGGAAATTTGTATTTTCTCAAAGCTCCCTAGGTGGTTCTGATAATTAGCATAGACATAATAATGTCTTTAGTTGTTATGGTATAATATTTTACTAAAGCAGAGTATAATACGAAATTTTGATCTATCACATAATCATTAACAACAACAGATGAAGGCGAGAGATGACCATTAAAATTATGTTTGCCACCAGTTAAGCTCATTTTACTTACAAAGCATTTGCTGTTCCTAAAAAGAGTACCCTGGAGTGTGAAATTATTCCCATTTAGGTTCTGGGCTAATATTTTCCATTCATGTGCCGGCAGTACAATTAAAGAGACAGCAGTTTTTCATTAACACTAATATCCTTTAAGGAGAAAAATGGTCTATAAATACTTCTGACCATGAGATAATCCTTGGACAAGCTGTAGGTTGTGAGTAATTACTCCTTCCATTCTAAAGGACATTGAACACCCCCAGCACTTACTGCTAAACAACAGTCAGCCTGGATGTTACAAAGGCCCTTTGTTGTGGTCCAAGTGGGCAAGCCAAGGGAAGAAGCCTGCACTCTCACCCCCAGGGCCCAGACCACTGAGAGGGTCCCTCCCCAGGGAGGCCCTGGCTCTGGGTGACACAGGACATGCAGGGCTTGTGATTCTACGTGAGGAACCCACACTCCATGGCCCAACTCATGCCCCAAACTTGCTCCCCATCCGAAAGGACGCAGTGGCTTCATTATTACCTGATGACAAAGCATTTCTTTATTTTGTTGTATTTTATTTATTTTATTTTATTTTATTTTATTTTATTTTATTTTATTTTATTTTATTTTATTTTATTTTTTTTTTTATTTACTTATTTTGAGAGAGAGTGTGAGAACACGGGGAGAGGCCGAGAGAGAATCCCAGGCAGGCTCCGCGCTGTCTACACGGAGCCCAATGCAGGGCTCAAACTCACAAACTGTGAGATTATGACCTGAGCCAGAATCAAGAGTCAGGTGCTCAACCGACTGAGCCACCCAGGTACCCCGACCAAGCATTTCTAACACCTTGTCCCCATCTGCTTTGGAGACACTGTGCCAAGGGGCCCAAACAGTGCTTTGTTTTTCTTGACTCTTCATCTATTTCATTTTATTTAAGAACATTTACCCAAATTCCTACTACCTAGAAAACATGACCTTTAGCATTAAGTGAACAAAATTTTGGACATTTTTTTATGCACAGGAAGTGCAGATAGACATAGAGAGGATGGACAGATGGATGGAATGATAGAATTTATTAAAATTGGACCATGCTACACTTGCTATTTTTAATTGAAAGTATTTTAACTTAACCAGAAACTGAAATAAAATGTAAGGAATTGCTTGCTCTTCAAATAAATATTTCTTCAGCACAAGAGATATAATTTCCTAAAAGGGTCTTCTAAAATTAACAAGAGAGGTCAGGAAAAACATGAAGACGCTTGAGTCAGTGAGTTCTGTTTTCACTGGGTCTCTGCCGTGCACAAGGTCAGTTGACTGGTTAGGAAAGATGAGAACATCAGTCCTCTCCCCCCTTCACCTCCCCTTCACCATCATCCAATTTTTTGTTAGTTGTATTATTATTACTACACAGTCCAAGTTTATAACATACACATCATGTTCAGGAACCATAATTCCTACTGGTTAGTGTTTCTAAACAGATTCAATTCTTACCACCTGTGTTCTTCCACAGTTTTCCCATTCCTGGAGTCTTTGTTTTAATGACTCCCTTATTTAGCTGCATTTCATCACGAAGCAGGTTTTCGCAAGTCCCACATGCTCTGATTTCCCCCCGTGAAAACATCCGCAGGTGACCAGGCCTCCCCTTGCTGGGCCGCACGCCTTTGCGTCTCTCCCCCAGGACTCGCGGACCCTTCTTCTGTAGAGAAGTCTGAGCCAGTCTGATCCTTTTCCTCTTGCAAGTGACTTGTTTTATCTGCCTGGTGGGTAAAGGATTCCTTGAAGTTCAAAAGCACAACAACAGGAATGGCTCCGAGGGTTCTGTACCAAATTTCCCTGGAACCTGGCGTGCTCTTTTTTCAATTCAGAGTGATTCTTTGGGTTATCTTTGACTTCTTCTGTGCCATTTCTTGGCTTTCCTCTTTCAAGGACTCCGGGCATCCATACGTTGGGTGCTGTCTGCTTTCCATGTCCCCAGCTTCTTTCTAGTGGCTATAATAATCTCTGTCTTTTCATTGACAGACACCCAGATGATCTATTCATTTGGTCCTTGATTGGTCCCCTAGGACCCCAGGCTCCCTTTTCATCTAACTCCTTTGTGCCATCTCATTTTTCAGGTCTTGCTTTATTCAACCCATGTTCTGAATAAGCTGTTCTGCTCAAAGCACTTGGGGGAATTTCCTTGTGTTCCTCGGGGCTGCCTCCTGGGCCAAGCAATCTGGGCAGTGCTCTACTCTATTCTCTCTCCTTTTTTGTGTGAGAGGACATTTGCTACCTTGCCACACCAATTCTTTTTGCTTGCTCGCATTTTGAGAAGCTCCATCTGGGTATTCCATGGCTCTGATGGAGGGAGGTGACATCTGACCCTGCTCCCATGTGTGTGAGATGGGCTGGCTTTTCCTCCTGCTGTGCTGTTAGGTCAAGGTTCTTAAAGTCTTTCTCTTCTTCGGTAGCCTGGGGGAACACAGGGCTCAGGCTCCAAGGAGGCACAGGGAGCACGCAGTTGTGTTTTAGATACCGGGCTCTATTAAAAGGCCCGCATTAAGGTTTCCTCCACCTTGTAGGGGACTGTATCCCATGCCCTCAGGTTTCAAATGTTTATTTATTTTTGAGAGAGACAGAACATGAGTGGGGGAGGGGCAGAGAGAGAGGGAGACACAGAATCGGAAGCAGAGTCCAGGCCCTGAGCTGTCAGCACAGAGCCTGACGCAGGACTCGAGCTTATGAGCCGCGTGATCATGACCTGAGCTGAAGTCGGACGCCTAACCGACTGAGCCACCCAGGTGGGCAGTCCTGGATGCCCTCAGGTGTCAAATCGCCCCCTCAACAGAGCCTTCATTTCCGTCAGCGTATCCACATGCCGTCCACCCATTTCATCCGCTTCTCGCCAACACCTACCGAGAAGCCTCGGAGGGCAGGATAGGAGCCGTGCTGCGTTACGCCTCTTGGTCAAACTCTACAATCCTTTTTCTTTCCTTGGCTGCAAGTTTCTGAAGTTCATGGCTTCAGTTCATGCCCCTTTTCTTGCTGAGTTGCATCTGGTAAGTTCTTCTACCCCTAAGCCTGTATAACTATTTGTTGGTTTTGTTGGTGGGGGCGTGGCGTCTGGCATCTGGCTTCACTCTGCCATCTTCACCCAGAAGTTCTTAATCAGTGCTTTAAAAATAACAACGTTGAGGTGCCAGTCCTCATGGTGCATCCATTGCCTTGTGCCTGCCTGGGGGTGTCCAAGAGGGGGTGCAGTGTGATGATTAGAAACTCTGATTTCAGGTCAGACAGTCCTGGCTTTGGTTGCCTGCCCTCCCCTTGCCACCCCACAGATTTGGGAAAGCCGCCGAGCCTTGCTGTTCCTCAGTTTCCTCATCTAGTAGCTGGGGACAATAAACGTACCGAGTCCAGGGGCTTGTCTTGAGAACGAACACATTTGTGCCCAACAGATACTGAGCCACGATGACTCTTTTGACTGTATCTTCCTTAACCGTTGTTTCTGGGTCATGGAAATGCCCTGGGGAACCACACAAGGAAGTGGCCGAGATCTGGAGCAGACCCCAAAGTACTCCTGGGCTCCGAGACTGTAGCCCTTGGCAACAGTCCCGTCTCCCGACTCCGAACACACATGTGATCAGTCCCCCTCTGACACCCCAGAGCCTCTCTGATCTTGTAAAAATCTTCCCTTCCAGACTGTCACTCAGAATCGAACCAGGAAGCAGCTCTCCGAGACTGGTCTCTTCCAAGGAAGATCTTGCAGGTATCGTAGCCACCTCGAGTGGGGACACACCGCTGGTAGCCCAGGCATGGCTGCCGGGGCTGGCCCTGACTGTGGGTCAAGAGCACAGGTGTAGGTTGGCAGACTCCGCAGTCCCGTAGCCCTCGCACATCAGCCTTCCGGGCTCCTAATCCATGGGGCCCCTGTGGGACTCCTCTGGGCTGGGGCTCCCTGGAAGAGCCTGGGACCCAACAGCCCCAAGAGAGGCCAGATCGGGATCCCAGGCTGGGAACATGCACAGGGTAGGGAAACCTCTAGGATCTTCTCTGAGTCACCTGGACACTTATCATCGGGCCTGCTGCCCCGGTGCAGGTTGACTGCCCTGGAGGGATACACAGGTGCTGGGTATTTGGTGCCACCAGACACAGAGGGCTCACCTTCCTGTAGCATCAGCTTTATCACATACTGGGACATACACAGTGTCCCTAGTGATCAGGGGGATGGGGACAGGGTTCCCATCAGAGGGATGTGGGAAATAAGAACAGGACTCGCAACAGTTGTTTAGGGCCATAGAAGGAACAGGAGGAAACACTAACCATTTGAGACTGTGTCTTCAGGAGGTGATGCCAAAGTCGGAGCAGAGAGTGGGCTTGAATCGAAAAGCGTTCTGCCCCTGAGTCTTGTTCAGATTAGTTTGAGGACGAGGCCTCTGCCGCCTTTTCTGGTTAACGTGCCCTAACAGGATCAGCCAAGTCTCTGGCCTTCCCCAGGTGTCAAGAAGTCCCCACAGCCACACTTTATCTTTCCACCCTCTGGACGGTGCCCGAGGATTCGTCTCCTAGTGCTCCTTCCTGCTGTGTGATTCCATTACTTCCTCCCCTGCGGCGCCTGGCCCATGCCTCCTTTTCTCTCCCTATGTGCACGAGCCATTGAGCAGGGAGAGGTGGGAGGGTCTGCTGTGAGCCAGGCACCCAGTGGAGCGAGGTGACGACCTGCCCACACGGAGCTTAGGCTTTAGCAGGGGAGATGGGGTGCAAAAGCCGCTAGGGGGTAAGGCGTGGCCCAGGAAGAGAGATGGCAGAGAGGGGGCCTTAGCCTTGGCTTGAGGGGTCAGCTCTGCCTCTCTCCGGGGACTCTCTCCGGCCACAGGTCAAACTCAAGTCTCATCTCTGCTTGAGAGAAGCAAGGCCTCTGGGAAGTTCCCCAGCCAGGCTCCTCGCACGTGCCTGGAATGCCTTTTCCCTCATATTTCCATGGTCCGCTCTTGCTCGTCGTTCTAAGCTCAGAGAGACTTTATTTCAGCTCTTTGTTTCTTTAGGACACCCTAGTTTGTAATTGTTCTCTTTGGTCACTGGGCCTCACTTAGTTCCTGTTGAGTCTCCAGCTCCCCTCATAAGGCTTGTGCTCCACAGATGCTCAGCCCTCACAGGGTTCACAGATGAATGAATGGAAGGGAGGAAGCAGCAGGCCGAGGCTCCGGGTGGGCCTTTGGTGAGCACTGGCCTAGAGCACAAGCGGGTCTCGTTGCCGTAGCCTCACGCCTGGTCTTCAGAGAGCCTCCCCCTCCCCAGCGCCCTGCACACACCCACCTGCAGCGCGGGCAGCCTTAGCTGCCAGCCTCACCTCCCGAGCATCAGCCACTCGGCCTGCAGGCTGCTTGTTATCAAGGCACCTGCCTCACACCTCCTCCCAAAAGAAGAGCCCAGCTCCCCCACCGCCCCTGCCCCGGCCCCCCCGCCCAGGTCTGCACTGAGCATCAGTGGCTCCCCCTGCTAGGCCGGAGGCTGTAGACCAGGAGCCAGGCTCAGAGAACTAACTGCTAATTGCGGGCCTCAGGAGCTGGGCCTCTCACTGAGCCCCAGGCAGGAAAGGAGGAGCTGCATTGACTTTTGACCCCTGTCTATGATGAAAACCGGTGCCGGTGGGGAGGGCCGGGGGCACCTGGGTAGCTCAGTGGGTTAAGCATCCAACTCTTGGTTTCGGCTCAGGTCATGATCCCACTGTTCGTGAGTTCAAGCCCTGCGTTGGGCTCTGTGCAGACAGGACAGAGCCTTCTTGGGATTCTCTCTCTCTCTCTCTCTCTCTCTCTCTCTGTCTCTCTCTGCCCCTCCCCCTTTCTCTTTCTTTCCTTCCTTTTCACTCTCTCTCCCTCTCCCTCTCTCTCTTTCAAAATAAATAAATGAACTTTAGAAACAAGTGCCCAGGAGCCAAGACCCAGCCCCTGGCCCAGCTTCATCGAGGTTCGCCAGACCCTCCTGTTACAGCCACCATCACCTCCCTCTGGCTCTGTTGTTTATTAGCCGTAGAGGCCAGAATCCAGCAAATCAACCAACCACCAGTGTGAATCCCCGCAGGGAACAGATTGCCCCCCCCCCGCCCGCCCCCTGGCCCGGCTCACACGAAGAGACTCTAGCGAAGGTGAAATGGGAATTGCAAAAAGAACGGGGAGACCCCAGCACCCTCGGCTGAGGGACGTGGGACAGCAAAAGTGTCACCCACTCCAGCGATTGCTGAGCTGAGGAGGACTCGGCATCTGAGGGGCACACAGAATAGCCGGCACACCCGCCAAGCCTCGGTTTCTCCATCTGTAAAGTGGGCGTTGTCGTGTCTCTCTCACAGGGTTGTTGTGGGAACGTGTTGAGAACCCGTGTGTGAAACACAGTGCCTGACACACCGAGCACTCGCATCAAGGGTAGTGTTATTAGGATGGTGTGATGGTCGTGGGTATTATGATTGTGCCTCTGTCACCGAATCAGCCTCCAGGTTTTAGTGAAACATTGCTGCCTCAGGGATACTTTCTCCCAACGGACTCCGCCCTCCTGCCCTCCCAAGCTGGGGGTCAGGGCTGTTAACAGTTAACACCAGGGCTGGCAGGCGGTGGTGGCCGAGGCCAGCCCGCCCGTTTTTGTATGTGAGCACACCACACCCATCCGTTGACATTGTCTGTGTCTGCTTCCCTGACAGTGGCCGAGCTGAGTAGTTGGGACAGAGACCCTATGGCCTCCAAAGCCTAAAATATTCACCATCTGGCTTTTTACAGAAAGTTTGCCAACCCAGTGTTGCACACTCTTGCAGGGATGGTCTGTGCTTCTCCACAGCTCTTCCCTCTGCGGGAAGGACACCGTTACCTATGCACATTTGTCCCCTATCTGCCTTCCCCACCGCACTGAGGGCCCCCTGAGGTAGGGACCACGGCCAGGGTCCCCGGAGCCTGGCCCCCGGGCGCCTCGCCTGCCCTCGGATCTCCTTCAGGCAGGATCTCTGAGCTGCTCGCCTGCCCTATGGTCTCCTTCAGGCAGGATCTCTGAGCTGCTCGCCTGCCCTCGGGTCTCCTTCAGGCAGGATCTCTGAGCTGCTCGCCTGCCCTCGGGTCTCCTTCAGGCAGGATCTCTGAGCTGCTGGCCGGGCCCCTGCGGGCACGGGGCTCTGGGAAGCAGCTCCAGCCGCTGACTGCTGACTCCGCACTCCCTTCCAGGGAAGTGCTGACGTGGCAGTTTTCACACGGTGGTGCGAGAGCGGCTCACAGGCGTGTTTTCCACCAGTTTTCCAAAGCCCTGGCTCCCACCCTAGAAGCAGGATGTTAAGGTTTTCATTGATCACCAGAGAGCCCGGGAGCGTCTGGAAGGCTTCCGATGCACTCAGTGGTCCTGGCTTCCCACCCACAGCCTCGAAGCCTCTCCCAGGACAGAGAGGCTGCTGTGGCCTGGGACAGCCGAGGGGTCCTGTGGAGGGCGGGACCAGAGGGGCAGCTCCCAGGATGCCGTCCCCACTCTGGCAGTCAGACCGGGCTGCGTGGCGGGAGCCCGACCAGGCCCAAGGACAGGAATGTGCCTCTTGCAGTCCCAGGAATGGGAGGAACGCTGCCTCCCTCAGCTCCTCAGGATGGGGGTTCAAGCTACAGCTCTGGGCTCCCTTTCCAGCAGTCAGGCACCCGCCCCCACACCTGCTAAGGAGAGGCCCCAAGATGCATTCATTGGCTTTTGCACTCCGGACGTACGTGCCAAGGGCCTGCTGTGAGCCAGACGCTTGCAGTGAGCCAGGTACCCAGTGGAACGAGGCAGAGACCTGCCCGCATGGAGCTTAGGCTTTAGCAGAGGAGACAAGCAGCAGAAGCCGTGAGGGCACAGGGCGTGGTTCAGGAAGGAGCCCGAGGAGGCCAGCGTGAGCACGACCGAGATGGCCGGTGGGCTCCCTGACCCTTCTGTGCGGCTGTGCCCACTTCTCTAGCCAGCCCACCCCCCTCAGGCAATGAGACCCGCTAACTCTAGCATTGGGAACAGCCGGTCGTGGGTCTCTCGGAGGCCGTGGTTAGTACCAGCGTGGCCCGGAGCTGATGCTGTGCCCTCTGTGTCTGTGAGAACCCCTGCGCCCCACAGACGGCTGCCCCGTCTCCACCCCTGGCAGTGACTGTGCCGGCAGCTCCACACCAGCAAATAGACTGTGAGAACGGAAATGGAGAAACCGTCTCAGTTTCTGGGCTGGGAGGAAAAAGGGCCAGGAATGCCACGTTTTCAATCCCCATCCCCCTATATGTAATGTTTCGTTTATATAAATGAACTAATATTTTCCTGGAGAGCAAAAATCATAAAGAACGTTGACCCCCAGAGAGGGCAAGTAATGTTTGTGTGTGCCTTGGAACCGATGAAGACATTTCCAGATTCTGTTAGCCCCGCCCCCACGTGGCTGAACCAACTGACAGGTTTTCTAAGAGTCCTTGGCAGCAAAGCGGGGCCATGGAAAACCTGAGCGCGGGCCTCGGCCTTTTCTACGCGCACCTTCAGAACTGCTCTCGACATACCTTCGTGTCTTCCTTGTTTTATTGCCTCTTGGGTAAAAGCCCTGCTTCGGAGTCGGGCAGACCTGAGTTCAAAGCCCAGCTCCAGCACTTCTTAGCTGTGGGACCTCGGGCGATCGGCTTAATCCCTCTGAGCCTCAGTTTTCTTGTTGGCGAAACAGCGGTAGGAATAAATACTTCACGCAGGCTTACTTCGCGGGGCTGAGGCTGTGACAGAAGAGCCCTTAGCACAGCGCCTGGCACACGCTCACCACTCAGGATTTCTGGCTCCTGGCCCTCATAGGGCGGGCCGCGATGCTGTCCCGATGGGGGGACAGCATGACGCAGAGCAGGGGACGGGGAGCCGGAGGGCCCTCACCTCAAGTCCAACTCACCAGTCACCAGCTGTGCCGGGTACCGCTGCTGTATAACCAGCCACCCTGGAACCTAGTGTCACAAAACCATCATTTTGTTACATGCACAGGTATTGTGGATCAGGAAATAGGACGGGACACAGCCAGGAGGGCTTGTCTCTGCTTCACAATATCTGGGGCCTCTGCCAGAAAGTCGAAGGTTGAGAGGGACTCAACGGCTAGGTGCTGGAATCATCTGGATGTGCGTGATGCTGGCTGTTGACGGGCCACGGCCGGGACAGAACGCGTGTGTACACGTGGCCTCCCACGTGGCCTGGGCTTCCTTAGCGTATGGCAGGCTCAGAGTGGTCAGACTCCTACACGGCAGTGTTCCCCCAAGGCAAACGTCCCAAGAGCTGGGTGGAAGCTGCATGATGGCGTCCGTGTGACCCGCCTCGGAAGTCACGTAGCCTCGCTTCTACTACACTCTGTCGGTCAAGGTCCACCCTGGTCCAAGGAGAGGGGCCAGAGACCCTACCGCTCAACAGGAACCACGTCAAGAATTTGTGGACGTATGTTAAAACCACCACGCCAGCTAGTTCGCGGTGGGGGAACAGAGGCTCGATGATGACGACGACGACGACGACGATGATGGTGGTGGCGGCGGCAGCTAGCGCGCACTGAGCTTGTACTCGCTGCCAGACACTGTTGTCAGCACTGCCTGTGCTCATTCAGGACCCCCACGCCTACCCTGTGAGGTGAAGGCTGATATCCGTATTCCGTAGGGAGAGGTGCTGGGGCAGGAAGGAGCAGAGCCAGCCGCTAAGCCCAGGGGTCTGGACTGGTGATTGCCCATGCATGGGACATGCCCATGCCCTTCCTGCATGGGACATGGACATGTCCCATGTCCCATGCATCGGACAACCAGGATGTGCTTGCAGGTCCCGGATTGCTCTGGGCTCTGTCCCCATTCTGCCGGTGTCTGTGCGGTACAGCAATCAAAAGTGTGCGGCTGTGCCCCCTTCTCCAGCCGGCCCACCCCCCTCAGGCACAGGTCTCTCCCTATGTCTCCCGGTGTCTGTGCAGTCATCACGGCCCTGGGTGACAACCCTGGCACATCTGTGCCTTTCTTAGAGACATTTTTGGGTCACACACTCTCCCCGCTTGGTTCTTAGAAGGCTGGGTCTGTGTGAGAGTCACAGCTGCAAATCTGATTTGCCATTAAATCTTCTTTGCTCCCCCTAGCTGGGGGCATGAGGCCTGACCTCTCATGGTCAGGGTTGGGGGTGCTTGGCCCTTCTCCCCACCAGGCCTTTCTCTATCTCTGTTGGCTTGCTAAGCTCAGGGCCTGCCACAAAGGACATGGTCTTAGCGGCGGGCACTGCTGTCTTGGGGCCTCCAGGTGACAGTCAGTTCGTCGATGCTTCCTCAGGTGAGCACTTCCGTGGGATGCCACAGGTCCCTTGACCTAGACAGATGCAAATCCATTCTGGGGCCGCTGCAGCCCCTTCCATGGCCCCTCAGTCTGTGTCCACTGCCAGCTCCTTGCTGCTTGGGTCCCTGCGAGCCCTTGGTTGGTGGGAGGCCACAGCCATCCTTGTCCTGACAGGCTTGCACATGCAGCTGACCCTGGTGTGGCTGGGGCCGTGTTGGCTCCCATGACTGAGCAAGGCACTAGGAGTCCCCTGGGTCTCCCAACTGCTGAGGACGTATTCCAAGTTCCCCGAGCGGTCTGTGGGGACGTCGGCCTGCACCGTAGAGTAGTGAGCAGAAGAAGAGAGCACCCCGTGGGCAGGGCTGGGGACTCTCCCTTCCACAGCCTCCTCTGTTAGCTTTCATGGATCTTCAGAATGGGCGAGGGCTCAAGAGCTGAGAAGCCAGTGCCCGCCTCTTCGCTCTGGAAGTTCACATCTCCGTTCCTCGTCTCTCACCTCGTGGCCTGCTATGTCAAGGTCAAGCAGAGGAGCAGAGACACAAGCCCGCTTCTCTCCGACTCTGCTGCCCCACTGTGGCCCAGCCCCCCTCCTCCCCCCACCGTGCCGCACACGGCACCGGCGGCTTCCCCTGCATTCCCTGCCCTGACCCCAGGGAGAAAGCATTTGGGCCTCACCACCGCTGAAGGGGGATCCAATGCGATTTTTCAGAAAGAAATGGACCGGGGCATTCCAAATGACGCGTGAGCCAGATCTTGGCTCACAGCAAGGACCCGGGAGAGCTGCATGTATGAGAAACAAAGAACGTGTGTGAATGTGAATGTGAAAGTGACCAGCGCCGAGGCCCGACCGTGAAACCTGGCCAGAGAAGGCTTTCTGTGCAGAGGACCCCCATGTCCCCGGGTGCCACAGGGCTCTGGCAGCCCCGGAGAGGGCCCAAGTCCCTGCTATGGGAACAGGGCTCGCGGCACACACAGTAAAGAGGCTGGGAGGCGCAGAACCCTCTTCAAGCTGGGAGCAAGTCTGCCCCGTGAACCGCATGGCCCGGCGGCACTGTCGGGAGCTCCACGTCCGGCCGTGGTCACTCCCCTTCTCCAACCCGGAGAGGCTCGGGGGCCGAGGAGGCCGGACCCCAAGCCCCCGGCAGCCCAGGCGGAGGCTGGACTGGAACTCGAGTCTCGTGACTCCAAGTCCCCTCTGCCACAGCTGCCTCCCGTTAACTTACAGTGTGCAAGACTCGGAAAGCACCCCGCGAGCGGCAGCCTGGCTGCCAGGCTGCTTAACCTGGGCAATGCCGACCGGGCCAGGGCCCCAGTTGCTGCCGGAAAGCCGCGGGAACAAGGCTCCCCGTCCCCCTCGGCAGAGCCAGCCCGTCTGTAGCCAGAGCACCGGCTACACTCGAGTCCCGCAGCCCCTGCCTCCCCGAGCTGGTGCTGGTGGGAGACTCTGGTCAACAGGAAGTCACATCTCATTCCTTAGTGACAAGTGGATGGGCGCTGAAGGCAAGTGCAGGCCACGGGAGAGCGAGTGACCGGAGGGCCTGGCCCTCTCTGAGGACGCAGGGTCGCTGCCCTCTCTGAGGACGCAGGACATGCGTGTCGTCAGCACTGGGCCTGCGTCTTCCTGGAACCCCTTGCTGCCGCTCCTTTAGCCCCTGAGGAAGGGAGAAGGTCAGCGGCTCTTTCCTCCATCTCTCCCTTCTCCCGAGGGAAACATCTGGCGGAGCAGAAGGCCGTTTCTGAGGTGTGTCACGACTGTCTGCTGGGTCCACATGGGTGGGCAGAGGGGGACGCTGGCTCTTGGCGCTGGCCGGCCGACTGAGGTGGCAGGCCAGGCCCCTCCAGCTTGCTCCCCCTGGAGACCCACACCCGAGGGAAGGCAGCCGCTGCTGTGTGTTCCAGCCCCAGAGATGGGTGCTGCCTGCACCAGGCACCTCGGAGCGGGAAGAAGTGGCAGCCGAAGTCAGGGCCGCTGGCCTGAAAACCGCGCGTCGCCTCTGACGCCTTCCGTTAGAATTACAAGTGAAGCCCGAGATCACTCTCCTCCTGCATCTAAAATGACGCTTTTCTCAAAGAGTTGTTCTGTCGACCCTGGTTCTACACAAGTTCCTTTTTAGGTTGTCTCTTCTCGTCCCACAAACACTGGTTCTGTCCCAGGCCTTCCCTCTTCTCACCGAGCTTGCAACTCTGGATAATTCGCCCACTCCCGGGGCTCCACACTCCCCTGGCTGGACACGTCTGTCCCCGGCGCGGTCTGTCTCCTGAACACTCCCCCAGTGGCCCCTTCGCATCAGTCCCGACCTGAACTTCTCGTCGGTCCCCCGAGCCTGCTCCCTAAGTGAACGGCACTAGCATCCACCTACGCTGCCCCAAGCCCCCCTCCCACCACACCCCTGCTGATCCCCCTAGACCCCCTAGACCCCCCTCCTCCTCTTTCTCCTTCCCGGCCTGTCGTTGGGGCTGCCACCACGTGCTTCTCCAGCCAGAGTGAGCTTTCTAGGGTGCGATTCTGAGCACATCACCGCCCCTCCTAAAAATCTCGACACCTTCCCCTCCTTAAACTCCAAGCTCCTCAGGTGCCCCCCCACCCCCACGCCTCCCCCCTCCACCGCAGCCACCATCCGCCCCCCATACACGGTCCCGCCCTCAGCTCTTCCGCCAGGGTGGCTCCCTGCAGTTTCTCTAGTAGCTTCCACGGTCTTTGCTCTTGCTGCTCCTGCTGCATAGGCCTCAGCTGGATCTCTCGGGCTCAGCTGGATGTCGGACCCTCGGCTCCTCTCCGACCTTCCCGCGTTCTCAGACGCACTCAGATGGCTCCACTGGTCACCAGCTGCTTGCCCAGGCAAGCTCCCTAACCCTTCTGACCTCAGGTCCCACCTCACAGCGCTGAGCTGACAACAGCTCCTGGGAGGCAGTGTTGCCGCAAGGCCTTTAAATGAGATCCTGTGTACAAAGCATTTAGCACAGTGTGTGGCGCCTGTAGATGCACAAGGAAGGTCGGGTGTTGCATTACCACCTCCATTATCGCCGTGGTAGTTACTCTGTCGGTGTAGTTTTTGCTATTACCACGATTATTATTTCTTTTTCTCCTATCGAAGCACGTGTCCCTCCTGGGTGTAATTTTCCGCTTGCTTGTCTTTCTCCCCCACCTGACTGTAAACCCCATGAAAGCAGAGCGTCAGCCCTCTAATCCAACGTGGCTGACCAGCCCCTGGCTCAGGGCTGGCCCAGGGTCAGGAAACGTTTGCTGCAGGAAGGAGGGACAGATGCTGGATCATTTCCCCCTTACAGGGAGGCTGCCAGGTCAGACCACTGTTCCTGTGTTGCAGATGTAGAATCAGGTGGAGAGGTGCGAGGTGGCTCTCCCAAGGTCGCTTACTCAGCCTGCAAGTGGCAGATAGCACGGGAGCCCAGGTCTGCCTGCCTCCAGACTCTGAGTTCTTAGCTAGGACCATTCATCACCCTCACTCCTGTCTTCTGCAGAGCCATTATTAGAAGGCCCTGTGCTCTTTTCTCTTCCAATCAATGAGTGGTCTGTTGGGCAGCCTGTTGGTTTCTTGAGAGAAATGTAATGAAAACCAGATTTTTTTTTTCAACATGATATCTCGTTCCCCACAGAGACTGTCAGTTCTCATATGTTCCAATAAAACTGCTAAAGAAACAGCCACTTAAAGAGCTTTAAAGATTATTCATGGAAAAATTATGCGGAGGAAAAATAGAGCAATCCTCTGAGATAGTCAAGCCACATGGTCAGTTTTTCCAGCTGTCCGTGCCATATCGGGCTGGGCAGCGGGGACCACGCTCCGCACAGCGAGGCCAGAACCCCAGTTCATTATCACTGCCCCCACCCCTGCCCTTGCCCCAGGGGACATGGAGAAACAAACTTGCCAGCTGCTCAGCTCAGAAATGGTCCCGGAAGACACGTGTTCCCTGGTGCTGTCACGTGGTGGCCACCCCAGGCTTAGTGGGACAGGAACGTGAGGCCTTTCAGTAGCAGAGAATGTCACTTACTGGCAGAGAAGCCCCCCCCCCCCCCACCCCCTAACCCTAGGTCCCAACTGAATGGAAATTCTTCGGCTTTAGCGTCAGACCAGGCTATTGGTCAACAACCAGGGGGTGGGAGTGGCTGAGACCCAGGGCATTAATTAGGAGCAGTATCAGCTTGGACTCTGGGCCCAGGGAGATCATAGCCTCTTCTGCTTGGGCCTCCCACCCTTTCCTCAACCCGGCTGAGGGCCATCTGAGGCCAGGCATGCCTCCCAAGGCCGTCCAAAGCAGCAAGAAGAAGGAGGCAGATCTGGGCCTCGTCCTGGAGGGAGAATCCGGAGCCGAGCGGAAGAAACCGAGGGCGAGTCCGGAAGCGTAGGAGAGCTGGAACATGCAGATCAGAGCCAGGATGCAGGAACCATCTGGAGGCAGGTGAAAAAGGGAGTGAGCGGGGAAAGCCAAGGAAGTTCCCAGAAGAGGCTCGGAGAGTCAGCTCTCTAGGCACGGCACAGCACGCATGGGCAGCTGAGGGAACAAAGCCAGCACCCCCCCAGCGCGTGACCTTACATGCCTTGGAACGTCCCTTTAAAATGGCAATTGTAGGGGCGCCTGGGTGGCTCAGTCGGTTAGGCATCTGACTTCAGCTCAGGTCATGATCTCACAGTTCATGGGTTCGAGCCCCACGTCGGGCTCTGTGCTGACAGGTCAGAGCCTGGAGCCTGCTTCAGAGTCTGTGTCTCCCTCTCTCTCTGCCCCTCCCTGCCTCATGTTCTGTCTCTGTCTGTCTCTGAAAAATGAATAAACCTTTAAAAAAATTTTTTTTAACGGCAATTGTAAAATTACCAACTGCATAGGAGTCCGCGTTGGAGTTTTCGTACAGGCCTGGCACACAGCTGGTGCATAATAGATGTTGGTCCTCTCCACCTTCACCTACAACAGTAGCAATTGGACCTTACCCAACAGAGTTCCTGGAGGAAGTGCCTCCCGCTTATCAGATCACCTCAGATGTGTCACTGTTTCTTCTGCCTCAGGTTTTCACCAGTACCTGACCTTTGAACTGCGAGCCTCCCACCCCCCAGCAGCCCATGGCAACTGTGTAAGCCCTGGCTTTCTCACCTATGAACCCGCCACCCGTGCGTGGAGGGCAGCACGCCCACGCGGCACGGTGCCGGGGGTGGAACGCTCCACCTTAATTATCACCGTTATCATTTACTACAACAACACTGGGAGTCAAATTCCAGTTAAAACTCCAGGGAGGAGCAGTGCGCGAACTGACCTTTACAAAATACTTTCTGAACCCAGGGTGGGAGCCAGAGTGACTCAGGCGGTGTGATTCCACGTCCATGCCACTGATAAACAAGGCGAATTCCACCCTCCGCACGGACTCGTTCATTGAGCAATAGTGCCAAACGAAAACAGAGCAGGAGGGCTTCCGTTCTTCCCCTTCGTCTCCGGAGCAGCCACAAGAGACGCTTCGTCCAGGACAGAGATTGAGCAGAAGGTCTTCCGGGGCGCACGTGCCAGTCACCTGGAGAGCCAGTGGGATGAGAACCTCCAGGACGGGCCCAAGAAACCCCATTTCTCACACACTCTGCAGATGCTTCAGATACACTCCCAGGTTGACAGAGCTGCTGGCAGAGTGGAACTCCTCGCCAGGAAAACGCACGCGCACACGAAGCGTAGTTACCCGTCCGGTACCTCCGCACACTCCTCCAGGGCCTTCCGAGGACCGGATCCGGTGAGGTGCGGGCCCCGCCTCTCCGGCTTCGTTATCATGGTCTGCCAGAGTCTGTTTTTGAGATGTCCTGTGCGGGCTGCAGTTGGGACCTCCAGCAGCCTCCCCTGCGTCCTGCTACCAGGCTAGGCCACCCAGGCAGCCCTCTAGGAGGCGGTGTGGTGTGGCGGGGCCTCGGGGTCAGGTTCCTTGGGCTGCAGACAATGAGACAGACGCTGGCTGCCTCAACCAAAAGGGGAACCTTTGGCTTATGGGGTCCAGGAAGGGCTGAGCAGCCAGGGAAGGAAGGACGCGGCCCAGGGCTGCGGGAACGACTAAAACGGGACTCTTTTCCACAAGCAGGAAACATGGCCATTGGCAACGTCTAGGTTCTCTTGCACAGCCGCAAAAAGTGATTGTCCTCAGACGTGTTCTAGGCTCACATCTGAAAAATCCTCGGGAAAGGTGTCTATCCCTATCCGGATCCAGGAGCAAGGCCACAGCGGTCTGGAGTTGGCTCCCCTGTGACCCTATCAGTGGTGGGAAGGGGGATTCCTGGAGGGGGTGGCGGGCAGGTGGTCCCAGGTGTCTGCTCCATGGATTCACAAGGCCTAGACTTGAACCTGATTGCCTAGCCAACCAGCTCCCTGCCCTTGAAGCTTAACCTCCTGAGCTGCTGCTTCCCCATTTGTGAATTAAGGCTAATGTACAGACCTCAGAAAGCTGTTGTGTGGGTTAAATGTGAAAGCACCACAGGGCCTCAGCAGGACACAGATGGCACAATCCAGTGGGGTGATCAGAGGAATTTTTCAGAAAGGGGCCGGCGGGTTTAAGGAACCCTAAGGACATCACAGCACCCCAGCGCCAGAACAGGAGTGCAGGGAGACAGCGGTTATGAAAAACAGAGTAGAGAGGACTTGGGGAAACTGCCGCCTCTCAGGGGTGACCCTGAAGGGGAGTCTGGAGGAAATGGTGCCTTAGCCTCTCTCCTCCCTCCCCCCAGTCTCTGGCCACGGCTCCCCATAGGCCTGATCCAACGAGGAGCCAGAGGGAAGGGAGCCCACTGACTGAGGCCCCAAGCCCAGCTCCCAGTTAATGGCACAGGGTGGAAAAGGGTGCAGGACGAATCTGGAGGGCAAATGGAAGATTCCAGCACAGCCCCTGGCACATAGTAGGCATCCATGTGTTTTTATTTATTTTTAAAATTTTTTTAATGTTTATTTTTGAGACAGAGACAGAGCATGAATGGGGAGGGACAGAGAGAGAGGGAGACACAGAATCTGAAGCAGGCTCCAGGCTCTGAGCCGTCAGCCCAGAGCCCGACGCAGGGCTCGAACTCACGAACCGTGAGATCATGACCTAAGCTGAAGTCAGAGGCTCAACCGACTGAGCCACCCAGGCACCCCATCCATGTGTTTTTAAAATATTCTCATTTTAGGGGCGCCTGGGTGGCTCAGTCGGTTGAGCGTCGACTTCGGCTCAGGTCATGATCTCACAACTCGTGAGTTCGAGCCCCATGTCGGGCTCTGGGCTGATGGCTCGGAGCCTGGAGCCTGCTTCTGATTCTGTGTCTCCCTCTCTCTCTGCCCCTAACCCACTCGCATTCTGTCTCTGTATCTCTCAAAAATAAATAAACATTTAAAAAAATTTAAAAATAAAATAAAATATTCTCATTTTAAATGATGAAATATTGAACATGTAGAGAGTACCCATTGTGCCCACTATCCATATTTAACAGAAATTAGCATTTAGCCATATTTTATATTTTTTTAAGTAAAATAACACTACAGATAGAGCAGAAATCCCTCTTACCCTATGCTTCCTCTTTCTTCCCCATAGAGGTATCTACTCTCCCGAGACCAATTTATGTTATTCCTGTGTAGGCTTTTTATATTATACTGTTGTTTTGTATGTGTTACAGTGTTTACAAAACTGGCATCATGCCTCAGTGTAAACATTGTTTTGCACCTTGCACTTTTCCACTGAGCTTATGCTTCTAGGACGTAATCTGTATGGATACGTATAAATTCAGTTTAAATTCAGTTTCTTCGCTGTTTTCTGCTCTGTAGAATTTGTTGGGTGAATAAACCACAGCTCATTTATCCATTTCCCTCCTGAGGGGCATGTAGACTGTTTCCACCTTTTTGCTGTTATACACAATGCTACATAGAGCATCCTCATAAATGTGTCTCCTTGTGTGTATACTATGTGCAGGGGTTTCCTGGGGGAAATCTGGGGGATACCTAGAACCAGAATCGCCTGGTCACAAAGGCATAGCATCTTCACCTTCACTCGCCAGGCTAATAGCTTTCCAAATATTTGGCACCCTAAGAGCCCATTTTCCCACATCCTAGCCACCACTTGATGTTGTTGGGCTAATTAATTTTTGACAACCTACTAAGGTAAAAACACTTTTTCTCACCGTTACTATACAATTTGCATTCCCATGATCACCGGTGAGGTTAAGCATCTCTCCTTGTACTTATTGGTCACGTGGGGTTTTCCTCTTTTGTGAATTTCCCGTTTGTGTCCTTTACCCATTTTCTCTGTGTGGTTTGCCTCTTTCTAACTGATATTTGAAGTCCTTTATATATCTCAACACGAATCCTTTGCTGGGGGTGTGGGTGACATGATCCCTCCTCCCAGAGTACACCTTGCCTTTTAACATTGATTTTGCTGACTTTCATTTGTTTGTTTTGGTGCAGAAATGTTTAATTTTAATGCAATCAATTCAGTTTTGTTTTGGTTTTTTTTGTACTTTAGGTCTTATGCTTTTTGTTTCTTTCTGCAAGGTCATCGACATCGTCTCTTATGTTTTTTTCCCCAGTAGTTTCACATTTTTGCTTTTTTACATTCATGGTGTGAATCCGCTTGTGTAACATAAGGTGGGAGGACCCCAATTTTGTCTTTCTCCCCACGGAGCCCGATGGTTCTAGCGCCGTGTACTGAAAAGACCCTCCCTGCCCCACTGACCCACCATCATGAAGCGAGTCTGGGCTCTCCCTTCTAATTTACCGAACTGTTTCTCCGTCCCTGCCCCAACACCAAACTGGGTGCAGTCCTACCATTTTGTGTGTTGTTCTGATATCTGGTAGGGCAAGGCCTGTACTGCCCTTCTTGACAACTGTCCTGGAGACTTCTTCCCTTTATTCTTCCATCAGGACATTAAGACCAGCTGAAGTGAGCAGGCAGTGGTCAGGCAGCGTTGAACACCACACCGCTGGCAGTTTTGAGCTCAGAATTGATGTGCCCAGCTTTTCATTTTTTCAAACACTCACGAAGCTGTACAGGGGTTGGATTTCAGAGGATCCGTCAGGAGGTAGAAGAAGGTCGTGTGGGGACCCAGCCCACGTGGTGACCGGAGAGATGAGTATGGAGGGGATGTGCAGAATCTAGGGGCCTCGGTGATCGTGTCTGGCAAGTAAAGAGGGGGTAAGAAGAGGAGAGGCCGGTCACCGTCTGGGAGAGGCCAAGACGACCCCACACTCCAGGCCAGATGACTGAGTGTCCATGGTTGGAAATACAGGAGGAGGTTCCGGGTGTGACCTTCACGGAGCAGAACTCAGGGTACCTTAGGAATGTTCAGACAGAAGCATCCTGGGTGTATTGGTCTCGGGTTCAGAAAAGAGGGCTGTGGGACAAATTTAAGAGCCAAAACCAGACCCAAAGAGGGAAGTCTGCGTAGAAAACACCAACACGAGAGCCAGGTAGAGGATAAGGAGCCCACAGAGGAGACAGAGTGGCAGTGACCAAGAGGCACAGGGAGAGGCAGGAGTGAGACAGCACAGACAGCCGGGACGCAAGGCGTTGCGAGGAGGGGCCACTAGCACCGGATGCCGCAGGCTGTAGGGAGAAGGTGTGAGGGCACAGGCAGAGCTACGAGGAGCACAGTCCTCTGAGGAAATGCGACTGGCCAGGAGGAACACGGGGCCAAGGGCCTGTATTCCACAGAAAATGGGAGACGACGATGTATTTAAAGGCTGTGGAAGGGGCCGGAAAGAAAGGAGGTGATTGTGTGAATTCTCAGAGGGGACAGGCAGGACCGGGGAGGAGAGGAGTGCCCGAGCCCCAGGCCCTACAGGAAGGCACGTGTGGATGGAGCACATGTGACAGTTGCAAGGCTGGAGCTGACAGCCACAGTTTTCTCGTGGAGGTGGAGAGTGGTGTCTCTCGAAAGGGAGGGGGCTTGAGGAGAGAGGGATTGGTGGTGGGCGCAGGGATCTGAGGGAGGAGGTGTGTGTGCACGGTGGGGGTGTGGAAGAGAGGCAGGGGTGAGAACCCAACAGCTGGGAGCCGGAAGCCCGCGCTCCGGGTGATGTGAGTTCCTGCCTCATGAACCTTCCGGAGGGCCAGAAGGGACCTAGACTTCCTGTGGCGACAGGCTGGGAACAGGGCTCCTTAGTTTGGACTTTATGAGGATGATCCAAGCATGCTGGAGAACCAGGGAACCCCTCGGTCCCTTGTGCATCTATGGCGTCTTGGGGTGGAAGATCTGAAGCCCCAGATGGACCTCGGGCCTCACAGCCTCTCCAGAAAAGTGTCTCCACGTGTGCGTTTGATATGGTCGAGCTCCTTTGTGGAAGCCCTGGTTCCTATGTCCAGTGTTTGTCCCCGGCAGCTGTGGCTAGGCTAGCACCTGCGGTCACCTCCCTTAAAGTTGTCTCTTCCCAAGCCACAGAAATGAAAGTACAATAGTGGTCGGGGCCACGGCCCTCAAAATCTAGCCACGGACATGAAGGATTCTGCCTCAGTCTCTGCATCCGGCACTCAGTGTGGTCGGTGGCCCTGGCTCCCGGCTCTCATGACCTTCCAGTGACCCCGCGCATAGGGCTGAGAAGGACATGGTAACAGTTGTCAGAATGTAACAAGTAGAAGTGCCACCTGTGAAATTCTAGGTACATGAACTTGTGACCTCCCAGCCACCTGCAAGGTGAGTTAAGTTACTGCCACTTTTCAGATGAGGAACCCGAGGCTCAGGGAACAAGTTAAGTAACCTGTCCAAGGTCCCCAGGCAGTAACTGATAGGCCTGGGGTCTCAACCCCTGCCTCCCTAGCCCTGCCCTACCTCGGTAAATCCCCCGCCTCCTCTGAGAAGCCCTCCTTCCATTTTTGGTTGAGTGAGCAGGCAGAGAAGGACACAGGGCCAGGTCACTGGACTCGGACTCAGAAGATGGGCCGTGAAGTCCCAATTCCGTCACCCAACTGGTGGCCCTGGATACGTGTTGCCACGGGGAAACCAGGCCAGGCTGCCTGTCCCCACATCCACCCCATCTCCATCCGCACATTCTCCCTCCCCCGTGTTAGTCGGTGGCACTGCCTGGTCAGGGGGCACCGTGCAGAGCAGGACGCTGGGCACCTTAACAGTCGGTTCAGAGGCTAGTTATACTGCCAGTGAGGGCTCAGTGTCTCCCGAGTAGAAAGCCACCAGGCCTGTGTGAACCTGGCCCCACTACAGCAGCCAGGCCAGGTACCTGACCCCGCCCGGAGCCACCTCCTCTGGGCTTCCCCAGCCCAGCTTCACCCCCACCGCCATCACTCTCTCTCTCTCCTGTTCACAGGCCCCTCCACTGGCTCCAGTTCCGCGAGGTTCAGCCGGCGGCCCACCTGTCCCGACGCGTCTGTTGCTGGCAGCCTCCCCACACCCCCTGTCCCGAGACACCGGAAGAGCCACAGCCTGGGAAACAAGTGGGTGACTGAGCAAGCCCCCCCCACCGTGGGCTCCAGGGCTGCTGGGACTGCTTGGCTACTGGGGGCCGCCTTGTCCATCTGATGCGTGCTCTTGGTATCCCTGGCTGGCGGCCTCTCCTCAGGCTGGCACAGGCTCGGGGAGAGCCGGGGAGGGGCGGGGGAGCGGTCCCGGCTGCGGCAGCACGGCCTGTGTCCTGGTGACAGGGATCACTGGCTCAGGAACCAATGGAGGAGGCATACAGGGAAGTGCAGGGCAGCAATGGTTGGATTCCAGAAAGTTTGCCAAGCTTGGTTGGTGCCTCCCTTGCGGAAAGCTCCAGAGCCCAGTGGAGACCGTGACTGTCATCCAGAGCATCACTCAGTGTCTCGAGGCATCTGCCTGTGTTGGGGCTCAGAGTCTCTGCTTGCCCATGGCTTCAGAAAGCCTGCGGAGCAGTGAACCTGCCACTGGTTCACCCAGCCCTGTGGACTGACAGCTCGGGGACATGTATGGACCTCAGCGTGGCTGGGGGCAGCCATGCCCGTGTCCCCAGGGTATTGGGCACAGGCCCTCGAACCAGTTGGATCCCTCCTCCCTCAGTTCTTTCCTCCCTCCATCCCTCCCTTCCTTCCTTTCTTCCACCACCAAAACGCAAGCCTCAGCCAGCTCAGGCTGGCCCTGGAGTCACTTATAGGCTGGAGGGGAAAAGGGTTGCTGTCTGAGGGTTTAGCGCTTGCCCCGTGTTAGATACCCTGCTACATGCCTGCCAAGCATTATGTCACTGAGCCCCTGCAGGCCTCCGAGGTAGGGGCTGTATCATATACATCGTAAGATGAGTCCTATGAGGTTCAATGGGGCGAAGCACCTTGCAATGGTGAGTAAGGTTGGAACAAGGATTTGGACCAGACGTGTGACTCCAGAACCAGGCATGCTGCCCACAGGGCCACTCTGCCCCTTCACTCGTGTGGCGCCATGGTTCACAAGCACGATCCACTCACATGAGCCTTATAATCGTCCTGAGAAACAGGCAGGGCAAGTATCCATAGTCCCCATTTGACAGATGGAGAAACTGAGGCTCAGAGAAAGGATGTGACTTGCCCAAGGTCACGCCATGAGATAGGGCCGAGCCTGGACTTGCACCGTGGTTCTGGGTGGCCGCCTTTTTCCTCCGGCTGCACCATCTCAGCACCCCAGGGCAGGTATACTCACTGTGACTCCACAGATAAGGAGCTCTGCCTTCTTTCTTCCTTTCCGTTTTCCAGTATGATGTGTCAGTTGAGTGTAGTTGAGAGTAAAAGTGCGACATTTCCATCGGAGAAAGCGAGACACCTGCTGGACGACAGTGTCCTAGAGTCTCGCAGCCCCCGCAGGGGCCTCGCCCTCACCTCCTCCTCTGCCGTCACCAATGGACTCTCCCTAGGTAAGCGTCTCCGGCCTGCACATGACAGTGCGGTGTGTGCTCCGTGTCTGTCTCTGTCACTGTGCAGTGCCCGGTGGCCCCTCACCCTCTGCAGAAAGGGCTCCCCTACAGGAGTCGCCAGAGCCAGGAGGGCTTTGCTTCCCCATCTCCAGGGCTTCACAAAGTGACCTGGGTTTGTCCTCGTCCTGCCGGTAGCCCTGAGCGCGGCAGGCAGGTGGAAGGAAGCCGGACGCACACCCGAGACCCGCTGTCATTGGTTGGCAACTGCGAGAGCCTGGCCGCGGCCCCAGCGGGGCTTCTGTCCTGGGGGAGCCACAAGGCCCAGCGTGCAGAGCCAAGCGGGGGGGAGCTGCCGGGGACAGCAGCTGGGTGGGCCACCGGGTTCTCTCACTCGTGTACTTGTCTTCACACTGAGAAGCCAGAGTTAGGGAGGATGAAAAATTGATCTTCGGGGATAAAATTGCATGTCTGAGCTTCAGCCAGAAATGGTACTTATGTCAGCGGAAGGAACAGAGACAGAACTGCCGAGGCTGGGGTGGAGAGAGGTTGGAGGCAGAGCTGAGGACACTGTTGAGCTCTGGTCACAGGCCTGTCACCCTGCGGTGCCCAGGTCACCTGTCATTACTACCATCAGACAAGTACTCTCACTGGCTGTGTCCTTTCAGTGTGCCTGTGCTTCCGTAGTCTGTGTGTCTGCGTGTCTGTCTGGGAGCCCTCCCAGGGCTGGGGGTGGCTTAGTTGCCGGGCTGGGGGTTTGATCCGGTGTGGTCTACAGGGTGGGGGGCCCATGAGCACTGGGAGGAAGGGGGAGGAAGGGGAAGGGCGGGAATCACCTGTCACACGTCCCAGTCTCTGAGGCAGTGTCCCTACAGGGGCAGTCATCTCCCACCCCCCGGAAGGGCTGTGACAACCAAAGTCGGCACCTGCCTTCTCACCTGGGGGGAAGTTATCCTAATTGGACCCAGTCAGGGCTTTACAACAGCTTAGGACAGTGCAGGCTGTGGTTCCTAGGTGTCAGTGTGTTGGGGAGAATTCTGGAGTCAGTATGTTCAGGAAAGGCTGGGCTGCACCAGGTAAGCAGATCCGTTCTGAGAGACTAGAGTATGCTGATGAGCATTATGGATCTCTCCAGAAAGGCAGTAGAGTCTGCAGGTCCCCACAGCCCGGTCGTGGAACCCTTTCCTCGGAACGTCCTGGAATGGGATGGGGGTGAAGTTCTGAGGAACCATTTTGGGAAGTGCCAGACCCAGAGCATTCAGCTGGGCAGCTGAGTTTTCCATCCAGGAAAACTTTCTGAGCTGTGCCTGTAACCCCCAGGCCTTGCTATTCCTGAGACAGAAAAGGGACTCAGGCACAGCGCTGTCCGGTATCCAGGCAGATCACCAGGAGGTTGGTCCTCAGCCCCTCTTCTTGGGAAACTCAGATATCTTTCTGTCTGGAGCCGAAAGCCCCGGGAGTGAACTGCGATGTGCGCATGTGCCCTGTCTGGAGACCTTTCCACCCGGTGACTCCCAAGGGGCCCGAGACCTCCTCCCTCCTCCTTTCCAGCTGGCCCGCCTTAGTGCCAGCAGGCAGCCCAGGCAGAGAGCCGAGCCGAGGCACCTCCGGGTCCTGAGAGAGCGCACAGAGGCACTCGGCAGTGTGCAGTGACAGGTGTCCTTGTGGCTGGAGCCGGGCCTTGGAGAGCCGGTGTCCCGGTCCACCCCAGAGGAGCAGCCTGGGGGAGGTGGAGCCCATCTCTTGTGTATGCTGGCCAGGAGGCGAAGGGGCGCTCCCTGGAGGCTTCTGTCTAATGCCAGGCAGCTTCTCTGTGACCATTTGGGAGGAAGGAGGTGCTCATTTGGCCCCTGTCCTCACTAGGTGAGGCTTGTCCTAGCACTGGTGTCACTTGGGCCAGGAGGGAGGCGGTGATGGGGCCAGGCCAGGCCAACACAGAGGCCGAGGGACACAGAGCCTGGGGGGCCAGCGGGCAGGTAGCTGCCGCCTTCAGCGGGGCAGAGGGAAGGGAGTGGAGGGCCTACCGGGAACGGCGGGAGGGGCTGGTTCTTTGACGCTCCCAGGAGAGGGCGTCAGAAATAGCAGCAAAGCCCCAAGTCATACGGAGGCCCACAGGGTCAGAAAGCTGTTCGTCTGGCACTTCTGTGGAGCTCAGGGGGCCTGGGCCCACTGACCCAGGAGAACAGACTCCTCCGGGGTTGGCCGCTCTTCCACGAGGCCGCCATGCTCATCGATCTGTGTTCCTTTTCCAGGCAGTAGTGAGAGCTCAGAGTTTAGTGAAGAGATGTCTTCAGGGCTGGAAAGGTGAGTGTGGCCTCAGCTCGGCCTCCCTCCCAGGGTGGCGCTCAGGGCTCCGGGCAGGGACCGGCCCCCACCCCCACCGCCCCTCACTGGCCGCTCCTCGGGTCAGCTCGGGGCCCGGGGGCAGGCCCCCTCGGCGTGGGGGGTAGAAGAGCAGGATGGGCAGGGGGCGGGGGTCCCGGCCCCATGCTCTGAGCAGCCCCACTCATCTTCCGGTCCAGAGCTAGCCCAGGCGCCTGAGGCCAGTAGCTCTTCCTCAGGCCGAACTGCAGAGGAGAACCTGCGAGCAGATTTGGTCTGAAATGTGGGTTCTTAAAACCAGACTCCTGAGATGGGCCTGGTGTGGAGATGGGCCCGTGGCTCCGCCTGGTGGGGTCTGAGAGTGTTACACCCGCAAGGCCTCGGCTTTGGGCTGACACCCGCCCCGCTGGGCACTGGTGACAGCGAGTGGATCCCAGCCCCGGGTTTGGCTCCCTGTGGTGAGCCCTTCTGCCCCGGGAGTGGGGCCTCCTGCTTGGGAAGCCACTCACCCCACACGCTGATGCTTTCTCTGCCGGGCACCAGGGGGGCCCCGGGAAGACAGAGGTCCTGAGCGGGGAGCTCCCACAGCGGCGGCTCCGCCGGAAGTGAGGGGCGTCGTGGTGACTGGAGGTCTGAGGGGATGGCAGGGAGAAATCCACTGACACCGAATGCTACAGAGAGGCAGGTCCGCACCGTCCTTCACAGTAGCCCCTCCACCAGCGTGCGGGGGCCCGTGCGCACAGAGGGACACACACACGCCCACACTTATACACACAGTCTCCCACACGCGTGCGCACACACGTGCATCCATACACGTGCTCTCGCATGTGTGGGTGTACGTACACATGTACGGTCACACACAGCTCACACACACACACACACACACACCTCACACGCTCCTCACTCCTCATTCCTCCGGGGGGTGCTGACGCCTCCTGTCTCACCGGCCCCCACAATCATAAAACGGCCAGAGAGGAGGAGGTGAACCCACCCAGCGAGTCCTCACAGGGCAGAGGGACGTAAGTGATAAGCCAGGAGTGACTTCCGTTGAGCATTCCCTGTGGGTCAGACGCTGTCTCGGCCCCACCGAATCCTCAAGCACTTTGCACGGTGGTTATCCGTAGTGTCCCCGTTTTACACCTGTGGCCAGTAAGGCTCAGGGAGGTGAAGTGACTTGTCCTGCTTCCCGCTCCTCTGGTAGGGCAGAGCCGGCCCAGGTCCGCATCCTCCTGACCACCGAGCCCACCTCTTCACTGCTATGCTCCCGGCCTGGTCCAGAGGGCCACTGTGACAGCTACAGGCACTGGCCCCACGTCAGTCAGTCGGTTGGTCGGTCCGTCCGTCCTTGGGAAACCCTGGACGGAAGGCCACGAGCCCTCGGAACCTGCCCCCTCTGCCCTTGCTGCGGGACCTCTGGAGGGATGTTTGCTCTGTTCTTGCTTGGGTCGCTCGGGCAAATGGTCCCCACTGCCCTCGCCCTGAGGCCGGCCCAGCAGTGGAGATGAGAACCAGACAGGGTCTAGGGCAGACTCCACGTCTGATGAGCAAAATTTTGGCTTTTGTCAACATCAGTCAGGGGACTCCTAGGGAGACCCTGAGGAAGGGGGCTTACAGGCAAGCCAGTGTCCCCTGGCCACAGGCCAGCGAGGGGACACCGAGTGGGGAATGCAGTCATGGTGCCAGGATCCTGAATATCATCCAGACTTGAACTTATTCACTGGTTCGTTCATTCCCTCATTCACTCACTCATTCATTCATTGAGTAGCTGTTTATTAAGCCACTGCATCCTGCCAGGCACCCTGCTAGTCACTGAGGGCAGCAGGTGTGGATCCTAAGGAGCACCCATGACCCAGACTGGAGCCACCAGGAGGGAAGACAGTGAGAGAATTCCTGCCCCCGGGAGAGGATGCTGTACTTAATCAGTAGTGAACCCTGTAAGGCGCAGCATTTCTCTTTTTTCTCTTTCACTTAGAATTTGGCATTCAATTTCCCATCCATCATAATGTTCGTAGTAGGTGCTTGGGACGCAGGACCTCCAGCAAGCGCCGGTCTCCCAGCTGGCTCAGCCAGGCAGATGCCCAGGCCTGGGAGCCCGCAGGGAGAACGTCCTGTTTCTCATTCTCTGGGGACCCAGCTCTGGGATCCTAGCCCGATGAGGAGACAGGAGACCACTTGCCTTGGAAGGTGCCTGTGGGGCTGGGATGAGCCCTCCAGCGTGAGACCCACGCTGCGCCCTGGCCTCCACCTCCTGTGGCCTGGCCTCCAGTCTGCTTTTCCATCCTGCACTAGCCTCTTTCCACGTCCACCGGAAAGAACCCGCTCCCCCAAATGCACGCGAGCATTTTAGACTTTGGTCAAGACCCGGATGGGAGAGCTGGAGGGGAGAGTCTGTCTCACGCTCTTTGAAAATCTTCATCAAACGCCACTCTTTTCCACACAGTTCAGTGGCCACAGTTCACTTTGCCACCGGGCCTCCCTCCTTCCTAACCTTCACCCACACCATGCTCAGCCCCACTGGGTCCTCCCTTCACAGTTGACGATTTTAGATGAAGTTTTTTAAAAGAGGAACAAATTGGGTGATGGAGGTACGTGTACGTACAAAAACACGTAATGTCCCTCATCTTGGTTCTCTCTGAGTCCTAGGGTCATCGAATGAATTTCTTTCCTTCATTTTTTCCCTCTCCAGATCTGCCACAGTGGGCACATGCCTTTTTTACACCCTGAAAAAAAACTAACATTTAACTTTTTTTAAAAAAAAAGATATAATCAGAAACATTTACTGATTCGTTTTGAAGAGGTAACATGTGAAAAGTATGGCACAAAGTCATCGCGAACCCCTCGGCCATCTGTCTTCTCTAGTCCCACATTGGCAGTGTGTGGAAAGGGTGCTCTCGCGTGAGAGGCGGGCCAGATGTTTTTTGAGTTTGAGTTGCCGTACTTTGATGCTTTTATGAGTTTCACTCAGTGTGTCCCTCTTGCCACAGGGGGTGGAAAGACGAGGAGGCAGAGGGGTCCTTGGGGGTCATAAGAGGAGAGTGTGACAGCCTCTCGGGGGCAGAGCTGTTTCTCCTTCCCAGGGAGGTGATGGATAGAGGGGAGCTAGTCAGAGCTCAGAGTCCAGCGGGGTGACCCAAGGCAGACTGCGGGGTCAGGGGTGGTTTCCAGTGGAGGCGATGGTTAAGCAGAAGCCCGAGAACTTTGGTGAAGAGGACCACAGTGGGCCCTCAAGAGGGGTGGTGGGATCTGAGGAGGCTGCGAGGCCTGACTCATGTGCCAGGATGAGAAAGGAGGTGGCCCAGGGACGCTTGGTATGGCTCTTAAGAGTCACTGCGGGAGAGGTGGGCTCCGTGATGCATCCTGGTCTCTGAAGTTCTTAGCGTACCTCTGCATTGAAAGATCATGATCTGGCTTCCAGACACTACCAGCAGCGCCGGGAGGGGCCTGAGATCAGGACTGCTTGCTCTCAGTGACCTTGGGCATGGCTCTCAACCTCTGGGCCTGAGGAGCCTCAGCTCTACAGCGAGGATACTCACAGGAAATACTTAGCACACAGGTGGAGTTGCTATGTTTGGGAACTTACTTGGATGCTTTTATGAGTTTCCTTCAGTCTGTCCCTCTTGCCAGCGAGCCAGTGATCCGGGGGTCCAAGACTGGATGTCACGGGTGAAGAGGAGAGTCCCCAAATGGCGGTTCAGTCATCATGGGATGGATGAACTGCAATGAAGACGAGTGTCCACCAGCCCTGGTTGGCCTCCAGGGTGACACTGAACTGTGGGGAGGACCCCTTTAAGAGGGTGCTGCAGACGGTTGGCCCCGCAAGTGCTCCAGGGTGTCGAAGAGGTTAGGTGACGCAGTTTTTCCCTGCGTGAGGTTTACTTGTTCTTTTTAGCTGGTGGAATCTTCCAGCATCCTTAGGGAGACCCCAGGAAAGTAGGGTCATGGCAGCAGATTCCTAAGTCTGCCACCCCCAAACCAGTTTTTAAAGACACCCCATTCCCCTCCTGAGAAGATCAAAGGGCTCTGGCAGATTTTGCCAAGGTACAGAGGTGCCTCTTGAGCCCCAAACTGCGGCGTTTTGAGACAGGGAGGCAGTCCTGGAGGTGAGGGGTGCCTTTAACTGAAGTGCAACACGAGAGTGGCTGTTCACAGGGTGACTTTCACAGAGGGCCTCACTGCTTCCTCTCACCCCCGTGGCTGAGGCCCAGGAATCCTCCAGGCCCGTGTCCCTCACCCACCCACCCCGTGGTCTGCTTCCCCCAGCCCCCATCTGTCTTGTTCTGTACCCCCATTCCGCTGCTCTGCCTCCTGGGGCAACCCAGTGGGACGATGTCCCAAGCTTCTGATTTCGGTTTCCCCCCAAAGATGACATCTCTTGCCTCACTTTCAGCAGCAGACACTGAAGTCTGGAAAATGAGGCTCCACCCAGGAGCTCAGACCCCTTGGAGAGAGAACGGCTGGCAGTGGTCCCTGGGCCTTTGGCTTGACCTCGTCCTGGGGCCCTGGCAGATGAGGGCCGGGCCGTGCCCACTAGCTGCTGTGGCTTCCCAGGTAGCTGAGAACTTTCAGCCCACGACCTCTCTGCCCGGTACCTACAACCCCTCAGACTCAGGTCCTAGAAAATGGGAGGACTCTCCGTCTTGTATCAATCCGTCTCCGTGCACAGCTGCCACAGTCCCCTCTCTCCCCGCAGACCGATTTCTAGACTTTTCAGCTCACAGAGGGGAAGACGGACACCTCACAGCTCCCAGGTTTACACGTTATACCTTCATCCAGCCACAGAGCCTGACTTTCCGTGTCTCAAATCTGGTTCTGAGTTGTCATGAGAGAAAATCTGATTGGCCTGGCTTGGGTCAAGTGTTGTTTTATCCTCTCAGTACGAGTAGATAAACATGCAGTATGGATATGGCTCCTAGGGACCCACTCAGATCAGGGACATTGCCCAGAGAAGAGTGAGTGAGTGAGTGAGTGAGTGACTCATAGGCAGTAAAAGGCCTTTAGCAAGTACGGCTAGAAGGGATGTCCTAGGGCCCAGCAGAACGCAGACTGGCGGCTTCCTCTCTGCAGATGAGGGTGGATCCTCAGCAAGAGGTTGGGATCGAGCTCTGGCCTAAGGGGATGGCTTCCCGTTAAGGGTTCGCTGGTGCGGGTGGACACTGTTGATGAACAGCATCTCCTGGGCCCTTCCATAGGCAGATGCCTGCCTCAAGGGGCTCTGCGCGCTTGGGGCAGAACAATGGGTGGAGAAGCCTACTTCTGCTAAGATAAGATTACTGAGGCCCCAGTGTAATTATGATCCAGGACTTCTCCCGTTCCCCAACCTCCTAAACCAGCTTTAGGACATTTAATCCCCACGATACCACCTAATGTGTACCTGGAAAACTAGTGCGGAGGAGAGGCCTTTCAGACCTGCCTTGGCTAATCTGAATTCTCATGATGCTGTTGCCCCAAGTGGGACCCTGGTTGCTTCTACCTCAATAGCACTACCCGCTCTCCCTCTTCCTAGTGCTGTGACCTTGGGCAAGTTACTCCATCTCTCCAAGCCTCAGATTCCTCATCTATAAGGTGGGGAGAAGAAGAGTGCTGCCTAACAGTGTTCCTAATTGTTAGGACAGAAAAATCACAGTGTGATTAGACAAGATAAGGAACAAATACTGCTTAGCACTTAGCACATTGCCTAGCACCCATCACTCCCATCATCTCCATCACCCCCACCATCCCCATCACCCCCATCACTCCCATCATCACCCCCACCATCCCCATCACCCCGATCATCTCCATCACCCCCACCATCCCCATCACCCCGATAATCTCCATCACCCCCACCATCCCCATCACCTCCATCACTCCCATCATCTCCATCACCTCCACCATCCTCATCACCCTGATGATCTCCATCACCCCCACCATCCCCATCACCCCGATCATCTCCATCACCCCCACCATCCCCATCACCCCCACCATCCCCATCACCCTGATCATCTCCATCATCCCTACCATCCCCAATCACCCCCACCGTCCCCATCACCCCGATCATCTCCATGATCCCCACCATCCCCATCACCCCCATCACTCCCATCATCTCCATCACCCCCACCATCCTCATCACCCTGATCATCTCCATCACCCCCACCATCCCCATCACCCCGATCACCCCCACCATCCCCATCACTCCGATCATCTCCATCATCCCCACCATCCCCATCACCCCCATCATCCCATCATTCCACCATCTCCATCATCCTCATAAGCCCATCCTTATTATCACCATCATCCTTATCACTATCATCATCATCATCATCATCATCATCATCATCATCATCATCTTGCATACCACTTGGGACTGAAGTGTTTTATTTGGTTGTCATCCTACATCTTCCCCAGACCAGACTTCCCGTGAGTAGGGTTGCTTCCTGCATCCCTCCTCCCCACCACTACCCAAGATCCACCCCTCAGAGGAGACTGTAAAATGGCTTTCCTGGAATACATTCCATTTAGCCACATTCTGCTCCAGCATCATGCCAGGAAAGTTGTCTGTGGTTCTGGAGTGGGAGCCATGTCAGTCCAAGAAACTCCCTGATTTCTGAGCTCACCAGATACAATGCTCATTCATTCTGCATTTCTGTCCCTGAACATTCAAAATAACAAATCTTCGCAAAGCAGGGCAGTGATCAGATTGGTTCCAATGGCTGAAGACCCTAGCTCCTCCGTGCTGATTTTAGCCCGCCTGGGCCTGACCAGAATCACCCAACCATCACAACCCCCTCTCCAGCGTACGGGGCTCATCTTGGGAGGAAGGGTGGCCACCACAACCCTAACTATTCTAAAAGCTGGCCTTGAAGAAAATTCACCATTACACTGCCCTTCAAGGCCAGGGTCACTCCCCCAAGCTCCAGGGAAGCAGACTCTGACTTCCCCCACTTGGAGGAGCTTGACTGACATAAGCTGTCTACTCATACCAGAAAGCCAGACTCCCTTTGTTAATATTTGCGTCTCCATCCCTAAATCCCTAATGACAGGCCAGTGGGGTGGGATGAGTGGCTTCACTTCCTTGAGCCTCAGGTTCCTCACTTGAGTCACGGTGGGAATAGCGCCCTTCACAGAGTTGGGAGGAGCGGCGTGTCTCGTGGTAAGCAGTTGCCCTTCCGTGCCCGTCAGCCAAAACCACCAGAAGCTTACTCCAGTGCGGAGACCAAGGGACGAGGGGCCTGGGAAGGGTCCTACCCAAGGAGATCTAGGGCCTAAGACTGTTGTGGCCGTCCAGTCTCATGGACACCGACAAAGCCCGATCAGTGTGAGCTGTGGCAGAGACCTACATGGAGGGGTACCTCTGGGAGAGCACCCAGAAGCCACCCACATGGTGCCAGTTCCACACGCAGAGCCAGTGCCTGTGGCAGAGCCCCGACACGTGACATCTGGGCCTCCCTGTGACCCTGAAGGGTGTGGGAAGAGCTTGGGCTATACAACCAGACAGAACAGGGTCCGGTCCTGGTTTATTAGGCTCAGGCCTCGGTCAAGTGTCTTCACATCATTGAGCCTCAGTTTCCCTATTCTGGGGAAGATAATGTGCTTAACTTAAACAAAGCTCCAGTGAGATGGTGAGTGTAACAGCCTTGCACATATGAGCCCCCCACTCACCAGTGATCTCCGTGCCCCCACACTCCCCCACCAGTCCAGTGCACCAGGGGGCACCCCGCGCCCTTAGAAAGAATGTGAAGAGAGGTTGCTTACAGGCCTAGGCTGGTTGGAAGATGTTGGTTTAAGGGTCTCCATCAACAAGCGTCAGTCCTGCAGACATCTATTGAGTGTGCAGCCATGGACAGTCTCAGAAAGGAGAGCACGACAGAGGGAGGGTAGCAGTGGCAGCCACACCCCCCTGTTGGTGGAACTGCCAGTCACTGGGGACAGCCTGCTGTCATCACACATTTTCTTCGGGTACCAGGGCAAAAAGACCCACAAGATGAAAGGTGGAGAAGAAGAGGCCAGAGGACCCAGCTCTGGAAAGGGAGGCTCCATCTCCAACTCCAGACAGGTGGTGGTTCAGAGCAGGGTTCCAGATCAAGCGAGGAGACGTCTTCCTGGCACAAGGAATGTCATCGCAGAAAGGTTCACTGTCACACTCTGCCCCAATTCATAAGAAATCTCTGGTGGTGGCTGCGGAGGAAAGCAACCCTGGAGGCAGCCCATAGCGAGCCCTCCCAGCAGTCCGCTTAAGCACGGGGTGGTAACATGTCACGGTGCCACACCCAGCTGTGAGGTACGCAGTAGTGTTCCCAGTAACGGTGAAAGGACTGAAGCTTTTCATAAGTGGGAGCAGATTCATCATGACCTGTAATGTCGCTCACTCACTGCATTGCAAGCCTCTTTCTGAATGGAAGAGAGGGAGGAAACCGTCGGTCTGTGGGCTGGGAGTTGGGCATGCCAGGGCCTCTTCTGTGCCACAGTTCATGGCGGGGGCAGGGGCGGGGTCAGCCTCTGACCATCATCTGTCACCAAGGGGTGGTGGGGAAAGGCTGAGATCCATTGCATTTGAGGACTTGAGGGGCCAAGCACATGCTGTGGCTCTTTACCTCCTGAAGAGGAGTAGCTGTTGGGCAGAAGGAGCAGGGTCCCAGAGCAGTTGGCCTAGAAGGCCTCAGACTCCCACGAGCCCTGAACTTGGGCCTCTCTGCACAGCAGACCCAAGATGCTCCTCAAGAACAGGTCCTTCTCAAGCAGAGGATGGAGGGGCAGTGAACAGCGCCACCCTCTCTTGGAGGAACCGGAGCTCACTGATGGTATGACGCACCTGCTGGAGTGAATGATGATGTCCCACGCCACCCCCAGGTGTCCAGAGCTGCGGGGCAGCACGCGGCAACCGAGGATGGGCAGTAGAGAATAGAATATTTGAAAAGGAAGTCTCCACCCCTGACTATAAATTGGGTTACATCATTGTTTAGCCAATGGGCAAGGAATGCTACAGCCCAGGGAGAGACCATGCTGCAGGGGTGAGAAGGCTGAGGACCAAGTGGACACAAGAAGTCATTCTGCTGAAGGAGGAAAAGACGAAGAGAAGAAAAATGGAAGCCTCCCCCCAAATAGGTTAAGCTCCCTGCTTACTCTGGAAACTGCGCCTTCCTCTGCAAGGGCTCCCTGCTGGGGACTCCAGGAGAGAGAGGAGCTGAGAAGCCAGAGGGGTAGCCCATGGAGAGATTCCAGGCCCTCCCCCCCAGGCCCAACGTGCAAGACTGCCCACAATTCTGTCGCTGTGTGCGCCCTTTTTGCTGGATTAGCCATGGAACATTTGGGCTTTCCTGCTTTTTTCTGTTAAATATGTCAGCTTCACATTGGGTAAGTGGGTGTGCCCTGATTTTAGTCACCCCCTGCCACTGGAAGAGGGGTGAACATTTAATTAGTTAAGGAAAGAATCACCTGGAGCCTTGGGAACTGGCCCTGACGGAGGCTCTAGGGGCTCCAGATGTGCCCCAGATGTGCCTGTAGCATGACGGAGGAGGTGTGGGAAGAGTTGGGGTTGAAGCTTCCCAAGCTAATGACCGCAGGGTGCGAGATACCCTCGCTTCCTCAGAGTATCTGGTTGTTCCGGGCTGTTGCTAAAAGTCCACCCTTTTCCTCTGAAGCAGGGGACGTCTCTATGCCACCCTGGGGCCCAACTGGCGCGTTCCAGTTCGGAATTCTCCCCGGACCCGGAGCTGCGTGTACAGGTATTCGTTGATTCGTGTGTTCAGTTATTTGACGAGCAGCTCCAGGCTGCTCGTTGGAGGCCACACACTGTGCTAGAGGTTGCTCATGGGACAGACGTGGCCTCTGCCTTGGCCCGGGAGGCCGCTGCCACAGGAGAAACAGGCCTAACGGATAATCCCGGATGACTGATGGTCCCAGAGTGGAGGTGGGATGGAGCAAGGAAGGGCTCTCTGGAGAAACGACTGGAAGACTGATAGGAATTAAGCAAATACAGGGAGGGGAGGTGTAGGGATAATGAGTGCCCCAAGCCGAAGCAAATGAAGGAGAGTCAGTGTTGTCAGAAATGAGAGGGGGAGGGGCGGAGATGAGGTTGGAGAGGTGGGGCCAAGCAGGGTTGGGGGGAGGTGACAGACTGTGGCAAGACCAGGTCATCCTGGCCAGAGGCATGGAGAGCTGGAGAGGGTGCAGGAGGAAGGCAGGAGGGGCCACAGGGAGGCCGGGGCAGAGCATTGGGCAGTTGTCCAAAGGAAGAGCCAAGTTGGCCTAAGGTGGGGGGGGGCGGGGGGCGGGCAGGGTGACTGAGAGGGGTAGTCAGGCATATGTAGGACTTGGGATCCGGGCATCCTTGGGATTCAGTAGGTTGCAGGGGTGGAGGGGTAAGTGGAGAAACACCCCAGGTCCCTGGTTCAAGCCGCCAGGTGGACGGCGGTGCCATTCACACGCACGTGGAGAAAAAGCAGCTTGAGGAAAGGCGCCAAGTTGAGGGAGATGCCCATGGGAGGCGCCTGCCCAGTGAGTGAAGCCACTACCCGCTACCCAATGTGTGAAGCCCAGGGCACAGGTCCTGGCCAGAGCTGCACTTGGCAGCCTTCACCTGTAGGTGGCGCCTGAAACCCTGCGGCCCTGGGGGAGAAGGGAGCCCTGAGGCAAAGGTGCAGGGCTGGTCAGCTGTCCTCCTCCCCGCTCCTCACTCCACCCCCACCTCCCCCACTGCTCCTCCAGGCTCCTGCCCACACAAGGAGGGGCTGCATAGGCCCCAGACAAAGGTGGGAGCACAGGGGCAAGGCAGGAGGAAGCCACCGCAGAGCTCAGGACAGGGTGGCGGGTGCTGCTGGGGCCTGGGTTAGAGGGAGCTCGGTCACCAAGCCTCGGGCCTTGCAGGCTCAGAAAGACGAGGGAGGTGAAAGTTTGCGGCTGTGGCTGCCCTGGCCCCTCTTCCTTCAAGCTGCAAGGCCTCAGGGGCCCCTCCCTGGCCTTTTCTCGACAGCATTGAGTTCCTGGCCTGGCGCAGGATCAGGGACTCTGCAGTGGGGACCTGGGAGGGAGAGGGTGCGGCGTCTGACTGGTGGTCTCCCCTCAGCCCCACGGGCCCGTGCATCTGTACGCTGGGGAGCTCAGCCGCCGTGCCCACCATGGAGGGTCCTCTGAGGAGGAAAACTCTGCTCAAGGAAGGACGGAAGCCCGCGGTAAGTGCAGACAGCCCTCCATCCGGAGGCGGCCGGGGCATCAGTGAGGGCCCTGGGCTCCAGCCCTGGCTGTGCCACTGAGTGGGCAAGGGCCTCAATTCCCATATCTGTAAATTGGGATAAAATAGTGTCTGTGTCCTAGAGGATTCGGCAAGAAGGTCACATGCATGGCCGTGCACACAGTGAGCGTGCGGTGAGCCAGGGCTGTGATGAGGGCAAGTGGAAGCTGGCAGAGCCCTGGAGTTAGGTTGGTACTGCCCTCGAGAGGGTCAGCACAGCATTGGCATTCCATCTCAGCCAGAGCACCCCAGTGCGGGTATCATGGTTCTGCTGGGCGATGGCTGAGCATGTCTGGGTTTTTTTTTTTTTTAATTTTTTTTTTTAACGTTTATTTATTTTTGAGACAGAGACACAGCATGAACGGGGGAGGGGCAGAGAGAGAGGGAGACACAGAATCGGAAGCAGGCTCCAGGTTCTGAGCCATCAGCCCAGAGCCTGACGCGGGGCTCGAACTCGCGGACCGCGAGATCGTGACCTGAGCTGAAGTCGGACGCTTAACCGACTGAGCCACCCAGGCGCCCCGCATGTCTGGGTTTTAAAAATGTTTTTCCCTGGAGCGCCTGGGTGGCTCTATCAGTTAAGCGTCCGACTTCGGCTCAGGTCATGATCTCACAGTTCTGAGTTTGAGCCCCCACATCGTGTTCTCTGCTGTCAGCGTGGAGTCCGCTTCAGACCCTCTGTCTCCCTCTCTCTGCCCCTCCCCCCTTCAAAAGTAAATAAACATTTAAAAAAATAAATAAAAAATTTTTTTAAGTAAAAAATAAAAATATTTTTCCCCAGGATATTCTTGGGCCCAAGTTACCTCAATACGTAGGAATTAAGCCTTGGCTCTTAACAAGCCTTAAGCTAGGAAACGAAAGGCTCTCTGAGTAAAGGAGCCAGAGAGGGGAGGTAGGGCTTGGGGCTGAGGAGTTCGGAGGCACGGATGAGGAGGGTCTCCCTCCTCTAGGCCCTGGGTAGAAGTGACATTAGTGGGTGAGTGGCCAGGGAAGAGGTGAGGAGGTGAGGCCAGCACTGGCATTGGCTTGAGGCGGGGGGGGGGGGGGGGGGGGGGGGGGGGAGGGGAGCACCCTTCCACCCACGGGGCTGGGTCTGTAATCAGACAGGGAGGGGGGACTTCCCCACTACTTGCTGGGGTGTCACTCTGCCTCCCCTTCCTCTGTAGCTTTCCTCGTGGACCAGGTACTGGGTCATCCTCTCGGGATCCACCCTCCTGTACTACGGAGCCAAGTCCTTGCGGGGCACGGACAGAAAACACGTAAGTCCCATGAAAGGACTTTCCATGCTGGGACTTCGTGTAGTATGACCTGCAGAGGAGGGGCGGAGGGAGGCAGGGGAGGTGGCAGGGGTGGGAAGGAACCTCGCCGGGCCCCCCAGCCTTCCTGGGGGAGACGATGCGGGGGAATGGAGGGCGTGGGCCTCCTGGTTACGCTGTTGTTCTTCCCCAGTATAAATCCACACCCGGCAAAAAGGTCTCCGTTGTGGGCTGGATGGTGCAGCTTCCTGATGACCCCGAGCACCCCGATATCTTCCAGCTGAATAACCCTGACAAAGGTAGGCAGCGGGCCCGGCGCCGGGTGCCCACCATTTCTCCCTACCCTGTTTTCCTCTCCTCCTAAATGTACATTTTGAAACAGTAGGAACTTTGGGGGCTGCTGCCTTCCCTTTGCTTTAGGTTGTGATCAGAGGGTCCCCTCACTAGTCCATGAAAAAACTGCTTAGATCGCGGTCAGTGTGTTCAGTGAGCAGTGGGCATGGCATGTGGCTCCAGGAACCATTTTGTGGCCTCACCTGTGGCTACTGGGGCCCGTCACCTTTGGAGCTGTGGCCTCGGGGTCTTGGAATAAATATTATAACCCTGCATGAGGCAGGGACCACGTGGCTGGGAGGGTCTCAGGTCTTGGGAGATTTCAGGGATGCCCCTGACATCACCTGTGCTGTGAGACTCTCACAATATCCTAGTCCAAGGCCAAATCTGAGAAGAGCCTTTTTACAAAAGCCCCAGCTTTACCTTGTCTGGCCATCTTCCATTTCCCTCCTGGTTCCACCCCTCCTCCATGACCATGTCGGGTAGAAGGAGAGGTTCTGGGCACCATCTCGTCCAGGAGCGCTGCCTGCACTGGACATTCAGAATAGGCCACGCTCTGAAGGAAACGGAAATCAGAACCACAATGAGATATCACCTCACAGCAGTCAAATGGCTAAAATAAAAAAGACAAGAAATAACCAGTATTGGCAAGGATGTGGAGAAAAGGGAACATTTGTGCACTGCTGATGGGAATGTGAAAGGGTACAGCCACTGTGGAAAACAGTATGGAGGTTCCTCAAAAAATTAAAAATAGAAATACATATGATCCAATAATTCCATTGCTGGGTATTTACCCAAAGAAAATGAAGACACTAATTCAAAAAGAAATTCACCCCTATGTTTAAAGTTTATTGCATTATTTACAATAGCCAAGATATGGAAGCAACCTAAGTGTCCTTTGGTAGATGAATGGATAAAGAAGGTGTCTTACACACACACACACACACACACACACACACACACACACACACACACACCAGAAAAATATTATGCAGCCATAAAAAAGGATGAGATCATGCCATTTGTGACAACATGGATGGACCGAAAGAGTATTATGCTAAGTGAAATAAATCAGACTGAGAAAGACAAATACTATATGATTTCACTCATATGTGGAATCTAGAAGAAAAAAAGCAGAATCAGACTTATAAATACAGAGGATGAACTGATGGGTGCCAGAGGGGAGAGAGGGGTAAGGGGTTGTCAAAATGGGTGAAGGGGAGTGGGAGACACAGGCTTCCAGTTACGGAATGAATGAGTCACAGGAATAAAAGGCACAACATAAGGAATATAGTCGATGATATTTTAATAGTGTTGTGTGGTGATAGCTAATAACTACACTGTGGTGAGCACAGCATAATGTATAAACTCGTTGAAGCGCTTTGTTGTACAGCTTAAACTAATGTACCATTTTGTGTCAACTATACTCAAAAAAAAAAACAAAAACAAAACAAAAAAACCAGAATGGGCCATGCTAATCTTCCTGGTGGTGCACGTCACATGACAAAACCCTGAAATGCCTGGGTGTTGGGTTCTAGCCAGGCAAAGTCGCTGGGATTATAAAGTCTCCGAGCATCTTCACATCCTCACAGGAATGTTCTAGTGCAAAGTTCGTGTACTTAAAAAGCACCTGAGGATCTTGTTAAAATTCAGATTTGGATTCAGCGGATCTGGGGTGGAGGCCAAGCTTCTGTATATCTAACAAGCTCCCAGGTAACAGCTGCTGCAGGAGACAGACCACCCCGTGACTGGCAGGGTTCTAATGTCATTAGCTGGGCAGTAAAGGAGCACCAACCTCAAGGGGCCCAGGGGGCGGAGGAGAGAGGAGCCAAGTTCTCTGCTCCAGGTCTGAGCAACTGAATCCACACACAGTTAGACACACATCAGAGGGCATCCCAGGCTGGTTACCACGGGAATTTCTTCCTCAAGGCTCTGGGCCTGGATTAGAAGAGGTTTCTTGAGGAAGTAAAGGCTGTGTGCCTACATGAGCCTGACTTAAGGACCATATGGCCACAGGGACCACAGGCCACTCTTGGGCCTTAGCCCCCAGGAAAGCACTGTCCCCAAGCAGAGGGCAGTATGACACAGAGGGTGGCCAGGGTCTGTGGATAAATCCAAAGGATCTGTGAACTTGAGTGGGGAAAAAATTACATCTTGGTTTTCTGTGGCCTCTCACGCCTTTATTTACGAGCATTAAACTACAAGAACGTTCACAACACCTGTGATTTTGTCTGCAAGAAAAACCACAGATGTTTTCCTATCACATATTATTGCAGATTTCTCAGAGTGGCATTTCTACTCATCTCTCTGGAATTACAGTACCGTGTCAGACCTGCCCCTGGGTCTTGTTATTGGTGGGTTCATAGAGAAACCCAGGTATATCTGTGTCACTCACGTTGTTTGGTAGTTTGATAACTGTATTCCAGTGGTATTGATATCCTTTGTATTTTCTTTTATGCATTTGAAAGCATTATCCTGAGAAGGGGCCACAGACTTCACCAGAGCCAAATGCACCGTGACCCCCAAAATGGTTAAGAGCCCTGGTCCAGAGAGAGAGCCCAGGGGCACCAGAAGTTCTGCCTCTGCCAGCCTCAAGCTTGCCCTGGGCTGCTCCTGACCTTCCTTGGTTTAGTTAACCTATGTTCACGTTTATCTTCATGCCCTAGCCACGGGCAGACCCTCCCAGGTGCCCTCCCTCTTCCTAACCAATAGTTTCTCTGCCCGTCAGGCAATGTTTACAAGTTCCAGACTGGTTCCCGGTTTCATGCAATACTGTGGCACAAGCATTTGGATGATGCATGTAAAAGCAACAGGCCTCAGGTAAAGTCACCAAAACCCTGCTTGTCACATGAAATATCCTTTCCCACCCTTGGGACTAAGGGTCCATAGAAAATAAGAGCTCCCTCCTTCCCTCAGGGCCTGTTAGCTCTGCTCCCAGACACCCTCTTTTGAAAAGCCTTTTTCTGTGAGACAGGGCGCCGTCTGCTCAGCTTAGGACTAAGCCTGGCTCCAGACCAGAACTTTGAATCTGGTCCCTGTGTCTTTCCCACTAAAGGAAGTGGGAAACATCCATTGGGCACAGTTAGGTGGCAGGGGTGATGTCGCCCCAAGGATCACGATATAGCATCTATTTAGACCATCCCCCTCACAAAAGTTGATTCATGGGAATACTCCAGACTGATGAAAGGGCCTCCCTGCCCCACAGCCCTTAGGAATAATAATATTAGCTAATACTGAGAGCTAACCATGGCCGCTGCTCAATGTATTGGAGCCAGGGGGCCTCTGGTCTGCACCCCGCCCAGGACCAGGCATTATGGGAAATGCTTTACCTGCAGGATTTGACCCAAATCCTTCCAACACTCGTTGAGGTAGGTTCTCTTACTGTCTCCATTTTATGCTGAGGACACTGAGGCTCAGCAAGTGGCAGATACTCGTTTAAGGTCCCACAGTTAGCAAGATCTAACCCGGGTCTGCCTGACACCAAAGTCTACACTCTCTGCCTGAGCTATCCCGCCTCGCACTTCCCAGAGGGCCCCCGGCTTGCTCAGCCTCCTGCAGTTGAACTAAAGGTCTGGAAGCACAGCCTCGGCTGTCAGGCTTCTGGGAGGCCTGGCTCCCCAACCCTCAGCACCCGGAGGGGCAGGCTGGGGCTTCCTGCCCCCAGGAGTCAGTGGGCAGCATTTGGCCGCTGGTGGCAGGATTGGTACTCCTGCCCGGAGGCCTCCCTCTCCGTGCTCCCCAGGGATCGGCCAGAAGAGGGCACTGGGGAGTGGATGCCTCTCAGTGTGGGGACAGAGCAAGCACCAGAGTGTGGAGTGGGCTGTGGCAGCTTCCGGTGGGTAGCAGCTGGGAGGCACCAGCTCTGAGGTCTGGGGTGGGTTGGGGGCCAGCAAAGGCTATTTCACGCCAGGCATTTGGGTCCAGGAGGATGCTGGTGACAGCACAGTTTTCTCGAAAACCAGAAGGAGGTCTCAGTTTGGTCCCCTTCAGGATTTTCATCTGTAACGTGAGATAGAACATATGCGACAAGCTGGTCAGATTATAGATGATGGGAAGCGAGAAAGCAGAATTAGCAGAAAGTTCTCGACAAACTAAAACAGTAGGAAAGACCGACAAGGGGAAAACTTGAGGTACCACTTCGAGGAAAGCTCAAAATAAATTGCATTTGAGTCCCCCAACTCACCTATCTGCCTGCTGGGAATTTGCCCCACTGATACACTCACACGTGCGTGTGGGTAAGAATGTTCACTGCAGCATTGTCCTTGATAGAACTGGAAACCTCTGTGACCGTCAGTAAATCCCTATTGTCCACCACCTGATAGCAATTAGAAGGAGGGAAGCAGATCTGTGCGTGTGGTACCCTGAAAGGGGCTCCGAGATGGAAGTAAAAGGCAAAGTACAGGGGCACCTGGCTGGCTCCATCCATAGAACAGACTCTTGATCTCAGGGTCATGAGTTCGAGCCCCAGGTGAGGCGTACAGATTACGTAAAAAAAAAAAAAAATTTTAAGCGAAGTGTAAAACATGCAAGGACGATCTTATTTGTATTAAAATACATAAACATATGTATAATATGTATGTTTGTGTCTGCATATAAAATTTCTAAAATGATATACAAGAAACCAGAATTCCGTGGTATCTGGAGTGCTTATGTATATTTTTTTACATTAAACAAATGTAATTGCTTGTCTCCACGATGGGAAGGCCAGGGTTTTTTTGTTTTGTTTTGTTTTGTTTTGTTTTGTTTTGGTAGTCACCTGAAGGTGACCCCCAGTGAACAAGGCCTCAGGTCACATGAAGAGAGGATGAGCACCCTGACCTTTTCTTTAAATTTTTTTTTTTCAACGTTTTTTATTTATTTTTGGGACAGAGAGAGACAGAGCATGAACGGGGGAGGGGCAGAGAGAGAGGGAGACACAGAATCGGAAACAGGCTCCAGGCTCCGAGCCATCAGCCCAGAGCCTGACGCGGGGCTCGAACTCACGGACCGCGAGATCGTGACCTGGCTGAAGTCGGACGCTTAACCGACTGCGCCACCCAGGCGCCCCATCCTGACCTTTTCCAAACTAGTCACACCGTGTGTTTCTGGGGCCCCTTGTGAGCTCCCGAGTGCCATCCTAAGAGAACAGAGCACGGGAGCTCACCTGCCACGCACACGTGGCCCTGTGACCTGTGAGCAAGAGGCCGTGGTGGCCAGGGACTGCCTGCCCGGAGGTGGGCCACCAGGAGGGCGGGGCAGGGGAGAGAAACCCGGCCTTGGCATCTGCCCGGTGGCAACGGCTTAGGCACCTCAGTGGGAGCCAAGATGCTTGCCCCGAGCAAGAGCCCATTGTCCCTTCTGTGGGCCGGGGAGGGGACACCTCTGAGGATGGCAGCGACTCCAGGGCAGATAGCAGGGAACTGGGTCCAACCCATTTGGCAGAGCAGGTGTTTGGTTAAAAGGACAAACAGGATTTCGTGTATGGCAAATGCAGTGTGACGTGGCAAAAGGTTTTGCAACTTTTAAGTATTTTTGTCCAATTTTTAGACCTAGGGGATGGGGATCTTTTATTTTCTTCTACTTTTTTCCCCTTTTATTTTGAGATTACTTTCAACCTCATATCCCCGCTCTATGCTGTGATCCTAAAAAATTGGCAACAGCTAGATACTCCACAGCAGAGGATTCAGTGACGCCCAGCACATCCGTGTGATGGCGTCCAGGAGGCTCCAGTGAAAGCCATCACAGAAAGGCATCTACTCCCATGGGAGAGCTCAGTGACTAAAATTGGTTTTCTCTTTTGTGGCCTTGCGTTTCTTAAAATTGTTTGTACTGACACTGAATACACTTACACCTGACTTGTAACATATGTGTAAGGTGTAAACCACAGCTATACAACAAGCACCCAAGTACCTGCCTACCCAGCCAACCTAAAGGCAGGACCTCCTGGGGCCTCGGAACACTTCCCTCGCCCAGCGGCCTTTTCCTACTTCAGTCTCCTTTCTGTCTGCCTGCACCCCATAACCACTTGCCGATTTATTTACTGTGTCTTTAAAATGCTGGCACGTGTATTTGATTCCTCAACGTATTGTCTGGGTTGCATTTTTTAAAACATTTTTATAAATAGAACCGTAACTAGGTATTTTCTTCTGTGACTTGCTCTTCTCCTACAGTGTGTTCCTGAGATTCCTCTGTGTCAATGTGTGTTGCTGTCATTCATTTATTTGTACTGATATTTTTTTTTATTAATTCTGCTGGCAGTGATCCCAGGGATGATTTCCAGCTTTTTGCTATTTTGAACAGTGCTGCTGTGACCGTTCTTATAACTCTCTTCTGGTGCAGGGAGATGCATTTTTTTCCAATTCATCACTTTGACCAAATTGATACCAAGATGGATTTGTTTTTGATGAAATTGCTTCTCCTCAAATTTCCTGGAACCCCGTGGCAGTTGCTAGGTTGGGGGGCCTGGGGCTGGGGGCGGATTTGAAGGGACAGGGAAACACCCTGACCTTGAGCTGGTGGTCTCCCCCCAAAGGGAGCTGGGATGGTGTTCTGGGGACACAGCCATGGGAAGGTCTTAGGGGTCCCGGCATCCCGACTACTCCTCCTGGTGCTTCCACTTGTCAATTCCTGCCGTGCCCTCACGACCCACACCGGCCCGCTGCTGTCCCTTCCAGAGGCATACGCCCATTCCTGCAGGATTTGTCTCCTCTCGGCTCCAAGCAAAGTTTTATTTTGATGCCAGGATAGTGATTGAGAGCAGGGGCTCTGGTGCCTTAGCCTGCCGTTTACTCGCTGTGGGCTTTCCCTCTCTAAGCCTCGGGGCCCTCATTTGTGTAATGGGGACACTTCCAGAACCTGCCTCAAGGGGTGCTGTGAAGACTGGAGGGGCGTGTTGATGTTAAGCGCCTGGTACACAGTGGCCACTTAACAAACAGTGGCCATTATTCCTGCCAGGCCCTCTTCCCCACCTGACCTGCTCATTCACAGACTAACTGGGAAGGACCTGATCCCTTCCCTTAGGGGCACCCCCTGTCCCCTTCCAAAAGGTTGGAACCTTGACAAGAGGTGAGCTTTCTCTTCTAGGTACCTGCAAACCTTATGTCATTTGAATAAGTCTCTGCAGGACTTGGCGTGACTTCAGAGGCTTCCGGAAGCCCAGCCTGGGACTGGTGGCGAAGTGCATGTCCTGGGCACAGGCTTTTGGCCAGGGTGCTGGGTGACTCACAGCCGGACTCACGGGGACTCGGCCTGCGGCCTCACGGTCCAGCGGGCTCTGCCAGTGCAGCGTCCACCTACACCAATCCCCAGCGACTCTCATGACACTCATTCTTCAGCGCCACCCCGCAGGGCCGTGGCTGGGCCCCAGACTGTGCACCCCACCCTCCCTCTCTGGGCCCTCGTCCGTCCACCAACTGCTGCTTCGATCAGAGAGCATCCGGCCCACGTCGGGTCCCCCGTGCTTCCTCCCGGACAAGAGTGGACAGAGTTCACCTGCATGAGGGGCCAGAGAGAAGGAACAGACTATGGAGTTGGCTTTTTATACCCCAAGTGCACGGGGTCGCTCGCCCACAGGGCTGCCTCAGATTTTGTACAACCCCCCAAGCGTCCTCTGCGTGTGTGTGCCGTGTACGTGTGCGAGTGAGTGTGAACTCTTCAAGAAACATGCATTTTGGCACAAGACGTGTGACATCACACCCTTCATTCGCTTTGAGGCCCTGCTTTCACCTTACGTGATAGCCTTGTCCACCGAGGAAGGTCAGAGTGAGAGCCCAGATTCCTATGTTAAGGGTCCCTTGCATTCTTTTACTGTAAACAAACAATGCCTTAAATTGTGTCTTGTTTTCTGTTCCTATGGGTGCTATTCATCTGGAAGGCCTGCTGTCTGGGCCCCCGGGTCCCCTCCCGGCCTTGTTGCTGTTGGCTCTTCTGAGACAGGACCCGGCTTTAGGACTGTGGACTGGGCTGGCCTGCTCGCTTCCTCCCACCCCTCTCCTGCAGGGTCTGAAAGCCCTTGTCTTCTCACCCCTGGACCATGCCAGAGGGGGAAATTGTGACACTTTCTCCCAGCTTCCTCAGAAGCACTCGGAGGCCGCCACGCTCACAGAGAACGGCTGCGCAGAAGCCCCTGTGCACCAGCCTCTCCCCGCAGGCCAAGGCTTTGCTCCCATCATACTGCCAGGGCGGGGCCCGCTGGGATTCCTGGTTACACTGGGGAGCTGAGTGACACTGAGGCCTTAAGCTCCCCCCCAATCTTGCCCCCAAACGCAGTCACCAGCAAGTTCTCCACATCCAAGTCCAAGGGCACAATTGTCGATGATTATGGTGACCAGAGAGCAAAGCCCTGGGGAGTGAATGGTCCCAGCTCTGCATTCAGTTAAGAGCTCTTCACATGAACAATGTCCTTTTATCTGTCACTGTTTGTCTTTTTAGTGACTTTTATTTTGCACAAATACATTTTTATTCAAAATAATGAATAAAAGTTAGCTTTATTTACGGTAGCTTTATCACCAGAGCTTCTCTCTCCCCTTCCCTAATCTGGGTGTCCAAATTCTGAGAAGGAAACCCTGAAATGGTTTTCTGAATTCCCTGGGTCCTCGTTGCTATCATGGTTTCAGAGCTCACACTGACCAGACATCAAACCACCCTTAAGAGTTTCTGGGCGAGATGCTTCAAAACACCACCTTACCCAGTAAACAGTGTTGGTAAATTTAAAAACTACCAAAGGACCCACCACTGTCTTTTGACCAAATGGTGACAACTTTTCTGAAAATTCTAATGAATCGGTGAGGAAAGTAGTTGCCATCAGCGTCTTATTTTTGGTTGAGCCTTAGTGTGCTCAGTAACTAGCCCTTCTTTGGAGCAAAGTCTTGAATACTTCTGTGCCGGGAGAGACTCCAGTTGGTGCCGTCCAACCTTAGCTGTGAGCGCTCCGCCCACCGGCACGCAGCCGGGGTCCGGATGCGCACACCTAATTCATACCAATGACTACTCAGATTAGCATCTAGAGGCTGAAAGAAAACACCAAACACTCCAACACCTCTCACTAGGACCATTCAGGTCAACGCTTTAACCTACATTGAATCTGCTTCTACCGGTTAATATTTTTTAAGTCTTAAGTTTGGATGGAAGCGTTAAGACTGGAAAATCAGCCACGGACTTTCCTTGGGTTTCTCCACTGTTCAACTGTCCTGGCTCTTCTCACATGAAATGCTACAGATGTCAATCCAAAACACTCAGAATTTCAGGCTCCACCGAATCAGATCATTTTCTGCGCTTTATAAAATTTCTTCCTCTCTCACAAATGTTTCCTTCTGAGCTGAATTTGAAATAGCACAATTGTAATTGTTTTCCAAATGTCTTCTCACCCATTGAGACGGATCCCACATCCCCTCCTAGAAACATTCTTAGCTTGGATTCTTGAAGAATCTGCTTCGACCTTGTTGGCAAAGGCCTTCAGAACTGGTAAGAACCGTGAACATACCAGAAGAGTCCTGGAGACAGGCTGAAAGGTGCCTGGGCTCTCCCAGCAGGGACACAGGGGCCAAACACGTAAGTGCAGATTGTCTTCTCAGCATTGGTTTGTGTCTCAAGCAGCAGGTGAGGAGGTCCTCAGGCTGGGACAGAAGAGACCAGGCACAAACCTCAAAAGGAAGAAATCCACGGGTGGATTCTCACCCTGGAGGGAAACGTTTCTAGTTTTTGCTTCTTGACTGTCCATAATGCACAAATGTTTGTGAAACCATTGAAGGTGATATGTCTTACATGCATGTGCTGAGTTTTTTGGGGTTTTTTTTGAGCAAATAGATCATGGCACCCCAGAATGAAAATTGCAGAATGCTTTCTACAAATTGTGGAATAGGTAGTTGGTAGCATTACAATGCCCCAAGAACAGCTCATCTACCTCTCCCTGGGAATAATTTTCGCCCCTCTCGGTTGGAACGTGTCTTATAACTCAAGGTCAGCCAAGTGCATTCTAACAACTGAAATGCTTCACGGAGAATTGATTCAGTGGAGAGCAGTAGACATAATATTCTGTGTGCCCAGTGAGAGAGTGTGGCCTCCCTTTCTTTCCCTGAAGAAGCCCATACATCACCCATTTGTGGAACCGAAAGCGGAAGATACTTGAAGGCATTCTGTTTAGGAAAGAACCCACTCTCTTGCCAACTGAATTTATAAAGCATTATTTTCCTTACCAAGATGGCCAGTATTTCTTTCATTATCTTCCTCTCCCACCTCCCAAGCCCAAGATGTGTATCTTTCAGGATGCCATTTTACGGGTGGAAAACAATCCATGAAAATGGGAAGCCTTTCACAAGGGAGGTCTGATTTCATTCCACAGGTGGGGTCTACAGCTCTACACCCACATTGCTGATGCTTATAACAAGGTGAACATTGCTAAAAACACAATCTAACTTATTTTGTGTGACTTCATAAATGACTTCAATCAGCCCTACATCGTACTGACATGTTGGGTGATTTCATATATTAAAAAGAAAAAAAAAAACTACAAGAATCTCTTTGAAATAACATTCTCTGCACAAAACCACTCATTCATTCATTCATTCATTCACTCACATCTCTAGTGAGTGCTTCCTGTGTGCCAGGCTCTACCAGGGATATACTGTAAATGGCTGAGAACAAGCAGACCCAATCCTTGCCCTCGCGGAGCTGACCACTCAACGAACAAATAATCCTCAACATGGCATCTCCTCTGGCAAGACCCTGCCTGTCTCCTAACACTGGGTTAAAAACCCTGCGCAGATTCCTCCAGAAAGGTTTCAAAAAACGCTCAACGGACTGGACAGCCTCTTGCTCTGCGAGTTCAGTTGCAACGAGAACTAGATGGAGTCGTCGTCCTAGAGGCTGGTTGGTGCAGAACACCCAGGCACAGGGCTATGGTTGGGCATGCCGAGGACTCTTGAGGTGGAATGAGAGAGGAGGGTCGGAATATTCACAGTATTTACTTCAGAGGCTTTTTGGTTTTAAATTTCATGGTTAGATGCAAGTACAGCATGAGCGAGAGCTGCATTTTTTGGGCGTTGAGAACTTGTACCACGGACCACGCTGGAGTCCCGTGTCGCACAAGTGTGTGTATACTGTGTGCAGCCCCCAAATCCCTTTTTGCAGCAGCAACGTGATGGGTCATCTGTCTGTTCTCTAATCATTAATCTCTCTTTTTCATTTCTGAACGACTGTGACCATTCAGTAATGAAATATTAGCAATTAATTTATTAGTATGGTATGATCTTTAATAAATTTCGTGCCAAAATGCATGGTTTTTCAATTAGCATTCAAAATGTTGCGTAGAGAGTAGTTTTCAATTTCTTATGTATCCTGCAAAGTAAGTTGAAAATCAGTTTCTACATTTTAATTCGTTTCTTGTTAAATCTGTTGCACTCTCCTGGGCTGTCTTTTTTCTTTTCTTTCCCCCCAGCGGAACCCCTGCATGCAGTTGTGTAAGGACATTCTCTAATTCTTGTGAATTGTCTCACCCGCAATAACCACTGAACATCAGCCCCCTGTGGGATTCTTTAGATTTTTGGTGAAGTATTTTGTTACCTCAGTCTTGTATCAAGTTGCTGTATTTTTCAGCTTGTTACACTGATAATAATTGTTTCACTAATTAAATACTTTAATGTACAAACATCTTTGTTTACTTTGAAATTAAATGTGTTTTCCAATGAACGCTGCTCAATTTATTAATCACGCGCATTCACTTAGCAAACCATTGCTGTTGCCAGATACAGACACGAAGGAGGTCTGGGGCACTCAGAGCCCTGCTCGGAGGTTACTAGAACGTGAATGACATATGGGAGCAGTGCCCTCAGGAAAGGGCAGAGTCAGTGCTTTGGGCACACAGAGAGAGGAAGGTGGAGGATCTGGGGAGGGGACAGGGGCATTTGGGGATTCATTTCAGAGATTGCCGAACACATGGAGGACGGGGGAGGCAGGAAGACAGAAAGGAGAAGGAGAAGGAGCAGGATGAAGTTGGGAAAAGCAGCCAACCCAGTCTCACTGAGCGAAGGATTTTGGGGAGGTAATGGGATCCAGGTCTGAAAAGATACATAAGGGACAGTTTAGGATATTAGGCAAAAACCAGAAGCCCCCTGTAGCTTGCTTAAGAAAAGGGGGGCTGTCTTGCAAGCCTGTCTCATGGAAACACGTGGGAGGACCAAAGTGGGGTCTCGGGGGGGAGGGAGGGGTTGGAAGGAAAAGTGGAAAGCCGCCTACATCTTTCTCCCCTTCATTCTCCACGCAGATTGGCTTCTCTGCTGGAATGTGCAGCAGCAAAGGAGTCCAGACATTACAGTGAGAGCAGCAGGAAAGTCATGAGGGAGCGTGTGCCAGTGACACGATCCAAACTGATCATGGGAGCCCCAGCCCTGCCTGCCTCAGTTTCCCAGTTAGTGGCTTCCAAAGCGGCAGTGGCTGATTCTCCAAGCACGGGCTCCCACACACACTCCTCAGTCTCTGCTCCACCACCCCAGCAGAGCCACATCTCCCTCGCCACGACAAGCCCTGACTGCTGAGGGGCCCCGAGCTTACCTCCTCGTGATTTAGACGGCACAGTGACCTCCAACTTTACCAGGTGGGGTCGCTGCTCTCGGCCCCAGTGCAGTGCGCAAGGGCTCTGAGACAGATGCATCTGGAGAGGAGGTGAGGACGGTGGTGTATGGGGGTTGTCACACAGCTGCAAAGTGTTCATCACATCCAGTCAAAACTTGAACCCACAACTCGTCCCCTGCAAAATTCCAACCCCTCATCCTCATTGCCGTCAGGCGCCACAAACGGCCACCAGGAGACAGCAGTACCACCACTTAAAGGATGGAGATCCGCGAGTTAACGCAGACTACGGTAGAAAGGTTATTTAGCCTTGAGGGCTGGTATCTTACCCCCGCGCCTGGCGGGCGTTGGCCGGAGCTCCAGCGCAGGTGAGGCGGAGTGGGCGGGGCCGCCGGCGTGGGCGGGGCCGTGTCGCAGGCTGAGCCCCGCCCAGGACAGGGTTGAAGGCAGAAGGAGTGAAAGGGCCCTCAGACTCGAGACTTTAGAGAGAAAACGGGGGGCCGTGCCGGTGAGCGGGGGTGCAGGGAAGGGCGGCCCCCAGAGGGACGCGGCTACTAGAAACGGCCTGGAGGTGCTGAGGTGTGGAGGGACGACGCTCGAGGGAGCCGACCCTCGGGGTGAGGGCAAAGGCCACGCGAGAACTTAGCGCAGGAGTAGGTGGGCGGGGCCTGGGGCTGGGCTGAGGGGAACGGAGCGGGAGGGGCGGGGCCTTGGGCCCGACCGAGCTGAGGACGGGGTGAGCGTTTTGGGCGTGTTGGCCCGACGGAGGTGAGGAGAGCCCGCACCCGGGACGCTGTGGGGCCGCCGTGGAAAGGGCGTGGCTGGAGCTTGAGGCCGGGGCGGGACGTTGACCCGGCTGAGGAGCGCGGGGAGAGCAGGGCTGAAGTTCGGGGCGGGGGCGGGGCGGGACCTAAGCCTGGTTTGGGAGCTCGGGTGGGTGGGGCTGAAGTTCGGGGCGGGGCCGGGGCGGGATCTGGACCCGGCTGCCGGTCACGGAGTGGGCTGGACTGAAGTTCGGGGTGGGGCAGGGGCGGGGCCTGGGCCCGGCGGAGGCGCGCGGGGCGGGGCATGGGCTGCGGCGTGCGAGCCGAGCGTCCCGCCGAGCCCCGCCGAGGCCCGAGCCCACCCGAGTGCGCCCGAGCCCGCGGCCCCCGCCCGGGGCGATGGAGCCGGAGCCCGGCGGGGCGGCCGCTGCGCTTCTGCGGCAGAAGAGGGCGGCGCTGCGGCGCAGGGGGTGCAGCTTTGAGAGCCCCAGGTACAGCGGCTGGGGAGGGGTGCGGCCGGGAGGGCGGAAGCGGGGACCCGGCCACGTGGTGGGTGGGGGGCACCCTGGGGGGACCGAGGGCTGCGAGACCCTGGTGTGGGGAGGGGTCGCTGGGGAGGGGGGTGGTCTGAAGGGATCCGGCCAGGAGCCAGGGCCAAGCGGCCGGGGGTCGAGGGCTTCTGGGCCGCCCGAGCGGCAGGTGCGGGAGGGGGGTCGCCCCAGAGAAGAACCGGCGAGCGTCTGAAATCCAGACCGGACGAGACGCCCCCCAAGCGTCGGTGCTGAGGCAGGCCCCGAGCAGAGCCGGGCTCCGGGCGGAATTCGGGCTGTGGAGAATGTGCCGTGCCGCCTCTTATAAAATGCTCAAGGACAAGGTTGGGAGATAGTCCCCTGAAGTCCCGGGGAGGTCTCCCTCCTGCGGGAGCCTCTCTGCGCTGCCCCAGGACCCAGGCCAGCCCCAGCCTCCCCAGCCTGGCTCCGTAGGTAACGCACACCTGCTGCCTCACAGCCCCGCCCATCCTCGTGCGGTGTGGCCCCCAACACGCCCGGCCCCTGGTGCCCCTCTGACCCGCCGACGCCTTTCCTCTGCAGGGGGAGCCGTCCCGACCCCTCCCTTGTTTGGCCTGGGGAACTCTCCTGTAACTGTCCTGTTCCGTTCCTTCTCCTCCCTGGACCCTTGCTCCACTGACACGCCTTCCACCCGCTCTGCTCTGCCAGACTCATTCCCTCGGCGGGCATTTTCTTAACTCGGAGCGCCTTCTCCCGCTGCAGCCTCGCTGAAGTCGGCCCTGCCCTTTTCCGGGCCCCCCGGCCTCTTCTAGATGACTCCAGTAGCCTCCCAACTAGACTTTATCCTTCCGCCTCTCAGATCCACATCCTCACTGGCTGCTGGAGGGGTCTAACCAAGACCCCCTCTCCAGAACTGTCTCCCACAGCAGTGATGGGGCTGGGGTGGGGGGACATGAAGAAAGATACGAGGTGGGACTCCGGTCCCCACGGAGGCGGAAAAGAAGAATCAGCAGCTAGGCTGACAAACCAGGATCCTTCATGTGAGGTGGGAGGCCCTGGCACAGCCTGCCCCCTCCCCCTCCCCCCAGGCGAGTGTGAGCGTCATGAGGATAGGGACCATGGCAGTCGTGTTCACTGCTCTGTCCCCAGAGCCTGCCTCAGGCCTGGCCCATCACAGACACTTACTATCTATTGAATGAATCAATGCCTGACCAGCTGGTCATTCGTTCCCTATGCTGTGCGTTTCTCTCATCAGTGCCTTTACTCCTGCTCTTTGGTCTACTTAGAAGAGTCTTTTTTTACTCTTTGGGTAACGCCTGTCCCCTCCTGCTCTGGGAAGTCTTCCCTGCATCCCAGGCTGAGCTCTGTGCTGTATCAGTAATCTGTGTAATCTCTCTGCTATCCCGCAAACGCTGTGTGTAATTACCTGGATAACAAGTCTCCCCACTAGTCTGGGAGAACCAGGCAAGTCGCTTTCTGTCCCTCTGGTGCTTACACTTGCTGTTGGAACGCGAAGGAAAAAAAAAATGTGCCAAAAGATGAGGCTGAAGAGATGAGCCAAAAGCTGGATCCAGGCCTGAGGTAGAACATTTAGGTCAGCGCTGTCCAACAGAACTTTCTGCAACGATGGGAACATTCTGTGATCTGTGTGGTGGGGTACTGCAGCCACTGGCTACCTGTGACTACTGAGCACTTGAAATATGGCTAGTGCAACTAAGGAACTGAGTTTTAAGTTTTACTTGACTTTCATTGATTTGAATTAAGTAGCCACATGTGACTAACGTCTATGCCATTGGACAGTGCCCGTTTAGAATATTTTTCTCTCCCTCTGACTTCTCACTTTTACCACCCAGCCCCTCGTCTTCATGACCTCACACCTGAAAGACTACATGATTTCTTCAGAGGTTTTCTTCCTTATTTAACACTCTATGACAATATCGGGCCAACCTTAGAAATAATGATTACCAGTTTTCTGATTGTAAAAATAACTTATGTTTGTTGCAGTACAATTCATTTAGCCCATTTTTTTTTATTATCATGCGTGCAGTGTTTTACCAGTTTTTCACTCTTACTAAGGGCACAGTGAATCCATGTGCATTAGTCTGTGCATAAAAAGGTAATCATTTCCTTAAGGTAAGTTTATAGAAGTGATGGAAATGACTGGATCCAAGGAAAGGGATGTTTTCAAGGCTTCTGAAGCATAATGTCAAATTGCCCACCAGAAAGTCGTGCCATTTAACAGTTCTCCCAAAACCATGTATGTGTGCCTGTTTTTCCCACCCACAATGCGAGGCATTATCATCTATAAAGTGGCCCCTGCTTTTAATTTGAATTTATTTGTGTGGTAGCGAGGTGAAACTTTTTTTCTCATATTTATGTATAATTTGTATTTCTTTTTAAAATGAAATACATTTGCATGCACTTTGTCTATTTTCCTTTGGAATGTTTATCTTTTCCTTATTGAAGCACGTTATTAAGGAAATTAATTTTTTTGGTCAAATATGTAGCACATTTTTTGCGGTTCATTATTTGCCTTTTAACTTCATGATGTTTTTTGATAAAGTTTTTGTTATTTTAAAAAATTTAGTCAAATATATTTATTCCTCCTGTGTGTGCTTAATTAGAAAATAATTTGCTAACTTGAAACAGATGCTCATCTACAATTTCTCTTATTTTTGTTGCTTAAAAAAATATTCCTCGGCGGGGCGCCTGGGTGGCTCAGTCGGTTGAGCTTCTGACTCTTGATTTCAGCTCAGGTCATGATCCCAGAGTCATGGGATTGAGCCCCGGCTCCGCACTGAGCATGGAGCCCGCTTGAGATATTCTCCCTTTCTCTCTCTCTCTGTCTCTCTCTCTCTCTCTCTCTCTCAAAATTCCTCTTTGATTCATTAATCCAATTATGTCACTTTTAAGGGAAACTATTAACAGCTGGCTTGTATTGGGTTGACAGAATGGACAATTAGGGCCGTGGGAAGAAACATCACCTGTGATATATCTTAACCACATGAGTGTGTGGGTCCCTATAGCAGGCCTATTGTTCCAGAAAGTTCAGGGTGGTGATGGGGTGTGGAGGTGCTTAGAAGGCTCTGCCGGTGATTCTGACGGACCACCAGGGATGAGAGCCTCAGCCTCACTTGTGAGCATGCTGCCAGATTCGCCTCCCTGACTCCAGAGTCCTCAATTACTTCTCATTTCCTGTTGTGCAAAAAGTTTAAATGCCACCATCTCGTGTATAGGGCCTTTCAGAATCTGGTTTAACCATATTTACTCAATCATCTTGTTGACATCGGGAAAAAAAGCATTACTTTCAAAATGGCAACTGTCTTTGCTAAATATCCTGTGTCAGCTCTGTTCACTGGCAGGCAGACACAGTCCGTGATGAATGTAAAGGAGGAAGGTATGGCCCAGGCGTTAGGCATCCAGCCAGGTGGCGATGAGAAAGACCAGCTGGGAAATGTGGAGGCCAGAGGGCAAGATACTTAGGCTGTTAAACCCCTTGCCCTGGATGTGTTTGTTCTCATTTTCTAGGAAGGCGTATCAGATTGTGTTCAAGAACGAGGGCTTTAGAGTGAGACACACCTGGGTTCAAGTTTCTGTCTTTTCGGTTGTCATGTGTGTGGCCTTGGCCAAGTTGCTTAACCCTCTGACCTTTGGTTAACCCATTTGTAAAATGACGGTAACACCTATCTTACAGTTCTGATGTCGGCTTTAAGTGAACTGATTTATGCAAAGCACTAAAAACAGCATCTGGCACAGAGCATTACTAAATGGCAACTGTTATGGACAAAAATGATTAACATTTATATGCAAGTTCTCAACCTTTCCCTTCCTCTTGCCTCATTAAAATTCTAGCTTTATTTAATTTCTCCTCCTCCCCTACCCTCAGAGCAAGGTCCTGCCTTGCTTTTTTGCATCTTTGAGCTGCAGATTTAGGAAGAGAGGGATTGAGGAGGACACTAGGTACACAGGGCAGTGGTGAAAACTGGCTGATAAAAAAACTTTCAGGGGGTGTTTAGAGGGGAGAGGTACAGAAACTCACCCACCTTGTATGAGGGAGACTAATAGGTCTCCCTCTTGTTTTCGTGGCTCAAAGATGTATTTTTTTAATGTTTTTTTTTTTTAATGTTTATTTATTTTTGAGACAGAGAGAGACAGAGCATGAATGGGGGAGGGGCAGAGAGAGAGGGAGACACAGAATCGGAAGCAGGCTCCAGGCTCTGAGCCATCAGCCCAGAGCCCGACGCGGGGCTCGAACTCACGGACCGTGAGATCGTGACCTGAGCCGAAGTCGGACGCTCAACCGACTGAGCCACCCAGGCGCCCCTCAAAGATGTATTTTAAGAAATATATCTATTATCTTTTGTGACTTTGTGGTGATCGAGAAATACATTTGATGAACCAGAGTTATTTTAAGTGACTCTATTGCTTTACTATCATTTTGGCTGCAACACTTCATGGAGCCGAACCACACGTGAGCCACAGTATTAGGGTTACTAACGTGTAGGATTGAATTTGAAAGGCAAATTCTAAAGGTCAAAGACTTTCAACAACGCGTCACTTAAGTTAGCCTCTCAGCGGTTCTTCAAGTGTGGTCTCTGGACCTACGGCATCAACTTGTTAGAGATGCGGATTCTCAAGCCCAACCTCAAATGTGCTGAATCAGAATCTCTGGGGATGGGGCTCAGGAAACTGTATTTGGGAACCAGGCTCTCTTGTCCAAATACGGTGGTTCTCAAACCGAACATATATGAGAATCATTAGGAGGACTTCTCAGAGCAGTTCTTGGGGCCCACCCCCACAGATTCTGATTCACTAGGTCTGGGTGGGTCTATCAATTGTATTCTTTTTTGTTGTTGTTGTTAATGTTTATTTATTTATTTTTGAGGGAGGGGGGTAAGCCGGGGGGAGTGCGCAGAGAGAGAGGGAGACACAGAATCCGAAGCAGGCTCCAGGCTCCGAGCTGTCAGCACAGAGCCCGACGTGGGGCCCAAACTCACAAACCCTGAGATCATGACTGAGGCGAACAGAGGCCCAACCGACTGAGCCACCCAGGCACCTCCTATGAATTGTATTTCTAACAAGCTTACAGTACTATGGGTCCAGGGGTAGATTTTGGAAACCACCCTGCTAGGTCCCTGCCGGAATTTTTTTTTTTTTTTTTTTTTTTTACAACAGACTTCATAGCTGATCACCTTCTGCTTATTACGTCTAAGGTCAAGGAGCCCACTACTGCGAGCTTTTTGTTATTGGGCAACTCTGTGACCTTTCCTTAATAATGAAGTCAAAGCTTGCCTCATTATGTTTACCACGAATCATTCACGATTCTGCTTTCATAGCTGCTTGCAGCAACAATGCCTGTGGCTCTGATGCCAGGTAAAAAGTGATGGCTTGGATGGTGGGGTGCAGACTCAGTGGTCAACTGGTTCTTACTCCTCTCTGGCTACCCCGGTGTGATCATCAAGCAGTTCTTCTGTAGCCGCAAGCAGGATTAGTAACGCATTGCATCTTTTCTGATGGGCGCCTTACCGGTGGTTAATTTTTCTTCTTGGTTCGTGCAATTGCAACATCCTGGAGTAAACCAAGCAAGCCCTGGGGTAGGACAGACCCAGGTGCTCAAATATTGTTATCCATAGGCTTTCTTCATTTTCTGGGTTGACTTTGTTTTCCAGGTCTTTCCGCATTTAGGCAAAGAAAGTTAACCATTTTGGGCTTAACTTTCTTTTTTTTAATTAATTTTTTAAATGTTTATTTATATTAGAGAGAGAGTGAGACAGAGGGCGAGTGGGAAAGGAGCAGAGAGAGAGAGGAGACACGGAATCCAAAGCAGGCTCCAGGCTCTGAGCTGTCAGCACAGAGCCCAATGCAGGGCTCAAGCCCACCGACTGCAAGATCATGACCTGACCCAAAGTCTGACAGTTAACCAACTGAGCCACCTAGGCGCTGCGGGCTTACTTTCTACCAGTATACAATCCCAGCAGAAAGGTAGTGCCTCTCTTTCAATCGTTTTAGGGCATGTTTTCCAAGCTTGGCATTCATTGTATCTCTCGGGTTGTATGCTCATCCCTGAACCAATCTTTTTGGCCAGAAGTGGGTAAAGCGTGCTCATTGGCCGAGTCTAGATCAAGTGCCCAACCCAGAACAGAGGGATTAGATTGCTTCCATCCATAGAGACCAAGAGGCAGTTATTACCCAAAGGAAAATCCATAGTGCTATTGCCAGAAGGGAACTGGATACTGGTTTGACCCCTCAAAGGTATCACCACATTTGGGAAGCTTTTCAAAATACAGATACCCCGATGCCACCCGAGAGTCACAGCATTGGGGTTTCTGCATCTTTTAGTTCTCGTCGTAAAAGACTACCTTAGTTGAGTGTTGAAAGTATGCTTACTAAGTTTAGCCGCAGTGGGTGCGGAGCCCTACATAGAGATTTTGAATCACAAATAGAAAACATATTTTCTCCTTTCTCAAATATTGCTTCCTACATAGTGGCTTCCTCGTTAGTAACGCATATAACCCACACCTTGTGAGAATACAAGACAAGAGCTTTTTGTTCCTGAACATGGCTTTCAAGGCCAAGATAGGGTCACAAAAGAACAATTATCTCTTATGCATTGTATTGCCTTCTTCTTCCTTGTGTTTCTCCCGACTTCGAGATTCTTTGATTTTTTTTTTTTCTTTTTTTTCCAGGAGACTCTCTTCCCCCAGGTAGTTTCATAAACAATTATTTTAATGTGGGCTGTTTTCATAATCTTCATTCCTCTATATTATGTAGTTATTCTTTTTGTTTGTGTTGGGCTGTTAAGTATTTAATCACAAATAAATCTGCCGCTGTCAGTTTTCTTTTGGAAAAACAGCAGTCTTCCTGGGAAGGATTATTAAGAGCTGTCTTGTATTGGGCTGACATAATGGGCTCTTAGGGCCAACAGAAGAAAATTAATTTTCATATTATGTCTGTTCTCCTAAGAGAAGGGAAAAAAACAAGTTTTATTATTCACCAAGAGTTTAAGTTAATGCAAACCAGCTTCCTTTCTCAGAGGAAGACAATAGTCAAATTCATTTTGCTTTAGAAGGTTAATATGAGAAATTATGTTTGGTTGTCTGGTTTCCAGAGTTAAAGATCTGAGCAGAGATGGAGCCTGACAGACAGTGCTATAAGAAAATTATTAGACATTTGGCCTGTACAGTGAGACTCACTGCTGGTTTTCCTGAGGGAAAAAAATTTCTAAAGCAGCATATGCAAGTGCAGGGGTGTGGGAAAATATGAGCCACACATCTGCTTGTCTCTGGAGCTAGGATCTTGGAGGACAGGAGGCAGATGCGGGTTAGCAACGAGGTGTCGCTGCCGAAGGAGGTTTGTGTTAAAGGCTGTTCCTGTTCCTGCAGGATTGCTTGTGAAAGTAAAAAAGAAAAAAAAAAAAAGCCATTGGGAGCATAGCAATATAACGCTAATAATTTGATGCCAAAAAGATTAAAAAGATTGACGTCAATCTCTGTTTTCTGAGTTGGAAAGATACCGAGGATATTCGTAGACGTTAAGTGAAAAGAAGCGAGTGGCTTCTTCTGGTCATAGCATAGCAAGTGTGTAGAATTACAAATGGGATTTAAAGTTTTCTAGGAGCCATATCTTTTTTTTTTTTTTTTTTTAAGTAGGCTCCGTGTCCAACACGGGGCTCAAACTCACAACCCTGAGATTGAGTCACGTACCCTACCGACTGAGTAAGCCAGGCTGACTCACCCCCTGTGGTCGCCATATCTTAAAAAGTAAAAAGGAACAGGTGAAATTAATTTTAACAGTTTTTATTTTTGCTAACTTACTATATCCAAAACGTGACCCTTTTAACATGTAATCAATATTAAAAATAACGAAGATCATTTACTTTTTCTTTTGGTACTTTCTTCGAATTCTGGTGTGTATCTTACACTCACGGCATCTCAGTGGAGACCAGCCACATTTCAAGTGCTCAGCAGCCACATGGGCTCTGCCGCTCCCTCGCTGGATAGCACAGATAGGGATTTGGGGTAGGAAGTTTGTGAAAGCGTCCATTAAGGTTTTTGTTTGTTCCCTCACTGCAACTGTGAATCACCGTGAAATAGGAGAAGGAAACAAATGGGTGTGGGGGGGGGGGGGGGAAGGATACCAGAAGACTTTAGGAAAAAGGAATCACTAACTAAACATTAGTCAGAAAGGACGACTGTAATTTGATGGACTTCCATGAACTGTTCGCATAAATCCCAACTAAAATTTAGACTTGGAGAGTTAAATGTGACACCATTGTGTCACGGATACAGGATGTAATTTAAAAAAAAATTGGTTGGGGGGGGTGGGTAATGATTCTCTGTGTCAGATGTTGCTGATAGGTCAAACAAGAGAAAGAACTTAGAACTGACTGTTGGGTTTAGCATCGTGGGGTCATTGGTGGCCTTTGACAAGAACAGTTTCTTTGGAACAGCGGAGAGAAAGTCACCCTGGCTTGACTTCAAGAGATCAAGGAAAGGGACTAGAAACCATGAATACGGTGAGCTCTCCTCTGGCGTGGAAGGGCTACGAGTTGAAAAATTGTTGGTTGGTTTTATTTGGTTTTGATTTGGGGTTTTCTGCTTTTGCTTTTGTTTTAAAAAGAAGTTTATGTCCGATGGGACCGATCCAGTAAAGAGAAAAGATTTCAGTAGCGGGGGAGGGTGTTTTACGTGATAAAGAGAAAATTCACAGAGGCTATAATAGCTGCCTGCCCAGATTTGAAAGCGTGTCAAATGAAAAAGGAATTGGGCCCACTCCACTCTGTGTATGGCCCTGGGCTAGACCTAAAATCACAGTGGGTATGAGGGATAATAAAACAGATTGGGCTCGATACATGAAAGTCCATTCCAGCAGTCAGGACGCCCCATGCTAGCACGGCTTGCTTCAAGATGCAGCAAAATTTGTATTACTGGAGATGTTAAAGCATCTATAGGTCAGACTAGTATCTCTCAACTCTTTTGTGTTTTCAGTACACTTGTGGATACACCAGTTTTTGGTGGCACACTTGAAAAGACGCAAAGCAGTGTTAAGCTGGTCAGGGACAGGGATAGCATAATCGTTACCCACCTCCAGCAGTGACCTGAGAAGCACCTCCAATTAGCATGCTGTCCTTTTGCTTGTCCTTCAGCACTTCTTCGCTGTGTGAGCAGAAACGGCTTAGTGCTCTAAGCACGCTCTCTCTTATATTCAAAAGGCAGAATTTCCACATATTCCAGAAAAGTCCAGTCTTACGTTGTTGCCACTGAAGGTTATACCCACCATTACAACCCCCACAGAAGAAACTCTCGCCCTGCTCCACACTCTGCACAGGGTCGCATGAACCATTCAGCTCAAAATCCAATCTGATAAACATCCCTCTCGGAGGCCTATCATTCGGGAATCGCTTGCAGACTACAGAGTCCTCTCTACCTGGTATAAGCAGAATGAGATTTAATTGTGGCACGGGGAAGTGAGTGCTCACAAAGTTGTGGGCAGGGTGGATAGCAGACTCCAGTCTGGGAGTCTGGGAGTCCGGGAGCCCCCAGGAATAGCTCCTAGGCCCCAGAACCACTGTGCTCTGCCCTGACCAGGAAGGCTGCCATTGATAACAAGAAGCTGACGGGTCAAGCAGCTGTCACCACCTTAGCTGGCTGCAGAGCCATGCTACCGACTCTGCTTTGATCCCCAAGCTGCCACTGAGGCTTCAGAAAGCTATAGATTCAAGAAGCTGCTGACTCCAGAACCACAACAGCTCTGTCATGATCTCTGAAAGCAAGATGGCGCCCCGTATCCTCTTTATGAATCCTCCAGACTTTGTTCTGAGGGAGAGGCTCTCGTGAGTGCATCTGATTTGTGGAATCGAATTCATCTGCAGAACTCTGAACTGCAACGAAGGGTAGGACGTTGACGTTCCGGCTTTCTAACTGTTGCGCACCGGAATGGGGCTGCGATGGGTATTGAGTAAGTCATTCCACGGGGACTGCCACAAACAGCATCTTTCTTTAATCGCGGCAAAAATCAATTAGACACGTGGATCAAAAGTTAGTAGCAAGCCAGTGAGGGTTCCTGTACGGAGGTAAAAACGAGAAATCAGCCCTCAGCTAGCTGGCTGAAGTAGACTTGCCAACTCTCCGTGTCAATGATTCTACAGTAGCACAAATGGAAGTGAGGGCGTAAGTACCGATCTTGCATCTTATGACAGGAGAGGAAAGTGTCTTTAGAGGGGCTGCCAGCCATTAAGTATTTTCCAGTGTCAGTGCCATATATCAGGCCTGGATTGATGTCTTGCAGATGGATCGTCTTTGCTCCATGCACTTGTCACAATGCTCACAAAGTAGCTGCCTGTCAGAGATGGGCAAAGAAATAGAGCAGGTCCCACAGCGGTCTGATTCAAGCCACCAGTGTGCCCTCATTCAAGAAAGGCCAAAATAGTCTGACATAGTCTCCCTATTCCAAGCGAGTATTTCCCTCGTGGTTTTGTATTCACATGGTTACCTCCTCATTCAGCAAATAGCAAGTACTTCTGTTTGCTAGGCACCGGAGATACCCAGTGAATAAGACAGGTGGGGCTCCTGCTCTCATGGAGAGAACATTCTAGTGGAGGGAGGAGACAAGGTACCAGTGAACAAATGTATAACGTTTGCAGACAGAGGGATTCTGCCTTCCCATGCCCCAAGCTCCGCTCCCTCCCTTGACTGCTGAGCCAGCTCAGACCCCAAAAGCTGACGTTGATTTGAAGAGAGGCAAGAATGATGATGTGTGCTTGATTGAGGTTGTTTTCAGCCAACAATCAGAGCAAGGATTAATGTGTCAGATCAAGGGCTCATGGGAGTGGGTGTGGCTCTCAGAAGGCTTCCAGGTTCCTCCTGGGATGTCAGCGGAAGCTCTGTGATCAGCGCAGCCTGCACCGAGGGGGAGGTCAGCCACTTCGAAGGAGCCAGAACTGAGACCTTGTTGCCTTTTATGTCATTTTGCTGCTGCCTTTGGGGGTCTGCCTCCCAGCGTTGGAGACAGTGCTGGTGCCCCAGTGGTGTCCTTCCGTGGTCTGTTTCTTGCTGCATCACGGACAGGGCCTGGCCTCAGCCACCGCAGCTGCTGGTCCCCACCTGGGGCGCCCGGCTGAGTTCCGCTCAATGGCTGCTGATGCTTCCTCGAGGCCATCAGCAGAGAGCTCACTGTGAAGCAGTCCACATGTCTCTACTCACATCCCTTAAGACTCACGACACTAACACTCAAGGCACACTGAGGGCTTGGGAGTTACAACCTGAGAGGGGAAAACTGTAAACTGTTTCTGAGGGCTGCTCTGCGTAAAAACCCAGGCACCTGCCAAAGGCCCCCTCCCAGAGGTTTGCTCACCAGCACCTGTTTTCTTCTCCTTCGGGCCCATCTCCCTCCCAGGAAGCTCAAGGACACTGAATCAGCCTTTTCCCAGCCACAGTTCTAGGGCATTTTACCTTAGAGCCATATGAAGTCTGTCTGTTGTGTTATTTGATCGTTTGTTTTGAGAGAGTTCTTGTTGTTTTGTTGTTTTTTTGTTTTGTTTGAGAAAACAAAGCTGTTAACATGTTTTCATCTGATACCTGTTAAAAATCTTCTGGTCTGTCCTCTTCATCTGCCTTTGGCAAATGTTTTTTTCATAGGTCCTGGGCTGGTTTGTTCCTGCCTGTCCCTTTCAGAATTGAAGCAGTTCTGTCCGGGTCTGTGTTTAACCATTAATAACGTGGGCAGATTTACCTCGACTCCCTTCCCTAGTCTTCTGAGCAACGGTGCGTCTTCTCTGTCAGAGCTGGAGCTGGAGGTCTGGCCTCGATGCTCCTCAGGAAGCAGGAAGAGTCCAGAGACCGTGGGAATGTGCCATCTGTTTTTCCTCTCTCCTCGGGCTCTTGTTCCCATCTGCCAGCCCCCGTGCCTGTGGTGTTTGTGAGCCCGTGGCAGGACTCGCCTGGAATTTCCAGGGCAAACAGGCCCCTCCAAAGGGGGCCTGGGTCAGCGTCACCTCCCATGACTCGCGGGCCTTCTTGTGGTGGACTCCAGTGTACTTTTGGCTAATGTCTTTCAAGAGGGTCAAATGGCTCCTAAGATAGACTTTTTCCTCCCGCCTTCAGCCTTTCCTCAGATTAGGCCAGCCCTTCTTATTAGCATGCTGAGGCAGTGGACGTGAGAGAGACAGAGAAAGAGTGAGAAGAAACAGCTTCTTCCCAGTCTTGCCCAGGCTTCCAGTCCTCATTCCCCCAAATCAGGTATTGTCAGGCCTTTAGAACATTCTTGCTCACCTCCCTCACCTTACGTAAGGTGGTGGAACGCGGTGTTCGCTTTCAAATTCGTCCACACATACTGTGTATGGCGGATCTTCAGAGCACGGAGTTTGGCCATTCTCTTATTTCAGTAAGTTTCTATATATTGGACTATTTTTGCTTACTTCCACGGGTTCCAAGGAATTATGCCAAAGCACACTTACTCTGCCATCCTTCCAAGAAGTTCCTCAATTGCTAACTATATTAAGGAGCGAGACCATAAAGATAAAATGTCAGGAGATTAAGAGGAAAATACATTTTTTTTAAAATTGGGAAGTTAAACCTAAAAAAGATAACAAATGAATGAAAGGATTAACACGGACCGGTGACGAGACAGAATTTGAACAGTTAGAAAATGAAGCTCAAGAAGTAGCCGAAAGGTTAAAAAGCGAAACTCGAAGGGTAAAGTTCTGGCAAACGGATACAATTGGTTGGCAAAATCTAAAAGAGCTAGCATTTAAGTATTTTTAAGCAACGTTAAAGAGTCAAGGGCTAGAGAATCACATGCTAAGACAATGAAAGAATCTAAGTCTTTAAAGGTTAAAGTAAACTAAAAGGTTGAATGGAAGCCGTATATAAGGTTTATCTCATTCTATAATATTCCGTATTAAAGATGTACCTGTAGGGGCACCTGACTGGCTCAGTCAGAAAAGCATGCAACTCTTGATCTTGGGGTCATGAGTTCAAGCCCCACTTGGGGTGTAGACATTGCTTAAATTAAAAAAAAAAAAAAAAAAAAAAAAAGATGTACCTGTAGTGATTGACTTACAGAGGTGTCTAAGAGTGTGTTTAGGTAGAAAAGTGCCAGAATATTGCACGGTCTGCATATGTAAACGTCCCACCAAGCTTTGCAGACAGGTAGAGAAAGGAGCCCTACGGATCCACCGCTCTGGTAACTGGAAGCAGGAAGGGAGTGGACATGGATGTTGTGGGCACAGTCAGGTACCCCGCCAGGTCCCCTCACTATTTCTGGGCCCTTCTCCCCTCCCCTCTTCGGTGCACTGTGGCTCCAACACCCACACCAGCCTTGCCTCCTCTTAGATGCGCTGCCCTCGCTCCTCTGTAGCTGCTCTGTGCGTTCGTGCAGGGCTCCGCGTACCTGGGGGTTTGCTCCAACCCCACCTTTGGCCCTCAGCTCCTTCTCTCAGGCGGGACAGCTGAGGTGCTGTCCAAAATCTAAAGCAAGCCACATAGGTGATTTTACATTTTCTAGTGGCCACTTTAAAATTAATTCTAGTAACAGAATTTTATCTCCATGTAATCAATCTAGAAGTGATTAATGAAATGTCCAAAATCCTTTTGTATGTGTATTAACTCTTTGAAATCAATGTGTATTTCATGCTTCCACATCTCACTTTGCCCACATTTCAGTTACTCAGTTGTCCCATGTGGCAAGTGGTGGCCACTTTGGACAGCCCAGCTCACCCAACCTGAAGCTGTCCCCTCAGAGGACTTTGCCTGCAAATGAAACCTCACGGCCCTGCCTTGCTTCCTCCACTCCTTTGTGGGCTTCTTTTAGGAGTGCGCTTTTTTTGTTTTTGTTTTTTTTTAAGTTTATTTTTAGGGGGGCACCTGGGTGGCTTCGTCGGTTAAGCATCCGACTTTGGTTCAGGTCATGATCTCATGGTTCGTGAGTTCAAGCCCCGTGTCAGGCTCTGTGCTGACAGCTCAGAACCTGGAGCCTGCTTTGGATTCTGTGTGCCCCTCTCTGCCCCTCCCCTGCTCATGTTCGCTTGCATGCTCGCTCTCTCTCTCGCTCACTCTCTCTGTCTCTCAAAAATAAACATTAAAATAAAAAATTTAAGATTATTTTTATTTATTTTGAGAAAGAGAGCACGAGCAAGGGAGGGGCAGAGAGAAAAAGAGACAGAATCCCAAACAGGCTCCACGCTGTCAGCACAGAGCCCAACGTGGGGCTCAAACTCCCGAACTATGAGATCACGACCCGGGCCCAAAATCAAGAGTCAGATGTTTAACCGACTGAGCCACTCAGGTGCCCCTAGGAGCACAATCTTAATAAATCTTTTGCATATAAGTAATTTTTTTTTTCTGTAATTTAAAAAGTCTGGAGGGTTCAAAAGGAAACAAAAATTGTATCTCTCACCGGGAAGCCCTGCTTCATGGTTGGTTGGTTGGTTGGTTAGTTTATTGCTAAGGCAGCCATAAATTCTAGGGAGTCTGGGTTTCAGAAGACTGGGGGGGGGGGGGGGCGCGTCTCACTGAGTAAAGAACAACTGATAACATCAGAGATCCTTGTTTCTTGCCGTTTGTCAGATGTGGAAGGCTTGGGCCTTTGGTGTCTGTCCGGTTGGTGCCGAGATAAATAGCCTAAAGACATCCTAGGCTAAGATTATCTGGAAGTCTGGCTCAGGTATGCAGCCTGTGGGCTCCCCGGGGCCAGGAAGCCACAGGGGGGAAGCTGGGTCATGGCTCACAAAGGAGGATGCCAGGGCGACCTGGCAACGGCGGACCTTTTTTCTTTTTTAACGTCCCTGCAGCCTCACTGGTACCACTGTAGCAGCTTGCGAGTGGGCAGCGCCTGTCTGGCTCCACACCGCCAGCCTGTATAGACTCCCTTCTCTTGGCATCCAGTCCGCGGCAGGATGGTGGTTCCCCGTGCAGATGCCTCTTCCTCATTGATGATGCTGCTTGAGCCAGCAGGCCTTCTGCGCTCGGCCTTGTCACAGTCTTTACTGAGAAGGCATTATGAAGAGGCCCTTTTGGCCACAGCGTCATCTCAGATAGCTTTTTATTTCTACTTTTGCATTTCCGAGCAATTGGATTTTGTTTGCTTATTTGTCACTAGAAGTAGAGGTGAGTGAAGAAGGCTGCTAATTGGCTCAGAAGATAAGGCCAGTCGGGAGCAGAGATACCCCCCTTTCTCTCACAGAGCCGCCCCTTCCTCCCACAGCTACCTTTCCCACCTTCCTCGCTGTGTCATCAGAGAAAGGAGCCAGACAGGTTGCAGGAACCCATTTCTCGATTTATTCCTGTGTGCCACTTGATTCGACAGGCTTTTGCAGCTTAGGTACTGTGTATGCTTTTAGTCTTGAAGTGTGGATTTGGTTCTTTTCATCTACAGTGTTGTTGCGAGTATAGGCCCTTTTAGTGGCTTTTTTTTTGCATATTTTAATTGGAAATGAGGAGAGAAGACCCACGCACTCCTGGACTCACACAGTGATGGCCGGGAGGTCCCTCCTTTGGTGATTCTCCAGAAGCACTTTAGGCAGAGCTTTCTCTTACTGAATGAAGGTGGCCTTTTTTTTTTTTTCTTTCTTTTTCAAAGCTTATTTTGAGAGAGAGAGCACACGCACAAGCGGGGCAGGAGCAGAGAGAGAGAGAATCCCAACATGGGGCTCGATCCCACAAACTGCGAGATCATGACCTGAGGCGAAATCAAGACTTAGCTTAATCGACTGAGCCACCCGGGGGGGGGGGGGGGCGCAAATGTTTCCTTTTCTGAATGAGTTTGTGACAGCTTGCATGCTCACTGGTCCTCCTTTTTACCTTAGACCCCACTGGCTCTTGACACAGTGGATGACTTCGCTTAGTACTGAGGGATGTGAGAGGATTGCGTGGGTCCTGGGGCGCACTCCTCCCCCAGTGCGCCCAGGCATCACCTCCGCACAGCGAGGGGGTGCTACTGTCTCGGTGGGGCATCTGGGTCTGGCAAGTGCCTTGGCTTCGCCCCCCTCCCCCAACTTCCTAATGGGGCTGGCCTCTAGGGGACAGTGTCAGAGTAGGCCAGTGATCGGCCTGCCACTCCTCTGCTCTCAGTGCCTTTCCCAACTCCTTCTGCTTCAGCTCGGCACCCCAGCCTCCAGGCCCACCGATGGATCCGCTGACGAAGGGGTCCTGCGGGAGTCAGATGGCACAAACGCTTCTATGGAAAGCCAAGTCATCACTCTCCTTTGGCATCCCGCCTCTTCAGATGTGGCCAACAAAAGACCCTGAAGTAGAGTCCCAGGTCAACCTGTAAGTAAGTAAAAGAAACATCATCTGTTTGGGCTCGGGCTCATGCTCACTCTAACCTGAAATCCTTTAATGCACAGGAAGAAAGTACTCTATCTTTTTGGGGAGAAAAGGGAGGGAGGGGGGAGCGGATGTTTGGTTGGGGAATTTCTGTTCTTAGTGATGCCTTACTCGTGTATTATTTATTTACTTAGCACTAGAAACTGAGCACCCACTCCGGCCAGGCCCTGTGTCAGGCATGGTGAGCAAAATAGATGCAGTCCCTGTCTTCCAGGGGTTTGCAGCTCATGGGACAGATAGCCATGAATCAAATAGTCGCACAAATAAATATTTACAAATGGTGACAAGTGCTATGTGTTGCCTTGATTCAGCAAACAGTTACAGAATGCCTTCTGTGTGCCGGCAGCATCCTGGGGATATAAGAGAATAAGACCGTTTCCTTACCCTTGAATACAAAGGGAAAAGAATCCAATATTACTGAAAAATGATAATAATTATACCATAGCTAATGTGTTAGTAGGCTCGCATCCCAGAGGGTGATAACTGGGTTTTCCTGTTTACTTCTGAATCCCCAAGGCTTTGTTATGATCTACCAAAAATACCTGTTGGATGAATGAATGAGTGAATGGAGAAGAGAATACGAGACATGGTGCTTGGTTCTCTAGGGGAATCAGAGGCGACCAGGTGCAACAACATGATTGACTTAAAAAACGAACAATATGCCTCATCAATTCAATATGACAAATATTTACCACTATGCGCTATACCCAGGGCTTTTGGGAAGCTAATTCCTAGCTGGAGGCAGGAGTCAGAATCCCTGCGGCTGGTAAACAACTTTTGCCTGAGCCCCACCCGAGAGATTCTGATTCACTGGCTCTGGAATAAGCAAAAGAGGACTCTTTTTTTTCTGTTGGCACTCACAGAACTTAGAGCCTATCCAGGGAGACCGACAAGTAACCAAATAACTCCAGTCTTGCTTGAAAAGAACCATGTATTAAAGTGCTTTAGGAGTAAGTACTCGGCTGGGGCACAGGGAAGAAAAGGGAAAACAGTTGAGATCAGCCTGGCAGGATGAGGGCAGGAACAGGGGAAGAAGTCCTCTTTAAACAGGGAGAGCTACAGAGCAAAGGCTCACATCCATGAAAAGTATGTTCCTGCAGTTTTGACAGGCATCAGAGCAGTGGCTCTTAAGGCTGACTGCCCATGAGACTCAATCCCCCAGGAACTTTAAGAACAAAGAAGCCTGCACCCACTCCTCCCAGATTCTGAGGTCTAGGTAGGACACAAATACCAATACTTTATGCAGCTCTCCAGGTGATTCTCATATGCGGCAAAGGCTGAGAAACGCTGCTTTTACAAAAGTGACCACACGTAATGAAATGAATACAAAATAGTTGTCAGGCAGCTTATATGCCTAGCTAAGGGCTCTGAACTTTATATCTTAGGCAATTGGGGAGGGAGCCTTTGATAGCTTTTATAATCTTAAGAGATAATGCAGTGTAAAAAGTACAAGGTTCACACTGTTTAGAAAAATTCATGATTGCTAGTTCTGTAGTGGATTCTCCAGGGAAACCAGGGCAGGTCGGGAGTCACCGCGGGCTTTTCAGAGCGACCGCCATACCTTCCATAAATGGCCCGTTCATGAGAATATGAGAACTGAATCTGAAACTGAAATCTAAAATTTCAGTAAACACTGAATTATCAGAGCAAAATGATCCCGTTGCTGGCAAGGTAGACCCTCCATCTATCGAGGGTGAGGCGGAGAGAAGGGCAGCTCACGTGTCTCGAGAGAGCTCGGGGCAGAGCCCTGGCACCCAGGGGCACGACCGGCTCCGCCTCTTATAGACTTCAAGCCCCACAGTGCTCTGCGCGCATGACGCAGGCAAAGGGGCGGGCAAGACTGCAAGAGAGCCTATGAGACGTAAAAAAAAAAAAAAAAAAAAAAAAAAAAAAAAAAAAAAACGCCCACTGTTGGCACCTGGAAGGCCCTATTGGTGAGTTATCTGGTTAAGGGTGGGACCAAGTCCTGGTGATTGGCGGCAACCTTGCTGGCCAGGCTGCAGCCAGAAGGAGAGGGTGAGCACTCAGCGGCAGGACTTGAAACTGATCTACCGGGAACCACATGTTGGGTTCTCTGGAAAACGGGCTAGAAAGATGTGTAAAGATAGGTCTTTAAGAACCGCTGCCTTTCTGTGGGCTGCTCATTCATTCATTAACTCATTCATTCATTAACTCATTCATTCAACAGTATTTATTGATGACCTGTGTACCAGGCACCTGTGCAAAGATCCTCCTGTCCAAGTACCTACCAGGCCCGACCTTGCTTAGCTCCTGAGATCAGACGAGCTCGGACGTGTTCAGGGTGGTATGGGCGTAGACATGTGTGCAAACATCCTAAATGCGTTTTCTCCTATGGTCTTCATGAAAAACCGACGAGGTGGCCATTGTTAACTCCATTTTACAGATAAGAGAGCTGAAGCCCAGAAGGGTTAAGAGACATGTCCAGGGCACACAGCTTGTGGCTAGGCAGAGATTTGAACCTAGGTTTGCCCAGCTCCAATGCCAATTTCCTAACCTCAGGGTGCTCAGCCATGCAGTCAGCAGCAAAGTATTTATGGAATGTCCGCATGCACAGGCATCTTGATATATATGAATATATATGTATACATATTCAAGTGAAGAATATAACGGTCACCAATCTGGACACCAATCTGGACATATTCTGATGTCAAACAATTCACTGAGTACCCATGTGCTGTGCAGGGCCCTGTGCCAGGTACTGGGGATGCAAAGAAAGCCTCTCCTTCCAGATGAAGGGGGCTGAGGAAAGCGCTATTCCCTAGGGCAGTCCAAGGAGATCTCCCAGTGGAGGAAATACTTGAAGGGTGAGAACTTTGCCAGGCAGAGGTGGGAGAGGCCTCCCCAGACAGAGGTGACCACATGTGCAAAGTCCAGCGGCATTAAAGCACGCTGGGTGTCTGGGGAACTATGAACAGCCTTGTTTGGCCGGTGAGCCTGGCTGGCGGTGAGCCTGAGAAAATAGGTAGAAGCCTACTTTCCCCCTGGGGAGTGGCAAGGCTTAACCACCCACTAAGAAGTTTGGTCTTGAGTCCCTAAGATGGGGCATAGCATAATCAGATTTGCCTATTGGAAAAGCGACTGGTGTTGAGGGGCAGCTTGGTTGCAGTAGGATAAGGCTGGTGGTGTGGGGCCCTATTAGAGTGGCCAGGGAGGTTGATAGAAGGGTTCTAATGAGTGGCAGGAACCATGGGATTGATTCAAGCAGTATTGGAGAGGAAGATTAGAGTGGTATATATGTGGGTGGGGGTGTGTGTGAGTGAGTGACCCTTTGAGTTTTGACTCAGGCCACTGAGTGATTGGTCTTGCCATTAACAAGAGGACCCTGAGAGGATACAGCACAAAATCCAAGACAGAATAAGACAAAAGACAAAGATCATTAGGTAAATGTCTTCAGTACTGAAGAGGGGTACAGTTACATCTCTGAGGGCACGAGGTACTTCGAAAAGTCTTCTCAGAATAATATGAAGTAGACCTTGAAAAGGAGAACTTCCCTTCCTTCTCTTTTTCTTAAGTGGATTTTAACAGGTAGAGAAGGGAGAGGAGGATATTTTAGATGGCCAGAACTTGGTTTGCCTCTTGTGTGGTACAGTAGTAGGAAGTCTGGAAAGTCAGACTGGGGGGCGGGGGGACATATTGTGAAAGATATTGTACGTAATCCCTGGGCCACTGGGGGACTCTGAATGGTGTTGGAGACACGCAAATGATGGTTGGAGCCCCACTTTGGCAAAGTTAATTTCACAGCTACGTACGGCAATGAGGCCAGGAGCCAGTTAAGAGATGGACTAGGATGTGTCTTCTTGGTTGTAAGTTATGTAAACCCAACCCAAATTAGTTTAGGCCAAAAAAGGAGAACGTTTGGGTTCACGTAACCAAACTAAGGAAAGGGACAGATCTGGCTTCAGGGATGGCTGGATCCAAGGACTCAAATGCTGCCAAGTCAGTCCAGCTCTCTTGTTAGTCCTTACATTCTCATTGTTCTTAGCCCTGCTTCTCTGTGCCTCTTGGCCCCATTGTCTCCTACTGTCTGTGAGTTGTCACCATGTAGCAGGCAGTGTGATCTCAGGCAGCACACAACTTAAGAGGAAAGATCTTTCCCATCCGTTAAAAGAACCCTGGGGAAGGACTGTAGTTGGCCAGTCTGAGCCACATGTCCATGCCTGGTTTTGTGGGTGAGTGTACGGCCAGGGGAAGCGAAGATAGTTCTTGTTTACCCTGGTGAGCAGAGCAGCCTTGGAGAAGAAAAGGATGGTCTGCATGTAGGAGAACAGGATTCAAATGGGTCACAGAAACCAGCGGAGGGGTTTCAAGACATAGAGTGGTCTGTGACTGATCACAAAAATAACTTAGGACATGTTTTCAAAAATGTGGCTCACGGAACCTGTTTAACTGGAATCCCTAGAACTAGGTGGCACTCAGGTGGCTGGATTAAGGTGTCAAATGCGACCAAAAGTTTGCAGATCGAACTGCAATCTGACAGTTGAATGTGATGATTGGGGAGCTGTGGGGCACTTTGGAGAATAACACATTTTTGGTTGGGAAGGGAGGGCAGGAGGCACACTGCAAGATTCTGCAATCCCCACTTCTCTGAACTCATAACCTTGTTTTAGGACTATTACTGACCCCAAATGAGGTAAAATTTCTTCCTAGACCTGTTTCAGCTCAGTGCCTTAGGGGAAAACTCAGGAAAGCTATAGAAAGATGGCTATTGAGGGCCATTCTGCCTTAAACAGACGTCAGCCAGAAGGGGAGGGAAGAAGGTTTGAAGAGTTTTTAATCCCCTTTGAATTACCTGCGAATTCTCTTTTATAGTCTTTCCTAGGATTCATTACAATATACTACCAAAAAGTTGGATTGCTTACAACGTGTAATTCCAACTCTATGTCCCCCTCACTAGGCTGAACTGGCAGTGGTTTACTTTTTGATCTTTTGAGGCAAGTGACCATGTATTTGGAAGAGTTTGTCTTCAAGGCATCATACAACTATTTTAGGCAGTTTTGTACTTAGACATTTTTAAAAAGTCTTATTTATTTATTTATTTTGAGAGAGCATGTGAGCGGGGGGGGGGGGGGAGGAAGGGGGAGAGGGAGAGAGAGAGAGAGAGAGAGAGAGAGAGAGAGAGAGAGAAAAACCCAAGCAGGTTCTGTGCTGTTAGTCCAGAGGCCGACATGGGGCTCGATCCCATGAACTGTGAGATCATGACCTGAGCTGAAACCAAAAGTGGGATACATAACCAAATGTGCCACCCAGGCACCCCTGTACTTAGACATTTTAAAACAGCTTCCACAAGCCTTGAGAGACCTAGTCTGTTCCTGAATGAAGGGCCATGTAAATTTAAAACACAGTGCTAGAAGGTAAGCTTTTCGGTTTGCTGTCCGGGGAAATTCTATTCCCCTGTCTTCGTGTTTCTTTGGTGAAACTTCGGCTCCACCCCTGTGGAGGGAAGAGGTTGGACCACTAGCTTGTCTTGTCTTCCCTTCCCCCTCTCGCCTTTGGGGTTTGGTTGCCCGCAGATCTTGTGTGTTCTCTCCTCTCCTGTTGCCATTTGGAAAAACACACCTTAGTCCTCGTCTGCCTCGGTCTCCCCTGTTCGAGCGCGCCAATCCAGGGACAGCAATTCTGCTGACAGCCATTCAGGCAAGTATCCCACAAGTGGCTCGTGCCAAGGTCTAAACTGGAGGGACGAGAAAGTAGTAGGAAGCCCACACATTTGCCAGTGAGACTGACAGGAAGGATATTTTGGTTTCCATTTGCCTGACGCCTGTCACTAATTCTTAACCGACTCCAAACACAGAGCCCTGGTTTACTGATGAGCTCCTATGGCTCCCACGATGCTGAGACAGGCAAGGATTTGTGTGGGTCTCGTTAGATCGGAGGGTCTGGTTTGGCTTGCTTGCTTGCTTTGCCGCTCTTGTTCCTCCCTTTCTTAGCGGAACGTGTAGCACATAGAAAGTGCTCACTAAATATTTGTTGGGTGTTACATGAAGGGTGACAGAGCCGAGGTGCCAGCTAGGAGGCTTCTGTCTGCAGTGATGAGGGTCCGAGCTAACGCAGGGAACGTGGAAACGGAGAGGAGAGGAGGGGTGAGGGATTGAAAGACATTCTGGAATTCTGTACATGCCCACAGGTGCAAAAATGGCGTATAGAAGCCTGTGCGCTGCCACGGTGTTAGCAGTAGCGAACAATGGAAAACCAGTACCTAGGGAACTGGTTAAATAATACACGATGCATCCGCTCAGCGGCATACTTTGTGGCCATAAGAAAGAATCCGGGAGCTTTTTTTGGTGCTGATGTGGAAAGATCTCCAAGGTACATTAAATGAAAAACTAACAAAAGAGCAGAATTGTATATAGCATGCTACCGTTTGTGTGAAAAAAAAGGGAAGAGGGAATATGTATTTTTCTTTGTCAATGGCTAAGCGTCTCCGGGAGGTATGTGAGAGGAAATGGGGGGTTGAAGGGGCAGGAGAGAGAGAGGCTTTCCCTGTTACAGCCTTACAGCCTTTTAGGCTCTTTGGGTTTTGAACCAAGTGAGTGTGTCCCCTCTTCAGAGAGTGAAATACAAATACACAGATACAGTCAACTTTCAAAAGCGGCACTGTGCAGGCAGCAGGAACCGGGCCCGGTGGCCGATCTGATGCTGGATGTGAGAGAAGGCATAGGTGATTGCCCTGAACCTTGCACCTCGAGTGGCTTACTGGAGAAAAGACGGCAGTTCCGCTGAGCTGCGCACGCAGGAGCAGGTGTGAGTGTGGTCCGGGCCTGCTGGGGTATCCGTGGAACTAGGGCCCGCAGTTGGAAGTCGAGTTTGCAGTTAGATCCAAATCAGAGCTTTGGTTTGGGGAGTCATTAGCTTAGAGGTAATATTTGAAGGCACAGGAGCAGTGAGGTCCCCCGGGAGGGAGGTGGCCTGAATTGAAAGGAGAGGAATGCGGATCTTCACCATCCAGGCTAGGCATGGGGTTAAAAGACTGTGTTGCTGCTTCATGATCAAAGAATGCTGGTTTTGCTCTGCCAGGACATCCTGGCCCTTCCCCGGGGGAACCCAGGCTGCCTGTGCCCTACTCACCACGGAGCCCAACGTCCCCTGGAGGAATAACCGCTAAAAAGCAATCCTGTTTCCCCAAGGAGGTTATGCTGTTGCCAAGAACTGTATTCCTTTGACCATTCGAGTTTTCTATTCTTTCAAATTTTATAGTCCTCAAGGGCCAGCAACCCATTTTTGGTGCTCACCTCATCTCAAAGTCCGGCACAGAATGCTGTAAGGACACACTATAAATAGTGACTAGATAGTATTACTCTTTCTGATTGTGGCTTTTATGGAGCAAAAGGAAATAGTTTAGGCTGCCCTGCCCTAAATTCCCCTCGCTAGCGCTCATTTTTATAAGTCCCGTTTTGGCCTGGGAAGCCCTCGTTCTCACTTGTTCTCCTGACATCTTCTATAGTAATAGACGCTCTTATTAAAATACTTTGCCTCCTACACTTCTGTAAGTTTGGTTTATCCATTACTTTGCTTCCTTTAAAAGCTCTTTCTCACCCTCGGCTTCATAGTCTCATTTTCTTACACTATCTCAGAATCAGAGTAGCTTAGCGAAGTCAACATTTTAGAAAACCTTTCAAAAATATAGTCTGACCTTAAAAGCACAAAGTAAGCTGCTTTTCTTCCGCCACGCGGTCTGAACGTGCCTGCGGGAGAACCGAGCACAGATAAGCATGGGGTGGATCTAAATTGGCCCAGAAAATTAGGAGGACGGTACAGAGATCATTTAAAATGTCGCCTGGGCCTCCCCACTCCCCTCTCCTAGGTCCTCTCAAGGTAAAATTCAGTCAGTTCCATGGCATTTATTTCTACGCTTGAGACTAAGAATTCTTCACATATGGGTTATTGGGTATGAAGGGAATCAGAATAGGCCACCCCAGAATATGCTACTTTGGCATAAAGATTATTTTGAGCTAAAGGCAATGGAGGAAAACCACACACGGGAAGAACTTTTTGCCCTCCCCCTCTCTGCTTAAAGGCAGGACATCAGTTTCCCTTTGTAAAGGTGCCCTCTCCCATCTCCCGTACCCAGAGGAAGAGAATAGCCCTTCTCACCAGAGACAGAGAAGGCCCTAAGATGTGTCTGCCTAAATGAGCCTTACTCAGCCTTACTTGGATCTACTGTTAGTTTTGCCCGTGTATTTATCTTACCATGATTTACCACTCCTAGACGCCTCAGACCCTCCTTTTGTCTAGTCACTTCTCCACACTTTATTGCCCTTTGTTAAAAGGGTATATACAAGCCCCTGAGTCTAACTGCTTCTTTGGGCTTTCTCGTCTGTGGGGACCTTGTGCACATAAAATTAAAAAGCAAGTGTGTATGCCTTGTCTTTTGTTAATCTATCCTTTTGTTTGTTTAATTCGTAGGCTTCCATCACAGAACTTAAGGGGGTAGAGGGAAAATTTTTCCCTCCCAACAGCTATGTTCCTAAAGTGTGAACATTTTGGATTATAACAAACCGTAGCTACTACGAAGAGATTTTTTTTTTCTTTGTGTTGTTCTCCAGGCACACACACGTCTTCCTAGTGAGAGGCGTGGAGTACAACCTCTGGTTATTCAAATAGTTACTGCGCTCAAAGCAGACTTCACGTTAAGCACTTCTTCGTGTGTATTTTGTCATAAATCCAACAGCCCTGTGAGGAAGGTACTATGGTTATCAGTATTTGTTGAATTAATTCATTCATCAAGCCCCATTTCACAGTTTGTAGAACTGAGGGCTCATGAAGGAGGAATCAAGCAGTGAACTAATGGTGGGCTAGACAGAGCTAAGTAAGTATCAGGCAATGCTTATGCACATGGAATTTCTCTACGTATATGGTGGTTTTTTTTTGAGTTTATTCATTTTTGAATAAGTGAGTGGGGGAGGGGCAGAGAAAGAGGAGAGAGAGAATCTCAAGCAGGCTGTGTGCCGTGAGCACAGAGCCCAAGGCAGGACTTGAACCCACGAAACCATGAGATCGTGACCTGAGCCAAAACCAAAAGTTGGACGCTTAACTGACTGAGCCACCCAAGTGCCCCCACGTAGATACGTATTTAAGCTTAAGGACAAGGTTCTGTATTTCCTCTGTCTGACATTTTTAAAGAACTTTTTGTGCTATAATTTAACGTGCAGTAAACGGCAAGGATCCTAAGTGTACAGTGGGATGAGTCGGGCACTTGCATCTTGTCCACTTTTTAATGTCACAGTGCCCGTCACTTGCACCTGCTTATTGAAAGACACCAAGCATCGGGTGTAGGAAACGTGAACTTCATGAACCGACGACTAGCGAACGAGGTCACGGTTCTTATATCGTGATGGCTCCCATCGTGTTTGCTTTGTTCGCTCATATTACTGGCATCGTATTCATCTCTGAAATGAATTTGCTGATATTAACCTGAGGCAACATGTACAATATTTTCATCTCTGACTCAAAACAAATTTCCTGAGTCTGCTGTCTAATGGAGCTCACTTCCAGCAGCAGCCGATAGCGAGACTGAGAACACACGGGGGTGCTCTCCTGGCCCCACCCTGGAAAAGTCATGAAGCAGCCTGTGTGCTCTCCCTACCCAGTCTCGCTTACCCGACCCTCCTGTGTTACTCCTGGACCCTTGTAAAGAAGAAAAGCCCTAGGGGACATGAGGCCCTCCTCAGATATTTGACAGGCCTGCCTATAGAAGTGATCTTGGTTGTTTTTTTTTTTTTTTTCCAAATTTTTCTTAACGTTTTTATTTATTTCTGAGAGACCGAGAGGCAGAGTGCAAGCAGGGGAGGGGCAGAGAGAGAGAGAGAAGGAGACGCAGAATCCAAAACAGGCTTCAGGCTCTGAGCTGTCAGCACAGAGCCTGAGAGCAGGGCTCAAACTCACCAGCCATGAGATCGTGACTTCAGCTGAAGTCAGACACTTAACCAACTGAGCCACCCAGGTGCCCCATCTTAACTTATTTTATATGGCCTCAAAGGGTGAACTGGCTTGTTTCATTCCTTCCCCCCTCCCTCCCTCTCATTCTCTTTTTCTCTCTTTCTCCCTCCCCTTCCCGTTCCCCTTCCCCTTCCCATCCCCCTTCCCATCATTCAGTACAACCCCAGTAAGAGCTGACTCTGTGCCAAGTATTATGTTAGGTGCTAAGGATTTTACATTGAGCAAAACCAAGGAAGATCCTGCCAGTGTAAGATTTATAGTCTAGTGGGAGAGGCAGACGTTAATCCAATCCCTTCTTTGGAATTTCTAGACTGGGAGCAGGGAATGAGTCGGGAAGAAAAAGGAGTTTAGAGAGGGCATTCCAGGTCTGAAGATAAGAAGCTAAGAAACTGCTCATGAGCTGAAGGAAAAGGAAGAAAGGTAGAGCGTTTGAAGTGCTGAGTTGGGGCGCGGGCAGGTCCCACAGTGGCCGGGGGTGCGGGGCGGGTAAGTAATGGTAAAGAAATTAAGGAAAAAATGAAAGGGTGAAGATGTAGGACCAGCTAGTGGAAATTCAGATGTGATGGACTTCAGTGCACTCCAGGAGAAAACGGTTTAAGTAGCCAGAATGGAGGGCCTTGGGGCATGCTGTGTTTGTGATCACTAACGGTGTGTAAGTAGTATCTGGTAGAGAATACACAATCACAAATGACAGGTTGGACCCCAGATGGTCCTTACGTGTCTGGAGCTGGAAGTCTGTGGAAGTCTCTTCTATCCTAAGATTGTATGATGAAGACACAGGGAGACTGGCTAGGCCACTGTAGGCATCTCAGTTGCAGACAACGGGGACCCGTCAGACAGAGGGACTGGGAGGGAGGTGGTCACTGGTGACGTTTGAGGACTGACTGTAGATCTTGGGAGAGAGAAGTCAATGGTGCTTCGCTCCATAGGTTAGAGACTGTGAAAATAATCAAGCACTGGCGGAAGTGAGAAAGCACCTTCTTGGATCAGTTTTGCCAAACCCACACTAAACTGCTGGCACTTCTGGGAGAAGTAGGAAAGGTAAACGAGTGCACATGAAGCCTGGAGGTATAAATTTGGGGCTTGTCGGTAGTACTGATATCATTGGAATGCAAAGCACAGTCTCTGCAGAAAAAAAGAGAGAGAGAAAGACTGAGCTGGTGAAAGAGACAGAGATTAGATGGTTCCATGGGGTTCTGTAGAGGAGACGCCTTCCGTTGGCATCCAGGATAGAAAATAGGTCTGCCGGCATTTCTCAGAGTCACCTTTGGAATTTATTTTGGTTAAAAAGACAGGTGCTTAGATCCCACTCCTGAAGATTCTGATCCAGGAGGTTTGGGGTGGGGACTGGGCATGTATATATGAGAGAGACAGAGAGAGAGGGACAGAGAGAGAATCCCAAGCAGACTCCTCTACATTGTCAGCACAGAGCTCGATTGTGGGGCTCAAACCTACAAACTGTGACATCATGACCTGAGCCAAAATCAAGAGTCCGGAGCTTAACCAATTGAGCCACCCAGGCACCCGGACCATAAAGACTATAAAGACCATATAGACCATAAAGACTATCTTTATGATGTGTGGTGGTGAAGGATTTCATAAGTCAGAAAAACAAAGACCAGAAAGGAAAAGATTGAACATGTTTACACTAGAATTTTTGTATTTATTTTTTTAATGTTTGTTTCTTTTTGAGAGAGAGAGAGAGAGACACACACACACACACACACACACACACACACACAGAGTATGAGTGGGGGAGGGGCAGAGAGAGAGGGTGACCCAGAATCCGAAGCAGGCTCCAGGCCCCAAGCTGTCAGCACAGAGCTCGATGTGGGGCGTAGCCTTACGAACCGCGAGATCATGACCTGAGCCAAAGTCAGACACTTAACAGACTGAGCCACCAAGGTGCCCCTGTTTTTTTATTTTTGAGAGAGGGAGTGTGTGCAAGCAGGGAAGGGGAGGGACAGAAGTTCCAAAGCAGGCTCTGTGCTGACAGCAGAGAGCCCGATGTGGGGCTTGAACTCACAAATCAGATCACAGCCTAAGCCAAAGGGGGATGCTGCTTAACTGACTGAGCCACCCAGGCGCCCCATAGCATTTTTAAATTTCTGCATGGTAAAAGATACCAGGAGAAAATTTTTGAAAGAAAAACCACTGTTTTAAAGAAGACATCTGTGCCTTTTTTAACCGAAGAGGGTTGGTATTCAGAGTATACAAATAATTCTTAGAAATCAATTAGGAAAAGACCAACAACCTACAGAAGGGGAGTGGGCAGAGGATCAGGAATATTGTACATCCTAGAAAAGGTAGCCCATAGAGCTAATAAGCAGAGGAAAGGATGTCCAGGCTCGTGTTATCAGGGGAGTGAAAAGTGAAACCACATCTCAGTGAGACCCTATTTCATGTCCTTCAGACTGGCCCAAACCCACCAAGTGTTAGCGAGGATGCAGAGCGCCCACAACACACATGCTACAGTTGGGGAAGGAAATCGCTACTCTCGCTTTGGAAAGCAAGTTTGCAAAATGTAGAAAAAATAAACAGGCTCTTATGACCCAGCAGTTCCCCCTCCTGGGTATGTGATCTAGGGACATGATTATCGTCTTGAAGGAGAGCTGTGAAAGGATGTTCATCACAGTGTTGCTTAGAGACTGGAAACAACTGAAATGTCCAAGAGTAGGAGAATGGAAGAACAACGGGACATTAATGCAGAAGGATGCTGTACAGCCGTGTGTGTGAATGAATTAGAGCTACGGGTATCCACATGTCTAAATCTTGACATCAGATTGTTCAACCAGAGACATTAGTTGTGGAAAGACATACCATAGTGCGGTATTTATTTGTGTAAAATTTTAAAACATGCGAAATAATATTGCATATTGTTTATGAGTAAGTACATAGGTAGTACTAATATAAAAATATGAGCCAGAAGTATATATCAAATTATTTAGTGATTGTTTCAGGGGAAGGAGAGAGGGCAGTAGGATCAAAGAGAGGTACCCCGGCATTTCAAGTCTATCTGTAATGTTCATTATGTTATCTATTTTTCTGTGTCTTGAAGTATGTCATCATAAAACAAATTAGGGAAAAAGTTTGAGAATCAAGATGTAGAATTGGTGCTTCCCAAATTTCAGTGTGTATCTGAAACCTCAGGAGATTTTGTTAAGAGGAGATTCTGTTTCATTAGGCCTAGGGTAGGGCCCGAGAGTCTGCATATCTAACCGGCTCAGGCCCAGGGGCCAGTGGCGCTCTTCTGAGTCGCCAGCGTCAGAATGACCTGGGTCTTCCCTAGGATTCTTGCCACATAGGGGACTGTTCAGAAGCGCCCACCCTGGATAGCATGCGTCCCTTCGGGGCCTGGGCGCAGCCAGAGGCAGATCTTGTGCACGTCAGTGGAAAAACTCTGAGGACCTGCCGAGACAGACCTTGGAAGGATTTCCCCAAAGAAGTAAAACCTGCAAGTGATCAAGGGAGGTATGCAGCAACATATGTTGTCTGTCGATTTTTTTTTTCCTTGAAGAAGTTCCTGTTTAACACTTTGTGGTCATACCTGTAGAGGTCTCCTGTGGACAAATTATACTGTCAGCTGGAAAGCCCTCCAGTCATGACCTTATAGGAGAGGAGAACCCAGGTCACTGAAGAGTGGGGAAGGGAGCGAGCATATGCCCAGACATTACACTTACTGGGATCATTTGGTAGGTGGTGGTTCCCAGCTTTCCGGATGGCCGGTCTGGTGCCGAGGAAAGCACAACAGACCTCCCAGGCTTCTGCTGTGGGGCACCCGCACCTGAAGTTTGCATATGCTACTCACGAAGGCATAACAAGAGGCTGTTTTACAATTTACTATATTTGCTAGACCCAGATGTGCTTTTCTTGCACAATATTTTTGTTCCTGTGAAACGCCGTGTACTTGAACATTTCCTGCTGAACGGTAAGTGCTGTGAGGGCAGGGTCCACACGTCTCAGGTTTAGCACCTGGCTTGCCACCTGGGATCTCATAGGTGCGCCGTAACTATTTATTGAATAAGTGAAAGAATTTGGGCTCAGATACAGTTTTTTTTTTTAATATCTTAAAAGTATTTATTTTTGAGAGAGAGAGAGCAAGCGAGCAGGGGAGGGGCCGAGAGAGAGAGAGACATAGACTCCGAAGCAGGCTCCAGACTCCGAGCTGTCAGCACAGAGCCCGATGAGGGGCTCGAAGCCACAAACCGTGAGATCATGACCTGAGCCGAAGTCGGACGCTTAACCGACTGAGCCACCCAGGCGCCCCTCAGATAGTTTTTTTAAATGAAACTTTTTATTTTTGAGAGAATCATAGATTCATATAAAGTTGTAAGAAATAACACAGAGAGGGACACCTGGCTGGCTTAGTCGGTAGAGCTCATGACTTGATCTCGGGATCATGAGTTCAAGCCCCATGCAGCGGCTTAAGGAGAAAAAAAAAAAAGAACAGAGAGAGATCCCATGTGCCCTTTACCCAGTTCCCCTCAAGGTAGCATCTTATGTCACTATCATACAGTGTATCACAACCACAAAGTTGTCATGGATACAGTCTGCTGGTCCTAGATTTCCTGTTTTACGTGCAGTTCTGTGGTATGGCTGGGTCTGGTTACCCACCACCACAGGCAAGGTACAAAAAGGCTCCATCACCGCAGGGTGCCTCATGTAGCCCTTTATAACCATGCCCACCTCCCTAACCTTGTCATTTCGAGAATGTTATATAAACGGAACCACACACAATGTAACCTCTTAGGATTGGCTTTTTTCTACACACCATAATCCCCTGGAGATTGGTGCAAGTTGTTGCATTTTCCAGTAGTTTGTTCCTTTAATTACTGAGCAATACTCCGTGGGATGGATATACCGTAGTTTGTTTAACCATTTGCCCTTTCAAGGACTTCTAGGATTTTCCCAGCTTGGGGCTTTTCCGCAGAAAGCTGCTAGGAAACATTTGTGTACAGATTTTTGTGCCTATCCACTTTCATTTCTCCAGGATAAATGCCCAAGGGTGCAATTACTGGGTCATATGGGTGAACTGCACGTTTAATTTTATAAGTCACTGCCAAACTGTTTCCCAAAGAGGCTCAGCTTACCATGTGACATTCCCACCGCAGTGTGTGAGAGGTCCGGCTGCTCCTGTCCTCACCAGTATTCGGTGTGGTTGCTGTTTTTTTTTTTATTTAGAAAATTTTAGAGGCGGTGGTAGAGATCGTTACTAAGAGAAACCTTGCAGAGAATTGTAAGACTTCATTAATAGTAGAGAACCAGATGAATTCTGGGGACATATGTCTTTGTTGGAAACTTAGTGAGTACGTAAATATTCTAGGAGGAATGCATTCCAGAATGTTGGAGAAAAGAGGATTTGAATGAGAAAGGTGATGAGTAACAGTGAAAGTAACATCAGATGCACCGAAAGAGATGTTTCAGAATAGCTAATTCGTGGGTGGGGGAAAGGGGAATGAGAAGGAAGCAGGGACCCACCTGAGCTTAAGCAGAGCAAAGGTGAGCAGACATTATCAATCGTTTATTCATGATTCATTTATTCAACAAATATGTACTGAGCAGCCTGCTATGAGCCAGGTACTCTGTAAGACGCACAGGGCCTGGTGGTGGTGACCAAGATAGATAAGGTCTGTGGGGTTTAGAATAACGAACATTTATTTAGTGGCTACTATGTCAGGTGTTGTGCTTTTAATCCCCCCGTGGAGGCAGATGTTATTTTAAGCCCATGTCATAGATGAGGAAAGAGGTTCAGGGAGGGTAAGTAACTTGCCTGAGGTCACAGAGCCAGTGTGCCAAAGAGATCCAAATCCGGGCACGCGTGTCTGACCACCTTATGGCTGGTGGAATTTGCTAAGGGTGTGGTAAACTTAAGATCCTGGTCCACAGAGCACATGGTACCTGCAACCCCAGCAACACGGTAGGGGAACAAGGTGCTGTCTGAAGCAAGAATCAAGGGGCTCTGATTTCCAGGGCTCCTTTCACTCGACAGATCTTCCTGCTTAATTCCTTCTTCCTGGTATCTTAAGTGTCTTCAAACGAGGACAGAATTCTTCCATTTCACCCCTGGAAATTAATGTATAATTGCATCTCTGCTTTTTCGGTGTCGCTTATCTTCAAGAGAGACAACTGGTCCCTTATGTGCAATAAGCTGTTCTAGTTCCTGGTGTTTAGAAGCTCAGGCTCCCTCCACGCCTCAGTCTGTAGTCTGGCACATTTTTTAGCCTCTCTGTTCCTCAAATAGGGGAATCTCTTCCATCTGTCTATTACTCTCTGCTTATCAAGGGGGCTGAGGCATTGTCCTGGAGCTCCTGACATTGAACTCTGCCATCAGTAGGCTTCTGAAAAACTGCCTGTTGCCTTTCACAAATTCTCTCTGCTGATCCAGGAAGAGTCCCCGTGCTGGCTTTAACTATTCCAGCAGGGCTAGAAATGACTGAGGCCTGGACTGGTGGGGTTCTGGCCTGTCGTTAAGGTGAGTCACTAAGCTCCAGGTCAGTCGAGTAAGAACCTGTATCATTGAGTGTCCGCTTCTTTTCTTTCCTTATTTAGTTTGACTCTTTGGAGGGGGTTGTCCTGCCTTCCGAGAACCTGACTTATATAATGGTAATTTTTCTAGCCTCTTTGTGGGGCTGGAAATCTGTGCTCCCGTCCCTGGCCTTATTTAGAGACGTGACATGAAGGTCCTCAGCTCTGTACACGCTTGCAAAGCATGATCCGGCATCCTCACATATTAGTTTTGCTAAAACAGTTTATTTAGAGCCCAGACCACACTGCATGTGAAGAACTTGAACTCTCTGGTTCTTTTTTGCACCTGCCTTGTGCTGGTGACATGTTCTTGGGTCCTAAGTATTTTCTAGGTGAGGTCGCACTGCTAGGGCAACCCTTTTAGGGAGGAGATGTCATGCTGAGCTGTGATGCTATACTTAGCCTTGCCCTGGGAGGCCTACTGCTTGGCCCCAAGCCTCCTCTTCTGCTGCAAGGTTGGCGGGGGAGGGGTCTTATTTAAAACTCTGGAAAAAGCGCGTAATCATTTATGGCAAATGTCCCTTCCCAGGGCTCTAACAACCTAAGAATTGATACTCCTAATAAGAGCAGTAATAATAGCTAACACTGGGGCGCCTGGGTGGCTCAGTCGGTTGAGCATCCGACCTCGGCACAGGTCATGATCTCATGGTCTGTGAGTTCAAACCCCACATTGGGCTCTGTACTGACACCTCAGAGCCCGGAGCCTGCTTCAGATTCTGTGTCTCCCTCTCTCTGACCCACCCCCATTCATGCTCTGTCTCTCTCTGTCTCAAAAATAAATAAACATTTAAAAAAAAAAGCTAACACTAATTGAGTAGTTTTTATGTGACAGACCTTGTGCTTAAAATAAACTTTTATTCTAATTTATTCTTTCTAACCCTGTTAAGTAGGCGATACCAACAACCACATTTTATCCAGGAGGGAACTATTGCCCAGAGAGGTTAAGGACTTATATCTGTGACTGAAGCACCTGCCCCTAAGGACCGTATCACCCGTATGTCCTCCCATTAGTAGAAAACAAACAAGGCCTTGTCCTTCCTTATAAAAGTGCTGCAGAATGGTTAACGGGTTTCCCAGGGATTCCAGAGTCGTCTGGAAGAGCAGTATTTTTCAAAACACTGTCTGTGGACCACCTGTATCAGAATTCTCCCGGCCGGCTGCTTGTTAGAGTCGCAGACGAGCTGAATCACAGCCTCTGGGAATAGGGCCAGGGAACCTGCATTTTTAGAAAGCTTCCCCCAGGGATTCTGGTGGACTTGAGTATTTCCATTGGCTTATTAATCACAGTTTATGGGTAGGCCTGAAACCAACAAAAAGGATCTGTGAGGCTGCATGGCAGTGGCCGGGCAAACTTTCTCTGTAAAAAGGCCAGGTAGTAAATAGCTTGAGCTTTGTGGCCCATGCAGTCTCTGTTGCAGCTATTCAATTCGGCCTTTGTGATGCCAAAGCCGTTGCAGACTACCTGTATCCAGAGGGCGCGGCTGTGTGCGAATAAAACTTTGTTCGCAGTAACGGGCAGTTGGGGGGCCACTGTTTGCTCACCCCGGAGAGTCGTCCTGGCCCACCAGCCCTCTGACAACCCCTTTTTGTGGGAGTTACCCTTCCCCTGTCTGTTACCTGTGGAGAGCTTTATCTGTTAAGGTAAAATCACCTGTTGTAATAAACGCTGAGTCTTAGTGCCATAAAATAAGAAAAGTTATTTTTCACTCACATCATGTGGGATCTTCTCTGTGGTCACCAAGCCTCCTTCCATGTTGTGGCTTCACCCCCCGCTTGGTCTTCATTGCCCTCTCCATTCAACCAGTGGATGAGGAAAGAGAGCAAGGACTATTTGTGGAAGAGGTACCCATCATTTCTACCCACACTGCACTGGCCAGAACTCTTACTGTCTGGAGTCTAAAACCCATGAATTCTCAAAGCCTGTGAAGCCTTTGGTCTCTAGACGCTCTCTGTTTGCTTCTTGTGTGTGAAATCCATCTGGCTCTTGCCCGGGTTCGTCTCTTCTTTGTAAAAAACCTTGCTAAGGTCGGCCAGTGGCAGCCATGCACAGCATCACTGCTCTGTCCAGCCACTTTCCCTAGGGCTGCAGGTCCGCCTTCTACATTACCGCGGGTGTAAGTTTCATCCCATATTTTGCCACCTTGTTACGTAGATCTCCATTTTCCCAGCCTCTGAGATCAATTTCCTTACTGGCAGCTGCCTGCCTACCAGGCCGGTGCCACAGATAGTAGGTTGTTGCTATGGGAGCACCCCACTTGCAAGATACCTACTTCCATATGACTTTGGGTGACACCGCAGCTTTAACGGGTAAACCTAAATTCTAAGGGACGGACACACTCAGTGTTTAGTTCTTGCTCACATCATATTCTAATACGGAGGCTCTTGGAGGTGTGGCCTTCTGCTTCGTCTTTCAGAGACCCAGGTGTTTTTGGGTCTCTGCCCTCCTGGGGGTCCTTGCAGCCCTCCCCACCCTGCTGGCCAAGGGGAAGGAAAGTAAGACGTCCCATGGGATGTGCCTGGAAGTGGTGCCCATATCCTCTTTGCCAGAGCCCAGTCATGCAGTCACACTGCAAGAGGGGCTTGGGACACGTAGTCTAGTGACAAGCCCAAGAGGAAAACAGATTAAGGTTTGGCGTGCACATAGCAGTGTCTGCTTCCTGGGCCAGAGCTGTCTGGACGGATGGAACAATGACCATTGGCTTATGAGAGAGAATGTCAGCCTTCGTGCCCACGAGGGGTGCTCTCGGGCATTAGCTAGTTAGATCCAAACGGTGTGCGAAGATCTCCACTAATACAACAAACGTGTCCCTCATGTCCACTCTGTGCCGAGCAGTAGGCCAGGCGTGGGGACCTGCAGGAGAACAAAGTTCCTCTTGGAGCTCCGGGTGACCTCTTCAATCACATCTCCTGTGCTGGGTCCAAAGGGGCCAGAGAGCCTGGGGACGGCATAGGGGAGCCAGGAGGGTTTCATAACGAGGCGGTTTGAGTGCCTCCTGAGGCCGCAGAAGTGCACCCCATATAGTTCAGCCTGGCTCCCACCATCAGCAGGCACTGTCTCTGCAGTGTATTGGGGGAGATGTAATTAGAGGGGGAAAAGGACAACCGATAGCAGATGTTCTGTTTATCTCTCTCCTGGTTGTTTTCATAGGACACTGCTTTCCCACTATGAAGCTTCTGAGGATATGATTGCCCCAGGACACAGACCCGTCATCTTTGTCGAGTTACTTTCTGGCTGTTGGCAAAGTTAGGGAGCTGACACTGTGTCTTAGAACACCTTCGGTGGTGCTGAGAGCAGCCTGGGGAGGGGCCCAGAGCCCAGCATGTTTGTTCTTTTCATGATATTGGCCATTCGTGTTAGAAACTGCTGCTATTGATGGTGGGCTGGTGGCCCCACTAAAACTGAAGAGGTGGGCCGAGCCAGGCAGACAGAGCTTTCGGTCATCAGCCACTGGGCGTCCACTCTCTGCCTGATCTCCGGCTGGTGCTTAGACACTCCTGTCACTGGAGCCTCCTCTCTCGGTTATGCAGGGCCACCAGGGAAGGATCCTGAAACTGTTATGTAGGGCAATGGCAGATTCTCCAGGAGGGTTTTGAAAATGGACATAGAGGACATATTTCATACAGACCAGAAGTTTTAAATCTCTTTCAGGGATTTGGGGGTGGGGGGTTGGGGGGGGGGACAGAAAATCCTGTCACTGAAAGCAGGACGGTTGCCTGGGTAATATCTAGGACACTCTTCCAAGCTGCAGTCATTAATTTGTTGCACATTTTCTGCTAAGGAAGTGGAAACTACAAAAGGTTAAATTTCTCATATAAGATTAATTCAGCCATCTCTGTGAAATGGTGGAAGCAGAATACCATTAGACCCTCTAATCTCATTTCTCTCATGCTGTCTTGCTTGGAGCCTATCAAATAGTGTCCTGGCAAAGAGTCAGGTCCGTGGATGCTAAACAGCAGAGTCAGTCTCTTCCTGAGCGTGCCAAGGAGGCTGTAATGTAGAAAATGTAGCTACCTTTTAAGGAAGGATGAAAAGGTACAAGATTCACCTTTCTCTGCATGTTAGAGCCCAAACATTTTTGGATATATCAAACATGGAGCTCCCGTGCAGTTCTGTTTTCTACGTTTCAGTAGGAGTTATTTGCATGACCTCTGAGGACAAGACTTGTTAAAGCTGCTTGCATTTGTGAATCTCCGGTGGTTTCAGGAGCACTGCCTGGGGTCCTAAATATACTACCTCGTGGATAAGATATGTATCTTTTGAGTGTGTAACTATACATTCAAGATGTAAATGCAGTAAGAGTTTCACCCGTGTCTTAATTGCTCTTCTCCACAATGCATGTGATTTTTCTTATCTGATTTAAGCCTCCTGGGGGTGGGGGGTGGGAGAGGCATTAGCTACCGTTATATAAAAACTAAATATCCTTGAAGTTAGGTTTTTAGATTTTTCTGTCAGGGCTGCTCTCTTTTTTTCACATTGTCATATTGTCATAAATTAAAGCGGGGCGGGGGGGGGGGGGGTGTTGGGGAGGGGCCTACCAGGATTTTGAAGTTTTTCCCTCCTGTTTCAAGTTTCATTTCTGCCATATAGCATCAAATAATGCTGGTTATTTTTATGTTGAACATGTGGGACAAAGAGGCTCTCTTAAACGAAAGATAATTGCAAGCTTTGTCCCTGGCCTCAAGTTTACTGCAGGGTTTCTCATCCCCTTTGGTTATACAGAAATGAAATTATAAACCACCGGTCGCCTTGGAAATTTCAATCGATTCCAAATGACTAAATATTTAATTCAATCATTGCCTATACTTGCAGGGATGACTCGGGTGTTTTTCTTTTTACTGAGGGCTCCAGGAAGCTGGGCACTGCAATGGCTGCTGAGGACTGTGTCTGTGGCGAGGAGGCTCCCCTGCAGTGAGGAGCTGGGGCGAGCCTGTTCCATAGCAGCCCTTTTTGCAAATGGTAGTGGATTTTTGCAGAAGGTTTGTGGCCAGATCGCTATGTATAATACTGATGAAGCATTTTTGTTCCAGCTCTGTCTCGGAAGACCTAGGCTGTAGACGTGGGGATTTCAGTAGGAAACATTATGGATCTGTGGAGCTGGTAAGTTTACACTGTCTGTTCAGTGGTAGTACATTGATTTAGATTTAGAGCATCGCCAAGCTCATCAGATCTTTTGTTGTCTATTTACTGTCAGACCATGTGGGTACAGTATAAGGCTTGGACGGGAAGAAATGACTGTTGAAAGGCCATAAAAATCCGATCATCTTTATCTACTTGTTTTTATTGTCACGTACTCTTAATCTGTGTCTCCCAGTCTGTTAAAAATATGTTGTGGCTTGGTATTTTTCTCTGGTGTATAAAATCGGGGTATGTAATTCAGTTAAATGATTAATGAATTACGAGAGGCAGCATTGGGTTTTTGTATTATCTTATTCTTAAAAGTTTACACACCTCGTTTCTGAGGTTTAAATGTTATTGAAGGACTTATTCTGATTTTCTGTACCTTTGCTTTCTGGATATATGTGATAGGAGTTAGAATATTGATGAGATTTTTTTTTCTTCCTATTAAAAGTATATTTGTTGGGCTAGATAAATGACTTTAATAGACGATAGATATGCGGAATGAAAACATACACATTTTCCTTATGAGAGACATTGGGTTTATGTTATGATTTTTGGAAAGAGTATGCTTTCATTTTAAAAGAGGAATAATGAAGGCATATTTTAGCCTCAATTTTTTAAAGACAGAATTGTGATTTTGGTCCCCCATGGAAATTTGAACAAATTTTCAGGAAAATGTGCTCGTGGAATTCTCTTGATTATTATCTAACGCTATTAAAAACATTAAATTTATTATTTCTATTTACAAAAAAAATGAGTTGCTTGGATCCATTTGTGTCGAACCCAGTTATCCTCCACTAATACATGCTGCATTCTTGCAGGGCTTAAGTAGTAGGAAAAATTATACCAGAGTTGTGTACCGGTAGCATTTTATTTGAACTCCAGCTTATCTTACAGACTTGACTGTATTATCTGGCCCAGGGCTGAGTAGTCTTGAAAATATAAACTAAGTAAAAGGTTTGGTCCTTGTTCTTAAGGAGCTTACCGTCTTGAGCTGGGCAGATAAGATACGTGAAATATCTAAAAAATGAATTTAGTCACATAAAAGACACGTTGATTGACTCAATCAGTGCATGTTCTGGGTCAGTCATCGGTGGCACCGGGCCAGCTCAGACCACCGCCTCTCCCGAAGGAGCGCGTGTGTCACTGTAATTCGGGGCGGGAACTGGTAAATAAATACCGGGAGAGGGATACAGATAGGGCACGGTGGGGGTTAAGAGAAGGGAGGGTGTGACCCTTCCTGGCCAGGGATCTTACGGAAGCAGCCTGGAAGGCCTCACACGGGCTGTCTGACGCGGGTTGGTGGTGAAAGAAGATCGACAGTAGATGTTGGCCAGCAATGTGATTCTTGGTGGTGCTGTATTCCAAGGGCAGTGAGCAAGTGGCCCTGCCTAGCAGACAGTGTGAGGCAGCAGAGCCGAGTGGTACAGAGCCGGCAGACTTTGAAATCGGGCCGGCTCCGCATACCGGCTCCACCACCCACCATTGTCTGGGAGCTTCTCTGAACCCCCGTGGTGCCAAAGAACACATGCTCTGAAGTCGTGCCTGTTTCATCATTTCCTAGCTGTATGATCTTGGACTTCTTGTGGCCCCCGCTTTCTCATCTGTGGGGATATCATATTATTATATAAATGGAGATATTAATATTATCTGCCTCATAGAGTTGTCGGGAGGATTGAATGAGATGGCACGCAGAAGCACAGTTGCTGTTAGGTAGCCGTCTGTGGTGGTATAGATAAAATTTGGCAATAAACGTAGAACCGTGACTCTCACTCAGGTAAAGACTTTGAACCTGATCCAGTAAGTCATTCGGAGCTCTTATAAACAGTGAGAGTGGTGTTTGGGGAGAAAACAAAGTCATGAAAGTCGGATTATTTATTCACTTACTTATTTAAATGTTTATTTTTGAGAGAGAGCATGCGTGCTGGTGGGGGAGGGGCAGAGAGAGAGGGAGACAGAGGATCTGAAGCGTGCTCTGTGCTGACAGCACAGAGCCTGTTACGGGGCTGGAACTCATGAGCCGTGAGATCATGACCTGAGCTGAAGTCAGACACTTAACTGATCTCCCAGACCCCCCAAAGATGACCCTTTGTAGACTTGTGGGAACCACACACTGTCAGGTTGGGGAGGTGCTTGAGTGTAGGGGTTCTCAAACTTGAGCAGCCACCTGCATCACATGGAGAGTTTATCACAACGGGCTGCTGGGCCCCATCCCCAGAATTTCCAATCCAGTAGGTCTGGGGTTAACCCAGAACGTGCATTTCTAGCAAGTTCCCAGAGGATGGTGATGTTTCCAGTCCCAGGATCACGCTTGAAGAAACCCTGCCTTGGCGAGCCCTAGACTAGCCATCGTCATCCCCAGCCTGATGAGGCAGCTCACTGGCTAAAATTCTTCCTTCCATTTGTTCAGGTTTTTACTCTGGAGCCATGAGTGTGCGTGTGTGTGTGTGTGTGTGTGTAGTTGACTTTTTGAATATTATAAAGTAAATTTTAAATACATTTAAAAATTCCAATAATGGGAATTAGGTGGTTCACTTGGTTAAGCATCAGAGTTGATTTGGGCTCAGGTCATAATCTTGAGGTTTGTGAGTTCAAGCCCCATGTCGGGTTCTGCACCCACAGCACGGACCCTGCTTAAGGTTTTCTCTGCCCCTCTCTCTGCTCCTCTTTCACTTGCATGCATTCTCTCTCTCTGTCTCTCTCTCATAATAAATAAATAAGCATTAAAAAAAATCCATGTGTCATTCCTCTGCCCTGCAGCCCCTTTTTTCATCTCCTTTGGGTACCTTGCAGTCTTTAGAGCTACTCACCTCATTCCCACATAGTTGTAATCAATTATATGTATAATTATATGTATGATTTTACATTTCTCTCTTTTTTTCATTTAGCTATATTTTGTAAATGTCTTTTTTTTTTAACGTTTATTCTTTTTTTTTTTTTAAATTTTTTTTTCAACGTTTTTTATTTATTTTTGGGACAGAGAGAGAGAGACAGAGCATGAATGGGGGAGGGGCAGAGAGAGAGAGGGAGACACAGAATCGGATACAGGCTCCAGGCTCCGAGCCATCAGCCCAGAGCCTGACGCGGGGCTCGAACTCACGGACCGCGAGATCGTGACCTGGCTGAAGTCGGACGCTTAACCGACTGCGCCACCCAGGCGCCCCCGTTTATTCATTTTTGAAAGAGACAGAGTGTGAGTGGAGGAGGGGCAGAGAAAGAGAGACACAGAATCCAAAGCAGGCTCCAGGCTCTGAGCTGTCACCACAGAGCCTTGATGTGGGGCTCGAACCCACAAACTCTGAGATCATGACCCTAGCCGAAGTCGCATGCTCAACCAGCTGAGCCACCCAGGTGCCCCTGTAGATGTCTTCTTGTTATATAGTCTCCCAGTTACCATTTTAATCATGTGGTAGCCCAACATTGCCATAGATTCTCTGGGTGCCAGTTCCCCTCCTTTTGTGCAATTAAGGTTGTGTCGACTCTTCCCTTGTTAGAAATGACAGGCACTGGTGGTTGGCATGGTTGAGACGAGTGAAATGAGCCAAGTTCCATTTTTGCCCTTTCAGGATCTCTTGAAATTCTGACTCCAGTGTTTTAAGGAAGGAGACGTTTGCTGTCCTCTGACCAACAGGTGTGATGAAATTAGTAACTGTTTTGTGGATTCTCTGGTCATGAGAAAATAAGGTTAATTTTTTTTTTTTTTTTAACACACTCGGGTTGATGAATGTTGTTGGAAACTCAATAAAGCTTGGGCATCCTGAAACTCAAAGTTGGTAAAAGGGTGGCCAGCAGCCTGTAAAATTGAAATTTTTGCATAGACTTCTTTTGACCTTGACCGAATGAGGTAGAAAGAAGTCCTTGTGAAGAACCAAACTTGGCTGTTCACATCAACGGTGAGGATAGGTTTCGGGGCTCAGTTGGCTTGATTTAAATTGGGCGTACGCTTGGTGAGCGAGAACGTGGAAGCTCAGACCTTTACGAGAAGGCTCACGGAGGGCTTCTCGGTGCTCACCCGATAACCATTTAGTGGAGGCCTGTCACCCCGCAGCAGGCCCGGTGCTAAGCCCTGAGAGGAGGGAAAAGCAGTTTCTCTGCCCTCCTGGAGCTGTGTCTGGCTTTAGGAACCTCCAGTGTTTAGTGCCCAGGCTGCTGCCTCACTGGATCCCAGCTGTTCCCTGCCTTCATCAGGAATTGTTTCCTTGCAAGGAACAAAGGCCCACTCAGTCCAGCTCAAGTCTGAGGCGATTCACGGAAAGCATGTGGGTGGGTCTCACCAAAATGAAGCTCAGCCAGCACAGCTGGGCCTCATGTGACCGGGAAGCCATCAAGCAGCTATTTTCTCGGGTTCTCTCTGGTCTGTGATTTCTCCCCTGCAAATCGGTGCCGTTCTGTCTGCGGCCCAGCTCCCCTGATGGCACAGTCACCTCTCTCCCGTCTGTTTTCCCAGTGGTGATGGTTTGTTTATTTGTGTTTTTTTTTTTTTTTTTTATTGTGGTCAAATATGCACTACATAAAATTTAGCATTTTTAAGAGTACACTTCAGGGGGGCAGTGAGCATATTCACAATGTTGTGCAGCTATCATCATCACCCACTATCAGAGCATTTTTCATCATCCCTGAGAGTAACTGTACCCATTAGACAACAACGCCACGTTCCCCTCTCTTCCCAGCCCCTGTAACCTCTAGTCTACTTTCTGTCTCTATGAATTTGCCTATTCTAGGGACCTCACGTAAGTGGAGTGCTACTGTCTTTGTCCTTTGTGTCTGGTTTATTTCACTTGGCATGCTTTTTTCAAGGTCCATCCATGTTCTAGCATGTATCAGAATTTCTTCCCTTTCATGGATGAATTGTGTCCTTTATAGACACCACATTTGGTTTATCCATTTATCTAAATGAATACTTGGGTTGCTTGCACTTTTTTAGCTATGGTGAATAATGTTGCCATGAACGCTGGTGTACGAGTATTTGTTTGAGTCGCTGTTTTCAAATCTTTTGGGTCTGTTAGCTAGGAGTAGAATTACTGGATCGTGTAATAATTCTATTTTTAACTCTTAGAGAATTCCCAAGCTTGTTTCCACGGTGGCCGCGCCATTTTACGTTTCCATCAGTGATGCACGAGGGTTCCACTCTCTCCACATTCTCACCCATATTGGCTCCATTTTGTTTAATAGCCATTCCAATGGATGTAGAGGGGCACCTCCTCATTGTTGTGATTGGCCTTTCGCTCGTGATTAATGATGTTGAGCATCTTTTCATGTGCTTAATGGTCATTCGTATTTCTCCTTTGGAGAAATGGTATTGAAGTTCTTTGCCCTCTTTGCCTGTTTTTTAATGGGGTTGTTTGTTTTGCTGTTGAATTGTTTGTCTTGTACTGAGTTACAGGAGTTCCTAATATATTCTAGATACTAATTCCCTTATCAGATATATGATCTTCAAATCTTTTTCTTGTTATCTTAGCTGTTTTCTTACTCTGTTGACAATATTCTTTGATGCATAGAAGTTTTTAATTTTCATGAAGTCCAGTCCATCCATTTTTCCTTTTTAAAATGTTTGTTTGTTTATGTAATCTCTACACCCCACATGGGGCTCAAACTCATGCCCCCCGAGATCAAGAGCCATGTGTTCCTCCGACTGAGCCAGCCAGGTGCCCCTCATCTATTTTTTCTTTTCTTGCAGGTGCTTTCAATAGTATATTCAGGAAGTCACTGCCAAATCCAAATGTCATGAAGATTTCACCCTGTGTTTTCTTCTAAGAGCTTGATAGTTTTAGGTTTATGTTTTTTGTGTTTGATCCATTTTGAATTGTTGTATGTGGTATATGGTGTAAGGTAGGGGTCCAGCTTCATTTGATAGGTTTATGATCTATTTGGAGTTATTTCATGTGTGTTTGGAGTGACACAGGGGTCTGGCTTCATTATTTTGCATGTGGAGATCCATTTTTCCAGCCCCATTTATTGAAAAGACTGTCCTTTTGGGGTGCCTGGGTGGCTCAGTCAGTTGAGCATCTAACTCTTGATTTTGGCTCAGGGCTCATGGTTTGTGAGTTCGAGCCCCACATCAGGCTCCTCACTTGAGTGTGGAGCCTACTTGGAATTCTGTCTGTCTGTCTGTCTCTCTCTCTCTCTGTGCCCTCCCCCTGCTTGCACACACTTATTCACATGCTCACTCACTCTCAAAATAAATAAACTTAAAAAAAAAGAAAGACTGTCCTTTCCCCATTGAATGATCTTGGCACCCTTGTCTAAAATCCATTGACCGTATATGCAAGGGTTGATTTCTAGGCTTTCTCTTCCATCCTGTTAGTCTCTATGTCTGTCCTCACACCAGAGTGATATTTTAAAGTGTTGACAATACAGTGTCTTTTCTTTCCTAAAACCCTTGGCTGCACATTCAAGACCCTTTACGAAGCCCTACAAGAGCCTGTGTGATCCGGTTCTGCCTTCCTCTTCCACCTTCTCTCATGCCACTCCCTCACTGTGCTTCACACATTTGGCCTTATTTTAGTCTCTAGAACGCTGTGAGGTCTTCCCTGTCCCAGGACCTTTGCACTTAAACTTCCTTCTGCCTGGAATGGGCTTCTCCGGCACTTCTCATGGCTGGCTTCAGCTTAAATGTCACCTTCTCGGGGGCGCCTGGGTGGCTCGGTCAGTTAAGCATCCAACTTTGGCTCAGGTCATGATCTTGGGGTCCGTGTGTTTGAGCCCCATGTAGGGCTATGTGCTGATAGCTCACAGACTGGAGCCTGCTTTGGAATCTGTGTCTCTCTGCTCCTCCTCCACTCACGCTCACACATGCTCACTCACTCTCTCTCACTCTCTCTCTCTCTCTCTCTCTCTGTCTTAAAAATAAATAAACATTAAAAAAATTTAAATGTCACTTTTTCAGAGAGGCACTCTCCCTAAAGTGGTTCTCTTCTCCATGCTGTTCTCTAACTCAGCATCCTATTTCTTTTCTTAATAGTATTTAACACCCTCCATTTATTTCATTTATTTATTTACTTTCTACTCTGTCATCCACCAGGAATGAGGGTGGGAACCATGTCTGTCTTGCTCACTGTTGTATTTCTAAGACCTGGTACACACTAAACTCTTATTAAATGTTGTTTGTTACTAAATTGACTTCCAGCCCCCTAGTTTCCCCTGGTCTTACAGCCCCAATGCCCACCACCGTCTGTTCATCCTTGAGCCCTGATTTCAAATTCCAAGTAGAACAGATTGGTTCCTCTGGTTCAGGTGTCTGTCCCTGATTGACACTGTTGTGTTCGGGGAAGTGGCATCATGTGGTATAAAAACGGCCTCTTAAAAAAAAAAAAAAAAAAAGACCTCTTAGACCCATCACCTCAGCACAGTTTGTGGGTGGGGCAACTTCTCTCTGAAAACGTTATAGACAAAATTCAGTTTCAAACGGCATGACCCTCCCCTCCCCCCCCCCCCCGCCAAATGGTTCTCTAACATTCCCTCATCTGGTAGATGATTTACAATCTCAAACTAAAAAACACCTGGTGAGAATTTCTTCTTCTGCCAGTGGACTGTTCTCCCTGGCACTTTTCTCAGTCCCACACACAAGGGTGTAGATTATAAACTTCCTAAAAATAGAAAGCGTGGCTCTTTAGTTACCACTGTCTGCCTAGCACCAAGCAGAGTACTTAACATTCATTACTTAGTAAGTATTGATTGAATGAATGAATGGTTCAATTTGGTTGAAATTAGAAAGTAGCCTAACCCATCAAATATAAATAAAGGAAAGGAATAATGAGCCTCTTTGGCACCCCCCCCCCAATATAATTGGACTCATTAGCTTGCAGTGCGTTCCATCTAAAATACATGCCATTTTTCTTCTTGATGAATTGAAAGTCTGGTCTCTCATGGCAGCATTCTCGGCAAAGCATAGCTATTACACCATCGACCATTCTTCACCACTTTATATCAAAATCTGTCAAGAAAAGCAAAGATTGTTTGTAGCTTTTATTGATCTTTTCTTGGCCTTTGACTCAGTGGATAAGAACCTGATGTGTTATGAATGATGAATGGTATGGGCACAATATAGATCTCTCTCCTGCCCAGCCCAGCTGCTGATATTCATATAACCCTACATCTGGATACTTCTGGGGGTGTCACAGTCTGCAAGGTAATTTCAAAGGGTAGTATTTTGTCCATTCCTTTTTAAACTTGGACCTCAATGATGCAAGCCTGTGTTTGGATGAGTTGCACTCTCCCCTGATGCACGGGAAAGACACATAAATGCTTCTCTATGAGGATGGCAGGGTTTTGTTGTTAGGAACTCACAGTGGCCTCCAAAGCTACCTGGTGGGACTCTCTAATCACTATCAAAAGGACAGTTGACTGTGGACTTGCTTGGCATCTGAGGTTTTATCTGTGTGGGGACTCTTGAAGTCCCGATACGTAGCGATTTGTATTTTTGCTCAGACACGAATTTGGATTATATCTGTGGGACTGTTGTACAGAAAGATGATTCTTGGCTAATGAGTGACGTAGCTGCTGGTCCCACATCCCTGACACAGTGTGGTTTTGTTCTCTGTTCAGGGTTGAGTAGGCTTTTTGTTTTCATAGGCATTTGATAGGAGAAATTACATTCTGTGTAGTATTACCAAATTGAGAGATTATTGAGGGCACCAGCATATTTCCCTCAGGAACACTAAAACATCAAGACTTCAACATTCTGCAGCTAAAATCACAAGTTGGGCAGATGTTCTCCAGATCGAACCGGCTTATATCTAAGTCTGCAATAGCAGGTTGACTCCGTTAGGTGCCTCCAGGCATGTTTATCTCAGAGCGTTTACCAGTAAGTTAGCACAGCTTAAAAGTGTGGGTGCTTTTTCGGATATTTTTGGTGTCTTGGTGGGTGATTGGTGATGCTGACTTTGAAACTTTTCCAGGCTAAAATCACTGCAACCATTCCCTGTCATGTAGAACCTTGAGACCTTCAACATGTAATTATGTATTATAATGGAGCCAGAAACCTTCTATTGTGATTATTATTTTGTTATTACTATTATTAGTTTCAATATTTATTGAATGTTTACTGTGTGCCAGTCACTGAGCTCAATGCTTGGTGCATTTCCCTATTTAACCCTCACAAACAATTGTAGGAAGTAGGCATTATTTCATTACGCTGCACCTGGTGCATGGTGGGGGGAGACATTTGTGGATATTGAATGGATCCCCATTTAACTGATGATCTCAGAGAGGTCCCACAGGCAGTGAAGCGGTAAAGGTGACATTTCAACCCACATCTGTGTGCCTCCAGGAGCCCCTGGGCCTCATCGCCCAGCCTCCAAGCCACTGTTTACAGGCTGTTTTCTAAAGAAACGAAGTTGATTGTTGGGAGCAGACAATTCTGCCCTTAATCAGCAGCACAGAGTAGCTCTGCTTTAGGTTTTTAGCTCAAACGTATAATTTCAAACTCTCTTCTGGCCAAATCTTAACAGGCTTGATTTTAAGAAGAATGTTGATAAGGAATTATCCAAAGAGACATCCATGCCATAATAGTTTAAATTTAATTCCTGGATTAATGTCCACCATAAGATAGCTACCAAAACTTGGCCTTGCTGTTCTTGGCCACTCTTAGACTTGCTTCTCTTGATCTGTGCCTTGGCATTATGTCTTTAACTTGGCCTGATGGACAGAATGGGAAAAAAGCCATATGAATCTAGATGGTATGTCTCTTGAAGGATGCTCTTGATTTTTCTGTCTGCCATAAAGTGTCTCTTTTAAAAGGGCCTATGAGAAAAGTTTTGCTCAGGACCAAAAAGTATGATGCTTCTCCTGAGGAGCTGCTCTGTTGTTAATCTTATGGGCACTGGGAGTCCTGTCAATGACTGGGGCTTTTTCCTCTTTGAATTGGCCTCCAGGGAGGCTCAGAGCCCTAATTATGGCTTGCCTCTCACCACCTTAAAGGGCTTTATAATGTACCTCCTGATCAGATTCTCTTGCTTTCACTTTATTTACCCACACCCAATTCGCCCTTGTTCTGGGCTTGCTCTTATCTAACTCCATCCTTTGAGTAAGGTATATCTCAGTAAGCTGCTTTAAAGATTTTAAAAAATAAGGTAGAGCATAAACAAACAAGGCATTTCCCTATCCAGCCCTGAACCACGTATCTTCTGTCCCCCATTGACGGTAGTCAGGTTTATGGAATGACTCTGACCCTTGTCTCCTCCCCACCCTATTTGTTGATATAGTATGACTTATGACCCACTTTCCAAGATCAGTGGCACCTGAAGAGAATTAGCACCACCTGACCAGCCTTTCGGTGACCATCTTGGGGAGTTGAGACCCCAGACGATACCAACTCCACTAGCTGAACACACACTGTAATAAGAATACCAAACAAGTCCTCCAGACTTTCCCAGGCAGAAATCTTGGAAACAGCCATGACATTCAGCATGAGCGTCCTCTCTAGTTTCAAAACTATAACTAGAGAGGGGCACCTGACTGGCTCAGTCATTCTTGATCTCAGGGTCATGAGTTTGAGCCCTACGTTGGGTGTGGAGTTCACACACACACACACACACACACACACACCCCTACCTACCTAGAATTGGAGATACTCCATCCCCAACCTTCTGCAGGTCCAGGGATGCTCATGCTTTTCCTTCCTGCTGGCTTCCCATCCCCGTGCTGCCATGTCCTTCCCCACGAGGGGATCTCCCTGCTGCTGTAGCAGGTGTCCTGGGGTCTTTGTTTATTGATGCCTGTGGTCTTCAACTAGTGAGATATAGTACCCTGGCATCCTATAAAAATACTTTCAAATTCTGACCAATATATATTTCAAATATACTGACCAATGTATAAAAGTTTATCTTTTAGATAATCAGAGATACAAACTGTTCATAGATTGTTTACTTGGTAAATTCTTCGCAGGAAATCTAGTTTTCTGCCTTGATTGTGGTTTTTCACATACCCAGGAGGCAAATTTCTAACGTGTGTCTTAAGCACGCAGTCTTGCTTGGTGCCTGTTGGATAACATCCTTTGCCTCTCACATCTTGCCTGGGCCAGAGTGATCTCTGCCCTGCACCTGTCACGTGCGCCCCCTCAGCATTCAGGAAGACCGGGCTCAGGAGCAGGTACCATCAGTTGTAGCAAAAGTAAATTTTTAACTTGCTCAAAAGTATATCATGTTATATACCTTCGTATACTGTTGTCATGAAGAGAATATATTTTCATTGTTTTGTAAGTGCTTTCTTTTTTAAGTTTTATTGATTTATTTATTTACTTTGAGAGAGAAAGAGAGAGAGAGAGCATGAGTGGGAGAGGATCAGAGAGAGAAGAGAGAGCGAGAATCCCAAACAGGCTCCACACCAACAGAGCCCAATACGGGGCTTGAACCGATGAACCGTGAGATTATGACCTGAGCCAAAAGTTGGATGCTCAACGGACCGAGCCACCCACGTGCCCCTAAAAGTGCCTTTTAAGAACCTGTACTTAACTTCTGAATTTAGACAGGTCCACCATCAAAACTGGGGGATCAGACAACCGCGAACACACACGCACACGTTTGAAAACCACTGTTTTACTTCTGTCAGGGCTGCTAAAGTTGAAAAGGAATTTGGTCTTATTTCCAGAATTTCACATGTGGGCTCTGAATATTAAGAGCTCTTTTTTTAGGTGCTTGGAAGGAAGTGTAGCCCGTTTAACTTATTCACTGCCCCCCCCCCCCCCCGGCAGGCAGTTAGGAGACAGTCTCCCGGGCCTCTAGGACCAAGAGCATCTGAGGTCCCACTGAGGCCTCCTCTCCCTGCCCCTCAGCTGAGGCCCTGGCATTTCAGCCCCTGCCTGTCTCGGGTCAGGTCGCCGTTTTCTTCAAGTACACATCCATCCCAGAGGTTGGAGCAGCTTTTCACCCTCTTTGCAAGAGAAGGGACAACCCGTGGGCTCTACAGTTTGCTTCCCTTGCTTTCCCGACCAGGTGAGTTTAGGGAGAGTCCTTCCCCCAGTCCTGTCATGGCCGACTGACCACAAAGGGCTCCCAGTTTCACGCCCACTGTTACTATTGAGCCACAGCTAATATTCTCGTTTTTATATTGAACTATCTCCCCCACTTAATTAATGCAGTAACTTTGGCTTCCTTTATGTGTAAGAAAAGGATTGTGTGCTTTCTGGGCTTTTTAATCGGTCTACTGCAGTCATCACTGTGGTGCACGGTCTTTTAAAATCATAGTCTCAAACTGCATTTGCTGAAGAGATGAGAAGATTTTTTAATTACTCTGGGAGCACATTTCAGCCGCACTCTGAATTCTCTTTTTTGATCCCTGTGATAGTTCCACTAGTTCCCTTCTGAATCCCTCCTTTGGATGCTTCCCCTTCTTGTCCTTCGCTGAGCCTGCTCTTGCCAAGGTCACAAAGACCTCGTCGCTACTAAATCCGCTCCTCATCTTTATCTTACGGGACCACTCTGCAGCGTGGCCCGTGGTCACCTTCTCCTCCCTCGGGGCCTCCTGTGCCTCTACTCTCTGTCCTCATCTTCCTGCCTTCCCTGCTTCACTTCCTCAGCTCCTCTTCTGCGGGGCCCCCACATTTTGATGCTCCTCAGTGTTCCGTCTCAGACACACTGCTCCCCCACTACATGCTCCTCCCTGGTGATCTCTCCTACCCCGTGGCTTCACTTACTACCTTCAGCCTGGTGACTCGCACATCCCTGTGTTCTTCCCAGTTCTCTATCCACAGCGTGTAGAACCATCTGCCCAGATGGCCACTGGATGCCTCTCTTGGGATGGCCTGCAGGCAAGTGAACCTCAACATGCCCCCAACTGAATTCAGGCTGTCCTTCTTCCCTGCCCCCAAGCCCCTGAGTGGACGGTACTGCCTTCTTTTCAGGGGCTAATTCCAGAAACCAAACCCCACATCCAATGTCTTACCAAATCCTATTGGTTTTATGCCCTAGATGGACTTCATGCCTAAATTGTCCTTTATCCACACGGATGTGCACGTACCACGCTAGACAGCCTTTTGAGTGGTAGGTAGGTAGATCCACACATACACACACACACCCATGGAAATACACATGTATGTATTTATACTAATTTAAATTCCACACTCACCTGATGAGGTATTACTACCCCCATTTTATAGATGAGATAACTAAAGTTCAGAGATTCATGAATTTGTTCAAGGTCACACAACTATTAAGTTGTAGAGCTTGCCCCCCCCCCCGCCCCGCCCCACCTCATCCACAGTAGTACAGTAAAACCTTGGATCGAGAGTAACTTGTTCCGTGAGTGTTCCACAAGACGAGCCAACATTTCTAATAAAGTTTAACTTGATAAACAAGCGATGTCTTGCAATAGGAGTAGTACGTGATGCTGAACATCACATGATCACAACTGAGCCAGTGATTCTTTCTCGTGCACGCAGCGGGATTGTGGGTGATGGTCTCCCATGCTCGGATACTCGGTCTCAGGCCTCCGTGTTTGACAGAGATCGGTGATTTTTCAGAATGTTGGAAGGTGCCCACAACTGGCATCGGTGTATTGTTTTGTCATTTCAAAGCACCTATGGACAATCCTTTGCTTTTCCATAGAAGAGTAAGCTTAGGAATGAATGCTTTGCTTCATTCAGTTCAGGCTGCCTGCAGATATAGACCCTTTCCTCTGTTGCCTTATTGCCAGTTACATTAAATACAGTAGATGACAAGAGTTTAATAATACTGTACTGTAGTCAGCATCCGTGCAAGCATATACAATGGTCCCCCCATGCAGAGAAAAATTCCATTGAGCCAATAGATAGCAGCGTTTCCATTAGTGATAGTGAGAAGTGGTCCTACACAATAAACCTCCTCACTCTTGCCTCCTTCACACCAGCCACCGAAGGTTTTCAAAGGTAAGTGCAGGTTAATTTGTTTATTTTTCTTTATATTTTGTATTTTCTTTACTATTTTGTATTATATTACAGTATTATAATCATTTTTATATGAATATTTTTGGGTTATGGAACGAATCGTCTGAGTTTCCGTTATTTCTTATGGGGAAATTCACTTTGACATACAAGTGCTTTGGATTACAAGCATGTTTCCGGAACAAATTATACTTGCAAACCAAGGTTTTACTGTAAGTATCCAAAAGTTGTATTTATCGAAAAGTTATCTTGCCATGTTATGGCCTGCTCCATTGCCCCTCAAACTTTATTGTGCATAAAACTCACTTCAGGAGTCTGTTTAAACTTCAGGTTCTGATTCATTATGTCTGGGGTGGGCTGAGTAGGGCACAGTTTTTATAAGCTTCCATGGTCAAAGTGACTTCAAGGTCCTTATACGTTTCCCATTTGATCTCTTAAGGAGATAGGAAGAGGAGAAGAACAGGAATGTTTGCTTCTGTGTACTCCCTTCTTTGTGTGACATTTATGTCATTTCCTCTTTCCCTGAGCTTCTGGCACTTTGTCTTGTCTCCCTGACATCTCAAAAGATGGCATTCAACCAGTTTTGATAAGATTACATCGAGTTTGCCAGATTTGGGGCAGTTTGGGGGCTTTGATTTCCTTAATGCTGTAAAGAGTTCTTTCCCAAATATTCAGCTCCATCAACATCATCTGGATGCTTACAAACAAACAAGTAGCACCACCAGCAGAAAACCTTCTGTCTGTCTCCTTTGTTTATTGAATAAAGTAGGAATTCTTTAGCCTGACATTTAAGGCTTTCCCATAGTCTCTCTCCAGCTTGTCTTTGAAACCTTTGCTCATATGGCCCAGGATCCAGCCAAACAGGCGTTTACCTGCCATTACCCAGGTGCCTGGGGCCTCTTTATGGCTCTCTTTCCTTCTAAAATGCCTTCTCGAAATAAGCATCTGTCAGGTCTGTTTTCCAAGCAGCTTTACCTGATTCCCCCATGGGAAAGTCATCTTTCCCTCCCGAGAACCCTCCATTTCTTTGCCTTTCTCTATGACACCTGTCATATTTTACATTGTAATTATTCGTGAGCAATTTTGCCTTTTCTAGTGGGCAAGGCTCATGATTCTTTTGTTATTGTGTCCCCATTAGCTCACTGCCAGAGGTCTGCATATTAGCTTAAGAAAACGGTTTTGCTAAAAATCTGGTGTCTGATAGATTCTTTTTCTCTTCTCAGATTTTTTATATTACTTCCCAGTCTGTGTGTGTGTGTGTGTGTGTGTGTGTGTGTGTGTGTGTGTGTACATGCCAACATACTTCTAAATATACTTTTCTGATTGTAAAATGAATACGCATTTGTTATAGAAAATTTGAAATATACTGAAAAGCATAGGAAAATTAAATTCATCTATAATCCTACCACCTACAGATAATCACTATGAAGATTTACTATTATGTCCCTTTAGAAATTAAACTTATATACAAGATGAGTTTGTATATTTTATTGATATGTTTACTTAAAAACAACATATAATCGAGGCACCTAGGTGGCTCAGTTGTTTAAGCATTTGACTTCGGCTCAGGCCATAATCTCGTAGGTCATAGGTTTGAGCGCTGCATTGTGCTCTGTGCTGGCAGCTCATTGCCTGGAGACTGCTTTGGATTCTGTGTCTCCCTCTCTCTCTCTCTGCCCCTCCCCTGCTCATGTTCGTTCGTTCGTTCTGTCTCTCTCTCAAAAATAAACATTTAAAAAAAAAAACAACGTATAATCTTTTTGAAAGCATAGATGCTCTTCCACAAGCAACTTTTCTCCTCCCATACAAATGTCTTCTTTCTCCTTCATGTTTGATTGCGTGGCTATGACCTCCAGACATAATACTGTGGTGTCCTTGTCCTAGAGTTCAGGTAAGTTTGAGGCAGTGTGTGAGGGGATCTTTTCTCAATCATTACGTATCTGAGACCATCTCAAGTAATTCCTTCCACAAGAATGACTTGGCTGGTTTTAAAATTTCTGAATTACCACCTTTGTCTCTCAAAACTTGACACATTCTGGTCTGATCTTATATTCACTTCATAGGCCTTCTGTAACAAATGACCACAAAGTGGATGATTTGGAAAGTCCGAAATGTATCCTCTCACAGTGCTGGAGGCCGGGAGCCTGAAATCAACATGACAGCAGAGCCTTTCTTCTCTGAAGGTTCTAGGGAAAAATCCTGCCTTGTGTCTTCCAGCCTCCAGGGTTGTCTGCAATCCCTGTCATCCTTGGGGCTTATGGCTGCCTCCCTCAGTCTCTGCTGCCGTCATCGCAAGGGCTTCTCCCCTCCACCCACATCAGCACCTCCCTCACTTTTCTCCTGTGAAGACGCCAGCCCTTGGATTTCTGTCCCACCCTGATCCAGTATGACCTCGTCTTAATCACATCTGCAAAGACCCTCTTTGCAAATAAGGGCACATTCTGAGGTTCCAGATGGACGTAAATTGGGGGGACGCTATGAACCCACCATGGTCATCTTCTGCCTTACAGCCTTCCAAAGATTAGCCCGGGGCAGTTCATTTTCTTCCTTGGTGACCTTTCCTGCCTGGAGTTTTTCTCAGATTTTCTTCTTTCTTTTTTGTTTTAAAGTTTCCAGTAACTTCTGGGGTTCCTGGGTGGCTCAGCTGGTTAAGCGTCCGACTTCGGCTCAGGTTATGATCTCATGGTTTGTGAGTTCAAGCCCCGCGTCGGGCTCTGTGCTGACAGCTTAGAGCCTGGAGCCTCCTTCGAATTCTGTGTCTCCCTCTCTCTCTGCTCCTCCCCGCTCATGCTGTGTCTCTCTCTCTCCTTCAAAAATAAAGAAAAACATTAAAAAAATTTGTTGAAGTTTCCAGTAACTTCTCTGTGTGTTTCTCTTTTCATTAATTTTTGCCTAAAACATTGCATCCCTTTGATTCTTGGTCCCTGGTCTTATGTCAGGGATGAATATTTTCTTCTCTTTGATTATTGCTCATTGTCCCCCTCAAAACAGTAAGAAAGATCTTTTTTCTCTTCCCTTTATAACTGTCTTTTCTTTCTCGTTGTTTTCATTTCACTTTGTTCCTTTCCATTCTGGGGAGGCATCTTAAATAATGAATATAACACTGTTGCTGTTTTCTACAATGAACATCTTGCTTCCCGTCAGTGAGGATGTTAATCCTGCATTTGTATTTTTTGGTCTTATGTTTTTAATCCCTTCCAAAAACTTTATGCGCTTGTTGCAAAGATCATGTCTTCTGTCCTACTGAGGACAGCAACTGCCTTTCTGAAATTTTGGTTTCATGGTTAAAAAAAAAAAAAAAAAAAGGTGTGCTTTCCTTTCTGGTTTTCAAGACCATATGTAGCATTTTTTTTTTCATAGCTCCCATGTTCGGTTTTTTGTTTTGTTTTTCAATAGAAATCTTCAAACAAAAACAACTCTTTGGATTTGGACCTTGTATTTTTCAACAGACAGAATAATATATGACTGGCCATCAGCTCTCATTGTTCTTTTGGGCACCGCGTCTTCTCTGAGCTGGAGAGCTGAATGGCCAGTGGTTGTACAAAGCTCTCTGATCAATGTCCAGTGTCTAGCTGGTGTTTGTCTTGTAAAGCTCTGTAGGAGGGAGATAGGATGTTCTCCATGCTTGGCTTTGGCTGCTCTGAACCAGCGGCTCCAGAATTTATCTGTAGAGCAGGGGCTTAGTGGGGTACAGATAGCAGCAATCTGATGGGAAAAGGGGTATGGAAGTAACGTGTGCTCAGCTCTTCACATAAGCTTGAGAAAATGGCGTCTGTGTGGATTAAAGGATAGAATGGAGATTATGACGAGGTTGAACGTCTCCATCCCAACCACCCTTGGGCGTAGTGGCAAAACTGTACTCCCAGGATGCTTTGCTCCAGGACTCCTGTCTGTCTCCCTGCCTGTGGCACTCTGCTTACGAAGACTGCGTTTTCTAACATGGACTTTCTCTCCCTCCCTCCCCACTTCCTTCCCAGTGTTTTCTTAGGATAAAAAAGAGGCGCTGGTATGGCTGCAGCTACCTTAAAATGCAGTACCCAGAGGCGCCTGGGTGGCTCAGTCGGTTAAGCATCCGACTTTGGCTCAGGTCATGATCTCGCGGTTTGTGAGTTCAAGCCCCGCGTCGGGCTCTGTGCTGACAGCTCAGAGCCTGGAGCCTGTTTCAGATTCTGTGTCTCCCTCTGTCTCTCTCTGACCCTCCCCCGTTCATGCTCTGTCTCTCTCTCTCTGTCTCAAAAATAAAAAAAAATTAAAAAAAAAAACAAAACGTTTAAAATGCAGTACCCATGCAGTAGAAGGACGACTCCCGGTGTTTTATTGTTATTCTTCATATAGACCCAACGTCTCTCAGCCAAGACGAGACCGTAGAGGGAGGAATAAAGTGCCCTCCAGCTTTCTGTGCTGACCACAGATTTGCTCTATGTCAGGCAACAAAGTTCATGAGCAAATGTGTTTCTCCGTTCTTCTCCATTGGCCATATAGTAAGTAGGAAAAGCCCTGCGATTTTGGCCAGGGGATGGGCAGCCTTTCTTCAGACCCATGAGTTGTCATCCTTCATGCTGAATCTTCACAGGTATTTTGCTGGGAAGATGTGTATCAAGGACTGATGGCCAGATACTGTTTTAATGAGGAAGCCAAGACAGATGTATTTTGAGATGGAAGGTCAAATGTCAGCACTGCCATTTTACTGAGAAGTGTGGCCTCAGATTTGTCAGTAAAATAGGTGGAGAGGTCATCTCTTTGAAGAAAGGGTGTGTCTGCAATGATGACTTGGTGACTGACAAGCCGGGACAACGTGGGAGGTGTCCTGGAAAGTGAGACGAGAACGGAGAAAGGAATTAGGGAGTGGTAATTAAGGTCTAGCCAGGGTCAAGTAGCCTGAGCTTGTAGGCCTCTTCTCATGGAAACTTGTGTGTCTCTGAACACAGAAGAGAAAGAGCGAGGGCGTCCTTGTAGGAGGTGGTTGAGAGCTGGGGCTTGGCGTGGGAGCATGAGGTTGTGTTGGTAAGCGTAGCGTTGCCATAACTGACCACGGGTGCCAGCCAGGACATTTACCAAAAGGGCCAAAGTGGGTTACAAGCTACGTATGTGATGACAGAGCTATGGCAGTGTGAGTGAGAATGTGTTTGGGGTTTTAGCCGTGGTAAAGCCATGAAATAAGTGAGGTCATTGGATTTGAGAAAACAGAGGACATGAGCTCAAGACAGCAGGTGAATCCTTGTGATGGATGCTGCATTTGCTGAGGGTGGTGGCCAGGGATGATGATGACGATGAAGAGTCTGAGCCCAGATCTGAGGCCTCGGTGGTTCTCTCTCGACCAACATCTCTTCTCCTGGCCGGAGGATCATCTAACCAACCTGGGTGGTCTGACCTGCGTGCTGGTGGCCAGCACTCCAGCTGCCCAAGCCCCCAAGTCTTCTCCCTGTCCCTTGGCACAAGCAGGATAGGATCAAGGTGAGGAGAGGGAGAAAGAGAGCATCTCTGGTCCCTGTACCCTGCCCCTTGCCTCTCCCTGCAGGAGAAGTGAATCAAGAGTGACTAGGAGACGGGCTCCAGGTGCAGCACTCACCAGTCGGGGGATGGTTCATTGTACCCATCTTTAGGCCCCATTTACCTCCGCTCCCCACCTTTTTTTTTTTTTTTTTTTTGCTGAAGTATAGTTAACATACAGTGTTATATTAGTTTCAGGTGTAGAAAATGATTCAACAATTTTTTTTAAACATTTATTTATTTTTGAGACAGAGAGAGACAGAGCATGAATGGGGGAGGGTCAGAGAGAGAGGGAGACACAGAATCTGAAACAGGCTCCAGGCTCTGAGCTGTCAGCACAGAGCCCGACGCGGGGCTCGAACTCACAGACCGCGAGATCATGACCTGAGCTGAAGTCGGCCGTTTAACCGACCGAGCCACCCAGGTGCCCCGATTCAACAATTTTTTTAGAGTTTATTTATATTGAGAGAGAGAGAGAAAGAGAGAGAGAGAGAGAATATCCCAAGGAGGCTCTACACTGTCAGCACAGAGCCTGATGCAGGGCTCAAACTCAGAAACTGTGAGATCATGACCTGGGCCAAAACCAAGAGCCAGACGCTTAACCAAATGAGCCACCAGGTGCCCCAACAACTGTTTTTGATGGAAACATTTAAACTTTCATTCTTTCTGAGTAGTACTTTTTAAGTCAGGTGTGTGTGTGTGCGTGCACGCGTGCCTGTGATTTGCATAGACAAAGTCAAATGGGTTTTCTTGACTCGTATTTGTAGTTAAATTAAAAAAAAAAATCTGCTTCTGTTGGAAATCATTTCTCAAAGGTCCTGTACACCTTCCAGAATAAATTTCATTATAGCGATGAAACCTTCTCCAGTTCCCCCGGGCACAGTTGGTCTCTCCAGCCCCTGACCTCCCCCAGCACCCCATTCTTGCTACCGTTATGACATTTAACCAGGTTGTGTGGTGATTTATCTGTTTATATGTGTGCTTCTCTCCCACTAGGCTTTGGGCTCCTCCAGGGCAACGATCATGTTGCATTTGTCTTTATAAGTTCAGCAGTTAGTACAGGCCCTGAAAAATAGGTTCTCGCTACTGTTTGCTAGATAGACAAATGTTTAAACAGAGCTTACAAGCATTTAAATTAAGCTTTAAAACAGTTTAATCATACTAACCATAATAATCAGGGAATTATATTCATTTTATTTTTTTATGAATATACTTTATTGTCAAATTGGCTTACATACAACACCCAGTGCTCATCCCAACAAGTGCTCTCCTCAATGCCCATCAGCGTTTTTCCGCTCTCCCCCACCCCCCATCCACCCTCAGTTTGTTCTCTGTATTTAAGAGTCTCTTGTGGTTTGCCTCCCTCCCTCTCTGTAACTATTTTTTCCCCTTTCCTTCCCCCACGGTCTTCTGTTAGTTTCTCAAATTCCACATATGAGTGAAAACATATGATATCTGTCCTTCTCTGACTTATTTCATTTAGCATAATACCCTCCAGTTCCATCCATGTTGCTGCAAATGGCATGATTTCATTCTTTCTCATGGCCAAGTAGTATTCCATGGTATATATAAACCACATCTTCTTTATCCATTCATCAGTTGATGGACAGTTAGGCTCTTTCCATAATTTGACTACTGTTGAAAGCGCTGCTATAAACACTGGGGTACATGTGCCAATCAGATAATTTTATATTAATCATCTGATTAGTATATATGTTGTTATAACATTTATTGAGCACTCCTTATGCCCAGGCACTGTTTTATATTATTGGATGTTCTCCATAAGACTGGAAGTGGCTACAATCATTGTCCCTATTTTAGAGGTAAACTAAAATTTAGAGAGGAAAAATTGAGTGATTTGCCCAAGGTCACACAACTAATAAGTGCAGAACTGGGATTTGAACCTAAACAGTTGGATGTTGAAACTCACACTCGGAACCACTCATTGTAAAGAAAGGAAATGAGGAGGGAAGTGTGTAGAAATCTGGTGTCTGGTTGGCTCCGTTGGTTAAGCATCCAACTTTGGCTCAGGTCATGATCTCACAGTTCTTGAGTTCGAGCCCCGCATCAGGCTCTGGGCTGACAGTTTGGAGGTCAGAGCCTGGAGCCTGCTTCAGATTCTGTGTCTTCCTCTCTCTCTGCCCCTGCCCTCCACCCACCCTTTCTCTTAAATAAATAAACTTTTAAATATTTATTTATTTTGAGAGAGAATGAGCCGGGAGAGGGGCAGAGAGAGGAGAGAGAGATTCCCATGAACTGTGAAATCATGATCTGAGCTGAAGCCAAGAGTTGGATGCTTCACCGACTGGAGCCACCCCAGTGCCCCTTAAAAAAAAAAAAAAAATTGCTTTAAGAAATCTGAAATACTATTTTTTAAGATGTATATTAACTTTTTGAGCTATTTTTTCTAGGTTAAAATACTGTTTCTGTGATTTATATACCTGAATGTGAAGTACACAGTGCATGATAAACAGAGATCCTGGGCTGAGGGGGGGCACCTGGGTGGCTCAGTCATTTAAGCTTTCAACTCTTGATCTCAGCTCAGGTCACGATCTTGTGGTTTGTGGGATCGGGACTGCCAGAGATTCTCTCTCTCCCTCTCTCTCTTCCCCTCCCCTGTGCATGTGCTCGCTCTCTCTAAAAATAAGCAAATAAACTTTAAAAAAAAAAAAGAGAGAGATCCCAGGGAATCCTAGAATGGAAACAGACACCAGCCCCAAGAACCAAAGCAATTAAGAGAAAAAGAGCCTTTTGTTTTTGAAAAATTACATATTCATATTAACGTAGGAGATATTCTCATTTAATTGCCTATAATATTAAACGAATAATACTGTTACTTACAGCAGTCAATGAATAACATTTTATGCTTCCTGTTTTTAATTTTTTTTCTTTTAAATTAATTTGTTAAATCATACAAATGGATGTAATTGTTTGGATATTACCTTTTTTTCCAGAAACAAAACATCTATTACATTGAACACAGTTTAGTGTTAGTTAAATGAATCTGTTGTGGTTTGGCTGAGTTTGGACCAAAGCCTCTACTCAAGATGTTAAATTTCCATGAATTTCCAGCGTTTTTAGTGTATTTAACTAACTGAAGGAATTTCAGCCTGAGAAACCGGTTTGGTCCCAGTCACCCAGAGTGACCTCCACGTCCAGCACGTCACAGTCCTGTCGGACAGAACTTTCTGGGACTGTGGCAATTTGTGATTTGTACCGTCCAGTCTAGTGGCCACGTGGAAACACCAAGCATCCGAGTGTCACTAGTGCAACTGAGGAAGCGAACTTTATTATCTTTTCTTGGAAGTGATGGAAAAATAAATTTAAATGGGGCTGGTGGCTGCAGTATTGGGCAGGGCAAGAACTCTGAAGGAATCCCTCGCTAGCCAAATGGTCGTCTGATTCACCGCCTTCTTTTTCTCTCTCTTGGGCAGCTTTCCTCAGCACGGCCCTTCCTTTGGCGTATGACCAAATCACAGATGGGAGACAAGATAAAGGAAAATAAAATGAAAATCCCGTCCCCTTTTCTATCACTGATGTCACATACATGTGAACCCCCTTTCCCTGAACTTCTGCATCAAAACGAATGCAAAGGGATTCTGCTCCTTTCTTCTTTGAGGGGACCCTTGGCCGCCTCCCTGTGAGTGAGCATGTGCTGTCATGTGGGGGACGGGGCCCTGGCCTCTCAGAAGCCCCTCTGAGCCAGGGCCCCCTCTTTGGGGCCATGTTCTGACTACCGCCCCAGCTCTACATGTAGCCACTGGTATTTCATTTCTGAAACCAGTTTTCATTTTGTATATCTTCCTGGAGAATGTCCGTTTCCTTGAAGGTTTTGGTAATGCTCGCGTCATCTCATGGAGCATTCTGTCCAGCTTTTAAAAAAAAAATCTCTTTCTTCTTAGTTATATTTTCTACATTATGGCTCTGCATTTGTGTTTGTTCCTTGCTTTTTAAAATCAGACTTGCTCGTGATTTCTTGGATGTGTTTATTGATTCTGCTGTCTTTTTGAATCTATAATTTCTACTCTGATATTTTTATTGATTCCTTCCCCTTGCTTTCCCTGGGATTTGTTCATTGTTCTTTTTGGTATCTCCTAGAGGAAAAGTTGAGGCACACGGGCCTAGCTCCCTACATGCCACCTGGGACTCGGAGCCACCTTCAAGCGAAAGGAGTTAAGTCAGACAGCCACCTTGAGGGACACTGGTCTAGCCATGAGCCCAGCTATGCTCCATTACTGTAGAAGTTGGCTGGAGTGTATCTTGGTGGTAGCCAGAACCCTGCACCCCATAGGAAGAGCTGGGGCAGGGGACTTCTGCATTGTATGGTATCAGACATTTAGATGGGTTCTGACAGACACTTTCATTCCTGAGTCAGATCTTCCAATGATGGGGAGAGTTTCAATTTCCTGTAGTTTCAATTGGCCAGATCACAGGTATGAGGAATAACAGAAAAGAAACTGTGGACAGAAATAGCTTCTCTGCTGCATCAGAAGGATTTTTTTCTGCATCGCTATCGTCCTCCTCGCCAAGTTCGTTGGAGCACTGTTTCCTTTCGCGTCGGCTGGTGTTCCAGTCTTCATCAGGACCAGCCAGCCTGGTACCTTCTGCTTTATTTAGCCAGCTGCCCAGACCAGCTGTGAGGGGGAGCCCTGGGACTGCCATTCTGCGTGCCAGCACCAAATCACTTCGCCAGCGTGACCTATAAGTCACCTGCCCACCTACTGCCCTCACACCCACACTCACCTGAGGCAGGCCCTGCCAGCAGGAGCTCAGGGTGCCAGTCTGATGTGCTAGATCTGATTCAGTTACTGCGAAGCTTCACTTTCCCTTGCACGTGGTGATTTAGGTCCTTTGGCCTGTCCTTCACTTTGGTCTTTCCTTTATGATAAACCTGGTAGGATTTCCTGGAAATTTCTTGCTTGAGTCATGAACCTCTGGTTTCCAGAACTGGCATCCATCTTGCCAGCATTTTTATATTCCTTTGGTCGTTTCAGTAGGAATTTGGCCTCGGCCCATTCACATATTTTTTATTTGCAAAGTATTTAGTGAACAGTTATACCGTCAGACAGTGTGCTTAGCTTTGGGGATGCAGTGGGGAGAAAAACCAACATAATCGCTGTCTCCATGGAGCTTATCGTTGGGGAGTAGAGGGAGCACATGAGAAGAAACAGCATGAATCAAGTAATCGCACAAAGAAATGTAACTCACAACTCAACAGGACTGCTCTAGAACTTTTCCCAGGCGGCAAGGGCGCGGAAGTCCCCTGACTGCAGTGAATTTGAAAGGTGAGCAGGAGTTCTTTAGGGGAAAATGGGAGAGGCCTTCCTTGCAGGTCCTCTGGTGAGAAGGAGCAGTGTGGACAGAGGTGAGATCGTGGGACGGTCACAGATGCAGTTTGCCAAAATCGCCCGGCTACGGTGTGCAGACTGGGTCGGAGAGAAGCAAGGGTGCCTGGGTGCATCAACCTGCTAGGAGGCGGTTGCAGTCATCTGGGGGAAAGATGACAGTGACTTGGGTGCGGATGCCGGTGGTAGAGACAGGAAAGGCGAGAGAGTTAACCAGGTCAGCCTGAGGCCCGAGTTCAGTGCCTGTGGGTTTCAGGATCGTAAGTTCAGAGGGAGCCAGATTCCTTCCAGCCATCAGATCATTGAACATGTTCTTCCTTTCTGCTTCTTGAACCTTTGAAGCAAGACAAGCAATAACCTTCCTGTTCTGATCTCAGCACAGGAAAGGGCATTATTGCCTGTGCCCGTCAGTGTGTGGAATATAGTGGTAGACATTCTGTATTTGTTATATGAGTGAACGAGTGAATCAGTGAATGACTGTCAGCTCTTCTCCCGAGCCTTTGAATTCTGGTTGTTACCAGCTCCAGCAAGGACTGTATCTACCAACCTCTAATTCAGGGGAGTGCTCATCCTCCCGTCTCTTTATACACCTGTGTCAGACGTAATTAATTGACTGCAGCTCTCTTTCCTCTCCAGATGCGACCTCAGAACACTTCTCCCAAAGCCCTTGAGGCAGCCTACACCAAGAACACTTGACTTGAAACCTGTTTGCTGTGGCCTAAATTTTAATATTTTAACAGACCATGAGTAGAAGCTCATAGGCAAAGAAGAAATTGACACTGAATCCTCTATACTTCCCCCTGTGAAAATGGCAGTGATGCCAGGAGAACTACGTTCATCTTGCCCTTATACTTTAGAATCGGCCTCTCTAAACTAGGCAGCAGCCTACCAGACCTCACTTTTGACATTCACTGCAGAGTACGGGGGTCCCCAGGGCTACTCTCAGGTTCAATCATTTGCCAGAAGGAGACTCACAGAGTCTAGGTAAGGCTGTTAAACTCGTTTATGGTTTATTACAGCAAAAGGTTACAGATTAGGATCAGCCAAGGGAACAGGCACGCGGGACAGAATCCAGGAGGGTTCCACATGCAGCTTCCTGGTGTCCTCTCCCAGTGGGGTCACGGACAGCATTAACTCCTCCTGGCAAGGACATGTGGCAGTACATGCACCAGGGAGGCTCACCTGAGCCTTGGTGTCCAGAGGTAGATCTCATAACCGTGTAACCCAAAGCCCCCACCACAACTCATGTTCTCCTGTACGGCTCAAAGTCCCAGGTAAATAGACACTCCTGCAGAACATTTCCAGGGCTCAGAGATCACCTCTCCGAAGCCGAGGCCAAAGGCCACACTTCTGTTGGGCAGGGTTAAGTCCTTTTTTTTAATGTTTATTTTTGAGAGAGAGAGTGTGTGCACAACTGAGTAGGGGAGGGGCAGAGAGAGGGAGACAGATCCAAAGCAGGCTCCACGCTGTCAGCATAGAGCCCGATGCGGGGCTTGAACCCACGGACTGTGAGATCATGACCTGAGCCGAAGTCAGACACTTAACCGACTGAGCCACCCAGGTGCCCCAGGCAGGGATAAATTCTATACCACAAAGTCTCTGTGGCTCATCTTCAGTTTACCGACCATGGAATAATCTGATGCCATAAATAGCTAAACATACATATAAATATCCTTTCATTTATTTTTAGAAATGGTTTTGCAGGATAAAGAATAGGTTTAAAACCTGAGCCTTTTCGTGGACTTTCCATGGTGGACGGTTAGGTAAGGATAATGGGTTTCTGAAGTCTGTCTGCCTGTGTTCACATCCCCAGGCCTACCACGTACTAACCAGTATGTGACTACAACTGGTTATTTTATTTACCTTTCTCTGCCTCAGTTTCCTCATTGGTAAATGAGAACAGTGATGGTACCCACCTGTTTTGCTGTTTTGAGAGTTAAATGAGACAATGCATGTGAAGGTCAGAAGAGTACAGGGTGTGGATAAATGCTCAATAAAAAATAGATACCATTGGGGCACCTGGGTGGCTCAGTCGGTTGAGTGTCCGACTTCGGCCCAGGTCATGATCTCGCGGTCTGTGAGTTTGAGCCCCGCGTCGGGCTCTGTGCTTGACAGCTCAGAGCCTGGAGCCTGCTTCGGAGTCTGTGTCTCCCCCTCTCTCTGCCCATCCCCCACTCATGCTCTGTCTCTCTCTCTCTGTCAAAAATAAACATTTTTTAAAAATTTAAAAAAATAGATACTGTTATTTTTATAGTTATCGTGGAAAAGATTTATAAGCCTTTTGCAAATCGTTGTCCTTGGGAAGTTTTCCCCTGATTTTCTTCCATTTCCACACCTTCATGTCTCTCAACACGAGCAAAACTACGAGCTAACAATCTTTCTTAAGAAATTGTGTATGTGTTTGACCAGGTGAGTCTTGGGTTAGGTAAGAAGTGTCCCCCACCCCTGCCAGGGCAAGCACTTTCTAATGAGTCTGGGAAAAGGAAATTGCTACAAATGGTGGACAGATTTAAAGTTAAAAAAAAAAAAATGTCATTTTCCCAAGTTGCTACTGAGAAATCTAGGCGTTTTGGGAGAAAATAAATGAAATCTTGAATGAGTAATTTTAGGACTGATGCACCAACGCCCGATCTCACTCATGTCACCCTACCGGTGAGCTTCTTGAAGACGGCCTGTTTGCAAGCATCGTGTTGCCAGAGCTCACACTGAGCCCGCCTGCCTGGGAAGGGGCTAACTGGCCTTGTGGAGACTGTTTAAAGCTGAGGCACAAGAGCTTTCTGTGATGTTAGTAGAGGCTTGAGTTCATGCCAGCCGTTAATTGTTTTTTAGGCTTTCCTGTGAAGACGGCCGAACTTGAGACTTGGCTTTCAGTTTTGCCATCTGTGAGCTGCACTTGTCCACATGTGATGTGTATTAAGGTTGTTTTTCCAGGGAGCATTACTTTAATATTTGTTCAGTTTTGGCATATGTCCACGTTTAGATTTTATTTAAATGTTCACGTTTAGATTTGATGCTCTTGTTTCCCTCCTCTTGTGGGTTGTAGGGGGCAGGGAGTCCTCACTCTTCAGCTTCCTAAAGACTGTGGGGGCCGACTGTGTGAGGGCTTGGCTGACAGAGCTTCAGAAAAACCGTTCTCTTCTAGGCTGGGCCCTCCAGCTCTCGTAGGATTTGGCTTACTTATAGGACGGACACAGACGGACAGAAGGGGCTTTCCACATGGTGACCCAGCTACCTAACTGAGAGCTCTCTTGTCTCCTAGCTTATTTCTAGTGACGCCGATGGAGCCATCCAAAGGGCTGGAAGATTCAGAGTGGAAAATGGCTCTTCAGATGAGGTAAGGAAGCCCCGTCCCCCTGTATTGTCACTAAGCACGTGATTATAGCCCCAGGAGCTAAGCCATGGCTGTAGCACCTGCGATACAGCAGTGAGGCGTTTGTGATGCTCGTTACCACAGAACACTTGCCTCAGTGCAGCCTAGGAAGAGCTAAATGGAGCTCTTTAGAGCTTCACTTGAAGCAGACATGAAGGGAAAAATGCCATTATTCTTTGTATGAACGGTGCTGGTAATAGGGTGATGCAGACCCTTTAGAAGATCTTTAATAGGGCCACCTGGGTGGCTCAGTCGGTTGAGCGTCCGACTCCAGCTCAGGTCATGATCTCATGGTTCACGAATTGGAGCCCTGCTTCAGATCCTGTGTGTCCCCCCTCCCTGCCCCTCTCTCGCTTGCACTCTATCAAAAATAAACATTTTAAAAAAAAAAAAGAAAAAGATCTATAATAAAGCCAGGGAGACATAAAGGTAGTCTGCCAGCAGTGGAACCGAAGAAGAATTCACAGCCATGACACCTTTTGTGTTTGGCCCCAGAATCCCAGCTCTTCCCCTTGGCCAAGCTAGTCAGCTTGGCTGTGCCGCGGGAGCAACACAGGGCTCGGGAGAGAGAGGCAAGAGTTACTGCAGTTACCACATGTTGTCTTTATCCCAAGAAGACACCAGGGCAGGGTGCCTGTCCACCGTCCCTGGGCCCAAGCCCTCTTTCTGGGGTCTCCTGGTCTTCCTTGCTGCCGGCCGCAGGGATGCACCTTCCTGGTCTTTCTTCAGACTTCCACTGCCCACTCTACTCTTTGAGGTCTGCCTCCCAGAACTACACACAGAGTCTGGTATAATCCCCCATTTTCCTTCTCTGCTCCCTCTCTGAGAGACAGGCCGTCAGAGTGCTTTAGCAGCCCCTAGCCCAGCTTTGGAGTCAGACAAGCCTGGGTTCAAGTTATACCTCCCCTACCTTCTAGCAGTATGTCCCTGAGCAAGTGACCCAGCCTTTCCGAGCCTCGGTTTCTTCATCTATAAAATGTAAGTGTCTCAGGATTATTGAAAAGAATAAGTGAGCCAAGCTGATAAGGCGGTTGGAACTGTGCCCGCCATCTAGTACGCACTCAATAAGCGGTAGCTGTAAGAGTGATCGTGGTTGTGGTTGTTAACACGATCGCCGCTGTCTTGCCAAAGCCTTGCTTTCCTGACCACCTCCTTAATCAGATTCTTGGTGAAAGGCTGTGGATTTAACTTGAAAGGCCACAGCATTCGGGAGATTCTCTCTCATCTCAGCTGTGGCCTTAACTTCACATACCCAGACATGGTATCCTCGCCATTGCTCCATGAGGCATGAGGAGGCCATCCCGTCTTAGGCCAGACCTCTGAATAGGCGCCCACTTACTCCTTTTCCAAAATGATGTCAGCTGACCCACGCAGAGGAAGGAACTCCCAGGAGAATTTGCTTCTGAAGCTTGGAAACAGCCCTCCCCAAATGGCCCAGCTCCTGAAATAAGCCAGTCTTATTACAGCAGACTCGGGCAGCCAACTGTGTCCCAGGAGCTAAGCCAGAAGCAGAAACACTTAAGCCTTCATTTTCCAGTGCTCACAAAGCTAGCAGCCACCGTGCTGAGTTTCTAGTTTGAAAACCTAAGTGCCAAGAGACCCCAGAGGTTTTTGTGCCTCAAGACATCCTCGTGCTACCAAAAGTTTTGCAGAACGTTAGCCCAGCCTCGACTGAGCAAGCTGCACTGGACTTTCCCCACCCCACGTAAGCACCACTCTGCCCCCTGCCGGAACCGATGTCTAGAGGAAATCCACACTTCCAAAGAAAGACATAAATGTGGTCCTAGGCTCACGAAACGCTCCGCACCTGGCTGAGTCCTCTGGCCATGCCTCTGGACCAGAGGGATTAGAAATCGCCTCCGGAGGCTCTGGAGTCAGACCACCTGGGTTCAAGTGGTGAGTCCACAACTCACGAGCAGCGTGACTGTGGGCAGTTCACTTAACATCTTTGGAACCATTTGGTGGAGTTATTGATTTCACAAATCACTGTGGTCTGTTGTGTTCAAAACACAGTCCTGTCTCAGATTGCTTCTCTGGGAAATATGATATCAGGGCTCAAACACTGTTTTGAGTTTTGTTTCTACCTGAACCGCTGAGCATGAGCGCTGAGTTGGAGCGCTGCGCCTGTGTTTTGTATTGATGGTCTTTAGTTAAAAGCCTCCGGCCAGTGTAACGTACACTCTGATAAAAGACCTTAGTGCCACATGAGACTCAGGGAAAAAAAAAAAAAGCTGGCTTGCTCTAAGTTAGTTAAAGCCGTCAGTGCGCTAGAAGGGACGATATATGGAGCTTGCTTAAAATTTTTCAAACACACAAAGAAACAAATTGCAAAGTAATTTCATTATTGGGCTGTTGCTCCTTTTATTGAATTTTAAGAGCTGTTTATACCATACGGATCCTAGACCTTTATCAGACATGCGATTCGCAAAAATCCTCCCCCATTCCGCAGACTGTGTTTTCACTTTCTTGACTGTGTTTTTTGAAGCGCAGAAGTTTTTAAATTTAATGTCTCGTCCATCTATTTTTTTCTTGTTGCTCGTGCTTTTCGTATCATTTCAAAGAAACATTGTCTAGTTCAAGGTAGCTCAGTCACTTCCTTTTTTCTTTAAGTTTTTATTTATCTTGTGGGAGAAAGAGCGCGAGAGCGTGAGCAGGGGAGGGGCAGACAAAGAGAGGGAGACCGAGAATCCCAAACAAGCTCCATGCTGTCAGCACCCAGAGCCCGACTCAGGGCTTGATCTCATGAACCGTAAGATCATGGCCTGAGCCGAAATCTAGATTCGGACCCTTAACCAACTGAGCCACCCAGGCGCCCCGGCTCAGTCGCTTCTTAGACTTACCGTTCCGTTGAAGATAATGTCGAATTTGCCTTGATTTCTTTACACATCATCAGTACACTGATTTTACCATCTGTGACGGAGAACTGCAGTATGTGAAGCCAGCCTGTGCTCGTGGTGTGGTAGTGTCCTGTGTTTCTCTGTGCGCGCAGCCACCTAGTGATGTGCCGGTGTTCTAGAAAATGAATTTTCAGGACTAATAGGACACCTAGGCTGAGCTGCCTTTTGGTAGGCAATGTTACCTTGCGATTCAAAATAAGAAATATATATTTGGTCTTTGGCCCACTTCCTGACGCAGAGCTGCCCAAACGCTTGAGTGTCCTAAGTGAGAGGGTGATAAAGGTAGCTTTTGTCACATTAATGAAGTGACTATAGGAAAGCCCCTAGGGATGGGGGCCTGGCTACTAGAGAAATTTGCCACCCACTTGCAGGGGGTAGAGCTTTTCATCCCACCCCTGACTCCCAACCTCCAAGGAGAAGAGAAGTGCTGAAGACTGAGTTCAGTTGCCAACGGCCAATGATTTAATCAATCCCAGTTCAATCGGTGATTTAATCGATCAGTGAAGTCTCCATAAAAACCCAAAGGATGGGGTTCAGAGAGCTTCTGGGTGGGGAACACGGGAGATGTGGGGAGAGTGGCAGGCCCAGAGGGCATCCCCATACCTCATCCTATGAGTCGTTTCTGTCTGGCTGTTCCTGAGTTACATCCTCTTATAATAAATCTAGTTAGTAGTTAAGCCAACAATCTAGTGAGTAAAATGTTTCTCTTGAGTCCTGTTAGCCGCTCTAGCAAATTAATCGAACACAGGAGGGGGTCATTGGAACCTCCAATCTGTAGCCAGTTGGTCAGAAGGACAAATGACAACCTGGTCTTGAGATAGACATCTGTGGCAGAAGGAAGGCGGTCTGGTGGGACGGAGCCCTTCACCTGTGGGATCTGAGGCTGTCTCCAGGGAGATGGTGTCAGAATGGAGTGGGGTTTCAAAACACCCAGCTGGTGTCGGAGAAATGCTTGGTGATGTGGGAAAAAACAAATTTGAGCCGATGTCAGAATCGGAGTGAGGGTTTGCATTTTCTTTAGCCAGACACCGTAAACTAAATTCCCAGCTTGAGACTTCCCAAATCACCCCAGTGATGCAGAACGGAGCTGAAAGTTTACGTGAAGCCTGGCTTGTGGACACAACACCTCAGAGGCGCTCCCCGCCTGGCTCTGCTCCGCACTGTGGCAACCTGCCCTCTAGTCTTTGGAGTAGAGGGGTCTCTTCTGATTCACGTTTTCCTTCGATGTGTAACCCTTTGGGGCCCTAGCATCATGTGGGCTGGGTCTCCTATTAGACTTCCCTGCTTCAGCAGGTCTGGGGTTTTGATTCTTTGCCCCAAGTTTAGTTTTGCTAGGATTGACACATATCCTCAAGCTAAAAAGATACCCATGGTCCTCTTACCTCTCTCGCTTCCCTCTTGCCTGTTTGGCCTGGTAATTCCTGACTATCTTACGAGCACTCCAGGGCTTTTAAGGAGATGTTTTTAATATTTTTCTAGTAGTTTTAGTTTTTTCAGTGGGAGCATGGGCTGAATGACCTAGCCCATCATTACCCAAAACCCAAGCTGTATCAGGAGTGCCTTTCACGCAGCATGTCAAGTCATTCCACCTTCATTCTTTCGATCATTTCTCGGTGCCGGACAGCCAGTGCACTGGCCACTCGGGAGTAAGACTGCGGATGTCCCTGCCCTGGTGGCCTCTCAGACTGGCAGGGGGAGCAGTCAAAACAGCAAGTAACACAGACACAATAAGAGGATAGCAAATTTTGGTAAGTACCGTGGGGAAAACATTGAGGGGGCTTGGTGCAAAGTAAGAGGAAAAGCCCTACCCAGATAGGATGGGTCCCAGGGATGTCACAGTGAGGCCGAGCAGTGTTTCTGAGACCACTGATGGCAAAGGACCCACTTTTTTATTTCCAATCGGTCGTAGAACTCAGTGTGGCCCTCCTATGTGCGACCAGTGTACAGCACCCCGTTGGTATAGCTCCCCACCAAATTTTCTAACACCCAGATAGGTCTGGATTCTATTTAAAGAAATGAATCCACTGAACATGACTTCGGTGTCACAGGAACCTCAAGTTGCTTGTAAGTGTTCCTAGATGCTTGCTCTCCTTGGCTGTACACTTGGCCCTGGACTGATAAGAAGTTTGCAGATCAGCACCCATCCGTCAACTATTCCTTAGAGTTCATCTAGGCCAGGCCCGCACCCTGCATGAGTCACGAGTCCCTGCAGCAGCTTCACCACAGGGAGCTCATCGGCCCCTGCTTGAATCCACCTGCTAGAAAGGGAAACTTGCTTCCTCCTGCATCAGTTGCTTTCTGCTGGACACCAGCTGAGTGTCCTACAATTCAGTTCAATTCTGACGCTACCCAGAGGTAGCGCCACAAGACTGCCCTCACTTCAGACACCAGGTGCAAGTATCAGGTCCCCGGTCACCCACACTTCTGTCCCACTTGGCTGCAAAGTCGGAGGTTCTCACAACCCCCCGCCCCCCAGGTCCAATAATTTACTAAAACGACTCAGAATTTCAGAAAGCACTTTCCTTACTATCACCAGTTTATTGCAAAGGGTGCGACTTAGGAGCCTCCAAATGGGAGAGATGCACCGGGCACGGACCTTCCACGCTCCTGCCGGGAGGACCATCCTCCCAGCACCTTGGAAGATCCCCGGACCCCATCACAAAGGGGTTCCATCACGTAAGCGTAATGATCAAATCATTGGGCCAACGATTAAGTCGTTCTGCAGCCCCTCCCCTCCCACAGGCTTCACCTTAGGGCTGAAAGCTACAAGCTTCTGATCAAGGCTTGTCTTTTCCAACAGCCAGGCCCATCCTACAGCTCTGCAGACACCCAGCAAGTGTCACCTCCTTACCACAAAAGAAACTCCTACCCTCGTCGCTCAGGAAATTCCAAGGGTTCTTTTTATGGGATGGTATTGATCGTCTGTATTTTCCACTCAGCACTTCTATTTACATCTTCTGTAGCCCACGGTGTACGGCTTAGCCCTCTTCAGCATGATAGGCCCTCAGGCATTCCAGGACATCTGCTGCTTTTCTCCTAAGACGTGGACTCCGTTCCACTTATCGCCAGCCTCACTGCTGCTCCTTGGCCACCGGAGAGGTTGTTTAGTGTCAAGTTGAGGGGCTCAGAACTGATTTCGGGGCTCCAGGTGCACCCCCCACAGCCACAGGGTGGAGCACACTCGTCCCCTTCTGTCCTTTGCACGCTCTCTTTGTCTGAAGCCTCATTAAGAACCTTCCATAGGCTACCCCTCACCTCAGTCTTTCTCACGTGCGCTCTTACTGGGCTGTGAGGTGGCGTCACGGTATGTGTAGTGTGTAGACCGTTTTGGGAGTCAGGCAAACTTGGGTTCCCGCCTCAGCTCTGTCACTCGCCAGTTTACGACCCAACTTCTCCAAGACTCGGTTTCCTGGTGGGTAAAATGAGCACCAATCCCTGCTTTGCAGCACCTGGCCTCCCCCGTCCTGTACTCATGCAGTTTGGACTTGTCCCCAAATAGGGTTTTGCATTGTCCATACTGAATTTAATCTCATCAGCGTGTCTCATAACTGCTTATTGTCAAGAGGTTTTTTTGACATCTTGATTCTGTCACCTGTCCTATTAGCTAACGCCCTGAGAAGCTTTAAAATACCTTCCAGTGTGCTGCTTCTGCCATCTGCGTGCTCGTTCAGATTATTAATTAAAATGAGTGTGACCCCTGGGTAGATCCCTGGAGACCTCCCTTACGGCTCACTTGTATATATCAATTAGTCTATTGTGGAACAGAGGGACAGTCTTTGAGCTTTTCATAAATCTCCCTTCCCTCACGTGGGAGGATTCTCTTACACACTATTGGGGTATATGTAAACAAGTATAGTCTTTTGGGAGGGCAATTAGCAATAATTAAAAATGTGTATACCATTTGGCCAGCAGTGCTGCTAGGAGGTGTATTATAGCATTATTTAAAATAGAAAAAAAAAAAACACCTGGAAACAACTTCCATTTCCATCAGTAGAGGAATAATTACATAAATTATGATACATTTATACAGTGTAATGCTTAGTAGCTGTTAGAAAGAATGAAGCTTTGGTGCATACCGTAGCAAAATGTTCACGATAGGATTAGTCCTAAAAGCAAGTTCCGGAATGATTAGTTTATCATCCCATTTCCTTAAAAGCAAACCACAAAGAAAGATAAATATGTCTGTCAATATGCAAGAGAGTCTCCAAAAGGACACAGAAGAATTTAACAGCGATTGCCTCTGGAGAAGGGAAACGGCAGGTCAGGAAAGAAGTCGGAAAACCTAAACTTTCCACGTCAAGCCCTTTTATGCTGTTTACATATTTTGCACATCTCTACTCAACAGTAGTGTTTAATCTTTTAAAAAATCCATATAGTCAAAAAGAACAAGGTCGATCTGAATGTACTGGCATAGAAATATTTCTAAGATATTTTCTTTAGTGGGAAAAAAATAAGCCTCAGTGTAATAGCTACACGACCATCCCATTTATGAAAAGAAATTGTGTGTATATGCATATACATGTGTGTTATGAATGTATGTGCATATATGCACGTGGATGCGGACGTGTGACGTGTGCACGTACGTACGTAGTAAACACACCTTTATGAACGCATACAAAGGTCTGGGACTATCCATACCAACCTGGTAGAATGGTTAATAGAGGGGAAGGCTGTGTACCAGGGCGTGGAAGATGGGGAAGAGAAAGGGATGTTAATTTATGTGTGGATTCAGTTTTTTCAACCAGCTTACATTTCCATTTGCAATTCCAAAGATTTTAGTGTATTTTTTTTTAAAGACCATATTCTTTACTGCCAGTGTTCCCTCTGCTATTTAAACCTAGAAACTGAAATAAATGCATTCACTCACTAACTGAACTTCACTCTGGAGAAAAACTATGAAAACTCCCAGGCATTATATAAAACGAGGGGGTCTCGTCTGTAGTCCATGTTGTGTGGCTTTCCTGCTTCAAGTCAACCATGAGCGAATAGTCAGATAAAATGAGGGTGTTATATGTGGATTCTGATTACATTCTCAAAATATCCTGGCCAGGTTCATTCAGTTTCTCTCCTTCTCATCCCACAAGTATAAACGAGGTGAAGAAAAGACCATGAAGGTCAACAAAGAGGTTTTGTGGGCCTTGGAATTCAATGCAGGGATGATTCAGGATTTCTTAGTCTCAGGACTCATTTAACACTCTTGGCATGTTCAGGCACATCTGTAGCGTAGAAGAATTTGAGTTTATGTATCACTCTTCATAATGCCTTTTAGCAAACCTTTATCTCAAAGGGCATAACATAATAAGAGCCTGGGTGGCTCAGTAGGTTGAGTGTCCAGCTCTCGATATTGGCTAGGGTCATGATCTCCCAGTCATGGGATCGAGCCCCACTTAGGGCTCTGTGGTGAGTGTGGAGCCTGCTTAGGATTCTCTCTCTCCCTCTACCCCTCCCCCATGAACATGCACACTCTCTCTCTCTCAAAATAAACATTTAACCAATAAATTAATTAAATAAACAAACAATGGCATAAGTGTGGGCATCTGCAGCGTTAAGCTTTAGTTATCTGGCAATTTAGCCCATTAGAATATTTCCTCTGGAGGCGCCTGCGTGGCTCAGTCTGCTGAGCGTCCGACTTCAGCTCAGGTCATGATCTCGTGGTTTGTGAGTTCAAGCCCCGTGTCGGGCTCTGTGCTGACGGCTCAGAGCCTGGAGCCTGCTTCAGATTCTGTGTTTCCCTCTCTGTCTGCCCCTCCCCTGCTCACGCTCTGTCCCTCCCTCCCTCTCAAAAATAAACAAACATAAAACAAAATTTTTTAATAAAAATTAAAAAAAGAATATTTCCTCTGAACTTGCTTGTTGACGTCAAATAAAGTGTTCCTGGTGTCATTGTCACCTTAAATGTTGCAAACAAAGTTTCTGTATCTCTGAAATCCTCTGTGCAGTAGGTCATCCTTAAAAGAGTTAGGGTTTGTTGGAATATTAAAGCCACAGTTAGGCACTTCTGCACCCACTCCAGAACTGCTAAAACGAAAATGACATGCTAAGAGCTGGTCAGAAGATGTGGAGAAGCTAGAACTCTCCCCGTCTTACCAGTAGTGTAAATTGGCACATCCCCTTTGGAAGTTTGGCAACATCTACTAAAACTGAACATTTGTCTCCCCTGATCCCCGGATGTATACCTAACAGCAGTGAGCGCTTATGTCCAGCAAAAGACAGACACAAGAATGTTGATGTGACTTTATTCTTAATGACCCCAAATTGGAAACAGTCCGTATGTCCATCAACTGAATGGTGAATACATACACTGTGGCGTTCATATGGGGGACTGCTACATGGCAACAGGAGAGAATGAACTGTTCCTACATCCCCAACATGGATGAATGTCATAGACTCGATGCTGAAGAACAGAGCCTGACGCAAACAAATACACATGATCTGATTTCATTTCTGTGAGGTTCAAGAGAGAGTAAAATGAATTGTGGTGACAAAAGTCAGGATAATGGTTACCTTTCAGAGTATGATTGGGTATTGAGTGGGGAAAGTGAGTGAAGGAGCCTTCTGGGGTACTGACAATATTTTCTGTCTTGATCCAGGGAATGATCACAAGGGCATATACGTATTTTAAATATCATTTATGATTCACTCAAGATTTGTGCCCTTTATACTGTCCACTTCTGTTACTTATCATCAGAAATCGGAACTCATTTTTAGAGTCGTTCTGGGGTCTTTGGACAGAGGTGCTTCTTTGTTTTGTTTCTTTGCTTAGTATCCTTTCTTTTGTCATTTCTTGTGTGTATTCTTGTCTTTACACCTCATCATATGTGATTTTTAACAAGGGACAGGAAGTGTCTTGCCCTGAGAGACTCACAACTTTTTTGGTGTTGGGTTCTCCTCCCCCAATTTTAGTTAAGGATTCAGTGAAGTCAAAAGTAGGTAACTTTTTTTAAAATTCTTTTAACGTTTGTTTATTCTTGAGAGAGAGAGACAGAGACAGTGCACGAGCAGGGAAGGGGCAGAGAGAGGGAGACACAGAAGCCCAAGCAGGCTCCAGGCTCTGAGCTGTCAGCACAGAGCCCCATGCAGGGCTCGAACCACAAACCATGAGATCATGACCTGAGTGAAGTCGGACTCTCAAGTGACTGAGCCACCCAGGCATCCTAAGTAGGTAACTTTTTGATGATTAAAAAAAAAAAAGCCCTCATAGGGGCACCTGGGTGGCTCAGTCAATTGAGCGTCCACCTTCAGCTTGGGTCATGGCCTCGCAGTTCACGGGTTCACTGCTGTCAGCGAGGAACCGCTACAGATCCGCTGTCTCCCTCTCTCTCTGCCCCTCCCCTGCATGTGCGCCCACATGCGCTCTCTCTCAAAAATAAACATTAAAAAAAAAACAAAAACCCTCATGATTGGCACTTGTTACGCAATAGAGATACAGTCCATGCCACTGGCCAGAGTCCCGTCTGTCACTCTGAGCTTCCCTTCCAAGGGGCTGTGTGTTGTCTATTGTTATTCCGTTCTGCGGCGGCCAGTGTTCAGACCTCTGGGAGGGGAGAAGACAGACTCGGGGCTTTAGAAGATCTGGAGTTTGGGGGTCATTTTCTATGTCCATTAACCCCCTTGGCGGTCTGTGAGGCCTGCAGGCCCCTTCTCAGAATATTTTTGGACGCGTAAAACAAAACACATGAGATCACAAAGGAAAACAGTTGTGCTGAAGTACTTCTAGGAATGATTTTTTTTTTTTTTTAAATATGAGGCAGTAATATATGTGGTTTTTTATCAATACGTTAAATAACGAGGCCAGCAGCAGGTCTTGCAACTACTGTAATTTTGAACCATGAAAATTGCAAACAGTATTCAAGATGTCTGCAGTTCCCGTAATGAGTTCTAAAAATATCTGTGACCTTTTTTTTTTTTTTTTGCATACATTTGTAATTGAAAGAAACGCTATGCTTTCATTAGAAGGTAGGGAAAGAAAGATTTTTGTTTGTTTCACCCAAGTTCACGGCCTTCCCTGGATTCTTTGAGAACCCCTGGCATAGAGCCTTGCTTCTCAAGATTCAGTGTTCCTCAGAATCACCTGGGATGCTTGTGAAATTGCAAATTCCAGGGCCCCGCCCACAGAGATCCTGAGGAGGAGGTAGAATGGGCCCACGGGTGACATTTAACAAATCTAGAAGCACAGAGCTAAGATCTGGGCGCTGTGCCGTGCAAGTCTGAGAAGCTCGAGAGGCCTAATTGGCCTGCCTCCCTCAGAGTCTCCCCTCCAGGCTCTGCTGATGGTGTCCAAGGCCTTGGGACAGTGGCACCCACCACAGTGGCATCTGACTGGCTAAGGCCAGCTGCCTTAGCTGGACCCCACCTGTGTCTGGTCAGCTGATGCCTGAGGCTGGCTGGTGGACCCCAGAGTCAGACCACAGCCGCATGCTGCCCGGAGGCATCGTGGACTGTGGACTGGCACTGCCGGTGGTTGATTATCATAAAGTGAACACTGTTGACAATGAATCATCCAGACATTCTACTGGGAACAAAATCCAATTATGGCTCTTCTTGAGTCACACCAGAAGGTCAAGACTGAGAGGCAACAACATCTTGAACAGGTGATCAACACTAACATCACCAATGAGGAACAGCCATCTATCTGTTCTGGAAATAGGATAAGCTGAGGACAGGCTCCGCTTATGTAGCATTCTGACCAGCTATGCGTAACCCAGACCTCATTGTGGGGAAGCATCAGACAAACCCAGAAGGATTAATTCTTGCTTTTTTATAAAGAATTGGGGAGGTTGTGCTGTATTGTTGAAAAAAATGTCAGTGTGGTAAAAGACAGAGTCTCTGGAAATGTTCCAGATGAAGGGAGTCTGAAGAGACACAACAACTAAATCACCCTGAACTCAAGGGAAAATGACATTTTTGAGTCAATTGACAAAATTGGAATACAGATGGTGGACGAAAGTATTGTATCAATGTTAAATTTACAAAAGTTGGTAAAGTTATAGCGTGGTTATGTAAGAAGATAGCTCTATTCTTGGGAAGTACACACTGAAGCATTAGGGATAAAGCATTAGCATAAAGGGATATTTATGCATCTTAGCCTTAAATGTTCAGAAAAAAATTTGTGTGTGGGGGGGGGAGAGAGTAGTGAACAAATGAATAAAGGGGATAAAATATTAACAGCTAAATCTGATTAAGGGTATAGACATGTCCTTTGCAGTCTTATTCTTGCAACATTTATGTAAGCTCAAAATTATTGCCAAATTAAAAAAATATGTACGTGTGTATGTATATATATATATATAAATATTTACATGTAAATATATATTAAATATATATATTTATATATAAATGTAAATTAGTAGCTGATTTTTTTTAATTCAAGAAAATTCAATAAAAGCACAGTAATGCTAAGCATTAACCTCCTTGAGTAAAAGGGCAAAACATAAAAAAGAACCCAGACGATGACATAATGGTTAAAATTTTTAAAAAGAAAAAAAAAAAACTTCCCAAATGGGCACTGACCGCGGTTTCAGCTCCACTGCCTATGAACTCCACAACCTCAGGCAGCATAGCTGAAGTCTCCAGGCCTCAATTTCTGCATCTGAAAGTAGGAGATAAAATAAAATCGATGTCATAAAGTTGGCGGAGATGCTATGGAGATAATGCGCAGAAAGTGCTTGGCCTGGTCCTTGGCCCTTAAAGCTCTCTCAATGAGTGTCAGTGTTTCCAGAGCACGAGCAAGACAAAGAGAGTCCTAATTCACTTTATAGAGTAATATAACCCTGGGACACCTGGGTGGCTCAGTTGGTTGAGCATCTGACCTTGGCTCAGGTCATGATCTCACAGCTTGTGGGTTCGAGCCCCGCGTCGGGCTCTGTGCTGACAGCTCTGAGCCTGGAGCCTGCTTTGGATTCTGTGTCTCCATTTCTCTCTGCGCCTCCCCTGCTCATGCTGTGTCTCTCTGTCTCTCTCTCTCAAAAATAAACATTAAAAAAGTAATATATAATCCCTGAAGCATGACCGAAATACATACAGAAAAGAAACTGTAACCCCATCTCACTAACAAATATGACACATAATTCATTTTTTCTAATCCAGCAATGTATCAAAAGGATACTATATACCATGACCTAGTAGGACGTATTCCAGAAATCTAAGAGCCATTCAGCATCAGAAGAGCCAGTAGCATAATTCATTACATTACTATGATTTTTCCCCAATTCAAGCTATCCTGTCAGCAGCTGCCAAAAAAAACTTGCAGTAAAATTCGATATTCATTCCTAACAGTGGCCCCTTTGTAAGCTCACAATTGAAGGAAACCCCTTCAACATGCTAAAGCAAGTGACCACAAGTACCTAGTAAATCATAAGAGACGTGTTGGAATCAGAAAATTACGTTCCAACAGTCTGCTGTATACACATGGCACAGTGTACATGTCAGTGGAGTTTCAAACCGCATTTTCAGTATGATTGTGTTTTGGGAAGAAAAATACATATGCACGCATGTGTAAGAAACAATGAGTGGGGACCCTGCCAAATCATAGTGATTATCTTTGGGGAGAGGGTTCAGATGACTCATTATGTGTATCCATATTTCCCCCACTAATTGTGTTATTTCATGGCAAATTTTTAAAATTCTACCAAAAACATTCTTACTTGAATAAGAGGCTGCAGAGATGCATTCCAGGTGAAAGGTGCCTGTTACAGGGGTACCAAACAGAAGGGCATGCCTCTAGGGGGCACCAACTGCCAAATATTTGGAGCTTCGAACCAGAAAGCTGTACTCCAGTTGGAAATAGCCGAACCCATCACTCGGTTCTTTTTCCTATGCCCCAGGGACCTTTCGAATGCTTCTGTGACGTGGATGGGTTGTCTTTTCTAATGAGGACATGTGGTTACAGTCCTGTGTGTCTGCTTTTGACAATGACTTTTCTGGTTCTTTGGCCGCTGATTCATTGCCAGCTTCTTGTTTACTTTCTGAATAAGCCTCTTAATGACACAATTTTGTTCATTTACAGAATGCAACTGCCCTGCCAGGTACGTGGCGAAGAACAGACGTGCACTTAGAAAACCCAGAATACCACACCAGATGGTATTTCAAGTATTTTTTAGGACAAGGTAACTATGCCATTATGGTGGTTGGGAAGAAAGGATATTCAAAATGAAAAATAATGTCAGTGTAATTTATTCTGGTGCCCTAAAAGTATGAAACTAACCAGTTTAGGGACACTGATGTCAGGCTAGTAGTAAGCTTCTTTTTTTTTTTTTTTTTTGGTAGATTTGAAGATTCAATTCCAATCTCAGCCCTAGGGTTATTTATATATAAACATATATTTTCATCCCTTGGGAGTTAAAGGGAGTTAGATCTTCTAAATGGCAATTTGAATTTGCAGGGTGGACAACAACTTTAGACCTAACCAAGGCACGTGCCAAGTACTATCCTATACCAAGTGCTGTAAACAGGTCTATAGCGGATTTTGAATACTTAAGTTTAAGGCAACGAGGGAAAGATATGATTCCCTGAGCTCCAGGGTCAATATAGAACTGGAGAGGCATTGTCCTGTAGGCTCTGGTAACAGGTATTTGTTTATCACCTACCACATTCCAGGCAATTATACTGGCCAAGGCAGTCATCATCCCTACCCTCACGGAGACTCTAAAATGGGTCTGAGTCCTGGTTCTGCCATTCTTAACCGCAGGACCTGACACTGGTCACTCTCCATGTCTCCGAGATTTAATTTCCTTCTGTGCAAAGTGGAGGGATTACTAATACATACCTAGTAGGTTAGAACAGGAGTTTCAGTGAGATACGCTGGAGAAACGCTAAGCCCTGCTCCTGGCACACAGCAAGAGCTCAGTCATTAATAGCGATGTAGATTTAAAGTGAAGGGCTCAAGTGAACATACGTGGGAAGGCAGAAAATGGAAATGGAAGAATAATCACTGTTGCAGGATTAGAGAGGAGCCAGATAAACTGCTTATCAGGCTAACGCATGTGTTTCTAGAAGATGTGATGCTTGGACTATAAAATGAGAGTGATCAGGTGCAAAGGATGTCTTTTTAAAAGTCTGATACTGTTTTATTCTAAGAAGTTTGCTTGCTGTAGACAAGGCATATTTCTTTATAAAGAAAGAAGTCAGTGGGAAAGTTGTCATCTTCCCAAATGCTTGAAAGCATAGTGCCCAGAGCAGTGGGGACTTTAGAGAAAACCGGTGCCATCAGTTCAGATGCCAAGAAACTCAGAGGTAAGGCAGGCTCCAGAGTTGGTGGATTCAGAGGCTCAGTGGTGTCATCGAGGCCGGCCCTCCTCAGGGTCGCAAGGTGGTTGCAGCAATTCCAGGCATCACCTCTAGACACCACCATGTCCAGAGCAAGGAGAAGGCCATCTTCAGGAGTGAAGAAGCCTTTCCAGAAACCCCTTGACCCATTTCTCGTCTCGTCTCATTGGCTGGTATTGGTCACTTGTTCGTTTCTGAACATTTCCGAACCGATCACTGCCGAGGTTGAATCGGAGCGCGCGATCAGTATGGCGTGATCAGAATCTTTTCCGAGCTGGGTTTAGGATTCTTGCTCCCTGCTCATGTGGGAAGGAAAAGTTGTCTACTCCCACCGGGGCCTGAAAGAATCAGTTGTATGTTCACTGTTCTAAAACTCTCTCCTGCAGTTCATCAGAATTACATTGGAAATGATGCAGAGAAGAGCCCTTTCTTCTTGTCCGTGACCCTTTCCGACCAAAACCATCAGCGCGTCCCTCAATACCGTGCAATTCTTTGGAGGAAAACAGTAAGTACCTGGCTTGCCCCTGGAGCATCCCCCTTGCTCCAGAGTTTTATTAGTGTCCTTGTCAGAATGGTTCTGGTGAGTCTTTTTCTGCGTGGTTCTCTGAGTTTGGATATTCAGGATTATACTCTTGAGCAGTGGGGCCTTCAGACTCTGGGTTCAACCACAAATTCTCCCCGACAAGCCACTAACTGGGCATGTCCCTTCCCCTCCGTCTCTGGCCTGTGGAACACAGAACTGTAGTTTACAGAGCATTAACCTTAGCTGTTACTAAGACTGAAACTGACCAACTGGTTCACCTTCAACTAAAAGAAACGAAATTTATTGGAAGAATATAATACTGTTACCCGGTACAGCCCATGGGGTGCTCCTGTTTCCATGGGTCATTCAGTCAAGCACTGAGTCAGCTGCGCTTCTAGAAGTTTTTTGAGGCTTAGCCCCTTTCATCAGTTTCCTGAGGTAGAAAATTAACTCAAGACTTAACAAGTACTCCCTGCCCAGGGTGGGTTCTGAGTGGACTGAAGGCAAGTCCCTTCAACTCAGGAATGCAGGCCTCTCTTTAGCTCAGGAAAATTCTCTTAGGTTCATTATTGCTGCTTTTTCTTCTCTTTTCTGAATTCTTTTTCTGGGAATTCTTATGGTTGGTCTCTGTCTTTCACCTTTAACTTAAAAAAATTCATCATTTTTTTCCCTCGGACTCTTTTTCTTCCTTTGCTTCTCAGAGAATTTTTCACAGGCATTATGGACACTAGAAAGAGCAAAGGATTTGGAGCTAAGCAAACCAGGTCCAATTACAGCAGTAGCAAATTCATTCATGTCAATTTGAGAAAATTGCTGATGCTCTCCATTTTCTTCTTTGTAAACTGGGGAAAGTTCTGGGCTGTGGCTCAAAGGGTGCTGAGGACTATATTAAGTGAGCTGTTATTTGAAAATCCACATCTATGCAACGTCCCAAATCATCAGATCTTAAATTGCTTAGATACCTGAAGGGTAGAACATTTTACTCTCGAATGGGTGAATACAGTGTATAATTAAGAAGCAACGAGATAACCATACTCAGAAAATGTTAGTCCTATTATGTGGTGGTCTCACTTTATGGGTGCATTTGTTGAAAGCTATTACTTAATCATTGCACACTGATGTTCACCTCAGCAATACAGTATCTCAGAAATTGCCACGTAGATCTTTTGGGGAAGGAAATAATACAGGAACTTAAACAGTAATTTTTTGTATACACACGCTTAAAAAAGTAGTGGTTTCTTTATACACACTCTTTAAAAAACAGTAACTTTTTTATACACACACATACATCAACACATTTGCACACGTGCGTACACATACTGCAACTTCAAAAAGCCCAGAAAGAATTTCTAGGAACCATTACAGAGTAAGTTGTAATTAGGAACTTTTTGCGATAATTAAAAATAGTCACAGTTAACAATAAAATCTAACATTTATCGAGCTCTTACTGTATGCCATATATACTAAATCTTCCCAATGCATTATCTTAATTGGTGAAATTGTGGTTTAGGGGGGTTAAATGCCATGGCCGAGGTCACATGCCAGAAGGTGGCAAGGCCAGGCAGAACCCAGGACTGCCTGCTGAGCTGGCAGTGCCGTATGTAATCAATTCTCCATGTAATTCTTTTGACTCGCGCTGTCCCTTTCACTGGGCTCTGATCTCCATGAGAGCAGAGGACACATAACTGCTTTGTTCTCACCCAGCCCTGTTTCTGGCACATAGAAGTAGCTCGAGAAGTATTTACTGAACGAATCAACGAATGACACCAAAGTCCAACCTAACCTGTGTGCTGTGCCGCCTCTGTTTATATAAATGCCCATGTTATGTTTCAGAAAGTTTTCTCTTTTTAGGCAGGTTGAAGGTAAAAATCTAATGTAAAGCCGAGTCAGCTCTTACTCCTGAATGATTTCCTGCGGAAAATTTTGGCTCTCCCCTCTCTCCCCGTGCTGCTGAAACTGGGCTCGGTCTCACCATCATCATAGCTGTACTGAAGCAGAGTTTATGCACCGGTGTTGGCAGATAATGTTGAGGGGCACCTGGGTGGCTCAGTCAGTTGAGTGTCCAACTCTTGATTTTGGCTCAGGTCATGATTTTACAGCCGTGGGATTAAGCCCCCATCCGCCCTGGGCATGGAGCCTGCTTGGGATTCTCTCTCTCCCTCTCTCTGCCCCTCCCTCACTCGTGTTCTCTCTTGCTCTGAAAAATAAATGAATAGACATTTAACATAAATAAATAAATATTCTCTTTGGATGACTCTGCCTCTTTTGGAGAAATAGTCTCTCTGATTTCCTCTCTCCCTGCTCCTCTTGAAGTTGATATCTGGGTGCCCGGGGAGAGGGTTTAGGAGACCTCACAGTGGCGGGAGAAGAGGACTGTGGGTTCACGTGGGGCTTTCTGTGCTCTCTTGTCGAGTGGCTGATCCGGTCTCTGAACTAGCAACCGCATGTGTAACTGGTCCCCTCTGGGCTTTTTGGTGTCACTGGAATGCACCTGTCACCGGAATCCGTGGTCCTAGTCATTTGCCCCTTGCGGTGATGACACCGCACACTGTGAGCTCCGTGACATGATCCCAGGTCTCTGCTAGCCTCTGAGCCTCTCAGGTCTGTCCCTGTCACCGGCACCTCCCCTGCTAGCCACAGGGCAGGTGGGCTGAGGCAGGAGCACCGCTCCAGGCTTATGTTTCTAATCTTGCTGACCCTCCATGCTTGAAGCTGCTGAGTCACTGCCCCTCATCGTGTTCAAACAGGTTCTACGCAGACTTCGATTCCTAAGGAAGGCCGTGCCTGGGAAGTGAACCTCCAGGCCACATGTTCTGAGGTGTCTCCAGGGCTCACCTTGATCTATTTGCAGCGTCCCTGCACCCGCTTCGAGGCCTGCCCTCGGAATGGCAGAATCAAGGGCCCCGGCATCTAACACCTTGGCTTTTCCTATCTTCCTTCTTCCTTCCTTCCACCAACACAAGGAAGGATAGTTTTGCCCTTTGGCCGCCTTTCTGGAATGGATTCTCTTAGTGTCTTGCCTTCTTCCTTCAGGCAGTAAGAGCCACTCCATCTCCTCACCGGGGAAGGTTGCCAGGTACTGGGAGGGAGGAGCAGGTACAGGGGGGGAGTTTTGCTTATTCTAATGACTGAAGATGTCGTCTGTACTGCATTGTAAATTGTGACAAACACTCTGAAGGAAACAAAGGCAGAATGATACGGGAGACCAACTTTAGATCAGACAGCCAAGGAAAACCTTTCCGAGGAGGTGACATTTAAAGAGACCTATGGGAGGGAAGGGAACGAGCCACATAAATGGTAGGGGGAAGGGGCAGGCGGGGAGCATTCCAGAAAGAGAACAACAAAGACAAGACAAAGGAGGAGCTCTGGGGACTCGTCTGGGCAGAAGGCAATGAGGAGGGAGTCAGACCCCAAGACCCCTGTGAAGGCAGTGGGGCTGGCCTAATGAGTTTACCCCCTCTACTGAGAAGTGCCAGTGCCTTGTCCAGAGCCTCTAGTCTGGACCCTGGGTTGTTGCCAGGGCAGGGCAAGTGCTTGCTAGCATCTCCGAGTGGCGGTGCTGAAGGAAAGTGAGGGACTGAGAAACCAGAGCAGAGCCTGGCAAAATGGGTCAGTTGTGAAGCCCCTCTGAGCCCCAAACTAGTGCCGGAGGCTGCAGGAGATGCACAGAAGCACGTGCCTCTGCACCCCCTCTCCCCTTCCACGAGCCCACATTTTGTTCTCAAACAGAGCTGAGACCGTCCTGTTGATCTCCGCTGTATTTCTTCTAAACACAAAGAAAAGGCTTAAAAAAACAACTCATACTTACCGTACAGATGAATGCAGCTAGTAAAAAGAAGAGACTCCAAGTCCACTTACTCAGGGATGACCACCGCAACACCCTTCTAGACACCTGTTCACACACACCTGCCACCTACAGGGGGTGACGTCCGACGCGCACTTCCGTATCCTTGCAGCGATCGCTTGGTGTTGCCTGTACGTGTACTCGACGCTGACTGTGTGTCTGTTGGTCCCACCGGAACACAGAGAACCAGAAGGTGTTTTTTGTGGGAAACCACTGTGGAAAGCTACAACAGGGAGAAGATGAGGGAGGAAGAGCTTTTACCAGTTTGTGGTGAAGAAAAATACAAACCCACCATCCCATGAGCCCGGGCTTCCGCATCCACGTAGGCAGCTTATGCAGGTGCTACAGTCAGCCAGGCAGGGGCTGGATCCTCTCCTCTTCCATACGTTCCCCCCTCAGGCTGCCCTGGACTTCTCTTTAAAGCTGCATTTTGGTGAGAAGGAAAAGTAGCTAAGGTAGGGGAGGAGCAAGAAGGTCAGACTCAAGACCCTCTTCTAGAAGGGTTGGCATCCTGTACAGGTGACCGCAGTGTGAGGTAGGCCGGGGCTGGCCACAAAAGCAAGGCCACCAAAATAACTCAGATTTCAGTGGGTGGGTTATGTGGAATTTGAAAATGCCTATTCCCATCATAATACTCGTCTGTATCCGAAATCTCCTAAAATCTCTGTAACATAAACTGCATTGCTCGATTGAGAACCCGTGAGAAGGGCTTTGCCTCATGCAACTTCTGATGGTTAGCTGGAAAGACACACTCCTCCCCAGCCCTGGTTCTCTGGGGTCATGGGTGTGAATGTTGAGTTTACTGAAAAAGGTCACGGGCTCGACAAGGTTGAGGAAGTCCATCCCGACGCCAGTGTTCAGGCCTTGGACTGATGAGTTTGGCAGGTACGTCTCGAAACACAAGGAAAATCCTATTTCCTTCCTTGCCTGTTTCCTACAAGAAATGCTCTTACCCTTTGTGCTGCCAATTTTATTAGTCAAAGTTAGAAAGAAAGTTTTATGTGTGTACTACATCGTATTCCCTTTTGCCAAATGTGTAGTGTAAATCCTTTGTGGATTACAAATCTGTATCGTATCTTTTTTGAAAATTATTATTTTTTAAAAATATGGGCACCTGGGTGGTTCAGTCGATTTAAGCATCTGACTCTTGATTTCGACTCAGGTCATTATCTTGTGGTTCCATGGGTTCGGGGCCTGCACTGGGCTCTGTGCTGACAGTGTGGAGCCTGTTTGCAGTTCTGTCTCCCTGTCTCTCTGCCTCTCCTCTGTGCGCTCGCTCGCTCTCTCTCTCTCTCTCAAAAATAAATAAACTTTTTTTTGTTCTTTAAAATAATAAATAAACAAAATGTTTATCTTTGAGAGAGTGCAAGTAGGGGAGGGGCAGAGAGACGGGAAGACAGAGGATCCAAAGCGGGTTCAGTGCTGATAGCAGTGAACCCGATGTGGGGCTCAAACTCGTGAACCATGAGATCATGACCTGAGCTGAAGTCAGATGCTCAACCACCTGAGACACTCAGGCACCACTCTTTTTTGGGAGATTATAAAGTGAGCGGCCTTCATCTATTCTGGGTGGTTTGGACGTGGGACTGAACCATTCAGGCAACCTTGCATTCGTTCGCTTTCACGCAAAAAATATTTATTGAGGGCGTTCGAGCAGTTAGTCACAGCGGGTATCATTTAGAGAGGAAGAAACAGAGTTTAAATAGTAAACACAGAGGGGTGCCTGGCTGGCCTGGAGGGTAGAGCACACAAGTCTTTGATCTCAGAGTCCTGAGTTCAAGCCCCACGTTGAGCATGGTGCCTACTTTAAAAAACACATAGTTAGCAACGTGAATGGAACTGGAGAGTGTGATGCTGAGTGAAATAAGTCATACAGAGGAAGACAGATACCATATGTTTTCACTCTTATGTGGATCCTGAGAAACTTAACAGAAACCCATGGGGGAGGGGAAGGAAAAAAAAAGAAAAAGAGGTTAGCGTGGGAGAGAGCCGAAGCATAAGAGACTCTTAAAAACTGAGAACAAACTGAGGGCTGATGGGGGGTGGGAGGGAGGGGAGGGTGGGTGATGGGCACTGAGGAGGGCACCTGTTGGGATGAGCACTGGGTGTTGTATGGAAACCAATATGACAATAAATTTCATATGAAAAAATAATAAAATAAAAAATACATAGTAAACACAGAAAAATATAGAAGTGCATATTATGAAACCCTCTCTGAAAGATTCGAGCGATTTCTAGTTCCAAAAGCCTTTGACTTGGAGGTATTACATTCAGGTCCCATTGACACGTGGACACTGTTTTCTTCTCATTGTCTTGGAGGCTGATCTGACTCTTGGCTCGGAGACTAGACCCCCTTCTCATCTCAGTCACGTGGCTCATCTGAGCCCCACACTAACACACCCATCAGTCCGTATGTTGAAGAGTAATGCTTAACTCCGCACGTGTCGGGCTAGGGGGATGGTGGAAGACGTTGTCAAGCCTGAGCAAGCTCTTCTCCACCACAGAATGTGTTTATTCATATATTCTTTTAAATGGCCAGGTGAGGCTCTTTCAGAGATGGAAATCGCCAAATCCTCCCTGATCTGGTGTTTTGACTTTCCAGGGTACCCAGAAAATATGCCTTCCGTACAGTCCCACAAAAACTCTCTCTGTGAAGTCCATCTTAAGGTGAGTACTCATGAATAGAAACCCAACACCAGGAGCCTTTATAAGTATTCTGCTCCTGCGATCATCTGATGTTACTTTTCTACTTTCTGGAGCCTTGACCACATAGCAGACATTGTGCCAAGCATCTGACTTGCATTACCTCCTGCATGGCAGCGTCTTCACAGCAAGTCCGTAGGATGGGTGCTGCGATCCTCCCCACTGTGCAGCGGAAGGAATGGAAGCTCAGAGAAAGCCAAGATCACACAGCGAGTGTGTGGTGAAAATTGAGCTCCCCTCTTACGCATCTCCAAACTGCCTGCGTGGATGCCTTCTTTTTTTCTTGCATGCGTGCAGATACTTTGGTTTCATAAACAAAATCAAGAAATATTTTTCCTCTCATTTTCCTGCTTTGAAACAGAAACTCATATGTCAGCAAATGCTTCTCAGGGAAGAATGTCCTTATTCTTTGCAAAGAGACCGTTAAATGAATGGAACATCCAGCTGCTCTGTGCTCGGCTGGGGCTCTGCCCCCACCTCTCCACCCCGCCTCGTGTCACCCCTCCCCCCCCCCATACCGGATGGCAGACACCCCTAGGAATGCCACCACTCAGGTGCTACCTGTTGCCCTGTCACCATCCGAGAGGTTACATTGTAGGTTACATTGTAGTAACGGTAGCTTCTTAGGCACAGCGCTAAATGCTCTACAGACATTCTCTTAGAAAGTCTTTAAATTTTTAATGTTTATTTATTTTTGAAAGAGAGAGTGTGAGCTGGGGAGGGGCAGAGAGAGAATGGAGACACAGAACGCGAAGCAGGCTCCAGGCTCTGAGCTCTCAGCACAAAGCCCAACGCAGGGCTCGAACTCAAACTGTGAGATCATGACCTGAGCCAAAGTCTGACGCTTAACCGACTGAGCCACCCAGGCACCCCTCTTAGAAAGTCTTTAGACCACCTCCACAGAGTAGATCTGTTATCACCTACACTCCACCAAGGAAGGATCACAGCTTCCGAGAAGTGAAGGGATTGGACAAAGATCTCACAGCTGGTAAACCACAGAGCTGGGATTTAAACCCAGGTCCCGTTATTCCCAGGCTTGGGCCTTTAGCCACTAAAGCCCGTGTTATGTGAATATAAATGCTTATCCCAGGGTCCTGTGGTTTACTCTCTGTTCATCGGCAGCTAGGTGGTGGGAGGAGATCGTGTTCTCAGTGTCCCAGCCACAATGCACACTTGCCAGAAACATCTCTTAATTGAAGGGACAGTCTTGACTCTGTTAGTTAGGGACCGCATCTGGCTGATGAAGTGCACTGAGTTCAGAAGTAAAAATGTTCATATCTCATTTTCAAGCTTGATTTGCTCTTCAAATCGCAGGCCTTCTCCTTTCTGCTCTAGGCTTTCTGACTTTTCTCCTGAGCAGTCTGAAGCCTGAGCTATGAAAGCATCAGTGGAGAGGTTAACATTTTTATCAAGCACAGAAATACCTTGCTGCGTCTAAGGAGCTATAAATCTTAACCGGCTTTGAGAGGAACACTTAGAATTACACTGGCTTCCGATTTCTGTGACTTTTTTTTTCTGTGACTTTTTTTTACTCCAGCTTCTTTATATTTAAGGACAAGTTTCATTTAGTCATGACCTCATTTAGTCCTGTGAGTAGGGCCTCTGCTTCTCAGCCCACCGCTCTGTAGCCAGAGCACAGAGGAAACATTTCAGCTAGGAAACACTTTTTTTTTTTAAAGACGTGGAAGAGCAAAACGTCTCCAGTTGCTGCCGATAGAAGAAAAGACTTTATCTTTATTTGTTACCACCATGAACTTGAAAACTTTTTAAAAGGAAATGAAACCGTGAATACTGTGGAGTCAGGTAAGTCTGGGTTCAGATCTTGGCTCTGCTCCTTACTAGCTTTGTCATCCTAGTTCAATTTCCTCACCTTTAAAATGGGGATAGAAGAGTACTCGCCTCGTAGAGACAAAATGAGATCATCCACGTAAAGCATTTAGCGGGGTGCCCGGCATATAGTAAGTACTCCATAAAGATCAGCTGTTATTATGTTTGCCTTTCACTTACAAATACGGGACTCCTAGATGAAAGGGGCCTCAGGGGTTGGGGAGTTCAACTCCCTGTTTTATTTAATTAATTAATTAATTAATTAATTAATTAAATGTTTATTTTTGAGAGTGACAGAGACAGAATGCGAGTGGGTTAGGGGCAGAGACAGAGGGAGACACAGACTCCGAAGCAGGCTCCAGGCTCTGAGCTGTCAGCACAGAGCCTGACACGGGGCTCAAACTCACAAGCTGTAAGATCATGACCGGAGCCGAAGTCAGACGCTCGACCGACTGAGCCACCCAGGCGCCCCTCAACTCCCTGTTTTAACGTCTGGAGGAACTTAGGCCCAAGGAGGTTGGCATTGCTTTTCAAAGTAAAACATGAAAGAACGAGCTTGTTAAAGGGGGCCTTTTTGCCCTGAGTGGCAGAAGAATGGCCAGAGGAAGAAAGAAATGCCCAGTGGGCTTCATTACATTTCATTTTATCATTAATTGCTACGGAAATGTCAATGAATCGCTTTTTTAATAAATACAAGTAAGAATCTTGAAGGTTAGGTTGCCCAAAATATGCTCCTGATTGCTCCCCTCCTCTCTTACTAGATGAGTGTCACTAAGGGGCAGTTCTATAAGGAAAGTACAGTGCCGTGTTTGGTTACCCTCATGCATTCATTCATTGAGCACCCTGTGTGATCATTGATTTCCTGTGTGCCAGGCCCTCAAGGGAGTCCAGCTGTGATTTTCTAGGAGCTAGTACGTAGTTTCTCTGAAGCCCTGTGACTTGCGCCACCACTCTACGGCTCATTCTCTCCGTTCTATTTCAGTGCCATGAATCTGGACAAATTTGAGAAAGGCCCCAGAGAAATTTTTCATCCCGAGATCCAAAAGGTAACACAAGTTTTTTGCTTCATAATGGTGTATGTTTGATCACAATGTTAGATTAGAACAGACAGATCATCAGTGATTCTTGGCCTAGGATACGAGCATAAGCAGAATCACCTATGAGGCTTTGAAAAATAATCATAAAGAACCTCGCAGCTGAGATTCTGATTTGTCAAGTGGGGGTGGGAATCTGCATTTTTCACAAGTCCCACGAATGATTCTGAGGCATAGCCACAACTGAGAACCGCTGAACTAATATGGTCCTTGATCCATGAACCAAAAGGGTGTATGTTCAGAAGGACCTTACTGGGTTAAAAGCCAGTCTTTTTACTGAGTGATGTAGCATGTATGGAACGTGAGATTTTTTTTAAGTAGCAAAACACAAAATGTGTTTATTGAGCTCTAACTCCAATAGAACACCATAGACGATAGAAGGTATCCAGAATCCATCCTGTTTTCTCAAGACTTACTGTTAAGGGAAAGCAATCTGCCTTGGGAGAAAAAATTTCAGACTCATAATCTAGTAAAGGACCATCAGAAAAATGTCAGCCAAACTTCTGTCTTGTCTCAATTAATTTAGCTTTGAAATTCTCCCCTTGAAACTTAGGAATGCAGCCATCACATAGTGCCGGCTGTGTGTCAAAGCTGAGCTTAAAGGGACTGTGTACACCAAGGCCGGTGACAGGGAAGAGGCTGGAGAGTCAGGCTGGAATCCTAGCTAGGAGGCAGTGGAGAGCCTGTGGATTCTTTAAGTAGAGAAACATCGTGCTTAGTCCTCTTTTCAGGGAAATAATTCAGATGTTATAGGGAGGAGAGAGGGGAGCGTGAGTAGTCTTTGCTTGCATACCTTCAAAATAGTTAGCTTTTAAAATAAACTTATTGGGGGCACCTGGGTGGCTCAGTTGGTCAAGTGTCCGACTTTGGCTCAGGTCACGATCTCACAGTTCGTGGGTCTAAGTCCTATGTCGGACTCTGTGCTGACACCTCAGAGCCTGGACCTTGCTTCAGATTCTGTGTCTTCTTCTCTCTCTACCCCTCCCCTGCTCATGCTCTCTCTCTGTCTCTCAAAAACACATAAAAGTTTTAAAAAATTTTTTAATTAAAAAATAAATAAAATAAACATTGGCTGTCAGCTTACCCCAAATACATAAAGTTGTGAATTCCCCATATCTTCTGTTTTAATTTTTAAGACAGTATTTGTACACTAACTCAACTCCAGAAGGAACTGAGGCCAAAATGGGTGCATTCGGTTAAACTTGAAGCAACTTAAAGCTATGCAGTGCTTAAAACTAATTCTTTATATCAGATTTTCAAACAACTGGGAATTATTAATATGCTACCATCAATGTGCCTTTATTCTTTCATCTGTACAGGCTATCATACTCTTTTTTTTTTTTTTTTTAAGGTAAGGGATTTTTTTAATATTTTATTTATAATTAAAAATTTTTTTAACATTTATTTATTTTTGAGAGAGAGAGAGTACAAGCAGGGAAGGGGGAGAGAGAGAGGGAGACGTGGAATCTATAGCAGGCTCCAGGCTCTGAGCTGTCAGCACAGAGCCCGACGCGGGGCTCGAACTCACAGACCGCGAGATCATGACCTGCGCCAAAGTCATATGCTTATTAACTGACTAAGCCACCCAGGCGCCCCTTTTTTAGAATTTTTTTAAATATTTATTTGTGAGAGACAGCATGAGCAGGGGAGGGGCAGAGAGAGAGGGGGAGAGAGAGAGAATCCCAAGCAAGCTCTGCACTTGTCCAACACAGGACTCGATCTCATGAACCACGAGATCATGACCTAAACCAAAATCAAGAGTCAAATGTTCAACCAACTGAGCCACCCAGGTACATTTGAGTCAGATGTTCAACTGACTGAGCTACCCAGGTACCCCTAATGTTTATTTATTTTGAGAGAGGAGAGAGAGAGAGAGAGAGAGAGAGGGAGGAAGAAAGAGAGGCAGCGCATGCATGGGAGGGGGGCAGAGAGAGAGAGGGAGAGGATCCCAAGCAGGCTCCACCCTGTCAGCACAGCACTCACTCTGACCTGGGGCTCGATCCCATGGTTCATGAGATCATGACCTGAGCCAAAACCAAGAGTCAGACACTCAACCAACTGAGCCACCCGGGCGCCCCCAGGTTATCAATATTCTTAATCCTTTCCTTCTTGGAGCCTGGATAGGACCCCCAGACACAGGGCCCCAAATCCACGGAGCCCATGGGATGCTTCTATCGGCACCTTGCCACTGAGCAGATATCCTCAACAGACTTCATCTCTGCTCAGTCATCCCTGTCTGACTTCCCCCTTCCAACAAAATCAAAGAGGACAAGATAACAAAATACGGAAGCCTTCTGCCTATTTATATCATAACTCTGTGCCTGTTTTTCACCAAACAAAAGACACCTTCAGCTTCCCCGACATCTGCGTTTTGACTTTCTTTCCCTTAACAGGGGGCCACCCACGCACCCTCCTCCACTCCGGGTGTGTGAGTGTGCACCTGTGTGTGCCCCTCGGTAGTGGTGGTTTCACAGCTGCCACCGTCTCCTGTAGATGTACCTGAAGAAGCCTTGACCAACAGGCGTTAGGGAGAAGAGAAGGAAAGCGGTCTTGGATCCAAAAAGTAAACCAAAAACAAACCGATCGCATTATGAAAAAGGCATCTTTCCACCAAGCAGAAAGGTGGCTGATGCTATTTAAAAATGTTACTCGCCTTTTTCTGGCTGCTATACTATATAGTTACATTTATCTTGGCTAAAATCTTCTAGAAGCCATGTGTGATAAGCTAGCTTTAAATAGATGGAGAAACCCGGGTGTCTGTGTGTTTCTTCCCACTGCGACACAGTCTTTTGTTCCCAGATAGCTGTGCTATCGTGTGACTTTCCTAGATGGCCAGGTATTTTACAGAAATCTGCACAACTAAATTTGAATTTTTTAAGCACTTCTAGGTGAGGAAATGCTGTAAACTGAAGCTTGGCTTTCACAGGAAGTCAAAATAAAATCGTTACTGTGAAGCATGGACCTAACTTTCAAATTTTTGTTTGACAGGACTTGCTGGTTCTTGAAGAACAAGAGGTAAGTAATTTTATGAGAAATTTGTTCCTGCTGTGTTCTGCCTCACCCTTCACCATGACCATGACCTTTTCTTTCAGTCAAACCTCTCTACGTGGATTTGCTCGGTGAGCAGATTATTAGCATGGAAAGACTTTCCTGACATTTTTTTCCAAGGTACATTTCAGAATTTCCTGTGCAGCCAGCCATAAAGACATGAAAGGAAGCTACTTAAATCCGCTCGGAAATATTCAAATTTTACCCTTGTAATCAGGGCGAGTAATGAGGTTTTAATTTTCATGAAGTCAAAGGGTGTTAGTGCTTGACTAGCACACTTAATTTACCGACATCATATTTATTCGCACATTTCCATTCCCTGTTGCCCCACTTTTAAAATTTTTTTTAATGTTTATTTATTTTTGAGACGGAGACAGAGCATGAACGAGGGAGGGTCAGAGAGACAGGGAGACACAGAGTCCGAAGCAGGCTCCAGGCTCTGAGCTGTCGGCACAGAGCCCGACGCAGGGCTCGAACTCACAGACTGTGAGATCATGACCTGAGCTGAAGTCGGACGCTTAACTGACTGAGCCACCCAGGTGCCTGTTGCCCCACTTTTAAAAAAAAATGTCCTGGGGTTTCTAAGTACATCACTAACATAGGGATATAATCAAAACGTTGTCAATAGGCAACTGAGTAGTTCAATTATAATTTTTGCGTACCGTGCCTGTCAGTAAATGACCGTAGCATTCGGCCAGTTGCTCAGGCCACACTTGGAAAAGCCCTTAACACCTCTCTTTCCCTCTCACCCCAAATCTAATCCTTCAGCACGTCCTATGACGATTTCTTCAACATATATCCCAAATTTGAACATTTCTCAAACTTTCCACCACGATGCTCTCATCTCTTGAACCACCCCCACCGTCTCTCACCTGCACTGTGCAGAACCTCCGGCTTTCAGCTTCCACTCTCTTCTCTTTCTCGTCTGGCATCATCCAAATGGTCCTTTTAAACGTCAAGCCAGGTCATCCCTACGTTGCAGGCTCTCATGGCTTTCCATCCCTCTCCAAGTAAAGCCCCGAGTCCTCCCCGGCCTCCTGGGGCCTGCCTGACCCAGCCCTGCTACTTCTCTGGGCCTCTCCACACTACCCACGTGTACTTGCTTACTCCTCATCTGCCCTGGGAGAGCCCACCCCCTAGGATGCCCCTCCCCAGATGTCCTCAGGGCCACACCCTTTCCTTGATTAGAGTCTCTGCTTGGAGAGGCTGTCCTTGTTCACCCTCTAAAATAGCACACCCAGGGGCGCCTGGGTGGCGCAGTCGGTTGAGCGTCCGACTTCAGCCAGGTCACGATCTCGCGGTCCGTGAGTTCGAGCCCCACGTCAGGCTCTGGGCTGATGGCTCGGAGCCTGGAGCCTGTTTCCGATTCTGTGTCTCCCTCTCTCTCTGCCCCTCCCCCGTTCATGCTCTGTCTCTCTCTGTCCCAAAAATAAATAAAAAACGTTGGAAAAAAAAAAATTTTAAATAGCACACCCTGCCTCTTACCCTCTGCCCTACAAGCTGCTCTGTGTTTCTTCTGGACACTCCTATTTTCATTTGCACGCTTTGTACCACTAGAATGTAAGCAGCATGAGAGCTGGGTGGAACTTAATCAATTTGTTCACTGTCTTATCCCCAGATCCTAGAGCAGTGGAGAGAGGGCACAGAGTAAATATCTGTTGCTTGAATAAGTAGATTATGTATTGATTAAATGAATTGTGAGAAACAATGATGCCATTGAGAAGAATGAGGTAGGGGCGTCTGGGTGGCTCAACCATCTGGGCTGGTTGAGCGTCCGACTCTTGATTTCAGCTCAGGTCATGATCCCGGGGTTGTGGGATCTCATGAGCCCCATGTCGGGCTTGGCACTGAGCACAGAGCCTATTTGAAGTTCCCTCTCTCCCTCTCTCTCTCCCTCTCTCTCTCTCTCTCTCTCTCCCTCTCCCTCCCTCCCTCCCTCCCTCCCTCCCTCCCTCCCTCCCTCCCTCCCTCTATTCCTCTATCCCTTTCCCCCACACTTGATCTCTCTCTCTCAAATTAAAAAAGAAAAGAATGAGGTAGATCTTTATTTCCTGGCCTGGAAAGTTTTCCATGATATAATGTTTACTGAGGGGAAAAGAAAGCAATTCACAGGGCAATTCCTGTTTATTTTTTAAGTTTATTTATTTTGAGAGAGCACACCAATGGGTGAGGGTCAGAGAGAGAGAAGGAGAGAGAGAGAATTCCAAGCAGGGCTCCACGCTGTCAGCACAGAGCCCAATGTGGGGTTCAAACTCCCGAACTGTGAGATACGACCTAAACTGAAATCAAGACCGACTGAGCCACCCAGGCACCCCAATTCCAGTTGTTTTTATAAGCAAAGATTTATATGTGTATTCATTCATTTGCTCATTCATTGATTCAACAAATATTTACTGAGCTCCTCCTGTGTGTGTACCCTGTACTATTTGAGGCACTGGGGATACATCGGCAAGCAAGACAAGGCCCCTTCATGGAGCTTACGATCTGGTGGGATAAGACAAAGTACCCAAGTAAGCAGACATAAACGTGGCAATGTGGCTAGCCCTGAGGGCTGTGGGGAAAAGAAAACAAAGTGGGCGGTGCAGGAAGGAGCAGGTTTTTTATGTTGAACAGCGTAGGTTTCTCTGAGCCAGTGACATCTCAGGGGATTCCTGTGAACACGTCGATGTACGTGCAAAGTCGCTGAGATAACGCGGCCCAGGTTGTTGTAACTCCCAGGAGGACTTTGTGCAGGACGGTGGGGGTGTAGGATGGGCTGCTGCAGAGCACCAGCACACAGACGCCCACATTTTTATCTGTATGTTATCCACGTACAAGTCATGCCTGTGGCTGCAGTTGGTAGAAGGCAAGGAATGAAAGTAATAGACATTTCTGGCAAACATTCAAAAATTACAGAAATGCACAAAACTCGAAAGTACCCGCCTAAAATCAGAGAGAAAACTGGTATTGGCATAGTATCCCATTTTGGTATATATGTTTGTTGTATTTTACGTAAAATTAGGATTACGCCGCGTAGAGTTTTCACGTCTCAGAACTATTCTGTTCGTGAATCCAGAGGTATTTATTTGGCACCTACAGAGTACATGCACATGCCTGTTCTGACAAAGTGCAGAAATGTATAAATGGAAAATGAGAAAGCTCCCCACCTTCACTTCCACGCCCTCCCCTCCCCACCCCTCCCCACCCCTCCCCACCCCACCCCACCCCATCCCCAGCCCCGTACAACCCCTGTGAACTGGTTTGGAGTTTATCTTCTTACACTTCTTTTTTTGGACCTCCTGAGTTTTGGAAAAGTAAATAGCTGATCTCTTTCTTTCTCAATTTCATTTCTTTACTACGAGAATATTGCTCAAAGCAATAAGAGCAAGCACTCATCACAGTGTATTCCAAGAGGCCTGAGCCATGGTCACCCTTCAGAGAGGATGTGGCCAAGGCCCTTCTGTTTAATCCTGCCGCCTTCTCGGCCCGGGAGCATTTATCCTAATTCCACCCAGTTACAGTGATAAACTATCTGAAACCCGAGTTTTGTCCGTCCCCTGAGAGGCACCCCAGGAGAGGCATGGCTCCCCAGGCCGCAACACGTATGGAGACAGTATGAGAAGTGTAGGAACACGTGAATCATAAAAATGCCAAGGTAGCGCCTAACCCGGAGTAACAAGGAACCAGGGGTATCTGGTTTCAAATCAGGCCATCATTTCTCGGCGCTTCTCGAATTATTGGAACTTCAGTTTCCCCACATACTTCACTTCCTTCAAAAGAAATATGATTCCTAGCTCATTATTAATTCCCAAGGATATGACTGCACCTTGGCTGATAGTCACGTTGACTTTTGTCTCAGAACATTTAGAACTTAAAAATCCAAAGTCCCTAAGGGTGCGTGGGTGGCTCAGTCGGTTAAGCGTCTGACTCTGGATTTCAGCTCAGGTTCGTGGGTTCAAGCCCCATGTCTGGCTCTGTGCTGACAGCATGGAGCCTGCTTGGGATCCTCTCTCTCTCTCTCTCTCTCTCTCTCTCTCCCCCTCCCCCCCTCTCCCCCCCCTTCCCTCCCCCTCTCCCCCCCCTTCCCTCCCCCTCTCCCCATGTCTCTGCTCCTCCTCCACTCTTGCTCACTCTCTCTGTCAAAATAAATAAACTTTTAAAAAAGTGCCCCATACAAGTAGGAATTGAAAAATGATTCTATCTCTATGATGAGTGTCTGAGCAGGACTTAAATCCTGAGAAAACCAGTTTGCACGGATTTCCCCACACCAGTCACCTCCCTCCTGGGGCCCAGATCTGGTGTTAGAACCTTGAGACCTCTGTGCCATCCTCCAAGATCTAGTGCTGAGAGATCAGCTTCATGATGTCAGCTTAAATAGTTTGCTCACATGTGATCTGTGGTGGTCGGGTAGTGCCACATCAAACCATCCCCTCCCCAAAACCATCTCTTCCAAAAATATAATCCACTCTATTCAGTGAAGCCTTGACTTCTGGAGATAGGTGGTAACTCTGAGTTAATCGTCACCATCATTTGGGAAGCCCTAGAAACAAAATTAGCTGGAGACCCTGTAGGTAAATTCCAGGTATTTTAACAAGGCCTTGCCACACTGGTCTTTCTGGAGTCCCCACCTGAAGCGGGAGGATTCCTCAGCCAGGGCGCTGGCAGCAGGATGCCAGTCACAGAGCCATAAAAACTCCTTCAAGCTTTGGCCGGTGATCGGGTGGCAGGAGGCCCCCTTTCTACTTGTGGCTCAGCACTTCTGTCAACCCAGCACTGCCCGGAGAAGACCACACCACGGGGCTGGGGAGAGTGCTGGGTCAAAAGTCTGGAGACCCGACTTCTGGCTCCTATCTCACCGTCCGCTTAGTGCCTGCCTTGGGTGAGGCTGGCCTTCCCTGGTCTCCACTCGTCCTGTCTGTAAGAGGAAAGCGTGGACTCCATGGGCCGTAGGGTCCCTTCTGGTTCTGAGAGGCGGCCGGTTCCCGGCTCACGACTCTAGCCATCGACCCAGCCTTTCTGCTCTTGGCTCGCCAGCAGTCAGCTTGGCTGGACCCGATCCTGTGCCACCTGCCAGTCTGCTAGCTTGTTCTCTAGTCCAGTGGTTCTCACAGTGGGGTTCCTGGACCAGCAGAACCAGCATCACCTAGGAACTTGTCAGAAATACAGACTCTTGGGCCCTACCCCAGAAGTGATGAATTGGAAATGTCAGGAGTGGAGCCAAGCAGTCTATTTTAGCAAGTCTGCAAGTGATTCTGACACCTGGTCAAGTCTGAGAGCCACTGCCTTAGTCTCAACACTGTTATCCTAAGAGATACTATTATAGGCAGACTACTATAGACACTATTTATTTATTTATTTATTTAATTTATTTGTATTTTGAGAAAGAGCGCACATGTGCATGAACAAAGGAACAGAGGAAGAGGGAGAGAGAGAATCCCAAGCAGGCTCCTTGCCCAGCCCAGAGCCCAGTGCTGGGCTCCATCTCACAATAGTGAAATCATGACTTGAGCCAAAATCAAGAGTCAGAAGCTTAATCAGCAGAGCCACCCAAGCACCCCATGTAGGTGCTTTTTTTTTTTTTTTTAACATTTATTCAATTTTGAAAGGCAGAGACAGAGCGTGAATGGGGGAGGGGCAGAGAGAGAGGGAGACACAGAAACAGAAGCAGGCTCCAGGCTCCGAGCTATCAGCACAGAGCCCGACGCGGGGCTCGAACTCACGGACTGCAAATGACCTGAGCCGAAGTCGGCCACTTAACCAACTGAGCCTAGGTGCTTTTTAAGGGATCTCTGAGAATGGAGGGTGTGCCCTCCAAGCAGTCTTAGAGACACGTGACTGCTGTCATCATTTCCAAAACAGAAAGAAAAGTTAGCAAGTTTAGAATCCTCAAGTAGGAAGAGACCCCAGACAAAAATTGTAAGAAATTACCGAAAACAAGATTGTGAAGAAGAGGTAATCATTTGGAGGCAGCTTGTGAAAAACAAGTTGTATGTGACCAGTTTTGTGTCTTTGCTCCTTTATTATGCACACGGTTATGCCATGAATATTTATTAATCGTCTCCAGTATACCCAGCACCGTGATGGGCACTGGAGATTCGGTAGAAAGGAAGACGTGTATGATCTATCCTTCAAAGACTAGTGGTAGAAACAGACACAAATGCACATTTAATAAAAGAATTACTGAGTATGAATAGTGCTAAGAAAATAAACAAGTTGCTATGGCCGGCAGTGACTTTATACCGAAAAGTCAAGGAAGACCTCTCTGGACACGGGCATATGAGCCAAGACCTGCATGATGGGAAAGAGCAGGCCGTAGAAGGGGCTGTGGAAGAGTTCCAGGTGAGGGCTCAGCCTGGGCGCATTCTCTTTCACGCTCTGTATAGAAAACCACACTCACTGATGGATGTGCATCTGTCTGTTAGGTGTGTTTAGGGCAGAAAGATGCTTAGAAGCACAGCATTGGGCCATTGGATTTTTAGTCTTAATTCTCCCAGACCCAGCTGTCCTGAATCCTGGCATTCTGCCTTACCCGCCCACCCCAGCCCCTGCCACCAACCTGTGATCCACTGGCCAATGCTTTAAACACCTTTGTTCCTAGCCCACCCTTTAATTGACCACCTAGAATTCCCCCATCTAGTGGTGCATCACAGAGCCTCGCAAAAGTTGATCCTCTTCCAACCTTAGATTTCATTTTTGTTATGAAATACTTCAGATATACAAAAAAAGGGTAGAGAATAATATTATGAAGACCTGTAAACCCATTATCCAGCTTAAGGAAGAAAATATGAAAAGTACCATTGATCTACCTGATCTCATTCCCCACTCTTCCTGTAGAACCTATCTTCTATTTGGTATTTATTATTCCCACAGAATCTGATTTTAATCCATTGTTTAGAGTTCAGGGTAGCAGATTGAACATTTGTACTAGCGACTTCTTGATATCCCCACCCCAACACACACATCTGTTTTGTGACTTCTTGAAGTTAATTATCGTGAGGAATTCGGGGAAACCAGCTTTTAGAATAAGTTGCCTACAGTTTCCATTTCTGTTCCTAACAGTCCACAATATATCAGCCTAAGATTGTTGTATTCAGTTTTGAATTACGCCGAGCTCTCCTGTGTTAACTGATCAGAACATGGCACCGGTCCTGTGAGCTCCTGCTGGCAATTTGAGTGCTGTTTTGCTGCAGAATAGACCTGGCATCCAGCAGAAGCCATTAGTAATGAAATTACAAATGAATTAACTCACATAAAAAAAAAAGTCTCAACTGTAAGCCATAAAAACCTATAGAAATAAATGATTTTGTTAATACTAGTCAAAATTGAGATGGAGGAGAGAAAGTAATCCTCAGATATCCATCTTGGTCATTGAAGTTTTCCTAAGTGATGAACAACACATATCCTAACTGTATATGTTTTCATGATAAAGTTACATTCAACGCCTTTTGTTGTCTTATTGTAAGGGCTCTGTGAATTTCAAGTTTGGGGTTCTATTTGCCAAAGACGGGCAGCTCACTGATGACGAGATGTTCAGCAATGGTAAGTGTCCCCTCCTTTGTGCTCACTGAAACCCTTGTTGACAGTTTTGACAATCCAAACTGAGCGTACCTGTTGAGTTGGAGTCTTTCAGTTGTTTCACGAAATTTTAGGGTAAAATTTCAGGGTAAACTTTGTAGGGCAGCTGCTGTCCAGTTTCATCCAATTTGGCAAATATTTGTCGGTCACCAAATTTGGACCGGCCACCGGCACCAGAGATGGAGTCTGTCTGGAAAAGTACACGGGATTGGAAGAATTTGGCTTTACATCATAATCTCAGTAGCAGAGGAAGATTTTTCTCTGATATTTATGGTTGGGAGAATTATCAAATGTGCCATTTTCCTGTTATTGTAACCTGCACTCTTCTTGTTACATACCTATTCATTATTAATAGAAGTAGCAATGGTGTTTACGTTTTGTAACACTAAAGCCTTGTGATCCCAGTCTGGCAGCGCGAAGGTTGGTCAGTCTGATTCTGTGGTTTTCCTTTCCTTGGAATCCCGTGAATTGTGGAAGTTCCTTTGCGGTCTCCGGGAAGGAAGTGTGGCCTCTCCGCTCAGTCTGCTGCCCAAGTCTCCACGGCCTCATTAACGTTCCAGTGATTTCAGGGCATCGTTAGAAAATGACGACCTTGCACATTCTGTACTTTATTCACACTTTACCTCTTCCTGCAGAAATCGGAAGTGACGCTTTTCAAAAATTTTTACATCTTCTGGGTGACAAAATCACCCTAAAGGGCTGGACAGGCTACCGCGGCGGTCTGGACACCAAAAGTAAGCTCACCTCCTGATCTCTTCTGCTGCCATTTGTATAACTTCTCTAGTAGTCGGCCTGACCTGTATTTGGATTTAGTCCCAAGGTGGGGAAGGGATGGACAGGAAAGGATGAGAAGGAATTTGAGCTTCATACCCAGTCGGACACAGGGTGGCTGGACACATCTGGGGCCTCCATTGAGTCTGGCAAGTCCAAGTCCACCCTCAAACAGCCCCTACGTGTGGCAGGCCACGGTCCGTGAATACTTACTGTCGAGAGCCTCTGTGTACCAGGGCTACGTGAGGCTCCAGGGACGTAGCAATGGATACACCAACATGGTCCCTACCTTTCTAGGAGCCGATAGTCCAGTGGATAGCACAGACCCTAAACAGATAATTACCAAATACCTTAGCACTAAGTGCCTGGAGGAACAAAGAAGAAAAAGTGCAGAGTGCCGTGGGGCATTTTCCCTAATCTGGGGGATGAGAGAAGGCTTCCCTGAGGGAAGGATGAGAGGGAGTAATTTGAGTCTTGAAGGGAGAAGAGAATTCTAGGCAAGAGAACATTTGTGAAGTCGCTGAGTGAGGAAAGAGCCTGATGTGTTCTAGAAACTAAGAGACCATCTTCACGGCAAAGGGACTGGAGAAGAGGAGGGGGCGATCCCGCAGGGAGTTTGAGATCACATAAAAAATTTCGGATTTTATTGTAAATGGAGTTGGATGTCATGAAAGGGTTTTAAGTAGAGGCGTGGTGGGGTCTGATTGCACCCTCCAGCCAAACTTGCTGGCCGCGGAGTGGGGAATGACCCGGCAGGGTGCATGGGCACACGGTGAACCTGACCGCCCGTAGGTTCGCTACCCCCATTGCCAATACTCAGCCTCTCCGTTACGGTCACAGCCACCATCCCCTTGTTTTACAAGTCTGTAAAAACAGACTTGCTCTTACACACTTGCTGTGGCCTGGTACCCTGCAAGTATAATCTTGAAAACATCCCTAGAAGGTAGTTACTCTTTTTATCCCGATTTTCAAATTAGGAAACTGAGGCTTCGAGAAAATTAAGGTGACTTGTTAAAAGGAACATAACTGAGAACTCGAACCCAGGTCTGCTTAACTCCAAAGCCAGTGGTTTCAGCCACTCTGCCATCTGCCCGTGAGAGTACTTGCTTTGTTTTATGGACGTCATAATTATGTGTACGTCATCGCGTGTTAATTTTGTCCTGTACACGAGCAGTAACTGGAAGGCAAGAGATTGCAGCACCTTCTCCTTTTAAAGCCCAGACGTCTATGTGAATCAGACAGCAAGTGAGTTTAGAGCGGGGAGGGGGAGGGCTCTCCAAGTGGGCAGGAGCCTTGTATTAGCTGGACAGTGAGCCATACTGTGGCTTCCGCTCAGGTGGATAACCCAGAATGATCTTTGGGAGTGTACTAACTGTGTGCTATAGTCCCCCAGCCTGCAAATAAAGACTATTTCCTTAGGGTGTCAGAATGCTCTGTGTCTACTAAATGCTCACGTTTATGTCTTACAGATGATACCACAGGGATACATTCAGTTTATACTGTCTACCAAGGGCATGAGATCATGTTTCATGTTTCCACCATGTTGCCATATTCCAAAGAGAACAAACAGCAGGTATGTGCGAACACAGGCTCTTTGAGAACACACAGACCATCACATAGTGACCTAAATGTGGAGAAAGCGTCGCTATGATTTCATAGAACAAGAAACCGTATGTGCTAATATATGAACTGAACTTCAGGCACCAGTGTAGGGACGTTTCTAGTCTGTGTATTTGAACTTTCCACAAGCCTTGGGAAGCACTGTTCTCACCGATGCTATCCCCTCAGATAAGGGATCAGAGATAATCGTGCACACACGTGTCTCTGTGTGAACGTGTATGTGTATTTGCAGGCGTGAGTGTGGTTTTCCAGACTCGTGAGAAACTGTTTTACGTAGATGTCGCCTTTGCTCTGAGACTTCTCTCCGTGTGTCCGGTATCTCATCAGAGACTACCCAGAACATAAAGCAAGTGAATCCTGAGTGCCGGCTGGCAAGCACTTCCCAGGGCCTTGCAGGAAGTTAACGCCAAGTATCTGCATGAGCTGTGCCGTATTGCGGGGGGAAATCTACCTGACGCACCCCAGAGACTGGCCGTTTCCAGAAGATTTTCCAGTTTGTGGGAATTTCGATAGAACAAAGATACATGCTGCTGGTTTTTGAAGGATTTGGAGGGCATTCTGTTTAACTTTTTATTAGATCTTTATCCCTTTTTGATGCGTTGAAGGCATCCGTATGAATAAATATCACAAACGTGGATGGACAGTTGGTCAGCAAAGATTTGCAAGAAATAGGAACCTGGAGAGGGGAGGTGATGGGCTCAGAGGCTTTTGTTTCTAAGCACATGTAATTCTTAGTTCAGTAAGACCTCATCAGGGGGGAAAGACACAAAACAAACCAGTGGGCTAAAATGTGGCGTTCCATAGTGCACCTGGGTGGCTCGGACGGTGAAGCATCCGACTTCGGCTCAGGTCGTGATCTCAGAATTTGTTGAGTTTGAGCCCTGGGTCAGGCTCTGTGCCAACAGCTCAGAGCCTGGAGCCTGCTTCAGAGTGTGTGTCTCCCTCTCTGCCCCTCCCCCACTCATACTCTGTCTCTCTCTCTCAAAAATAAACAAAACATTAAAGAAATTATTTTTCAAATAAATAAAACGTGATGTTCCAGTCGTGAGATATAAAGGTGCTTCGGGGACGTGGCAGGGAGGGATAGGAAGAGCCAGTTCTGTCAGATGGTTTGGGGCCTGGAGTAACGAGCTGGTGGGTTTATCCTGCAGGCACCGGAGACCCACTGGAGGTCTTAAGCTCATTCTGGTTTTAGAAGGCTCACTCTGGGAGAGGGCAGGTGGGAACAGGAAGTGCCTTGGCCCAGCACGACTGCTTAGTGGCTGAGGTCACTTTCTGCAAGGCATCTTCCTTTGCAGGGTCAAGGGCACCTTTATTATCGCAGGAGCTGAAGCTCTTAGGATCTTAGGATCATGCGCTGAGGAGGGACTGAGCTGGCCTTCCCAGTCATTATGAATTACAATGACCTCCTACAGCTCAACGATAATATCACAGAACTTCCCCTGAAATGTTTTACAATCTTCCTCCTCCCTGCACTCTGACCTTTTCAGCCCTGCACAGTCACCAAATTGCCCATATCTTGTGACAGGTAGGGGCATTAGCCACAGAGACAGGAGCAAAGAGTGTGACATTTCAACCTTTGCCCAACTCTGAAGACGTGAACCTTATCTCTTCGAGGGGCTGTCAGTATATTAAGGCGTGACCACCCTCGCCAGCAGCTCTGTAATGTCCCCAGGTGGACCCGGTACTCTCAACATCGTCGTTGTCTCCGTGGTAGCACTTGGGGCCTCCACTTGCCAAGCATCAGTAGGTAGGAGGCAAAACAAAACTCAAATTCTTGTCTGTTACCAGGAAGATCAGACAGGTGGGAAGAGAGACAAAGAAACACAGGACACGAGTGAACCTTAACAGTGCCCAATCATGGCAGAGCAGAGAAAAACCACTAGCTGTGAGCTTCTCTCTGTATCTTGGGGGCCTAAGGTAACAGACAATAAGACAGAGGCCAGCCTGGCTCATAAAATCTTGCTGCTTCTGGACCTCCCAACATCTAGAACATGAGGGGAACGGTCTGAGCCATATCCCAAATCTGACATAAAGAAGCCACCCCTCGCACAGTTTGTAGGTTCTGGTATTCCTGTGACTTCTACGTCTCCTCCTCTGTCACTGAACCAAACCTGAACTGGGGGGTGACGGAGAGGGAGGTATTGATATTTGCCTCTGTGGGGCCTCACCTTTCTCCTCACTCCCTGTGATGTCCCGCACCACTGACATCTCCTGGTCTCCCAACTCCAGGCCCTGAGGGCGACTTCTAGAACTGGATGAAAGCACAGCCCCGCGAGCAGCCCATCTGGGCCCAGTCCTAGCCCTGCTAAGAACTAGCTGCGTGATCCTGGGCACGTGATGAGCCCTGCCTGGCTCGGGGTGCGGTTCTTGGCCCTCTTGCCGCCACCTCCTACTCTCATTCACTCCGTGGATGATCTCCCCTGGTCTCAGGGCTCTAGATAGCTTTTATACGCTGACCCCCAAATTTACGTCTCCATCCAGAAGTCCAGACTCAGGTGCAGCCTTCTTGACACCCTCTGGGGCTAGATGCCTCAAGCCCAACGTGTCCAAAATTGCACCCCGACTCTCCTGCAGCCTCTCCTTTCTCAGTGGAATTGCTGGGTCGTGTGGTAATCCTGTGGTTAAGTGTTTGGGGGACCAGCATACCGTTCTCCACAGCAGTTGCCCCATTCTGGATTCCCAGCAGCAGTGCGCGAGAGCTCGACTTTCTCCGCATCCTCGACAGCACTTTCATTTCCAGGTGTTTTATGTTTTCTTCGGCTTTGTTTTGTTTTGCTATAGCTAGCCTAATGGGTGTGAAGTGGCAGCCCATCGTGGTTTTGATCGGTGACGTGGAGCATCTTCTCATGTGTGATCACATCTCCTTGGGAGAAATGTTTATTCAACTCCAGTTGCCCACTTTTTAATCAAGTTATTTGATTTGTCGTTGTTGAGTTGTAGGAGTTCTGTATATTCTGGATATAACCCCTTATCAGGTACATGATTTGTAAATTTTTTTTTAAGTTTATTGATTTTGAAAGAGAGCGTGTGAGCAGGACAGGGGCAGAGAGAGAGGGGGAAAGAGAGAGAATCTCAAGCAGGCTCCTCACTGTCAGCACGGAGCCCGACACGGGGCTCAAACCCACAAAGCGTGAGACTGAAATCAAGAGTCAAACACTCAACCGACTGAGCCACCCAGGTGCCCCTGTAAATATTTTCTCCCATTCTGTGTGCTGCTGCCTTTCACGTGTGTCACTGGTGTCCTTTCTTGGGCCAGAACTTTAAATCTTGATGCAGTCCATTTTATCTCAGTTCCCCTTTTGTTGGGTGTGCTTTTGGTGCCACAGCCAAGAGATGATTGCCAAAAATAATGACTTTTGTAGTTGAACTGAAATTATTAGGACATCCCTAAACCTTCATTTCCTCATTTGCAAAACTGGGGTAATATCTAGTAAGAATCAGAAAAGAATCCTGTTCTCCAGGAGCTTATACTTCAGAATAGGGGACACACCAGGGATCCACGGAGAACAGTGAATCCTTCTGTTTGGCCGATTAAGCAAAGGTCTAGGACAGGGTTGGCAAACGATGGCACATGGGCCAAACTTCACATACTGCCTGTTTTGTTAAATTGTTACTGGAACACAGCCATGCCTACCCGTTTATGGATCGTCTATAGCTGCCTTTGTACTATGACAGCAGAGCTCATGGGTGCAAACAGACAATATGATCTACAAAGCTGAAACTATTTATTGTCTGGCCCTTTACAGAAAAAAATTGCTGACCACAGGTCTAGGAGATCAATTTTGAAAGGTCAGCTGAGGTCAGATTACATAAGGCCATTGTCCTCCCCAAGTACATCTTTCAGAAGTAGCTAAGGCATTGATAAACATGCACATGTTTGAGCCCCTTCCCCAGGAAATTCTCCTGCAATGCCTCTTGTCTGGGGGCCTTGAATGCCAGGCTAAGAGGATGAAGTAGGAACAAAGGTGGACACAATCACGACAGCAAAATGGGAGAGAATGGAGGCAAGGAGGCTAGTTCGGAAGCTTCTGCAGAAGGGGAGGCAAGAAGAAAGGCAGGTCTGCATTGGGGGAGGAGCTGAGGAGATGGTTAGGAGAGCCTGGAGCCTGGGCTGGTAGAAGAACACAGGAGGCAGGAAGTCAAACACGATGGAAGTTTGGGGCTCTGTGACCGTTGTGGTTTCCATACTGTGTTAGTTTTTTAACCCTGTGAATCTGCCACATTTGAGTCACCTCCTCAGCGGTGTTACTTATGCTTTCATCCAGGTGGAGAGGAAGCGCCATATTGGAAATGACATCGTCACCATCGTGTTCCAGGAGGGAGAGGAACCTTCTCCTGCCTTTAAGCCTTCCATGATCCGCTCCCACTTTACACGTATCCTGGGCCTTTGTAAACAAGTTTAGTGAGCTGTTGGTCAACCTCACGGGTCTAAAGTGACCCTCAAAACAAATGTTACCATTGACTTGCTTGTCGTAGTTGTTTTGCGTCGCTAGATTTTTAGAGCCACTGTTCTGGATTTTTCCCTCAGGGTTATTTGGCTCTCATCTTTTCTCCATCCATTGGAGTAGTGGATAGACTCATCCTCAGAGAATTCTTGGCTTCTGGAATATCGTTTCTTTCCTCAAGTGGTCTATGAAATAAGGGAAACTTCTTAACCATCCATCAGTAATAAATGGACTAGAAGAATTATGGGTAGTGAACCCTCTGAGAAATTTGTGGTAGTCAAATAAAAATTTGAATTGAATTGAAGTTACTAGAATTCAGTTAAATTTAGTTAAATAAAAATTCACAAATTAAAATAGCCAAAATAGTGTTTCTTTCTTGATTCTAAAGCCTGGTGATAACTACTGTATTACCACCTCTTAAAATTAGAGAAATGATGGAATGAATCATATTTCTATTCACTTTTCCCTCTGCTTCCTCAAATCCCTGCTTAGCTCCTATTGCTGGCAAAGTCCTGCTGAAGTTCTCTGTAATGTCCAAGCTCAGCTCATTCAGACAGGCATAGGACATGAGTTTGGCCAGCCCAATAGATATCATCGTGGCCCTGTTGCTTTGGGTCACAGGCCATGACAGCACAAGACCCAAATGTGGTGCCTCCACAGGTTGTACGTGGTAAATAAAGGTAAATAAAGGGCAGCTAATAGACATTTTCCGAATAAATTCTGCTCTAATTATTCATGTTCCCTGAAGACTCCGGTAAAAATGTTGGGAGACAGGACCACTGTGACTCATCGTATCTGGAAGTAGATTTCTCTGTGTGTTTTGACTTGTTCATTGTCACCTAATACAGCCTATATGTTTTTAGAAGTGGGAAATGGCCAGATTTCTTCCAGGAGGGCAGGGAAGAAAACATTTATGCACTTGCACTTCAACAATAATTGTTTTTGCTCCCACCCCTGCTCATTAAGTGACCTCTCACTCCATTCACTGGGATTTAGGGCCACCACTTCCCCTTTCCCGAAGCAGTTCTTCTAGAACGGAAGTTTTCTCCAGGTGGGGAGAGGGGGGTGGCTCTTTAAGTGACCGAGAGGCAGTCATGATGTTTAGAATCCCCTTTGTTGTTAAGTTTTAGATTTGGGGCTTGACACATTTGTTTCCAGAAAGCGGCCAGCAGATAGTTAATGGAGCCTCTTTCCTCTGAGTCCAGCAATGGAAACAGCTGGAGGGACTGATGGCCTTTTAGCACCGGCTGAGGAAAGTGTGGGGGAGGAGCTGCCAGGGGAGGAGGAGGAATAGGAGAAAGAAAGCAAAGCTGGACGAGGTATGGTACCGGTTTAGACTCGGCGCACCTGTCACAACAGAGTAGCTTCTACGTTGGTTTGTTTTGGTTTGTTTTGTCTACCAAAGCCAGAAGGAGAGAGAGAGAAGGTGTGCAGTGGAAGCACTTGATTTGCTTTTATTTACAAAATGGGTGACGGGAAATGTGTGTCTAATTTCATACGGGGACGTGGTTCGTATTTCCAAGCCAACAAATTGCTCTTTTGGCTTTTTTTGGCTGCTTAGTGGCGTAATAGCTACATTTGTGTTGCTTTTCTGACAGATGGAGAGACAAAGCTCTTTCCCCCAAAGGATGAGCACACAGAGGTTGAACTTCTGCCTTCCTGGGCTGTCTCCTTTAAAATAGTCAAGGCTCCATCTCAGCCTAAGAGGGACAGATGCCCTGAGCACAGAAGTGCGGATCTGGGATGATTCTGCACGAGGGATTTCAAGGCACAAGCCGTTGACTATGAGCGTTGGGGTCGTTATTTCCTTAACCATCACCACAGATATTTTTGCCTTAGTGAGGTATGATCAACAAAATGACAATTACAGGTAGGTGATGACTTTCTCTCAGTCGCTTGTTCTAATTCTCACATTTACTTGTTAATTTGGCATTCATTCGATGACTTCTACACATATTTGCTGATTGATTTGGTGCAAATGTCCTCACCTACGAGAACTCCCTTCGGGACCATCATTTCTTTGGGGAAGGCTTGTTCCATATAGTGTTGCTCTGTGCCGTCGGCCCAAGGGTGAGGGTTAGTTTGGAATTTTATTGTACTCTAAAATGGGCACAAATTTGGTATGTCTGATCTTGACCAGAGGACCCCCTTTCCTGGGCTACATCCTGGCCTATTGATCCCTCTGTTCTCAAAAATTAATCTATTAAAAAGGTATCATGATGTTGTGAAACGAGCATAAACCTTGAGCCAAATAGATGTGGGTTGGAATCCCAGCTCTGTCACTATTCACTTTGTGGTTTTGAAAAAAGTGTTTATCTTCTCAGAGTCTCAGTCCCCATCTGTAGGACAGATTGAAGGTAATGCTACTCCCTGGGCAGCTTGATGAGAATCAGTCAATACGATGTCTTAAAATACCAAGTGTGCTGCCTGGTATGCGGTGGGTGCTCAATGGTGGCCTTTGCTATATTATTCCTGGCATCCTTGACCTTGCCCACAGCTTGGTAGGTTGGACCATGAAGGAATCAGGAAGGCCTGGCCTCTGCCCTAAAGCCCATGGGAGAACCACACGGTGGCCGAGGCTCTGGCAGCCCAGAGAAGGCATGCCTCCCGGGGAATGAATATTCTTAACATATCACGTAGGCAACTGTACAAAAATGTAAGGTCCAGATATTTGGTGATCTTTGAAGAAAAACCTAGTAATTCTGAAATGTTCTCTATGTAGGCTGAAAATATTTTCAGAAGAAAGTGTACCACTCTTTGGCCCCCCCTTGCCATCCCCACCGGTGTTTACAGACCACCAGGAATTCAGGGACTTTTTGCTAGTGAAATGTAAGTCTCTATTTTGAAATTTTTTTGCAACTTGTTCTACATTAGGATACATTCCTTCAGATTCTCCAAGGATGCTGTATAAGAAAATACCATTATTTAAGCATGGATCCCATTCCACGTTCTGTTAATTCTTCATGTGAAACATTCAATTTTCTGGTAGCGATACGTAGATCTTCTCCTGTGTCCTACTCTATATCTACCGTCTTGCTCACCTGCCTTGAAGTTTATCTGTACTCACCCACGCACAATACCAGGGAGCCTCAAGTTTGCATTTCTGCCCAGGATTCTGATATGGCCATTTCTCTGGCCGAATCTCCAGCTACATGTGTATCTGTGTCTTTGTTGGAGAATGGGAAGCAGGTGAGGCAGAGTGGTTATGTGGGTATGTACTTAGGGAAAGGGGAGTTGTTAGCGAGTGTGTGTGTGTGTGTGTGTGTGTGTGTGTGCGCGCGCGTGCACGCACACGCGCCCATGAGAAAGACCCACAGAGAGAATGTGGATATGATACGTGTAGAACCTGGCCATCCAGTCTTCACTAGCTGGTGAGCATACATTTTAGCTCCACCGATAATTCTCAAACACCTGACCCTGAGCCCCCCATCTTCTGAACCCCAAGAGCTCGCTTCCTCCCTCCCCGGAATAGCCCGGTTATTATAGCTGTAAGTCCGGCTCGCAGTCTGCATCCAGAAGAACGCGCCCAGTGCTGCCAGATATTCCGAGTTTTAGAAACAAGCCAAAAATCTGAAGTGGTATGTGAAATTGCCTGAATCTTACAATGGGGGTCCACCAGAGGATCAGGCAGAGAGCAAGAAACAGACCTGAAGCAGAGTCAGCAACGGAGAATAGGTTTAGCAGCTAGAAATGGGGAGCATCTTGGAAGCCAGGGCTCAGGAGGTAGGCAGTGTTTACAGAGCGTCTGCAGCAGGGACAGGGCCGCTGCAGGCATGGAGCCCTTGAACCATGATTAGAGATGATTCAGGAGCCTAAGAACCCAGCTTATTGGTATATCTGCTGATTTCAATGGAGTCAGTCAACAGAGTGACTTTGAGCAGCACCCTTGGATGCTTGGGTAGAATGAGGCAAAGGCCTCAGTTGATCTATAGTTGAAAACATGCACAGTCGATCTAGTGGAAAACGTGGAAGTCGATCTGTGGGCTGTGAAGAGAGTCGTTGAAGGAATGGAGCATGGAGCCAGGAAGGACCAGGAGGGATTGATGGACTGAGAGAAAAGGTACAAGCCAGGGGAGCCAAAGTCTTTTTGAATTCCAGACTGGATGTTAACAGGAGAGAGGAAGAAGGCCAGGCAGGAAACTCCAAGATCACAAGAAATGGCGTTTCAACAGGATTTTTAATCTTTTCCCTTTATTTGGCTGAAACAGGTCATTTAAAATGGATTTTTTTTTTCTGGGGCACTAAGGAAATAATATCCTCAAACAAAAAATTTCCAGTCACAGAATTAAGAGAAAATAATGGGTGTGCCTTAAATGCATTCAGTTTAATTTCCTTAAGAGGTATCTTACCACAAACAAGCCCAGCTTGTCCCCAGCACTCAGATCCTATCCAGGAAATGCCTGGGCCCAAGAAGTTCATTTTTCAGTCTGTGAACACTGTTCTTCCTTTGGCACATTATATGAGAAAATTAAGAGTTAACATTTATTCAGTTCGATATGCCTAGTATGGTGCTAACCCTTTATATGCATTATATCATTTAAATTCTTACAATGATCCTATAAGGAAATACAATTATACCCATTTTACAGGGTAGAAAATTGCCCCCCCAAGAAGCTAAATAATTTTCTTAAGAATGTAGCAGCACAGCTGGGATTCAAACCCATAACTGTCTTGATTTCAAGCTCCTAACCCCTATTGCACACTTTCTGTTCTGTGGTCTGATGTGGAACTGGACACTCCACTTTCCTGACCCTTAGTGTCTGTAGCCCACTAACCATCAGCTTTTTTTGCCCAGAAGAAACTTCCATTAGGGCAAGAACCCCAGTACTCTGCTTAGGCAGTTGTTATTTTTCCTAACAAAATGTAGCAAATACATATTTAATCCTGTTAAATGGCATCCTGGTGGTTTGGCCCATGTGTTGGATGGGTGTGTAGATGGTTGGGTAGGTAGATGTTTGGGTGGATGGATGGATGGATGAATGGATAGAGTGGGGGGAGGGAGGGAGGGAGGGAGGGAGGGAGGGAGGAATGCTAGATGGGGGCAGGTTGGGTGTGTACTAGGTCAAGTAATTAGATACACCCTCTGCTCTGGAAGCTTGAAGTCCAACGGGAAAGGTGAGACAGAGATACCTATGAACTATGGGTTTGGATAGAAAAATTTAGAGATTTAAACATTCTTCCATGAAGGAAGGGTAGTGCCAGTGGTAATACCAGTATTTGGAAAGTGGGTGGCATTCACTGTAAAGAGTTTCCTTGAGAAGGACATTCTTCAGTAGCATGTTAGTATTCGTAACTCCCTTTATAATTTGATTTATTTTAGTAATTAATGGTGAAAAAGCCACTTTGGAAACCCCAACATTTGCCCAGAAACGTCGACGTACTCTGGATATGTTGATTCGATCTTTATACCAGGATTTGATGCCAGATTTACATAAGGTAACCCTGGGTCCGTGGTCCTCTTTCCTTCTCATGGGTTTGGGTTAAGAACACCAGTCCTAGCAATGAGTCCTGGTTAGAAAAACACGGGAGTTGCCTTGATCCTTGCTGTTAACACCGGACTGTGGCCACCATGGCCAACACTGGTTCTCTCGTTGTTACCACAAGAAAGAGTGTGGAATGTCCATATACAGGAACGTGGTTTTCAGAAACCACAGACCTGTGGGAATGGAGGTGCAGACTGGGGGCATGAGTGTCAATCCGTAATCCCTGGAGTATTCGAGAGTGCTTTTGGGGGGTGCCTGTCCTTGGTGGTACTGTTCAACATTACCAGTGACATAGAGCTGATGGATAGGCAAAAGTAGGGATTTGGGAGAGACACTGGGAGCTTTTTAAGGTTTTCCGGAGATTTACCGGCCAGCCCCATATTCAGGCACTGAAACAAGTATTTATATTTACTGCAGATTCACTTTGTGCCAGGAACTTCCTAGGCTGAAGGTATCTCCACACTGATGGGACCCAGCGCCTCCCCCGGGGCCTCCAGGGCCCCTCGGGCTCTTTAGAATCCTCCAGACTCAGTGTGAGATCACCAGATGCACGGGCCCATTGATGCAGAGTAAAAGTAGTGCTACTTAGAAGTATTCCCCGCCTTTAACAAGAGATCCCAGAACAAGTGGGGAGACTCCCCTAGATTCCTTGCGTTCATAAACTCCAGCAAAAGGAACCACCAGTGATGTGCGTAAATAACGTGCGGCATCAGTTTCAGGTGCTCACATGGGGAGATGAAGAATATCCAAATGAGCTGGTGCTCAGGTGATCCTTTCCCTTCAGCACAGGGACCACCACCATTTTATAGGTACCCCTTGACTTCCGGCTGGCCAGTACATCCTAACTACTTGCAGGGATCGGTCTAGACCAGCCCCAAGCGCTAAAGAGCAAGCCAGGCTCACTAATCCGTCCATCCCCTTTTTTCCCTAAGGCCAGGGAGGGGTGCAGAGAGGGTATGGAGATGAAGACATGAGGCCCCTCAGGTCCCAGCTGAAGCATGGCCTTCCCCAACGCCCGGCGAAGCCAAGTCCCCATATTAGGCACTCTCACATTCTGTGTATTTCCCCTCCGTAGGCATTCTCCCATGTGCCAGTCATGACATCCAGTCCTTAATCTGTCTCCCCCATTAGACTGCTCTGCAAGGACAGACTGTGTATCACCGTCCTCCACCCACCCCGCCACCGCACATCTGGCAGAGTGGTGGGTGATCAGTCAGTGCTTGCTGACTGAATGAGTGTGCCCATTCTCTGACTGTGCACTGGAAGAGAACTGACATTTACTGTGTGTGCGCCCAAGCCCTGTGCTAAGCACCTTACACGCACTTCCTCACGTGGTCTTCATAAGACGCCTCGGAGACGGGTATTAGCCACACAAAGACACCGAGAGCCGTAAATTAACTCACTTGCCCAAAGTCACCGAGAGAGTTACAGTCACACGACTCCAAGGGGCGCCATTCACGCAGAATTCAGCACGCCTTGTGCCGGGGGCGGTGGGGGAAGGGGTGCTGCTCTCTGAGAATGGCATCCCCGGAGCCGTGCAACATGGTGACTCCGTCACCCGGTGGGAAGTTAGTAAGCCCTGGAGCGACTGGCTCTCCACCTGTTGGCCTTTGACCCCTAGCGTCTAGCACAGACCCTAGCACACAAGCCGTGCCCCACGAATGCTTATTGCGTCAACGGATACGGAGGTTGAAATAGCATTTGGACAAATAGGTTTGTGCGTTAGGAGAAGCCGAAGGATGGGACTTGACAACCATCTTTGGAATCCGTGACTTGTTTTTCTTTTTCAGAACATGCTTAACAGACGATCTTTTAGTGACGTCTTACCAGAATCGCCCAAGTCCGCACGGAAGAAAGAGGAGGCCCGCCAGGCAGAGTTCGTTAGAATAGGGCAGGTGGGTTTTATTCCGAAACCTCTTTGGCAAGATGTGCAGTTGTGAGTCCCATCCACATCAGCTGGCCCGCCTGCAAAGAATTTCATGTCTCTGCACTCCTGTGGGAGCTCTGCAGTTTCTTTTAGGATTACTGTGGAAACCACGAGTGAGCTTTTTGATAACCACGTAGGCGTAGCTCTGTGGGGGTGGGGGGAGCAAAGCTTTCTGCGGAGGAGTGAGTACCACTGTCTCGAAGCAGGGAGTCGCAAGGCCCAGGCTGAGCTCCCTCTTGTCAAAGGAGCACGTACCATTTGCCTACCTCCTGGGCATTTCTGAAGAGTGAGGAGCCACTGTGGGAAAAGCACCTTGAACTTCTCCCTGGCAGGAGTAAGCACAGAGCAGTGGCGTCCTCATGGACCCGAATTCCCACCCCGCTGCTTGGAAGCAATCCTCAGAATTTGGTGGCTCACTGTTAGCATCTGATTCCAGATTTTGGAGGAAATCGTTCCCCCTTTGCCTCACTCCCACATGACATTAGTATGTCTCAGTTCTGGGAGGTGACACAGCTTTCTGCCTTGATCTCTTGTCAACACAGAGAAGGAGAGTGGCCAGCTGCAGCTAAGGTTCAGACCCAGAGGAGAGAACCAAGCAGAATCAAGTGACCCTGGAAAGCTAAGAGGCCAAAGTAACTGCACCAAACAGGTGCTCTGTGACAGGGGCGCCCCGACTCTGCTCTCAGAGATTCTGATTCATCAAGCTTGAGGAGGGGTCAGTCTCCCAGTGTGGAAATCCCTGCACTGAGACACTGATTAATTGAAATGACAGGATGGCCTCTGGGTCACTGGGGGCTGGGCCGTTGTCGTTAGGGCTTCACCATATTCAGCTGGCTGCATGCCGTGTCTTCAGTGATAAGGCAGTGTGGGAACCTGACACTTTAGTCTGAAATTACTCCTGTCTTATTAAACATTTTTCAAATCACAAGTGTTGAACCTACTGTTCCATTACTGCTTGCTAACAAACTTTAAAAGAGGTCTCTGTCCTGTAAGGCACTAAAACTGAAATCCATTGTGAGAGGGGACGCTCCGTCAAGCTTGGTGGCTTCGGGGATCTGTAAAAAAGAGGTGAGTTGATGATACTCTCCAGTTAGCCTGTGAATGTCCTTTGTCATCAGGGAAGCTATTGCAGTTCTTAGAGATGTGTGGGACAGGAGGGAGAAGAGCTTGTCTGTTGCAGGGCCCTCAGGGGAAACCCCACATAAAATTGAGGAACAGTAAGCGAGAGTCCCCAATTTCCAGAGCGTGTGTGTGCCTTTGCGTGCTTAAGTGGAGCAGAGCTGGTGGGCCAGGCCTGGTCAGGCAGACAGGGCCGAGCAGTGCTCCTCAAGCCTTGTGTGTGTGCAGACCGCCTGGACATAGTGACTGAAGGCACGTCCCATTCAAGAGCTCTGGGGAGGAGTCAGGATTCTGCATTTATAACAAGCTCTCATGGGGTGCCTGGACACACTCAAAGCAAAGCTCTAGGGCCATGTTTCCCAAGCTTCTGTGTATACTAGAATCACCTCCAGAGTGTCTGGGATGAGCCCTGAGAATTTGCATTTCTAACAAGTTCCCAGGAGATACTGATGCTTGTTGGTCGAGGACCACAGTTGAGAAACGGCTGCTTAATCTATAGTTCATTCAGCCACCCCAGAAATTCTGTGGCCTCTGTATCTACTTCTGACTTCCACTTTCCTTTGGCGGGGTGGGGGGAGGGTGGGTAAGGAAACTAGGGTGGTAATCAAAAAGAGAAGAGAAAACAATAAAATTGCATATAAACTTACTTGCATGATTTTGTATTGTAAAACCATTCCCGATGTACTTAATTATGTCTGTGTTCCAAGTATGTAACAGATAGTTAAATGGGACAAATCCACGGACAGAGCATCACTAGAGAAGTGTCCATTATAAAAGCAGAAGAATTACGAACGCATTTACTTTAGTGATGAAGCTATAAATGATTTGCATCTGAATTGCAGACCCAACACACTATAAAGTCTGGTTTCAGGGAAACGATGGGCTCAAAATACAAGTGATGCTGGAAAACCACAACCAACTTAAGGCCAGATTGATGGCAAAGCATCTTTTCCAAAGGTTGCCCAAACTCCCACGATCGGCTTGCTTGTGTGAATGGTAGAATTCTCAATGTTGCCAAGAGCTGTATAAATACCAAATTCCAGCAGGGTTTAGTAACCTCCTCGATAAGAAGTTCTGAGGCATACATAAAAATGAAAGGCTGTGGAAAGGTAACTTGTTCACCAGTGAACAGCAAAGAAAGAGCTTCCATTTTTTCCATCAGTGCATAACCTACCAGTTGGCCGCAGGCCTTTGTTGGAGAAACAGGGCCCCAGAGGCCCTCATGGACTTCTGTGCAGTCGGCTCTGTGGAGGCCAGAGTCCCTCATGCTGCTCCCAAGAGTGTTTTATTTCCAAAGAGGAGGCTTTGTCAACTCTCCTAGGCATCTGTCATTTCATGAGCTGTGTTAATATTCCTAGAGGGACCGGCAAGGAGTCCTGCCCTTGGGCAGGAAGACCTGAAGGCCTCATTCTCTCCCCACAGAGTCTGCACCACGCCCCTCACGTGGCAGAAGGGAGTCCGGTGTGATGGCAAATGCCATCAGTCCTCAGAGCAGAGCCTCTATGGGACCGGGTCTGAGTTCTTATCGCCGACACTTCATACATGACATCCTCAAGCAACTTTGAGTCCCCAGCCCCTTTGAGAACCCATGAAATCAGTGGACACCCTCCCCCACACTCTAGTTCATTAAAATGTGCGAATGGCACGTGTACACAACATCTCGAATATAATTCCAGGGTTTCACAGACCTCCTTAAGCTCTTGATGGATTCCCTAGGAGCCTTAGATCTCCTGGGTTTAGAACCCCTGTTCTGCATAAATGTTCCAAATTTGTGTCCTCCACTCGGAGAAAGTTTTGTTATTAAGAGTTGTTTTTCGGTCTTAGTGTTGCCTAACGTTCAGATGTCAATGGCTGCCGCCAGCTGACATTTATGACGTCTTTGCTTTTTCGTGGCCTCCTGTTCTAAGCCACAAAGTCAGAATTTCCAATCATCTTCTTAAGGGAAATGCCATTCCAATTAATGGCCCGAACTGGTGTGGCCCTTTCCAGGTTGTAAAATGTCGTCCCATTCTTTGTGTGATCTTCCCAGAACAGCCTAAGCCTCATCTTGGCAATTAGAAGATTCACTTTGAGGCTTGTGAGTTTCTTAAAGGGAGAGCACATTTTTCGCAGCGTGGTAATATACACAGTATATTATGTGTATACCAAATAATGCCTTTGGAGGCGACCTCACAGCCCCCACTTCTACATTCAGTACGCCAACGTGTGTTCACCCAGTGCGTACAGACACGCCCCCGTGTGCATACACCGGGTCTTACACCATCCCCAGGTGGCACGTCTAATTGAGAGTAAAAGCGAACATGTCACACTTTAGCTTGTCCCTGAGAAACTCCAAAAACATCTTTGTCCTTTGAGGCTAAGCCACGTGCTTTGGAGGAAAGCTAATGGTTCTGTTGAAAATGTCCCTAATTCTGGTGTAACTAAGGACCCACTGAATGGTGCCTGCCGGCCCCAGGCATCCCCACTCAGCTCTGGGGCAGCAGTGAGGGAGGCTAACTCTGGTGCCTGAACCGAGCATGAGACTAAGGGGAAGAGTTTACAAGGTATGAATACGTCACGTGGGGGAGCACGAATACGTTTGTCGGCAGCACTTTCCAGATTCTTACAAACAGGTGTTATTATTTTTTTTTTTTTTTAAGATTCTCTAGCCTTAAGTGGGTCAGTAAGCATTTTCATGTTCAGACAATGTCAACTTCTTGCATCGTGTATGACTTCATAATTTTATCAAAGCAGCAACACAGGAATCAGGCTTTTTTTGTGTGGAGGCTATATGGATCTTCCTTTTATGAAGACCTAATGTGAATTCTCCAAACAAATAGGCAGCAGTTGGTCCAAGTTCAAGTACTAAAGAAAAACGTGTGCTTAGAAGACGTTACCAATGCTCCGATTGGCCCCGAGGAGCATTATTACATATAGAGGCAGGTCATGGTGCCAGGAACTTGTGACTTCCCTCTTTTCCTACTGCATATGTATTTGAAAGGAGACCTTTCTTCCCAAGAAAGTTAACTGAGGGGCGCCTGGCTGGCTCAGTCAGTACAGCGTGTGACTCTTGATGTCAGGGTTGTGAGTTCAAGCCCCACGTTGGGTGTAGAGACTCCTTAAAAATAAAATCTTTAAAAGAGAGAGAGAGAGAGAAAGGTAACTGAGTCCAGGGCCCACTCAGCTCCCAGAGTTTGGGGAGACGTGGGTCGCTGTTGCAGACGGTGTACTGTACCTTTCCATCTGAGGGGCCGTGGTGTATTGTTTCCGGTGCGCTTATTCTCCGATGCTTTTGTCACCTCGCAGCCTTGGGAGCCCCAGTGTTTCTGCAGTAATTTCCCTCACGAAGCCGTGTGTGCGGATCCCTGGGGCCAGGCCTTGCTGGTTTCCACTGATGCTGGCGTCTTGCTAGTGGATGGTTAGTGAGTAGCTGTCCTTCAAATGTCTTTCTTTGTGTAATTTGTAGTACTTCTAAGATGGGTGACCGCCAGCCAACTCCCTGCAGATAAACGCATCATCCTCAGTGAGGTTAGCCAGGTTTCCTTTCCTTACAAAATTAACCCCTTCTTTTCAGGACAAGCAGAGGGAATATATTCTGAACAAGCGAGCCAGAGGGTGAGTCGTGCATGACAGGTTTATCCCTTCCCCAAATCTCCTTAGTCTGCGGACATCAAATGACCCACAAAAGGAATCTCCTTTTTGGTCATTACTTATCATGATTCCACCATTTTACCTTAAATCAACAAGGACACCGTTGGTATTTCAAGCTCCTACCTCAGGGACATGCCCTCTATCAGAGCTCTTTTTTTTTTTTTTTTTCAAGGTTTCTGATTCAAAAAGTACTTGGTGTCCAAAACAAATAATAAGAATCTTAGATAACCCATTTAGGATGGATATAGACACAGATTATGACAGGAAGACACATATCAACTTAATACAAAACCAAACTTTCTGACCACCAGGTGGATCACTGTGCCTGGGGAGGTGGTCATTTCCTTGTCAGCACAGATCGGCTGCCAGTGGGACATGTCCTTGGGGAGGATGCTGTGGAGAGAGTTCACCTTCTGATGGGGATTTCATTTAGACTCCAATACTGTGCGGGCCCTTCCACCAGGAAGCCCCTTTGGATTTTTTCCAGACTCCCAGTGAATGTTAAAGGGGCTAAACGCTGGTAGCAAGCCGTCTCCTGGGGCTTCAGAGGGAGCCATGGGCACAGAGTCTGTCTTCCAAGGACATGTCCTCCACAGCACAGAAACAGACCACCCAGTCTCCGTTTCCGTACTGATGTTTTATGAGATTCGGAAAGCCAACACTGAGAGATGCCTAAAACAACAGCGTCTCCACAGCCCTAGCCACGACCTTCTTCATTCCCTCCTCAGATGCTGTCAGCAGGTTTCCCAAGTGCCTGCTGTGTGCCAGGCCCTGTGCTAGGTGCCTTCTGTGGGAAGACAGGAGAGGCGGACCAGGCTTCATAATAGATTTATTTCTGACTTCATCTGTCACTTTTGATGCGTATTTCAGTTGTGTGTCCATAACGTCATTATTTAAGTATGTGTGTGTATAACTATGTAAACGTATATATAACTAATTTACTAAAAGGCAGATGATCTAAAATTTGTAAGCTGAGAATTGAAATTAGATATTTAATTTAGAAACTGCAAAACTGTTAGAGAATCTTTGTGATCTGGAAGAAAACTTAACCTCCGTGGGCTTCAGGTTTCTCTGAAGTGGGGGGAGTTTTTCAAGCAGCTGAAAACTAGTTTACAATAATGAAAACTGATGAAATAAAATGGGAAAGATGATCATAACAGGAAGGGATTGTGGACATTAGATTACCTACTTTAAATGTTTAGAGCAGTGTCGGGCACAGAGTTGTAATTTAGGAAACAGCAGCTATTACCTTTACAGTATCCCTCTGAACGTGCTAAAAGGTAACAAAATCCATAGGTTTTGCCAGAAGTGCAACCAAATAAAATAATTAAAAAAAAAAAAAAACCAGTAACACACTATAGACGTTTAGTCTCATCTCTTAATTTTATAGATGAAAAAACTAAAGAAATGGTGTGACTTGCCCAAGATCACACAGCTGGTTAGCGGCACGTCCGGAACTGGAAGCCAGAGGTGGTTCCTAGTCCAGCGCTGTTCCCACTAAACCAACTGCATTTTATTAGAATCAAATTAAACTCTACCAATGTTATTGTCTTTACCTTAACACAGATTTCCAAAAACAAAAAAAAACATAGTCCCACGCAAATAATTATGTTCTGATCGAAAAAGTATTACATTCTACTTTTTGGTTGTTTTTAGGAATGAGAAAACACGCTTTACAATGACTATTTGCAAGGCTTGCCTAAAAACTGTTCGAGTTCTCTGCTTCTGGTTTTTTTTTTTTAAATGTCAAATCCAAATGAAGATCACCACGTCCCCTTCTGCAATTTTCGGCCTTATGGATCCAAAATTTCTTGGAGGTGTCAGATACAAGGATCCTGGTGATGTGCCAGGCAATTCTTTCCTTCCACCTTGAGGGAAGTTGTCTGCCGCACATGCAGCCACATACACCCACGAGCTTGGATTTATTCCTCAGATTATTGTTTTCATTTCCTGGGTGTGCAGCACTGCTAGCCCTGTTTGCTTTTGTTAAGGAGAGCATAACCCTCCAGGCTTCCTTTGTATTCCTCATTGTGCTCCGAAGTCCTCATCCTCTTGGTATTTCTTTGTTTACCTTTTTCTTGTCGATACTTAATCATGTTATGAGTTTCCGTGAAGCCGAATCTCTCCATTTCCTTTCAGGCCAGGTTCCACTCTGTCCCATTAGCGGCTGCTTAATTTCATTAGACCCACCCCCTTGAGAGTCTGCTTCTTTCAAGGTCGTTATTAAAACTCAAAGATCCTTTGTATTCTAAATGCAGCAAAAGCTACTTTGAAGGCAGACTACACCCTGATTATGCTGCCACCATTTGTTTTGGGGTTGCAGTAATAGAAAAAGCCAGCTCTAAAAGATCATTTCTTCATAAAGAGATTCCAAGAAGGAGAACATGGCAGTGAAACAGCCGTTAAAGCCACGCGTCACTTTCTCATATCCCTGCTTCCTCCTTCCTGTGCTGTGTATAAACCTATTCAGCCACCTGTAGGAGAGTTGATGGAGAAGAAATGCCAACTCACGCTGTAGAGAGGTGGGCTGCTACATGGTGCCTCTCTGTCTTAAATGTCAAATGAAGTGCTTCTGTCATGTATGAATTCCTGACAGTCCCCTAACCCTAACCTTGTGTGATGGCACCATCAATCCATAGGGCTGCGGTGCTGCCTCTAGGCTAAGAGTACGGGCTTTGTCCCTATACAGACTGGGGCTCCACATGTTCAAGACGTGACCCTGGACGAGTCACTAGCACCCCTGAGCCTCAGGTCCTCGTCTGTTAAATGGGAGTATTAGAAGTGGCTGCCTAAGCGGGTCCTTGGGGCATTTCAGTTAAAGAACGTGCGAAACACCGCATCGAGGCCTGGCATTAAGGAAGCCCTGTGTGTATGTCAGCTGCCACTCACAGAAGGGAACGACCGTGGTTGCTTAGTCTGGTGTGAAGATGGGTACTGGCACGATCATCCCATGTTTTGGAAATTCACGTCTGCCGCCAGCAGAAACACAAAGAGCCTGAGATTCAGTTACTTCTGTAGAGGAAGAGGGTAGAGGAGGGTAGGAAAGCCACCGGATGGGCTGTCACAGAATTTACATTCGCCGCGGTGATTTAGGGGAGCTAGAGCAAGCCCTCTGTCTAACAAAAGCTTAGCAGGTTCTGAGCTCTGACAAATCCAGAGCCCCCACCGGCCTGCAGCCTGCCCTGCGGGAGGGAGCGGGAGAGCCCTCCCTTGTGAGGCAGTTATTAACCCTGTCGTGACAACAAAAATCTGTTCTCTCCTGGGCACCATCCAGGGAGGGATGAACCCCCACCCAACCAGACAGATTTCTAGAAGAGCCAAGACCCTCAGGGCCCCACGCACCTCAGTTGTAACCAAAGAAACAAACCCAGACCCACAGCCACGAGGAACACTTGAAGACCTAAATGTCAGACAAAGCACAGATTAAGAAGAAGCCCCTTATCCTGCCTAAAATGTTCCACCATCGCAGAACCTCTTTGCCTTGTGCCGATTCTGCATCAAACTCAAAACAGACCCTTTGCTTATGAAAGAGTCTTAGTATTTTTTGTAGCCCTCTGTGTCCTAGGGACCCTCAGGAACAAAGTAATTGCTAGCAGTTTAAGTCCCCCCTAAGTAAGTTTAAAAACAAATCCTAAGTATCATTGCAGTCTCTGATCAGCCATTCACCTGACGTCTTCCTGAACGTTTCCATTGCAATTAGTTTTTCCTGTCATTTCAGCAACTTCATTGACGTTTCTCTCTTATTTTTGTCTAAGAAGGAGATTTCATATTCCTCTACGGAGAAACACTGAAAATTTATAGGTAAACTCCCGTGGGTAGAGACACAGGCATGGAATAGGGTGTGTCTGTATTTGCTTTAAATACAAAAGGAAATTTTAGTTTTGGTTGAATTTTGGTTTTAGACAAAATCGTCTAAGAAATGACGCAATTTCGAACATTACATAAAGATAAGATAATACTTAATGGCTGAGCTTTTTATTGTACTTTTTTTAACTTGCTGTTCAGTCCTTTGGTTACAATGCCAGTAAGAACCGGGATGGAGGGATGCGGATTTTTCTCTGCCGAGTATGGAAGAGGAGAATATAGTTTCTAGGCCCCGCTGTTCTGCTCCCTACATAGAGGAAGGAAGTCAGTCCTTCTCCCTGAGAGCATAGGGCTTGAACTTACTGTGTAGACCTTACGAACGCTCCAGAAGCTGACCTTCCTTGCCTAAAGAGAACTGGGGTCCAGAGCCACTCACAGGCATGTATTATAGGTTCTGAACCTGTAGGCTGGGTACAGTGTCAGGGTGACCACGTCTCCTCTTCCAGATGACCTTCCGTCAGTGCCCGTGTTTGACAAGACCCTGCCAGTAAAACAGATACACGTGCTGGAGACCCTGGACCTTTTGATCCTCAGAGCTGACAAAGGTGATGTTCCCCTTCCCGGTAGCGTCCTCTGAGAGGGGGGGGAAGCGTGTGGCCCTCCGTGGCCGACCGTGAGGGTCACGAGGGTCCGACTGCGTGGGTCACGCCAGCTACTGCTTCACAGGTGCCCGGTGCTCAGGGTCCCCGGGCGGCCCTGTGTTCTCTGAGGAGGGGGCGGTGAGGGAGGAGGGTGGCGGGGCACATCCTTCAGTGCACGGTTGGGGAAAGCCGGCGTGGGGTTTCTCCCCACTTCTGGAACACCTCGGCTCCTAGTTCTGTGGCAGTAGCTTGCCTGCACCGTCTGCTCTTCCCGTCTTCCCAACAATCTCTTCCTCCACCTTCTCTCTCTCACAGGGAAAGACGCCCGCCTCTTTGTCTTCAGGCTCAGCGCCGTGCACAAGGCCGTCGAGGGCAAACAGGCCGTGAAGGGCAAGTGTGACTGCAGGGACAACAAGCTGGAGAAAACAAAAGGTGACCGGAGTCTTCGTATTTGGGTGCTTTCTGTTCAACGAATTCTGTTTTTTTCCTCGGACTGCCCAGATTTCCCTGGAGATGAAAATGCATGGGAATTTGATGTTATCGGTTTGGTTTTTGCTCAGAGACATCACCAAGATCGTATCACCGTTCCTCTGAGAGAAGCCTGAGGGTCAGGCGCCTGGGTGGCTCAGTTGGTTAAGCGTCCGACTTTGGCTCAGGTCATGCTCTCATGGCGCAGCCTGTGAGCTTGAGCCCTGCATCGGGCTCTCTCTCTCTCTCAAAAATAAACAAACATTAGAGAGAGAGAGAGAGGGGCGGGGGGGGGGGGGGGGGGGGCGGAGAGGGAGAGAGAGAAGCCTGAAAGGTAGAACAACATGTGGACGGTTAGAGGAAAGTCCAGGCCTTGTGTGAGAGGAAAGTTTTGAAGCTAAGGTGAGTTCTGTTCACAGATCTGCAAAGAGAGACTTTGAGCCTCTGGCTCCTGGCGCTCTGCTCACATGCCACTTTCATTCATACGGTGCCGTGGGCTCGAAGCTAAGACCACAAACTCTAGGCTACAGGGACTACGACTTGCTTAATTTTCCTGAAACTCAGCCTAACTTGTATCTCACGTCTCCGTCCTGTCTGGTGGTGGGAACATTCTCAGGCATTCTCCCCGAGTTCTGCTTCATTTCCAGGGTTCTTCGGGACCGCCACATTGTTGAAGCCCGGGAGCTTCCAGACTCCTGTCTGGTGTCAGCATCGTTTATTTCTCTTCCAGGCTGCCACTTGTACGCCATTAACACTCACCACAGCAGAGAGCTGCGGATCGTTGTCGCCATCCGGAACAAACTGCTCTTGGTCACGAGGAAACACAACAAGCCGGGCGGGGTCGCCAGCACCTCACTGCTGTGTCCCCTGCCCGAGTCGCCTGTGGAGGAGTTCCAGTACATCAGGGTGGGTCTGCTCTTCACATCTCCTCTCTGGGCACCTGTTGGGATGAGCACTGGGTGTTGTATGGAAACCAATTTGACGAGAAATTTCATATTGAAAAAAAACAAAAAACCAATAAAGTGGATTGAGGGAGGAGAGGACAATGAGTGGTGGTGGGAGCATTGTTCTAGAAAGGATGTCCCAGAAGCCCTCTCCCAAAGGGATCTCTGCTTTGCCTTTGAGCAGAGATCCAGTGAAATATGGGAGTAGGTGCCGAGCATATCTGGAGAAAGGGGGTTCCAGGCAGAAGGAGCAGCCAGTTAAGGACCGGAGGCCCTGGTCAAGGCACAGGCAAGAGGCCGCAGTGGCTGGAGCCAAGGGAACAAGGCAGGGAGGTCAGAGAGCCTCGAAGGCCGTTGCTAGGATTTTGGTTTCGACTCTGAGGGAGAAGGGGCAGCCATTGGAAGGGCTGAAGCAGCGAAGTGACGTGTTTTGAAAAGATTTTGCTGGCTGCTGGACACAGAAGGGTATGGAGGGAGCCCTGAGCATAAAGGAGGAGACCCTCTAAGAGGCTAACGCAGGATTCTAGCAAGAGACCATAGTTGCTTTGATGGCTGGGGAGGTGGAAGAAGCTGCCCGGCCTGCCTTAGAGGATTTAGGGCTCCGCTGAGGGTGGGACCTTGCGAGAGAAGCCTCCTTGGGGGCCCCGTCCCTTTCCTGCTCTCACTGTCTCTTCCCTTTTTTAAATTGTTGGTACGTTATGTGACCTGTGTCACACATTGGCCACTAAGGCAAACTTCGCCTGTGGATGAGCTGAGCAATTATTTTTGCCAGAATTAAAGCCGCCTGAATTATGCATATCAGTTTCTGCTCACATTCAGTTTAAGGACTGAACAGCATAACAGTTAAGTTAAAACAAGTTAAAATCTTGCTCTAATTAGGTGTTAATCTTCTTAATACGGTAATTAGCCATCTTAATGACTGTTCGCGTAGAGCATGTACATTTATGTGGAGTATCAGCTCTCCTGCGCTCAAATCTTCGTTCTACCACATTTAACTGTGCGAGTGTGGGCAAGTCATGTGACCTTCGAGCCTCACTTTCGTTATCTGTAAAATAGAATAAAGCCTCATCTACTTCATAAGGTTGTTAGGAGGATTCAGAGAGAACAGTGCCTGGCACTGTGTTAAGTGCTCGACAAGGTTAGCCATTATTATTTTCTTATTATTAAATCATAGGACAGGCCTGGACTATCTGAGAGCTAATGTGGACCATACTATTGAATCACTTTTGCCAGTTGTGGGTTTTGAGGACAGGTTTGGTGGGGGGGAGTCTGGTACAGTCCCTGCCCCTCCTTCCCGGTCTCCACCTTCCCTGCCTGGGGAGGGGACCCTCTGCTGCATGGAGGGGGGCAGGCGGGGCCGGGGGGTGGGGGGGAGGGTTGATGAAAACGGCTGCTCTGTGTCCTGACCCCTTCTCCATGTCACCATCAACCACAGGAGATCTGTCTGTCCGACTCTCCCGCGGTGATGACCTTAGTAGATGGGCCGACTGAAGAGAGTGACAATCTCATCTGTGTGGCTTACCGACACCAGTTCGATGTGGTGAATGAGAGCACGGGGGAGGCCTTTCGGCTGCACCACGTGGAGGCCAACAGGGTGAGTTGGCAGGTGTAGGGGCAAGTGAAAATCGAAGAAGACCAAGAGTGCTTCCTCTAACCTTGTGATGCCATCATTAGGATGTCTTTTTTTTCTTAATATTTTTTTAATGTTTATTCATTTTTTTTGAGAGAGACAGAGTGTGAGTGGGGGGGGGGGGGTGGAGAGAGAGAGAGGGAGACACAGAATCCAAAGCAGGCTCCAGGCCCTGAGCTGTCGGTACAGAGCCCGATGCGGGGCTCAAACCCACGAACCGTGAGATCATGACCTGAGCTGAAGTCGGACACCCAACCGACTGAGCCACCCAGGCGCCACCATGATTAAGATGTCTTTAAGATTACATTTATGAGGCCCCTGGGTGGCTCAGTCGGTTAAGCATCCGACTTCAGCTCAGGTCATGATCTCATGGTTCGTGGGTTCGAGCCCCACATCGGGCTGTGTACCAACAGCTCAAGAGCCTGGAGCCTGCTTCAGATTCTGTGTGTGTGTGTGTGTGTGTGTGTGTGTGTGTGTGTGTGTGTGTATCTGTCTGTCTGTCTGTCTCTCTCTCCGCCCCTCCCCTGCTCATATTCTGTCTCTCACAGTCTCTCATAGATAAATAAACATTAAAAAAATTTTTTTAATTGGGTCTGATTGATCATAGCACTGTTTTGTGATACATTCTGTGGGCCGTGCCACATGAAGTTGCCACTGCTGTTGCTCAAACTGGTTCAATCTAATCTAACTGCCCCATTCCCTGCTCAGCTTTCCCAAATCTCCCCCTGCCATTCTGTTCTTCCTCATAAAGGAGAAGTGAAGGGTCAAAAAGCTCAACTTGAGTAACTACACCAACGAGAACCTCTGGCCATTCACACCCCAAGGGCCTTATTCTCTCCGTATCCCTGCAGACTCACACACAGCTTGGAGACCAGGTGACTGGAGCGGGTCTCCATCCCTGAAAAAGGCCCCCTAGGAAAGGAGGAAGGGACGAGAGTCTGCCTCCAGCCTGAGCTGCACAGTGCGCAGGCATGTCCTAGGTTTGGACAGGATCCAGGCCCCTGTCACGCAGGGCAAGACCAGATAACACTGGAGCCACGCGAGGCTTGCGTGGTGCACAGCCAACACTCCGGCTTAGGTACCGAGGACAAGGATGCCGTGGAGTGGGGCGTAGTTCCTGCTGAGAACTTCCAGACCCACAGGCTTCCTCCAGCCCTGTTCCGCTAGGTCCAAGAGACTGCAGAATTCTTCCTGATTATGCTTTACAAGAGATAAAAAAAAAAAAAAAAAAATACAACTTGCGTTAGGGCACTACCCAAATATTCATAAAAATTGCTAATTACGGTATTAAGAAAACTTAACACCAAATGAGAGCAAGATTTTAAGAAATAGAATAATCATGGGGCGCCTGGGTGGCTCAGTTGGTTAATGACTCTTGATTTCAGCTCAGGTCATGATCTCACGGTCTGTGAGTTCGAGCCCCATGTCAGGATCTGGGCTGACAGCTCGGAGCCTGGAGCCTGCTTCGGATTCTGTGTCTCCCTCTCTCTCTGCCCCTCCCCTGCTCATGCTCTGTCTCTCTCTGTCTCAAAAATAAATAAAAACAATTTAAAAAATAAATAAATAAAATTAAAAGATCAGTGCTCTGACCCCACCCCAAATCAATTAAATCAGAATTTCTGGGTGTGTGGTGTGTGGGAATCAATCCGTTTTAAGTCTTGCCAGATGATGCCAGGATGGACCTAGTAGAACGAGTCTGTCCTGAAACTCTTCCTAATTTAGAGCCAGGAGAGCAGCCCCTCTATCCCAGTACCTGGGAACCAGTAGCCTTTTCCAGCTTCTGAGGAGGGAGGGCCCAACTTGGCTTGAAAAGTTCTTGTCCTTCTTGCTTTTCAAAACCTGTGTGACCAGCTAAAGGACGTAGAAAAATCATGGTCCAGTAGGTCTCTGCACAGTCAGTCCCTTTCCTAGCGACTAGTTTCCTAAGACTTTATGTGCTTTTTCTGCTGGCAATTACTGTTTACTTATATTTAATACCCTGATAATTCATTAGAGTGTTTGTGGATTTTTTTTCCTCTTAAGATTCCTCTTAAGGCTGAGGAAAAATCACATTAAAGGCAGTTTTCTTGGGTGACTCCTGTGTTTTGTTTTTTCTGAAAGGAGGAATAATTCTAAAATGTTCTCTTTTTTTCAATATGCTTTTAAAAACTAAGTCACTGAGTTTTTCCCCTAAAATTAAAAATTAAAAAAAAAAATTTTTTTTTAAGCCCTTCCCTCGATCTAAGTGGGTCAATGTCTACGTTCCATCTTCGGGTACATCCCCAGCTGCTGAGTGGTAGCTAAGCAGGTGTGGGTGCTTAGACACAGCGACTCACCTTTGCAAGGGATTTCCTGTCTAATTGGGAAAATAAGCCCTACGGAAATGACCAAGGCAATGAACAAAGCGTTTACCCATAGCCAGTCAGGAACGGCCTGCAGGAGCAGGGCTAGCTTTTCCCCAGAATGTTCCTGCAGCCCAGACCCCGGTGCTATGGAGGCAGGACAGAGAGAGGCCGACCTCCCCATAGTCACTGGGCATTTCTGGGTCATTCAAGTTACTCACACTGCTGCTCTGTGCACAGTGTAGATTTTCTGGCCTAGTTTCCTGCCTCCGCTCCTCTTCTCAGCCAAGCCCATTCGATTCCCATTTCAGCTTTCAGCCCCATCTCAGGAACTAAGAGAACCCTAGGTCAAGAGAGGAAATGTTTAAGAAGCACCAGAGCAGCCATCTGAAAGTCAACATCAAGTTCCTTTTACCAGCAGGCCTATCGTGACCTACTGCCCCGGCTCCAGCAGCCAGCATTGGCCTCTTTCCCAAAGCAAAGGTGTCCTCTAGAAGGGACAGCACACCTGGTAATGAGATCTGGGTCTCTGGCTTCATTGCTGGGCCTGCGTCCCCATCTTGACCAAATGCCTGGAACCCAGTGGGTCTCAGTTGGGAGCTCACCCCAGAATCACATGGGAAGGCTAGACACTGACCCGACAGTGGTTCCCACTTTCAGCTGGGGCTGGGGACGGTGGGTTGCAGACTTGGCTCGTTTCAAGTCTGTGTTTTGAGTTTTCACAACCACCATATGTTACTTTTATCATTTTAAGATGCCAATAAAGTGAAATACTTATTTTTAATCAAATAGAAAATTAAAAGCTAACACCTGTGTCCTACCCTAGACCTACTATATCAGGATCTCTAGAGCAAATATATATATATATTTTTTTTTTTAACTCTCTCTTTTTTTAATGTTTATTTATTTTTGAGGGAGAGAGCTTGTGTGTGTGTGCACACACGAGCAGGACAGGGGCAGAGAGAGGGAGACAGAGGATCCCAAGCGGGCTCTGCGCTGACGGCCTCGAACTCATGAACCGTGAGATCATGACCTGAGCCAAAGTTGGATGCTTAACTGACTGAGCTGCCCAGGCGCCCCCTAGAATATATTTTTTAAAGCTCTCTAGTTGATTCTGATGTCCTCACCTGGTCAGGAAACAATGCTACGGAGATCGACTCCCACCAGGCCCTTCCCCCAGGGAAACCAACATACATATTGAAGCATGAAATGGGTCTCGCTGTGCTGAGTGTTAACAGAGGTCTGAACAAAATGCTAAGGAGTGCCCGAGGAAGCAATGATCAAGTCCAAGCAGTGGACTGAGTGTCAGCCCCATGCCGGAGCACTTCGTGAACGTTATCTCACAAAATGTGCCCAACAGCCTGTAGGGAATGTGCTGTTCACGTCCCCATTTTTGCAGAAAAGGAAGCTGAGGCTCAGAAAGGAGGAGTCACTGGACCCAAAACTACACAGCTAATAAGTAGCAGAGACAGGACTTGAACCCAGGCTGTCTGATTCTGATTCTGTGCCCTTAACCCCCAGCCTGCTGTAGCCTCCATAGCCATGTCCCGAGGCACGATGGGAGTAGGCCACAAAGATTTCCTGTATTCAGTCGTGCATTCGCTGAGTATCAGTTCTGCTCCTGCCCTGTGCCAGGCCCAGTCTAGGTGCTGAACATCTATAGTCGAGGCCTCTGTTTCACGAAGCTCATGTTCCCCCCGGGGGGAGGGCTCCAATAAACGGACAAATAAGTGAGCATCAGACAGTGACACACGCGATGCACATGATAAAAATAGAGGGGTCTGATAGCAGAAGGGGGATCATCTGGGATTTGACCCCCAAGTCTTTCTGCTCCCAGAGTTGAGCCTCGCGGTCTCCCACCGCCTCTAAAGCACCCACAACTCTTGCTTGTGGCATTTGCCTCGTTGTACCTTGTTTTATGTATTTACACGCTTTTCTGGTTTTTCCTTGAGAGGTGGAACCCTGCCTTATTTTTTTCTGTGTGCTTCATGGCACCTAGTACAGCGCCAGGTGATGACAGACGGAGGGGGCCAGGGTTCCACCGGAGGGAAGCCAGAGCCAAGGCAGAAGCCCTGGCTGAGGGTGGCCAGTGAGGGCTCAGCACAGCGATGTTGACGACAGCAAAGAGGAGGGCTGCCGGGCGGAGAGTCTTCCGGAGGAGCCCCGGGGGCCCCGGGCAGCACAGACTCTGGAAGGGGCGGGAGAGACGAACTGAAGGAAACAGGCCCATATTCCGTCCTGGGGAGCCGGGTCCCAGCCCGGGGCGACAGCAGGCACACAAAAGACGCCTGAGAGACCCTGAAGAGGATGCTGCGGGGCTCTAGGGGATGGGGGTGCCCTGAGACTTTGGGGCTAGCTCTGCTCACACAAAGGTTTAGAAGGTTTAGAAGGAGGTTTAGAAGGAAGGTAGTCCCATATGAGAGAAAGATAATAGTGCTGATTGTGCACCCTCCTCCGCGTCTTGTGGAATTCTCATTACACTCCAGCAAAGGGAGCATTATCCTTATATACCACTTTCACAGGTGAACACCTAGGGCCAGAGGTTAAGCCGTTTGCCACAAGCCACAGAGGCAGTAAGTGGGGTAGGCGGGATTTTCTCTCGGGTCCTCCTGACCAGTGTCCGTGCTCCCACCCGCTCCCCTGCACCGCCTCCTGCCTCTCGGTGACTTGGACGTGGAATCTGTTGGGTTGAGAACAAGAACGAAAGGCTTAGAAATGTGAGCCAGGGGCTGAGGAGAACAGGTGCCTGAGGTGGGAGGGTTAGGGATTTTGAGCTCAGAGTAAAAGGTGAAGCCATAAAAGAGGAGCGTTTTTCTAAGTGAGGGAAGGGCCTAGACGTGAAGAGGACTCTGAGGTAGGAGAGTGGGCGAGAGGAAGGGAGATGCCAGGGGTCAGAGGCAGTGGAGAGCTGGGCAGAGATGAGCACTGGCCAGACATCTTCAGCTCTGGGAAGAAGGAAATCTTTGTCGAGCCCAGAGAAGGCAGACCCCGATCGCGTGGGGGCCAGACTGCAGGGTGAAGGCAAGTGAGGGAGTAAGAGGAACGGGACACGTACAGAGGGCCAGGGTTTGGAACTCCGGAGGGACCCAGGACATCATCAGGTTGAGCGGTGTTCTCAAACCAGACACGAGGGCCTGGGGAGGGGAGTTTGCCCAGATCTCAGAAGTGGGTCTTCCGGCGCCCGTTCTGTTGCCTCGTGCTGCCTCCCTCCAAGCGCGGGAGAGCCAGAGAATAGAAGCGAAGACCTGCCGCGGTGGTTTCGAGATTGTGACACTCTCCACACTTGGGGCGGGAGGCGGCGGGGAGCCTGGCTCAAGTACAGAGCGGTGAGGTAGCCCATTCAAACTTCGGCTGTGCCGCTTACTCGCTGACTTCACCTCTCTGAGCCTCATCTTTTTTTTTTTTTTTAATAAGTTTATTTCTTTATTTTGAGAGAGAGTGTGCATGCAAGCAGGGGAGGGGCAGAGAGAGAGAGAGAGAGAGAGAGAGAGAGAGAATCCCAAGCAGGCTCCACACTGTCAGCACAGAGCCTGATGCGGGGCTCGATCTCACACGTTGTGAGATCATGACCTGAGCTGACATCAAGAGTCGGGCGCTCAACCGACTGAGCCTCCCTTTCTTCCTCGGTCAAGTGGGAATAACACCGCGCGCTCCCCGGGGCCGATGTGCGAGTGAACTGAATTACCCCCGCGAGGAAGCTTGGGGAACCAAGAGCACTACCTAGATAGGAGTTCTGTTAACAGAGAGCCCACCCCCACCCCCCGCCGAGCTCCTCAAAGGGCAGAAAAGACAGTGACAAAGTCCCAGTGGAGAAAGGAAGGGGAGGCCGTTCTGAGTGTTGCAATCGTGGCCGCCCCAGGTGGAAGTGATCCCACGGAGCCCGAGTCTACAGAAAGCTAAGGGCCCCCGCTAAACCTTTGAACCTGAGAAAGCCTCTTAACATGTCGCGTCCAGCCTGCTCACCGCCGCTGCCCTCCCCATTGCAGGTTAATTTTGTGGCAGCTATTGATGTGTACGAAGACGGAGAAGCCGGGCTCCTCTTGTGTTACAACTGTAAGTTGCTACAGTTAACTGTTGTTTTTCTGGGCAATTCAAAGGGACTCAGCCATAGATCTACCTGACATACTGTTCCTGTGACCTTAAGTGCACCCCAGGGAGCGGCTATGAGTTGCATTTCCGACCTGGCTCTCCCAGACCTCCTGGTGAGATGGTTCAAGGGCACTGTCTCCAGGATGCGAGGTGGTGACAGTGGCTTCCACTTAGGGAGCCCTTACTGTGTGCCGTGCGCTGGGCTCAGTACGCTCCGGTGACTGTGTCATCTAATTCTCAGGGACCTTTATTACCTGTACTTGGAGATGAGGCGCCTGAGGCCTGGAGAAGTGACCTGTCTTTCTCAAGATCATGCAGCTACAGAACAGCAGACCCAGGGTTCACATTTGGGGCCCTCTTGATTCCAGGGCCCCTAATTTTAGCCACGGTTACTATTCTCCTCTTTGCTGTTTCTCAGGTGTTAACGAAATCAGCCTCACCTGGGCTGGTTTGGGTCGGGTGGCAGGGTGGGTTTGGGACAGACCAGGTCAAATGCATCAAAGAGGGTCTTGTAAGAATTTTCAGCCTTTCAAAAGCTAATATTATACTACAGTACAAAGGATCTTCTTAAGGCTAAAAGTAGTAAGGCATTTTCCTAGATCAGCCTGCCCAGTCTAACTAAAACAATAAAACATATTTTTTCACCTATAATTGTATGAATTTAGAGTAGTGATTTTAATCGGCCTGCGTGGGGCCAATACTTCAATTAATCTTTGATTAATAAGTATGGGAGAGCTAACTACCAGCAGAGAACTCTGTTTGGTAAACCTCGTCTTGCAAGATGTGAGATTTGACAGCCCCTGTGATGAGAGGGCCGATATGCACACTGCCTCCAGAGTGTTCCCTTGACCCCCGGGGCTGGAGCCAGGCTGCCCCTGCCGCCCTGTGTCCCGGTTACAGGGCCCAGCGGAGCAGGGGGACGCGTGTTTGAAGTCACTTGTAGAAAATCTCTTTATCTTTTTCTTTAATCGCTTTAAAGGGTAGCCTTTTCAATTTATTGAAAAATCTGTGAGAAAAACTTGTGGCCAAATGCTTTACAAACTGATGTCGATTTTTTTTTTCTTTTAACCGCTTGAAAGGATAGTAAGGATTTTAGGTGGGAGAGAAAATCAGAACAGAAAGACAGAGCAGGTTATCAGAATGGGATGATTAGTCCCAAGATGAAAACGGAACACGGAAACAAATGTGGATGGACATCCTCTCTGTACCACATTGGAAGCTTATGGACGGGAGCAGACCGGGTTCCCCTGGGCGGGAGTGGCCCAGGGCTGTGCCAGGTGTGGTTCAAGTGGCCTCTCCAGGTCATTACCCCTGGCTTTGGTGGTCTCCTGGCTTCAGGCTCTGCTTTCATCTCAGCATGGGATCGGTGTATGTCTGTTTTCCTAGACCCACTGAGCCGTCAGAAGATAAGCTCTGTGTCTTTAGATGCCACGTGGGTCAAGGCCTTAGCAATCCCGGAGATTCCCAGACCTGCCTCTGTCTTCCCCAAGCAGTGCCACTTCTGTCCGTTTCTCTGGGTCCGGAATCTGGCTTTCATTTCCCATCTCCCTCCTTCTCCCAGAAGGCTGCCAGGTCCCCGGTGAACGACCCCAGAGAACCAGTTGGTTTTCCCCACGGTCACCCAGGCCACTTCTGTAACTCCTTCCCCCACACGCACGGGCTGCTGCGTTTGCTTGTTTTCATCAGACGCCTGTGCAGTAAAGGCCCTTGTCAACAGGCTGCTGTAGAATGATCTTGCTCCCTGCAGTGTTTGCAGCTGATTTTTATCAGCTTCCTTTCTATTAAAAAACAAAACGAAGTAACAAATAGCTTTTAGAAATTCAGAGTGTTGTAGAAAGAGATTTTTATCTCAGATATGTTAAAGATGAAAGTATTTTGTAATAGAAATTACAACTTCCAGCTATATGTTCTTTGAGAAAAGTGTATTTGCAAGGTAAATTTCAGGGGGACAAAGTATAAGTAGTTCAACGGATGATCTTATTTTCTTGTGATTCATTTCTATCTTGAATATCACAGTCAGTCTACTTAAAAAGAAAGAAAACTTGGCTGTGACCTTAGCATGCAGTAATGATTCACATTTAATGCAAATGATAAATCTCGCTACGAAAGGTGAACTCTGTTTGCTGATGGTGTTTTAAAGAGAATCGTGCAAGGAAACCAGAAAAGCTCACGTAAGTGCTGTTCTCAGTGTGAGCCTATCTAACCTACATCTAACTTCCGGATGAGTCACGTGAAGAATACAGAACCCACCACTCGTGACTGCTGTGCAGGTTAACAGGATCTTACCCGTGAAGTCCATAACACGTTGCCAGGCACCGCAAGATTTTCTCTTTCCTCCTTTTAACTCCGGATTCATCAGAGCAGCAGTCAGAATCCAGTTTGGTAACCTCCGTAGGCTTTTCTACACGCAGAAAGGGACTTCAGGGAAATTCGTTTTAACGCTAGAGATAGTGTCTGTCACCTGCTCGCTCCCCACCAGCCGGATGGGCAAAGTCAAAGGAGTGAAGGTCAAGGACTCCTAGCTGCTTCCTGTGATATTTTCAGAATCCTGCCCTTCACCCCAGCCCCCCATCCAGGCTTTCCTTTTTAAACCACAACAGATGACCTTCTCTGTGCCAGGCACGAGTTAGATTCTGCAGACACGGCAGTGAACGGAGCTGCCAGGGACCGCAGTGAGCTCACAGTTTAGGGGAGAGCCAGGCAATGGCGCCAGCACCCTGGGTGTGAACGTGCTTCACAGCTCTGGGCCTTGGGAGACATGCCTTGCTTACTTTTCTAAACCAATTCGGTCTGATTTGGAGCCCCCCACCCCCACCCCCGGCCTCAGGTACAGAAACTACCAGTATTGGTTATCAGGAGGGAGAGCCGTCTACATCTCTGGGGTCCTATTGGAGTCGCTGGGGCTTATTCAGGTGGAAGGGGGAGGGGAGAGGCCCCTGAACTGCAGTCTGGGGCACCTCATCCATGTCTGTGTGACCGTTTCTCAGGCCGACAGCTCCGCCGTGGGACAGGCTGAGCCCCCGAGGCACATTCACACTGCTCTCCGCCATCCGGCATGCTCTGTGCTCCCCAAGTTCAGGTCTCCTCCGCCCCAGACCCCCTCAAACCCACCAGCAGTTTGCTGGCCTCTGATGGGAGTTGGGGCAGGCCTCGGGGGTGGAGAGGAGGTGTGTGTAAGGGACCGGAGCCTTGAGGGACACATCTCTGACCTGTCCTTCCTGAGTGGGGACAGGGAGGGAAGGGCCATTTACTCATTCAGCAGATATTTACTAAGCACCTAAGGTGCCTAGGTGTTTCAGCAGTGAGTAAAATATACACAGATCCCTGCCTCTCAGAGTGTACCTTTTTTTTTAAATTTTTTTTTTTTTTTAACGTTTATTTATTTTTGAGACAGAGAGAGACAGAGCATGAACGAGGGAGGGTCAGAGAGAGGGAGACACAGAATCGGAAACAGGCTCCAGACTCTGAGCTGTCAGCACAGAGCCCGACGTGGGGCTCGAACCCACGGACCGGGAGATCGTGACCCGAGCCGAAGTCGGACACTTAACCGACTGAGCCACCCAGGCGCCCCTCAGAGTGTACCTTTTAAGGGCAGGTAGACAATTAACAGGACAAGAAAAACATCCAGTATGTTGAACGGTAGTAGGTGCTAAGGGGAATAAAACAGGGAGAGGGACGAGGGTTCAGCAGGATTGGGGAGTGCAGGTGTCCATTTAGGGAAAGTGGCGAAGGAAGGCCTGCCTGGGAGGGGCGCTCGGAGAGAAGACCCTGAGGGAGTCAAGAAGGGGTTTGTGTTCCAGGAACATTCTAGTATTTCATTGACTGGTGTGGCCCCAGCAGAGTGAGTGTAGGTGTGAGTGGATGAAAATGGTATCTGAAGAGGACCGGATTTGGGGGGGAGGGGGGGGGCGGGGCCTGGGAGATGAAGAGCCTCTTACTCTGGGGAGCGGCCAGAGGATTTTGAGCAGAGGGGCGACAGGATGGGGCTTACGGGTGAAAGGACCGGGGGCCACTGTGCGGAGAACTTCACGGAAGCTCGTGCCTGCACTCGTGGGATGACAGATGGCAAGGGCTTGTACCAGCACACAGCAGCGGAGGTGCTGAGATGTGGTCCAACCCCAGGGGTGTTTGAAATACGGGAACCAAGATCGTTTGCTTGACGAATCCAGCAGGGCATGTGGGGGAGGAGAGAAGGGAGGCTGTCCCTGGGAACAGGAGCAACTGGAAAAATGGAGAATACCATTTCCTGAGCCGAGGGGAACTCTGAGAGGAGCGAGTTTGGGAGGGAACATCAGGAGTTGAGTTTGGACACATCAGTGCCTCCCCGATACGCTAGCGGAGGCCCCAGGGACTCGGGAGAGTGCCCACGGGACACCTTCATTTGGGAGCCGTCGTTAGCATGTAGGTGACACTTGGCATCACCAGAAGCGGGGATGTGGGGAGAGAGAGTGAGAGGAGCCAGCGGGCTGAGGAGTGGCTCCGGGGAAGGAAGTCTCCAGAAAGGCATCATGAGAGGAGGAACCAGTTCCTGAAGCCTTCAGGCCCTGCCCAGCAGCTCCAGCTTTCACGCACGTGCCTCGCCACTCGCCACACAGCGGGGACACAGCTCTCCGTTCCAGCCAGGGGTGGGAGTGGCTGCTTCGCGGACGTGCGGTTTCTTTTTAGGGTCAGAGAGGGGTCATAAAATTGGACCGTGGCATTGCACACCTCTGTAAATTTACAGAAAATACAGTGAATTGTACACTTACCGTGGATGGATTTTATAGCGTGTAAATTATAGCTCCATGAACCTGTTTTTTAAAATAATTAAAAATAATTCAATTAAAAATAAGATTGTACAGGTAAAACATGATGGGCTTCTGGAATAAAAGGAGCCTTTGCTTCTGTACGGACCTTCTCACTCTGAGAGGATCTGAGCCACCTGGACCTGTGCTTCGAGCTCAGAGCAGGCCAGGAACGGGCGGCTGTTCAGCCTGGCCTTAATCTAATGCTGGCCGTGTTCCCCAAGGTGACACAGGCACATGGCTTCAAGTTTTCCTAGCAAAATGTTGGGGGGGGGGGGTGGGAGCCAGTGGCGGGAGTATCCAGCTCCCACCGTGCTTGTCCTGCTGAGTGAGGCGGGAGGGCCTCCTCCGTCCAGGCGGCCCCGGCACCAAGTGTCCCTTCTTCTCTGCAGTCCAGCACACCTCTGTTCAAACCCTGCCCCCGCCCCCCCGGGTGGTACCTGTGAGACTCTGGACCAGCCGCTTCACCTCTCCTGGCCTCAGTCTCGCCATCTGCACAACGAGTATAATCATGGCACCTGCTTCAAAGCATTCAGACGAAATAAGCTAACTTTTGTAAACTTCGGTGCCCGGCACATAGTAAATCCTTCCCAAATGCAGCCGCCAGTGCTTGTAGTGTCATGGCCGTGGCTCCGACTGCCTCCCGGCCTGAGAACCTGGCGTCGTGGCGGGGTTAGTGCCGGCCGTCTGTGAAGACCTAGCAGATAGGTTGCTATTCCGGTTGCCTGTTTTTCAAACATCTGATTACCCGGCCCTAAGCGTTGTCTCTAACAAAAAAATGAGTCGCTGTTGTTTTGTTGCAGACAGTTGCATCTATAAAAAGGTTTGCCCATTTAATGGGGGCTCTTTTTTGGTTCAACCCTGTGCGTCAGATTTCCAGTTCTGTTGGAACCAGGCTCCTTATGCAATTGGTAAGAAAACCCTCGATCGTTTTGCCCTACCCCCCCCCCCCCCCCCCGCCCCACGTAGACCCATCTGATCTGTTCGGTCCCGTGTCAGCCAACTTACTGGCTTGCTGCTGGACTGCCATGAGTTATGTGAGTATGAGGAGTGCTCAGAGTGTTCTTTTCCTTTTTCAATTGTTTTCCTTTCTGTTCCCCCTTTGGGACTGTTGCCATCCACTGTGCCTCCCAGCTGGGAGCATGGGAGCATTTGAGATCAACGAAATCCCGATTTTCAGGACTTGGGTATCTTTCAGTATCATTTCATTTCTGGGCTTCGCTTTCCTTTTCCTACAATTTGAGCACGAGATCTCCAGCCTTAAAACACTGACTGACTTGGAGAAGCCCAAGGCATTCCGCGCCGTGCTTACGTATTTTAGAGCTCGAAAACCAAGAGTCCCAGAAACTCGGGTACTTTGCCTGCCCCTGAAACATCGGGGCGTGAGAGGTGGTGCTTCCCTTCTGGGGTGCAGGATCCGCAGCTGGGCACCTGCCTGGTGAGAGTCGGATCAGAGCCAAGAATGTTCGAGTCAGTGCTGTTTTCCTCCAAGGCCAAGGATGTGACGGTAGGCAAACATCCTAGAGTCTTGAGAACAGAGGACCCCATCCAGATACCGGAGGATCTAGTGAGGCTTCGGTGATGGATGAGATCTGGCTAAAGAGAGAGAGAAGGAAGGATTGAAAGCGCTTTCAGGTTTTTTGAGCCCCAACATTGGAGGTCACTTGAGAGAGCAAGGCGAGAGGCAGGGTGTGAGAGAACGTCCCCTTGGTAAAGCCACGAGAGGAGGGAGTTGACCACGGAGAGAGCAAAGAGAGAGCAGGCCAGCGTGAGGGAGCGTGGGAGAGTGAAGTGGCCAGCGGAGAAGTCAAAGGTGAGGGCCCAGGGCAACCAGGGCAGTTTGGGGGCCTGGAAGTCAGTGTGGCGTAAAAAACCACTTCAGAAAGAGGGGCTGACCTTTAACAAATAACTCAACAACCCCATTGACTCGAAGTACCCTGTGAGGGACAGTGAGGACATGGCCCCTGCTCGGGCATACGTGACTGGAGGAGCACGGAGGAGGAAACAAGTGACAGAGCAGGAAGAGCCACTGAAGGCCAGGGTTCCGGGCAGAACAGGACGGACCGGAGGAGAGGGCCGCGCTGTAGTCTGGACAAGGAGGGGGAATGTCTGTCGGGACTTGGGCCGGTGAACCTCCAGGAGACCGGCCTGTGAGACCGCAGTAGAGACGGGGACCAGGAGAAATGGAGACCACGCACGGCTGCTTCAAGCGGAAGCCTGCCAGCTAAGGGGAGGCTGCCTCAGGAATGAGGCGCTCGTAGAAGCGGGGGGTGGGGGAGGTGGGACATGCCCGGGGAGGAGGGAGAGAAGCAGCCAGAGGAATGGGGGAGACGGGAGCGTCCGGGGCGGCGAGGGCCCCAAGCCGGCGGGCTGGGGGCTGACGCGCCCCATTGCCTTGCAGTCTGCGCCTTCCCGTACCTCCTGGCCTTCACCACCGACTCCATGGAGATCCGCCTGGTGGTGAACGGGAACCTCGTCCACACGGCCGTCGTGCCGCAGCTGCAGCTTGTGGCCTCCAGGGTGAGTCACTTGTCTGAGGGTCTTTGGGAGCCCGAGCAGCCGAGCTCCAGGAGGGCACGGACGCCGTCTCATTGGGTCAGGCCCCCGTGTGCCCGAGCGCCGGCAGGAGCGAAAACGCAGGAGACAGACCGCCGTCGGATTTTCCCGTGTGGCCCCCTCGGGCCTCGGAGCGCCCCTTCTTGGTTTTGTTAGAGTGTCACCCGGTGCTGGTAGCAGTTGGGAAGCTGTCGGCTGAAGAGAGGAGTATGTAGTCAGACGGGGTTGGATCAGGGGTCCCTGCTGCACTGAGGAACAGCCCAAATCTAGAAAAGAACGAGCTCAGAGGGTCACTTTCTTCCTCTGCTGCTTTCCATCCTTAGCTTGATTTTGTGTCCCATGAAATGTGGCTAATCGACTAACCCACATCTAGCAAGAGAGTTTGAGCAAAACCAAGGGACACCAGAACAAAGATGACTTTGTAAGGTGCCTTCTGTCGCTGGCACACAACCCGGGCGGTCTCATCCCAGCCCCTCCCTTGTCAGCCCCACACAGTCTGCCCTGGCCTTGCCAGGCCCGGATGGTCCCCCTGCCAGGCCCGCATGGTCCTCCTGCCCAGGCCCGTGGCGCGTTCTCCATCCCGACGTGCATCACGCATCCCCTTATGTGGGTGGGCCACTCCTTGTCTGTCTGTCTCCCCTACAAGGCTGACAGTTCCACAAGTCAGGGACTGGCTATCTTACTAACACAGCGCCAGTGTTGTGCTGCTAAAGGTTTCATTGCCAGCCCTCCAGGATGTGTGTGTGTGTGTGTGTGTGTGTGTGTGTGTGTGTGTGTGTACACATACATATATATGTACCTCAGTTGGCTATAAATTTTACCAATGGAAAAATTAAAATAGCTTATGATTTACAAATAATATCATGGACAGTGCTTTTTATCTTAAAATCTGTTTAGCCAGTTGGCACTCACAAGTCCGTTCGCTAATTTTTGCTAATTCTTGTAACCCACAGCCAACCTATGGCTGCGGGTCAACCCTGATTTTACACCTGGGAGTTCTATGTCAGTACGTCAATTCTTCTTCCAATAAGCTTGTTGCCATTAAATCTGATTTGTGATCTGCCGTCACTCTGTTTCTCACTCTGGTACAAATCAGTCACTAAACCAAAACTTCTTCCAATATCAGCAGTGGACTCGACACGCATCTACTTTATCCTCACCATCAGAAATTCTGTCCATCACACCGAGCCTAGACGGTCAACAACGCAACACATCGATCTCTGATTTGTAATGTTTGCCAATTTCCATGGTGTAAATAGTCCCACCGTTAGGATGTGCAGCTTCCAGCGTGAACCCGCTGAACTCAGGGTCGGGAAGCCACGTGCTATTTGCAGTATTTTCACCACGCAGATGCTATTGATGTCAGTAGCCTCAAGAGCATAGATAATGGTGAATGTAGCCATCAAGTTAGGAAAGGTCGAATCTTGACATTTAGTACCTTCGTTTTTATTTTTATTATTATTTTTTTAGAGTTTATTTATTTTGAGAGAGTGCGTGTGTGTGCTCGGGGGAGGGGAGAGAGAAAGAATCCCAAGCAGGCTCTGCGATGTCAGCACAGAGCCCGATACCGGACCCGATCGCGTGAACCGTGAGATCGTGACCTGAGCCAAAACCGAGAGTCAGATGCTTAACCGACTGAGCCACCCGGGCGCCCCGGTACCTTTGTTTTTCATGTAATGTATTTATGCTGAATAATGGCCGTGTTTAGCTTGCAAACTCCCCGTACAGGCGCTCACGGGTCAGTTGGAGGCTGGCCTCAGCACACCACCGCTGTTACCACCAAAGCCCGCACGTCGTGGGTGTGCGCGAGTGTCGGCCGGACCCGTGAATGAACGGCCCGTTTCCCCATCTGTACGTTGACCCGACTGAATCCAAAATCCTTTCCAGGCCTAACTCTGGGGGTGCCCGAGGTTCCCGTTGGGCCAGCGTGCACTAGGTGTGTGTCTGCAGAAGAAACGTGGGAAACAGCCTCATCTCTGTTGTCATTCAACAAACGGATAAGGGGAAATGCCGGGAAGCTGAATGCTCAGGAAAGGTCTGGGGCGACGGTGCAGGACTTTGGCTCTGGAAGTCCCCTGCCCAGGCATGTCACTGCACCGCAGGCCCCGAGGACGTCGCAGCGGAGCCGAGGAACCGTTGCGGGCTCTGCCGTGACGACAGGAGGGTCGTGGGTACGGGGAGCCAGGCAGCTCCATAATGCTTTCTCTTTTATTCTAGTCGGATATATACTTCACAGCAGCCGCTGCCGTGAATGAGGTCTCGTCCGGAGGCAGCTCCAAGGGGGCCAGTGCCCACAATTCTCCTCAGACACCCCCGGGCCGAGAGACTCCAGTGTTTCCTTCTTCCCTGGGGGAAGGTGAAGTCCAATGTTTACTGTCTTATTAGTAGATATTTTTGATCCAATCTGATTTCTCCAGCTCATTCTCGAATAGCGACATCCGATTCCTGCCTAACAGAGTCGCTGTTGAACACTGTAAAAAATACAACACCTCGCATTCTGAATGCTTTGGTTGCATTCTTAAGAAAGCTGGTAATAACAAGCCAAAAAGTCCCATGAAAATAACTGTTTCAGTGGGGAGGAGGGTGTTGAGGGCTGGAGGTCCCAACTTGCCACAGCAAAGGTGTTTTTCCTTGGGGGATGTTAACGATACGGTAGGTTTTTATGGCCTAAAGGATAGAGCCCTGAAACCTGCTGAGCACACCCAGCTCTCGCTCCATCTGGCTTTGCTCATGAATCCCAGAGGCCCTTGCCGTGGTTACCGCTTCGCTCTGAGCGCCGCGCTTTTCCCGACTGCTCACCGCATCAGTCGTTACCTCTCCTGTCCCCGAGAAGCTCGGGGCTCCCCAAACAGGCAGCCAGTGCTGCTGAGTGTGCTGCAGCCGTCTGCCCTCCCGTCTGCTCTTCTCTCCTGGGCAAGCGGAGCCCGTAGCGGGTGCATTTTAGCCCACGCACCTGGGAAAACCATGCCCTTAAAAGCCGAGGCCGTCAGGCTCCATCACTCCGTTGCCCCTAACGAGGCCTGGGAGATCAGCATGTGGCATAATTTCTTCCTTCATGCCAACTGGGTTGAGGCACCAGAAGTCACCCCTTTTGTAAACAGTGCAGACTTTTCTTAAAGTTCTCATGTTCTTTTCCAAATCCTATTTCAGGTGAAACTCAGTCCAAAAATCTGTACAAGATCCCACTCAGAAACCTTGTGGGCAGAAGCATCGAACGACCTCTGAAGTCGCCTTTGGTCTCCAAGGCCGTCACCCCGCCCACGTCCATCGGCCTCGGCATCGCTGCCATCCCTGTCACTCACTCCCTGTCCCTGTCCCGCATGGAGATTAAAGAAATAGCGAGCAGGACCCGCAGGGAGCTGCTGGGTAACGATGTGCCGGTTTTGTGTTTTCACTGTTCGTAAATAGACCAGCTGGTTTCATCTTTGGATACTAATCATCCTCAAAGAGCATGAGTTAAAAAAGAAACTTTCCCTTTAGTAAAGGAGTCATAAATACATTACAGTGCAGCCACACCAAGGAATACTGTACAGTTATCTCATGGACACGATGTGTCCGTCTGCATTTATTGGTGTGGGAGGCCACCCAAACCATGCCAAGGGCAGCAAAGGGAGTTTGTGAAACAGTATATCTAGTCTGACACCATTTTTTAAGATAGAAGTATCTGTATATGTCTGATTTTCTAGAAAGCGTCTAGAAGGATTTATAATGTGCATTTCTCAGATAACATATTTGTGTATTTGGAAGTTTAAATTTACCATGTTTTTTTCTAATTTTTTTCAATGCTTATTTTTGAGAGAGAGAGAGACAGACAGAGCATGAGTGGGGGAGGGGGAGAGAGAGAGGGAGACCCAGAATCCAAAGCAGGCTCCAGGCTCCAGGCTCCAAGCTGTCGGCACAGAGCCTGCCGCGGGGCTTAAACTCGAGAACCGTGAGATCATGACCTGAGCCAAAGTCAGATGCTTAACCGACTGAGCCACCCAGGCGCCCCTAAATTTACCATGGTTTTTTTCTTTTTTTTACTATTTGTGGTGCAGTTCAGTTATTGCTTTTTGAAGCCCATAGACCATGGGGGCAGGTCTGTGGGGATGGCACAGACATGAGGTATTGGGTACGCCCTTCTCTTTCACTGTTACCAAGATGGGAGGCCGGACCAGAGAAGCACAAATCACCGTGAGAGTTGTGCAGAGGCTAGACTGCCATAAACACGTTTGTTCCCAATTATGAAAACAAAGTGAGGAAAAATGGAAACGATGTGCTAAACCAGTAAGAACCGGTTTGAAACTTAACTGGGACCTGCACGCCCTAAAACTGCAAGGACGGTTCACCTTGGCACATCGCCGCCTTGCCGTCCTGTTTCCTGAGAGCAGGGGCGGGGATGCAGGCCACCTGACAGGGCAGGCTTTGTGGGTCAATTTGAGAAGTGGGTGCCTTCCACTGTGCTTTTAAAGTGTGCGTATTGCTATTTTAACCCACTATTCCCTACAAAAGCTTGATCTGCCAGCCGCTGTTTTATAAACCACCGTGCTTTTCTGAAATTGAGCCTCAGAATTGTAGAATTCTAGTTTGCAGTGGTAGGATCGTACATTTTCTCTCCTTTTTTAGACCCTCCTGAGTCCCTCACTTTCCTTTCTTTCTTTGTTTTTCTCTTTCTTTCTGTACATATATTCTTTATGATCAGGAAAAAAAAAAAAAACCTTCCACCAACAAGAAAACCAATTACTTTAAAATATATACTTTATCATAAAGCCCTTCCTGCCTCTATCCCAATAATGGACCAATATCCAACCACCAACAGCAACAACAACAAAAAGGCACTTTCTGTCTCCATGACAGCCCTGTGGGAATAACCCTCTGAACTGTGCTTCTCCCCCGTAATCCAGGCCTGTCTGATGAAGGTGGACCCAAGTCAGAAGGAGCGCCAAAGCCCAAATCAAAAGCCCGGAAGCAATTAGAAGAAAGCCAAGGAGGCCCCAAGCCAGGGACAGCGAGATCAACTAGCAGCGACAGGTATAGGAGGAGGCCGTCCCCAGCTGTCCCTGCTCAGGGTAGTGGCCCTTTCTGCTGACTGATGATGCCATTAGGCAGATGGTCAGCATCCAGCTCCTCTCTGAGGACCCCCGGCTGGCCCAGGGAGGGACCCATGCAAATGAACATCCTCACAATTCAACAAATAAAAATACATTATGAGAATTTTTATTTTTTTAATTTATTTTTTATTTTTTTTGCTCACCAGCTCACCAGACAGAGATTTTTTTAAACCAAAATGCTCAGTGGGAGTGACGGAAAATAGGCCCTCTCCAGTGCTTCTGGTGGGAATAGAAACGGGTACAGCCTTTCTGGATGGCAGTTCCACATCCCATGTCAATGAACATTTGTTGAGTCCCACTAATTTGTCCCCTGAGAGCCTCTGTGTCCCTCAAGCAATCCTGTGTGCTCCTGTATGGAAAGTAAGGGGGCACATGTCCAGACTCCATTAATCCATTCAACACACATTCTTAGAGCACCTGACACTGAGCTGGGTGTTAGGGATATGAAGGTCACTCTTGGGGGTCCACAGGCCCAGGGAGGGAGGAAGTCCAACAAGAACATTCTAGAAATTACAGCATTCTGGGCTCGCAAGGTGATGGAGAGGAATCAGGAGTGCCAGCTGCCCCACACCTGGGGCAGGGAGGGTCTCAAACACCAGGAAAGGCTGAGCCAGGTCTCATAGACACAGGAAGCATTAGCCTGCCCAAGAGGGGGCAGCACTCACAGATGCTTTAATCTAACAAACTGAGCCCCTACCTGCGTGACAAGTCCAACTTTCATGGACCACACCTTCTGGTGTGAAATTGGGGTGGGTGGGTAGGGTTCAAGAGGGCTTCTCTGAGGAAGTAGCATCGAGCCAAGCGTTGACTGAATTAGAAGGAATGAGGGGAACGGCAGGGGCAAAGGCCCTGAGGCAGACACAACATGGCCCGCTCAGTGGCCAAAGTCTCGGCGGGGGCTTTTATAGGCTAAATGAGTACTTGTTGAATGAACAAACTCACTGAATTTGGTCAAATTGGTTTTGCAGCTATCAAGAGGGGATGGGGTTGGGTTGGGAGGAGGCAGAAGGGTCAGCAGGGCCAGATCCTGTGGTCTGTGGTCCCGTGGGTAGAAGTTTGAGCCTTATCTTCAGGCCGTGGGGAGCCCCAGGAGGGTTTTAGGCAGAGAGTGACACTATCCAGATTCGCCCTTTAGAAAGGTAAAAAGCACCTCACAAACACCGCCTATGTGTCACCACTGGCCTTTAAAACTCCAACAGCCCATGAAGTATGGCTGGCTGACTGCAGACCCCAACCTCTGCGGGGGTGACTCCTGCATGTCCCAGCTTTCCCTGTAAGGGGGGGGGGGGGGAGGGGAGGGAAGGGGAGAGGCAGGCTTATGAGCTCAAAGGAGCAGGAAACTGCCTGACAGAAGAGGCCCCGGTCACTAGTGCTCTCCAGGGATCCTTTATGTGACTTTTCTCTTCCAGGATCACATCGGGCTCCTTGGAAAGTCCGTCTGCTCCAGAAGCCAACCCCGAGGGGCGCTACTACTCGACGGGCTCCGAACAGGACCCTGTGGCGGACAGAGAAGGCAGCCCCGTGTGGGGCAGGAGCCCCTTCCAGCTCACAGCTTCCTCGGACGAAGACATTATCGACCTGAAGTGATGGGTCGGGATTGAGTTTCCCATCTTTGGTTTTCTTATGGAGGTTTATACTCTTCAACCAGTTCTGACAGCGTTTCTCGACAAAATGTGGCTTTTAGCCCACCCATGATCTACTGGACCGAACCTTCTGCACACCTGGCCGGTTTGGGTCTCTCCAATGTCCGGTGCCATCTTTCTTGACCTTTGTTTCTTTCTGTTTGGGAACCATCAGTCCCCTTGTAATAAAGGTGGTAGATTTCATCGAGGTTTTAGATTGAAACTTTGAATAAATCAAAAATGTTCATTCTTATGTACTGCAACCTTCTCATATTTTATATACTTAGATGGAAAAATTATTTTTTCATTATGGTTTTAATTTATGTCACATAATGTGTTTCTTTTATAAAGAAGAGCCATTGCTTTTAAAACCTATTATAAATAAGTTTTCTCTCTGCACCTTTGGCCCCTGTTGCTGTCACAGTGATTGGCACCAGCTGCGTCCCCACCTATAGACTTTTGAGAAAGGCTGAATGGTTAGTTCTTAGAAGTTCCTGCTTCCTCCTTGTGTCTCACAAAGAATACCAGGGGTGGGAGCTTGTGAAGAGTCTTAAGATGATTTTGTTTGGTTTCGCTGTTGCTCTCAAATCATATGGCCAGGCAACAGTCACTCCTTGTCATCAAAATTACTCTCAGATCCCCTCCTCACGTTTCACGTGAATCAAGTGATCGTGCTCCCTCTTGTCCTTACCTGCCTTCTGTGGCCCCCCTCCTCAAAGTGAGAAGAAAATGCAGGCTTGACCGAGAGCAAATGAAACCGTGAAAGCTCAGCCTCTAACCGCGGGGAGATCAAAGGGGGAAACCTAGTTTCACTGACGCTGTAAACATTTTCATCTGTACGAAGAAGGTAATTCACCTCCTCGCTTGAGTCTGACAGATCCCGTCGTATTAGCTCTCTTCTTGCCTATATCACCCACCAAAAGACACGTGAAGTCCTTCTCCCATTAGAGCATCTCTGAGGGTTTTTCCGCAGGCCTTCCCTGGAAGAGCAGAGAGCTGTGTTTGACCTGACCTTGATCTGACAGATTTTACAGAAGTTTGGGTCCTATCTTCGTGTGGGCCTTGCACCCTGTCTGTCTGTTGCACCACAGTGGTCTTTGTGCAAGAAACGGCTCAACATGGTGGACTCGGCGAAGGCCGTGTGGTTCCCTTCAGCAGATGGCAAGAGGTGAGAATAACGCAGACGGTGCTTTCTGGATATAGCCAGGTTATCTCTCGGGGTAGCGGCTGGCCCGTTCTTCATCTTTGTTTTGTTATGCCCTCTTGTACCTCGTGGTCCACTCGTGCTGTGTCTCAACCTCATGAAAAGTTTTGTGAGTCAGGTTTCACTATTATTGCTTGTCAAATGAGTAAACAGGCTCAGGAGGGGGCAGTGATATGAAACTGGTGAGTTCTCTGACCCCAGGGCTGTGCTCACTCTCCCATCCACCATACAGAGTCAGTCTGAGTGCCTTGTGTCCATTGGATCTGGCTGGTGTTTTTCGTGTTAAACTAATGTGTAAGCTTTCCGAGCTTGTCTATGTGTTCTTTCTGTCATCTTTTTGCCTGAAGTTTCTTGCTTCTCGGCCGGGAACAGAAAAGCCGAGGGTGATTTAGAACATTCTTCCAAAGAGATTGGCAGCGTCAGAACCGCCCCAAGATTTGCCAGGAGTCACGGATCCAAGGAGCGAATATAGAAAGGGCAAGAAAGAGGTTGAGCCTACAAATCAGATCGATGGGGCTTCGCTTATAAAAGGGGGGGGAGGGCGGCTGCTCTGGCAGCAATATCTGCTTCCAGAGGCCACGAAGTGAATGCTGCACACGGGAAGGGAGACCACCGACCAGAGGGCAGGAGGAGGTTCGGAGGGGCCTGTGGCTCAGAGGGCTGTGCTAGCTGGGCTCACTGGAGTGTCCTGTCCACGTAAGCCTCTCTGCACACCCCACTGGCTGAGTTACAGAGTACACCGTTTGCCATGGGGTTTCAGGTATTCATCCACTCTGCAAACACCCAGGGCCCACTCACTGGAGGAGGAGGTCATACCACTGAGGGAGGGAGGGAAGTAAACAAGTGATCGCAAAGCAGTGATAAGAGCTGAGAGAATTTATAACTTGAGCACAAGATGCTGTGGAAGCATAGAGGGGCGGGTGCCTGTCTTCAAAGATAGTACAATCAGGTGGCTGCACTGGGTCAAACAACTTTCATAGTCATACTGGCTAGCATTTGAGTGCTTCACGTGTGCTTGGTCTTTTATGTGCATTGCCTCTGCTCAAAATCTTCCCAGAAGGTGGATATTGTCATCCCCACTTACTGATGAGTTAACAGAGGCCCAGAGAGGGATTAGAAGCCAAACCTCTTACTCTCATAGCCCTGGTTCTTGCAAGAATTACACAGCACTGCACCTCAGCTGCCCCATACAGAGTGTGCATTTGCCAGGTACACATGGCAAGATTCTTCAGAGCCCTGACATCGTACCTCCAGCAGTGACTTGGGTGCGTATGCGAAGAGGTTAGCTGTTAACATCGGCAAGAGACTGGAAGATGGCAGGTGGTAAGATGAAGATTCAAGAGTTAAGATGACCTATGGAGTGAATGTAACTTAACCGGGAGCCTGAGGCTCACCATTTAAGCCCAGATCAGTCGCATAACCGAGGACCGTGCCCAACACAGGTCCTTAGCACCTGGAGGTCCTAGTGGTTGTTGGCTGGTAGCCGTCAGCAATCTGGGGGCCCCGAGTAGTGACCCTCCACAGGGGTGGATTGCAGCGCGCAGGGCCATGCCTCTGCCCCCAGCAGCCCAGCTTCCAAAAGGAAAGAGGCCCAAGACAGTCGTTTGAAGACATTCCTCCCTGCGGTTTCAGTGGGCTGATCTGGGCCAGGTGCCTCCAACCCAGGCCCCAGGGCAGCGGTCAACGCAGAGCAGGAACTGCAGAGCAGCCCAGGCAGCCTGCTCCCCAGAGTCGGGGCGGGAAGTCGGGTGCGCGACCTACCTGCTCCACCTTCGTCCTGCTGCTAGCCTCATTGGTTGAAGCTAGACTAAGAGGCGGCTCCAGGAGAAAATGTAATCCCCGCCTTCCACCTTCATTGGCCAGCTCAGCTTGAGTCAGCTTTCTGATCCCGCCTCTGGGTTCGCACCACACTCCTATTGGATGGTTATAGTCCGGGCCCAGATACAAACTCCGCCCCACCTAAACATTGGCGAGCTAGGTCCTGGGGGCGGTTCCAGTGAGCGACACCAACCGGCTCTTTTCTCCCATTGGTCGGCTTTGATTTGGGGGGTGGCTCCTAGCGCAGTCGCTAAACCCGCCTTGCGTTCCCATTGGCCGTTCCCATCCGGCCCCTGAGCAGACCCTCCCCGCCCATTGGCCGGCTCTGCTGTGAGAGGCGGGTGCGTGCTGCACTCGCGGGACCCGTGACAGTTCAGGCAACAGAGCTGACCAAGCAGGCGTTGGGTGCAGACATGACGCCGGAGGACCAGGAGGAGACCCAGCCGCTCCTGGGGCCGCCCGGCGGCAGGTGAGCGCGTAGGGGGGCGACTCAGGCCCAGGGAGTGGCCTCGCCCCTTCTGCTGCGCCCAGGCCGGCGCCGCTCACCAACCGCCCTGTCCCCGCAGCGCCCCTCTCAGTCGCCGGGTCTTCCTCGCCGCCTTCGCCGCCGCCCTGGGCCCGCTCACCTTCGGCTTCGCGCTCGGCTACAGCTCCCCCGCCATCCCGAGCCTGCGGCGCGCCGCGGCCCAGGCCCTGCGCCTCGACGACGCCGCCGCCTCCTGGTTCGGGGTGAGGCCTCGGGCTCACCCTCCAGCCCGCCTGGGACCCTCTTCCTCCCGTCTCACGCGCAAGGGGACCCCGCCCTTACCTTGCTTTGGGCGGGCACTGAGACCCTCCTCCGGGTGCGTCCCGGCTCTCCTGCCAGGGGTCACCCTCCCCCGCGGACCGCCAGCCTGGGACCCCCATCCCCTTTTCGCTGAGGCTGCTGCTGGGGCTGGGATTGAGGGCGAGGTTGGGCTGAGGCTCCCTGGCGTCCCCTCTTCATCCTGCGGTCGCCTCGCCCTCAGGCCATCGTGACCCTGGGAGCCGCGGCGGGGGGCGTGCTGGGCGGCTGGCTCGTGGACCGCGCCGGGCGCAAGCTAAGCCTTCTGCTCTGCACCCTGCCCTTCGTGGTCGGCTTTGCAGTCATCACCGCGGCCCAGAACGTGTGGATGCTGCTCGGGGGCCGCCTCCTAACCGGCGTGGCCTGCGGTATTGCCTCGCTCGTAGCTCCGGTGAGTGTCCCCCAGCCTCGCGCCCTGGGACAGAAAAGGAGCGGACCTGGGAGCGTGCTTCTCCCTGGCTGCGGCCTCCTGGGTGCCTGGCACCGTTCCCCTTACCAGCTTTATCTTCCTTACCCCCGCAACGGGCCTTGGAAGGAGCCGCCGTTATCCTTGTTTACAGATGAAGTGAGCTTCAAAAACTGAAGTCCTTTGTCCAGCCACAACTAGTCAGTGGCAAAGCTACTTATTACTCGAACCCAGGACTGTGCCACTTCACCAGGCCTCTCTCTTGCTCTACAAATAAGATGCCATCTGTGGATGGTCACAGAAGCCTGCAGATCTTAGATCTCCCATTGTCATTCAGACCATTGAATACAGCTTAGGAAAATTCTCTTCTGGTTTGTCCTGGCAGCAAAGGCTGCTGGGCTCTGCTGCTCCCCTTCACTACTCAGGAGCTAGTCCTCCGGCTGCTGTATCTCTCCTCTCCCCATCTCCTGAGCCACCACTGTCCAGGCTGACAGTGCCGGCTCTGCCACTCACTGGGGCCGAGCACCTCTCTGTGCCTCAGTTTCCTCCCCTGTAAAGTGGGGCATTGCCTCCTGCACTGGTTGTGGGGACTGACCGAGACTCTGCATGTATAGCCCTGGAAGGCCTTGGACCCTGGCAGCTGAGATTGTAGGGTGACCGGGGAACTGCTGCTGGCTATGGGCTTGATCAACTACCCACACGTCAACCTGGTGACATTAAAAGTAGTGGCTGTGATGTGAGTCCTCCCTGGTCATCCTTTGCACCTGCCACTCCCTTTACCCGCATTTTCTGGGCAGCAGGCGGTAGTGGAGTTGGATTTCATGTTTTGGGTTTTGTTACTGGACAAAAACACACCCATCTTAGCCGTCGGCATAAGGTAATAGAATAACCTAGAAGTGTGGGCAAGACCTTTCTGGCCCCCGAGCCCAGAGAAAGCAGTAGCAGTCACTGGTAGCAACTGAGGCAGAGTTCTGGTTCCAAGGGCACTGCTCAGAGTGTGGTCCTTGGACCGGCAGCCTGGGTGTCATCTGAAGCAAGTTTGAAAGGCAGAATCTTGAGGCCCACCCTAGACCTACTGCATCAGAAGCTGTATTTATTGAGGCTAGTCATGCAATTAAATGAAAGTTTGAAAAACTCTGTGCCACCTCCCCACAAACACACACAGCAGCCACGTATATACCCTTAATCCCCTGTAAAACACCTGCTGCTGATCACTTGGAGACGTGGGGAGGTACGGGGAGGGCTTCGGCGACCTGGGACCTGCAACCAGAGGCCCACCTGGCTTGGAGCAGCCCCAACTGAGGTTCTCCTCAACTCTGAATAGCTGAGGCTCTTCAGTTTTAAGAACTCTTGGGCACCGAGTAAAGTTTTCTCTCCGTTGCCACCAGGTGTATATCTCTGAAATCGCCTACCCTGCAGTGCGGGGGCTGCTCGGCTCCTGTGTGCAGCTGATGGTCGTCACAGGCATCCTCCTAGCCTACCTGGCAGGTATGGTTTTCATGGTATCTCTTTTGATCCCTGCTAATGGCTGGGTGGCCATTTTGAAGCTGTAGAAACTGAAGTTCATAGAGGTCAAGGGGCTTGCCCAAGGTCACACAGCCAGTGCCCAAGGTGTCAGGGTCCCAGATCACCTGCCTGAGCGCCTGGGATGTGTGGGTCTTGTGCCTAACTCCCAGGGAGGGTGGGAGAAGGTGATGTCCTCATCTTCCCAGGGCAGAAGCCCATTCCGAGGGTGTGGGGAGGGCTGACTGGTTGGGTCACTGTGCAGTAACAAATTAAGAATTTAAGGGGGTGGGGGGACACCCCAAAAACTCCAGCCCAGGAGTTTGGAGGGCCCAAGCCTGTCTCTCAGAAATATTAGTACTAGATTTGCAGCGTGAAGGAGGAGGGTCCCAGGGAACCCGAGGGTCAGAGCTGGGGTCAACATGAGGAAGCTTCTGGAGGCAGACATGTTTTCGCTAGAACTGGGGTAGAAAGAGGCTTCATACCTGATGGTTCCACATTAGGGGACACTTTCTGGCTCTGTCACACTGCCCCAGGGAGCCTCGCTTCCCCTGTCTTTAAGTGGAGATAACCCTACCTAGCCCAAGGCTGTTGAGGGACTAAATTAAGCGACACATGAAAAGTAGCAGGCCCCATGAGAACTGTCAAGGGATGGCCTTATACCCAGCGAGGAATGGGGGCTTCAGGAACCTGACTGGCAGTGGCAGGGCCCAGAGCCTGTGCCCTCTGGTTCTTCAGAGTGGACGACATGCTGGTGTGTGGTCATTCATTTTTACCCACTTAGCATCCAGACTCTAATTCAGAGTCCTACCAGCAGTCTGGCTGCTTTTGGGGACCCGCAATGTGCCAAAGCCCCTGCCAAATACAGACATTGACATTTGGGACAGACACATGGGTGTCAATATGCCTACAGAATTACCTCATCATCACCTGCACTTTGATTGATCAATTTCTGTGAATATTGATCCACTGGTGTTCAGGAAAAAAGTCTCTCCCACTCTGGCCCCCTTCCTCTCTAGAGGAGCCCACTTGCCTGCTTCTTGTGGCCTTCCAGAGTCTGTGCATGCATGACGACTATGCATATTTATTCTCCCACCCCTCCCTTTTAGACAAAACAAGTGCCTCATTCATTTTTGATTGCCACGTAAATATCCACTGAGCAGATGTAGCATAATGCGCCCACCAGCGTTGTTTACGCAATGTTTCTCAACAGATGGTAACAACAGTATTAGTAACAAACAAGAGCAAGGGCAGTAGCCACACAGAGGTCGTGAGGCCCCCACCCTTTAAGCTGAGTCCCGGGGGTTGGTGAGAGGGCAGGCGCTCCCTGATAAGGTGCAGGCTGGCCCACTCCGCACTGACATCTGAAACCGCCACCCCCCTGCCCCCCACCAGGCTGGGTCCTGGAGTGGCGCTGGCTGGCTGTGCTGGGTTGTGTGCCCGCCTCCTTCATGCTGCTGCTCATGTGCTACATGCCCGAGACCCCACGCTTCTTGCTGACCCAGCACAAGCGCCAGGAAGCCATGGCCGCTATGCAGTTCCTGTGGGGCTCTGAGCAGACCTGGGAGGAGCCCCCTGTCGGGGCCGAACACCAGGTGAGGGGCTGGGATCCAGAGCCAGGGTGGGGAGGAAACAGTGAGGTATGGCCCCTTTGCAGCCAGGGGAGGCTAGCACAGCCTGTCCCCAAGGCTGTGCAGACACACACGGGGAGGAGAGGCACAAGTGGTGGCATTGTCCTATGTGTGAGCAAGCAAAGGCCTGCTGGAGCCCCACTACTTGGCTGGGCCTTAGCCTTGATCTTACTGTCCCAGGAAGAGAAAGGCCCAGTGGGTCAGAAGGAAACGCAGGCGCAACCTTGAGGAACTGGATTTTTAAATGGGATACTGGAGGGCAGCGGAGAAGACTGAGTCTCTGCCACTTACCTGCTGTCTGACCTTCCCATCCTTAAGCCTTCCTTTCTTCATCTGTAAGATGGGAGTCCTAGCATGTGCCTGGTGGTGCCAGGAGAGGCACTCGGCACAGGCCCAGGCCTGAGGCTGGTAGGATTCTGGAACCCCTGGCTATGTGCCCATGTAATCTCTTTGTAGTTCCCCCAGCAAATCAGGAAAGGGCATGGGGAGGTGAGGTCCTTACAAATGGAGAAGCTAAAGTGATGCGGAGACCTGTCTTGGACCCGAGGCCCAGATGATAAGAAGCTGAGCCTCACTCCCTCCACCAGGCGTTAGGACAAGGGCTCAAAGCCAGCAGGCCCCTCGGGAGGGGGTAGGGAGACGCACTGACACCGGCCTCTGTCTGAGCAGGGCTTCCGCCTGGCCCAGCTGAGGCTTCCTAGCATCTACAAGCCCTTCATCATCGGCGTTTCACTCATGGCCTTCCAGCAGCTGTCAGGGATCAATGCTGTCATGTTCTATGCAGAGACCATCTTTGAGGAGGCCAAGTTCAAGGTAAAGAGGCCTCCGCCCCGGCCTGCCTCATCCAGATGCTGTGTGGATGGGGCCTAGTCCTGGGGTCTTTGCCTGACCCGCCTCGGCCCATCTCCCCAGGAGAGCAGCCTAGCCTCGGTCATCGTGGGCATCATCCAGGTGCTGTTCACCGCCATGGCGGCCCTCATCATGGACAAAGCTGGGCGGAGGCTGCTCCTGACCTTGTCAGGTGAGGCCCGAGGGCAAGGGCTCGGCCCTTTGAAAATGGGGTGGCGCAGGCCAGGGTCCCCACCACAGACTGGAGGGTCTTTGCCAAGGCCACCACACTGAGACAGGAAAAGGCCAGCCAAGCACCCCTGAGAACAAGGCCGAGATCCATGGGAGCCCTTACTGAGTGCTTGCTCCAGACCAGGCCTGCACTAACAGACCCTTGCAGTGAGCCTCCAAGCAGGCGCCATCGGGGCCCCAGTTTACAATGAGGAAACTGAGGGCCCAGCAGGAGAAGTGACTCAGAAGCTGGAGGGCTTTTGGGGCAAGTGACTTCACCCCTCTGAACCTCAGTTTTCCCTGTATGAAATGGGGGCGATGGGCCATTGTGAGGATCCAGAGATGATCTGCACAGGAGTGAAACCCATGCTGCTGTCACAGTTACCACTCCTGCTCCTCGGTCCAGGAAGGCACTGCCACCAGGAGCTTCTTGGAGTTGGCTCCGGTTCGAGGTCCAAGCTGGGGCCGGCCCGGGCTGGGTGCTGCCGATCTGGGCTCCTGGGTCCCGCTCACCACCCTCTCAGAGAAACCCAGGCCGCATCACTGTGGCCACACTGCACCGAGACTCTAACCTGAGTGCCCCGTGCCCGGACCGCCGTCCGCTTCTCCCAGAGCCCTGCGCACTGCCCCCTTCCGCCTGCAGGTGTGATCATGGTGTTCAGCACCAGTGCCTTCGGCGCCTACTTCAAGCTGACCCAGGGCGGCCCCAGCAACTCCTCACACGTGGACCTCTCGACACCCATCTCCATGGAGCCCACCAGTGCCAGCGTGGGGTTGGCCTGGTTGGCAGTGGGCAGCATGTGCCTCTTCATCGCCGGTGAGAGGGGGCCCGTGGGGAGGTTGGGCGGGGGGCCTGTGGGGCCATTCCATCACTGCCGGGTTCCTGCGGCTCCCAGCCAGTCCAGGCCTCCCCATCCCACGGGTCCCCCGCCCCTGCGTTTATGGCTCTGACCAAGGCCCCGGGCGCTGAGCTAAACCCTTCTCTGCCCCTTTCACTTACTCCCCAAACAGCCCTCCAAGCGGGCCCCGGCATGACCCCATTCTACAGAGAAAAGCCTGGTACTAAGAAGTAGAGGGACTGACCTGAGACATCGCTGCAGGAAAGCACAGAGCTGGGGGGCCCTGACTGGAAACTGCGAGGCTTTGGCCCAGGGGGTCTGTGGCCAGCCAAGGGGTCGGCCCTATGGGCTTCTGATGCCTGTCTTGCTCCCACAGGCTTCGCCGTGGGCTGGGGGCCCATCCCCTGGCTCCTCATGTCTGAGATCTTTCCTCTGCACGTCAAGGGCCTGGCCACAGGTGTGTGCGTCCTCACTAACTGGTTCATGGCCTTCCTGGTGACGAAAGAGTTCAGCAGCGTCATGGTAAGTGCAGGCCCTGAGGGTCTCCTCCTCACGTAGTCAGTGGGGAGCGCTTTTTAGAATCACCCTTACTGCAGAAGACTCAGGGCCAGTGGCTGAGGCCCCACCATCCTGGGACACCGGCCATCTTGGTCAGGGACGAAGGGAAGACAGATGGGCCAGGAAAAGTGCAGAACACAGGCTGTGACCACTCAGGAGCCTTCAGGCCATTCCGGCAGAAGGAAAGCAGGATACAGTTCCACCACTGGACAGTGGGGACATGGGCCAGGATCTAGAGCTGTGCGGGAAGAACTCTGGCTTTGGAGTTGACAAGCCTGGGCTCTAACCCCACCTCGGCCACTTCCCACTGTGTGGCCTGGGGTGTGCTGCTCACCTTCTCTAAACCAGCTTCCTTGGCTGAGGATGGAGGAGGGTGACAGCACCTTCCCCTCAGGGTTGTGGGAGCGTCAGTTCATTTTAAAACTTTGCTACTTTTGCACAGATGGACTGACACAGCCCTGGACCCTGCCACGGGGCTCCCCAGCTGATAGGGGAGGATGGTTCTGGAGCAGAGAGGCCACCTGTCCAGGCATTCATTCCCGTCCGCCCCCCCTCCCCCAGGTCTCCTGGTACATACCATGTCCAGGCCTGTTGGAGGAGCCAGAGACAGCAATGAACGCAGTGGACAGGGTGCCCTGTGGATGGATTGGGGTGGACGGGGTGGATGAGGTTGGGCTGGCAGCGGACAGCAGAAGGAGAACAGACCACTGGGAGGCTGGAGGGGTGGGGGGCGGGGGTGGGCAGGCCAGGAGAGGCATGGATGCCTGGGGTTGGCCTGGAGTCTCTGCAGGGCCTGGGTCTCAGGCGGGCTGCGCTGGGGAACACATCGGGAAGACCGGAGCAAAGTCTTAGCGGTGGAAATTACTCACTGGGAGCTGTGCGGAGGGACCAGCAACAAAGGAGGGGGGGCGGCGGTAAAGGACCTAACAGTGACCCAGGAGTGTACAGTGTCCCAGAGTTTGGCGGGGAGTGCTGGGTCACCGGGTCCCAGAGGGAAAGGAGCTGACAAGGGAGGGGCCTCTGGTCCTGGCACCTGGGAGGTCATCAGGTCTGTCCTGGGAGGGTGACCAGGCTCTGAGTGACGGGAAGTGCTCCCTCTTCCTTCCATGCCAGTGGGTCCTGAGTGTCCTCCGTGCTCACACTGCCCCAGTGCAGCCTGCTCCCTGTGGCACCAAGAAGAGACTCCTCTGGAGGGCAGGGAACTCAGGGGGCAGGGCCAAAGCACAGTGTAGAGAGTAGGTCTGGGGGCCCTGGAGGCAGACACCAGGGGTGGGAGCCCAGCTGTCACTTGACAGTGGGGGTCTGACCTTGGGGGAGGCACTTCATGACAGTTTTGCCAGCTTCCCCAGCCACCCAACGTCCACACCTTGTATGGTGCCCGTTGCAGGTTTCTGGATGGCAGGGCCAGACCCTCCTCCACACCCCTGAGCCTGGGTGGGGGGGTGGGCGGAGGGGGCCAGGGCCTCAGCTCAGGGTCCATGAGGGCTCCTGACCTGTTGTGTCTACATGAGGCCCTTCCTCTCTTTCCAGGAGGTTCTCAGGCCTTACGGCGCCTTCTGGCTCGCCTCCGCCTTCTGCATCTTCAGTGTCCTTTTCACTCTGTCCTGTGTCCCTGAAACCAAAGGAAAGACTTTGGAGCAAATCACAGCCCATTTTGAGGGGCGATGACAACCCCTTCTCATGAGTGGCTGCCACTCCTAGCAGGGCCGGCTTTGGGCTTCAGAGGAGACGGAATCACCTGTGACTCCAAGCTGGGCCTCAGCCAGAGCCTGGAGCCCCTGCCTGTCCCCAGGGAGGTGGAATGCAGGACCACAGCCCCTTGGAGCCTTGTCCTCCGGGGTCCCTCCTTCCTACCCAGCTCTCTATGGCCCAGCGAACCATGGGTAAGAGGTTCCCGGCCCCGGGGTCCAATTCCCACCCCCACTCTGCGACTCAGGAGGAGGGAACTCCTTGGAGGGGCTTTGCTGCCCCGTGGTCCGTCGTCCACAGGCCATCTCCACCTTGCCACAAAAGCAACAGCAGAGGAGGGGGACTCTCGGCTCCTCGTTTTCTGGAGGAGATGCTTTTGGGTGGTGACCCCCTCTCACGTGGCTGCATTATCAGGAAGGAACTTTGTTTGCCAAATAAAGATTTGACTCAGAAAATCAGGCCGTGGCCTCTTTGTGTGAAATGCAGTTTGAGAAGGACGTTTTCCCATCCCTTCCATACACCAGGCCTCCCACGAACTGGGCCTCGCCACAAATATCTACTGATTTACTTCTTCTTGTGGTCAGCTGGGCTTACTCTTGGCACTTGGACATCATTTCTGGCTCCTTCATCCTTGGGCTCAGTCCCCTGGATCATTAGTTATCAAATCTTATTAACAACAACAACAACACGTCTCTCCTTCTGGTGACTTTAATGGACCCACAAGTCTTTTACAAATTACTTTTATTATCCATTATAAAAGTAATACATGTTTATTGTAGGAAAATTGGAAAACACAGATTTAGTATAATGATTTTTATAGCAGTTAACCATCTGCTAGGCATTGCCCTCAGCACTTTACAAATATTAACTCATTTCTTTGGATAAGTGATACAATAATTATGCATAACTGCACCTTTCCAGAGGTAACTTCTTTTAAGAATTTGGTTCTATCCTGGGGCACCTGGGTGGCAAAGACGGTTAAGCCTCCAACTCTCCATTTTGGCTCGGGTCATGATCTTGCAGTTTGTGAGTTCGAGCCCCTCATCGGATTCTCTGCTGTCAGCACAGTAGAGCTGGTGACTCAGTCAGTTGAGTGTCTGACTCTTGGTTTCAGCTCAAGTCATGATCCCAGAGTCATGAAATCCCTGCTTGGGATTCTCTCTCTCCTCCTCTCCCCTGCTTGTGCGTTCTCTCTCTCTCTCTCTCTCTCTCTCTCTCTCTCTCTCTCCTCTCTGTCTCAAATGGAAAAAAAATTAAAAAAAAAAAAAAGAATTTGATACTATCCTGAAACTCTTCCTCCCTACATCTATCCTTTCTAGCATCACTACACACAGGTAGGACACCACGCTTCCCATTCCGTGATCTGCTTTACTCACCTCCCGGGTTGTACAGCCCCCACATGTGCCCACCTTGACATCTTCTATTAAGCCTTGTAACGAGACTGGGGAGTAGGAGAATGGAAATGCAGTGGGGTCCAGGGCTGAGCAGTGAGGAGTTTTCTGGAAGATTCTGCGATGGCTGCTCTGATTTCAGTAAAATGTGCTAAGTAATACACAGGAACTTTCAGCCTTAGCAAAATCCAAGTTCCTTGGGGACTTCCAGAAACAAGGTCACATCCATGCACAGTAACTGCATATATACATTCTCATTCTTCGTGCCTGCACAGCAGCCCACCGGGTTGAGAGCCACATTCTGTGGTTCGGCAGGGTATTCCACAAATGTCCATTTAGGCCAGTTGTTGAATAGAGCGGTTCAGGTCTAATACATCTTTCTGTCCATTTGTTCTATCATTTATTGAGAGAGAAATGTGGAAATCTCCACCTGTAAATGTGGATTTCTTTCTCCTTGCAGTTCTCTTGGGTTTTGCTTCATGTGCCTTAGAGATCATCACTGGGTGCACGCACATCTGGGATTGCTACCTTCTGATTGTTTTGTCCTTTAGCATGAAATGACCTTCTTTATCCCCGGTAATATTCCTCGTTCTGAGGTCTACTCTGTCTGATATCAGTATGACCACTCCAGCCTTCTTTTGATTGGTGCTTTGACAATCATTTTCAATTGTATCTTATTATATATTCCTTTTTTGTAGTATCCTACACTTTTCTTTGTGATGGAAATACCTTTGGGGGTTTCCCTGAGGATACGTTATTTTTACTTTTTGTTTTTCATGATTATTAACATTATTTTGAGAGAAAGAGAGTGCATGCATGCACAAGTTGGGGAGCGGCAGAGAAAGAGAGGGAGAGACAATCCCAAGCAGGCTCCCTGCCCAGCACAGAGCCCGACACAGGGCTTGATCCTCATGACCTGAGCTGAAATCAAGAGTCAGACACTCAGTCAACTGAGCCATCCAGGTACCCCCATATTTTCACTCTTAAAAACAGACTTTATTAAGGCATTATTTAGATACCATAAAATTCAACAATTGTAGGTATAAAAATATGACTTAGGAGGAATGTATACAGCTGTGTACTCACCACCACAATCAAGATATAAGACATTTTCGTCAGCTCAAAATGTTCCCTTGTGTCCCTCATGTCAGTCTCCTCCCTCTAGTTTTTCTTTTTCTAGAATTTTTAAAAAATGTTTATTTTGAGGGAGAGAGAGAGAGCATGTACGCATACATTTGGGGGAAGGGCAGTGAGAGAGGGAGAGAGAGAATCCCAAGCAGGCTTGCAGGGCACCAGCCCATGGACCATGAGACCATGACCTGAGCCGCAATCAAGAGTTGGACACTTAACCAACGGAGCCACCCAGGCGCCCCTCCTTTTCTAGACTTACAAAAATCCTGTTGTTTGTAGTATTTTGCGCCTGGCTTCTCTGAGCAGAGCGCTTTTAAGATTCATCCATGCTGCATGCAACAGCAGTTCTCTTTTTATTGCTGAGTAGTGTCCCATCGTACATTTGGACTAGTTCCGATTTGCGGCTATCATGAAGAAAGCTTCTGTGAGCACTTGCACACAAGTCCCCGCATGGAGAAGAACTATCGGGTCATATGTAAGTTGGTTTCACGACTGTAAGAAGCTGCCGAACTGTTTTCCAAAGTGGTGGTACCATTTTTGCGTTCCCATCAGCAGCGTCCAAGAGTTCCGGCTGCTCCACATCCTCAACACTCGGTATTCACTATTACGAGTAAAACTATTTGTACGTTTTTAACTTTTTGAAAATTGTCTTCTATTCTCTGATTTCCTCCGGAAAGCCTTCTCTTTTATGCCGCTGTTTTATCTCAAGTATCTGGTGAGCTTTGGTTGTCCATATTGAGGAATGAAGTGCTAGGGGGTTTTGATTGCAGTGGCTGGTATGCGTCCCCCACCCTGCACCTGTTCTCAGTTCTGTTATGGCTTTTGACATTTTATACATCTTCACTGTCATTTCAGTGGGAACTCGAGGAAGAAAAAGGGGAAATGCGTTAAGTTCGGTCCACCAGCTTGAAATGAAAGCTTTTTTTCTTTTAACGACGATGCAGTGTTTGCCGTTGGAGTCACGGTGTGTGGCAAAGAGTGGGTGCTTAAGTATTTGTGAAATTCAACAAATTAGGAGGATTTGTTGTATAAATATGTCAGAACTTAAATCAACCTCATATTGCTCCACATTCAGATTGTTTCCAGTTTTCTGCTCATTGATAACTCTGCTATTACATATAGAGTTAGAGGGAGATGAGAAACAGAGTTGGCAGAGGAGAGAATGAGATTAAAAAAGACGACAATGATAGAGATGAGGACGGAAAATGGAGATGGAGGTGACGTGGAAGAGATGCAAATGATGGTGATAATGGAAGTTAAACTGTGGGCAAGGAAAAGGGCGTTGTGGCTTCAACTCCATCTTGGTCTCTTTCCTCCATAACCCAGGGTCCAGGAGCCAGTGCAGCATGGTGGGTAAGGGGCAGTGGGCTTAGTTCAAGTTCTGGCTCAATTACTCACCGCCTGTGTGACCTGGACAAGTCATTTAACCTAAGCCTCAGCTTATTCATGTGTAAAATGGGCCTAAGGGTGCCGTCTTCCTCATGGAGCGGGCGTGAAGGTGAAAGGAGAGAAGTTTGTAAAGCACCTTGGACCAAGGATGGCACAGAATAAGTACTCAATGGATGTTAGCTGCTGCTGATGGTGAGGCTGTGCAGGCGTGGACGGGAGGCTGTGGTGAAGCAACGCTGGGAGCTGCATGCAAGGGGTGATGCTCAAGGGGTGCCTCAAAGGGACATGTGAAATCTTTACACTTTTTAAAAATATATTCTATTTCCTATGCTGATTCCTCAGCAACTCCTACCCATACCATCTCTGACTGCTTCCAGCATCCACTTACAGGTACCCACGACCGTGGACACACACGCTCTTCAGAGCTTCCCTTAAGACTTCCTTGGGGCCTTCTCATCAGAGCACAAGACGCTTCCGGGACCAGAGCCAGCGCCAGTCTTAAATCTGCCCCAGAAGCCCAGCCCAGCACCATCAGGCACAGGACCATGGAGGGCAGGAAGGGACATCCCTAAAGGACAGGTGTAGCAGCAGAAACTGTGCTTTACCCCTCCCGAGGTAGAAATCTGCACAACCCCCCACACCCACCCCATGACAAATCCCCCTGCCCCCAGAACAACTTGTAGGAGACTCCTCGCTTCTGCATTCTTGAGGCAAGGGATGCCCTGACGCCACCCAGTGGCCATAGACGGGATTGCATCAGTTGAAGAGTGAAGCACTCTGCTTCCCCCCAGTGGCCCTGGATGGGATCCCAAGACTAAGGCAGGAAGACCACTACCGCCCATTGGCCATTATGGGGTTAGCAACTGCTGGGCCTGGGGGCAATAGGCGGAACAGCACCAAGTGGAAGGGGTCAGGAGCCAAGGGGAAGCTGGAAAAGACAAGGAAACACATTCTCCCCTAGAGCCTCCAGAAGAAACATAGCCCTGCCCACATCTTGATTTTAGCCCAGGGAGATCCATCTTAGATTTCTGGCCTCCACTGGTTGGGAGCCCAAACTTGCAGCACCCCAAGATAGACAAAAGCTTATCTCAGAGATCTGTGGGTGTGGCTTGCCTAATTGAGTGAACCCCAGTAAGAGTCATAGAAGACCCACAAACTTAATTCTTTTGCCAAAAACGCTACCAGCTGTGGCTGAAAGGGGCAGACAGTACAAAATGAAAACAGGCCCGAGAACCCCCAAACTCATTTCTGCTTCCCAGGTAACACATTCCCATCTTCTTAACGTCAAAGTGCCTCAAAACTGAATGAACAGAAAATTGCCTGAGGAACTCCTCAGGCAAGAGGAGGAAATGTCATCAGTGCTCTGAGAAAGCTCATGGAAATATCCTCTGGCATAGCGCGAAAGCCTCCAAAGGATAGAATATTTAGGAATCTCCTCCCGCAATAGTGCTAATGGAACTCTAGTAACATTATTCAGGGATTCTGCCCCTGAAATTACTGAAGAAGTAATTTTTTTATACTCTTGATATGATGATAGATTTTTATACTCGAGAGTTCCAGGGCACCAACCTGTGGCTGCCCTGTTCACACCGAGGGGCCCTCCTTCCCTTTACTCTTCCCAGACTTTCGGTACTGCTCAAGAGGACCATAAAAGTGGCTGGGATTAGGCCCTGAGCTGAATGAAGGCCGCGCTATCAGAAGCCCCCAGGACTCAGTATTCCAAGAACGCCGAACCACGGAGAAAAAACGACCACAAACCAAGCGTCCAGCGCCTGCGCTAGAACCACCGCTCCCAGGATCCTTCGCGGCCAAGTCGCTTCCCATTTCAGGTCCCAGCCGTGGAATTCCGGTGAACCTGAAAGGAACGTGGACCAAGCATGATGGAAGAAAGATTCCGGGAGCAGGAACAGGCGGAGCCTCTCTGGGAAATATGGTTCACAAGGGTGTGCGGGTCACAAACCGGGCACCCAGAGCGAAAGATGTTTCTGCGAGGAGCTGGGCCCGGAGACTTCTGGGAAGTGGAGTCCGTTGGGGCGGGGAGGTCCGTACGCATGGCCGGAAGTGACGCTATTCGAACGCGTCTTCTTAGGCGCGCGAGCTGGGCCTGGCGCTTGGCAATCCCTGCGGCTAGGGTTTCTGAGTTCACACTGGTACCCGGTAGCGTTCTCGGGTAGCCGGCGGCGGCTTTTTCCACGCAGCATTCTGCTTGAGACCGAGTCGGTGGTTGCGCCACGGGCTCCCCATTCGCGAGGCCTGGCTGCCGCTGGGGAGACACATCCGACTGGACAGGCCTGACCAGAGTTCCCAGGGCCAGACCCGGCGTCTGACAGCAGAAGCCGGAGGCAGAGCAGGCCTGCAGAGCGCGGCTGGGGCTCAGAGAACTGCTGGGAGGCGGTGGCGCGAGGTGGCATCCAAATGCTGGAGGAAGGAGGTAAGAAGGAGGGTGTGGAGGGAGCGATTTGCAGGAGATCCGGCTTCTTGTTCCAACTTGCCCACTAATACCGCTCTGTGACCGGGACCAGAACTCCGGTTTCCTTCCGACAAGTGGTTGGGGACGATCCTTTTTTGAGTAAAGAATTCTAGGGTCAAGAAAGTTGGAGGCCCTCAGGCCTGAATAAGCCCTGAGTATCCTACTTACCCCTACCTGCTTGATGCACCATTGGCTTATGAAAGTCGAGATAAATGGGCCATGGGAAGGAAAATGGGACAGCCCAGGATTTCCTATTGTTTCTGGTCTTCCAGCCGTTCTTGAAACAGCCAGAAATTCTCAGAACAGAAGCCTATTGGCTCCACATGAGATTGAGGGCCGGTTCAACTCAGTGGGTCCGTGAAGTCGAGGAGCATACTGGAGATTTGGAATCAGAAGGCTAGAGTTCCTGTTTAAGCTCTGGGGTACTGGTTTGATCTTTTACCCTGCGTTTCTTCGTGGAGGGAAGCGTAAAATAACGTTAACTACCTCGTTTACTTCTAAAAAGCATCAAATAAAATAACGTTTTTAAAAGCATGTTGAACAATTTATACAACAGAACAAACGTGTGTGCAAACTTAACCACCGAGGCCTATGCCATCCTCTCTTAGATCAGGGGGTCCCTGTACTGGTCTGTAATTTCTCAAGTGCATATCTAGCATTTTGTGTTGTCTTCCCCCAGAGACCTGGGAACAGCAAGTAGGATGGTTATCATCCTCCTGGTACTACGAAAGAGGACATTAAGGTACAATGGAGTTAGGTACAATTCAATAACATAAGGTCTGTACTAAGACCAATATTCAGACTTACGTACTTCTTTTTTAAAGTCTACATTAAAGTGACTTTGAGTTCACCAGGTTGTGCGGCCATCACCACTGTTTAATTCCAGAACATTTTTATCACCCCTAAAAGAAGCCCATACCCATTAGCCATCGCTCCTTATTCCCTCTTCCCCCAATCTCTATGGATTTTTACTTTCTGTTCCTCTGGATTTGCCTCTTCTGGACATTTCATAAAAATAGAGTCATACAGGGGCGCCTGGGTGGCTCAGTCTTAAGTGTCTGGCTCTTGGTTCCGGCTCAGGTTCGTGAGATGTGGCCCCACGTCAGGCTCTGCACTGACAGCGTGGACCCTCTCTCTCTCTACCCCTCCCCTGCTTGCTGTCTCTCAAAATAAACTTTAAAAAGACAAAAAAATAAAATCATACAATATATATGTCTGGCTTCTCTCACTTAGAATAATGTTTCAAGGGTCATCTGTGTTGTGACATGAATGAATGTACTTCATTCCTTTTTATGGCTGAGTGATATCATTATATTGATATACCACATTTTGTTCCTCAGTATCGGCTATTATGAATAATGTTGCCGTGACAACATGTGCACAAGTTTTTGTGTGAATGTGTGCATCTAGGAGAGGAACTGCTGGGTCATACGGGAACTCCGTTTAACTTTCCGAGGAACTGTCAAACTGTTTTCCACAGTGGCTGCACCATTGCACAGTCCCAGTAGCAATGTATGGAAGTTCTAGTTTCTCCACATCCTCATCAACACTTGTTTTCCATCTTTTTTATTGTAGCCATCTTAGTGGGTGTGAAATATCTCATGATTGTTTGATATGCGTTTCTTAAATGACTAGCGATGTTGAGTATCTTTTCATGTACTTATTGGCCACTTGTATATCTCACTTAAAGCAATATCTAGTCATATCCTTTGCCCACTTTTTAATTGGGCTATTTGTCTTTTTATTGTTGAGGTGGAAGAATTCTTTAAATATTCTGGATACTAGACCCTTAGAAGATAGATGTTTTGCAGATATTTTCTGCCGTTCTGTGGTTATCTTTTTTATCTTTCTTGATAGTGCCTTTTGAAGCACAAATTTTTAATTTCAGTGAAATTCAGTTTATTTTTTCTTCTGTTGCTTGTGCTTTTGGTGTCTTATCTATGAAACCATTGCCTAACCAGAGGTACTAAAGATTTATCTAAAAAAAATTTTTTTAACATTTATTATTGAGAGACAGAGCATGAGCAGGGGAGGGGCAGAGAGGAGGGAGACACAGAATCTGAAGCAGGCTCAAGGCTCTGAGCTGTCAGCACAGTACTAAAGATTTATAGTTAAGTTTTCTTCTAGGAGTTTTCACTTTTTACACTTCTGTCTTTGATCCATTTTGAGTTCATTTTTGTATGTGGTGTGAGTTACAAGTTTGTATGTCGATATCCAATTGTTTCAGCACCATTTTTTTTTTTAAGTTTGTTTATTTTTCAGAGAGACTGAGACCGTGTGAGGAGGAGAGTAGCAGAGAGTGAGGGAGAGAAAGAAAGAATCCCAAGGAGGCTCCACACTGTCAGCACAGAGCCCGATGCAGGGCTTGAACTTACAAAACCATGAGATCATGACCTGAGCCGAAACCAAGAGTCGGACCCTTAACTGACTGAGCCACCGAAGCACCTCCCCAGCACCATCTTTTTGAAGATTAATCTTTCCCCATTTCATTTCTTGGCACTCTTTTTGAAAATCAGTTGTCCACAAATACATGGATCTATTTCTGGATTCTCAGTTCTTCTCCACTGATCTATATTTCTTTTCTTTTTTTTTAACATTTACTTATTTTTGGGAGATAGAAACAGAGCATGAGCGCGGAAGGGGCAGAGAAAGAGGGAGACACAGAATCCGAAGCAGGCTCCAGGCTCTGAGCTGTCCGCACAGAGCCCGACGCAGGACCCGAACTCGCGGTCCGCGAGACCATGACCCGAGCTGAAGTCCGATGCCCAACCGACTGAGCCACCCAAGGCACCGCCTCCATTAATCTATATTTCTATCCTCATACTAGAACCACACTATTTAGTTACTTTTGCTTTATAGAAGGTTTTGATAGTGTGAATGTGAGTTCTCCAACTTTGTTTTTTCTAGATTGTTTGGCTCTTCTGGGTCATTTGCATTTCTAGACGAATTTTAGGGTCAGCTTAATCAATTTCCATTAAAAAGTCCCCTGGGATTTTGCATAATTCTGTAGATGAATTGGGTGAGTATTGCCATCCCAACACTGTTGTCTTCCACTCCATGAATCCATGGGATATCTTCCCATTTATTTCGACCTTCTGTAATTTCAACAGTGTTTGGTAGCTTTTAGTGTGCATGTTTTGCATTTCCATTGTTAAATTTATTCCTAAGTGTTTTATTCTATTAATGCTCTTGCAAAGGGAATTGTTTTTTTTTAATTTCACTTTTGGATTATACATTACTAGTGTACAGAAATACAGTTGGAGAAATGTCTGTTTAAATTCTTTGCCCATTTTTAATATGGTTGTCTTTTTATTGTATATCCATCTTGGATCTTGCAATCTTGCTGACCTGGTTTAGCTGTCATAGGTGTTTTGTTTTGTTTTGGTTTTGTGGGTTCCTTAGGATTTTCTTTTTTTTTTTTTTTTTCTAAATAGCAGGGCTACTTTATTTTTTATTTATTTATTTTTTAGTTAGGCTGCACACCCAATGTGGAGCTTGAACTCACAACCTTGAGATCTAGAGTCACATGCTCTATTGACTGAAAACAGCTAGGCACCCTTCCTTAGCATTTTCTGTATACAAAATCGTGTCAACAAATACTGATAATTACTTCTTCCTTTCCAACCTGGATGCCTTTCTCCCCCCGCCACAACCCTTCCTAATTTCCCTGGCTAGAACCTCCAGTATAATACTGAATAGAAGTGGTGAGAGCAGATATCTTCGTCTTGATCTGAGAGGAATGTTTCAGTCTTTTACCATTAAGTATGATGCAAATCTGGGTTTTCTGTGGTTGCCTTTTATCAAATTGAAGTCCTTCTCTGCTCTTCCCGGTTTATTCAATGTGTGTTATCAGGAAAGGGTGTCAGATTTTGTGTAATGGCCTTTTTTGGTGTTTATTGTAATGATCCATGTGGGTCTTTCGCTTTTTATTAACGTGGCATATTATGTTGATGGATTTTCGCATGTTGCACCAATCTTGCATTTCTGGGATGACTCCCACTTGGTCGTTACCTCTTTTGATTTGGTAAGTGTCTGAAATCTGCAGAGCACTTTCTCCCAGCAAACTGAGCAGTAGGTGATATTTGTAAACTGTGTGCTTACGTGCTAAGCATTGTGCCATCTGCTTTGTCTGCACTTTTCTTTCATCTTCACAGCATCTTCACAAAGGATCATCATCCAAGGGGCACCTGGGTGGCTCAGTCGGTTAAGCGTCCGACTTCGGCTCAGGCCATGAGCTCGCTGTTCCTGAGTTCGAGCCCCGCGTCAGGCTGTGTGCAGACAGCTCAGAGCCTGGAGCCTGTTTCAGATTCTCTGTCTCCCTCTCTCTCTCTGCCCCTCTCCCACTCACACTCTATCTCTCTCTCAAAAATAAACATTAAAAACATAAAATAAAAACAACGAACAAAGGATCGTCACCCCCATTTACAGATGAGAAAAATGAGACGTAGAAAGGTTATGTGAGTGGCAAGCTGCTGGTAAGTGGTGGACCTACGCTACTTGAGTCTCTTACTCCCTGCATCTGAGTGAATTGATGGGGTTTCTGAAGTAGGAAGGGCAACGAAAAATTTACATTCCCCTGCAGGTCTGCACATTCAGTCCGAGTGCCCCCGGCCCTGCAGTGTCCTTTGAGCCCCCTTCTTCAGAGTGAGAATGTGAGACTCTCTAGCTTGGTGAGCTGTAACTTTTAAACCTTACTGGTTTCATTCCCTTCCTGCAGAGCCGCCTTCTCCAGACCCTGTCCTTCCCCATGAGGAAACCACAGGAGATGAAGGAATGGCAGCTGGTCTCACAGTTGGGACCCACGTGAGTTTGAAATTTGCTCTTAGAGGCAGCCTTTTTTTCCTTTTTAAAATATTAAGAGGTTTGGCGTACCTGGGTGGCTCAGTCGGTTAAGCGTCCGACTTCGGCTCAGGTCATGATCTCACGGTGTGTGGGTTCGAGCCCCGCGTCGGGCTCTGTGCTGACAGCTTGGAGCCTGGAGCCTGCTTCGGATTCTGTGTCTCATTCTCTCTGCCCCTCCCCTACTTGTGCCCTCTCTCTCTGTCTCTCAAAAATAAATACATGTAAATAAAAAAATAATAATAAAAAATATTAAGAGGTTTTTGTTTCTGTTTGTTAATTACAAAAAGAATTCATGTTTATTGTAGAAAACCTGAAAAGCACAGAAAACACACTCAAAAACTCACCGTTATTCCCACAGAGAATTAAAACACTTAACATTTTCATTTGTGTCCTTTCAGGCATATTCTTCCTTTCCTTTTCTTTTTTTAAGATTTTAGTTTTAAAGTTTTGTGTTTGTGTGTATGTGTTTTGTTTTTTTGTTTTGTTGTTTTGTTTGTTTCTTTTTTTGAAACAGTAAGATTGGGCAGGGGAGAGGCAGAGAGAGAAGGAGAGAGAGAATCCAAATCTCACAAATCGTGAGATCCTGACCTAGGTCAAGATCAAAGTTGGTTGCTTAACCAACTGAGCCACCCAGATGCCCCAGGATTTTATTTTTAAGTAAGCTCTATACCCACCATGGGGCTCGAACTCACAACACCGAGATCAAAAGTCGCTTGTTCTACCGGCTAAGCCAGCTAGATGCCCCCATAAGTCTCCCTTTTCTACTTTCCCAAAATGGGTTTGTAACTTTCTTTTTATTTCCAGTTCACAGAATTGGATCAATATTTCTCTCATTTCATTAAGAGCATTCTACAGAATCATTCCTAGTGTATTCCATTGCATAGTTCTACCAGGGTAGGAACTGCCTTCTCTTTTTACTTGACTAGACTAGGTAATGGTCTGTTTCTTTTCCTTAGAAAGTCTGCTCTTGGATTTTCTTATCAGTTCTCTTAATAACAGATTTTTCTTTCTTAGTTTTTTGCTTTCGCTTTTGTCAGATTTATTTTAAAAATCGATCTTTTAACCTCTTACATCAAATTTCTAATTTGTTTTCTTCCTTTCTTGTTTATAGTGAAAACGCTTGGCTGTGGGTCCTATTTTCTTAGATATTCTCGAATTGTCACTTTGGTTTCTCTGTCTGCCTATTCAGCTGGTCTCTGCTCTATGGAGACAGAGTGTGTGTCTTTTGTCAATCCAGAACACCCAGGTATAGAGTAATTGCAGAATGGAGGGTTTAATGGCTCTATTAGCTCAACCTTATTAAATTGCTCAGTTCTTCCATCGCTCTGTTTTGTTGTTTATTTTGTATTAACCCTGCTAATGACTGAGTTAACATCTCATAGCTGTAGTATTTTGAATTTGTTTTTGTACTTCCTACAGTTTTTTTCTTTATGAATTTCTTATTGTTATTTCTAGTTCATGAGAGTTACATCTTTATGGTGGATTTTATTCTCTTGACCATTATAAAATGACCCAAATGTTTTAAATATTTCATAGTTTTAAAAAAATGACCCTCTTTGTCCTGTGTGTGTACTTCATTTCTCAGTATGAAGGATGGGGTTGGGAGAACAGGTAAAATTAGAGGTCAAAAGATGTATTATACTTTGGAAAATGATGCTGGCCTCAAATAAGGCAGTGACAGGGCCACAGAGAGAAATGTGCAAGCTCTAGTGATCGTGGGGGGGAAACGAAGGTGCAGTGATTTGTTGCAGGAAAGGGGACGATGACATACAGGTTTCTGGCGTGGCCAACGAGGTAGACGGAAGTGCATTACTTGTGCTGAAAACAGACACGAGGACTTCCTCACCTCCGTGCCTTTGCTCATTGTGCCTCACCACCTTCTCTTTCTCCATCTGATGAACTCCCTCCTTCAAGGCCCTCTCAGCAATCACCTCCTCTCTGTGGTTTTCCTGTGCTCTCCACCCAGGATTCCTTCTCTGTTATCCTGGCACCTGGTCTGTCCATGTGTCTAACATGCTACTACAGGTAGTCACACACACATCTGGCTTTCCTTTTGTACTGTGTGATGTCCAAGTTCATAGGGATGTTTATCACGCATTCTGAAGAATTGACCTTTCACAGTTCTTTCTGATTTCTCATAGCATAAACGTATACATTCTATTTTTGTTTTATCTACATTTGCTCTTTCAGTTCCCAAGCACGTTTTAGTTTCTGCCCAGTTACTTCTTTTATATAGATACAGATGGAGGTTCAAAAATGGCTTGAGAGCAAAGGAAGGAACCTGGGTTGGTGTGTTTATGGTGGTTTTGAAGGTCTAAGTACCCAATTCCGGCGACATTCTCCAAATGAATGAACTGCTCATTGGCTGTCCTACCCTGTAGGACAGTGAAATATTGTTTCTCCAGTATTCCCAATACATTTCCAACAGATTAAGGTCATTCTGTGACCATGATGAATCAAGACAGAAACAAGGCCACTCCGTAGTCACCTCCGAACTGAGACAAGAAAAAAGAAGAATATCGTCCAAACAACAAAACTGACCAAACACCCCCTATCCTAGCTAATATGAGTAACCACTGCTACTTTCCCAGTTGTAGTTTTGGCCTCGCTGCATTCTTCCTTTCTTCTAGGTGTGTTCCTGGTGGTCTTTGGCTGGATGGTGTTGACAAGTTTTTAAGAGGGTCCACCGATGGACCCATATGGTAACTGCAATATGGAATGCATTTTGCTCTAACAAGAAAAGTCTTTTCTTTTTTTCATTGGAAGACCTGTAAACGAGACTACAAGTCATGAAATATCACTATTTACAAATAGAACTGCACAAAAGAGAAACTAGACAAAAAGAAAGAGAAAAGGTTGTTGATCTCATAACTCCTAAGGCAAGACAGCTTGGTAAAAGGGTAGAGGGATGGATATATATGTATCTGCATCTGGGTAGGTGTATGTATATACAGTACACAACAGATCGATGATGTTAGGTTGTGGATGCTCACGGTAGAAATCTTTCAACATTGCTGTACGTTCGAAAAGAAATTTAAGAAGAAAAGAAAAATGCTGCAAAGGAAAACCTCACAAAGCTATGTGTCTTTCTCGTTCTTGGCTTTTTCCAAGGAAATGAGGCTTGAGCCAGCTTTCCCGCGACAGGCGCGTTTCGGCGCGTTTCCGTTTCAAGGCAAAAGAGAGAGGGCTGGCGCTGAAACCAGGAAATGGCGCATGTGTGTGGGCGGGACATGCAAATTAAAGTGTCTGTTTCTCTCACGAGCTATAGGAGCAAACAATAAAAAGCTTGAAAGCCTTCCCTCCCTCCCCAAAAAATAGATACAGATGTATATGCACTCTGTGTATAAAGTCTGTCAGAGTTGTAGACATGCAAAGAGACTGTATTTGATTTATTTTTGTGTGTCAGTATCCTGTATAGTGTGAGGCACATAGGAAGTGATCAATCAGTGTTTTTCTTAAACTACTCAGAGCTGCCTCGTATCTTAAGGCCACTGGGCAAGCTGGAATGTGCTTGTTTGGGGCGCCTGGGTGGCTCAGTCAGTTGAGCGTCCTACTTTGCCTCAGGTCATGATCTTGCGGTTTATGAGTTTGAGGCCCTTATGAGTTTGAGGCCCGCGTCCGGCTCTGTGCTGACAGCTCAGAGCCTGGAGCCTGTTTCAGATTCTGTGTCTCTCTGCCCCTCCCCTGCTCACAGATTCTGTGTCTCCCTCTCTCTTCCCTGTCTCCTGCTCGAGCTCTCTCTGTCTCTTAAAAAATAAATAAACGTTAAAGGAATATGCTTGTTGTTTCAGGGATCCATGCCCTTCAGCAGTGTGACTGTAGCTTTTACCCAGGATGGGTGGAGGCGCTTGATCCCTGCTCCTAAGGACAGGTTCAAGGAGGGGATACCAGAAAACACCAGGAACTTGGTCCTGCTGGGTAAGGAAACCATTTGAAATTTAGAATCTACCCAGTTCTGAAAATCTGGGGCACTTTCAGTATTGAGTGGCACTTTCCAATTTGCTGACACATAGGACGGCTAGTGTTCATTCCTCCTGGTTCCCTCGTGTAAGATCTCTGCATTCCAGGTTGGGAAATAGGCTGTTTCATTTTGTTTCCCCTGAGACCACACCTCCCTGTTTTCTTATTTCCCAGGAGGGGCGGGGTGACCTCAGGCCAGTTCCTCCACATTCAGTAAGTTCTTGTCTTTTTTTAATAACTTGCTTTGGGGACTTCACTTCACTCCTTGACTTGACCCCTCCTTGGCACTGTGTCTGTCTTAATTACTGCTGCATCCCCCAGTGCCTGGCACCAAGTAAGTGCTCAATAAATACCTACTGAGTGAGTGAAATAAGCGACCTGACTAGTGTGTTTCCACTCCCTTGAGTTCTGGTGGCTATTTATACTTAATCTACATCTCTAAAGCCCATTTTCCCCCTTGAAAAGGACTTCCAGTGTCCCAGCCTGGCATGAACTCTCAGCTGGAACAAAGGGAAGAAGGCCCGTGGATGCTGGAGGGAGGAGGCCTGAGGAGCACCTGCACCGGTGAGTGAGCACACACCAAAGTCCATGTGTCTGGGGCGCAAAAGCCCTTTTGAAGTCCACATTAGTGCCTTTGATTTGATTATTTTAATCACCCCATGAGGTAGATATTATCCCCATTATACAGATGAAGAAATTAAAGCTGCTAGAGACAAATTATCAGAGCCTCACAGCTAGAAAGTGGTGTGGCTGGGGTTTGAAGCGAGGCCCGTCTGATCGCAAAGCCCACTATTCCACACCTCCTCCTCACGAAGTTCCCCTGGGCTGGGAGATGTTTGTGACCGCAGGTGGTGCTGCTGCTGGCCTCTAGGGGAATGAAGTCATTGCTGGCCTAGCATGTTCTCTGCCCACCTCACTAAGGCTCTTTACCCAAAGCTTCCACCTGTGATACTTACTGCTTATCTTCTCTCTGGCCCTTAATTGGATGCCTCCCTCTCCCTGCTTCCCTCCCCACCTTCTCCCTGTCTACATGACCGTGCTATAATTTCCTAGATACCGAGAACCTCAGGAAAAACAAAAGGGAAGCCATATCTTCCTTGTTTATCTTTTACTTCTCATCCAAAGCTACTCACTCCACCCCTACCTTCATGCTTCAGCCCTCACTGTTACCCCAGGCACCACTCAAACTTGCTGAGATCTTTCATTTACAGGGAGCCTCAGCGGTCCTGTCCCTTCCCTCACTCAAGTCCCTCTGCTGCCCAGCATCATAACCTGTTAGGCGGAGCCTTTTATCCTGGGCTGTACGCCCTGTGTAGAACTTCAGAAATTGAACGTGTTCGTAGTTAGGGCAGGCAATAGCTGCATTTTTCTGGAAGAAGGTTTCATCACAGCCTCAGGGAGTTTCAAGATTCTAGAAAGGTCAAATCACCATGTTATTAGAAATAGAACTTAAGGGGCGCCTAGGTGGCTCAGTTGGCTAAGTGTCTGACCTCAGCTCAGGTCATGATCTCACGGTCCATGGGTTCAAGCCCCACGTTGGGCTCTTTGCTGACAGCTCAGAGCCTGGAGCCTGCTTCTGATTCTGTGTCTCCTCTCTGCCCCTCCCCCACTCGCTCTCGCGCTCCCTCTCTCTCAAAAATAAATAAACATTAAAAAAAAAAAGAAAGAAAGGAATAGAACTTAGGAAATGGTGTTAGCACCAAGGGTCCATGCTCTGAGGTATCACAGTACTAGTGTAGAAGCAGGAAAGACAAGCAGGTCCTGGCTTGCTACTTAATAATTACATGGATTCAGAGTAAACTACTAATTATGTGGTCGCTTGTTTGTCTGTCTAAAAGATGTGGATAACAAAATCTTATTTCACAAACTGATATATGTGAAGAAAGAAGTTCACAACTATGGAGTGCTGTATTAGCTGTATGATCGTGAAACAGTTTGAGAAAAGTTGAAATCTGGCTATTAGAGTGACTAATACCCTGCTTCCATAGTGTGGCACGTCTGCTCTGAGAGTCGCAGAGCATCCTGGGCATTGCTCTCCTCCATGGGCTGGTTTTAGAGCCCTCGTGATCCCATCCTACCCCTCCCACGGGGGCAGACCCGGGTCTTTAAAGTATCTTTTGCCTCACTGCTTGCTCTGGGGACTTCTGTTGTGGATGTTGACATTTCCCCAGGCACAACCGGTCAGTTTGCCTCATTCTCATTGAATTTGTTATTTATTCAGTCAACAAATATGCATTAAACATTTGGTAAATGCCTGGAATGGTTTTAGCTACTGAAAGTACAACAGAGAACGAAGATACAGTCTCTGCACACATCCTAGTGAGACATGAGTAAACCAAGTGACTGATCTAGTATCGGGTGGTGATGAGCCCTGTGAAGGAGACAAAAGCAGGATAAGGGAATAGTGACTGGGGTACGGTGAGAATGGGAATACAGATGGAAGGGGGGATAGGGTGCTATTGTAGGTTAGATGACTAGGAAAGACCACTTTGAGGAGGTGACATTAGAGCAGAGGTCTGAAGGAAGAGAATGAGCCAGCCATTTGAGTGTCTGGGGGAGGAACATCCTGGGACATAGCATGTATTGAAGCTCTGAGTTGGGGCCGAGCTTGACTTATATTAGGGTCAGAAGACCCTGGGACTCAGTAAACAGGGGGAGAGTGGTAGGCGGGGGACAGTTAGGGCTTTGGAGGCTATGGTATGGCATTCAGATTTTATTGACATAAGCCATTAAGGGTTTTGAGCAGGGAGGGGACAGTACTTGATTTGTGTTTGTGTTGTACATGGAGAATAGACTTCCAGGGTTCAGGAGCAGGAGCAGGGAGATCAGTTAGGAGTCTATTGTAGACATTCCAGAGTGAGAGGATGGCGGCTGGTAGGAAGGATTCAGGACATATGTGGGTGTTAAAGCCAATAGGACTTGCTAGTAAATTGGATGTGAGGGGTAGGAGCATTAAGGATGACCCTGGCCTGAGCAGAGCGGGTGAACAGGAAGACCAACAAAGACACTGGCTTGAAAGGGAAAATCAGTTGTTCTGTTTTGGGGCACATTGTTCGGACAGCCTTAGTCTCATACAGGAGCCAGCACCCTGCAGAGAGGTGGACTGAGGTAGGACAAGCCATGAACATCACGTGGTCTTCTGCACTGTTCCTGTCTCCCACCACTGCTTTTCTTGGCACTTTTCCTCCTCTCCACCTTTTCTCAGATAGATGGTCGGGTTTTAAGAGCTGTCAGAGCCACATATGATCAAATACTGGTTTACAGGGAGACACCCTCAACCCGAAATGGGGGCTGCTGTGCTCTTGGTAGATTGGGCGTTAATACGCTCGTGCACCCTGGAGGGAAACCATTTAAGGAGTTTACAAAGAAGACATCTTTGTAAACTCACTCATACAACATTTAACTGTCCCTCATGTGCTTTAACTCAATCCTCATGGTAATTCTGCAAGAGCTACATTTACAACTAGTGAACCCTAGAAATTAAAAGATTAAATAGTCTGCCCATAGTCACACAGCTAGTGAGAGGCAGAGCTGGGAATTAAACCCCAGCAGTCTGGGTCAGAAGTCTCTATAGAAACTCAAATAGGGGTTCCTGGGGCTCATTCAGCTGAGTGTCTGGCTCTTGATTTTGGCTCTGGTCATGATCTTGTGGTTTCATGGGTTTGAGCCCCACTTCAGGCTCTGTGCTGTCAGCACAGAGCCTGATTGGGATTCCCTCTCTCAAATTAAAAAATAAAACAAAAAAATTCAAATAAATGTCACCCAGAACTCACCTTGCTATTCTCTCTTCTGAGAAATAAGGTAGAAACCCAAAGAATCTTCAGGAGAATTGACCCTTGTGAAAAGAAGTTCTGTAGCCCCCCCTAAAAGTCCACCCTCTTAGGTACAAGCCCTGTGTAGGAGACAGGTGTGTGGGACCCTGTGCTTCAGTTCCCAAATAAACATTACTCACATTTTAAAGTTTTCTCCTAAAATGAAGGAGATCCCAAAAAAGGTTAAGAATCCTTAACTCTTTTAAAAAATATCTACTTTCTCAGGGTGCCTGGGTGGTTCGGTTGGTTAAGCGTCCAACTCTTGGTTTTGGCTTGGATCATGATCTCATGGCTTCATGGGTTTGGGCCCCACGTTGGGCTCTGTGCTGGCAGGGCGGAGCCTGATTGGGATTCTCTCTCTCCCTCCCTAGCTACCCTTCCCCCGCACTCATGCTCTCTCTCTCTCTCTCTCAAAATAAATTTAAAAAAATTTTTTAGTATCTACTTTCTGATTATAAAAGCAATACTATTTATTCTACTTAAAAGAACTCTTTTCAGGGCATCTGAGGGGCTCAGTCAATTGAGCATTCCACTCTTGATTTTGGGTCAGGTCATGATCCCAGGGTCATGGGATCGAGCCCTGTATCAAGCTCTGCCCTGAGCATGGAGCCTGCTTAAGATTCTCTTTCCCTCTGCTCCCCTCTCCCACTAGCACACTTACTCTCTTTCTAAAAACACAAATAAAAGAACTATTTTCTCGTAAAAATGTTAATTTGAGATTTGGAAAAGGATAAAAAAAAAGTTCCTCCATCTTCTTCCTGTAACAAAAGGCAGTGATAGGTTTTCCTGAAGTTGAATAACCATGTATAATTTACATGGTGGTTTTTTTTTTTCCATTTAACAGTATTTTTATCACTGCATATTCTCTGAAAGGTTTTTGTGACTTTTATTAGCATGTTTTTGAAATCTTGCTGATTTGATAGGTGAAAAAAATTCATCATGCTGGCATTGATCAGCTTTTTTTTTTTTTAATTCTTTTCAAGTTTATTTTGGGAGAGAGCGAGCGAGCACAAGTGGGGGAGGAACACAGAGAGAGGGAGAGAGAGAATCCTAAGCAGGCTCTGCACCATCATCAACACAGAGCCTGATGCAGGGCTCAGACCCATAAACCGTGAGATCATGACCTGAGCCAAAATCAAGTCGGATGCTTAACTGACTGAGCCACCCAGGCACCCCCAATCATCAGCTTTTTAAGGTGAGTTTTTTAAGTTTGGTAAGCAGATTGCCCAAAACCACATCAAGGATTGAGACTAAGACACACGAAGACTGCCCAGTATTTGGCCAAAGCAGAGGAAAGGGTCAGAGATAAGGGAGCCTTGCATCTGAGGGAGGTTACACTTCTATATATCCCTTTGCACTTTAGGAAAAGGAATAAAGCGTGCTCACATAGCTGAAGAGCCATCTTGGTCAATGTTTACAGTTTAGAACAGAAATGTGAGACGTGTTTTGGTTTAAAGCCAGGGGAGCATCAGACCGGTCTGCCGAAGAGCTCGGGCAAACTCCATCAGCCTTTTGTATTTCGGTAGTACCTTTTCTTCCACCAAAGGGGGAAAAATTGCTTTTCTAAATATTTTTCAGACTGGAAGATTATGTCTGAATCACCACCCGAGCAAGACATTTCTGAAAATTCATTCCAAGACGCAAGTATAGAGATGCCCCCTGGGGAGTCAGACCCCAGGAACAGTGAACCGGGGAAGGGCTTCAACCTGAGACCAGTCCTTTCTCCACAACAGAGAGTTCCTACAGAAGTGAGACCCCGCAAATGGGAAGCACATACAAAGAGCCTCAGGAAAAATTCAGATACCACGAAGCCTCACAGAGCGAAACCATATACGTGCAGTGAATGCGGCAAAGCCTTCAGTTACTGCTCCTCCCTGTCTCAGCATCAGAAGAGTCACACTGGGGAGAAACCGTATGAGTGCAACGAATGTGGGAAGGCTTTCGGCCAGAGTTCATCTCTCATTCAGCACCAGAGGATTCACACCGGAGAGAAGCCTTACAAATGCAACGAATGTGGAAGAGCCTTCAGCCAGAACGCCAACCTCACCAAACACCAGCGAACTCACACGGGAGAGAAGCCCTACAGATGCAGCGCGTGCGACAAGGCCTTCAGCGACTGCTCCGCCCTCGTCCAGCATCAGCGAATCCACACAGGAGAAAAGCCCTACGAGTGCAGCGACTGCGGGAAGGCCTTCCGCCACAGCGCGAATCTCACGAACCACCAGAGGACGCACACAGGGGAGAAGCCGTACGAGTGCAGGGAGTGTGGGAAGGCCTTCAGTTACTGCGCCGCCTTCATTCAGCACCAGCGAATCCACACGGGGGAGAAACCCTACAAGTGTGGCGCGTGCGGGAAGGCCTTCAGCCAGAGCGCAAACCTCACAAACCACCAGAGGACTCACACGGGAGAGAAGCCCTACAAGTGCAGCGAGTGTGGGAAGGCCTTCAGCCAAAGTACAAACCTCATAATCCACCAGAAGACCCACACTGGGGAGAAGCCCTATAAATGTAACGAGTGTGGGAAGTTTTTCAGTGAGAGTTCAGCCCTCATTCGACATCACATCATTCACACAGGAGAAAAACCGTATGAGTGCAATGAATGTGGGAAGGCCTTTAACCAGAGCTCCTCCCTAAGTCAGCATCAGAGAATCCACACTGGTGTGAAACCCTATGAATGTGCCGAGTGTGGGAAGGCCTTCAGGTGTAGTTCAGCTTTCATTAGACATCAGAGACTCCATGCTGGGGAATAACCAGAAACAACCAAAAAGTGGGTAGGGACCTGACAGGTAGTTTGAAAACCTCTGGAGACATCGGGCTTTTTGTAGTCTGTAGCTCAGAGCCACATGCAAAAAAAGCACCTTTAATAAATAGTCCCTACTTTACATGTTGTATGTGGAAGGTGTTGAGAGCTCTTCTTTTCAGGAAGCATAAATTACCCAATTCAAATTAGAGATTGACCTTTATTCAGTGAGTGCTTGTATAGAGTGCACTGCAGAAACCTTGGTTCATAAGAAGTGACCAGTGAGTGAAGGACTTGTTGCCTTCTTAAAGGCCAGGTATTTGGGGAGGATGTTATCTCTGTGAATAAGGGCTGTTAAAAAGAACCAACACTGAACAGGAATGAACAGTTTCTCCATAATGGGGCCAAAGTGAGGAAAAAGACTAAAAGCCACTAACTACTATATGCTACAGTCTTACAGGAGTAAGGAAGATATATCCATGTAGGAAAATCTATGCAGACAGGCCCAATGCACCTAGTTCTAGTGTTGGCTACTGCTAGGAAGAAAACTGCCCAGAGGGAAAAATGGAGGCTGAAGGTATCAGGATGAAGCTAGTTAAATCCCCCAGCAAGGTACATCCCTTTCTATGGAGACACAAGAGAACCTGAAGCTCACCATCTTCCCCTCTTAGGCTGGTGGGTCCTACACTTCCTCCCTTTCTAGAGAACAGTATCCTTTAGGTCAAGATTTTCCTTGTGGGCCTCCTTTCTTCCTTGAAAGGTCCTGGGGGGCTTGTCTTTGACATATCCTCACACCCAATCAGCATGACCTCATCTCTGCATTTATAAACCCCTGAGGTTTGACACTACGCATTGATTTGAGAATCAGCCTCAACAGTCATCACCCAGGGCCTCTAGCTTGTTTCTTGGCAACTTGGCACAGGTCCTCAGTGCTCAGGTAATCCTTTCACTAAAGACAGCTCTCCAACCTGCTTGTACCTGGGGAGATTAAAAAATCCACTAACTTGAAAGGCCCATTGACAAAATTACGGAAAGGCAAAGATGCAATACCGAGGAAATTAAGTTCTTGGGTTAATTATTCATAACCCCCTTTAGGTTAGTCCCAAAAGCCCCTTCAAGCAGCTTGATTGTAGCTTGCCCCAGGACCCAGCTATATCATCCACACCTTAATAAAAAAAGGAGCCAAACTAAGGGAAGGGAGACTCAGGAAAGGCAAAAACATGCCATTAGAAAATGACCTGTAAGGGGGCGCCTGGGTGGCTCAGTTGGTTAAGTGTCCCAACTTTGGCTCAGGTCATGATCTCACAGTTTGTGCGTTGAGCCCCGCGTAGGACTCTGTGCTGACAGCTCGGAGCCTGGAGCCTGCTTTGGATTCTGTGCCTCCCTCCCTCTCTGCCCCTCTCCAGCTTCCACGCTCTCTCAAAATACACTAAAAAAAACTTTTTTTAAAGAAAGAAAACGACCCTTAAGGACATAAAGGTCAGGTTTCTTTGTTTCCCATCAGTGCTTCTGAGCCCTGGCTGTGCACTGGAATGGATAGTGAAGCCTCACATTAAGGGTTATGGGCCCCTAACACACTCAAGAATTAAACTGGTCTGGGATAGATTCCTGACCATTTCACACTGGGGTAGTTTTCTTTTTGGCCAAGAATTTTGTTCTTCTCAAGAGTTCTATGAATACATACCGCCTACAAATAGCACAGAAACTTCCTTTCTAGGGGTCTTCTCTGAGCTAGTCCCATACAGGGCAGCAATCTGACCCACAAGGAGCTTGTTACCCAAGCAATGACTTTTTCCAGAGGTTCTGCCACCGTGACCCCATTAGCCACCATTTGACCACAAAGGGGGTAGGTCCCTCAAGGAAGAGCCTGTATCAAAAGGTCCACTGGTTGTCAACTGATCCTTTATTAAAATAGTTTCCTTTGTAGTTCTTGATCTTAACTCTGTGGGAAAGAAAAAAGAAAAACCTATCATTAGTGGAACAAGAAATTCTTAATAGTCCAAACCCATTACTGACCATTTCTAGAAACTTTGCAGCCTGTACAAATACTACTTTAGCTTTCCTCCAGCTCTCACCCTGAACTAGGCAAGAGAAACAGAAGTCACTTACAGCTGGACATTCCACTGCACCACTATTGATGTCATCTATGATGTCATGAGGGTGGCGGCCATCAACATTGCAGCCCACAGATTGGGCGGTCCCCAGAATCTCTTTAATGGTTCCTGTAATTAAGAAAAGTGGCATTAAGAGAGGCTTCAACAATACTCATATACCCAAGGGGAAATACTTTTTCACATCAGATAAAGAGAAATTAAACCTATTTTATGGAGTAACATCCCTGCTCCTCTAAGCCAAAACTCCGAACTCCATTTAGTTATACAGGCTCTGAACGCAAAGGGTCCGTGGGTTCTGACACCCAGATTAAACACACCCGACCCAAATATTCACTGATACCAAGTCATTCTTTAAACCCAGAAGACCCTGCACCCCAATTGTGGGTCTTACAGAGTAACATCCCTTCAAGCTGAGAAATGCTACCACTCAGTGAATACACTCTATGTAACAAGGGGGTTCCCTGCCGTCCACTTACCAGAGAGTTCCCTGGCTAACGATCGGTGCCTCATCTGTCGGGCAATGTTGACAATCTCATCAAAAGTGATGTTTCCACTGTGCTTAACTGCAGAAGAAATAAACAGCAAAAGCTGTGTCACAACCCAAGGCCAGAGAAGACCACATATTCTCCCTTCACCTTTATTTTCAGGCTGTTCCCATGCTTTCGGCACAGAGTCATCCACATGAAGAACAACCCTGTTTCCTAAGCTGGGGTTTACTATCAGCTCACCACTGGATTGCACCAGCCACGAGAACTGATCAGGTGCAGTGGCGGGTGGCTGGGGTAAAATCAGGTCTTTGCGAACCTTGCGTGGGCGAGACTATCTTTTTTTTTTACATGAAAAAAGACAAACTGAAGTTACTGGGGTTAGTTAAGCGGTCAGAATCTTCCAGCTCAGAAATGGTCTGATTATTGGACATCACTGTCAAGTACTTCCCCCTATTTCCCTCCTGCATGTACTTTTAGGGAGGGTCAGTCCCGGGCTAGGGGACTGGGGGAGAGCCGTGAGGCACTTCTTGGCAGTGCCTGGCTGTCTAACAGCTTCTGAGCAAATCCCTGTGCCATCCCTAGGTTCTGCTAAAGCAAAAACATGCAGCTAAGTATCACACTGGGTAGACACCACCACTCACAGATTACCAGGGCAAAGACCACTCACTGTTTTTCTGCTTCTTTCTGTCCCTTGGCGGTTCCTTTAGGGCTTTGATAATCAAGGCGGAGGCAGAAGGTACCACTTCAATCTGCAGAAGAGATTCTCCAATGTGAATTAAGCCCTCCTCCACCCTCCAATGAAAAAGGTCAATACTGCCATGCAACTTGGCTCTCAAAAAACATGGGCCAGGTGGGGTTTGCTGTACATTGTCAACTACTTTTCACAATCTAAAACGTGTCCTACCCTAGGAAACATGAAGTGGTTGATTTGCCCAATGTCACACAAGTGACAAGTTAGTATTTGAGCCCGCATCTACAATTTCTTGATCCTTGCTCTCAAAAAAGCCTTCCCCACATTTAAAATTGCCCTCAGCTCAGCACTGTGGCAGATGGCCATGTCAGCAAAAACCTTCCACCCAGGGATTCCAGAGGGTTGCTACCTCTGCCCTCCCCCTCAAAGCAAGTACCTGAGCCTGTCTGTTCTGAATGGTCAGCTTCACTGTAATCCTCAGACCCTTCCAATCACCGGTTGCCTTGGCGATGTCATCACCAACCTTTTTTGGAGACTACAGAAAAAAGGTATACAATTACACTGTGCTTGAAGTTGCAGTACAGCCTGAGGCCCTGCCCTATCCTTCTCCCTTGGCAACACCCCAAACCTTTTCCAATCCAGCACACGGGGGCAGTCTGAAAGCATGTAACCGCACCCAGTGAATCAAGGGAATGGCTACTACAGCTGTATACATTGGAGAACTGCAGCTAGGGGTGGAGTCTGCTTGGGACTGTAAGCTGCAGACCCAGGGTTGTTAGGAAGGCAAAGTCCCTTACCTACCTACCTACCTACCTACCCACCCCTAAGGACCCACATGGTCTAATGTAGGGATTTTCGACACTGGTTACATTCAAATCACCTGGACGATTTTAAAGATTCCTGGTGTCAGACCAATCCAAGTCAATCTGCAGGGATGGGGTCTGGGCATTTGCTACTTAAGATTTCCTAATGACCACCAGCCTCAACAGGAAAGCTATCCAGTGGGTGCCAGCTAAACCGAAAACCAAGAAAAAGTAGTAAGACACTGGGTAAGCAAGACCACGTGAGAAACACGTTTGGGTCAGGAGACCGATGTCCAAGAAATAAAGGCCTAACGATACTCAGGGAAATGCATGCTCAGAAAAAGCATAAAAATAAACAAGTAGGTAAAAAAGGCAGTCGTCGGTAAAGCTGCTCACATTAATGAACAGGTCATGCAGGCTACTACATACAATTCACCAGGATCTTAACCCACAGCCCACTTAATCCTCCCAACCGATATTTAATCCCATCAGTGATCTGCCCATTTCCCTGACTAGCAAACACAGGCTGAGGAGGCAGCCCAGTGTCACCAACCTACTCTAAGCCCTCACAGATCCCTGGCCCATCCCTCAGGTACAGTAAAGGCAGCAGTTAATAGCCATTAGAGAATAAAAATTACAGCTTCAAAGTAGCCTGTTCCCACTTCCTATATCACCCTGCTATGGGAGTACTTCCAAGCCAGTGGCTCAGAGGGGTTGCCAACTCGTCGATGTCAAAGGCACCTCAGATCCGGGCTCCTTGGCACAAGCCCGACCTGAACTGCTTTCCTTCGACAAGAAACAGGCCTCCACGAGGATGACTTACCAGACCCAGCGGGCCGATCTTGGGGGCCAGGGCAGACGTGGCACCGACCTCACCACCGGTGCACCTCAGGTATACTGTAGAAAGAAAAGATCAGCGGCGCTGCACAGGGAGCCCCCGGGTCCCAGCCTTCTCCCCCCATCCTTCCGGGGCTGGCCACACCGCTTGTCTCTTCTCGGAACAGCACCAAGGGCCTCAGCAGCGAGCGAGGAAGGCCTCCCAACCCCCCAGCGGGCGAGCCGCCTCCTCCCTGGCGTGGACCGCTCCAAGCGCCACGTGGGACTGGGGCCTTCGGTTCAGCTCCGGCTACCGAGGCCCGCACTGGGGCGGCCAACCCAGTGGAGGGGAGAAGCGCCCGGACACAAACCTTACCCTAAGGCGTGCGGGCTGCAAAGCCACCACAGGTCGTCCGGTCCTCCCTCCCCATTTACACGTGGGGAAGCTGAGGCCCAGAAAGCGTTAAGAGACTCGACCAGGACCTCACAGCACCCTGAACGCAGCACTGGAAAGGCCTCTAGCAGGCAGCAATTTTAAAGCCCGACGTGAAAACGGCAACGGCTGCTGGGGCAGCGGGGCCGACGGGCTGCCGGGAGGAGGGATGCTCCATTTCGCAGCCCGAGCCACATCTAAAGCACGCACCGACTTTGATCTCGTTGGGGTCGAACTTAGGCGGCATGGTGGAGGCGGTTGGTGTCGGATGAACCCGGATTCGGGACGACCGAAGAGCGTTGCACCGTCGCCTCCTCCGAGCCGAAAGCCAAAAGACCGGAAGGTCCTCTGACTGCGCCGGATATAGGTCGGAAAGCACGACTCTCGCGAGAACCGCTAAGCTCCGCCCAGCCTCCCAGCGACGTCCTTGCCGCCATATTGCTTATGGGCAGTTTCCTGAGGCTGAGCTGACGGGCTGGAGAACTCTACTCCGCGGTGAGTTGTGGCTAAGGGTTCGGAAGGAGGGGTTCGGGAGGTTCCCCTGGGGGAGGCAACAAGAGAGGGCTGCTCTCGGGCCCCGCTGTTCTCTATTCTCCCTAATGCTGAGGGTCACCCTGTGGTTCCTGTCGCCCAGTTGCAAAGCCCCGCCCCTCCCCTAAGGTGTCCGCATCCCCATTCCTAGACCCTAGGGTCATGGGGACCCCGAGCCCACTTTTAGCTCCCTCGTGATGTCTGCATTTTGGTTATCAAAACAACTTGATTCGAGTCTAAATCTCGCCCAACTCTTAATTCCAAGATTATACGGTTTTCAGAGTCTGACTTCGTCATCCTGGTCTGAATGACTTTCTGAGATTCAGAGTTTTGTTTTGGTCCCAAGCTCCTGCGTTTGGAGGATACCAGACTCCCGCTCCGCCCGGGCCCGGTGCCCAGTGCTCTTGAGACCCGGCGTCCATGACCAAGCCTTACGAGTGACCTGCCCACCTTCAGGTCCACCCGAGGGAACGAGCACTGGGGACTTGTGCACCCACAAAGCCAGGTGGGGCTCTCCCCACTCCAGCCTGGGGAGGATGGGTGTGGTTCTTCCCACTGGGCTGGACGTCCGGGTAAGGAATGGATGAGAGGTGGACATCGAGGAGCAGGTTGGGAAGAGCTGATCTGATGGGAGGGATGGAGAGGGGATGGCCACTGTGGGGCAGGTCGGGGGAGGGCTGAATTTTGGGGAGAGGTGAGAGAGGATTAGTCCTTGGGGAGCAGGGTAAGGGTAAGAGCTTGTCATCAAGGAGGGCTGGGGGAGGGCTGTGTTTAGATTATCCCCATCACTGCTGGCAAGTGGGTGACAAGAGGGGCCTGAGCCAGCTCTGCAGGTTGGCCGGCTCCCCGGACTGCCCACGCCCCTGTGGGCGGAGACCTGTGATCTCCGCCCTTCCCCTTGAGGACTGGGTGTGTTTCTTCTTCAACTGCATCTTCTCCCTAGTTCCTTAAGCTGTGGTAGGCGCTGAATCAACGTTTGTGAGATGTATAGTGCTATGTGGCTGACATTTATTGAACACTGGTAATGTGCTACGGGTTTCACATACATGAAAGCACTGGATCCTCACAGAACCTGGTATTGGTAACGTTATTAGTAGTAACAACATTGTTCCTGGCTCATTGATGTCCCTTATCAAGCACTGATATTTGCAGATTCAGGGCAGGCAGTAAGCACCTAGCTTCTGAGTTCAGGACAACGTACTTAGTGTGTGCCAAGGTAGTGTGAGCATGAAGGAGTTGGGCAAACCCCACAGTATCGGGACTCCAAAGAGCAGAATTCCAGACTGGTTTCTCTACAATCCAGGCGGTATAACCAGATCACTGAGCTCACGTGCCAGTTTCATTACCTTAACCTGGGCTGTGGTGAGACGCTCATGGAGTAATAGCCATGAGGGTGGTAAGGTGTCTGAGGACTGCTTTTGGGTTGTTATTTGACTAAGAGATCTCTTTGCCTATCATGTGGTTGAAATCCCCAAGGTCATGGCTGGCCGATGCCTTGCGTGTTTGGTTTGCCACTCTTACAGTGTTTCAGGAACTAGAAGTGATTCATCAGTCCCATCTGCTAGGAGTTCTCAAAGAGCATCCTTAGAAAGACCTATTGTGCCGGGCTCACGGCGCAGATTGATGGTCAAGGTGGACATACCCCCTGCCCTCAACGATCATACGGTCCAGCAGATCAGCTACGTGTTCTGTGTTCCTGTGGCTGCCTGTCCTGGATGTGTCACAAATTCCCCAGGCCCTAATTTCTCTCCTGTGCCCTAGAGTCGTGAAGATTACTCCGGGGGGAAAGGAAGAATGCCTCTCTTCTTCCGGAAGCGGAAACCCAGTGAAGAGGCTCGGAAACGCCTGGAGTATCAGATGTGTCTGGTGAGGGAAACTGGGTTTCCTCTGCGTCCATTTCTACCTCTGCCCTCATGAAACAGGGTTCTACGCTATCCTCAAACAAGCCGTGAGCTCCCTCCCTCCTGCCTGCCTCCCCAACCCCCAGAGGAAATCTCTGACTCAAAGCAGACCCACAAGGCTGCCTGTCAGGTGCTCAGGAGTGCCTTGTGCTTCCCTCCCAAGACTGATCCCTGTTGTCATTCCATGTTCGTTCACTCCTCCCTGCTGGACCTCAAGCCCCATTAAAGCAGGGATCATTGGTGCACCTGCAAAATGGATGAGGTGAACCAGATGGTGTCCGTGGTCTCTTATAGGTCCTTAATCCTGTATTTCTTTGCCTGGTCTGTCCACCCTGCAAGGGCGTTTTGTTTGAACACTTTTTATTATTCTTTTCACCCTCAGGCAAAAGAAGCTGGGGCAGATGACATTCTTGACATCTCTAAATGTGAGCTCTCAGAGGTAAACTGGGGTAGTGTTCCGTCTATGAATTTGATCTGTCCTTTTTTTCTTGGATCACATGTCCCTGAGAGAGACAGATGTGGATTGGGGCTTTTAAAAGGCCAGAAGCATTAATCAAGAGAAGTTTCCTTAGATTCTGCTTTTGTTCAAAATAATTAAGATGATTGTTGGCCTCAACATAGTCTTCCTAGAATCAAGGAGTCTAAAAGATGTACCCACAGGGGTGCCTGGGTGGCTCAGTCAATTGAGTGTCTGACTCTTGATTTTGGCTCAGGTCATGATCCCAGGGTCGTGGGATCGAGCCCTATGTTGGGCTCAGTGCTAAGCACGGAGCCTGCTTAAGATTCTCTCTCTCCCTCTCCCTCTGCTCTTCGCTACTTGCGTGTGCTCTCTCTGAAAAAAAAAATTTTTTTTAATCAAAAAAAGAAAATGTACACACAGATTTCCAGGGAACTGGAAGATTCTGGGGTTCCCCAGCCTCTCCAGCTGGTGCCCGGCACCAGAGATCTTTCTTTTGCCCCAATAGAGCTCATGTTGGAGATGGTGTGTGGGCTAGGGCCAGGCAGGGCAGTCTCCTGCCAGCTGATTATAAGGGAGGGCTGACCATGTCCCCAGCGGCATTCCTCACCAGCGTGCCCCACCACCCTCCCGGCTTGGTGCTGCCCTCCATGGGAGGACTTTGCACTTGATCACCTCCTGCCCCATCCCCCCCTCACATGTGTGCTCCTCAGAAAACAAAAACTGGCTGGAGGGGAGGCACTGACTCTTCTTTCTCCCATCTTAGATTCCATTTGGGGCTTTTGCAACATGCAAAGTTCTACAGAAAAAGGTGAGATGAATCCTCATGTTCAGAGACTTGTTCATGCATGTTTGCTGGTTTCAAATCGGGTGGGATTTTTAGGAGCTGCCTTCTTGGCACAGGCACCTCCATTCTCCCTGATTCTCACCCTTTCAGCCCGATGCAGGTGTTTGCACAGTTAGAAGAGCAGGCTTTGGGGTCAGATGGTCCTGGGTCACATCCTGGCTTTGCCCCTCTCATGAGTTGGGCAACTTCCACCAACTCTTACATCTGTTTCTTCATCTGTGAAATGAAGACACTCCCAGCTCTACTCTCGAAACCGTATTGTGAGAATTGAGTGGCAGGTAGAGAGGTGGGCAGGTAGAAAGGCAAGTGCACTGGGCATGATGCCTAACACAGTAAACACTGGGTGACCTCGTTGTTAATCGTAATGAAAACTATACTCATTTCATGCTGGTCACCCAGAAGAAATTAAGAACGGAATGAATGATTTTCAGAAAGGCATCACAACTTTGCATGTAGACAGCTAAGAGTATTCTAAATGAAGGGAGGTAAAAAAAAGTGTTCCATACCAACACAGGAGTGAGCTCCTTGACACTGGACATTTCTGTGCAAGGGTCGGTGCCAAATAGAAAAAGCAACAGATGACACGAATTGAGCCCCGGACCCCAGGCCAGTCCTGGGCTTAGTGCTTTTTGGCTGTTAGTTTCTTAATCATACGCCAGCCCTTGGAGGCAGCTACTTTATTATTCTGTTTCCTACATGAAGATGCTGAATCCAAGGAAGGTTCAGATCAGGACAGCTGCACAGGGACCTTCCTCAGGGTGGAAGGTAGAATGAGGCCTCTGAGATCCCCTTCACCCTCGAAGTTACAGGTTTTCAGGTCATGTGATTCTGCATTTGCAGGTTCCATGATTCTGAAGCACATCCCCCGTCGCAGTATCCGGTAGAGCAGAGGCAGGCGGGTTCTGCCATACCTCCCGCGCTGAGCTGGCTGCCCCTGCTCGCTGCTCATCCTCAGGCTAACTCGCCACAAATCTTTTCCAAACAGGTGTTGATTGTCCACACGAATCACCTCACTTATCTGCTCCCTAAATCTTGCAGCCTCCTGAGTCTCGCAACCATCAAGGTACAGGGGCCCTTGTCCCCCGTGTCACGGGCTCTGCCTGGTGCTCCAGGTGGCAGCCAAGCTCCCTTTGTTATAGGTAATGCAGGCCTAACTTAACAGTCAGGCTCGGGTGGGATCAGCACAACTTATTGGGCACCTTCTACGCACTGTGCGTGGGGTAGGGTTACAAAGATAACCAGCCCTGCCTTTGGGGAGCCTGCTGGATGGGTAGAAAGGCAAACTGTAAACTCAGAGCGGGTGAACTCACAGAGGGCTTGGAAACTGATGAGCCCAAAAGAGAAGGCCCCGGAGGGGCTCCAGGCATCATGTGGTCAGTGTGTGAAAGCCCTGTGTCTAGGCTGACCCCCTCCTAACTGTCAGCCTCTCCAGAACAGGGACTGGGATGTATTCACATGCGATGTGACCTATGGCCTCAGGATTATTGCACACGAACATGAGCTATGACAGTGGGGACACACAATAAGAGAAGATGGCAACATCAGGCATCAAAGTGTTTTTCGTGGTTATTTCTGGTTTATAGGAGTTGGGGTAGTTTTTACTTCTCTTTGTTATTCTGGCCCAACATTCATGATTTTTGTCGTAAAACAAGTAACATTTTATATGTATTTCAAATGTATATTTAATACGTATGTTTCTATTTCATACGTATGTGTATGAAACATATGTACCTACTCCAGTGTGTTGCCTGTGCTTTGTTTGCTCATTTTGGTTGTTAAAAAAATTACCAAGTATAGTTAAACAAAGAAAAGGAGGAAAAATGTATATAATTCCACACTCCAGAGAACCGCTATCAATATTTTATTGCATATTTGGTAGTCTTTTTCTACATAAATAATATAATTATACCGTGGGGAGTTTTCCTTTGTAACGTGAATACTTACCCATACTGTTCTATAGCATACTGTTTTCGCTCAACAGTTAAAAATGAACATCTGATGGGGCACCTAGTTGGCTCAGTCGGTTGAACGACCGACTTCAGCTCAGGTCATGATCTCACGGTTTGGGAGTTCAAGCCCGCGTCAGGCTCTGTACTGACAGCTCAGAGCCTGAAGCCCGCTTCAGATTCTGTGTCTCCCTCTCTCTCTGCCCCTCCCCACTCATGCTCTGTCTCTCTCTGTCTCAGAAATAAACATTAAAAAAAATTTTTTTAAATGAATTTCTGATGAAAGAGATGGTATAATATTTTGGAAACGGAGCAGAGATGGAATACACTATCCTTTAGTTGGAGAGGAAGAGTTAGAGCCTTCTGTTCCAACACCAGAGGCAAGAAGAGACCCCCGGCATCTTCTCGCTCCAGAACCTGAAATCTGCAGGCTTTCTCGGCTGGTGACTGAGGGCTTAAGCTTGTCTTCCCTCTGCAGGTTCTGGATCTTCACGATAATCAGCTGTCCGCTCTTCCCGACGATATAGGGCAGCTGACCGCCCTCCAGGTATGGCTGCAGGACGCACAGAACCCGCCTCTGATGGCCTAAGGGAGAAGTTGCAGTCGCACAAGCCTGGAGAGTTCTCCTTGTGCTCAGGCCCGGGGCTGCCCTTGGTGCTAGCTGCCTCTGCCCCTTTCCCATGAGGGACCTCGGACGCCCTGGCCTTGGCAGTCCGAACTGTGGGAGTCTCTATACCATACTTTTGGCATTTGCTTTTGGGATTTCCTCTAAGCCCCCACGACTTACAGGAAATGATGGATCCGGCGCTCTGCCTCAGCCTCTCACTGTGGTCCTGGTCAGTCGTAGCCCACTGCAAGCTAAGCATTTCCCTCGTGTTATCTCTGATATGTTTCCTCACAGCCTTGCTGCGAGGCAGGTGCTGGTATTAGCCCCGCTTTACAGGGAAAGAAGCGGCTTTCCTCCACACTGAGATTAAAACCCATTCTCTTCACTGAGCCCCTTCAGACCCTGTATGACGGGCCCACCTGCTTTCCAGCCTCCTCTCCTGTCCCCGTCGCTCCCGGCAGTCAGCTCCTGAACCCCTCCTGGCCTCTCACCCCACTGTGGCAGGGCCTGTCCACGCAGACCTCTCCTCTTCCCTCGGCCTGAGCGACTCATCATCTCTCAGCCCACGTGTCCCTGAGAAGCCTTCCCGACCTCCCTGTCAAAGTAGATCTATCTTATCGGCCTTGGTCCTACACCCGCTTACTTCCCTGGGAGCATAAGGATAGTCCATAATTACTAATCAAGTGTTTGCTGACTTGACTGAGTCACAGTCCTCTGAGGGCAGCACCCCAGCTAGTGCACTGCCTCCAACATGGAGGAGACCAGGAAATGAAGTGGGTGAGCAACCCCTGGGTGATGCCGTTGCATTTTCCGGAGGAGAAAGCTGAGGTCACTTGCCCAACGGCACACAGAGAACACGTGGTGGGGAAGTAGTGATTGGCACCCCTTGGAAAGCCACGGTGAATACCTGGGTGGAGGATCTTTGGGGACTTTTTTTAAACGTGTACATTCTTAGAGAATCGGTGCATCCTTGCCTTGTAACTTGCAGATACCTGACAATAACCCAGAGCCATCCTTTGGTTCATCAAATATTTATCTGCCACATTATCTGTAACGGCTGCTTAGCTTTCCATTGCGTCAATGTTTAATGAGTCTGTAGCCTGTCACCCTGTTGGCCTGGCTCGCCCCGCAGTGCCGCATCCGGGAGGGAGCGTGGCCTGCTGGATCCAACAAGCCTGCGTTCTGGGCGGGCCACCGCCAGCTGCTGGCCTTGAGGCCCCGAGCAGATCCTGCTGCCTTTACACATCTCAGCTTCGTTCCCCCAACACTCGGAGAACTAGAGCCTTGTCACTGCTGCCTCCCCCAGATCCCCAAACCCGCTAGTCCCCTTCTTCCTCCTTGCTTGATCGCGGGTCCATTGTCGGGCATTCTGTGGCCTGCATAAGGGACGGAACCTCAGCAAGCAGCGGCTCAAGGTCTGGCTTTGCTCTCTCCGGCACGTGACTTCATCAGTGTGAGCCTCAGTTTCCTCATCTCTCAAAGGGGATCCTGACAGTTTATGCTTTCCTCATGAGGCTGTCAGGAGGAGATGAAGGTGTGTGTAGTGCCCAGGTGATGCCTGGCCTAAAGCAGGGGTAGACACTACTATTCGTGTGTGGGTTCTCATGTCATTTGTCCCTCTTTCTTAGGTATTGAACGTAGAAAGGAATCAACTGACATATCTGCCACGTTCCATTGGGAACCTGATCCAGCTCCAGACCCTCAACGTGAAAGGTAGGGGCCAGGAAGCCCTGTCTGTGTGATTCCCAGTCAGCTCTAGGTTGTCTCAGCCTGGCATCCACAGAGCACTCCTCCTGGGAACCACTGAGCATGAGGCAGCCAGTCCTGGGGCGTCCCTTTAAGCTGGACTGACCCTTGTTGTCCCTAGAGGTAACTAGAGGCGGGGCATCTGCAGAGCTCCTGTGACCCTTCAGGGCCAGGGCCTTACAGCAAGGAGGGCAGACCGTCTTGCCAGCCAGGCTCCCGGGACCTGGGCACTCGTATTTGTAATAACGAGGAGCGGTAGGAGTGGTGGCCTGGTGGGGGAGAGCATCCAGGAGCCACAGTAACGCTTCTGACAGGGCCCGACACACAGGGAAGACTGCTTCCACAGTCAGCGGTGCGGCGAGCCTCGCGAGTCCCTGACAGGGAGGTGTGCTCCCCAACCGAGGCTGAGAGCAGTGACTTGCTCAAGACCACCCCATGTGTTAGCAACAGAGCCCAGAGTCACACGCACCGTGCTTCCTCCCGTGCCCTTGGCTCCTCATGTCCTCTTATGGTCCTTAAGCACTTTCTGCACAAAACACCTCAGTTTACTCATTTTGTAACATACGAATGATATTGATCACTTACTATGGGGTGGGCACTGTGCTGAGGGCTGCATGTGCATAGTTGCATTGAACCCTTTGATGTCCCTTGAGGCCAGATAGCATTATTATCCCCATTTTACAGATGAGAAAACTGGCCCAAGGAAGTACAGTCCATTTTCCAAAGGCGCTCAGCTAGTGAGTGGCGGAGTAAGAACTTGAACCCAGGTCACCGAAACTCGACCATGCTGCTCTTCCTCACAGAGCCTCAGGTCTCGGGACCCGGCACATGCCCCAGGCTCAGAGTGAGGCACCCACTTCCCCTCAAGTCCTAGCAGGACTCGTGTCAGGCAGAAAGCTGGTGAAGGGGCTTTGGGGGGGGGGGGGGTCGAGCTGTGCCGTTGGGGTCTCTGCAGATAACAAGCTGAGGGAGCTTCCCGACACCGTGGGGGAACTTCGAAGCCTACGTACCCTTGACATCAGTGAGAACGAGATTCAGAGGCTGCCACAGCTGCTGGCGCACGTTCGAACCCTGGAAGTAAGTGGGGAGCCGCTCTCGCCTGGGGTCCTCTCTGGCCCGCCCACCTTCCCCTTCCCACGTTCCCGAATGCCTGCCCTGGTCAGGGTGTGCTGGGCTCACAGGGATCTCCGGGCACGTCTCTAGGAGCTCACAGAGAGACCGATGTCGAACAGTTGTCATTAGGTGACTTCTGCTGCCGTGACGGAGGCAGGGGAGCACGCTCCTAGAGTGAAGACCCGAGGCTGAATCCTGCGGGAGGTGTGCTGTGAGCACTTTGTGGTGTTCGAGCCAGACCTTGTGAGAGGATTGGCTCTGGAGAAATAGACACGGAAAAGGGAGCACTCAGGTGCAGGGAACAGTACCAAGAATGCAGGAAGTGGAGAGCACAGGGCGTGCTGAGGGCAGAGGAGGGATCTGATGTGGTCGGAAGCTGCTGTGTCTGGAGGGTCCAGGTCTCGAAGAGCCCAGAGTGCTGTGACGGGAGAGCGGCCTTGCCTGGAGGTGTAGAAAGTAGATTTCATCAGAGCAGGGGTCAGGGGGCAGAGGGCAAGCTCTTCCTAGGTCACCGTATTAGTTTGCTGGGGCGGTCGTAACAAAGTACCACAGGCTGGGTGTCTTGAACAAGACGTTTATTTTCTCACGGCTCTGGAGGCTGGAAGTCCAAGATCACCGTGTGGACAGGGGTGGTTGCTTCTGAGGCCTCTCTCCTTGGCTTGTAGACAGTCATCTTCTCCGTGTGTCCTCATATCACCTTCCGTCTCTATGTGGCTGTGTCCAAATTTCCTCTTTTTATGAGTACACCAGTCATGTCAGATTAGGACCCAGCCTGGTGACTTCATGTTGAACTTGATTACTTCTTTAAAGACCTTCTATCCAAATGTACTGACATCCGAGGTACAGGGGGAGTAGGACTTCAACATACGTGTTTTCAGGGGGCACACAATCCAGGCCCTAACAGACACTGACACAAGGCAGCTCCCGCAGGGAAGCTGGGCTCTTACAGTCGCAATGACCAGACAGCCTATGTTTATCTGGTGCTTACTAAAGCTGGGTGCTTAACCTGCATCAGTTCCCTGAATCCTCATGAAAATCCTGTGAGGCAAATACTACTGTGCCCTTTTGCCGATGAAAAAACTGAGGCATGGACAGTTTAAGGAGCTTGCCCAAGTCCACAGAGCAAGTGATAGCAGAGACAGGATTGAGAGCCAGGCAGTCTGAATTGAGGGCCCGTGCTCTTCACCTCTGTGCAACTCAACCTTCTGGAACAGGGACTTATCCATCCATATGACACACAGTCTGGCCAACATCTCAGAATCCTCTGATGAGCCATCAGTGAATTACCTCTCAGATCAGACTGCTGAGCATCGGCCTCTGTATCAGAAGTGGGCAGGTGAACGTGTAGACAGCAAAGGGAGGTGGCTAACGCCAGAGGCTGGTCCCTCCTGCCGTGACAGCTTGCCTGAGAAGGGACAGGGTGGTCAGCTCCTCTCCCCGGGCCAGCTGGAGAGACAGGCCGAGACATGGTTATTCTCTGTGCTGTCCAATAGAACTTTCTGCAGTTCTGATGGAAATGTTCAATGACTGTGCGGCCTAAATCAGTAGCCACATGTGGCTTTCGAGCACTGGAAGTGTGGCTAGTATGACCAAGGAGGTATGTATTTACTTGTGCTGAGTTTTAATTAGTTTACATTTTAATAAACTAAGTCACACGTGGTTGGTGGCCACCGCATTGGAGCACACAGCTCACAGCGGCACAGATTCTGAAGCCGTTGTAGAGGGAGTGCAGGGAGTGAAGCGTTTCACATCCAGCCTTTACAGAAAGCTTTTGACCTTCTTGGTGGCACCTTGGGCAAACCCTTTTTCAGGATGAGACAGTAAGCAGCCCTTCTAGGTTAAGGCCAAGGTCTTTCTCACACGTTGTCTCATACTGCCCATCAGACGGCCTGTGGGCTGGGTGACATGCCTGTTTACCTCTGAGGGGGCCGTGCCTCAGAGACATCAATTGCCTATTCGAGGGTGCACATCCAGAACAGGACGAGCTGGAGTCTAACACCAGGGCCGAGTGGCTGAGCGCAGCTAATGGAAACACTGTAAACTGTGTGTCCCGTGTGGCTGGTGCAACCGAGGGACCGAGCTTTAAATTCTCTTTCATTTTACTCAGTTAAAAAGTAAGCTTATGTGGCCAGGCATGGCTCATGGCCACCAAACTGGGTGGCACGGCCCCAGCGTCCACCACACTTTACTGTCGGTGACCAGTATTACCCATGTGGGTTAGTTTTCTTTAGACTTTGCCCCCCCAAACCGGCAGTCAGGTGCTCTGCTCCAGAGCAGGCTCCCCACTGCAGTGCGTGTTCCTGGGTGCAAGGGCTGTGCTGGCCAGGGCTGGGGCGACCGAGCTGCTTTTCCCACTCAGCAATGTCCTGTCTGGCCTGTCCTGTCTGGCCTGGCAGGCCTGTCTGTCCCAGGCACGGAGGGTACAGGCTCCTGACCCGGGCCTTAGGTAACTCATGCATGCATTGGGCACTCCGCGCTTGGCCCACAGTTGGGATCCAGGAAGCCTCTGCGAGATCCAGGAGGCCTCCACGAAGAAGTGAGAGGGTAGCAGGAGGAGGGCTTGGGTAAGCAAACAAACAAAATGGAAAACCTCACGGTTTTGAGTGTGATATATATTCCTCCAAATTGTTTTTGTAAATACACTAACGCGAGAGAATGTTTTTTTTTAACAAATACGGAATCTTATTTTCTGTGTATTCTATACAAATACAGTTTCTTTTTTGTCCACTTATATTTTTATACAAAAACATTAATCACATGCTGACTGCACACCAGGCTCTGTGTTAGATGCTGGGGGCACAGCAGGAACAAGACAGGTGAGCCGCCCCTGCCGTGGGCAGAGACCGTAAACACACACATTCATAACTAAATCAGGTGCTTTGCGGTCGTGTTGACCAGCAAAGTGGACAACACGTATAAAGAGGTTCCCCTTGTGTCTGCAGACTCTGAGCCTCGACGCCTCGTCCATGGTTTACCCCCCACAGGAGGTGTGCAGTGCTGGGACCCAGGCCATTCAGCAGTTCCTCTGCAAAGGTAAAACCAGGCAGGCAGCCTGCCTCCTTCACTCAGTGAGTAAGCATGGTCCCAGAAACTGCCCTGTGCCAGCCCGGGCTCGGGGGAATAGCAGAGACCCAGGAGGCCACCGTCTCTGCCTGCTTGGAGCTCTTCAGATCTGGCAGGAGAAACAGGCAGAACAGATGGTCACACTAGGAAATGTAATTACCGGTTAGGCTACGTCCTCAGGGAAGGTCCTAGAAAGTGGCTCAGCTGAAACCTGAGGGTGATTAACAGTTAGGAAGGAGAGAAGGCTGCTGCTGGCAGGAGGAGAGGCCCCTCGAAGGGCCTAGAGGCATGGGGGCAGTGGGAAGCATGCCGCAGGGGAAGCCGAGTGGCTGGGTGCCGACACAAAGAAAAATGGGGTAAAGCCGGAGAGGCCATCTGGGCCTCGTATCATGTAGGAGAGGGCTTTGGTCAGTTTGCTTTTTACAAAGTTCACTCCAGCTGCAGGGAGGAGAAGGGAGTGGAGAAAGCAAGCGTGGAAGCCAGGGACAAGTTGGAGGGCATGGGGTCAACCAGGACAAAGGCCACAGTGGACTGGACTTGGAGGAGTGGCAGTGCAGTGAAAACCCAGGGCCACCGCTGATCCAGGTGCCCCGAGGGTGGGAGCGGTATATCCAGCCACCTCCTGCCCGGCTGATATTCTTAATTAGGGGCTCCTGTCACCTGGGGAACTTCTAGAACATGGCTAAGACACATACATGCGGTCAGCTGTGGGTGACGAAGGTGCCGTTGCAAAGCCACCAGAAAAGAAAACAAAGGTTTTTTTCAGTTAATGACTCTGGATCAATTGGATATCCATGTGGGAAAAAAGAACCTTAATTTCTTCCTTCAATAGGAGACAGGCAGCACTGACCACGGAAGGCTGATAAATTAGATTTCAGTAACATCAAAAAGGCACCACTTACGGAAAGAAAGGGCAAGCCATAAAGTTGGAAAGCCACTTATAAACATTCATTAGGCTGTGCGTGAAGACTTTGCGCTCTTTTCTGTGTGTATGTGATATTTCAGTTAAAAAAAAAAAAGTTTCACACCACACAACAGCTACTCAGGCCCCACATCTACCAGATTAGTGTTTGAGGAACAGGTGATTCTCATGTGCACCCTGGCCAGTGGCTGAGCTATACCATGTTCTTTTCTTTCTTTCTTCCTTCAAGTATAATTAACACAGCCTTAAGTTAGCTTCAGGTGTACGATCTGCTGGCCTAATTCTATACGGGACTCAGTGCTCATCCCGATAAGGGTGCTCTTAATCCCCTCCACCTGTTTCACCCATCTCCCAACCCAAACCCTTTATTTTCCTTAAAAAGATTTTTAAATTATGCCATTTGTAGGTGTACAGAAGGCAAAGAATAAAGCAGTGAACATACGTATACCCGCCACACAGCTTAAGAAATGATCTGTTTATTTAAACAGTGTAGTACGTATACATTATTACGTAAAGTTTTTGGGTTTGCTCTTTTAAAAATTTTTTTTTAAATTTTTTTTTTTTAACGTTTTTTTATTTTTGAGACAGAGAGAGACAGAGCATGACCGGGGGAGGGTCAGAGAGAGGGAGACACAGAATCTGAAACAGGCTCCAGGCTCTGAACTGTCAGCCCAGAGCCCGACGTGGGGCTCGAACTCACAGACCATGAGATCATGACCTGAGCCGAAGTCGGCCGCTCAACCGACTGAGCCACCCAGGCGCCCCTAAAAATATTTTTTAAAAACCCACAAAAGGTATCATACTGTTGTGATTCTGCTCTTTTCACTCAAGAATCGGTCTTGGACCTTTTCCTGCCTCATAATGGATGGATCTGCCTTTTTTTTTTTTTTTAAATGTTTATTTTTGAGAGAGAGAGTGCGCACGCACGGGAGGGGCAGAGACAGAGGGGGACAGAAGACCCGAAGCGGGCTCTGCACTGACAGCAGAAAGCCCAACACAGGGCTCAAACTCACAAACCATGAGATCATGACCTGAGCTGAAGTCAGATACCTAAACGACTGAGCCACCCAGGTGCCCCCCACCTTTTTTTTAAACGTTTATTTGATTTTTAAGAGCGAAAGAGCACAAGCAGGGGAGGGGCAGAGAGAGAATCCCAAGCAGGTTCCGTACCGATAGCAGTGAGCCTGACATCGGGACTCGAACTCACGAACCGCGAGATCATGCCCTGAGGCGAAATCTGACGCTTAACCGACTGAGTCACCCAGGTGCCCCGGATCCGGCTTGTTTTAAAGAATGTATAGTATTTCACGTGGTGGAGCCCCACAGCTTATGTAGCCTTTCCCTGCTGGTGAGCATGAGGTGGTTTCCAGTCTCCCAGTACCACGAACATTTTAACCCACCCCTCTGTGGCACCGTGGGAGTACTCCTCCAGGGCAGGCAGAGTGGGACTGGCAGGCAAAAGGGCAAGGACTGTGTGCTCCGCCAGCTTACATTCCCGTGAGAAGACCCTTTTTCCTTCCCCCAAGTGACCCTCGGTGTCATTTCCACCAGCTTTGTCAGTTTGTTTATTCTGACAGATAAACAAGAAAGTCACGTTCTTGGTTATTTGAATATTGTTTCATGTATTTACTAGCCATTTTTAGTGTTTCTTTTCCCATTTATATTTGAAAAAGACAACCTTGACCATATTAAAATCTAAAAGTTCTTTACCCCCAAAGGATCCTGTCATTAAAAAGACAGGTTACCATCCGGAAGAAGATTGCTACAATATGTAAAGAGCATAAATCGGTAAGAATGAGGCAAACAAAACAATAAGGCAAACAATCCACCCAAAAATGGGTGACGGGTATGAGCCCTGTCAAATTACACAGGAGAAAAATACGCAGGGCCACAGAAGGCAAGCGTCTTCCCGGGGTCTCACACACAGCCTTCTCCACTAATCTCACGCTTTCTCATCGCCCCATACTCACGTGGATGGTAAAGAGGCAGCTGGCCAGTCTATTTATTCACTCAGCTGCCGCTTACCGGCAGTTGGGAAGGGCGAGCAAGATGGAGGGCCCAGTCCGGTCCGGGGCAGGGGAGCCATGGACCAGGCAGGCGGGACAGGATGCTGGGGAGGAAGGTGGGGGCTGACGGAGGGGACGACCCTGTCCCCTCCCTCCCGGTCAGCTTGTGCCGTCTCTTGCAGAGTCAGGGCTGGACTACTACCCTCCTTCTCAGTACTTGCTGCCAGTCCTGGAGCAAGATGGGGCTGACGCTTCCTGGGACAGCCCCGACGGCCCCACAGACAGATTCTCCAGGGAGGAGGCCGAATGGCAGGTAAGGTGTGCTTGCCTGCTGACGTGTGCTGTGGAGGGGAGGCCCTGGGCGCTGGGGGGCTGTTCAGGGCTGCAGGCCCTGGATTCCTCCATCGAACTAGAATTCACCTCCACTCAGACCAGCGTGCTTAGATGCTTTCAGGAGGCCTTCTATGCCGCCTCACCCACCACCGCCCCAAACAGGTTCCTCTCTGTTTCCCGAACTCCCTGGGACCTCTGAACTTGCAGTTCACCCCGTCTGGAATTCTCTCCACTCACCTCTCACTAACTCCATCTCATCCTTCAGTTCTGTCTAGACCCCACATCCTCTGAGAAGTCTCCCCCTCCCCCCACACCAGCCCAGGTCAGGTCTCCTGCCATGTGGTCTCGGTGCCCACACATCTCCTTGGGAGCACCTCTACAGCTCTAAGTGAAGACTCATGTGGGAGATGGTTTAACGGCTGTCTCCCCTGCTGGATGAAGCTTTGTGAGAGTGGGGGGTCGTGTCTGGATTGTTCATTGTCTCTCGGTGCCCCTTGCTGTACGGGAAGCCTGTCCTGCTCTCCTGTCCTCCGTCTGAGGAGAAGCACGTGTGTCAGCACGGCAACAGGCTGGCCCTCCCTGGTCCCTGGGGGTGACCTACGTTGGGACCGGCGTGGAGGAGGAAGCTTGGCCAGGGTTTACCACTTCAGCCAGGCATCACCTGACACTGGAACCAGACAGAGACCGCCTCTGGCCCCGTCTGTGTTCCCACAGAGGGCTCAGAGCCCGGGGCGTCTGATGGCAGGCAGAGGGGGAACCAACTGCCTCAGGTTTGGCTTCTTATCTTCCAGTGACTTGTTATTAATCTCCGGTTCCCTGGTGACACCCTTCCCTGTCGTACAGAGGCCACCGTGAATGCCTCGTGCTTTTGTCTGTCTGCTGGCGGCTCAATGAGAATTAGAGAGGGGGAGATTTCTACCTAGGGAAGTGGTCAGTTTTTCCTCTCAAAATGTTTGCAGCAAACATTTTTGATGCAGGATTAGCAGACTGAATATGTTAAAGAACTCTTCCAAAGCATTAAAGTGAAGCAGAAGACCATCCCAAGAGAAGAAAAGTGGGCCAGAGATATAGCAACAGGTACTGTACAGAATAAAACAGTACAGATGAGGGGCATCCAGCTGGCTCAGTCAGCAGAGCATGTGACCCTTGATCTCAAGGTCATGAGTTCAAGCCCCCCCAGAGTTGGGCACAGAGCTTACTTAAAAAGAAGAAAGACTGTGTAGATAGATGATCAGTAAATACGAAAAAATGCCCGACTTCCCTAGTAATCAGAGACCAGTAAATTAAAACAAAATACCATTTCACCCTCAGATTGGCACAGATGTCACTTTGATAATTTCCTGGCCACAGTGTGGGGAAACCATGGCCTCATAAATTGCTCTTGGGAATGGAAACTGATATTCCCACTGTGGAAGATAACCTGATAATATAGGTCAAATAGCTCGTGATCCGGCAGTCCCACTCCTCAGTATGTATCCCCAGAGAGACCCTTGTGTAAAGAGACATTTACAAGAATGTTCATTGCAGCCATATTTGCGGTAGTAAAATATTGGAAGCCCCCTAAATGTCTATCGGTGGGTAAAGGCTGAGCCACCCGTGTCCCATCCATACCATGAGCTAAATCTGTGCAGGCTCAGATCATAGGACACATGGGTAAGTGAAAAGGACAAGTTGTAGAACATGATGGATATAGACTTCCCTTTTCATGCTTAGAAGGTTCAAATACAGATCAGTAATAGCCATTAAAGGTGGGGTGCAATTTTATGACAGAGGGACATGAGGGAATTTTGGAGAGTGATGGGATTGTTCTAGATCTTGACTACAGTGATGGTTACATGACTGCATTGGTCAAGATGCCTAGGGGCGCCTGGGTGGCTCAGTCGGTTAAGAGTCCGACCTCGGCTCAGGTCATGATCTCACGGTCCGTGGGTTCGAGCCCCGCATCGGGCTCTGTGCTGACAGCTCAGAGCCTGGAGCCTGTTTCAGATTCTGTGTCTCCTTCTCTCTGTGACCCTCCCCCGTTCATGCTCTGTCTCTCTCTGTCTCAAAAATAAATAAACGTAAAAAAAAATTTAAAAAAAAAAAAAAAAAGATGCCTAAAACTGCATACTAAAAAGAATGACCTTTATAGTATGTGAGTTATGCCTTCATCAAAACATGTATTTATATATGAGCACACAGACAAATCTTCTATTATTTTCCGAAGGCACAAATTCTGTGTAAGTAGATTCGTGGACTTGGGTCTGATAATGGTAGTTACATGGCAGGGGGCAGGAGGGAACCAGGATCAGGCTGGGGAATGGTCAGGGAATGCTTAAATGCTGTGTTTTAATTTTTTTATAAGGAAAATGTATTCCGATAATAGCTGTATAATTTTTTATAAAGTTTTTAATGTTTATTTTTGAGAGCAAGCGCTTTTATGCCCACCCACCAGTGAGCAGGGGAGGGGCAGAGAGAGAGGGAGACTGAGGATCCAAAGCAGGCTCTATGCTGACAGCAGAGAACCCGATGCGGGGCTCAAACTCCCAAACCGTGATATTATTTATACCTGAGCTGAAGTTGGAACACTTAACTGACTGAGCCACCCAGGTGCCTGCCCTGTGTGTATTTATTTTTGAGAGAGAGATTTGGATGCAGGGCTCGAACTCCTGAGCCACAAGATCATGACCTTGTGGCTTAACCAAAACCAAAGTCAGATGCTTAACCGACTGAGCCACCCAGATGCCCCAGATACTATCTGTATAATTAAAAATTAATTTAAAAATTTTTATTCCTACCTCAGCATGGGACAAATCTGATTTCCTTATAGTGTGTTGCTTTTATGGCTCTGATAGAGACTGATCCTGGCCTCCAAGCTGGATAACTAAGTACAAGGCCACTTAAAAAATCTGTGTGTGTGTGTGTGTGTGTGTGTGTGTGTGTGTGTGTCTTGTTTCAGTACAAGAATAGTTCACACTCCGTGTTACAAGTCTGAACAATACAGATATACATAAACCACGTGAATGTCACCCCTTCTCCTGAGGTCATCATCACAAACTGACTTCCATCTCAAAACTCAGAGTTGAATTTTGTTGCCTCTCTGACCAGAACAGAATCCTGCTGCACACAGTGAAACATGGCAGACTTGTTTCTGGGTAGCTCCCCACGTTCGCCCCCTTATTTGACAGTTGTGTGGTCCATTGCACGGATGTACCATGACTTACTGAAGTAACCACCTGTTGGGCATCTGAGTTATTGCCAATGTTTCACTCTTTAGAACAGTTCCACAAGGGGGTGCCTGGGTGGCTCAGTTGGTTAAGTGTCCGGCTTCGGCCCAGGTCATGACGGTTCGTGTGTTTGAAACGCACATCAGGCTTGCTGCTATGAACGTGGAGCCTGCTTTGGATCCTCTGTACTCCTCTCTCTCTCTCTCTGCCCCTCCCATGCCTGCTCAAGTACTCTTCTTTCTCTCTCTCTGTCTCTCTCTCTCAAAAATAAACATTACAATTGTTTTTCTAACATCTTAACAAAAAGTTCTACAGGAACTAGCACACGTACCTTTGTGCGTTTCCAAGTATTTTGGTGGGCTAGAGCTTTGGGGCACTGCGGGCGTGCTATATGGACAGGGAGCCACGTATCTCACTTCTTGGTCTCCCTTCTCAGTCCTGTACCCCCAGAACTGTCCTGAAGAGCTTCCCACAGTGTGCCGAACCAGGTGGTTCTCAGCCCTGGTGTCCACTAGAACCATCTGGGACCCTTTATCAGACTACCCTACCCCCTCATCCCCACCTGCCCCACCATTCTGATGCAGCGTCTCGGGGGGCTCCCAGGAGTCTGAATGGGGTCTCGCTGCCTGGCAATTCTGGCCACATGGTGGGGAACCCCACTGCTGTCTACCTCCTTTTCACCACTGTCTTTTTTTTCTCCCCAGAATAGGTTCTCAGACTATGAGAAGAGGAAGGTAAGAAAATTTTCCTTTTCTCCTTGGTCACTTTTGTTTTTATCAAAGATCTCAATTATTAGAAAAGATTGGAGGGAGCAAGTTCTTCCTGCCTCTAAATTAGAGGGTAAACTAAAGTTCTCCTCTTATACACATGGCCTCGCCACATGCTTACGCAGCCTCAGTGGGTGACCAGGTATCTCGCCTTCACAGATGAGAAGCTTGAGGCTCAGAGACCCCTGACTCTAAACCACTAGTCTCTGCCAGGGACCAGCCTGTTTTATTACAGTTGGGCCCTGGGCAGGCAGGCAGGTGGGGGGGGGGGGGGGGGGGGCCAGGAAGGGGAGTTATTACTCAGCTTTAAGACTTAACAGCCTGCACGATTCAGAGGTGAAGGGTAGATTCCCCCTGCTCCCATGTGCAAATGTCCACGGAGCCTAGCCAACCATCACCGGGATCTACATTCTTGCAGGAACAGAAGATGCTGGAGAAACTCGAGTTTGAACGGCGCCTGGAACTCGGGCAGCGAGAACATGCCCAGCTCCTTCAGCAGAGCAGCAATCAGAAGGACGAGATCCTTCAGACGGTCAAGGAGGTCCGTGAGCGGCCACGTGGGGTCAGGCTTGCCTGTGCCCTCCCTACCAGGGGGGGGCCCTCTGCTGTGGGGAGGCAGTGGCGGTAAGCTCCCTCGCTGGATCTTCCCAGACCCGGGGGCCCTTACGGTTCACCTAGCCCAGCTTCCTTGTGTGTACGGACACCCCGAGGCCTAGCAAGGGGAAGACCTGGTCCAAGATCAAACAGGAAGGCCGGGCAGGGCAGGGCAGGGATGAGAAACCTGTGCAGGGATCCTTGGTGTTGGCTCAGGATGGCCACCTGTCCCGCTGCAGGAGCAGTCCCGGCTGGAGCAGGGCCTAAGTGAGCATCAGCGCTACCTGGATGCAGAGCGTCAGCGGCTGCAGGAGCAGCTGAAGCAAACGGAGCAGAACATCGCCAACCGGATCCAGAAACTCCTGCAGGAGAATCAGAGGTCAGGCCCCCAGTCCGCAAACCCAGAGGCCTTCCCCCCATGTGGTACCCTTTGAAGAGCCCAGGGTAGGGGTCCACTTCTCCCCTGTAGCCTTCACTCCTGCCCCAAGGTTTTCGTTGTTCGGGTCCAATCTTGGTGCTACAATTTGCACCAACCCAAAAAGAAAAGCATCTAATCTGGGCATGACCTGGTCTGTGTTTTGTCGTGGGACCCATGCCCCCCAGGTTTCCCATCTATAAAATGAGTGGGTTTAATAGGAGAGTTGAGGTCACATCCTGCTCCAATATTTCGAGTTCCAAGTAACATGTTGCCTTGAGGTCAGCCATTCTACCCACAGTGAGATTTGCCTTAACAAATGCTCTCCAAGGTAGGGGCTGCTGGGAGCAGGTCTTGGTGGGGCTTGGGGGAGAGGGAGCCAGATAGAGCTGTCAAGAAGCCTGAGAGAGTCCAGTTGGGGTCCCTTGTGGAAAGCCTCCTGAAACAGGTGTGCCACATCCCCTGTTGCTCCCAGGCTTCCGTTTGCTTTTTCCTTACGGGGCCATCACACAGCAGTCACGTGGGGCCCGAGCGAGCCTGCCGCGTGCCGCACAGCATGCTCTCCTTTCTGGGGTGTCCCGGGAAGCTACCATTTGTTGGATGCTGCTCACGTGCCAAGCACTTTGTGTATGTTCTCTTAGTCACTCTTTACGAATACTCCATGAAGCCTTCTTATTATGATCCCCTTTTACAGATGAGGAACTGGGGCTTGGCGGGGCTGAGGAACTGGCCCAAGGGCACAGAGCCCCAAGTTCCGGGGCTGAGGGGCCTGGGCCAGTTACTAAGCCCGCTCTGCACAGCCAGTGCAGCGAAGGGGAGAACGGTTCTGTTGCAAACAGGCCTGCAGGTGGCTACTGCAGGGACCCTTTATGGTTGTCTCCCCAGGCAGAAGAAAAGTTCTGAGATCTTGAAGTCGCTGGAAAATGAAAGGTTAGTGTTTCACTCTAGCCCTTTCTTGGCGTTGCCTTGTGGTGGAGGCAGTGGTCTGGGGAGATAACGTCTTGTGATTCTCAACGATTATGCCAGAAAGTTTTCCTAAAGCTGTAAGGAGATTCACCTCCTTAGGGAATATTGGGTTAAAAATAAATCACTGCCTGCAAGTTGAACACACATGTACGTTCCTGAGAAAAATTGAGACACAAAAATATGTGCAATGTCCAACTATATTGCTAGTGTAAAAAAAATTAGAGGGGCACCTGGGTGGCTCAGTTGGTTGAGCGTCCGACTTCAGCTCTGGTCGTGATCTCATGGTTTGTGAGACTGAGCCCGAGTTGGGCTCTGTGCTGACAGCTAAGAGCCTGGAGCCAGCTTCGGATTCTGTGTCTCCTCTCTCTGCCCCTCCCTTGCTCACGCTCTCTCTCAAAAATAAACAAACATTAAAAAATTTTAAATTAGAGAAAAATCTATTTCTTATTAAGAGAAACACAATCCATTATGGAGTAGAAAACCGGGAGCTGTAGTTAACTGAGGCGGAACAGTGTACAATTTCTTCATGACGTGGCACGTATCTGTGCTCAGAAAGCAAAAGGACCCACCCTGAGTGGTTTACCAGAAATTAGAGGTGGTAATCTTTGGGTTTTTTCCTTCGTGTTTTCCCCGTTCGTTGAGATGCACAGCTTCAGTAATTAGGAAAGATGGTAGCTGAGAGGAACGAGCCCCCCATTCTTCTTTCCCCATACTCTCTGTCTTGCCTTCTTGCCCCCCTCCCCGCCAGGATTAACTGGAATCCCCCCTGGTTCCCTGGAATCCCAAAATAGCAACGTGGACTTAGCTGCAGTCCTTGTGTCTGCCTTTTAGGCCCCTGGCTGCTTGGGAAGAATTCCCACAGGGAGTTCCCGTGGGGTTGCAGGGTAGCCCCTTCACCTGCCCACTGCAGCTTGACCCGGGTGGTCAAGGCCAAGCTGGGTTGTGGCCGATTGGTTTATTTGGCTCGTGCTTACCAAGTGCCCTCTCTGCGTTGGGCCCTCTGGGCTCTGCTGTGGGTCCAGCAGCACCAGATGTGGCCTTCCCTTGAGCAGCCTGTGGTCCTGGGCAAGAGGCCAAGGTGATTACATGCTTCTTCCAACAAAATGCGACCCAACAGAGACTTTAGAAGATGTTCCCTCCAGGCCACCATTCCTAGTTTACTCTGGGGGAACGATGTTCACACATGCAACGTGCATGTACGTCCATACTTTTTCATTTCTGTTTACTAGATCGTGGATGGATTTGAATGCCAAAAACCTTATTTGTAATAGCTGTAGAATATTCTGCAATATGACTAAATCCTGATTAGTCCTCTGTGGACATTTAAGTTTCCAGTTTTTCATAATTATAAGCAGTCTTAGAGTGAACATCTCCTAAATATCCCCCTATGCATTTATGTGAATATTTTTGTAGGAAATATTCAAAGGACTTCTTGGTAGGTCTTGCCAGATTACCTTCCAGAAGATATTTTGCCAGTTTATACTCCTCTCAGCAGGACATGAATGTGCCCTTTTTACCACCTTCGCTGCTGCTGCTGCTGGTGGGTGGTCCTCAGTTTTCCTAATCTCCCAATCTGGTAGGTGAAAAGATCTTTATCAGGTATCTCTTTCCATATGTTTATTGGTCCCCTGCATTTAAGCATCTGTGAAGTGGCCACCTGTGTCCTTTGCCCACTTTTCTAAGGGAATGTTGAGCTTTTTATGCAAGATACTCTGTGTACAAGGCTGGAGGTAACTGGGTTCCCCTGGAAGTGCGAGATGCCAGCAGGAGCATGCCTAGGCTGGCACATCGAAGAGGACTTCCCGGAGAAGGTGGCGTTCATCTGCTGGGATTCCCTGTTGAAAATGTTACATCTGCTGAACAAAAATGGATGGAGTTTTTTTGTTTGTTTCTAGGATAAGGATGGAACAGTTGATGTCCATCACTCAGGAGGAGACCGAGAACCTGCGGAGGCGTGAGATTGCCTGTGAGTCTCGGGTGGGAGGTACGGGGTCCTGGGAGCAGGGCTTGTCTGACTGGGGGCAGAGGGTGGACTGCCTTCTCTCTGTACGTATGGCAGGCACTGAGTGTGTGTCCTTGAGGGAGGCTGCAAAGTCCAGACCTGGAGCGTGGGCCCTGGTGTCAGGCCGACGCAGGAACAAGCCTGTGACCTCAGGGGCACTACTGGTCCCTAACTGTTCTGAGCCTCTGTGTTCTTCCCTTTAACTGGGGAGGATGACTGTTACCGCCCCCTAGTGTCCTTCTGAAGGTCACATGAGCTAATACCTGGCACTAAGTGAACATCCCACTGAGGCTGTAGGGTTTCTGTTGTCAAGAGCTGTGGTCGGCCCCACTTGGGCTCCTGGGAGCTGCCCGTCCTGCCATTCCCAGGAGGTGGTCCTGGGGCACCACACTGTCCATACTTAATGAGGGGGGGCTTCCGGTCTGATCCTGAGAGCTCAGAGGATCAAGCCACGTGCCAAGGAAGGCCAGGAGTCAGTTCCTCCTTTTTTAAAATGACTCTCTTTGGACGGCGCCATCCTCCCGAGCCTGGATGCTAGAGCGGAATGCTGCACACAGGCCCCGCGCCGGCCGCTGTCCACACACCACCTCCCCTCACTACCTCCTGCTGGGGTGTCCTTAGTGTCCCTGTTGTAAATTATCCACCACTTAGAAAAAAGAAAACTTGTGTTTGCGTCTCCAGAAGATATTTGTCAGTAAATAGATTGGGAATAGTATCGGTGTTGGGAACTTTTGTTTTCACCTTTCAAACTTCCCTCCCTGTTGCTTAGCCTCTTATAAATGAGCATTTTTGTTGTTAAGTGTTTATTTTTAAGAAAAAGAACTTGGGGGGGGGCGGGGCAGAGAGACACACCCAGAATCGGAAGCAGGCTCCAGGCTCCGAGCTGTCAGCACAGAGCCCAATGGGGCTCGAACTCACAAACCCTGAGATCATGACTTGAACCAAAGTCAGACGCTCAACCGACTGAGCCACCCAGGCACCCTAAGCATGTAGTTTTTTTAAGTTTATTTATTTATTTAGAGAGCATACACACAGGGGAGGGACAGAGAGAGAGAGAGAGAGAGAGAGAGAATATATCCCAAGCAGGCTCCATCCACACTGTCAGTGCAGAGCCCAACACAGGGCTCTGCCCCACAAACTGACATCATGACTTGAGCTGAAATCAAGAGTTGGACGCTTAACCACTGAGCTACCCAGGCGCCCTGAAAATGAGCATGTGTTTTTCTAATGAAAGAATTTCGGTAAAAATAACAAAAAGGCAAGAAAAGGTAATAACCAGAGTCGTTGAGGACATATGTAGTATCAGGCTGCCCTGTGCACTGCCAAAGGGGATGTGAATCAGCAGCATGTTTCTGGAAGACAGAAAGGGACATTCCTATTTATTCACGGCCTTAAAACTGTACTCTTAAAAATTATTTTTAGGAAATAATCAAATCAGACTGCACAAGGATGTTTGAGCAAGGACGTTTATCATTTAATAATTGCAAAAAGAGTCCAAATGCCCCCAGATAGATCACCTAACTAAACTTTTGTGATCCAGGCATCGCCGTCCCCTGCAGCCGAAACCTCCTGCTGCCTCGTGGACATGGGGAGGTGGTGACAGACCATGAGAAGTGGTTGTGTTTAGGGTTGTGACATTTGAAAATTTTTTATTGTAGTAAAATATGTAACATAATGTCTGCCGTTTTAACCACTTTTAATTGTCGAAGTCTGTGGCACGAAGTACATTCATGTTGTTACGCAGCCATCTCCAGAACCTTCCCAAACTGGAATTCTGTCCCTATTAAACACTCCTCTCCATCCCCCTCCCCCAGCTCCTGTACAACGCCCCATTCCACTTTGTCTGAATTTGATGACTCTAGATACCCCCACATAAGTGGAGTCCTCCAGCATTTGTCGTTTTGTGACTGCCTTCTTTCACTCAGCATAAAGTCCTCGAGGTTCATCCATGCTGTAGCAGGTATCAATTTCCCTCCTTTTTAAGGCTGCGAACAATATTCCATTGTGTGGGGGCACCTGGGTGGCTCAGTCGGTTGAACATCTGACTTTATTTAAGTGTTTGTTTTTGAGAGACAGCCCAAGTCAGGGAGAGGTGGGGGAGGGACAGAGAAAGCGGGAAACAGAGGATCTGAAGTAAACTCTGGACTGACAGCAGAGAGCCTGACACAGGGCTCAACCGTGAGATCATGACCTGAACCAAAGTTAGACTCTTAACCATCTGAGCCACCCAGGAGCCCCTGAGCATCTGACTCTTAATTTCGGCTCAGGTCATGATCTCCTGTTTCATGGGTTCGAACCCCACGTTGGGCTCTATGCTGACAGCACATAGCCTGCTTAGGCCGGACTCCCTCGCCCCCTCCCTCGCCCCCTCCCTCGCCCCCTCCCTCGCCCCCTCCCTCGCCCCCTCCCTCGCCCCCTCCCTCGCCCCCTCCCTCGCCCCCCTCCCTCGCCCCCTCCCTCGCATGCGTGCTCTCTCAAAGTTAAAAAATATCCCACTGTGTGTATATACCACATTTTGTTTATCAGTGGACACTTGGCTTTCTTCCACCTTTTGGCCATTGTGAATAACAGTGCTACGAACATGAGTGTACGAATGTTCAGTTCTCTGCTTTCAATTCTTTCATCTTAATTTTTTAAAAATCCATAAATATGCATTAAAAATTGGAAGGGTATGTATCAAAATTAATATCTTTGGGTGACAGATGATAGAAGATCTTGTGTGTGTGCTGTTCAGTGTTTTACAATTAGCCTTTCAAGCGTAAGTTACTTGCATCGTTTAAAAAAGTGGGGTTTTTTTAAGGATAAGTATGAGGTGGGTGATGAGCAAACCCTCCAAGGCCCCCCCAGGAGCGGTGCCCTTTTCTCAGCCCCCCCCCACCCCCCCCCCCCCGTGTTTCCTCAGCCGCCATGCAGCAGATGCTGACTGAGAGCTGTACAAACCGGCTCATCCAGGTGGCCTACGAGTCCCAGAGGCAGAACTTGGTCCAGCAGGCCTGTTCCAGGTAAGGTAAGGAGAGGCTTCCTGAGTTGGGGTGCTGACTCAGGACCCAGGATCATGGGGTGAGAGCTGGGCTCTGAAATTCCCGCCCCAGCCTCAGCCTCAGCCTCAGCCATACTGTCGGGGGCAGGCGGTGACTGGTCTTTGTGGTTTTTCCAGCTGGACCCCATGGTTGTGTCAGGCCATGGTAAAGTGACAGCGCTCACCCCGCTTCTCCCGCACTTTCGGTGAGCCAGGCGTTCCCGCCACGTGGTGTGTGTTAGCTTATTGAATCTACGAGGGACCATGTTGTTACTAGCCCCGTTTTGTCACAACAGCTGAGGCTCAGAGAGACGGTGTGACGCACCCAAGGGAATCTAGCAAGTGGCAGAGCCAGGGTTCAAACCCAGGCAGAGTGGGGGTGTGATCGAGCGTCCGTGTGGGTTGGGAGCAGGGTGTCCTGGAGGGGATGCTAATGGAGTCGCTTTCACACTGGTGGCAGCTTGGGGTCCGGCTGTCCAAGTTCACCACATCTTTGTGGGTTTGTCTGTTGAAGGAGCCACATGTGCCGGCACAGCCAGGGAAGCAAAGCTGTTGGGGCTCAGGAGACAGGCCAGGAGCACAGACTGCCTTGTGTTCCCCCGCCCCCTCACCCCACCTTCCCCTGTGTCCTCACAGAGGTGAGGTGTGGAGCATGTCTCCCTCCTTTCTTGGTGGTAGCACATCATGCTTAGGAGTGTGGTGGACAGACCCACATTCAGGCCCCATTTCTTCTTTCCGTAACCGTGAAGTGCTGGGCCGGTTAGTTTCTCTCCTGAGCCTCAGTTTTCTTATCAGAAAAACAGGGATAAGTCACAGTACCTACCTCTGGAGTTGTTGGAGGATTGAAATAAACTCAAAACCAACATTATGCCCAAGTATGGACATACGTGAGGATGCAGGGTTTGAGTTTTTGTGCCCAAAGCACTCTACTTGTTCTAAGGGGAGATTCACGACCAGGGCGAGAAATGCTGGGGGCCCAAGGTGGGACGTGGTGGTTTTGACCCAGCAGGAGAGCTTTCTCATGGCCCGAGTGACTCAACTAGGAGATCAGGAGCTCCATGCTGGTGGTGATATGGCAGAGGCCAGGCCACCACTTCAAAGGGCATTGTAGAGGGGATTCTGATGGAGGGGTGGATGAGCGGACCCAGAGATGGTCTCTCCCAAGTCCCAAGACACACGGACTCCCATCACCTTCCCTCTAGGGCCACAGGGTTCAGACCAACTCTGTCTGTGCCCCGCCCGGAGTGTAGCCCCGCCATGGGTCCTTCTTGAGTATTTTTGAATGAGTAAATGGCTTGTCTTGATCATCTCCAAGGTCCTTGGCAGAAAATGTTCAGAGAGTGAATTAATTTGCTGTCTTTCTGGCAGCATGGCCGAAATGGATGAGCGATTCCAGCAGATACTATCATGGCAGCAGATGGATCAGAACAAAGCCATCAGCCAGATCCTGCAGGAGGTGAGCCCTTGCCTAGGGTGTGAGGGTGGGGGGCCCAGGGCGCGAGTGGGGGCAGGGGTACAAGGGCGTGAGGGCGGGGGCTCAAGGTGGGCACAGGGAGGGGTGCCTGGAGGGCTCGGTTGGTTAAGCTTCCGACCTTGGTTCAGGTCATGAACTCGCGGTTCGTGAGTCTGAGTCTAGCGTCAGGCTCTGTGCTGATAGCCCAGAACCTGGAGCCTGCTTCCGATTCTGTGTCTCCCTTTCTCTCTGCCCTTCCCTGGCTCATGTGCACACGTGCGCTCGCTCGCGCTCGCGCTTGCGCTCTCGCTCGCGCTCTCTGTCAAAAATAAGTAAACTTTAAAAAAAAAAAAAGGGGGGGTGGGCACAGGGAGTCTGGGGCAGAGCATCAGAAATCTACATGGAGCCCTGTCCTTAGAGAGCTTGTTAAGACCCAAGGTGTTTAGTCCATTTAGAAATGTACAGACTCAGGAAGAAGGGGGCAGAGAAAGGGAGAGGGTGGTGGCTTTCTGATCATGGAGATCTAGAGAAGCATTCCCCATTTCCCTGGCAGGCACCCACTCCCCGTGCTGTGTGGCTCCGTCGTAAGGACCCCTCAGGGGCAGGATGTGGTGAACACGCCGTGGGGGCGGAGCCCACAAGAGAGCACTGAGGTGCCTTGACTTCTTCCAGACTGCACACTTGCATCTGCTCCCTCACCTTCCTCATCAGTGAAATGGGGCAGTAAAAAGCCCCCGCATCACTGGTTGTGGGAAGTCCGTGTACGATGCAGGAGCAGCACTGAGTGTAGCATCTGGCATTGATAAGCCTTTCATAAGTATTGTCTCTGAAATGCGAACAAGTGAGCTGAAAAGTCACGTGCTGGCTAGCAGGCAGAGTAGTCCTACGTTAAAGTGTTTTTGAGCAGATTTTGAGCCTTCCCCTGGCATGAGCCACTGGGAAAGCGAGGCCGCCAAGTACCTGCTGAGCAGCCCCTGCTGTCTTGCAGAGTGCCATGCAGAAGGCTGCGTTTGAGGCTCTGCAGGTGAAGAAGGACCTCATGCACCGGCAGATCAGGAAGCAGGTGGGTGCTGTGGGCGGTGCCCCCGCCGTCGCCTTCCTGCGTGCTTTCCTGGACGGCATAGGTGCCTCTTTCCCGTGCTGGCTCAGCGAGTGGACTTCCCCAGATGTGACCGGTTCCTTTCCCACGATGCCCTGGGCAGACGGGAGGGGTAGTGCCCGACTGCGGCCTGGAGCCCCTGGGCAGCCTCTGCACCCACCACACTCCAGGCAGGACCCCCTTGCTGGGGAAATGCAGTTGGCTCCACCCCGGCCACCTCTGTCAGCTCAGGTGGAGAAGCTGGAGGGTGGATGGGGTGTCCCACTGGGGCAGACGGGGGTCCCGATGTCCCCGAGGGCGGATGTGCTGAGGTCCCAGCTCTGCCGGCAACCTGCAGGCTCTGCTGGACCCTCTGGGCTTTCTGGAGGGTGAGGCGGACCATGGGCGCGCAGGCTGGAGACGGAGTCGGCTTTCAGGTCTCAGGAGTGGTCATCACATCCTACTTGGCACACTTTGAATTGTACATTTTTGCATGTGTATTTTTTTCTTTTTATTCTTTTCCTTTTTGGCCAAAACCAACTTCTCTTTTTATTTCCCTCTTTAATTTCAACCCCACCTTGCCGGACATGAAGCTCATTCCTCTGACCTGGGGTTGGTTGGGGCCATAGGAACTTAGGGGCAAGAACCATAGGGGTCACAGGCTTAGGGCAGAGGAGTCGCTGGCTATGGGGTCTGACCCCCAGACATCCTCACTGTGGGTGATTCTGACCCACCAGGCCACCTGTTCCCCTTCAGAACCTGAGCAGGGACGTCCCCGGGAAAGGGCTCACTTACTGACCTGCTCTGTGTCCTTGAGCAAGTCACTTAACCTCACTGAGCCTCAATTTCCCCATCTATAAAATGGAGACCAGAATACCTCCTAATACCCAGAGGAGATTTGATGAAATGACACAGATACAGTACACAGCACAGGCCTCGCACACAGAATGCTCCGTAAGCATCAGCCACTACCATTAATGGTATTACAATATTACACAGTCCCCTCCGTTACCCTCTGCTCTCCTCTGTGATGGCAGTTACAGGAAGCGAGAGAGTCAGATGCGTACAGCACTCAGGACTTGTGTCTGGTCTGCACTCTGGCCTGAACCTTAAAGGAAGGCCCGTCTCCATTTCATAAGCTCTTGGCACCCTCTGTGGTCCAGGCCCTATGATCAGCTCCTGAACAACAGTTCACCAGGACAGGCCCGTCCGTGTCCCATAAGCGCTCGGGGCCCTGGAATAGCTGATTATTTTAAACTCCCACTGAGAGTTTTCCCAAGGCACCTAAGTCCCTTCATTCCTGAGCCCCTCGAAAGGTTTCTTAGACCCCACTTGGCCTTCAGAGAGCAGCACAGACTTGAACCTTGGTTAATGTGAATTAAAAAAAAAAACCCTGTCTCGTCTTCTGTTTAGATTAAGTTAATAGAAACTGAGTTATTGCAGCTGACACAGCTGGAGGTAAAGAGGAAGTCCCTGGACACAGAGGCATTGCAGGTACGTAGGGTTCCCTGGCCTGTCCCTCCCGCCCCAGAGGAAATCCCCACCCGGGCCCCCCATGCCTCCCTCCCAGCAGCCGCTCCCCAACAGGCAGTTGGTCTCCTCCGTGACTGTGATGGGAGCACAGCCTGGGGGCTGAGCTCAGCACAGGCCAAGGTTAGGGTCAGGTCAGCCTATTGCTCAGCAGGAGGGTCAGAGGAAAGAGGGTTTCATTGCCAAGGCTCACCCAGACCCATTTCCATCTCTTTGTTTTGAAGGAGGGTCACTGCTGAGCTCCCTGTCTCTCTAAGCCATGCTTCTAGGGTGCTGGTTCAACTCCTGGGCTTGACATCCTCTGGGGAAGGAGCTTTCTTGGTGTCCCAAGGATGTCTGGAGGAAAGCGCCCAACTGTTAGTGTGTCACTCCCTGCAGGTGGCTTCTCTGGGAGCCCTGGGCTCGGTGTCCTGCTTGTATAGTGTGGAGGCAGCAGGGACTGGCAGGTGGCGTCCTGGACTGTGTGTTCGGGACCTGGGCCTTCTCCCAGTGTAGTCCCGCTTTGTGATCTGGGCAGGCAGGGGAAGAAGGCTGGACTCTGCCCTTCTCTGACCCCTTTCTGCCCAAAGGGGATTGATTAATGGGGTGTGAGGACCTGTGCCCACACCAGGCTTCTGAGCAGAGCCACCTGTCTGTCCCTGTGTCTGTCCTCAGCAGACAAGTCTTAAATTGTCCCCTGGCTTCTCGACTCAGTAAAAGCATGCTAAGGTCTATAGTCCTGGTCTGCGGGCTGCCACAGGTGTGCCGTGTGACCTTAGGTCACTTCCCCTCTTGGGCCTTCGTTTCTCCCCTCCGTAAAATGAAATAATCTTCAGGCCCAGCCTGCATCACAGGGCCACCCCACAGGGGTGAGCTCGCCAACGCAAGGCCCTTTGGGAGCCTTGCTGTGGCCCTCAGAGAGGAGGGGGTTGGGGTAGCTCTCAGAGAAGACACAGCCACCGTACTTGGCAGGTACCCATGTCTCCTGGCCGTTCGAGCTTGTGGGGCTCCCATCTGGGGGGGCCTCCGTGGGTTTCCAAGAGTAAGAAACAAGTGGAACACAGACGCAGGCGAGGGCTTCACTCCGGTTTGCATGTGCCTCCATCTGTGTGAGAGCCTTCCAGACTCCTACGGGGATACACCCCAACCTGCCTGCTTGTGCTTCTGCCCACATGCCCTGCCTGTAGTCCGTGAGACTGCAGCCACACACCTGTGGCTTATCATTTCCTTTGTTTGATGTTTCTTACCATTCCACTGTCGTCAGTCACTAGATCCCATGCCTGGCCTGACCCCCCACGGGGAGAAGATGGGGAGGGGATGCCCAGACAGAGGGGCCCTTTGGCTGTGTCCCCCAGCGCTCAACCTAATTGAGTTGGGCCCACTGTGGGGTCCCTGCTGCTGGGCTTGGAAAAGGCAGGGAGGGGTGGGACTTGCCACTCCCTGGGGACTCTGGGCGCCAGAGCTATGCACTTCCAGCGGCACTGGGCCTGCTCTTGTGTTGCAGGAGATGATCTCAGAGCAGCGCTGGGCCCTGAGCTCCCTGCTCCAGCAGCTGCTCAAGGAGAAGACGCAGCGGGAGGAAGAGCTCCGGGAAATCCTGGTGCGCTCGGCTTCTGCGTCCCGGTCGCACATGGGTTCGCTTTCCCTAAACACACTTGCCATTCTTAGAAGCGCTTTTGTTCAAGTAATAGTGGCTCATCAGAGAAAAAATGGGACGTACAGAGGAAAAGAATCTCCCTCCCGAGAGTTCTCGAACGCTAACATTTGGATGTGTGTTTTCTAAAGACTGTGATGCAGCTTTATCCGAGCTGTGCGTGGATGTTCTGTGTAAGCCTCAGATGGAGCACGTCCCTTTAGAACTAGCTTCTCTGCGTCTGTTCTCTTCGTGTCTCTGAAATGTCCTCTGCACTCTCCCAGGCTGCGTTTGGATGGGCCATCGTAGCCTCTTGCCCAGAATTCACGCTACTTCCAGTTTTTCACTTTTCTGAGCAGTGCTGTCTTTGTAGCTAAGTATTGACAATGGCCGTGAGTATTCATTCAAGGCAGATGCCCAGGAGAGGACTTTCTGTGTCCAGGGCAGGCTGTTTAATAGGCTTTTGACAGGAGATACCCAGCTGTCCCCTGTACCCAAATGGGTTTGAGGCTGGCACATTGTCAGAGTGGCAGAGCCCCATTTAGGGGTGGCAAGTTGGGGTCATTTTCACCAGACCCTGTGGGCATCTCAGTGGTGGAGATGGAGGCCAGGCCCGCCAGCTGGGGCTCAGAGACTCGGTCACTCCTATGGTGTCCTCGCTGCTCCAGACATCCTCTGAGCTCCTGTGGGCAGAGCCCCTGCAGAGTGCAGGGAAGAGGGAGACCAGCTTCCACAGCCCCCCACCAGCCCTTGTGATGTGCTGAGGCCGGTCAGAAGCTGCCTGTTCCTCACCATCCCCTACTGCCATGGCCTGCAAGTTGCATTAACGTGCGAACAGCGCGTTAGCCTCATGCAGCAGCTGCCATGTGCTCTGGTCCTGTGCTCCTGCCCTCGAGGGGCCTCAGAGGACTCCCCATCCAGGGAAGGAAGAACCACCTCAGCAGATGGTGACTGTCAGGGTCATGGGCTCCAGAAGAGTGCTGTGGCTGCAGCCCAGGGAGGGTAGGGACCAGCAGAGGGGAGCAGCTCCACAAGGTCTGGGAGGGACCACCAAAGGACAGCCAGGTGCCCCCAGGGGATGGGGGAAATGCCTGTGTTGAAGTCCTGCAGCCCACATCTTATTTGGCCCCCACCGTGTGGCCACAGTCCTGGCTCCTGGCTGGCTTGCTCAGAGTACAAGTCTTAAGGCAAAACAGACTTGGGTCCAAGTCCTGGCCCTGACCACGGGCAGCTTTTACCTGAGCAGGTTCCTGGTCACTCTGAACCTCCCTTTCCTCACCTGTGCAGTTGCACCCCGCCCCCCCCAGAGCTGTGCAAATTAAGGAAAATGGCATCTCGGTGCATGGTGGGGTCTGGCACGCAGCACTCTGAAAACATTCGCTGCTGCTGTTGCTGTTAGTATCCTTTGTTCACAGCCCTGGCCCCAGCGCCTAGAACCATGCGTGGTCTAGAACAATACTCGGTGACTGCTTGTTCATGGGGGAATGAAGGAACCTGTTTCAGTACCTTGTCTAATTCTTTAGCTTTGTCAGAAGGGTGAAGCCCACTCTAGAAGCTCATATTGTCCTTAGAATCCTATTTGTCTCCCTGCCTGTCACAAGCTCCTGAGCCCAAGTAGGGGGCCTGCAGAGCGTGGTGCCAGGTGTCTGCAGCCCAGATTCAGGCCCCGCCCCCAGATGGTCCCTGGCTGAGGTTGCTCACAGCAGAAACGGGGGTAGAGGGACTTCCTGCCTTTCCTGTTCAGTAGTTTAAACAGTGAGGCCATGGTGGCTGGGAACATTGTTTGTAAATTACCAAACACCGCCCCACTCCCTGCACCTGCCCAGAGCATCATTTACAGTTGCCACGGTCATTATACTTTTTATTTACTGATTTATAGCTGATGGTACTTGTTTTGTCCCTGGCAGACAGAGTTAGAAGCCAAAAGTGAAACCAGGCAGGAAAATTACTGGCTGATTCAGTATCAACGGCTTTTGAACCAGAAACCCTTGTCCTTGAAGCTGCAGGTAAGGGCCGCTGGCACCCACCCTTCCCAAGAGACCTCCTGTGCCTTGGTGATATCTGGCTTCTTGATCTTTCTAGTTTATTTCTGTTCATATTTCTGGGGACAAGTGTGCTAAGCCCTGGAGGGACAGAAAAGAGAGGACGGGTGCATTCATCTGGTCAGAGGCCAACACAGCTGGGCCACAAGAGCTGCCTACAGACACTTGCCGTGGGTGGGATGGATATGCCCCCCAACACACACACACTGGTTTTTGTCTTGCCTTTCAATAAAATTTAATGGAGTCGTTCTATATGTACAATTTTGGCAAATTGCTTTTTCTCTTAATAATGGGCAGTTCGCCAGGCGTATACCTAATAGATCATCTCAGTGTTTCTAGACAACTGCATAGCATTTAGTATCTGGATGAACCCTCATTATTTTAAACAGCCCCCTCTTGATAGGTACTTGATTGCTCACCATGTTCCCATTTCCAGATAGAGTGGCAGTGAGCTTCCTAGTACCTTTATCTCTACTTCCATATGCATTTTTGTAGGAAAGATACCAAGGAAACCCATCCTAAGTACATCTGGAGCCTTTGTTTGCCATTGTAAGTAACGAGGTCTCGTTTGCCTGCGCTCAGCTTCCCCGTGGGTCTGTCCTGCAGGAAGAAGGCATGGAACGCCAGCTGGCGGCCCTCCTGGTGGATCTGTCGGCCGAACACTACCTGCCCATCTTTGCCCACCACCGCATCTCCCTGGAGACGCTGAGCCGGATGAGCCCTGGGGACCTGGCCAAGGTGGGAAGCAGCAGCCCCTCAGGGGAGGTTGAGGGGTGAACCGGGCCGCTGTCCGATCCACCGAGAGTCGACTTACTCTGGTGGGGTTCTTGGTGAGGTCTGCCGTTACCCAGTGGTCCAGGGTCCACTTGCTTCCAGGTGGCCCCCTGCATGTGCCCTGCACGCCATCTGCCTAAGAAAATCCAGGGATGTGAGTCCTGACCCCGGGCTGCCCCACCCGCTCAGATTGGACCTTCACGTTGTGGGCCCAAGACAAGTCCTTGGAGGTCTGCTCCAGCCCTGGCCCATGCCGTGGTGTTGCAGACGTGGCATGGCAGCACTTCCCGAACCTGCTTGCTTCTGGGTAGAGCTGAGCACCTTGCGTTACTTCATTTACTCTTCACATGACGACTCGCCAAATAATGACGGCCCATATCTCTAGCGCTTGCCTGCGCCGGGTGCTATTCTAAGTGCTTCTCGAGTGCTAGCACCTTGAAGCCTCCCAACAACCCAGGCAGAAGGGTATTCTCGTCCCTGTCATTTTTCAGATGAGGAAGCTGAGACACAGCAAGGTGGTAACTTGCCCAAGGTCACACAGCGGAGCCAGGACTTGAGCATGAGTGGTCTGGTGCCAGAGTCCATGCCGTTTACCACTCTGCTGCTGTGTCGCCTGTCCCTTGGCCCAGAAACCAAGGCTCTGGAGGGCTGCACGGGGACTCTGCCGCCCAAGGGACCGTGTGGTTCCAGCGCTCGGCCTCGGCGGGAACCGCCTGGCCCTTCCCGTGAACTCTGATCCTGGGTCCTGTCTTACTGGTTGTCGTGGGGTTGACATGTGGTCATGCAGGTGAAGGAGTCCCTTCCTCGGCGCAGGGGAAGCACGCGCTAAACCGTAGCTGTTACTAGTGTCAGTTTCCTTTGGGGCCTCCGTTTCTCTCCCTGCCACCTGGTCATCTTCATAGCTGTGGTGCTGCACTGCCTCATGTTGACCCTGGGGCCCAGGCCTCCATGTGTCCAGCGGAAGGTGCCAGAAGCCATGAGGCAGTCCTGATGGCTCTGTACTGTGTAGTGAGCTCTCGCGCAGCCCAGGCCATAACTTGCTTTTCCTTGAACTGGCTCAGGTGGGCGTCTCGGAAGCCGGCCTGCAGCACGAGATCCTGCGGAGAGTCCGGGAGCTGTTGGGTGCGGCCAGGATCCAGCCAGGTACCAACGCCAGGACACCTCCTGAGCAGAGGCACCCACCTTACTTGTGGACTGTGGCTCGGGGCGTCCCCTCTTTACATTTCAGGACGAGAACTGAGGGCCGGTCCTAGCCCCTGCCAGTCCTTAAGATTCCCTCCCAAAGGAACAGGATTTACAAACGGGAAAAACGGGCCACAAAAATGGGGGAACAAAGAAGCTTCCTTGCAGAAGAGGCCCTCCTGGTTCCCTGTCCTAGAACCTTCCCTAAAGCTACTCTACAAACACAGGGAACCACACACCCAGATCCTTGCAGTAGAGGGAGAAACCAGCCCTAGCCAGTGCCTGACACTGTGCCTCGGGCAGGCCTGTGGTTGGACGTGGAACGAGGTTCGTGGTGACCTGTGAAAGGGGTAAAGGCAGGTCATAAAGCCACTCCAGCTGCGCCTGGAGGCCTGGATAAGATAGGTGCCGTGGCTGCCGTAGGAGTAGATGGGCGTCGGGGATCTCCTGTGTCCGAGCATAATCCGGGTACGAGGCGTTTGTCAACCACTTTACAGGTACCGTGTCATGGCACCTCTGGCAGGTGGGTGCTGCTGTTCCTTTCATTTGAGAGATGAGGGAACTGAGGCAGAGAGGGGCTAATGTGTCTGCCGTAACCTCATACAGCTGGCGAGTGTTTGTAAACCTCAGTACAGCTGAGCTTTACTGCCTCCCTCGAGAAGAGGCCGAGGGGCCTTGGCAAGGGAAGCGGGCCTGGCACAAGGATGAAGGCAGGGTCTGTTCGGGGGAGAGACTAAAGGTGGGGTGGCCAGACCAGATTGCAGGGGCGAGGCAGGAGCTCTGCTGCTGGCAGGGAGGAGGCCCTGGGTCCCCAGGTGTCTGGGCCAGTGGCAGCGCCGTGATGTCCTCGGGCTCCAGCTCTCTAGCCAGTTTTATTCCAGAGACACCCAACCTAACCAAGTCCCTAAACTCACAGTCCTTTAATTAGACACCTTCCTCCCCTTGCAGATGTTTTCCAACCCTGATCCCTCCTGCTGTCAGACTGGAGGTCAGGTTAAGTTTGACATCAGGAGTTGGGGTCTCCTCATCCCACCCACCCTGCCAACAAAGATTCCCTTCACTCTGAGCCCCTCCCCCTCCTGACACCTGCCTCCCACAGTCCCCCACCATCCCCAGGGCGGTTTCCTGACTGTGTCCACCTGCAGGGAAGACTGGGTGGGATGGTTTCCTCTCAGCAGCAGAAGGGGCAGGAGACCTTCAGCCATTTTCCTAGCATTCTCTTACTGCTCCCAGAACTTGGTAGGTGTCCCATTACATATAGAAGAGCCCCTTGACGGTGATGGTTTGGGGCGCCATGGTACCTTTAGAGAGCCTAGTGTTGTAACAGCCTTAAAAATATATATATTCAGATGTTTCCAATTATAAAAACTTCTCCTTCAAACCATAGGGTAGATGGAAAAATGTGAGCCATGATCAGGATGGGCGTCAGGGCTGCCGAAGACTCGGGGATGGGGTGCACTTTGCATGATATGAAAGAGACTGCATTTTGTAAGGGCTGATTCTGGTGTCCTGCCTATTGGGACCCCGGTGGGGGATGCTGGCTCTAGGGCAGAGGAGGGGCAAGGGTGGAGGGGACAGCCTTGGAGGCTTCTCCTTCCTCTCCCTACTTCCTGGTGACCTGAGGGCAGCGGCCCATCCTGTCTCCTGGAGGAGGGGCTGAGAGCATTGCCCCATCCACTGCAGAGTCCCTAACCGAGAACTCCTACACCACGGCTCTACCACCAGATGGCCCTGTGGTCTTGGACAAGTGGCTGCCCTTCCCTGAAAGGGACAAGCCCTCTTGCAGGGTGGCCATGAAGGATCCGGGGAATGGTCAGGGGTCAGAGGCCCCAGATAACCAGCACTGTGGCCATCCCTGCCAGCCTCCCTGCACTCCTGCCTTACAGAGGAGGGAATGAGGCTCAGAAAAGAGTTAAGGGGGCCCTTACCCCTACCGTGAGATCAAAGTGCCCCTCCTGAGCTCACTGTCCACTCGTGGCAGCCAGAGCGAGGGGACCCCCTGTGGGGTTGGGATCACTGGGCCATGACCCTGGCTCAGCCTATCCCTCTGGTCCTCACAGAGCCACTGAACCCACCCAAGGGTGAGGTCCCTGGGGCCATGGAGGTGCCCACCGCCCCCGAGGAGCTGCCTGAGTCCGTGAGCCCGTCTGCTCCCCCGGCAGAGCTGGAGGTGCCGACTTCAGAGTGTGTCGTGTGCCTGGAACAGGAGGTGAGTCTGGGGCAGCAGCCCCTCCCCCCACGCACCAGCCGGGCCGGCACCCATCCTGAGCCTTTCCAGACTCGTGTTCTTTCTAGACACTTTTTTTCATTGGTAGAAGTGTATTGTATTCATTAGAAGCTTTGGGAAATCCAGGAAAGCAAAAAATACAGGAAATTACCGTGATCCTATGACCCAAATATGAGCATTTTCTGGGGTTTATTTTCTTTTTTTGAAAGAGGGGGCTTTTCCCCCCTACTTAAGAAAAATTTCCCATGTCCTTAAATATTCACAGCACAATTTTCTCTGAAGAGGCTTTTAAAAAGCTGTCTTTAAAAATCTATAACAAATTAATGCTTATTGTAAAAATTAACATAGCGTATAAAATCTCCCCTCCCTCCGCAGTGCGATCCTACTTAAAAGAAGCAAGCATGTTAGCAGTTGAATTACTCCACGGTCTTTACAGACCGGGGAATGGCATGATGTGTAGGGAGGTGTTGGTGATAAATGGAACCAAACCCCTGCTTTTGGGCCCCACGTTTCTTCCTGCAAACCCTGCTGTACCAAATAGCCTTGAACGGAGTTGATTATTTCCTCAGGATAAATCCTAAAAAGAGGAAATGCCGAAACAAAGCGCAAGCATGCTTACGAGGCTTCCGTTCCATGCTGTTGGGAGTAGTTTGTAGACCGAGGGGCTGATCAGGATACAAAAAGGCAACAATTAAGACAGTCTACGCGTCCAAGGGGCAGGGCTGGTGAGACGCCATGTGGCCTCCCGTGTAGCTGTCGGAGGGCACGGAGGGTCCAGGATTGGTGGCGGGTGATGACCACCATCACGTGGCGCTATCGGGTGGTATCAGATGCTTCCGGTAAAGGACAGCGGGGCGGGGGGAGGTTGCCCAGCCTCCAGGAACAGGCCGGGCAGGACCCAGACGCTCCCGCTCCCTCCTCAGGCCCAGATGATCTTCCTCAATTGCGGCCACGTCTGCTGCTGCCAGCAGTGCTGCCAGCCACTGCGCACCTGCCCGCTGTGCCGCCAGGAGATCGTGCAGCGCCTCCGCATCTACCACAGCGGCTGAGCCGCCGCCTGCTCCGGACAGACCCGTGCAGCTCCCCTCTGCCCTGGGCCCTCGTCTCACAGCCTGGAGGTGCCCCCCGCCCCGCCCCTCCACGCACACCGGGGCCGGAGGGCGGCGGAGCGTTCCAGACCCTGATGCGGCCGGTGTGAACGCTGTGGAGGAAGGGAGGACTCGCGGCCTGAGGACAGGGTCTAGGGTTTGGAGAAGCCTCCGTCTGAGCAAGAGACTGCGTGTCCTGGCCTCTGCGCTTGCCAGCCCTCTGTGCCGGTCCCCGCCCCTCCAGGAGCCCCGGGGTCCTCGGCAGGAGGGTCCTCTGCAGGGTAACTTGGACAGCGCCGTCCCTCGCGGTGGGTGCTGGGAGTGAAGGAGGGCCCCGACCCAGAAGTGGGGGAGGCCGGGGGTAGAGCTGGTGTGTGGTGTCGCCGTGGACCACTCTGGGCCGTCCTCAGGTTGTCCAGTGTAGGCCTTGTGCCACAAGTGACACTGGTCCCTCCTCGCCTCCCCCTCTGGGTCCCCCTGCTGTACAGATGTGCACCTCCTAGCCACCCCTCCCCCACCCCACCCCACCCCATCTCACCTCACAGGCAGGCAACCAGCTTGCAGACCCAAAGCAGGAATGTCAATAAATCCCCCTCCAGCCTGCTCCTTCCGTGTCATCACTGGGGCCCCCAGGAGCCCGGGGAGGGGAGGTGGCAAGGTCCGGGCTGGGGGCGGGTTTACCTCAGTCAGGCAAAAGGAGGCAGGAGGTACAGGCATTCTCAAATGCAAAGTTAAACAAAATTCCCCTCATTACAGGTGGACAGACAGACTGGGCTCAGAAGGGCACAGGGAGGGTCAGCCGGAGCAGGTTGGCGGGACAGCGGTGGGGGGCTGGGGGGAAGCAGGGGCATAAGAGAGTGGAAGCAGAGGCTGCTGAATGCCCAGTGCCTGGCAGCTGGGACGGGGCAGTGCTGGATCTGGAGCCTGCCAGAGGTTTGATTCCCAAACCCGTGCAGTTGTGCAAGTTGTTCATTGTACAATTTTAGAAGGAGCCATGTACCTGTACTTGCTGTAGAGCTGCACATTTATTGTGCATTTTCTGGTAGATGGTTTTGAACCGAGGACAGCTTTCTTTGAGCTAGAGGTGGGTCTGATTAGGGTACCTGGGCTCTGCCTCCAGCTACCCCTAACCCTGGCCGGCCTTCCAAGACTCCTTTCCCCATGCGTTAAGCGTGGGACACGATGGGGCCCAGATGCAGGCCAGTGGCCACCAGGGGGCACCCAGGTGCAATCCTGGAAGCCCTGAGGTGGCAGAGCCCTGTCTCCCCTAGGCCTGTTTCCCTGCCTCGTTAGGTCCTGTGGACTGAAACAGGATAGGACGAAGCCCTCTGTGAGTTCTGTTTTCCAGGCAAGAGCTGGGGCCTCCTCCCATACCCTATCCCCTCCCACCCAGGACCTGGGGAGCTTTGGTGGCTCCCTCTGCCCCAGACTTGGCCTCACCTTGGCCAAGAGGGGAGACTGAGACCTGGGTGGGCAGGGCTACTTAGGGCACAGTGTTTTCCGAACCACCTGGACCCCTCACTAGGCCCTGGGAGAAAGGAATTTTAGGACCGCCCCCTCCTTTTATAGATGAGGAGCCTGAGGCTGAGCGTGGTGCCTTGCCAAGGACAACAGCAAGACTGCACTTGAATCTCTGGTCGCTGCCCCCATAGTCCCTGCTGTTTCTCACCCCAGCCCCGTTGACCAGCCCTCAGCCACAGACCGCCGTGGACAGGCTGGCACCAGGGAAGCCAGGGGGTGTGTCCCGTGCTCCATAACCTCCACCAAGGGTTCACACCTTCCTGGGCTTCAGTTTACATGGTGGTGAAATGGTAATGAGGACACCCCCCTCCCGGAGTGGCTCTGGGGCTCCTGGTCCTGCACAGAAAGCGCACACACCACAGTAAGTGCTCGGTAAAGGCTGTGCGAAGAGTCTTGAGGACCAACACTGCTGTTTGGATCTGTGGATCCAGCTTGAGCCCAGGGGCCAACCCCCACTGTGCACGCCCCAGGGCCACATGGCCTGCAAGCTGCTGCCATCCCCCTTGGCCTCACCATCGCCAGGGGCTACCCGAGGAGCACCCCGCACCAATCTGGCTCAGCCGAGCTGCCGACAGGCCGGTCACCTACATGCCCTGCACGCCTTCTCTCGGGGCCGGTTTCCTCTAAGATGGGGTAACACAGGCACTCGGACTGAGCCCAGAAAGCCAGGGCACACTGCTGCTGTGGGACAGGCCCAGCCCCGGTCTCCTCCTGCTGGCACCACGCACACAGGCCACTGGCTTTAAATCATTTATTGATTAGTAAAGCTTAACCAGTTTGCATAATATTTTCAGTACAATATCTGGGAATGACGACTGAGAAAACCCCAAGGCACTAGAGGAGAGCATCTGAACACATGAACGAGATGGCAGAAGGTTAGTGAGGCACTGGAGAGTCCGGCTGGGGGGGACCAAGGGGGCCCTGAACACCAGCCACCACCGTATGTCCCATGGGTCTGAAGCCCCTGCCCTAGGAAGGGGACGGAGGGTGCGGGGCGGAGGAGGGCGCTGGGGCGGACAGGAAGTCCTGGTCCCTGGGGACAGGGCTGCCAGGGTGGAGTTACCTCGGCTAGACCTTCACCCCCAGGAACAAGCCGCTGTGGAAGGAGCGCATCTGAGAAGGGAATTTTCAGGTGCGGTGACTTGGAGGCAACAACGGCCAAGCCACAGCCTGACCCCAAATCCTCAGAGGGGCCACCGGCGGCGCCTTGGGGAGCTGTACTCGGCTCCCCTGGTGGACAATGTGTACCTTGGGGGTGGCCCACAGATGAATCTCCATCCCCACCCCGCAGACCCCGTCTCCGAGCACACGGCCACGCTCCCCTCCATCCCACCCGCAGCATGTGGCCGAGACAGGCAAGGGGGACAGAGGGACTCCGGGAGGCTGGCTGCCAATAGACAGGAGATAGGCTAAGTGCCGGGGTGGGGGGGGGTGGTGCAGAAGCCTACTCCACTTCCAGCAGCCTTCCCTCTGCTGCCTCAGCCTGCCTTGAAGACATTCCCAGCAATACTTCCCCACAGACCCTCTCTTCCCTCCCTTGAGACACTTCCTCTCCACAGACCAGCACATTCTGGGCCTTTCTCATTCCAATCCAAGCGGCCTCACCCCTCCTCCTCCATGAGGCATACCCCTCAACCCAGCAGCCCCAGCCTGGCTACAGCCGGAAGACCCCTCCTTGCACCTCCCCTCACCCAGAGCATGGAAAACAAGGCCCGTGTCCCCTCCCAAACTGGCCTCTCAGGCCCCAGCCTGGATTGAGGAGGACACTGGGGCCCCCAGTGCTCCCTGGTCCTGGTTCTGATAAAGCCCTTGGTGAGAAGGGAGAGAAGCCAGTGGCCAAGTAACACAACAAGCAACCACTCTACCTCCATCTTTCTGAGAAGGCTGGCAAGACCCGGGAGGGAAACCGAGGCCATAAAAGGCAGGAGAGGAGGACCCAGGGAATCAGTGATCACTGGGTACACCTCAGCTGTGCTCAGCTTCCAGCACAAGCAGGAAGCCCAAGATCATGCCACAGAAGAGAAAACAGGAGCAAAGTGTGACCAAACCCAATAAAGTGACTCAGGTGGGCCACCCCTGCCCAGCCCCAGAGGTGCCACAATGGCCCCACCGACCTCCACCCCAAGGCACAGACCCGGGGCTCCCTGCCTAGAGCCAAGCCTGCCTGTGCCTTGGAGGGGGTGACCCATGTCCAGCAGAAGCTCAGGGGCGACCGGCCTAGAACTCAGTCTGTACCCCTGCGCTGTCCTCGGTGGTGGTGTGGATGGGGGGGCGGCCACCAGGGCTGGATACCTGCTCCCCAGTCTCCTGGTCACTAGGTTTGGGGGGCTCAAGGTCCGCAGCTTTTCCAGGAGGGGGTTGCCGAAGGGGCGAGGCTGGCGGCGAGGAGGCCTCAGGGGCTGCCACGGGCTGGGGGCCCTCTTGGGAGGGGGCCCCGTTGAGCAGAGGGCCAGCCGGCGGGGGGCTCTCAGCCCGCAGATCCCGGGCCAGCAGACCGCGCAGCTCGGTGACACTGTCCGGGGACGCAGGTGATAGTGGCTCCGAGCCAGCCTCAAAAGGCAGCCCTGCCTCCTCGTCCTGGACCACGGACACCACCTGCTTGGCACGCCGTCGCTTTTCCGAGAGCGGGGCTGCTTCCGGGATGCTGGGGCTGCCACTGTCCCCACCACTGCCACCATACTCCTCACCCCAGTCGATGGGTGCACCCTCCGCCAGCAGGTGCAAGTTGGGGTCACTATTGTGCATGACCATGCTGTCCCGGTACAGGTTGTGTTTCCTCTGCACAGCGGCCTCCTTCACAGCTGCGGAACCCAAGAGGGGGGTCGGGACATTTACCACGGGTTCCACGGCCGCCGCCACCACCTCCTACACTGCGCCCAAATATGACCCATGTCATCCCCTCCAGGCCTCCCGACAGCCAGACCTGGGGTCATGATTGGGAACTGCCCCTCCACCCGGCCAGGCCTCACTGCTGGTGAGGAGTAGTGGTTACCGGGCTGGTAACCACCGTGTCAGCCTGTCCCTCGTACCAAAGACCTGAGAGGACACTAAGGCCCAGAGAAGCAAGTCTACCCTCCTACGTCCCCACCGCGTGCCTGACCCAACCCCCAGGCCTGTCTCGCCATCCTTGCAGGAAGACCTCTCAGCAGCCCTGTCTACCAGCCCCCGGGCAGTGACAGTCCCCACCCGGCACGGTGCCGGCCCTCCCATACCCTGCAGGATGTCCTTCATCACCGTCTGCAACACCACCTCCTCGTACGTGTTCTCCACTAGGATGAACCTGGCAAAGTCCTCGAAGATCAGCTCCTGGAACCGGGGCAGCTCCTGCGGCGGCGGGGTGGGCAGGGACAGAGCAGGGGGTGGTCAGGCCCGCCCTGGGCTTGGGGACCGCGGAGGGGGCTGTGCGCGGGGGGCCGCGGCAGGTTTGGCCGGGGCGGGGGGCTCACCGACTTGCACGTGGGCGCCAGCTTCTTGAGCAGGAAGGGGATGGTGATCTGCAACAGCGCCTCCCGGAAGAATCGCTTCCGCACCGAGCTACTATCGTAGTCGTATTTCTGGCAGGACAGAGGGGCCAGGGGCGGGGTCGCTAGGTCTGACCTGAGCCTTGCCCTCCTCCTCCTCCTCCTCCGTGGGGGCAGGGGTCTGTGGTGCCTCCCCCAGGGGCAGCCATCCTGGTACCGGCCCAGGGGCCCGGCCTCACCTTGAGCACGCGCTCCAGGATCCGCTGGATGGACTTGCACAGCTCCTCCTTGGTGGGACCCTTCCCCAGCTCCTGGTGCAGGAGGGTCTCGAAGGTGTACACGGCATTGTCCATTTGCTGCGGGGCACACCATGGGGTGCGTCAAGGCCCCGGAAGGAGCACGGCCCCCTTCCTGCACGCGTCGGGGAGGGGGGGCTCCTCAGCCAGCCCCCACCAGGCCTGCCAGGGAGGCACAGGGGCGGCCTGGGTGCTCATTCCCTCGTTCACCCACATCTTTCCCGAATGTCTACTCTGCACTGGCATAAAATGCCAGGCACCGGGCCAGTCCCTGCCTCGAGAAAGCAGAGATCCTGGGCCCTGCAGGAAGGGACTTGGGGAGTAAGGAGGGCCTCCCGGAGGAAGGGGTCTCCAGGTAGAGACCTAAAAGAGGAGGCCAGATCAGCCAGAGGAACGTACGTCCCAGCAGACGGGAGCGCCCAAGAGGCCGGAGCAGGAGTGAGCATTCCAGGGGCTGCACGGGGGCTAGGGCCTAAGGCCCGGGGTAGGGGCCTACACTGGGCCGGTGGAAGGTGGGTAATGGGCATGGAGCGGGGGGGAGGGGGGGTGCTCCGGGCCCACCTCTCGCATGTGGATCTGGGCTCGCTGCTTGAACACGGCCGTGCTGGACACATCGAAACGCTGCTGCAGCCCGTCAAGCCGCAGTGGCTCCATCTTCTCATAGCAGCTCTGCATCTTGAGGGGGTGGGACGCCAGCTGGGACAGCTTCTCCATGTACTGCAGGGAAGCAGGGATGCGTGGGACCTGAGCAGGGGCCGCCGGGGCGGGGGCAGTCCCTGCAGACCCACACCCTGCCCGGGCGCTGGGGCTCCAGGCACTGGCCGCCTGCAGGGGGTGGCGGCAGGGTGAGCTGGGGGAGCCCAGGGAACGAAGGCCGGAGCAAGGCCCCGCAGCCTGGTGCCAGCAGGGAGGCTCTCATCGCTTCTGGGGCACCAGGTGGCCTCAGGCAAGTCGCTCAGCGGCTCTGAGCCTCAGCCTCAAAATTAGGAGATAGCGTCTCATGATCTCTAAGGTCCTTTCTGGTTCTCAATTTCTAGGATTCTTGCTGTCTGTGGACCCCTCAGTCCAGGGTGTGAAAGAGGAGAGCAAAGGTTATGGGATCAGATATAGAAGGATGTGCACCCTGAGAACCAGGTGACTGAGAAGTGAGAGAGATGGGCCGGCCCCCATGTTGGGGTACGTGAAAAGGCATGTAAGTTGTTCTGCCTCCCGGCAGAAGCTCACTTCTCCTTCCCTCTCTCCCTCCCCTTCTCCTTCCCTCTCGGTTAAGTCCTTTGATACTTCAGGAACCTACTTGGTTTATAAAGCCTGGTGGAGGGGGTCAGTGATCCCCTTTTTCTCTGAGTGCTGCCCCCCGTTTCTCACACCCTCAGCCCTCCGGGTGTCCAGCAGCCCCTCTGGTGACAAGTTATGCCCTGGATCGCAGGAGAGCCTGGCAGGGGCAGAGCAGACCCACGCCCAGCAGGCCCTCCCCCCCCACCCCACCCCCACCGGGCAGGGGCCTGGCCTCACCTCACCCAGCTTGTCAGCACCGCCCTCGTTGATGACATTCAGGTTCATGTCCGTCACCTCTTTGAAGAAGACATCCCGCACCTCGGTGAAGCCCTGGCTGGTGGGCACCATCAGGGCCTCCAGGATGGACGGGATGTAGGGCTGGACGTGGTTTCGGACGCACACCTCTGCCTTGGGGAGGATGAAGGCTGCACCCAGAGGGAGCAGGTGAGCTGAGGGCACCGCCGGGGGACACCCCCAGCCACCTGGAGCCCAAGCTTTTAAAGAAAACCACTAGTGACATCAGCAAACTGAATGATTTGTAGGTACATGCACCAAAAACGGGAAGGGCGTCTGGGTGGCTCAGTCGGTTGAGCGTCCGACTTTGGCTCTTTGTGAGCTGGGGCCCCGCATCGGGCTCTGCTGTCAGCTCAGAGCCTGGAGCCTGCTGAGGGGCCTCTGTCCTCCCTCTGCCCCGACTCGCGCGCTCTCAAAAATAAAAAATTTTAAACAACAGGGGATTCTGAAATCGGACCCTGATCTTTCTAAAACTCTGATGGCAAGAAACTACAACTGCTAGTCCAGATGGGTCAGCGTTCTGCTTCGCTTGAGGTGGAAAGAAACCCCTCTCTAGCCATCTTACTGCTTTAACAAAACAAAAAACACTTTGGCAGATTCAGCGAGCCTCTGGGTTTTTCACACACGGGGCCGGTGTGCCTGGGTCTGCACCACCATGTAAAAGTCTGCTTGCTCGGGGGCATGACCAGCTCCATTTGCACCCAGGGCGTGTTTTGATGTCCCTCTCTCTGGCTGGCTGATGGTTTGTTGCCCAAGATAAATGTCAGCTCTCAGTGTTCCATCCGGCTCACAACGAACACAGGTAGGAGAGCGTAGTCCTCAGGCAATGGACCAGCCCTGAAACCGCACACAGCCAATGTGTGTGTGTGGGGGGGGGGGGAGGGGGGAGGGGCCTGGAACAGACCCCGAAAAGTGAGACGTGATCAAAGTGAATCATTACAGTTAAACTGATGCCTATACTAACCCCAGGGTCAAGTCTGTGACCATAGATGAGCAAAAGGCTTGAACTTCCTTGACAAAATTTACATCTTCCAGGTCTGGGTTTGCAGAAATAGCCACAGGACAACTCCCAGGGGTCGGAAGAACAACGGCCCAGATTTGATTTCATTTTTAAAAATGACCATCGATGGGATGCCTGGGTGGCTCAGTCGGTTAAGCGTCTCACTTCGGCTCAGGCCACGATCTCACCGTTTTGTGAGTTCGAGCCCTGCGTCAGGCTCTCTGCTGTCAGCGCAGAGCTTGCTTTGGATCCTCAGTCCTCCTCTCTCTCTCTGCCCTCCCCCACTCGCATGAGCATGTACATTCTCTCTCTCAAAAATAAAAAAAAAATTTTTTTTTTAAATGACCATTGAATCAAGTCACTAGCGTGAAAAGTACACGGGTCGGTGGCACAGACAGGCGGCCCGCCCCGGCCCCTGAGGCACAGCAGCTGGCTGCCTACCTCGGATCTTGCTGGCCAGGTGCTCCTTGGAGGTGATGATCTGGTCCATGTCCGTGCGGATGGCCGCCTCCATGGCTGGCCGGGCCAGCTGCAGCTTGGACAGCACCGCCTCAAAGCGTGCCTTGGCCTGCTCGTACACCATGCGGTACACAGCGTCTGAGATCTGGGGGCAGTGCCGCGAGTCAGCGTGAGGGTGCCAGGCGGGTCCGGGACCCCCGCCTCCACACCCACACCCACCTACCTGGATCCACTGCCGCTGTCGCTCCTGCGGTTTCCCCTTCAGCCGCGGGGCGAGCTCTGCCTTCAGCTCAGGGCCCAGCTCCTCCATCACCAGGTTGCTCAGGATCTAGGACCGGGAGCCACAAGCCGGGGCAGGGGTTGGAGCATGTCCAGATGGTGGGTGCCCCTCCACGTTCCACAGGCTGGCCACTCCAGCCCCACCTCTGGGCTTGACCTTGGCTTCACGTCTCCACTGGCCTCTCTCCTGAGCATCATTCCACCAGGTCCCAACTTACCTGCTTGAGGGACCTACGGAACCCTCGGCATCGGGATCCCACCTCAGGGCCTTTGCACACGCTGCCTCCCTGTCTGGAATACCACACCCCTTCCCCCTCACTTGCACACAGAAGTATGTATGTTTCTTTGTCAAATGTCTGCTTCTCCTGCTAGATAGAGAGCCAGACTAAGGAGCAGCAGCACCCGCACCTGGTTCAGGATAGGTGATCTATAAGCGATCAGATCAAATAAGTATCTCCACCCGTCCAAAATGGTCTTATTGTCTCCTTGCAAGCCAGGAGCGGCCCCCCGAGCCCAGAGTCTCTGGGCTTGGCTCTACCCTCTGGACCTTAGGGTGACTTCCACAGTCTCCTCACCTGCACCTCGTTCCCACACAGCATCTCCCAGGTCCCGTACAGCTCCTTGGACTGGCGGTACATGCGGATGGCGTCCGTGAACGCAGGGCCCTCTACCTTGGAGTTCTCAGGGATGCCTGCTCAGGAGGGCGGGGGGGGGGGAGGGAGGGAGGAGTCCGTGGGATGGCCCAGTGGCCTTCACCAAGACCAATGGACTGACTGCCCGAACGCCCCCGCCCTAAGTGCACACACGTGCACACCCCCACCTGCAACTCCACTGCCCTCATAGTAACCGTGATGGTAGCATTTGCGATGACAGCGACAGCGATGATAACCCTCCACCAGCAGCACCAAGGCAATCTCCGTTGAACGCTCATCTTCTTAAACCTTCCCAACCACGCCCGAGACTGTCCTTAACCCCACTTGACAGATCAACGGGCAGGCTCCGAGGTCAGGCCACTGAGCGGCAGAGCCAGGCCCAGAGGTCACCACCCCGTGCCAGGAGAGGTGGCCGGCACAGCAGAGAGGGAGTCAGAGGGACCCAGGAGTCCTCATTCCAGTCTGCTCCCTCCCCTGTCTACATCAGGGCCCGCAAACTTTCCCTGCAAGAGGCCAGCCAGTAAATATTTTCAGCTTCGCGGGCCAGATGAGCTCTGTCGTTAACTCCCCAGCGCTGCCACGGCAGCGGGGAAGGAGCCACAGACGATCTGGAAACCAACGAGCCCGGAAAACTGGATTTACAAAAACAGGCAACGGGCGGATTTCTGGTCCCTGTGCCGTAGTTCTTGTTCCAGATCATTGAACCCTAAGGGCCTCAGTTTCCTCTTCTGAACAGTGGGAACAAGGACCCGGCCTGGCCTCACACATCCACCGTGAGGCTCCGGCAGCCGCAGTGAGCCGCTGCCCTGGGTCGGCCTCGCTCCCCACCGCGCCCGGGTCTGACTAGAAAACACCAGTCCTGGATTTGTGCTATTGGTGGCGTTACTGTTACTGTGCCATTGGTGGCCCCACATGATCGCGCCCACCTTCCCGGTGCTGATGAGGTGGGTCAGCGAACAAGGCACGGCCCCCCTAGACCCGGTGCTGGGGAGGCAAGCTGCAGGAAGTTGCAAAATCCGACTTGGGGAAGAATACAGTAAAGCACCGGGAGCCAGGCAGCGGGCGGCCACCCTGGCAGCACGCCCCCAACCGCTGTGTCCACGGAGCCGGAGCCGAGGAAGGGGAAACAGCAGGCGCGCCTCCGAAACCCCAGCTCCCATGGCGATGACTGCAGGCTGAGTCACTCCCGCAGAGAAAAAGCCCCTCTCGAGGGGAGGACCCCCTCTCATCTGGCTGACTACAGGAGTCACTGTCAGAGTCCAGGGGGGGTCTCAGCGGTGGGAACTGGGCGCAGCCCCACCTCTGCGGACGGCATCCTGGTCTGGGATGGGGGAGGGAGGAGGGTCTCCCCAGTACGTTTCAGGGACTGGAGATCAGGCAGGTGCGACCAGAACAGAGCAGGGGTGTTGAGCTGGGGTGCGCGCAGAGCCCGAGGTGGGTGCTGCCCACGAGGCCGGGGGAGAACACCCCCTCCCCTCAGGCTCTCAGGAGGACACGGTTTCCCAGAGACCAGGGTTTGCCTAGAAAATGTGGGCCATGCGTCACATGCAACCTCTCTCACATGAGGGCATTTCCATTTACAGACGACAAGCCAGGGGCGTTGGCAAGGCCAGGCCGCTTTCCAGGTGGCAGGACGGGGCGATGGAAGGCTGGGGAGGCAGGAAGGAGGCTGCGAGGCCCCAGGCCTGGCTCTCGCGGCCACACGTGCAGCCTCAGACCCTTAGGACATCTCTGCTCGCTGAGCTGCTGAGTTTTCTACAAGAGAGGGGCCCCGTCCTGAGCCCTTCCCCCCCACCACCCCCCCCCCCCAGTGTGGCTGTCACAGGGTAGGGGGGGCTGCGCTGTGTCCCCCCTCAGACTGCTATGTTAAAGACCTAACTAACCCCTTAGTACTTCAGAAGGTGACTGTATCTGGTGATACAGCCCTCAAAGAGGTCATTAAGATAAAATGAGGCCATTAGAGTGGGTGCCGATCCAACATGACTGGTGTCCTTAGAAGAGGGACTTGGATGCAAAGCGTGCACAGGCAGAGGGAGGACTGTGCGAAGACACAGGAGAAGACAGTCACTGCAAGTCAAAGGCAGAGGCCGCAGAAGAAGACTAAGCTACCTTGACCTTGGGACCTCCAGCCTCCCGAACCGTGGTTTAAGCCACCCAGTCTGCGGCACTTTGTGAGGGCAGCCCAAGTGGACTGAGACGCTAGCCCCGGGCCGAGACCTCGCACGCATTCCCTCATCCAATCCTCAAACAGCCCCACTTTTCCCGATGAGGAAACAGGCTCAGAGACACCAAGTTACTGGTTCGAGGACACACAGCTAGGGAAGGAATGGCAGCCCTAGGGCTCTAACACAGGACCAGCCGACTCCAGCCAGACCTGGCGACTTCCTGCCTGTGGGGTCCTCAGGGTCAGACTGAGAAAGGAAGCTGCATTCCTCAGCCCCAGGCAGCAGGCGAAGGGGGGTGGCAGTCAGACAGGAAGAGGCCTTGACCTCTGCAGCCCAGGCCCACCCTGAGGGCTCAGCTCCGTGCCCCAGCTGCCTCTTGCCACCCCCAGCTGCTCCAGGAATGCAGGATGTGAGGGGGGCCTTGGGACGGGCTGGCGTCCCCCCAGCTTGGCCTCCTTCCCCACCCCCCCCACCCCCACTTCCTGGCAGCCCCCGAGTGAGCAATTCCAGGCCCTGCCTCCACGCTGGAGGAAGCAGAGAACTTTCCCACAGTCCTCAGGGCGGAGGGAAGGCTTCTCTAAAACCAGCCACAGGATGCCCCTTCTTTCCCACCCCCTTCCACCCACAGCACCCGCACCCACGGGGCTTCCCTCAGCCTCCCTGGCGAGCTCTCTGCACGGTGCCCGGCCCGGGGTCAAGAGCTCTGCCCAAACCAGCGCATTTAGGTCTCCCAGCGATCCCACAAAGCTCGAACCTGTCATCCTCACATTGTACACGTGGGGAGCCCACCCCGGACCTGGCCTGGAGTAGCCCTGCCAGGTCAGCCATTAGCCCTAGAAACCTGGAGAGGGCAGAGCCGGGCCGGGGCTGAGGGGAGGGAGGAAGAAGGGAGGAGCGGGGCCGGTACCCAGGCCAGGCGGCCAGAGCCCAGATGGCCTCCGCCCAGCCCTGGCCCAGCAGCCCCCAGGGATCTGGGAACAGGAGGCCTTTTGTGGGCGGCCGGGCCTGGCCCAGGTGACAGCCGTTGGCCTGACTGAAGACCTGGTTCCTCCCACCTCACAGATTCCAGACCAGAGGTGGCTCTGAAAGGATGGGTGGGGCGAGCCGAGTCACCACAGCAGCCTGGCCTCCAGGCGTGAGTGCCCACACTGCGAGGTGGGCAGGAGCAGGGAGGGTGGGGGCGGTGGCTCCCTCCCCCCACTGCCCCAGGCCAGGTCATCAGGAGGAAGTCGGGAACAACCAGCACAGGCCATTCCTGCGCCACAGGCAGAAAGACCCTCAGTGCCCCACTGTCCCTATTTTGATCAAGCTCCAGAGCCCTGAAGGGCCCTCCTGACCTGGCCCAGTGCCCCTGCCAGCACTTGGGGTCACCCTCCCACACTTGCAGGGCCTCAAGCAGTTCCTCCTCTAGACTGTTTTCCTGCCTCTGGGCTCAAGGCTAGAACACTCCTCCCTCCCTCCACTCCTCCCCTCACCCAAGGACCATTCGCCCTTCGGGTCTCGGCTGAACTGTGACCTCAAGGGCGCACACAGCCTCTGCTAGCCCACCCTCTGTGCACACACAGGGGCAGCCCCCTCCAGGACACACACGCGCTCCAGGCTTCCACCCAGCACCCCAGGCAGCTGCTCCTGTTTAACATCTGTCTCCCCGGCCAGACCACCAGAAGCACAGGGGCAGGAACCGAGTCTTGCCCCCTTGCTGGGTCCTCAGTGCCCAGACACAAAAATGCTGAGTCAATGAGTGAGCAGAAAGAGAGCTCATAACTTGACAGAAGAGAACCCTGAGGCCCCGAGGAAGGACATGAACTTCTAGGCTACCCTACCGGTGAGGGGTGAGGTAAGAAATGATACGATTAAAAAAAAGTCATGGGGTGCCTGGCTGGCTCAGTCGGTGAAGTGTGCGACTCTTGGGGTTGTGGGTTCAGGCCCCATGTTGGGTGTAGATATTGCTTAAAAATAAAATCTTTTTAGGGGCCCCTGGGTGGCTCAGCTGGTTAAGTGTCCGACTCTTGATCTCGGCTCAGGTCATGATCTCACAGTTCAAGAGATCAAGCCCCACATCGGGCTCTGTGCTGAGAGTGCAGAGCCTGCTTAGAATTCTCTCTCTCTCTCTCTCTCTCTCTCTCTGCCCCTCCCACACACAGTGTACTCTCTCAAAATAAGCTTTAAAAAAAAAAAGTAAAATAAAGTTTTTTTTTAATTAAATAAGTCCTCACCAAGCATCAGGTGGACTCTCACTGTGATTCCTTACAAACACCCTAAGACTCAGGAGGGATTATTATCTCATTTTATACAGGCTCCGAGTCCCGTTGCTAGAAAGAGGCAGAATCGAGATTGCTACTCTGTGACCCAGGGTCCAAGGGCTCAATAATCATACCCCTCTGAGAACAGTTTCCCCAAATATTCCCCCCCCCCACCGAGTAGCAGAGAACTGTTTTCTTCAAGGAAGAAGGTTAAAGGGCAACATCGCAGTGGCCTCCTACAGCCCCGAGCCGGATACTTGCAACAGCTAGTAGAGCAGGGTTGCCGCACCACACTCGGCCACTAGGTGTCGCCACTCAGCGCCGAGGCCCCCCCCCCCCCCCCCCCCCCCCCCCCCCCCGCCACCCCAGGGCCGGCTGGCGTCTCACCATTGTTGCAGTGCCGGATACAGTCCTGCAGGACCGCATGCCACTTGTCCTGCTCCGCTTCCGTCATCATGCAGAAGTAGTAGTGCCGTGCAGAAGGGTGCCACAGGATGAGCGGGAACTGCGTGGGGCACTTGAGGATGGGGGCACTGCCCGATTTTGATGTGGTCCCTGAGGAGACAGGGTCCCCTGAGCCGCTGCTCTCGGCAGTTTCCGTCTGCCGGGGGAGGCGGGCAGCAGATGCCTGGGCCTGGCTCCGAGGGGCTGCCGGCTCCAGCCCAGAGAGGGCTGGCCTGTTCTGGGCTGACCAGTGAGTCAGCAAGAAGGCAGCATCCTTTTTTTTCTCACTGCATCCCCCACAGCCTGGCTAAAGGGACCTCAGAACCCCTTGATGTCTGTGCAGACTCATTTCTCAGAGCTGGTGCCGCATCTTGGGGAAGGCTCTACGCTCCGTGCAGAAAACACAACACAGAGTCAGAGCCCTCGGGCTCAAAGGCCGAGCATTACCTTCTTGGGTTTCCCTTCAAATTTCAGCCGTGCAGGCCAAAGTGTGGCTTAAATGTCCAAGGGGGGGGGGGGGAAGTCTGGGGGTGGGGGACAGAAAATAAATAAAAGGAGATTTTTCTCCATTTTGTCCCATTTTGTCCGCAAGGATATTCGAGATCCAGTGAGATAAGTGGTCCTCGGCTGGGGCCTTGCCCACTGTTAATCATACAATGACAGTTCTTCTTTGCGCCTTGGCTCTGAGTCCCCGGGTGGGGCTTGGGTGTACACAGCACCTCGAGGGGTCTACACGACACCCCAAGGTCAGTCCTCTCGGTGCCAAGTTGCCGGAGAAGACACAACAAAACACAAAGCCAGAGTCGGGGCTGGAATCCAGGAATGCTGGGCTGTAGCTGAGCCCTCAACCACACGGGGCACTGTACTCCCAAGCCCTACGCGGGGGCACAGACTGCCCCCTAGATCAGCCTCCTCCCCCCCACCCCTTGGTTTCCCTGGGATCATCTGGGAGGCAGATGTGTTCCTGTAAGGCTTCCGGGAGTCCCCCGGCAGGGTGGGGTGGAAACAGGACGCCTAGAATAACTCCTCGCAAATGCAGTACTGACTCCACAGTTTACAAAGAGGTTCACCTCGGTCATCCTCTCCAGGGCATTAAAAGGCCTCAGGGAGGTGGGAAGGGCAGAGAGTGGAACCCCCGCTGCATAGTTGTGACTGTAAGGCTCAGGAAGTGGGCAGGCAGAGCGAGAGCGACAATGGTTCAGTCCCACTGAATCCCGCTCGGGCCTCAGGCAAACCCCCCTCTCAGCCTCCCTGCTGAGGCCTGGCCATTCTGCAAATACGGGACAGGAGCTCTGGGATCAGGGCCGCCCTCCCCCCTGGCAATGTCCTGGGCCTAAGCAAGGCATTTCGGCCTGGGATGGGGGGTCCTTTACCTGGTAAGGAGTTGCCGACGAGCTCCAGGTACTGATCCACAGAGGTGAGGATTTTGTAGCCTGCACTGTTGATGACAGCCGTGGTGGGACCTGTCGCTCGTAGGCCTGAGGAAGGGACAAGAGGAATGGTCCCTCAGGGTTATAGCGTGGCCAAGCCTAACTCTCATTTCCAGGTCTGGCTCCAGGGCCCCTCTCAGTGTTGTCTGCCTGAGGCAGGGAGGAGGAGGGGAAGGAAAAGGGGAGGAGGGAGAGAGAAGAGGAGGAGGAGCCCCACCCACTGATTAGAAACCACATGGTGTAGGGGGCGCTTGGGTGGCTCAGTCCGTTAAGCACCCAACTCTTGATTTCAGCTCAGGTCCGCTCAGCTCCTCACTGACAGCGAGAGAGCCTGCTTGGGATTCTCTCTCTCCCTCTCTCTCTTTGCTCCTCCCTCACTTGCATTCTTGTTCTGTCCCTTTCTAAATACATACATAAATACATAAATAAATACATAAATATTGAAAAGAAAAAAAGAAAAGAAAAACCACGTGTTGTAGTGACCTGGATCCAGGCTCTGGGCTCAAATCCTGGCTCCACTGAACACTGTCTGTGTGATGCTGACACTAAGCTCCTTCACCTCCTGTGCTTTAGGTCCCTGGTCTATAAAACCGGGACAGGGGCAGCTCCTACCCCACAGGGCTGTGTGAGCACTGAGATGATCCATGTGATAGGATCAGCACAGGGCCTCACCACCAGGCACTGTAAGCGTGACCGGCACTGCCGTCCCTGTCACCAGCGGCGACCACTGCCTGAGTGTTTATTACACACCAGGCACCCTGCTAAGGACAATGCAAGCCTCCTTTCACAAAATTCTCACAATCCAAGAGGGCGAGTACCATCGGTAGCCACAAGTTCACACAGCCGGTACACAGCCGACCTAGGACATGAACCTGGTCTGTCCCCGTCCAGAGTCTTTGATCATTACCCTGAACTGTCCACCAAATTCCTAGGTTCTGAGCTCCACACAAGCCCCCTTGGAGGAGAATTAGGTCTGGACGCTGCTTTCATACACCAGGGTGGGTAAAAAGTGGTTCTGAGGTCATAGCTCATACAGCAGGGCTGCCATGCTGCACCTGGCCACTAGGTGTCACTACCCCAACACATTTCTTCAGAATGGCTCAGGGCCTCCGGGACACCGATTTGCAAAGTGTGGTCCTAGGTCATCAGCACCATTCAGCATCACCTGAGAACTTGTTAGAAATGCAAATTCTCAGCTCCACTCAGACCTAGACCAAACTGGGCAGGCCCAGCAACCTGTTCAACAAGCCTCCCAGGTGATTCTGATTCAAGCTATCAGTTTGAGAACCACTGCCCTGGGCAATCAGGAGGCCGCTCCCCCCACACTGTTTACGTTTCTTTAACATTGATTTTCCTTGAACAGAGGGCACTCTGGGCCAGTCCTTTTGGCTACTTTGGAGAAAATGTTTGGTAGTAGAAATTGGGTCTGTGGCTCAAACAGGTAGGGCTTACCCAAGGGCTCAAGGCAAAGATAAGGAACAATCAGCAGGATGCTTACGCACCCAGTACAGAGCAGGGGGCTGCAAGGCGGGCAAGGGAATCAGGAAGGAAAGATGGGACCCACAACCCTGGGTGGGGGGGGCGGGGCGGGGGAAAGGGAATGGCCAGACTCTTGTGGCTGTTGAAGAGCAAGGATGGGAGAGGTCTGAAGAGCTTCAGGGAGCCCAGCCAGGAAGAGGGGGCGGGGAGGGGGACTAGGGCCCGGAAATGGAGGGATTGGACGGACTTGAGGCAACCTGGAGGGTGGGGAGGGGCTAGTGGCGAGTTGGTTACAGGGGAGGCAAAGTGAAAGGTGACCCCAGAGCTGGGCACCTGGACACCTGTTTAGAGGGAACCCAGCAGAACAAGCAGGCTGGAGGTGGAGGCTGCAGAGAAGGGGCAGGGCACGAGACTCGGGGGGGCCACTGAGGCGGGGGGGAGGGGGGGGCTCACCACTTTGTTCTCGTAGAGCACCAGCCCATAGTTGTGAGGCACGAGACTGAAGCGGTTCCTCCACTTCTTGTTGTCCTCCTGGTACTGGAACAGGTTCCCAGAGAAGATGATGCGCTCATCCAACGGCACCTAGGGGGTGGGGCGGGGCAGTGAGTGAGGCGTGGCTTCCCCCGACCGTCCAGCAGGGCAAACGGGGTCCCCTGAGAAGGGGACAGCGTGCTCACCCCTTGCTGAGCACATCCCCCCAAGTCCTCCTCTTGGAGGCAAAGCTGCATCTTACCCATGAGGCAGATAAGGAGAGTGAAGTTCAGGGCAATGAAGGGGCTTCCCCAAGGTCCACCCAGAGCCATAGTGATGCCAGGACTTGAACCCAGGCAGCTTTCAGGGCCCAGCCAGGACCAAGGTCTCCCACTCTGTCCTGGCCCTAGACAGGCACGCTCACCTTGGGATAGGTCTCTGGAGTCCATGCAGGCTGCTAACCCACGCACCCCCCACTGCAGCGTGGAGGGCATATGTCCGGAGGCCAGTACGGTGAAGGCCCTAGTGCCAGGGAAAGTCTCTTTCCTGCTCTAGGCCTCAGGTTCCGCTCAGGGTAACAAAAACCTGGCCAAGGTGGCTCCAGAGAGCCTCCCCAGCTCTGTCAGCTAACAAAATGGCACTCCACAGATTTGGAGGGGGTTGGAAGGGACCTCAATTTGGAGGGTTCAATGTTTGACCTGCATCCTGGCAGACCGATGACCAATTGTGGGCATTAGAAACGCCCAGATCTTCCTGAAAAGTCCCAACTTTGACTTCAACCTCTGACTCAGTGCGACTTCGGGCCTATCCCGTCACCTCTTTTGAGCCTCAGTTTCCTCATCTGTAAATGAGAGCAGTGACAGCACTGACTTCACCTAGGTATCCCAAGTATTGCAAAGAATGTGACATGTGCAAGGATCACACAGGCAGTTGGCACCTGACGGGCAGTCCGCTCAGCTCGAGATACGCAGCAGCCAGTGTCAGGATGGCTCGGTCTGTGTCAGTCTCCCCGCTCCACAGACCGACTGATTTGGGGAGGGGGGAGGGTGGCCATCTCTGAGAGCTTGCTTCCTGAGCAAGCCCACACCAGGAAGCTCCAGGGAAGGAGATACAGAGGCCACAGGGAGCAGGCTGACTCCTGGACGGGCGGAGGTGCAACAGCTTCTATCTGTTCTGCAATAAATACGGTGACTTTTGCAAAAACTAGACACGTATCCTATGTAATAACAGGAGAAAGTGTTATTGACGTGCCTAACCCTTCCCAGCTTCCTGGCTCGGCTTCGGGCCGCCCCCTGCAGCCGGAGCCAGGTGTAAGCCCTGGTCCCAAGCTGTGGCCCCCGAGGCCCTGCCTCTTCACAGGGGCCCCCTCTTCCCAGCAACCTATCCGCTACTCTTCAAGGGGAAATGCCAAAACACTCTTGGAAAATGAGGGCCATTGTACTCAAACAATAGGACCCCCTCAACTGCTTCCTATCGGGGGATAAAAATATTTACAGGAAAAGAAAATGGTTCCCCCTACCACGGCCCCCCACCCCCACCCCATGCGCACACACAGTGGGCTTTGCCCAAGTCACAAAGCTGTGCTCAGTGGGCTATATATAGACAGGGACCTCCTCTCGACCCAGCTCTCGAATCTCCATCTTTTCTAGAAAGAAAGAGCAGACCGCTCTCCTGGCACCCTAGTAAGATCCTTGCTAGTGAGACCCCAGGCCTCCAGTTTGGAGGCAGGAGCCCTGACTCAGGGGCAGCGGGAGGCCTGGGGAGGCCTTCCCAGCCCCCTCGCCCCCCAAGTCCACCCCCAGATCCTGAGGCAGCCCGTAAAGGGCGGCTACTTGCGGGTTTGGGTTTTATTTTGAAGACTTTCAAATGGCAGAGTCGTGTTTCCATTGGAAGGCCTGCTGGAAATGAAACGGAACCTGACAGCCCCAGGCGAAATATTTTGGACTCTCCAAAGCTCTCCAGCGCTGCGAGGGGAATCTTCAATGGGTGGGGAGCGGTCAGAGCACAGACTCCAGTGCCGGCTCCACCGCCCGTCCCACGGGAGCCCTGGACGAGCAGCTCTGCCTCTCTGAGCCTGAGCCCATGTCATGGGTGTGGACAGAAGTATAACCCCCTCAGAATGAGGCCGTGCCAGCTAGAAGAGCTGCACCCACACAAAACAACTGCCGTTTTTATCATTTCTGGGTTGTTGCTTTTTTTACTACTATTACCATTGTTACTGTATTATTTCTAATAAAAACAATTGATGTTATTATGACAATTAGTATTATTTCTATTAAGATATTATCATGAGGGGCGCCTGGGTGGCTCAGTTGGTTAAGCGGCCGACCTCGGCTCAGATCATGATCTCGCGGTCCGTGAGTTCGAGCCCCGCGTCGGGCTCTGTGCTGACAGCTCAGAGCCCCGAGCCTGTTTCGGATTCTGTGTCTCCTCTCTCTGACCCTCCCCCGTTCATGCTCTGTCTCTCTCTGTCTCAAAAATAAATAAACGTTAAAAAAAAAAATAAAAAAAAAAAGATATTATCATGATTTACCACAATGGCCGATTTCCGGAGTGGCAAAATGGGACCAAAAATCCCTGCTTTTCAGGGATTGTAGGTGATTGATTTCATTTTACTCCTCTTACGCGTTACTTCGGTTCTCCTACAATGAACATGAAAGGCATTACTAGGGGCACCTGGGTGGCTCAGTCAGTTAAGGAGCCGACTCTTGATTTCGGCGCAGGTCATGATCTCACGGTTCCTGAGTGTGAGCCCTGCATCGGGCTCTGTGCTGACAGCGCGGAGCCTGCTTGGGATTCTGTCTCCCTCTCTCTCTGCCCCTCCCCTGCTTGCTCTCTAGATCTCTCCAAATAAATAAAAATAAACTCAAAATAAAAATAAACAAATGAAGGCATTACTAAGGGTGTTTTTCATGCACAGTGATTCTCGTGCCTCGCTCTATCAGAGGTCACCCACTTCAGGGACCCAGGCAGCCTGTGATGTTTCTTTTCCAAACAGGGGAGCATTCCCAGCTGTGCCCACCCAGAGCAGCTCACCTGGGCTTTCCTACCACACAAGTGTGCACCTGCCAGACACCCGGTGCAGGCACCTCTGCCCTCTGTTGTCACCAGGTGGGGAGGTGGCCACGACACCAAGGGTCCAGACAACCTTTCTGGTCATGTGATGCTCTCGGGCTCCGATGAGCGGCCCTGGCCCACCCTCCAGGAAATCTGGAACCTGGCTGGGGTCCTGCCTCCACCATCCTGGATGAGCCACTGAAAGGCCCAGCGGAGGCCCCTGCGCGTGCTGCTCCCACAGTCTGATGGTCTCTTCTCCTAGCAGGTCCTCAGCGGAGATGGCCCTTCTTCTGAGGGGCCATTGTGGACCACCCGGACAAGGTCAGAGTCCCCCCCCAGTCTGAGTTCACTCTGTCCTCTCCTTCGTGGTACCCAGTTTGTCATGTAAATGACGTTTTCCTGTCTCCCCGAGTGTCTGCGGGACCAGCGAGGACAGCATGGCCCCTCTGCTGCCCCAGCTCGGTCAACTGTGGCACCGACTGTGGGCCTGCCTGTCTTCTTTCAGGGTACTCCCTCTATGTCATCAGTAGCCATCCCCCCTCCACTCCCTACCCCCCCCCCCCAGCTGACGCCTCCAGCCATCCCCAATCCCCCTCCCGCTGAGAAACCACCAACACATCCTGAAAGCCAGGTCAAGTGAGCCAGCTCCGGCCCCCTCGGGTCTCGTGGTAAACTGGCATATTTTCCACCACTTGGGTTTGGGGGAGGGTGAGGAGAGGAAGGAAACAAGCCTGACCCTCCTGGTCTGGGGCCTTCTCAGACTCTTTCTGTTCTGCCACCTCAGAGAGGCCCATACCGGTCCCCTTCTGCACAATCCGAATCCCATCTGGCCTCAAGAAGCCCCACGAAATCCCCACCCCCTCCTGGAGGCTGCACACACTCCTCTGGCCCAAGGTGGCTGTTCTGAGTGTCATTTCACACACAGAGAAACTGAGGCTCAGGAAGGTGAGGCCACGGGCCGGAGTTTACCCGGCAAGTCTGGACTCACACCCCTCGGGAACCCCACCTGCTCCCCTCATTCTCTCATGGAGTCCTCACCGCGGCCCTCTGCAGGAGGCACCCACATGTCAGGTGAGGAGACGGAGCCCTGAAGGCTGACTTGACCGGCCAAGCCAACTACCAAGAGGCTCTGGCCCCGGTGCCCCGAGTTCTCTCCCACCAGACCCCACCCTCTTCTACCATTCTGTCTTGGGACCCGAAGCCTGTGTACGGGCTGACCCGGGCAGCCCAGAGGAAGCCAACAGGACTGGGCGGGGAGGTGTGGCGAGGTGATCAAGGGCAACTCTGGAGCCCACCACGCATGGAATTCAGCTACTAAGGACCTGAGCACCGGCGCTGGGGCTGCCTGGCTGACCTGGCTCGGACCCCACTCCCAGGCGGGATCGGCTCTGCCAAGCCGATTCCCCAGAGGGGAATCCCCCAGAGGCGTCCAGGGGCCACCAGCCAGGGTAAGGGGCCTCTGGACTACTGCTTGGCCACTCCAGGGCCAGGCCACCTGCAGAGGTGGGGCTGGCACCCTTCCTTCCTGTCACCCTTCCCTCTGCCACCCCTTGGCCATCCAGGGGACAGAGAGTGAAGGTCACCGAAAGGAAATGCCCTGGATTTCCCTGGGCTGAGTCAGGGCCCCCTGGACCGCCCCCTGACTAGCAAGGGCTAGCTTCTCACCCCACGGGCTCAAGCCTGAGACCGCTGGCTTCCAGCTAGGCACTCACAGCCCCCCGCCTGTGTTCTGGCATTCCCTCACCTCCTCTATGCCCGTCCCACCCCCAGCCCCACACCGAGGCCAGTCACAGGGTCCCCTTCCCAGGAGGCTTTGTTTGCCTCCTTCAGCCCATGCTGACCCGTGGGCTGGAGCCACACACTTTCCAGGCTCTCACTCGACAAATATTTACTGGGCAAACACAATCCTGCTAATAACAGGATAATGACAAGGCTGCTGATGCTGACTTATCAGCCGGCGCTCACCGAGCACCTTCCCTGCTCCAGGCGCCCGGCTGATTCTCATCTTTAATCCCGACAACCGCCCAGTGCAGGTGTTCTGATCCCATTTCACAGATGAGTAAACGGAGGCTCCACGAGGTGAGGTGACTTGCTCACGGGCACTTGGCCTTTAAGAGGAGCAGCTGGGCTTGAACCTGGGCCTGCCAAGATGACTCCAGAGCCCCAGCTCCACCAATGGAGGGGTTGAGCTGGCGGGGAGTCGCCCACAGTGAATGAAGGGGTCTTGGTAAGACCACCGGGTTACATACCTACTCAGAAGATAGGTGGGGACCCTAGGGACCATCAAGGCAACAATGGTAAACTGAGGCCCAGGGACGGGAAGCCACTCGCTCAAGCCATGTCAGAGCCCACCCTGACCCCGGCTTGGCACCTCTTACCTTGCGCCAGAGCAGCTGGGCCTGCGGCGCCCCCGTGCCCTCGATCTCGTGGCGCATGCTGTTGAAGAGGGCCACGCCATACTGGTCCTCATAAAAACGGAGGAACTCCGTCAGGATCTTCCCGGTTTTCTCTGAAACGGAAGAACAAACAGGCCTGTGAGGTCGTCATGGTTACCCGCAGCCGCCCAGCCCTGCCCCAGGGAGGGGCACCAGCCAAGCTCCAAATTCCTGCTCGTAAAACTATTTGCACAAGCTCCACGCTTTCACCTGCACTGCGTTTCTGGCCGGAGTTGTGCGTTTCCTGCACACAGCGGGTGAACTTTCGGACAGGAAAACGGGCAACGACTGAGACAGAGAAATCACCAAAGAGAAAACACGAGAAACCAGCAGACGAGGGAAAGAAAACAGCTGAGTCTCCCAGTCATCAAGCAAATGCAGATGGAGATTCCATTCCCCCCACCCTCCCCCCGGGTCAGACCAGTCGGGGTGTAGAGAAACAGGCACCTCAACTCAGAGCCGTGGGTTCTAGAAATTGGGACGGCCTTTCTGGGGGCGGGGGGGGGGGGGGGGGGGAGACACCGCTGCGCGTACAATTTTAAGGGTGCATGCGGTTCCCGGATGCCGGGCTCACTCCTCTAGGAATTACCCACGGAGCAAGTCACAGAGGGCAGGTACAGTATATTTTCACCAAGGCAATCAGCGGAAATGGGCCAGATGCGCGTGCGTGGAGAGGGATTCAGAACATGCCAGTGCACGTGGGACAGGAAGTGGGTGGGGGGACCCACAGGTACCACCCGAGGGAAGGCGTCCACCTTTGTCCACGTAAGGAAAAGCGAGTTACAGAATCACATGTTAAATCTTACCTCACTTAAAATTACCCCTGTCTGTGCCTGTAAGTTATTTACACTCGGAGACGGAGGAAAAGGTCCAGAAGGCAGCACTCCTGACTGTTCCGGGTGGGACCCAGGGTGTGGGAATAGGAGGGCCGAGTGAATTGCGTTTTCTGCTTTATTCACTTTTACAGCATTTGAATTATTTACCAACATTGATTCCTTCCACGATAAAAAAAATAAACATTCTAAAATTAACTCCTCTAAGTTAACCACCTTTTGGCTTTCACCCGCCATTTGCTTCTCTCTGCTGCTAAAGCACTTTCTGAACAGGGAAGGCGACTATTGTGACCTCCAGAGCTCACCCAATGCACAGCAGACGCTCAGTAATGGCCCTGCCTGGGCATCCCTATTTGCAGATGATGACACCGAGGCCCAGGGAGGGTGGTGACTGTTAACACTCCAGGAGGCCTTCTCCTTAGGAGAGACTTCCTGGCCCTGAGAAGTTGTGGCTCCATTATCTGGACCTCAGGTCCCTGCACACTAAGACGGGACTCAGTGGTGGATGAGTCCAGTCTTAGCGGTGAAACCACCACTGACCGTCTTGGGTTCCAGATTTGAACAACTGGTCCTGGGGCACCTGGGTGGTTTAGGCAGTTAAGCACCCGACTTCAACTCAGGTCATGATCTCACAGTTCGTGACTTTGAGCCCCGTATCGAGCTCTGTGCTGTCAGTGAAGAGCCCGCTTGGGATCCTCTGTCATCCCCTCCCCCCCACCCCCACCCAGCCCCGCTCTCATGCATGCACATGCGCAGCACTCTTTCTTTCAAATATAAATAGGGGCACCTGGATGGTTCTGTAGGTTATGTGTCTGACTTTGGCTCAGGTCACGATCTCACTGTCTGGGAGTTCGAGCCCCACATCAGGCTCTGTGCTGACAGCTCAGAGGCCAGAGCCTGCTTCGCGTTCTGTGTCTCCCTCTCTCTCTGCCCCTCCCTGGCTCATGCTCTGTCTCTCTCTCTCTCTCTCTCTCTCTCTCTCTCTCTCTCTCTCAAAAATAAACAAACATTAAACATTTTTTTTCAGGGGCCCCTGGGTGGCTCGGTCGCTTAAGCGTCCGACTTCGGCTCAGGTCATGATCTCACGGTCCGTGAGTTCGAGCCCCACGTCGGGCTCTGTGCTGACAGCTCAGAGCCTGGAGCCTATTTCAGATTCTGTATCTCCCTCTCTCTCTGCCCTTCCTCTGTTCATGCTCTGTCTCTCTCTGTCTCAAAAATAAATAAACGTTAAAAAAAAAAATTTTTTTTTAATTTTTTCAATGTTGTTAAAATAAATAAATAAATAAATAAATAAATAAATATTAAATAAGAAAATGAAGAACTGGTCCTGTCTCAAATAAGGGATTGACATGGCACCCCCCCCCCCCCCCGCCCACCGCCATGGTTGGTCTCTGAGTGCCAAGAACACACCTTGTGCTCTTCTCAATAACCTTGTGAGGTAGGGCTAGTGTTACTCCCATTTCACAAAAGAGCTGAGACCCAGAGACGTTAAGTCACTGGCACAAGGTCACGTAGCAAGTGGGTGATGGAGCTGGGATGCAGTCTTGGGGCCCAGCTAGGAGGTTGGTTGGGGGGGGGGGGGGAGGGGGGCTGGCTGGCTACTGAAAGCTCGTGCCACTCGTGCCCAGGGTCTCAGGCAGGCCCACTCCCTCTATGCCCCCTGGAGGCAGCTCAGCCCAAGGACCCCTCTCCGTAGACCCTGCCTGTGGTCCCCTTTCCTGGAATGAGGTCATGCCGGTCCAGATTCCGATCTGGGGAGAGGAAGGGGGGAACAAATGAGGAATTTGCTTTGAATGCCTATTTTTTAAAAGCCATAAACAACCAGAACTCTCTCAAAGACCACGGGGATTGTTTTGGAAAAATGATGAGGCAGGATAGGGAGGGGTGAGGGGAGCAGACAAGACGGGGTAATGCATTGGAGCCAAAGAGAGAAAAATGGGACCTCAGATGACAATAATATTGATATATCACCATCATCATCATCATCATCATCATCACCATCATCATCACCATCATGGCTACCACTTACTGAGCGGTAATCCGAGCCAGCGGGTGGACATGTTTTACGTGCCAGATACCAAAGAATCCTCATCAAACCCTAGGGAGTCAGGGCTATTGTTTCCCCAGTTTAGGGAGGAGACGGAGGCTTGCGGGCGTAGGACTGGACAGCCAGGCTCTCAGCCACCAGGGCACGCAGCCTCAGCCCAGGGTTTCGCCCCAACTCTGCCCCAAGCAGTCACATGACCAACAGGCACTCTACCTGCATGTGGGATCTCGAGGGTCCTTCAGCCATGGCTCTGGGGGGGGGGGGGGGGCCTGACCAGCCCCTGGGACACCCAGCCTCAGAGCATTATTTCCAGAAGGGCCAGAATCCACCCTGACCCTTGGGAAGCCAGGCCCATCAGGAAGCCGCTGTCCTGTGTCAGAACTCGTACCCAGGACTGCCTAACCCATAGCATGCCCTCAGCAAAACCCAGATACTGCAACCAAGCAGGGGGTGGCTAGGTTTAGAAGGCCCCGGGGCTGGACTGGGACAAGAAGGGCAAAGTATCATCCCTTGAGGTGTGTCAAGGCCTGATTGTGGGGAAGGGGGTTGCTGTAGGTTGAAGAGGAAGCGGGGGAGGCTGAGGAAGTGAAGACCAGAACAAGGTGACCCTGAAGGAGACAGAAGGCAAAGGTGAAGCTGACGGGCTTGAAGTATCTGGGCTGAGAAGGGCCGGGTGGGGTAGGGGGCAAAAAGAAAACCCACTGTCACCCTCCCATTGGGATGAGGACAAGTTATCCAAGCCGGACTGTAGGACCAGGGTCCAGGAGTAGAGGGCTTAAGGACTAGGGTGGGAGTCACCAGGCAGAGGGTGGAGAGAAGAGAAGGTATGGGCAGAAATGGACAGAAAATGGGAGTAGGAAAAGAGGAGATGGCCCCAGGCACCCTGCACCCCCAAACAGGCAGCAGCAGCCCTGGCCCCAAGTTCACCCAACTGCCAGTACAGGCATGCCTTGCTGTCCAAACTCAAGAAGTACATAGGCACCTGGGTGGCTCAGTCAGTTAAGCGTCCGACTTTCAGCTCAGGTCATGATCTCACGGTTCGTGAGTTCGAGCCCTACATGGGGCTTTCTGCTGTCAGTGCACAGCCCACTTTGGATCCTCTGTCTCCCTCTCTCTCTGCCCCTCCCCCTCTGTCAAAAATAAATAAACATCAAAAAAAAAAGAAGAAGAAGAAGAAGAAGAAGAAGAACTATATAGATCTGGATCTGTTTTCAGATAAACACTTTGCTACCTGAAATTCCAGAACCAAACATCACAGAGTGGGGTCTCTCACTACCCAAACTTGCTCTCCCAGCTCGGGAGCCAAATGGATTGGGATGCTAGTATCTGTCTGAGGATTGACCGTAAATCAGGGAGGGTGGCCCTGACACCGTTCTGCACACCACTGGCTCCCCTTTGCTCCCCACTCTGGCCTGGCACAGGCAGATGCTGAGCAAGGGGCAGTCCACTCACCAGTTACTGAGCACCTACCCCGCACCAGGCCCCAGGACTGGGCAAGCCGCTGGGCCAGGGGTAGGGGTGACGTCATTTCTCAAGGGGTTCCTTAGAAGGGTCCCAGGCAGCACCAGGAAACTGGGTGCGTTTGGCCTAACTCTGGTCAAGGAAGGGTTACAAAGGGAAGACTTGGGGGGGGGGTGTGGCAGGGAGCAGGGCGGCAGGATGGCTTCCTGGCAAGGGCAGCCCCAAGCACATTCTTGAGAGAGTCTTAAGACAGCCTGGAAGGAACCGCCTCGTGCTTGGTACAAAGGAAGTGTCATGGGAAGGCAGCGCTGTAGGGGGCCTAGGATTTGGGGCTGGAAAGACCTGAGAGAGGCAAGCCAGGGAAGGGGGCCAGTCCCCTCCTGGGAGAACGGGCTCACAGGGGAGAAGCCCTCAACAGGGTCCCCAGCGGCCTGCCTGGCCAACGCTGCTGGAGGGAAACCTGGATGGGCAGCCCCGGCCGCCTTGGATGCTCCTCCTGCCCGCTGAGCTCCGGGGTCATGGCCCAGGCAGTCCCCTTCCTCTGGGCAGTGCTCAGCACCCCCTTTCTTCCCTTCTGGCCACCCTACAGCGGCTGTCTCCCTGGAGTTGTTGTCGGGATTTTACAGTTCAAACCCCCAGCCTGAGTGTCTGTGGATGGTCCCCAGGCCTCCGGGGCTCCTCTCCCCTCCACACCTGCCTATGCCAGCTCTTCCCGCCTCCTCCCATGGCTTCTGGAGACACCACAAACCACGGATTTAGGGCTGCCGAGGCCAAGGCTCACCATCCCTCCCACCCAAGGTCCCCGGGGGTCCCAGACTCAGGAACTCTGGGAGGTACAGATGCTGGCATGGAGCAGTCCGAGGGCATGGGCCGCCCTCACCACCTTCCACGTTTTCTGACCCATCCTCCCAGGTGCCCTCTGCCAGCACATCCTGCAGAATTAGGCGGTAAACTCACCCCACTCAGACTCAGGGTCCAATGCACACACTCAGATTCTTCAAATGGCCCCAGACGTGAATAAAACCCTCCACTTTACAGGTGTACAAGCCAATGCTCACAAAGACTAATGGCTCAAGAAGTCACTTCACTTGTCAGTCAACAGAAAGCTACTGAGCTCCATGGGGCTGTCTTGAGAAGCACTCATTTATGGGGTCCCGATTCCCTCATGAGCCCACGAATCCTGGGAGTGGACCTGAGTGTCCCCATCTGCACCCAGACACCACTGTGCTCTGGGGCCTCAGGGGGACCAATGCCCCCTCCCCGGGGCCTCCATTGCCACATCACATCTGCACCACGAGGGTAGTGGGCTCCATCTGGCTCCGGATGTGGGGGCATCTCTGCCTCCCAGATGACTGGAACCCTGTCTCCAAGGGCTGCGCCCTTTGGGACCATCAAGAGCGACCCAGAGGGGCACGTGGGTGGCTCAGTCAGTCAAGCATCTTGGTTTCGGCTCAGGTTGGGATCTCAAAGTTCATGAGTTCAAGCCCCACAGTGAGCTCTGCACTGTTAGTGCTTGGGATTCTCTCTCCCTCTCTCTCTGCCCTTCCCCTGCTTGTGCTCACTCTATCTCTCTCTCTCTCTCAAAATAAATAAATAAACTGTACAAAAAAAAAAAAAAAAAAAAGAATGACCTAGAGCCACCCCCTTCCCATCCAGGCCTCCTAACTCTGCCTCTAGAACCCCCAGAGTTTACCAGATGTGACTATCACTAAAAAGTTATGCATGTTCAACAGCTCACTGAACCCGAACAGATACTGTTATCCCCACTTTACAGATAAGGCAACTGAGGCTCAGGGAGACCAGGTGACCTACTCAGAGATGCCACAGCCCAGAAAGGGAAAGAGGTGAGTTTCAAAGCCTGTACAAAGCCCCCACCCCACAAAGCCTCCTCATCCAACAGCCTCCCACATGGCACCGAAGTATAATTTCTAGTCCTGCCTTAAACTTGATTTCGGGGTCTTTGCCTGGTCCCAAGAGGCAGGCAAAGTGCACCTTACTATCTCCATTTTACACATGAAGAAACCGAGGTTCAGAGAGGCAAAGTGACTTTCCCAAGGTCACACAGTAAGTAGATGACTGTCAGAGCCAAGACTGAAGCCTGGGGTCTCCAGCCCCAAACTGGTCAGAGCTGGCAGGGAAACTTCACACCTACTGGATCCTTACCTGTCCATCTTCTCTGGGCCTTAATTGTCCCACCTGTAAAATGGGTGGGTAGGTCCCTGTTGGCTCAGCTGATCTAAAATCTCAGTGATGATATAATCAGTGTTGCCCTGGCCCCAGGAGCTGACCGGGATGCTGGCCTCAGCACCTCCTCTGAGCTGCTGGTGAGTCAGTTCTGAGTCTGACCACAGGCCCCTCAGGCTGGACAGAAGGACCGGGAGGGAAGTGGGGGGCAGGATTCAGCATCAACCCTACCTGTGTACGAGGCACCATCTCTGTTGGGCACACGGGCTCTGGGTTCAAGTCCTGGCTCTGCCACCTACTAACTGTGTGGCCTTCCTCAAGGCACTTCCTCTCTCTGAGCCTCTGTTTCCCCGCCTGCAAAATGGCACAACAGTATCTGCCTGATGGGGTTATGAGAAAATCAAGATCAGGGGCACCTGAGTGGCTCAGTCGGTTAAGCGTTCAACTTTGGCTTAGGTCATGATCTTGGAGTTTGTGAGTTTGACCCCGCATCAGGCTCTCTGCTGTCAGAGCAGAGCCCCTTCAGATCCTCTGTCCCCCTCTCTATCTGCCCCTCCCTTGCTCATGCTCATACTCTCTCTCTCTCAAAAATAAATTTAAAAACATTTAAAAAAAGAAGAGGTCAAGATCAATGAGCTAATGGGCATAAAGCATTTCACCCTGGCAAAGAGGAGGCATGTTAACGGGGGCTCCTATACAGTTCCTCTTGTCCAAGCTTCCCCTAATCTGGAGAGAGGCCCTTGAAACACCCCTGGCCCAGCTGAGCAACCCCCGGTGCAGCCTAGCCCCAGGCCCAGCACCAACAGTAGCCAAGGCAACCGGAAGAACGTTAATCTCTGATTTCCCAAACTGACAACGTTATGGGTCACGCTGCTTCCTGCACTCAGAAAGCGGGGGCTGGGCAAGAATGTGGGAGGCCCCAGGGTGGCCCGCAGTCCCCTGCCAACTCTGGGGGACAGGGGGACTTAGCCCACTGTGCAGATGGCAAAACTGAGGCTCAGAGAGGAGAAGGGGCTCGCGGAGCAGAGGATGAGAAAAAGGAGTGCGGAGGTGTCCCAGAGAGCCTCGAAGGCCTTCTCGTGACCCTCCCAAAGCCCAGCACATGTCACGTTGAGTCACCCCCCCAATCCTGGACTCAACCTGGGGCAGGCGGTGTCTCATTTCAGATGAGGAGAACCGGGATCCCTGCCAAGTCCTTCAGCTGGGGAGCAGCAGAGGCAGGATCTGAGCCCAGGCCCGGGGCCCCCTCCACACTGACTGCCGGGTCCCAGGACGAAGAGGGCAATCTCCAGCCGGGACCACGTCAGCCTCGTGCCAGCCACAGGGGCTTCACGTTGGTCCCAGCCCCAGCTTGGCCCGAGTTGAGGGCAATGCGCCAAATCTGTTCCCGGCTCATCCGGTCCCTCCAGCGGGCCCCAGGGACACACCTCACCCACGAGGCCCGTCCCGGTTTCAGGGCTGAAAGAGATTTGCCGACTGAAACCAGGCAGGCGGCACCCTGTAGGGCAGGGCAGGCCCGGAACTTGCCTACCTGGTTCTCAGAGCCCTGGAGAGAAGGCCCAGGGTGGAGAGGTAGAGGAGGCAGCCAGGGACTCAGTTTCCCCGTGTCATACAGCTGCCCAAAGTACCACCATCTCCATCATCCGCCTAGGAGAGCAGGGAAAGCTTATAGTCCAGAGAGGTGGCGACACTCTCCTGGGGTCGCACAGCATATGTCAACAGAGCTGGGTCAGCACGTCAGGCCCCCAGTGCCCAACCCAGGGCCCTTCTACCTGGCCACCCTACTATCACTATTAAGAAATACTAGCAACAGCCAAGTGTTCAGCACCCCTCCACACCCAGCACGGTGCTACACGTTCACACGTGTTATTTCCTGTGTTGTCCCCACTTTACAGAGGAAGACACTGAGATTCAGAGAAGTGACTTCTCTGGAAACACATAGCTTGTAAATGACAGGAACCCAGATCAGCCTGAGTCTAACACAGAACCAGAGTTTGGGCAAATCCATCTCACCCCCACCTGCCAGCCTCCGGGAGCTGGGGTTCCACACCGCACTGGCCCTGTGGGTGGCCGCTGTCAGAAAGGCTGACATGGCTCCCACTCAGGACCTGTAATCAGGGGCAAAGTCAGGAAGAAGGGGTAATGACAGGCTCCACTGGCCAGCAGAGGAGGGGGACCGGCAGACCGCCCGTGAGAAGAGCCTGAACTAGCAGCCGGAACCCCGCAGAGCCGAAGCCAAGAGGGGGTTAAGTCAGCTGAGTGGCACCCTCACCCCAACAGCCAGTTCTTGTTCAGAAGAGAGACAGCTGCCAGAGAGGGCACGGGACTGATCCAAGGTCACCCCACAAATACCCCCTGAAGAATGGGTTTGCTCAGAGCACCTGTATAGCAGCAACAGGTCCCTGGAACCCCACTTCTGGGCCCGAGAGGATTCCCCCACCAGCCATGCCCCACGGCCCAGCGCAAGGCCATCAGGGTGAGGTGGACTTCCTAGCTGACCAGGGGACGGTCAAGAGGCCAGTACAGCTGAGCCCTGACTGTGCCACAAGTCACTGCCCCCCAGCCATGGGAATGCCCATCCTACGTCTGCCCGGCCTCCAAATTTCTACCCATTTCCACTCCTGACTCCTTCAGATCCTTTGCTTACAATAGCCGCAGGGATCTTTGTGTTACAGCTCTCACCCTGAACCTTCTCTGCTCAACAACCTTCCATGGCTCCCACTGCCTTTGGGACAAAGACTAAACTCTTCAGAAGGCCCCCAGGCTCCTGCCTTCTCTTCCTTGCCATGGGGTCTCCAGGTCAGGAACACTCCTCCCCCCTCCGCTGGGGGGGTGCCCATTTCTCAGCCCCCCACTGCACCACTCCCTCCCCCAGGATGCCCCCAGGCCAGTGGGTATCCCCCACTTATTTCCATAGCCCCCCATTGATCTTGCAGTGGGTGAAGGCCTGTTTCCTGTCGGACTCCCCCAGGCAGTACCCACCACATCTGGGACAGGGCCTGGCGCATAGTAGGAAGCTCAGAGCAAGAAGCCAGAGGCGCGATCTAGAGCCAGGGCCGCCCTGGGGCACAGAGCCACCCTCGCTGAGCAATAAAGCTCCCCACACACACCCCAGAGATTCCTCATCACAGAACGGGAGGCTTATGCCCAACCCAAGGGCTGTGGCCAGGCCCCAGAAACGAGCGGATGCGCACAACACCTTCCTTCTTACTCGGGAAGGTGACTGCCACCCACGAGGTTCCCTCCCTGCTGGCCTCAGCTGCCCTGAAGGGACCCTCTGCTGGTCACCCCTTCCCTGGAGCCGGGAACAAGGGAAAATTCTCTCCCCATAAATACAGCAGCCCGCAGCATGCCAAGGCCCGATCGTGGCAACTACCTGATGGCATGCCAGCTCTGTGCAAGGGGCTTTATGGAGGAGATCAAAATGGCCCAGGGAGGGAGGGTCTGTCATTACCCCAGTGGACAGAGGAGGGAAGAAAGTGTCAGGCAGTTAAGGAGCCTACGCAGCATCACACAGCTGGTAAGGCACAACGCTGGCGGCTGATCCCCAGGCTTACTCTGCAGGGCCTTTACTGCATTTGCCACCGGGCCCTGGCAGCAACCCCAGGAGGTGGGTACAGGTACCACCCCCACTGAGGAAACAGGAGGCTGTGAGGCCCAGTGACTTGTCCAAAGTCAGCCAGCTGTCAGGTAGAGAAGCCTGAATCCACGCTGGGGGCTTGAACCCAGGCTCCCGGGGATGTGGAGACACAAAGGACAGTCATGCAAAGTGCTTCAGAGAGGCTCTTCCAGGGCTCCGACACCCCAGGAGACGGGAGGTTCGCCCGTCACTGCATTCTTGACACCCGCCACGGGGCCTGGCGCACCGTGGCCCGCAGACAGAACACTGAATCAGATCCAGGACCCGGCAGGTTCTGAGCCCCATTTCCCTCCCCGAGGCCCCACCCTGGTAATTTCCTATCCACCCCAGGCCCCCATCTCCACGCTTTCACCTGTGCTGTGCCCCCTTGCAGAAGCCCCTTCCCCCCTCGTTTCCACAGTTCAAGGTCTTAGCCAAAAAAAGAAAAACACAAAGTCTTAGCCAGACTTCAAGGTCCCACTCAAATATCTCCTGGGATTGCCCATTTGTGCATAATTATAATAATAATTGGGACCTGAGCGAAGGCCTGTAGCACTCACCCACTGCCAGGCACGGAGGCAGCTCCCATATATGCTAACAAGTATCCTCAACGTTATTTAACCCTCACCCAGATTTACTCTTGAACCCATTTTGTAGATGAGGCTCAGAGAGGTGAAGCGACTTGTCCAACGTCACACAGGTAAGAGGGAAATTGTGACCTGAAGCCAAGCCATCCACTGTCCACTGCTCTGTCCCAACACCTAGAATGGTGCTGAAACAGAGAAAGAGCTCGAAAACATTTGTGGTCTCTCTGCCAGGACATTCCCCACTCGCCTGGCAGCTGCCCGGGTCAAAAGGGGCACCTTGTTACCTTCTGTATCCCAAGTGCCCAGTGTGGCATGGGTTTGGGGACAGAAAAGTGGGTGTCTCATAGAGGCAAGGGTGTTAGGGGGGCCAAGCTTGAAGCAAGAAGCAAACCCTGAGCTCAGGACGGCCTCTCTGGGCTTCAGTTTCCTTGTCTGTAAAATGGGCATAACGTGATAGTTTCCCACACACAATCTCACTCGGTGATGAGGGGTCCTCAGGAGATGCTGACTTTTGTTGTCAACAAAGCACTGGGTGAACAATATAAAGATACATGGCTGCCATCTTGACCTTTGGCACCAGTGGAATCCCTGCCCCGGAGTGTCCCCTTATTAATGGACCAGTGACATATGCTTATAACAGGCCACTGGACCTGGGAAGGGCCCTCTAAAATGAAGTTCGAGCTCTGGATTGGACAGATGGGGAAACCGAGGCTGGGGAATAGGAAAGAAGCAACCTTGTGAGAACAGGGTGAAGAGAAAGAAGGGGGGGGGGGGCGGTGCGGTCAGAATTCAGCACCCAGGAGAGGGAACTGGCTCTGGTCTGAGGGTCTCCGGCCTGGAACATTCTCTCAAAGCCCCCCTCAGCCTGGCCATCTCCTCTTCCTCCCCCTCAGGCTCAAACATCACCTCCTCGGAACCCGAGACAGGTCCAGTGCCCGCAGCCCCCACTTCTCCTTGGCCCTCTTCTCACCTACAGCTGCTGTATCCCCATGAAAGGCTCCTTCGACCCCACTCCCCAGACAGAGACCTTGTTCCCGCCGTCTCCCCGGAACCCAGCTCGTGCCTGGCCCAGGTGCGTGCCCGATAAGCAAGTGCTGAGTGGGGAAGGCCACCCCCGGAGGGAAGGCCGTCCAGTTTCAGGTGCCCAAATGGCCGCCACGGGCCCAAAAAGGAGGCTGAGGAGGGCAGAGGCTGCCTGGGGCTCCCCGTCGCAAAGGCAGCTTTGGGACAGGGCAGTGGGATTTCTCACAAAGCTGCCTTTAAAGCTCTTCTCAGTTGGCAAATATTTAACCACGGCTCAGAGACCCAGGTCTGCTGGGGAAGAGTGTACGGGAGGGCCTGAGGAGGGAGGCAGGTGGCTGAAGTGGGGCCCAGAGAAATGCCAGAAAGAAAAAAAGGCAGACTGAAGACCCGCCCACCGGGGACTGCCCTTTCCTTTATACCCCGGGCAGCCTGGTGGGAGGAAGTCGATTCCCATCTTGACACAAACAGGGAAACAAAAGCCCTCTCATCTCCTCCGGGGCCCTCCCTCCCTGCCTGGCAGCACCGTACCCACAGCTCACAGTTGGCGGCTTGTTCCGGGAGCCCAGAACCCAAGAACACAGAGCCAAGCTGCGGAGGGTGGAGAAAGGGTGCCAAGGCCCCACCCCCAGCCCCAGCCAGGGCAGGACTGGCCTCTACCCACACCTACCCCGGGCCCACCGCAGGTCCCCGGCACTGCGCCTACCGTGGGGGGCACCGCTCCCACTCCTGGGGTTCCTCCGGGGGCTGGTGTTCTGCACCAAGCCCTGCCGTGGCCAAGGCCACACCCCAGGCCGAGGAAGCCATGACAAAAGGATCAAAGGGGGAGTCGAAGGCAGCCTGGAGGACCCCCAGAGCTCCAAGATGTTCCAGCAGGACCAGCGGCCTCACACTGTGCACACCCCTGCTTAACTTCCTTGTCCCCCTCAGAGAGAGCCCTGGTTTGGGAACCAGACAGGTGCCAACAAAGCCCAGCTCCGTGGTCCTGTGGCCTCGCCTCTGAGCCCGGGTATTCTCCTCTGTGCACTGGGGATAACTGGCTTCTCTCTCAGGCGGCTGTTGTCAACAGGACGGGCAAAGAGGCAGCTGATCTGTGACGGTGATTTTGTAAACACTAACCTCCATCCTCCTCACCCCCGCCCACCCATCCCTGCTGACTTCTGGGCAACACCCTTCTCCGTTCCCTTCTTTTCATCCTCGCCACACCCACTGGAGCCCTCTAACCTGGGGCCTGGACACCTGTCACAACTGCCCCAGGCCAAAGGGCAGCAGCCCTGATTTCCTCGACACATGTCCAAGTCTGGACTGGAGACACGGGGCGCTCTGCCACAGCACCCTCACACTGGCCTGGACCCCACCCATTTGAGAACCCACCACCGACTTTCCCCTCGGTGCCCAGCCCTTGAGATGCCCAGGCAGACCTTCCTGACTGAGCCCTTCCTCTCTGACCACCTGGCAGCCAGCATCACTGCCCAGCCCCTCCCCATCGGCCACAAGACGCAGGAGCTGAGGACAGGAGCCGGCGTGAAATTCAGGCCCTCGGAGCCAACCAAAATGGCCGCTGGGGGCAGAGCCAGAGTCCAGTGAGGGTCTTGGGGGCTCCATTGTGCTAGCCCAGAAAGGTTTCATGTTGCCCTCATTCACCAACCATGCGGCAGTGGGCATTCAGGAAGGAACTAGACCAGCCCTTCTGTCTAATGAGGGAGAAAGACTATCAACAAAACCTACAATGAGCATGGTAAGCCCCCAGTTGGGAGCAGCACGGGAAGTTACAGGAGCCCAGATGAGAGGCCGCTAACCTAGCCGGTGGAGTCAGGGAAGACTTCCGGAAGAAAATGGCGCCTGAGACACGAAGAGGTGCTAAGTAGGTGAAGGAGGAGGAGGACTGGGCAGGGAGAGGGTGCCAAGCAGAAGACACAGGAAATGCACAAATTCAGACATTCGAGAAAGCATGAATCCATTCCACAAATAAATGTAGGAATACCTTCTATGTCAAGAACGGTATCAAGGTTCTGGAATCAGATCTCATTTCGAGTACTAACTCCACCGCTCCTGGGCTGTAGGACCGTGGGCATGGGACTGATACTCTCAGAACCTCAGTTTCCTCAGCTGTAAAATGGGAGGACCAGCAGTACCCATCTGGCCAGGTTGTCATTCGGATTTGATGAAATGAGGAGATCTACAGAGCCTGACCAGATGGGGTCCTGTGTTATCAATAACGAGGCCTACTGATGGAAAGAAGTTCCATCTGCCCGAGCGTTGATGGCCAGGAAATGAGTGTTCAGGTGGGCACTGGGGTCTTTCACAAGCTCAGGGGTCCCGTGGTGCGCCCATCTGTGCAAACAGCAGTGCTCTGCGATGAGTTTCATGCCATGAAGTGGGGGGCAGGAACGGGGAAACAGAACAACGGCCACTCAGTCTCTCAGGGGGCCACTCGGAGGGACGGGAAGGTGACATGCTTGGGGTCCCATCTTTCTGGGCCCTCATCCCTCAGGAGTTAACTAATCAGAAAGGGGAAGCGGAGGCAGAAACAGCAACAGATTCTGAAAGCAACTACGCAACAGACCGCACACCGCCAAACCTCAGCCAACCACAGCTCCTCCGCTCTGTGGCACTGCAGGTGGGCAAACTCCTTGTCTGAGCCTCCAGTTCCCACAGGGAGCCCCACAGGATGGACAAAGCTGGGGGAGAAGCTGGTGCCTGGCTGGCTCGGTCAGAAGAGCGTGCGACTCTTGATCTCGGGGTCATGAGTTTGCACCCCACGTTGGGTGTATGATACTTAAAATTAAAGAAAAAAAATTGGAGTCGGGGGGGCACCTGTATGGCTCAGTCTGTTGTGTGCCCGACTCTTGATTTTGGCTCAGATCATGATCCCAGGGTCCTGGGATTGGGCCCGTGTCAGGTTCCACGTTGGGCGTGGAACCTGCTTGAGATTCTCTCTCCCTCTGCCCCTCCAACCCCCTCCCCCCCCCCACCCCCAATGCACGTGCTCTCTCTCGCGCGTGCGCGTGCGCAAAATAAATAAAAGGAAAGTTAGAAAAAAATTTTGTTCAAAGCTAAAGGAAAAGCTAGATGAAAAAGTGCTTTGAAGTCCACAAGGCAAGACCATGTATCTCTCTCCTGGTATCTTGTATCTATACCTCTCTCTCTCTCTCTCTGTCTCTCTCTCTCTTTTTTCCTATCTTACTGCATTGACTAAGACATCCAGATCAATGATAATGAAAATCACCTCTAGGGTTTCAACATCAAGTTTGCTCAGGCTTGCTCAGTATGTGACGAATGGCATATGAAGGGCCAGGTAGGGGCTGCTAAGGGAAAGGAGGGCAGACTTAGTTCTCCCCCAGCGAAAGAGCTGGATAATTCCCTGGGAAAACAACTGCTGGGGAAACCCAGCCACAGACACACCCCAGCCCAACTGGAACCTGTTCTCAAGTGACCCACCAAAGACAGAACTCCAGGGAAGACTATCTCAGATGCCCAGTGTGGGACAGGTGACCCTAAGAGGTAAACAGCTCCCTGTCACTGGAGGTGTGCAAGGAGAGGCCGGATGGCCACAAGGAGGCTGGAGAGAAGATTCTGTCCCAGGAGGAAGAAGAGGAGTAAAAACACAAACTTTGGGACCAGACAGGCTCTGCTACTGACTGTGACTTCTCAAGCCTCAGTTTCTTTATCAATAAAACAGGGAGAGGGGCACCTGGGTGGCTCAGTCAGTTAAGCATCTGACTCTCGGTTTCGGTTCAGGTCACGATCTCACAGTTCATGACTCTGAGTCCCCTGTTGGGCTCTGGGCGGACGGTGTAGAGCCTGCTTGGAATTCCTTCTCCCTCTCTCTCTGCCCCTCCCTTGCACGCACACATGTGCATTTTTTTTTCTCTCTCTCTCTCTCAAAATAAATAAATAAACTTAAAAAAAAAGAAAAATAAGAAAACAAAACAGGGAGAAAAATAATACACACCTCGATGAGTAGCTGTGGGAACAAAAGCAGACACTGCATGAGACGTGCCTGGCACTCTGCCTGACTGTTGGTAAGAGCCTGATAAGTGCCAGCTGCTGTTCCAATAAGAACTAATCACTAATAAGTACCAGTTACTGTGGCCCAACCTTACCGGAAAAGGGCTAAATAAACTCAGAGATACAAATTCCACCCACTTCATTAGCCCGGTCCCCTCCGATGCCAACCTCCTTTTCACCAAGCCCAAATCAGGCTGCCTCGGGCCCCAGAAGGCCCCCTGCCCGCCCATCTCTCTCACACACGTGTATACATGCACAAACACCTCCCCGGGTCTGCCTCCCCGGTCCCGACCGCAAGTGAGGTGGGGGCAGGGGGAGGGCTCCTGCCTTCTCAAAGCCAGGGAGGGAGAGACAAAAGGAGTCAAGGGTGGGGGCGGGGCTGGCTGCGGGGTGGTGGGGAGGAGGAAGATGAGCCAATATGAAAATTTACTCATGTGCTCGCTGCTGGGCTAGAAGGAAACCCAATCCTTGGCTGGAACGCCGGGGACCCTCAGCATGAAGAGGCTTTATGCAGAGAGAAGATGGAAAGCTTATTCAAATAACAAGACTCCTGTGGCCTGTCCCTGAGCCAGCAGAGGACGAAGCACCTGCCCCACCCTTGGGTCACCAGCTGCAAGTCTCCTCGGGCTCCAAAGGAGGCCAGAGGGGGAGGTATGAGGACAAATCCCCTCGGAGGCCCTGCCAGCCTCACATTCCTCGTTCCAGGTGCCTGTGTCCCCCCCTCCACCCCCGCCCAACACATCTGTGCTTCATGGGAAACTCCGCTCTACAGAGCTAAGTTCTATGCCTGCTTTCCCTGGGTGTCCCTTAAGGGATAGTGGGGACAGGCTCACTGCCTTCCCTGGAGGTGATGAACAGGCTCCAGGCACAGGCTCCAGGCAGTAATTCAGGGTTAAGAGTGGTGGGCCTGGAGGTCAGGCACCTGACTTCCACCTGACCTCGGGCAAGTCCCTCACCCCTCCCAGCTCTCCATCTTGACTGTCCAGTGAAGAGGCTGGACTCCTTTGCGCTGGACCCTCAAGACCCTTAGCACCCTCCAACTGTGACTCCAGAAAGCGTTCCCTCCCAACCCAGGACCACACTGGCAGGCCCAGGGGAACGGGCCGTTCAGGCTTGATCAAACTGGTCCCAGTTCCACCTGCCAGGTACACGGACAGTCACTGCCCCATTTGGGTCAGAGCCCCCCGTTAATCATCAGCACACCTTTCATTTAATAATTAACTGTTTAGTGTCCCATTTTCCCCCATGAGGACAGGGACCCTGTCTGTCTCATTCATGACATATCCCCGGCACCAAACACAGCACCAGGGACAAATATTTGTCCCTGCAAGATTACACCAGAGCACCTCGACTTGGGTCTCCCAGGCATCTTAAGACACAGGAGGAAGACAGGGCCAGAAAGGCCAGCTCAGGCCTGAGAACAGGTCCTTCCCAGCCCGGGGGGCAGTGTTAGCCCGGGGCCCTCCAATCCCAGTAAGGCGCTTTAAGTACAGGTGGGGCTGGGTCAGGAGCAGGCCAGGCCAGCCCAAGGTCACACACACATCAGCAGCAGAAAAGGTCACCACCCCCATTACACAAACCGAGCCTGGTCACCTAAGCTCAGATCCTCAGTTTTCTCTTCCAGCAGATTCTGTTAAATGATACAGCCCCTGAAATGGGTCTGGGAAACTAGAGCTGAGGAGGCCCTGCACTTGAACCTCCTCTGCCCGCTCCGGGCTGGCAGAACACCACGCAGAGAGGCAGGAGGCTTGGGTCTGCTGACTCTGACTTGGGGCGGACACATCACCCTGTTTCCATGTCCCCCGTTATAAGAAGATCCCAGTCCCACAGGACTTTAAAGTTTTTATCTTTTTTTTTTTTAATTTTGAGAGAGAGAGAGAGAGAGACAGAGCAAGCACAAGTGGGGGAGGGGGGCAGAGAGAGAGGCAGAGAGAGAGCATCCCAAACAGGCTCTGCACCATCAGCGCAGAGCCCTACATGGGGCTTGAACTCACATACTGTGAAATCATGACCTGAGCCGAAGTCAGATGCTTAACCAACTGACTAAGCCACCAAGCACCCTCCACAGAGGGACTCTGAATAACAACTGAAGTGTGGTGCATGAAGGGGGCCGCTCCTAAGGGCAGCAAGAACCACAGAAAACCACCAATTTCTGGGAAACTCTGCTTCCCCCAAATACCTGTGCTCTCTCTGCTTTGGGCCTTTGCAGACCTGCCCCCTATGACCCTCTCCTCCTGCACCCTTTCGGCCTCACCTAGACATTCCCTTCTCCAACAAGCCTTCCCTGACTCTCCAAGTCTGGGCTACTGCTGCTTCTCTGGCTCCCAAAGACACCCTAACCCTAGCTAGACAACCCTAGCCCTGGCTAGGGTTCCATGTTGGGTGTGTCCTCCCAAAAAGGGATCTATGGCGGGGGGGCGGGGCGGTAGGCTGCCTCCCCATCCCACACCCGCAGCCCCACACATGACCAAGCCTGAGCAGGCTCTCAAACAATGGTGGGGTCGGTAGATGAATCCCGTATGCAGATGCCCACAACCCACTGTTGGTTATGCATCAGGGAAATGCCTGAAAGTCATTATTTCTGGATGGTAGGAACACTGGTGATTTTCATTTTCTTTTTTTTTTTTAATTTTTTTTTTTAATGTTTATTTACTCTTGAGGCAGAGACAGAGCATGAACAGGGGAGGGGCAGAGAGAGAGACACACACACAGAATCTGAAACAGGCTCCAGGTTCTGAGCTGTCAGCACAGAGCCCGACACGGGGCTCGAACCCACGACCTGTGAGATCATGACCTGAGCCGAAGTTGGACGCTTAACCGACTGAGCCACCCAGGTGCCCCTCATTTTCTTCATTACTCTATTTTCTAATTTTTCTCTGATCATCAAATATTGCTTATATCACATCAACAATAAAAGGGGGAGCTCTGAGAAAGCTCCAAGTTGAAAGGCCAAGCCCCCCTTGGTGGGGCACCGGACCCTCAGGGCAGAAACCTCTCCTGAGGGTTTACTCTGTGCCAGGCACCAGGCATGGTCTCATAAAGCTCACCGTACGGTAAGCACGGCCATACAGTTGGGAAACTGAGGCACAGAATGCTGAGGTCACAAGAAAGACCGCCAGAGGGAAGCCCTGAGCACTGCAGAAAGGAGTCCTCAAGCGTGCTGTGCCTCACACACCTCCAGCAGCCCAAGTCCAGTGCTAAGCCGCCAGCAGTCACGCACATCGCCCAGGGGGTCTGCGGTGGCATTCCGGCAGGAACAGTGAGTGGAAGGCACCTAAAAGCTGGAAGACTGGTGACTGGCAGACTCTCCCAGGTGGACAAGAACCCACTGACCCCGCACCACCTCACTGGCCCCATCCACACCCACCTTCATTGCCTGGCACGCAGAGAGACTCCATTCATGGAATCAATCTCAATCAAGTCTCTGGCTTGAACCACCACATGCCCCTCCATCCACGGCCACAGGTGCCTCCCAGGCTGGGCACAGAGCAGTGCCCAGTAGATGTCTGTTGCTACTGCCCCTAGTAGTAGAGGTAAATCTTCTTTCTGAAGTCCAATTATAGGCTTCTTGTTGTGCCATTGGATATCACCTACCCATAGACATTGTTTCCCTAACTCCTTTTTTTTTTTTTTTCCTATTGTAACCAATGTTTTAAAGTAATATAACCATTTGGGAGTGTCTGGGTAGCTCAGTCAGCTAAGTGTCCGACTTCGGCTCAGGTCATGATATCGTGGTTCATGAGTTCGAGCCCCAAGTCAGGCTCTGAGCTGTCAGCAGAGCCTGCTTCGGAGTCTGTGTCTCCCTCTCTCTCTCTGCCCCTCCCCACCCTCTCAAAAATAAATAAGCATTGTTTTAAAAATTGTTTTAGGGGCGCCTGGGGGGCTCAGCCAATTAAGTATCCGACTCTTGGTTTCGGCTCAGGTCACGGTCTTGCAGTACCTAAGTTCGAGCCCTGCGACGGGCTCTGCTCTGATGGTGCAGAGCCTGCTTGGGATTCTCTCTCTCTCTCTCTCTCTCTCTCTCTCTCTCTCTCTCTCCCTCTCTCTGTGCCCCTCCCCTGCTCACTCTCCCACTCAAAATAAATACATAAGCTTAAAATTTTTTTGTTTTTAAAATAATATAACTATTTGGCTGCATTCAGTAAATTCCTGGTGTGGAAGGGCCGGGCGGGCTTCACCAGGGGCTCTGGGCCACCTTTCTAGGGCTGCTCCTGCTGGTGGTGGGACTAAGGACCATGTTCCTCTGGCAGCCATTTCCCATATAGCCTTTAGAGGGCCCAATGCTCTAATCACAGCAACCTCCGTACCCCATATGTCCACCTAGGGACGCACAGAGAAAGGATTTCAGGGGCTACAAAGCCAGGTCAGCACTGCAGTGACGCAGACCCTCAGGCCCTGTGTGCGGCCAGCAGCAGCACCCTTCCCAAATGAGCCCATTTTCCTGACAAGGAACTGAGGCGCCAGGAGGAGAAGGGACCTGGGCGTGTCCCATGGCCACTAGGAGCCTGCTTCCTCATCTGTGACCAGAGGGCAAATAGGAGGCCTGGCAGAGCCAATCCCAGGACGGCACTCCTCACAGGACCAGCACGTGCAAGCTCACGAGGAGGGTGGGCATCTGGTCATGATTCACCCTCTGATAATTATTTAATTAATGAGTGACTGGTAACTGTTTGTTGCATACGTCTCTCCTGCCTAGCCTTGAGCTCTACACGGGCAGGGCAAGCACACAGTGAGCCCACGGTCAACGCATGTGCTTCTGTGCCTGACGCGCAGTGAGTCAGCAAGGGCGCCAGGACGGAGTTGGGGGGGGGGGGGTCCTGCACCAGGGGGAGGGGCCGCCTGCCCAAGAGCGAATCCCTGGGCCCCTGCTTCTCCTGGCCTCACCCCCGAGGCTCAAGGACAAGAACAAAAGGCACAAAGCCGTGAGTCAGACAGAGAGGAATACACGCCTGGAGGAAGGAAGCTGTGTGTGGCTGCACGCACCCCACGCCTGAGGTCTCTCCACGCCTGCGGTCTCAGACCTCAGACGGTGGGACCCAAACCACTCCTTCCAGATGCGCAGAGGGGAAGTCACAACCAGCCAGGGCTCTGAACCCGCCTGCATCTGCCTCCCCTCTGTACCCCCCAAGGCACCCTCTCCACCTACCAGACCCTTCATCCAAACAGCTTCGGGGTCCCTACGCTGCAAGACCGTAAACCTTGTGATGACATTTATGATTCAGTCACGGTTAAGAAATTAAAACAATTTAATAAACGTTAATTATACCTATTGATTACGGAGCCTTTGCTGCGCCCAGCGCTGTGTTAAAGAATGCATAAATGTCATTCATAAATACACATAATGTAATTTAGCTGGGGAAGTATTATTATCACTCCCCAATTTACAACTAATGATTCTGAGGCATAAAGAACCAAAGTAACCATCCTAAGGGCATTTGGCTAGTAGCTACTAGAGCAAGCTCTGACCTGCCCGGCCATACTGTTGACGTAAGGGGAGCCCTCGTGGAACTCATACCATAGATGAGAATCAACCACAACCACTGGAGGCGGAGCCTGGAGGAGGGACCCCCACCCCCACCCCCACCCAGCCCTGCCATGGGCGGGACCCAGGGAAGGGTGTTCCCAGCTTCAGGGGGTTAGTCTGTGGGGTCCTGCAAGGCCTTTCAGAGTCCTGGAAGCCGACCTAGAGAGTGTCTCATCCAACCCCTTCCTTGCACCATGGGGGAAACTGAGGCTCAGAGTGGCAGCTAGCCGGAGCTCCCATCCACAGGGCTGGAGTCTCAGAGACCACACAGGGGACTCAGGAAAAGGGAAGGAGAGCAAAGAGGCTCTGCCCCTAATCTCACAGGAAGTCTGCTGGGCCCCACCCTGGGGGGCTCCAGGCCAGACAGGCAGCCCAGCCCCCACACTGCAGGGCAAGCCCCAGAAGCGGCGTTCTGTCTCCCGGCTTCTGCCCCCGGCTCAACAGGAAAACAGGAAAGCTGAGCCTCGAGGCCCCGGCTCCAGCCTGACGTGGGTTGGAGGCTTGTCTCCCAGGAGCAGGCGGGACTCTCGGGTCACTGAGAAAGTAACCCTTCTGCTTAAGAGAGGGGGCCCCGCCTCCAGCCACAAAGAAATGAAGTTTCTGTCCAGCTCCCTGTGTTCAACCACCCAGCTCAAGGCATCTCCCACCCTCGTCACCCTCCTGGAGAGATGGGATCACCATGTTTTAGAGAAAGGGGCGGGGACCGAGGCCCAGAGAGAAGCCCCTTGCCCAAAGTCCCACAGGGGCCAGGGCTATGCTGAGCTGAGCCAGGAGGGCCGTCCCGCGGCCAGGCTGGGCAGTGACCCCCCTCCCCGATTCCCAGCAGACTTAAATAGGGGAGAGGGGGCGTGAGGGGAGTGTACCGCTGCCTTTTTTAATCCACCACAACACCTCGCTGTCTGCGTGTGGACAGGCCGGGGCTGTCTCCTCAGACACAGGCCTATCTGTAAGGCCGGCACAGGGCTGCTTCTCTCCCACGGACGGCTTTGTTTGTTTACTCGGGTTTTCAAAATTATAACCTTTCCAGCCCCACCCGGGCCAGCCACGCCCTCCCTGACCAGTCGGTGCCGCCTGGGGCTGGCCATGGGGACAGGGATGGAGGGGGCCTTGCGCAAGGGTCAGGGCCCTACATTCCCGTCCCAGTTCTGCGGCCTCTGACACCCTAGGTATGTCCTCTGCTCTTTCTGGGCTGCAATTTACTCCATAACGAAATGGCAGGGGGTTGGTTAAGATGACTGCAAAGGGTCCTTCCTGGCTAGGAGGAAGAAGGGTCTAGGCCAGAAAAAGAACAGCAGACACTGCCCATCAGCAAGCTTGAAATCCAGGCCGAAGTGAGGCTGTGGCCCAAGTAGCCAGGAGTAAAGCTGAGGTAAACCTTCCCTTCTAGCCCAGCGGGCCCCCCCCCCACTCCCAAAATCTTGTTGTCTTTTCTCCCTGCCCCCCACCCCCCCCACACCAGGGAACATTTCCAAAAAAATAAACAAAAACACAAAAACAAAAAGTGAAACAGAAGTACAATTGTCAGCTCACTCCCCCTCTGGATGTCGGAATCACCCCCGAAATCCCTGGCAGGCCAGGGCAGATGACAGCTCGCCCCAACCCACCCCCGACTCCGCTAAAATGGAGCTGCCATTTTACCTAGCACCTTCCATGTGCCAGAACAACAGCTTCCCAGAATCTTCACATCCCAGAAGCAGGGCTCACCTTCCCGTTTTATAGACAGCTGAGGCACCAAGGGAGAGAGCAACTTGCCCAAGGCCACAGGGCTCATGGTGGCAGAAGCCAGCTGCCTCCCAGTCAAGACCAGACATGCTGCCTCTTGAGCTGGGCTGACCAAGTGGTTTAAACCAACATGCACTTTGGAAAACATAAAGATCCTCTATCTTTGTAACGGAAACCACATCACATCCAGCTTGATGGAAACTTCGGGGCTGGCACGAGTCCCATGAGATCGGGGCTCATGTCACTGCTTCGTCCCCACCACCGGGCTCGGGTCCCGCATAAGACAGCTTCCAGAGAGGGCTCTTCCTTCCAGAGCAAGATGGCATCAGGCAATAAATATCACACCTTCCCCTTCAATGCAGCCATGGCCTACAGGCTCCAAGAGGTCAGAGCTAGAAGGGCACTATTGTCCTAGTGACCCATTACACAGATAGGCAAAGCGAGGCCAGAGGGGAAGAAGGACCTGCCAGAGGTCCAGCACTGAGGCCCTCACCTCCCAGTCTGCACCCGTAAATGGCTGCTAGCAGGTAGGGGGATGAAAGGCAGGTGGAGCACAACAGCATGAGAAGTTTCCTGCCCAAGGGACTCTTCTAGAAGATTCTGGCTTAACAAACTTGGCTGGACACAAACAGCTCTGTTCAGCATGAGGCGGCTGGACAGCTGTTACAGTTGGCTTGGCCACAGATCAGTGGGTGGGAAAGCGGGCTTCACACTTTGCAAACCACAATGGATTCTTCCTCTGCTCCTTCTGGGAGCCCAGTTACCCACTGGAGCCCACACCCTGCACTTTGGATCACCCCGCGAGGAGGGACAGTCCTGGCCAATGTCCTACCGTGGGCCATACACACAGTAATGACTAATGCCAACAGGAGCCAATGCTTTCTTAAACACAAAGACTTCTATCCACGTTACCCCATTGATCCCTCACAACCTCGCAGGTCTGGGCTCTGGTTGCACCCACTTCACAGATAAGGAACCTGCAGCCCAGCGAAGAGAAGACACCTGACAAATAACAGGGTAGTTGAGACAGGATCTCAAAACCAGGCCCCTTAGAATCCAGGCCCAGCCCTTTCCCCACTGCCCTTGGAAGGCAAGAAGGTTCTCCTACTCAGAGCTGCCTAGGAAGGGCGTGAGTTTCACGTCATTGGAAGAACAGGAACAGAGACTGTAGGCCTTGAGGAAACAACCCACAGGATCCATCAACCCCACAGGGCTGACGAGAACAGAGGCCAGCTGTCCCCAGCCTTGCACATCGCCATCGCAGAGGACTGGTTACTCCATCTCCCCCAGACGCACTGTCCCCTGATGTGCCCCACTCCCATCTCACTGGTCCAGACCATCCCTCACCCTGGGCTCTCCTCCTCTCACCAACCTTCCTAACCCTCCCCAGGACTTTCGGGACAAAGTCCCCTCCCCTCCAAGGCCGGCCCCTTGGTTCCCCCAACTTCACCTCAACCCCCCCCCACCCACTAGGCCAGCCCCTCTCACACCTTCCCACAGAGGACCTGCCCCTCTAAGAACACGCCTCGCTCACCCTGCAGAGGGGCGGCCAGCCGGGAAATGCATGTGGGCCAGAGCCAGGGAAAAGCATGCGTCACCGTGTCCTTGTGCCTGGTACAGTGCCTGGCACACAGTAGGTGCTCAGTAACTGCCGACTGAAAGAATAAAAGAAAGAATGACCAAGGGCACCTGGGTGGCTCAATCAGTTAAGCGTCCAACTTCAGCTCAGGTCATAATCTCATGGTTCATGGGTTCGAGCCCCATGTCAGACTCTGTGCTGACAGCTCAGAGCCTGGAGCCTGCTTTGGATTCTGTGTCTCCCTCTCTCTCTGCCCCTCCCCTGCTCGCATTCTCTCTCTTTCTGTCTCTCAAAAATAAAACAACATTTAAAAAAAAATTTTTTTTAAAGAAAAGTACGACCAAGTGCATCTGGGGCCAGAGCTTACCACACCTCTGTGGGGTCTCATAGGCACACAGGTTATCAGGACCAGGCTTGAGAGCCGCAAGGCTAGTCCTGGACACATGTGCCCGGGCAAGGGGGCGTGTTCCCATCTTTCTGTCTGTTTACCCTCCATGCCCCGCCCAACGTCAGGCAGAGAGGACAGTGCTGTTGAATGATGTTGAATGATTCTGCTATGTTGCCACAGCCTCTGCCTCACCATCCTCCAAGGTGTCCAGGGTCACAGGATGGTGCTCCTTATGCCAACTTCCTGGGGACGCACACAGAGGGCAAGGGTGCCTAGGGCCACAGGACCAACCTGGCACATCTCCCTCCACGAAGTGCCCCTCATCACAGTTACCATTCATTACGTCCTCACCCCCCCACTGGCCCTGTGCTGCCCCATCCAGGGGCCATCACTCTTGACCTCACACCCTAAGAAGACAGCACTCTCATCCTCTTTCACACAGGACACTGAGGCTCAGAGAGGGTGACTGACTTGCCCCGAAAACACCAGTCCCTCCAGTGGCAAAGCTGGGCCTCAAACCCGAGCAGTCTGACCGCAAAGCCTTGCCTGGAACCTCTCGACTCCCTGCTTCCTGCAACTTACCATCCACTCTGCCGCTGGGCAGGTCCCTTCACTTCCGTAGCCCACAGGTAACGCACCTCTAATGGACAGTTCCCAGGGGGTGGAACCAGGTGCCCAGCAGAGGTGGGCACCGCCTGTTCTTCCAGTTTTAAATCTGTGAGATCAGAAGACTGCATGCATGAGCCTTTCTGTGACTCAGGCCCTAAAATTCTACCAGGAGAGGGGCGTGGCTCCATTCCACCCTCGAGGGTTTTAAAGTTAGGTATCTGCCTTCCCCTTTCCTTCAAACTCTGCCCAGCGCTGTGTAGAGAAAACCCTTCTTCCTCAGGCCGGGAAGTGAACGGGGGCGGGCAGAGGGTAAGGAAAAATTGGCTCAGGAATTTCTGCAACCGCAGGGTGATGCCTGATGCCTGCCTTGCAAGGAGACCCAGGGTGAGTGAGTCATGAGCTATGCCTGCAGAGGAGGAGGAGGCCACGCGGAGGAGAACAGGACTGGTCAGAGAGTGACTTGAGTCCCAGACTGAGTAATGTCGGGAGGGATCTATTTGTGCAACCCACGGGAGCCTCTGACACATGCTACTCTGTTCCTCTCCCAGGCCCCCTACCCCCACCGCCTGCCTCTCTTTGTGGCCTTTTCCACGTTGCCTTCCGGCCCAGTCTGGGCACCAGGAACTGTCTAGTCACTGTGCAACACGGTTTTAACAGCTAAGGCCTTAGACTCCCGAGTCGGGACCTTGCCGCTGCCTTGCTCTGCCCCACCTGTAAAATGTTGGGATAAAGCACAGAGGGTAAGGATTCAATTGAAATAATACAGGTAAAGGAAGGCCTGGCACGTAGCAAATGCTCACTTAAATGATGTCTAATCTTACAGGTACCCAGGTATCATTCAGAGCCTGATATGGCTGCTCCCTGCTCTATCAGCCACCATTTTCAGGCAGAAGACATATCAGTGGAGTCTGCATGGGCCACAGGCTGGCTGGCGAAGCACTCAAAAGCCAATGTCATTAGTCCACGTCCCCAGCTCACAGCTCCCCTCGGAGCCTACTCCCCCTGGAAAGATGCTCAGAGGTATTGGGGGCTCCGAGAAAGGAGCCTCCCTCAAAATGCCCAGATGGGTGGAAGCAGGCTGGGGGAGAGTAGGTCAAGAGGTGAATCTGCCTTCAGCAGGGAAGCTGACCAGAGCAGGAAAGGAAACAAACACAGTGACTCAGTTTGCCCCTGAAAACCAACGTCTAGTCCCAGTGGAACATGGCAATATCCGGCATTAGGGGTAAGGCTAAGAAAACATCTGTTTGGATGGCCTCGGGAGGACCACTACAGCCTTTGGGAATGCTTCCAGGGAGGTTCTAAAGACCAGGGAGGGATGGTTATTATAAACCCTTTAGTGAAAGGAGCAAGATACAAATTGAGTCACGGTCTCAGCAAGGTAGAACAATAAACACAGAAGAGAAATACTGCTAACGAGTGGAGTGCTGATGGCAGGATGGCAGCCAGTGATTCCCAGCCTCGTCTCTAAACTTCATTCCTCAGGCGGTGGGGAGGGAAGGCCACGGCCCAGTTTGGGTTTAGAAAGGTCTCTTTGGCCATGTGTATGGGAAGGATGGAGGGGTGAGGCCAGAGCTCAGGCCTGGACAATGGGAAAGGAACAGAGTCGAAGCTGGATGGAGGGGCAGGGCAGGGTCAAGGCCAACAAAAGGCTCGTTATGTAAGACTGCCACGAGAGCAGAGCAGAGTCCCCAGACGCTTCACCCCCAGGGGCTGGGGGTGAAGACCTTGGCTCCGGGCAGTGGCCCAGGCGGGGCTGGGCACTGCTTCCGGCCGGCCCGGTCTCTCTGCAAAGCCCAGGGCAGCAACCAGGAAGCCACGCGCCTGGGTGAGGGGATGGCCGAAAGGGGACACCTTCCTCCCTTCGCTCCGGGGACCTACGGCCATTTCCCAAATGTGAAGAGGTAGGTTTGTAAAATCAATGTGGAAAAAGGCATTATCTGTTTTGGCTCAATAAATACACGAGATACCGTTTTTCTCATATCTGACTGTCAAAAAGGATAATAACACTCCAAACAGAGGTACTTGGTACTGATGGGAGGAATTCCAAGTGTGTACAGCCTTTTCAGAGGCTACATGTTCATACATGAAAACGTGACCCCGGAGTTCCCTCTCTGACACGGGAACCTGGCTCAGCACGTGTGCAAGGTTTGGGCAGCACCATGAATTCTCACAAAACACTGGAAACAACCCAAATGTCCACTGATGAGGGGATGGGTAAAAAAATGGCACCCCGCACAGAAGGAAATCCACGCATGGAAGAACGAGGCCGACTCGTGTTCTGATGTGGAAAGATGTTCACGATACAGCGAGCGAAAAAAGTCAAACCATAGAGAGAGATACTTGGACCTCTTCTTTTTTTTTTTTTTTTTTTTTAAGGGGGGGGGGAGGGGCAGAGAGACAGAGGGAGAGGGAGAGGATCCCAAGCAGGCTCCGTGTTCTCGGCACAGAGCCCCACGGAGGACTCGATCTCACGAACCCTGAGATCACAACCTGAGCCAAAATCAAGAGTCAGACGCTTAACAGACTGAGCCATCCAGACGCCCCAATTGGACCTCTTCTTATAAACAGAGCTAAATGCATGTGTACACACAGATGTATGTTTAGACACAGGAACACCCCGAACTCCAGCGGTTTCTCCCGAGGAGGGAGAGTGAAGGGAGGGCAGAGGGAGGGAGTGCCCATTTTCTCACTTTACACCCCTAAATCGTTGCGCGTGCATTACTTGTGCAACCAGACAGCACGGGCAGTGGTTGCCTGCGGTGCGGTCCCTCCCATTAAGGGGTACGGAGTTTCTCTCCGGGTTGATTCTCAACTTGACTGTGGCAATGGTTGCACAATTCTGTGAATGTACACACACACACTACACCGCTGAACTGTACACTTAAGGGGGGGGGAATTGTCTGGCAGGTGAATTATGTTTCAATAAAGCGGCTATTTAAAAAAGATGTAGCAAAGGGAAAGGTGAGCTTGGCAGAAGGGAGACGCACAGGGACTGGCAAACTCCCTCAGCAGCCCTTTCGGGTAATAAATCTTAGGGCAGTTTATGTGTGTGTCGGGAGGCGGTTTTGGGCGGGAGGGAGGTTCCCTTGGCTCCCACAATTTCATCCCGGCCAAAAGAATTTCCCGAGGGGCTGAGTCCTTCAAGGCTGTTCTAGAAGCAGAACGACCCCCTAGGCACTGGCAGGATTCCTGCCAAGGGCACAGCACCCGCCCCTCCTTGTACATCCTGAGTAACAGTAAGCTCCCTCCCACACTTATTTGATCTAAGTTTGCGTGGCAAAGAACCACCTACATGGACCACCGAGACATTTCCATGCTCTCATCCCAGTCGGGTCCTCTGGGCCAGATAGAAGGTGTGGGTTGGCCTAATCCCTCACCTCTCCATGTCCTAGCTCCTTCCTAGTCGTAAGGGGGCCTCATCACTGCCCTCACGGCTCACTCCAGATAGCCTACATCCATCTCACACATTTGCCAATGCACGAGGAACACGGAATTCAAGGTTTCTAAAAACCTGGTGGATTCTTGCATCCAAAGAACAGTATCCACCCTGATGCCCGGGACTGAACAAATCTCAGAGAAACAGGATCTAAACCACAGCTACAATTGCCCCCTTCAAACTCCAAACACCTGGCCACTCTCCTCACCCACTGGAAAGAAAGAATCTATAACAGAGAGTAAGTGACAATTCTCAATAATAATAGTAATTGTTCGCTGAGCACTTGCTATCTCCCAAAGCACTGGGCTGCTTTCTTTTTTTTTTTTTTTTTTTTTTTAATGTTTACTTACTTACTTTTGAGAGAGAGAGTGGGCTCCAGCAAGCAGGGAGGAGCAGAGAGAGGAGAGAGAATCCCAAGCAGGCTCCTAACTGTCATCTCAGAGCCTGACACAGGGCTCGATCTCACAAACCGTGAGATCATGATCGGAGCCGAAATCAAGAGTCAAATGCTTAACCGACTGAGCCACCCAGGCGCCCCTGGGCTGAGTTTCTTACCAACATTATCTCATTAAATCCTTGCAACAGTGCCCAGCAGGAAACTACTATTATAATATCCCAGTCTACAGATTAAAAAATTGAGATTAACATGCTGGCCCAAGTTCACATCAGCTAATATAATGTGGAGTCAGTGTTGGGACCCTGAGCTGGCCCAGATCTGGAGGAGATTTATGGAGAAAATTTGGGACCGTTAGGCTCTCAGAGCCAGAAGGGACTTCAGCCATCGGGTAGCCCACAGCCATCAGTTCACAGCCAGGGAAACTGAGACCCAGAGGAAGTGAGTGACTGTCTGGCTCCCAGGCCAGGGCTCTTTCCTGTACACAAGCTCCCTCATGAAAGTAGGAGGGAATCATCCTGCCACCAAGCCCACAGAGTTGCTAGTTGAGAACAAGCCCCTGCTTGCCAGCGGCTTTGAAATCCCAGGATGAAAGGTGCCGCAGCAGCAAAATGGCACCATGGACAGGAGGGTGCCTGACCTCTGCCAGGACCTGCAGGCTGGCATTCACCTGCTCACCTGCTCAGGGTGGGCACAAAACTGCAGGAGCCACTGGCCAAGCCCCAGGACCCTAACAGGCCTCGGAGTTCAAAGGCCGGTGGGAAGGGATGTTCCAAATGCAAATGCAAAGGGGTGGCCCCAGGTAGGGAGGGCTCTGGAATTTTAATTGTCAGGCAGGAACGTGCTCACTGCTCCTTGGGTGTGGTGAGGAGGGTGCATGGATCCCTGGAGGTGGCAAAGGCCAGCCTTCATCCTCTCCAAAAGGAATTTCTAGGGTGGCCTGCTTCCTTGGGAGGGGGCTAGAGGCTTTTGCCTGCTTCCAACCTCCCAACCCCCCACTTTAGGTGCTCCCTCAGGTGAGCCTGGACCAGGAATTTGAGGCATTTGAAGAGGGTTATTAATAGCACTGAAGTGTTGAGAAGACAGGGGCCAGCAGGCTGAGTGGGCACAACCCTCTTCCAGTCAGCCTAGTATCCACATAACAAACCCAACCCTGTCCAGGAGAGGACACTTCACCTTTTGTGGTTGCGGTCTCCACCCGTGTAAAATGGAGGGGTGGGGGGCGCTGGCAGTTTTCAGCCCAGGAGGTAGGAAGGTGGGGGAGAGCAAGAGCTGGGTGTGGGGGAAGGAAAAACCCCACCGAAGAAGGAGCAGGCACACCCCACCCAGGCCGGTGAGGGGCCCCAACGGGAGGTCGTGAATGGATGGACTGTTACAGAGCCCCAAGAGGCAGCCACCGACAGGGAGGGGACAGGAAGACTCCGCCCCAGGCTTTCCTCCTCCCAGAGTCCAGGCCTGTCCTATAAGGAGGCTTTTCCAGGACTTAACCCCCTGCTGGTCTGAGGCTGGAGAGGGTCTGACTCATTTCTACCTCACCCTCACCCCTGCATCCGGGCCCAGGCCTGGCACAAAGGGGGAACTCAGGCAGCAGGCCCAGCACCACAGTCACTGGACAACCCTTCCCCAGCACCTTCTTTGCTCTCAACTGTGGGGCTCTGGAGACACAGAGTTAAGGGACACCTGGTCCCTCTACTCAAGGGGTACAAGCAGGCCGACAGCTGCCGAAACTCTACAGGACTGTGGGACACATCAAGATAAATGGAGGTGGACACAGTGTTCTGGGCTCACTGGACAGGGAATGGCAAAGCCAACAAGAGGAGCAGACTCCTCCTTCCACAGGCTGCACCCATGCCCGCACCCCATATGGTCCAGCACCCCATGCACTGGTGCTTCCTCTGTGCCGGGCCCTGTGCTAAGCAAGCTACATAAATTAGGCCACTTGAGTCTCTCAACAACTCACTAATAAGAAATTATTCACCCCGTTTCAGAGAGGAGAAAACTGAGGTGCCAGTCCATTAGGAGACTTCCCTAAGAACTAACGGCTGGGAAACAGATGCTGGGATTCCACCCAGGCAGCCTCACCCAGGGCGGGAGAGGTGAGCCACAAAACTGAGTTTCCCAGGCACTCTGAGATTCTCACTCTCTCTCTCCATTCTCCCGGGGATGGAGGAGGAGGAACCCAGGACCCTGCTGCAGTCCTGGGGCTTCCCCAGGAAGCCCGGGGTCAGCTGCCCTTCTAAGAAGTGGCCACGGTGCAGTGACAGGCTGGGAGCAGGGCTGACTGCAGAAGGGGGCTGAGGAGGCTGGGCTGCGGCCTTGACCAGCCTCCCCCTGCCCCCCACCGGACACGCCTGCCAGCAAGAGCACCCTGCTTGATTGAGCCTGAGTCGAAGGGCAAGGGTCTGACCTAGCCCTTCTGGGCACCCAATCTTTCCCTAGCCCTACTCCCCAGGCGCAGTCCAGGCATTGATGGGCTTGTCCCTAGAAGCCTCAGCCACGTGTACTAGGGCTGGGGCCAGGACCAGCGGGGAACCGGGACAGTGAGGAAGATTCGGGACACGCTGGCCGAGTGGGCCACAGCTCCTTCAGGGTAGTATGTTGGGGGATTTGAAGCGACCGGCTCGCAGGGGGTTCCAGCAGAGGGTGGGGGGCGCCTTCCCTCGGGAGGGGGAAGGGCGAGCTCATAAGGGGGCAGGAAGAGGCGCCCGAATGTGGAGGGAACAAGCTCAGGCGCAGGACTTGGTCCCCAGCCACTCCCGCCATGTCCGGGGCCTGACTCTCAGGAGACCCCAGCCCCGGCGCGGCCGGCCGACTGGGGTGAGAGCTGGAGCTCCCCTCCGGACCCCCAGTGCGCTGCGCCGCGCGGGACTCACCTGTGATGTGCTGGCGCCGGGCGTCGTCCAGGTGCGTGGACAGCACGTCCCCCATGGCGAGGAAGAGCCGCGGCCCGATCCGCCCGCCACCCGTCGCTGCTCGCGCTGCTCAGGCGGACGCCGCTGGCGCCATGGAGCCCGGCCCGTCCCGCTCCCGCCGCCCCTGGCTGCGGCCTCCGCTCTGCCCGCGCTCCAGCCCCGGCCGCGTCCGTCCCGCCGGCCGCCTCCGCCCCGCGCCCCAGCCCGCGGCGCAGCAGCCCCGCCGCGCCCCGCCCCGCCCCGCCCGGCCCCGCCCCCGGAGCCGGGCCCCGCCCCCGCCGTGGCCGCCGGCTGGAGGGCGGGACTGAGGGGGGGGGGGGAGGGACCCGGGACGCCGGGACTTGGGAGAGACCCGGGACAAAGACTAGCAGGAGAGAGGGAGAGCGAGGAGAGACGCTCTGAGGGGCGCACCGGGCCCAGACCGAACCGAAGAAAGAGATGGGGCTGGTGGGGGCATCTGAAAGAACGAGGAGTGCCCTGGGGGGCTCCAGCCTGGGGTCACCTCCTCCCCTGTCCGCGCGGGAAGAGAATCACGCCGAGGAGGTCGTGGGGGAACTGGTAGGGGACGCCTAAGCCGAAGTGCGGGAACTCGGCGTTCGCACCCCGCCTCGGCCCGCCCCCAGCCCTGCCCGCCACCTCCCGCTCTCAGGAAGTTCCTGGCCTTGATCCGACCTGCCCCAGAAGGTGTGCCCGCCTGCCTTGCACAATAGTGCGGGGAAAGGGGAGGTGGCAGGGAGGGCTGGAGCCCCAAAGGCACCCCCGGTGCCGGTGCCAGGCGGACATTCCTCAGGCTCAGCATATGGGTGTTTCACTCTCGGAGGTAGCTTGTGGGACAGGGCAGGTCAGGAATGGAGAAAACAATAGAACTTTCCAGTTTGTAAAAGATCAGCCCCACAGACCTGCACGGTCTGTGGGTATGGGTCGGGCCTGCGGGGCTGGGCATGGGTGGGTCCGGGGTTTCAACCCTACGCCGGCCACCTCCCAAGCCAGTGAGGGAACCGGGTTAACAACTGGGATCCCCAAAATCATGGATTGGGGGTGGCAGAGGCCTTCCTTGTCTGCTGATGCTCAGACTTCCAGTACTGCACCCCAAAGGTCATCCAGTTTCTGCCTGCTTACCCTGGTCTTCCAGTACTGCACCCCAAAGGTCATCCAGTTTCTGCCTGCTTACCCTGGTGACTGAGTACTCACCACCGGTGCTTTCCCTGTAACTGGGTAGTTCTTACGGTAGCTGTGACACAGGCAAAGAATGCTGATAAAGAAGTTCACATTACTGAACACTGGTCCTTCAGTCCTGTCGGCACCACCCAAGGGAGGTTCGAAGTCGATCAATGTGATACTGGCAATCCGGCAACTCATCCATGCGGACAGGGGCTGACCGGTCACTCAGCATACAGGTGATAAATTGCTTGCTAGGCCCTCTGCAAGATGCTGGGGGCAGGGGAAAGGGGGGAACGAGTTGCCCCAGCTGCCCTGCCTACCCACGCTGTGACCCGAGACAAGTGGCATTACTCTGAACCTCGGTTTCCTCATCTGTCGAATGAGAATAATGACGCTTTGTTGTGAGGATTAAAGCATGTAACAAAGTGACCAGCACAGTGCCTGCAAGCTGGCAGGGATTACTGGTTTCCTTTACAGAGATGGAAACGGAGGCCCAGAGAAGGCAAGTGACTTCCCAAGGTCACACAGCAAGGCAGAGGCAGAAACCAGCCAGAAGCCAAGTCTCCTGACATTTGTGTCTGTTCTCTTTGAGCAACCAGAAGTGACCAGAATCAAGAGGGACTACTAGCCTAGTTGCATTTTTCCCCACAGCCCAAACTATAGGGATGGGAAAGATTTGCTTACCCTGGTTGTACAGCTGGAACTGGCTGGCATCTGGACACTCCAGGGCATCTCCTCAGTCAGACCGGAGGCCTGGGACGGTTAGGATAGAGGCAGGGCCACACACAGCCCTTTGCCAGTCTTCATGGTATACCCAGGCCTGTCAGCCTGGAGCACCCACAAACCGCCCAGAGGGCCAGGCCCCTAGCCCAGGGACCCCCCTCTTTCTTGGCTTTGGAGACCCTCTGTCACACGTCACCTAGCCCCTCTGAGCATCCGTGGCCTTATATGAGAAGCAAATTAAGATCATGAAAATAGAAAGGCATCGTAAGCCCTAAGAGTGCTGTATATACATGTGAATAGCTCCCTCCAGACTTTGGGGCCAGTCCCAATTCAAGATTCATTCATTTCACACACACTTTTATCTAGGGGTTGAATGGAGGGGAATTGACTGGAAAAAAAAAAAAAGTCAGAGGGGAACTATGAGGGAGGATGGAAATGGTCTGTGCCGGGGCACCTGGGTGGCTCAGTCGGTTAAGTGTCTGAATTCAGCTCAGGTCATGATCTTACTAGTCCATGAGTTCGAGCCCCGCGTCTGGCTCTGTGCTGACAGTTCAAAGCCTGGAGTCTGCTTCCGATTCTGTGTCTCCCTCTCTCTCCGCCCCTCCCCCTCTCACACTCTGTGTGTTTCTGTCTGTCTCTCTCTCTCTCTCAAAAACAAATAAACGTTTTAAAAAGTCTTTAAAAATTAAAAAAAAAAGTGATAAACATTACGATAACAAAAGAGGATGAGGGATTAAGTTGACAAGAGTAGGAGTGCCACCTCAGAAGGCAGTCTAGGAGGTGACACTTTGAGACCTACTGGCAAAGAGAAGCCCACTCCATGAAGATCCAGAAAGAGCTACCATGTATGAACCGTGTGCCACATGCCAGGCATCATGCCAAAGGCATTCCCTGCCCTATCGGGCAGCCCTCACAACTACTTTATGGGAAGAATTACCAATTGTAAGGACTTTCAAAAGATGATATTCCACCGGAAGCACATAGCCGCCCTTACTTACACGCCGGACAGGTAGGCCTGGAGAGGGCATGCCAGGCAAAAGGAGTCAGTGAGAGCAAGGGCAAGGGAGATGAGTCTTTATGGGCCCAGGAGCTATTCCAAGGGGAGAAGAGAGAGGGGCCCTTGCCATAGACGGCTGGGACCAGATGGGAGGCCCCTGGAGTGTCCAGAACGTAGAGGTTTTGTTTTGTTTTGTTTACTTTATTCTGAAAAGATTGTAAACTTCTTTAAAAATTCTCAGCTCTCCACGGCTTTCTTTACATGAGTAAATCAGGCCAGGGGCACCTGGGTGGCTCAGGTTAAGCTGCGGACTCGTGATTTCGGCTCGGGTCACCATCTCACAGTGGTGAGATCGAGCCCTGTGTCCAGCCCCTCACCCAGCCCCAAGTCAGGCTCTGTACTGGCGTGGAGCCTGCTTGAGATTCTCTCTGTCCCTCTCCCTTGGCCCCTCCCTTGCATGAGAGCACGCACTTTCTCACTCAAAAAATTAAATACATAAATAAATAAATAAAGCCAGAGTGGGTGGCGTGGTGGAAGAATGACATTTTTTAAAGGAAAGAAAAATGAATACAGTCATCAGTCATATATGAGGAAGAGGAAAGGATTTCAGGAAATTAGACATCAGGAGAATTTCTCAACTCTGAGAAACTGGGAACCTCTGCCCCTACACTTGAGGCTGTTTTACTGTTCAGTTTTCAGTTTTGAATAAATGAAAGCATGTTTTCATACATTTCTTGGCCATTTGTGGGGTTTGAATATTCATATCTTCTGCCTGGGTTTCTATTGGAATGTCTTTTTTTTTCTTATTGGTTTTTAAGAGCTCTTTCTATAAGGAGGAATTTCTTCTCACCTCTGCAAGGTGGAGGTGAGGAGTGTCTCTGCTTTTTTTTTTTAAGGCTCTGGATGTCATATCTATCCACCAGCTCTCCCACGCCTGTCCCTCGGCCCAGGCCCTAGAGCCTGGTGGAAGATACCAGGCATGTGGACAAAGGAGAGGAATGGTCCAGGTCTGGAGCAGGGAGGGAAGGCTCCCCATGCCCACTTGCTGGGACTGCAGCGCCCTGGGCAGAGAATGCCACCTACAGCCCCTGATTCATCAGTCCTTTGTCAGGAAGTGGCTTCTGCCAAGCTGCCTCTCTGCAGGGCTGCCCTGCCCCACCCCACCCTAGAGCACTTTTAGAAAGGAGGACTCAAATGTGAAGAATAATAATACTTTACTTTGAAAGGGAGGCTCCAGAAGGTCGAGGACCCAGAGCTTGGACAGCAGCCCAGAGAAGGGAAGGGATTTGCCCCAGAACATACAGTAGGGGCCCAGGCAGGCACCCTTCCCGGCCTTGTGAGAAGGAAGAGAGGCCCTTCCTTGCCCCATCAGTCTCTCTCCCTCCCAGCTGGCTCTGAGCCCCGGCTCTGCTCTCCCCACAAACCTGTCAGACCTGAAATAGCCCAGGAGAAAAAAAACAAACACCTTGGGTAAACAACAAGGGACTGTGAATGAATCAGGATTTTGTTTTTAAGGAGTATCATGTGTCCACTGCTGTTTACCTAGTTGGCATGGCCCCTTGCACGGAAGGGACCCTGGCACCCTGCCTGGACCTCCCCCCTTTATTAACTGTTGGGTGGTGGAAGGAGACACAGCTCACAGCCATTCCAACTGTCACCTCGACTCTGGCTGCTCCCCGCCCTTCTTGCTCCTTTGGTGACCAGCTCCTCCGCCATACCCAGGTCCAGGCCCCATGACTGCACCCCACCCCCCCCCCCCGTTGACTGCAAACCCTTTAGTGGCCTCCCTACCTCCAGCCTCCCATTTTGTTCCTCAGTGGACAGCCAGCTGGATTGTTCTAAAACACAGATATGACCGTGGCATTCCCCTGCTTCAAATCTCCTGTGGCTCCCACTGTCCTCAAGGACGAAGTCAGACCCAAACCCTAGACGTGGCATTTAAGGCTCCTACCAGCCTCCCCTTTGCGCCTTTGCCCCAGCCCTTCTCCAGTCCTGCTGACCTTTCACACCCTCACGCCAGCCCCGCTCCATCTACGTCAGGCCTTACACACATGCTGATTCCCTTTCCCGATTTTGCCCCACCAAGCACCATCCATCCTCCAGACCTCAGCTAAAACGGCCTTTTGTCAGAACGGCCTTTCCTGTCCGCCACTTCTCCTAGCGCCTCATCACAATCAGCACATTCGTAATGACTTTATTTGGTGTGCAGTTATTTGTTGAAATGGATCTTCCTCTCTGATGACAGGAACTGTCCTCATTCAACATGACATCCCCAGTGTCAACACAACGGGAGCTTGGGTGAGCACCCGCAACGTGCAGAATCGCTGTCCTGGGTACTGGAGGTGAGAACGACAGTAGACCTCCACCTGATCCCTGTGCCAAGACCTTGTTCCAAGACCTTCACGGGCTCAGGCCGGCAGTGGCCACACCCACTGCGTTCCCTGCTTGATAGCAAAGTCTGTTCTACAGTGTCTGCCATTGGGAGCCTCTGCTTGCATACCTCCAGGAACCGGGTGCTCACCACCTCCCCAGGTCACGATTCCACCTTGGACCCAATAGCACCCAAGTCAGCCAAGGGAGTATGGCCGTGCCAGCAAATAGGCAGAGAGTGAGAAATAATTACAACATTGCTGTTCCCAGCTGTGGGCTTTGCAACCCTCTGCCCTATTTAATCTTTACCACAGTTCTGTGAAAGAGGTCCTTTCTGAGGACATCTGGTGTTTTTTGTTTGTTTCGTTTCGTTTTGTTTTGTTTTTAAGTTTATTTTGAGAGAGAGAGAGTGTGTGTGTGTGTGTGTGAGCATGAGCCGAAGAGGAGCACAGAGAGAGGAAGAGGGAGGGAATCCCAAGCAGGCTCCACACTCAGTGCTGAGCCCCACACCAAGCTCAATCCCAGGACCATGAGATCATGACCTGAGTGGAAATCAAGAGTCAGATGCTCAACCGACTGAGCCACCTAGAAGCCCCTAATATTACGGCTGCATAATTTTCCATTGTGTGGCTCCATTAAACTATTTGCTACGATCAGACACTTATTTCCTCAATTATTGTCTGAGGATCAATTTCTAAGAGCAGAATGGCTGATATAAACTTCCTTTTGAGTTTTTTTAAATTTAAGATTATTTATTCATTTAAAGAGAGAGAGAATGAGAGAGAGAGAATCCCTAGCAGGCTCCACGCTGTCAGCACAGAGCCTGAAGCAGGGCTTGAACCCACAAACCGTGAGATCATGACCGGAGCAGAAGCCGAGAGTCTGATGCCTAACCAACTGAGCCACCCACGCACCCCTCTTTTGAGGTTTTTGCTACATGGTGACAAATCCCCCTGATGAAAGGATTGTAGCAGGCAGTAGTTCCCCGACCCTGCCATGTGCCTGTCATATGTCCCTTGTCAAGAACCCTGTGTGTCTGGTGTCACACCTCTCATCTCACCCCACCCCCCAGAGCGAGAGTCTGCCCCCCTCAAGAGCAGGGATCCCGAGCTTGGCCCGATTCCTGACTTCCCGGCAAGTCCCAGAGAGATGTTTGTTGCCGGCTGGGGTCAATAGTCACTGCCAGTCCTTCCAGGACCGGGAGGGGGTTCGGGCCCCAACAACCCTGTCAACCACTTCCATGCAGGCGTGATTTCCCGCTGGGTTGCAGCTGCCCCTCACCAGCTGGTGACTCAGAGCCTGGCCAGGATGGCAGGGCTAGCTGGGTCTACCCAGCGCTCCGAGTGAGTCAGCTTGTGGTAAGGCTGGGCTGGGCCTCTCGAGGTGGGGCCACCTCCGCCCCAGCTGGGCCCTCCTTCCTCTCTCCCTTAAGACTTGCCACTTTCTGTCCTCCAGCCTTTCTGAATAGAAAGAGAATAATCCTGGGTTCTGAGTGCCCGAGTGTGCCAGGGTGACCAAGACAGGGTTCCCACAGTCCCGAGGGTCACAGCCTGGAGGACAGAAGTCCTCGCATGGAGAGGAACAGAGAGGAGGCCCAAGAGGAAGAGGGGGTGGAGAGGGAGAGAGCAGTGGTGGGGAAAGCCCAGAGCCAGGCATCGGGGTGGGCACTGGCTGCCGTGTGAGCACCGTGAGGACCAGGCAGGGACCCAGAAGCAGGGAGCTTCGAAGGACTGTGCTGCGCTACCCCAGAGGACACCTCCGGGAGAAGCAGCCAAGTCAGGGACAACAGGCAGGGCCCCAGCTGCCTTGGAAAGTGAAGCATGGGGCTGGAGTCAACCCCTGTCCCCCAGGCCACCGGACACCCTTGTAGAGGGTTTGACCTGCACACTTGCGTGGGGAGCCCTGAGCGGGGAGGCAGCCACAGAGATGGCGCCCCCTCCCAGGGGGACTTTTGGGAATGTGTGTGGGGGATGTTCTTAATTATCACCATGTCTGATGTCTGTAGGGGTGGGGGAGGAGGTGATACTGGCCTTTAGTGCCCGAAGGTCAGCGATACTAAGCATTCTGCTGAGATGGCCAGTCCTGCCCAGGCACAAAATCCTCCCCCAACCCCCAGATCCAGGGATCTGTTGCCCAGTTCCCTTGTGGAGAGGATCCTGGCTAGCGTAGAAGTTCCTCCCAAGTTGGAGGTGGTTTTGAGATGCACTGTATCCCTGGCCAGGGACTACAGCTGATGTTTTTATTCGTCATCTAGTAATAATGATGCTAAGGACATGGGTATGACACTGAGTGGCCCCCACGTGCTGGGCACAGAGCCAAGCCTTTGGATATGTTATCTTCCTGATGGTTCCATGAGGGCCACACTGTTATTATCCCCATTTTGCAGGTGAGGAAACGCAAGCTCAGATAGGCAAGGTCAGTCCCAAGGCTGAGAAGTCGGGAAGCCAGTTTTCCAACCTGGGTTTATCTCATGACAAAGCCCTACCCCTGTCCATAGGACACAACTCGGCCCAGATGACAGGTGGGGAAACTAACACACAGACATTTTCACTGCTGCCCAGCTAGCCAGTGGCAAACCCAGAACCAAGATTTCTGAACTCATTAATCGGGAGTCTTCCCTCTCCAGCCTTGTGCCAAGGACCCCCATCTGCAAATGTGGAGCCGTTTAATAAGAAGAATAAAAAGTTGGGGTGCCTAGGTAGCTCAGTGGGTTAAGCGTCCAACTCTTGATGTCAGCCCAAGTCATGATCTCATGGTTCATAAGATCAAGTCCCAAGTCTGTCAGACTCTGTGCTGACAGCTGGAGCCTGCTTGGGATCCTCTCCTCTCTCCCTCCTTCCCTGCCCCTCCCCACCATAAATAAATTAAATAAATAAATAAATAAATAAATAAATACTAGGGTTGCCAAAGCAGGTTGTCTTAAAAAAAAAAAAAAAAAAACAAAAAACCCAAGGAAAGGCCTTCCTGGAGCCTGTCCTCCACCCACATGCCTACTTTCTCCAAATTATTTCCTGCTCTGGAAACTTGAAGGCAATTCCTTTTACCTAAAGTGACTCACCTTTCTACCTGTAAGGTATCTTCCCGTAACTTTGAAAAACTCCAAACATGCTAAATCCTTCCTCTCTGCACACTGGGAAAGCCCCTGGCTGTCCTCAAGATGAGCAGGAGTGGATTCCGAATAGTCTTTAAGCCTCTTACGGTCGTGGGGACTAGGTCCAGCTGGTAGTCCCCGTCTCGGGCCTTGGTTTTTGCAAAACGGAGCTAATAATCCCTATCATCCTAGTTGATGTAGAGAGGCAATGGAATCAACCGTGAGAAGCACCTGGCCCAGGGCCATTAAATAGTAGCTGCTCTTCTGATGACTGTAAGCATCGAGTGTGGAAGACCGGTGGGTCTACACTGGCGATACAAAGGTGGACAGTGGAAGGTGCCAGGATAGGGGTTTGAGCCGAGAATCCTGGGATCGCTGAGCCGGGAGGGTGTGGCAGGAAGCAAGGTGGCTTCTCAGGAGGGGGTAGTGTGTGAACCGGACTGTGAGAGATGGAACGTGTTTGTCGTAAAGAAGCCACGTGTCCCAGGTGCGCCACCTGAGCGGCAGAGCGCTGATTTATAGAAATTAATTCTCTGGGGGTGTTTCAGGTGAGAAGAAAGGACCCCGTGAGACATGGATGAGGCCGGAAGTACCGATCTGGGCAACAGGGTCAGGCATACAGTTTCTTCCTTGCCTTTTTCTTTCATTTGTTGAGGCCAATGTCAAATGCACAATGAGGTTTTTTTTTTTTTTAATGTTTTTGCTACTTTATTGAAGTGTAACTGACATATGATAAACTGAACATATTTAAGGTATAGAATCGATGGGTTTTGGCATATGTCTACCTGTAGAACCATCATCACAGTAACTGTAAGAACCACACCTGTAACCCCCCAATATTTCCTCCTGGCCTTTTGTAATTCTCCCTCTTTTCTCCCACAACCCACAACACATGGAGGCAGCCTCCGATTTGATTCCCATCGTATAGACTGGTTTGCATTTTCTAGAATTTTATATAAAGGGAATCATACATTATTATTCTTGTCTGACTTGTGTTAAAACTCAGTATCATAATTTTTTTTTTAAGATTTTATTTTTAAGGGGATGCCTGGGTGGCTCATTCGGTTAAGCGTCTGACTTCAGCTCAGGTGGTGATCTCACGGTTCGTGGGTTCGAGCCCACCTTCGGGCTCTGCACTGGCAGTGAGGAACCTGCTTGGGATTCTCACTCTCTCCTCTCTCTTTGCCCCTCCCCTGCTTGCACTTTCTCTCTCTCTCTCTCTCTCAAAATAAATAAAGAAAAACCTAAAAGAAAAAGGTTTTATTTTTAAGGAATCCCTACACCCAGCGTTGGGCTCAAACTTACAACCCCAAGATCAAGAGGCTCATGCTGTACCAACAGAGCCAGCCAGGCGCCCCTTAAAACTCAGTATCATAAGTTTGAGATTCATCCATGGTATTAATATTTATTTATTTTTGAGAGAGAAAGACAGAGTGAGGGTGGGGGAGAGGTAGAGAGAGAGGGAGACACAGACTCTAAAGCGGGCTCCAGGCTCTGAGCCATCAGCACAGAGCCCGACGCGGGGCTTGAACCCACGAGCTGTGAGATCATGACCTGAGCCGAAGTCAGAGGCTTAACCGACTGAGCCACCCAGGCGCCCCCATCCATGGTATTGTATTAGTAATCCATTCCCTTTTATTGCCGGATTATATTACACTCTATGGCTGTACCACACGGTCTTCATCCATTTGCCTATTGATGACCATTTGAATTGTTTCCAGTTTTGAGGTATTGTAAAATGAAGCTGTTGTGAGGGACACCTGGGTGGCTCAGTTGGTTGAGGGTCTGACTTCAGCTCCGCTCATGATCTCATGGTTCATTAGGTCAAGCCCCACATCAGGCTTTGCGCTGACAGCACGGAGCCTGCTTTGGGTTCTCTGCCTCTCTCTCTCTGGGGAGCCAAGATGGCGGAACAGCATGGAATTTTTTTTCCGTCTTGCGTCCATGAAATACAGCCAGATCAATACTAAACCATCCTGCACACTTAGAAAACTGATCTGAGGATTAATACAACGATCTGCACGACCTGAACCACAGAACTCAGCAGGGGTGCGGTGTGGAGAGGTGAACTGGGAGAGAGGGAGGTCACGGAGGGCAGGGAGCTGTTTTTGCTCTGCCTCTCCCTCTCTCTACCCGTCTCCTGCGTGCTCTCTTTCTTTCTCAAAAGTAAATAAACATTAAAATTTTTTAAAAAGAAGAAAAAGGGGCTCAGTCTGTTGAGCATCAGACTTTGGCTCAGGTCATGATCTCGCGGTTCATGAGTTTGAGCCCCACATCAGGCTCTGTGCTGACAGTTCAGAGCCTGGAGCCTGCTTCGGATTCTGTGTCTCCCTCTCTCTCTCTGCCCCTCCCCTGCTCACGCTGTCTCTCAAAAATGAATAAAAACGTTAAAAAATTGTTTTTAAATGCTAAACAAAATAAAACATAAAAAAATCATAAATAAGTAAATATGCTATGAACCTATTTGTACAGTCTTTGCAGACACATATTTTCTTGCTTCCTGGTGCCTGAGTCCTAGTGAGGACTGGAACTCGGGTTCATAGGGGAGATATGCTTATTACTAGAAACTATCAAACATTTTTTCAAAATAGTTGTACCATGTTATCCCCTCACCAACAGTGTACGAGAATTCCAGTCGCCCCGCCTTTTTGCCAACATTTGGCATTGTTAGGCCTTTTGATTTTAGCCTTTCAGATGGTGAGCAGTGATATCTCATAGTGGTTTTGTTTTGCATTTCCCTCAGGATGAATGATGTTGAGCATTTTTCCATGTGATATTGGATTTTATTTTTCACTTATTTATTTTTTAAGTTTGTTTATTTATTTTTGAGAGAGAGAGACAGAAAGTACAAGCAGGAGAGGGGCAGAGAGAGGCAGAGAGAATCCCAAGCAGGCTCTGCACTGTCAGCACGGAGCCTGACGTGGGGCTTGAACTCATGAACCGTAATCAGGAGTCAAATGTTCAACCGACTGAGCCTCCCAGGAGTCCCTATTTTTCATTTGAAGGTTGTGTTATTACAGGGTTGATCTTGATCTCAGGGTTGTGAGCTCGAGCCCCACAGTGGGTGTAGAGATTACTTAAAAATAACAGTAAAATCTTTTAAAAAATGAATTAAGGAGCACCTGGCTGGCTCAGTTGGTAGAACAAGTGACTCTTGCTCTCAGGGTCGTGAGTTCAAGCCCCACGTTGGGCACGGAGCCTACTTAAAAAATAATAATAATAAATTTTCTTAAAAAGATGTGTTATGGAGCACCTGAGTGGCTCACTGGGTTAAGTGTCCGACTGGCTCAGATCATGACCTTACGGCTTGTGGGTTCCAGCCCCGCCTTGGGCTCGGTGCTGACAGCTCAGACCCTGGAGCCTGCTTCAGATTCTGTGTTTCCCTCTCGCTCTCTGCCCCTCCCCCACTCATGTGCATGCGTGCACATGAGCACACTCTCTCTCAAAAATAAATAAACATTAAAAAATTTTTAAAAAGATGTGTTATTATAAACATGCTTAATGTAAGACATTCAACTACAGAAGTATATAAAGTACAAAATGAACATTTTACCTTATTCTCCCAATTTCACTCCTTTTCATTAGCTAACAGTTTATTATATACCCCACATAAACCAGATATAATTGTACACACACACACACACACACACACACACACATCCCCGTTTTATTCTGCAATATCATGCGTAGATTTTAGGCTAAGGGACTGACATGCCTCCTATCATTGAAACTATAGTAACGTCGATAACTGGGAGAGGAGACTGGGGCCCAGAGGGAGGTTACGACAGTTGCCAAGGTCACACAGCTCATAGGTGGCATTGCTTAGACTTGAACCCAAGTCTCTTTGGCTTCATAACTGAGATGCAGGAGCGCCTGGGTGGAACAGTTGGTTGAGCGTCCAACTTTTTTTTTTAAATAATTTGTTTAATGTTTATTTTTGAGAGAGAGAGAGGGAGACAGAGCACAAGTGGAGGAGGGGCAGAGAGGGGGACACAGAATCTGAAGCAGGCTCCAAGCTCTGAGCTGTCAGCACAGAGCCCGACGCGGGGCTTGAACCTGTGAACCATGATGAGATGGTGACCTGAGCCGAAGTCGGGAACGTCCAACTCTTGATCTTGGTTCGAGGTGTGGTCTCGCAGTTAGTGAGTTGGAGCCCCACATAAGGCTCTGTGTTTTTTGGTTTTTTGTTTTTAATGTTTATTTATTTTTGAGAGAGAGAGAGAGAGCGTGAGCTGCGGAGGGACAGAGAGAGAGGGAGACATGGAATCCCAACCAGGCTCCAGGCTCTGAGCTGTCAGCACAGCATTGGGCTCTATGTTGATGGCACAAACCCTGCTTGGGATTCTCTCACCTTCTCTCTGCCCCTCCCCCACTTGTTCTCTCTCTCTCTCTCTCTCTCTCTCTCTCTCTCACACACACACACACACACACAATAAAAAAATAAACTTAAAAAAACCCCTGAGATTCTATCCTCTTACAACCTTAGATTCACTCACTCGTTTATTTGCCCTTTCATTCATTCGACAAGTGCTCTCGGGGCCCAGGCCGGGCACTCCCCTGCCTTTCAGAGCCACAGATGAGCTGAGGAATCAGGTACAGTGACTAATACAATTTAGGGAGAAAGGGGCATGATGGGAGATGTAGAGGGGGCCAGTCCGACCCACTTTTCGGGGTCAAGAAAGGGTCCTAGACTAGGTAACCCTGCAGGGATGTGTGAGGCGCCCACAGGAGAGAGGGTCAGGTTGCAGAAACAGCGCATGTGCGAGAGGGTGCACCCGCAGGGAGCACATCTCTCTCTGGAGGTGGGGTGGGGGTTGAGTGGAGGCAGGTGAGGTGGTGAATGCCAGCCCCAGGCCCTCCCGAGGGAGCCTGGCTCCGTCCTGAGCGTAAAGGGAAACTGGGAAAGGGTTGGAGTCATGATTTTCAGATTCCAGGGCTTTAGATTTTAGTTTCCTTCCGTCCCCATCCTACAAGATTCTTCTGCAAGGAGCACAGTGTCCTGGAGACTTGGAGGCCACCCAGGCACCATGCGCCCCAGCTGTCCCCCCACAGCAGATGCTCCTGCTGCGGGCTGCAGGCTGCCTCCTTGGTCGGGAAGGACCCTATTGCCCCCTGGTGGTGGCTGGGACTCGGCCGTGGAGGGACATTGACTCCCGCAGGGCCTGGACAAAGGGGGACAGGGAGAGGTGGAGATCCACTGGTCCCACTCCTCCCCTAGACCTCCTGTCTCAGCCAGCAATACCTCCACCCCCCACGTGTTGTTCACCCGAGTTTCACTCTCGAGCCCCCTTTCTGTCATTTCACTTCCTCTTTGTCCTTCCCACCCCCGGCAGCTCCCCCTTCCTTCTCCTCCCTCCACCTTTGTCACAGCCTCCCAACTGGCTTTTCTCTGCTGTCCACCCACACCACTACTCTAGTCTCTACACAGAAGCCAGAGTGGTATTTTTTAGTTTATTTTTAAATGTTTATTTATTTTGAGAGGGAGAGAGATCAGGAGAGGGGCAGAGAGAGAGAGAATCTCAAGCAGGCTCCATGCTGAGTGCGGAGTCCTGATGCGGGGCTCAATCCCATGACCATGAGATCATGACCTGAGCTGAAATCAAGAGTTGGACGCTTAACCGATTGAGCCACCTGGGCGCCCCTTTATTATTATTCTTGAAGTAAAAGTTATACAGCAAATTGCACAAATTCTAAGTACATAGCTTGATAAATTTTTGTTTGTAATCATGCATGTAACTCCCACCCAGATCAAGATAGAACATTTCCGGCCCCCCAAACCCACGTGGTCCCCCTCCTTTCCCCCGCAACAGGTAACCTGTATTCCAATCTCAGATCCTTTGGCATGTGTCAAACTGAAAAGAAAAGAAGTCACCATAGAAGTCACACACACTCTTTTGCGTCTCGCTTGTTACAGTCAGTGTTACATTTCTGAGGTTTGACAGTGGTGTTGGGCGTATTTATTCCATCGTGTTACTGAGCTACTGTTCATTTATCCATTCGATCGTTGAGGAGCATTTGGGTTGCTTCCCATTTGAGGCTAGTAAGAATAAACTGCTATGTACCTTTCGGTACAAGTCTTTGGCAGACGTAAAAACTCGTTTCTGTTAGGTACGTGCCCAGATGCAATCCTTCTTCTCTTGGCCGTTCAAATCTCTTGTAACACTTTCAAATCTCTTGTAACTGCATTTTCTGGACGCCTCCTTACTTGATAACTGCCTAAGGACAGAGACTAACACAGCACCTGGCATAGAGAAGCTAGGACAGAAGGAAGGAAGGAAATAAGGAAGGAGGGGAGGAGGAAGAGAGGGAGGAAATAAAGAAAGGAGGAAGGAAAGGAAGGAGGGAGGGAGAGAGGGGGAGAGGGTTCTTGCCTGCGTTCCTACAAAGAAGGTTAGGTCGTCTGATGAGACGCCAGTGCTGGGTTGGGGGAGAATAAGAGTGAAGATTCTAGGGGCACCTGGGTGGCTCAGTGGTTTAAGCATCTGGACTCTTGACTTTGGCTCAGGTCATGATCTCACGGTTCATGAGTTCTAGCCCCACATCAGGCTCTGCGCTGAGAGTGCGGGGCCTGCTTAGGATTCTCTGTCTCCCCCTCTCTCTCTGCCTCTGCCCCTGCCCTGGTCACTATCGCTCTCTCAAAAATAAAGAAAGAAACATAAATAAAAAAGAATGAAGATTCGAGGTTTTAGGAATATAAGGTAAAGGGAATGATAAACAAGTAACATACTAGTCTAGGGTGCAAAATTTAAGGGCAGCAGGCTGGGAAGGGGGTGCCAAAACCTCAGTAATCAAGACAAATAACGGTTTAATGAAGTATTTTTTAAGTTTTTTATTTATTTTGAGAGGGAGAGAGCAAGTGAAGGAGCAGCAGAGAGAGAGAGGGAGAGAGAGAGAATCCCAGGCAGGCTCCACATGGTCAGTACAGAGCCAGACACAGGGCTCGATTCCACAAACCGTGAGATCATGACCTGAGCAGAAATCAACAGTCAGAGGCTTAACCGACGGAGCCATCCGGGCGCCCCCGAAGTATTCTTAAATAAAAATTAATGCCAAAAACTCCATGATGAATAAAATGTCAAAAATGTAAACAAAACCAGGACCTGAGGCAAGAGGAGAAATACCAGTCCCATCACCCTGGTCCTGACCCTCAGGATCCTGCTGTTCCTCCTGTCCACCTGCAGGTGGTAGGGTCAGCATCCTTTTAGCAAATAGTCTTTGCTTGGCATGTGCTTTCTGGATCTGCGGAACTGCGTAGTTAAATCCATGCTGACCCGGCTGGATGGGCATTCGGTGAAACTGGGCAAGTCCCTTCCCCTCTCTGGGCCTCGATTTCCTATCTGTAAAGGGCTGGGAACTCAAATCTCATTTCTAGCTCACGCTTCTCAGCCCTGAGTTCTCATTCACCCTCACTTCTTCCTGCCTTGCCATTGGGAACGTCAATTTTGTTTTTTGTTTTTTGTTTTTAATGTTTATTTACTTTTGAGAAAGAGACAGAGTGCAAGCAGGGGAAGAGCAGAGAGAGAGGGAGACACAGAATTCGAAGCAGACTCCAGGCTCTGAGTTGTCAGCACAGAGTCTGACGCAGGGCTCAAACCCGCGAACTGCGAGATCATGGCCTGAGCTAAAGCAGGAGGCTTAACTGACTGAGCCACCCAGGCGCCCCCGGAATGTCATTGTTTTCAATTTAGAACCGAGTTGTGGTCTCTTTTTTTATCTTCCTCTGGTTGATTGAATGCTCAGCTACAAGAAACCTGTGATTTTTCTGAAGGGCAGAAGCTCCATTTTCCAAACCGTTACAGCCTTCCTAGTGTGGATAGCACGGTACGGGAGCTCACTCAATGCTTAAATAACATTTTTTTCTGGTTAGAAAGTTATTCGTATTTTTCCTTCTTTAATCTGTTTATGTGATAAATTAAGCTACGTTCCTAATGACAAAATCTCCTAATCCCAAGGGTGGGAGTAGGGACTCAAAAGTGAAAATGATCTATAGTTTTCTTTTCTTTTTCTTCTTCTTTTTTAATTGTGTTTTACTACTAAGGTAACGTGAGCAAAATGGATTGTGAATTCTATATTTTCCCAATGGTTTAGAATAGTTTAGGGGCACCTGGGTGGCTCAGTCTGACTTCGGCTCAGGTCATGGTCTCATGGTTTGTGGTTGTGAGCCCTGCATCGGGCTCTGTGCTGATGGCTCAGAGCCTGGAGCCTGTTTCAGATTCTGCGTCTCTGTCTCTCTCTCTGTCCCTCCCCCTGCTCGCGCTCTGTCTCTGTCTCTTTCAAAACTAAATAAACATTAAAAAAAATTTAGAATATTTTATATAACCTCAGAATAATCTGATCTTTAAAGGCTAGATGGGGGCCCCTGGGTGGCTCAATCAGTTGAGCATCCAACTTCGGCTCAGGCCATGATCACATGAGTGAGTTCAAGCCCCATATTGGATTCTATACTGACAGTGCAGAGCCTGCTTGGGATTCTCCCTCTCCCTCTCTCTTTGCCCCTCTCCCACTCACACACTCTTTCTCCAAATAAATAAATAAACTTAAAAAAAAAAAAAGCTAGGGGCGCCTGGGTGGCTCAGTCAGTTAAGTAACTGACTTGGGCTCAGGTCATGATCTCACAGCTCGTGGGTTCGAGCCCCGCATCAGGCTCTGTGCTGACAGCTCAGAGCCTGGAGCCTGCTTCAGATTCTGTGTCTCTTTCTCTGCCTCTCCCCTGCTTGTGTTCTCTCTCTCTCTTTCTCTTACTGTCTCTCAAAAATAAATAAATATTAAAAAAAATTTTAAAGTATAATTCCTTGGGGTACCTGGGTGGCTCAGTCGGTTAAGTGTCCAACTCTTGATTTTGGCTCAGGTCATGATCTCATGGTTCCTGGGATTGAGCCTTGTGTTGAGGTCTGAGCTGACAGTGCAGAGCCTGCTTGGGATTCTCTCTCTCTGCTCCTTCCCTGCTCCCACTGGCTCGCACTTTCTCTCAAAAATAAATAAATAAACATTAAAAAAATATTTTAGAGAAACAAATTGTATCTCATAAGATTTAAGACATTCTTCTACATAAACAAAATCCCATTATCCCAAAGAAGGAAGTTCTATTATCCATCCAGGAAGAACTGGATGTAATAATATCTAGCACACTGTGTATGTTCAGATTTCTCTAACTGTGCCAATAATGTCTTCTTAGCTGTTTTCTTTTTCCCTTTTAACTCCAGAATCTAATCAAGAAGTTTCCAGTGCATTTGGTTGTCACATTTCTTTAATTTTTGAATCTGGAACAGTTATGCCTCCCCCCTCCCCCCTTTCTTAACTTTGATTTTTTTAAAGATTTTATTTAATTTATTTTTTTAAATAGGCTCTCCACATCCAGTATGGAGCCCAATTTGGGGCTTGAACTCCCAATTTTGATATCAAGACCTGAGCTGAGATCAAGAGTCTGACGCTTAACTGGCTGAGCCAGATTTTATTTTTGAAGTTTATTTATTAGGCCAGGCACCCCAGATTTTATTTTTGAAGTTTATTTATTTATTTATTTATTTATTGAGAGAGTGTGTGTGTGCATGCACGCGTATGAGTTGGGGAGGGGAAGAGAGAGAGGGAGAGAATCCCAACCAGGCTTTGGACTCCATGCTGAGCCTGGCTCAGGGCTTGATCTCACAACTGTGAGATGTGAGATCATGACTGACCTGAGCTGAAGTCAAGAGTCAGACGCTAAACCAACTGAGCCACCCAGGCACCCCCTCCCAGAATTTATTTTTAAGTAATTTTTTTTAATGTTTATTTTTGAGAGAGAGAGAGAGAGCGCGAGAGAGCGGGGAAGGGGCAGAGAGAGAGAGAGTGAGGGGGAGACACAGAATCTGAAGCAGGCTCCAGGCTCCGAGCTGTCAGCACCAAGCCCAATGCAGGGCTCGAACTCACAAACCGCGAGATCATGACCTGAGCTGAAGTCGGACGCTTAACCGGTGGAGCCACCCAGGCACCTCAAATTTTTTTAAGTAATTTCTACACCCAATGTGGGTCTGGACCTCACAACCTTGAGATCAATAGTCTCATGCTCCAGTGACGGTGCCAGCCAGGTGCCCCATGACTTTCACCTTTTTTTTGAGTCCAGGTCCATTGTCATGTAGGATGTCCTACCATCTTAATTTGTCTGTTTCTTTAGGATTAGATTCAGGTTGAACATTTTGGGCCCCAATACTACGCAGCTGATGTTGAATATTTTCCATCACATCATCTTAGGAGGCATTTATTTTTTTATTGTTTTTTTAAAGTTTGTTCGTTGGGGCACCTGGGTGGCTCAGTCAGTTAAGCCTCCGACTTCGGCTCACGTCATGATCTTGCGGTCCCTGAGTTCGAGCCCCACATTGAGCTCTGCGCTGACAGCTCAGAGCCTGGAGCCTGTTTCAGATTCTGTGTCTCCCTCTCTCTCTGATCCTCCCCCACTCATGCTCTGTCTCTCTCTGTCTCAAAAATAAATAAACGTTAAAAAAAAATTTTTTTTAACATTTGTTTATTTATTTATTTAGAGAGAGAGAGAGAATCCCAAGCAGGCTCTGCACTGTCATCAGGGAGCCCGACTTGGGGCTCGAACCCACGAACCGTTAGATCGTGACCTAAGCTGAAACCAAGGGTCAGATACTTAACCAACTGAGCTAGGTGCCCGGGGATGCATTTAATATTAGTTTGTCTTATTATTATTATTATTATTATTATTATATATTTTAAAGTTTATTTCTTTTGAGAGAGAGAGAGAGAGCACAGGGCGTGCGCAGAGAGAGCAGAAGAGGAGCAGAGAGAGAGAGAATCCCAAGCAAAGCAGGCTTTGCCCTGTCAGTGCAGAGCCCAAACACAGCTCGATCTCACAAACCATGAGATCATGAGCTGAACCGAAACCAAGAGTCAAACCAACTGAGCCACTCAGGCACCCCTATCATTATTATTTTTTTAAGATTTTATTTTTAAGTAATCTCTACACCCAATGCGGGACTCAAACTCACAACCCAGAGATCAACAGTCATACGCTCTACTGACTGAGCCAGACAGGGGCCCCAGTTTGTCTTACCATTGACCCAGAGTGTTTTAGAATGCAATCTCTTTAGTTATCTTTCTAATCTCTTCCATGATTCTTAGTCTGTTAAAATTTTCAACTTCTTAGGTCAATTTTGATAGTTTATATTTTGCAAAAAAAATCATCTATTTCGTTTTGTTATTCCAGCATATTACCATATTTAAAAACAATAACATCCACATCTGTGTTTCTATTGCCTTCCTCATTCCTAATGTATATTTTTGCTGTATCTCTTTGCTTTCTTTCTTTGGACTTACCTTTAGTTAAGATTGTTCTCATTTTGGTGCTCCTGGGTAGCTCAGTCAGTTGAGTGTCAGAGTCTCGATTTCGGCCCTGGTCATGCATGATCCTAGGGTCGTGGGATCAAGCCCAGCATTGGGCTCCATGCTGAGTGTGGAGCCTACTTGAGATTTTCTTTATCTCTCTCCCTCTGCCCCTCTCTCAGACTTGTGCACATTCTCTCTCTCTCTCTCTCTCTCAAAAAAAAAATAATATAGATATATATCATTTTATTTGTCTTTTCAAACCATTTTTTTTCTTTTCAAACAACTTTTATTTATTCTTTTAGTATTCCCCCCCCCCATTTCATTAATGTCAGCTTTCATCTTATTTTTCCCTCTCCTTTTTACTGGTTTTTCTAATTTCTTAGGTTGAATCTTTAATTCGCTGATTTCCAGTGTTTTATAAATAAAAGCATTTAAGACTATTTTTCACCTGAGTACAACCTTAACAGTGTCCCATGGGGTTTTATTTATTTATTTTTTCAATATATGAAATTTATTGTCAAATTGGTTTCCATACAACACCCAGTACTCATCCCAAAAGGTGCCCTCCTCAATACCCATCACCCACCCTCCCCTCCCTCCCACCCCCCATCAACCCTCAGTTTGTTCTCAGTTTTTAAGAGTCTCTTATGCTTTGGCTCTCTCCCACTCTAACCTCTTTTTTTTTTTCCTTCCCCTCCTCCATGGGTTTCTGTTAAGTTTCTCAGGATCCACATAAGAGTGAAAACATATGGTATCTGTCTTTCTCTGTATGGCTTATTTACTTAGCATCACACTCTCCAGTTCCATCCACGTTGCTACAAAGGGCCATATTTCGTTCTTTCTCATTGCCATGTAGTACTCCATTGTGTATATAAACCACAATTTCTTTATCCATTCATCAGTTGATGGACATTTAGGCTCTTTCCCATGGGGTTTTAGTAGGGAGAATTCTTTTCCTTCTTGAGATATTTTAACAACAAAGGTGTGCTGGATTACTTGTGTACTGAAAAATGAAGACAAAAAGACACAAAACCCAACCCCACCATTGTCCAATTATAGCATTGCAGGATTTCTCTGCTGCAGTCGGAGGGTGAGCTGCAGGAATTAGGAACGGTGATGGGCACAGAAGTAGGAGAGGGTTTGGAGACAGGCACTCTCTCAGCATGATGAGGTTCAGAAGTTGGGTCACAGCAATAGCACTACTAGGAATTTAGCCAAGGGATACAGGAGTGCTGATGCACAGGGGCACATGTACCCCAATGTTTATAACAGTGCTTTCAACAACAGGCAAATTATGGAAAGAGCCTCCATGTCCATCAACTGATGAATGGATAAAAAAGATGTGGTTTATATACACAATGGAATACTACGTGGCAATGAGAAAGAATGAAATCATGCCATTCGCAGCAATGTGGAAGGAACTGGAAGGTATTATGTTGAATGAAATAAATTAGTCAGAGAAGGACAGATATCATGTTTTCACTCATATGTGGATCTTGAGAAACTTCACAGAAGACCATGGGGGAGGGGAAGGGGGAAAAATAGTTACAAACAGAGAGGGAGGGAGGCAAACCACAAGAGACTCTTAAATACAGAGAACAAACTGAGGGTGGATGGCCGTGGGGGAGAGGGGAAAATGGGTGATGGGCACTGAGGAGGGCACTTGTTGGGATGAGCACTGGATGTTGTATGTAAGCCAATTTGACAATAAATTACATTAAAAAAAAAAGAAGTTGGGTCAGCAGTAGGAGGGGGGGCAGTGAAATATGGGTCTCATAGAAAAAGTGCAAATGGCAAGAGACTCATCTTCAGAGTAAAAGAGGTTTGTTTGTTTGTTTGTTTAAGCAATCAAAGAAAACACCAAGGGGGAAAAAAAAAGAAGCCATAACCCATAATCCAGAAGGCAAAGCTGTCTCCTCCATGAGACGCCATCAGCAGAAAGGTTGGGGGTATGTGGAGCTATTTTTATACTTCCAGTGAATCCTGGCAGAAAACTACTTATAAATATGCTCAAACAGCTCTTGGGTGGTCGTGCTTTTGTCATGGAAGGCGGCAGACATTTTTTGGACCCAGGGTGGGATGTTGGAAACAGATGGCTTTGATTATTGGGAATCCATTCAACAAAATAACTGCTATTTTTATTTCGTATATTAAACATCTGCTCAAACAGCTCCTCTTGGATACAAGGCATGGATGTGATGTGTTTAAGGTCAGGGTGGGGGGGGGGGGGTGCGTATCAACAGCTAGGGAAAGGGTCACAGCCTGGAAGGAAGAGAAAGAAGGAGTTGAGGGTCAAGAAGACCCCACACAGGGATGCCCCGAGGGTCTCAGCAATGAGCCCTGAGCTTGTGGACAATCAGACCCAGGAATCAAAGGCTGCCTCCCCTGCTTGCCCAATGACAGGCACCTGAGATACCGCCAGGGTGGGCAGCTGGTGAAGAAGGGAGGCAGCTCCCCAAGATGGACTCCCTTGTCTACCTGCTTCCTGACTCCGGGGAGAGAGCTGGAGACACCCAGTATGACTCAAGACAAGGAGTCAGGGCCCAGGCTATGCATAAATGGAAAGTGGGGAAACTGATGTCCAGAGGGAAAAAGTGACTGGCTAGAGTCACCCAACGGGGCAGGACCAGACTGTGAGTGCTGGACTCCTGAGACCCCAGAGGTGAGAGTCGTGCTGGGTCTGAACCTGGGTGGGGAGGACTCCGGGTCCTGACTCTCCCTGGAGTAAGGCAGAAGTCGGCTGCTGTCAGGGAGAGGGGTGAGTGGGGGAAAGCAGAGGTGGGAAGACAGCAGACAAAGAGAGGAGGGAGAGGGAGGAGGGGTGTGGAGAGGAGACAGGAAGCTGGAGGGGCCAGAAAGACAGCCTGTGTTTAATTGGGAGTTGGGAGGGGCGGGCAATCCTGCTTTTTTTAGGCTACTGAGAGATTTTCAGGGTCTGCTTGACAGGACACTGGTGAGGGGGGTGGCATGTGATGAGGATCCCAGGGCACCCCGTCATGAGCTGGAGTGGGAGTTAAGGTATTGCTAAATCACACTCTAGATTCTAATGATGGAGCAGCCATCCTCCCAGCCACACTCAGAGCTGGGCAGACCCAAGTTTTGCAGGTAGAACCTTGAGGCTTCGACAAGTATGGGGGGCTCCCTTTAAAAAATAAAACATTTGGGGTGCCTGGGTGGCTCAGTAGGTTGAGTGGCCAACTTCGGCTCAGGTTATGATCTCACGGTTCATGGGTTCAAGCCCCACGTCGGGCTTTGTGCTGACAGCACGGAGCCTGCTTTGGGTTCTCTGACTCCCTCTCTCTCTCTCTCTCTCTCTGCTCCTCCGCTGCTCACATTCTCTCTCTCTCAAAAATAAATGAACGTTAAAAAAAAGAAGAAAGGGGGAGACCGGAGATCTTGCAACTGGAGGAGCATGGCCAAGCCTTGTGGGGTGCGCCTGAGCGGGGAAGCCCGCAAACAGGTGGATATCTTCAGGCAAAATCTTTTTCAGGAGGCAGAGGAATTCCTCTACAGATTCTTGCCACAGAAAATCATACACCTGAATCAACTCTCGCAAGAGGACTCCCTCAATGTGGCTGACCTGACCTCTCTCCGGGCCCCACTAGACATCCCCATCCCAGACCCCCCACCCAAGGAGGATGAGATGGAAACAGATAAGCAGGAGAAGAAAGAAGTCCCTAAGTGTGGCTTTCTCCCTGGAAATGAGAAGGTTCTCGCCCTACTTGCCCTGGTTAAGCCAGAAGTGTGGACTCTCCAAGAAAAATGCATTCTGGTGATCACATGGATCCCGCACCTGATCCCCAAGATTGAGAGGATGGAAATGACTTTGGGGTGGCAATCCAGGAGAAGGTGCTGGAGAGGGTGAATGCAGTCAAGACCAAAGCGGAAGCCTTCCAAACAACCATTTCCAAGTACTTCTCAGAACGCGGGGGTGCTGTGGCCAAGGCCTCTGAGGAGACTCGTGTAATGGATTACCGGGCCCTGGTACATGAGCGAGATGAGGCAGCCTGTGGGGAGCTCAGGGCCATGGTGCTGGACCTGAGGGCCTTCTACGCTGAGCTTTGTCATATCATCTGCACCAACCTAGAGAAAATTATCAACCCAAAGCGTGAAGAGAAGCCATCTGTGTACTGAGCCCAGGGCCAGAAGGGAAATAAATGATCTATGCTTTATGTGGAAAAAAAAAAAAAAAAAAAGGAAGAAAGGAAGAAAGAGAAAACATCGGGGCACCTGGATGGCTCAGGTTATGATCTCAAGATTTGTGGGTTCGAGCCCCATGTCAGGCTCCACACTAACAGTGCAGAGCCTGCTTGGGATTCTCTGTGTCCCTCTCTCTCTGTCCCTCCCCTGCTCGCTGTCCTCTCTGTCTCTCTCTCTCTCTCTCAAAATAAATAAATAAACTAAAAAAAAAAAAAAGGTAAAGAAAACACAATTACAAAAACAAAATTAGGCATGGAGCTTGGGAAGGGGCCTCTACCTCTGCTCAGCGCCTTCTCTGGTTTCTTCTCTCTCATCCTTTGTAAACCAAGGCCCACCACTCCCAGAGGGGGAGGTGGGAGCAGGTGATGTCAAGAGCACGGACTTGGAGGTCAGACAAACCTGGGCCGGAATTCTGGCTAAGCCACTTCCTGCGCGAGCCAGGCAGGTCACTTCATTCTTGAGACCTCAGTTTTCTCATCTGTAAAAGGGGCAGGATAATATTTGCCTCCTCAGAACCACTGTCAAAATAAAATAAAAGAGTAACACGTGGAGCCCTTGGCACAGTGCCTAACACGTCACAAGCACTTAATAAATGCTTGATGCATTTACGCCTGATATGGCGTAAGCATTTGGTTTATGATTATAATAATCACCCAAAATGATTCAGTTTCACTTCAACTGGCACTTCTTCCAGGAAGTCCCTTGTCAAAAATTGAAGTATAGCATACATCCAGCAAGTACATGATTCTCTGTACAGCCTGGTGAACTTTTCCATAAAAATGCACCCAAGTTATCACCACCCAGATCAAGACACAGAGCATTAGGGCACCTGGCTGGCTCAGTCAGGGGAACGTGTGACTCTTGATCTTGGGGTTGTGAGTTCAAGCCGCACATGTGGAACGGAGTTTACTTAAAATTAAAAATTAAAAAAAAGGGGCGCCTGGGTGGTTCAGTTGGTTGGGCATCCGACTTCAGCTCAGGTCATGATCTCACAGTCCGTGAGTTCGAGCCCCGCATCGGGCTCTGCGCCACAGCTCAGAGCCTGATGCCTGCTTCGGATTCTGTGTCTCCCTCTCTCTCTGCCCCTCCCCTGCTCATGCTCTGTCTCTCTCTGTCTGAAAAATAAATAAAAACATTTAAAAAAATTAAAAAAATAAAAAAGACAGAGCCTCCGGAGTCCCCTCATCTCTCTTTCCAGGGAGTAGCCTTGCCTTCCATCCCCATGAGAAAGTCATTAACCTGAGCTCTACCATCATAGATTAGACTGTTCTTGAAGCTTTATATGCATGGACTCGTAGTGTATCCTTCTGTGTCTGGCTCAAAGAAGTTCTGAACTATGTGGTTAAGAGTTCAGGCTTCGGGGGCGCCTGGGTGGCTCAGTCGGTTAAGCGTCCGACTTCGCTCAGGTCACGATCTCGCGGTCCGCGAGTTCGAGCCCCGCGTCGGGCTCTGGGCTGATGGCTCAGAGCCTGGAGCCTGCTTCTGATTCTGTGTTCCCCTCTCTCTCTGCCCCTCCCCCGTTCATGCTGTGTCTCTCTCTGTCTCAAAAATAAATAAACGTTAAAAAAAAAAAAAAAAGAGTTCAGGCTTCAGGCTCAGTCACGCCTGGTTCAAATCCTGGTTCAGCCAAGCCTTTGCTATGTGCCTCAGGCTGTGCTATGTCTCAGTGTCTGCATCCGTGAAATGCACGTAAATCATCATACCTACCTGATAGGATTTTGAGGGAGATTAAATGAGATATTGTGCTTGAAGCATTTGGCAACCAAGGGTGCCCGAGAAGTGGCAGGGGCTGTTTTTATTCATCTCAGTTATGCTCAGCCCCTCCCGTGTCCGTCCCCAGGAGAGTCCCAGAGACTCCATGGCTCTGACCTGAACTATTGCCCTAGTCTCCCTTGGTGCCTTCAACTCCGACCCAGCCTGCTCTCAGCTGCTAAGCGGGCCGGGCCAACACGGCCACAGGTGGGTCACTGGGCGCCCCCACTTTCCCACGTGAACTCCAGCTCAGCCTTGAAGTCTCAACTTTGCCTTTCCCAGGAGTCCTTTCCAAATCCCTGGCTGGACTGGGTGCCCCTCTGCAGGCCTCCCTGGCTCCCCGTTCCTGCCCTGGCAGAGTACTCGGCCTTGCATTTTGTCACCCCGGAGTGCTCAGCGCCTGGCAGAGTGCCCAGCACACCACAGGCACCTGATGCATATTTCTTAACTGTTAAATGGATAAATAAATAAAGGTCTCTCCCATATTTGAAAACCTTCCATGGGTCTCGTGGAGAGAGAAATGAAGTCCAAACCACAGAGTACTGTACTCTACGGTCCCTCCTCACCACATGGCATGGTTTGGATCCTTTCTCTTGTTGGCTGTGAGAGCTCAGACGAACGGCTTGGTTTCCTCATCTGTAAAATGGGGATAATAATAGTAAATAACTCACAGGTGACCATTAGCGTTCAATGAATTGATAAATGTGAAGAGCTTGGAATAGTGATTGACCTATAGTATGTCCCACATAAGCTAGTTGTTGTCCTCATCCTCTTATTCCCCCTCCTGTTCCCCCTCCTCCCCCTCCTCCCTCCACCCCCCTCGTCAACACTATTTTGCTGGGGGAGGGGTAGCCACCTGGCTATGCAGGGTGAGGGAGGGGACCTGGTGGCAGGACTGCTCCTTTTCTTTACCAGTCCTCATTTTCAGCCCCGTCCCTCACTCCTACCTTTGGAAGGACGTGGTACCAATGAATCCTGAGCCGTTCCAAGGTCCTGTGGTTGAGTCCGCTGGTCTCTTTTTGAAGATTCGTGTTTCCACTTCCTCTTTTCTCCGCAGTCATGAATTACGTGCTGTTCACCTTCCAGACTTTTGTCGCTCATCTCCCATTCCCTCCTTTTTCCGTTCTTTGTGTCCTTGTGGATTTTAACTTCTTATAATTCCCCTGCTATTTCTTTAGCGGGGTTTCAGGAGGAAAAGGATTCCACATTATATAACCGGATTTATTTTTCTATAAACAAACAAAATTCTGAAACAAAAAATTAACTGTTCTTTATTCTTGGGGAAGGGGCACATGGGAATTTGCTTTATTACTTTTCTGTGTTTTTAAAATGTTTTGTTTAAAAAAAGAGAGGTTCTGGGCGCCTGGATGGCTTAGCCGGTTAAGCATCCGACGCGATTTCGGCTCAGGTCATGATCTCATGGTTTGTGAGTTTGAGCCCCGAGTCAGGCTGAAGCCTGCTTGGCGTTGTCTCTCTCCCCTCTCTCTGTCCCTACCCTGCAAGCTCTCTCTATCTCTCAAAATAAATAAATAAACTTAAAAAAAATTTTTTTTAAAGAGAGGCTCTCCTCTATTCAAAAAAGTGCCTTTGATCCTGATCTGTGGTTCTAGCTGTTCTTTTTTTTTTTTTTTTTTTTTCATCTTTCTTCCAGAAGAATAAGTCCATACCTTTTTGCAGGCTTGGAATTAGTCCTCACCTTTCTGCACAGTGACAAACATCCCAGGTCACCAGTGAGTTTTCAACTGCCACAACCACTACAGTTTTCCTTTTTCTAATATTATTATTATTATTTTTTATTTTTGAGAGAGAGACAGACAGACAGACAGCACAAGCAGGGGAGAGGCAGAGAGAGGGAGACACAGAATTGGAAGCAGGCTCCAGGCTCTGAGCTGTCAGCGCAGAGCCCAATGCGTGGCTTGAACCCAGGAACTGTGAGATCATGACCTGAGCCCAAGTCGGATACTTAACAGAATGAGCCACCCAGGCACCCTTCCTTTTTTTTTTTTTTTTAAGTTTATTTATTTTGAGAGGGTGAGAGACAGAGAGTGAGCGCTTGAGTGTATGTGCACATGTGACTGTTCATGAACAGGAGAGAGGCAGAGAGAAAGGGAGAGAGAGAATCTCAAGCAGGCTCTGTGCTGTCATCTCAGAGCCTGACACGGGGCTTGATCCCACGGACCGTGAGATCATAACCTGAACCCAAACCAAGAGTTGTATATTTAACCAATTGAGCCACCCAGGTGCCCTGGAAGTTTTTCATTTTTACTGGAGCTTTGCAGCATGATGTGGTGTTGGGTCTCCTGGCTTTGTGCACTCCTGGCTCACCCATACTTCCCTGGCCTTTTCCCTTCTGCCTCCTTCGGTGTCTGCTCCTTTTGCTCAGTCCCTACCCCCCTTTTTTAGAGGCAGGGGAGGTGCAGAAGAGAGGGAGAGAAAGAAAAGATAATCCTTATTTTTTATTATTTTTTAATGTTTATTTATTTTTGAGAGACAGAGCATGAGTGGGGGAGGGCAGAGAGATCGGGAAACAGAATCCGAAGCGGGCTCCAGACTCTGAGCTGTCAGCACAGAGCTGGACGCGGGGCTTGAACTCACAGACGCCGAGATCATGACCTGAGCTGAAGTCGGATGCTTAACCGACTGAGCCACCCAGGCGCCCCTATTTTAAAATAATTCTTAGGGGGCGCCTGGGTAGCTCAGATGGTTAAGGGTCTGATTCCTGATTTCCACTCAGGTTACGATCACACAATTCGTGAGCCCTGTGTGTGGCTCTGCCCCTGCCTGGGATTCTCTCTCTCAGAATAAACAAACGTAAAAAAGTAATAAAAATAAATAATTCTTAAGTAACCACCATTACTCACTAATGGTATCTGTGCATCTTCTCAGACCTTGCAATCACATGGGACATCGGACATCAACTCTCATTTCCTGTTCCACCTTGATTTACAGGAGTTATTTGCTTCTTGTCGCATCAATTGATGAAAACCCACATTTACAAAGATACAATGTCATAGAAAAGAATGTAGTAAAGTTTAATGCTGAAATTGTTAACTATTTCCAGCTACTAGTTTTCACAGTGTCCAACAGATGATATTGTTTCTCTCCAGAATTTAAAATATTTTACTATGCTCCTGTTAATTTACTATGGCACCCCAGGGTGCCTGAGCACACAGTTTGGGAACCATGGGTCTATGCTCTTTTCTTTGATTGGATTCGATCTTTCTCTCCTCAGCTTCTGGACTCAGCTCAAATGCTACTTCTTCCACGAATCTTTCTGGCCAAACTGGCCAGAAGCAAAACACACCTAAACAAAACTATTTCCCCAGTTGGAATGAAAATTCCTTCCTCTGGGATCTTACGACAATTTAACGTAAAGCGTAAAGTGTAGAAGATACAAATCGTTCTCTGATATCCACAATGTAAAAAATGCCACATTTCTTTATTTTTCTAAATCAGAATAAAACCAGCTTTAAGCCCCCACTGGCTGAGGTCACTGGGACTCCTGGTATCTGGCATTGGGGAGTAGCTCTTTCCTTGTTCCTACGGTTTTCACAGTCCAGGCAAGTCTGAACTGCCCCTATCAGCTGTCCATGGAGGCTTCCTCTGAAGGGTTCACCAGTTCATTCAAAAGTGGCTGGCCCGAATCTCTGCCGCAGAGCCAGGCTGAGCAGAGGGACTTTTTCTTGACCGTCAAGACTGTGTGGGAAAGGTTTTGGTGGTTGATGACAGGCGTTCATACCACCGCTGCCCCTGTCCAGAGCCCTGCCCCCAATGGGACTCTATGTGAGCAGGGTAAAATCCGGTGCCTCTCTGGGAACCTGTCGCATGCCAGAATCCAACCTTTCCCCTCTGGGAAGAGGTATTAGTCCCTCAGAGTTTGGATGCAGGTGGCTTGGGGGCCGGATGTGTCCCTCTGATGTTTGGCCAATGTGGTGTTATTAAAAAAATAATCTTTCTTTCTTATTTATTTATGAAAAATTTTTTAATGTTTATTATTTTTGAAAAAGGGCGAGACAGAGGGCAAGCGGGGGAGGAGGGGCAGAGAGAGAGGGAGACACAGAATCGGAAGCAAGGCTCCAGGCTCTGAGCTGTCAGCACAGAGCCCGACGCAGGGCTGGAACTCACAGACCATGAGATCATGACCTGAGCTGAAGTCAGCTGCTTAACCGACTGAGCCACCCAGGTGCCCCTAATCTTTTTTTTTTTTTTAATTTATTTTATTCTGAGAGAGAGAGAGAGAGAGAGAGAGAGAGAGAAAACATGAGCGGGGGGTGGGGAGCAGAGAAAATCCCAAGCAGGCTCCATGCTATCAGCACAGAGCCTGATGTAGGGCTTGAACTCACCAACCATGAGATCGTGACCTGATCCGAAATCAAGAGTTGCATGACCAAACCAACGCGCCCCCTAGGCACCCCTAAAGATTATTTTTTAGTCCACTGTGATACTTAACCATTGGGAGATGTCACAATTCCTACAGTCAAGATTCTAGGTCGCCGCATGGAAACTATTGATTGGAGCTGAGTAAGGACTCCCCTCTGGGCAAGGTATATGGTCTGCAGTTGTCTTATCTGTGGTGTCCTTACCTCTGCATGGCCTCTACAGTCCTTTGAATTTGAGACCCTGGCCTAGACTTTGAAAACAAAGCCCTTTGGGGGCGCCTGGGTGGCTCAGTCGGCTAAGCGGCCGACTTCAGCTCAGGTCACGATCTCACAGTCCGTGAGTTCGAGCCCCGCGTCGGGCTCTGGGCTGATGGCTCAGAGCCTGGAGCCTGCTTCAGATTCTGTGTCTCCCTCTCTCTCTGCCCCTCCCCCGTTCATGCTCTGTCTCTCTCTGTCTCAAAAATAAATAAAACGTTAAAAAAAAAAAGAAAACAAAGCCCTTTTGATATTATTTTCTGACCTCAAATACAAAAATCTGTTAACTCACTCTTGGGGGGCAAGGATCTACCAAACTCAAGAACTCCAAGCCCAGCGGCTCTTTGTAGGTGCTGGGACGGTGGGTGGCCGCAACGGAGACAATTACTTTTTCATTCTCTGCCAATGACTCTACAGCAGCAAAATAGGCAAGACACAGCCTCATGTTATGTCACTTTAAAGGATATTAATAGCTAACATGCACTGGGTCCTGACTAGGTTCCCAGTCCTAGGTAAAAAATCTTGTAAATATTATTTTGTTTAATTCTTTAGAAACTGCTTTTTTTTTTTTTTTACATTTTTAAAAATGTTTTTATTTATTTTTGAGACAGAGAGAGACAGAGCATGAGCAGGGGAGGGGCAGAGAGAGAGGGAGACACAGAATCTGAAACAGGCTCCAGGCTCCGAGCTGTCTGCACAGAGCCCGACGCGGGGCTCGACCGCAGAGTGTGAGATCATGACCTGAGCTGAAGTCGGATGCTTAACCGACTGAGCCACCCAGGTGCCCCTAGAAACTGCTTCTAAAAGAATGTAGAGGAAACCACAGGGTGCCTGGGTGGCTCAATGGGTTAAGCATGGGGCTTCAGCTCAGGTCATGATCTCAGAATCCTTGAGTTCGAGCCCCTTGTCAGGCTCTGTGTCAACAGCTCAGAACCTGGAGTCTGCTTCAGATTCTGTTGTCTTCCTCTTTCTCTGCCCCTCCCCTGCTCACACCCTTGTCTCTCTCAAAAACAAAATAAAAACATTAAAAAAAAATTTTTTTAAATAAATAAAAGAATGTAGGGGAATCTAAATGACCAGTGGTCATGAGAACGGGTGGGGGTTAACATGGAAAAACGCAGCTGATGATGCAGCTTAAAAAAAGGGAGGTAGGTGCAAGCTCGGAGACCGTCGGAGAAGAGGCCTGGACCTGGACCCAGGGCTCTCCAACAGGCCCTGGGTATGCGGGGGACCCACGCCACTGGATCCACAGTATAACCAGGTTTCGTGGCAGCAAATGTACCCCATTTCTTCCGTCTCAACTTGGTCTGCCCCATTGCCTATTCTGGCTCGTCTGTCCCTCCCTCCCCTCCTTTGGTCACTCCACGCTGTTCCCCGTCCTTATCCCAAACCTCCAGCGCTCCACTCTGCATCCATCCCCCCACCTGCTTATCTCCTGTTGGTGCAGTGGCCAAGCCACAAACAGGCTCTCTGCCGTCACATGACCCGTGCGTAAATCACAGGACTCTTCCTACCCCCAGCGGCTGGTCCGCACCAGGGCTCTGCAGAGCCTGCAGGCCGCGCATGCGCAGCTGCAAGCGCACCTGCCGGGCAGCGGACCATCCCAGCGCTTCCTGCGGCCGCAGCCCCGCCCCGCGCTCAGGCTGGGCTGGCTGCTTACGTATTCCCTAGAGATCCAAGTTGCGTTTGTTGCTACTCTTCCAGCAAACAGTCTACACAGCCAACCCTTCTCCTTAGGTCATGACACTGGGACCGCGACTGGGTGTTGGACGTTCTTCCCTGGGCATCAGGAAGTCAGAGCACGAGTCCCGGGTCTGCGCTTAGAGCCATGCGACCTTGGGCAAGTGACTTGACCTCCCTATGCACGAGGAAAATTAAATAATGAGAACACTGACCTCATGGGGCTATAGTGAAAATTCATGAGAGCCCTTTGCGTGGTGCCTGGGATGTATCAAATGTATATGCAAATAAGGAATACAGAGCAAAGGGGGATTTTACCTTAGCGTGTCGGTCATCTTGCTGGCCTCTCTGAGGCCAAGAAGTTTTCCTGTCTTTGTTTCACAGACTTGGAAAGCAAGGCTCAGAGATGTCAAAGAGGTCTCATGCCGGGTCTTGGATTCCACATCCAGGAAGATTCCAATCTACCACTCCGGGGTTGGGTTCCTGAGTGAGTTCACAGACTGTCACCCCACCTGCTTTTTCAACCATCCTATTTAGAATAACATCCGTTCTGATTTTTGCCATCCCTAGTGAACATCTCAGGTACACATCCACAGGAAAAGATTTCTTTTTTTGTCCTTCCTTCTGCAGAAAATAACAAGCTGCTATATATATATATATATTTTTGCCTGTGACCTCTGAGGAAGTCCCCACACAGATTCCAGGCTACCAAAATGTCCTGGAGCCCTGCAGTGAGGCCTACTCCTGGGGGTTTTCCTCTCTATCCTGCCCCTCAGACTCTCTCCCAGTCACACAGGTCCCCTCTCCGATCCTGGAAAAGCCACACTCTTCTCTGGCACTTGGTTTTTGCATTTTCTGGGACACTCTCCCAGCACACTCTTGCTCCCTGTTACTCATGTAAGGAGGCCTGCCCTGACTGTACCACACCAGGCCCACTGAGTCAGGTGCTCTGTCACTCATTCTCACAGCCCCTGTCCTGCTTCAGCACTTATTAGGACAGTGACTCAATGCTGTGTCTGACTTCTTGATTCCTGTCTTGTTTCCTCAGCTAGAATACTGGCTCCTTGAGGGCAGTCTCTGCTGGCTGAGGGGTGGGGGTGGGGGTGGGGGTGCGTGCAACATTAAAGTGCATCCTAGGCTCCCTCACAGTTACAAATTATCTCCTCCTCTGAATGCACCCTGAGACTATTAATACCTTGGGTAAAAGGCAGAGCCTAGACTGTAAAATGATAGGCATGTGAAAGTTCTGTTGGGGTAGATTGGGGTGGGAATGAGAAGGTGGTCACATCTTCCTAGAAGTGTGGCCTGTTGTCCTGGCTCTGCCATTGTTCATTGTGCGGGACCTCTGGAAAGTCCTCCTTTGGCCTCAGCTTCTTTAGCTGTTGCTCAGTATAAAATAATGATTCAGAATTGAGATTCTGGAATTGGATCTTTGTCACTTACTAGCAAAGCACTTATCTGAATCTCAATATCTTCACCTGTAAATATTATCACCTTTTTTTTTTAAGTTTATTTATTTTTTTTGGGGGGGGGAGGGGGAGAGAGACAATCTTGAGCAGGCTCCACACTGGCAGCGAGGAGCCGGATGCAGGGCTTGAACTCAACAACTGTGAGATCATGACCTGAGCCGAAATCAAGAGTCAGTCACTTAACCAACTGAGCCCCCGGGCCCCCTATTTTTAATAATATTAAGAGGACTTAGCTCACAGAGTTGTTCCAAAATTTTAATGAGTATTCACTGATTTTATGAACATTAGCTCTTCTGTCCTTTTTGGTTTTTAATTGGCTCAACTCATTTGCTTTTCTTTGAGGTCAGAGGTGAGTCCTGTGCCACATTTGAAAAGTAACCTCCCCCATCAACAAAGAAAGTCCACCAAAAACTGACCTGGGATCACTTTGGTAACATGGACTCCTGTAAGGAGATGCTGAGACCTGAGACGTCCTGCAGCATGTTCCTATCAGATTTGGCACTTAGAAATTTCTAGTCTTTGCAGGGTGCCTGGCTGGCTTAGTCCATAGAGCATGCGACTCTTGATCTCAGGGTTGTGAGTTGGAGCCCCACACTGGGTGTGGACATTACTTAAAAATGAAGTCTTATGGGGTGCCTGGGTGGCTCCGTTGGTTAAGCATCGACTTCGGCTCAGGTCATGATCTCAGGGTCTGTGCCGACAGCTCAGAGCCTGGAGCCTGCTTGGGATTCTGTGTCTCCCTCTCTCTCTGCCCCTCACCCACTCGCTGTCTCTCTCTCTCTCTCTCTCTCTCTCTCACTCTCACAAAATAAACATTAAAAAGTGAAGTCTTATTAAAAAAAAAAAAAAAAGAATTTTCTAGCCTTTGAGTGCCCAGAAACTTGGATAGGTGTCTGTATTGTACATGGCTGCAGCTCCAATGCCCAGAATAGTAGCTTGTATGTAGTAGTGGTGGGAGACCAGTAAATATCTGTCAGTGACTATTACACAGCCTGAGAGCAACTCTCGTGCTCAATTCTCGTAGCCTCAGGTTTTGTTTTTTTTCCATCTGAGAATGGAGATTAAAAACAATGCTTAATTATTGGGGAGTTGATGAGATGATGCAGTCAGACGCTCAGCATGGAGCCTGACACACAAGAGCTCAGTGAATGGTGGCTATGTGGATATAGGTACCGGGAGAAAGATAACGTCGATAAACCTCCAGTTATGTTGTGGTTAGGAGGCTCTGAGTTCCTAATGTGGGCAAGGGGGGAAATGGAGGGTTCCCAGAAAGAGGAAAGACAGGACATAACGCGGTTTCAGGACGACGGAGCTCGTCAGTAGCCCGTGGCCAGGTGCGGAGGCGGCGGCGGAGACTTTAGGACCCTGCGCCCTGGGAGCGCGCGACTGGCCGGGTGCGCGCGGCGCGTGAGGTGAGGGGGAGGGCGCGGCTTTCGCGCCAGCCAGGAACCGCCTCGCGCCCAGCCGCATCTCGGCGGGCGGGGCCGAGCCCCCGGGCCGCAGTGCGATTGGCGGAGGCGCGCGGGTGACGGGGATGGCTGGCACGAGGCCCCGCCCCCGGCCGGCCCCGCCCGCCCGCGCGCGCGCGTGCGCGCGCGCCGGCAGGTCGGCAGCCTCACTCTGGTTCGCGTCGCGCCTCCGCGCCGAGTCCGCGCTTTAGTCGAGCCCGAGCGAGGCTGCGGAGCGGAGGGCTGCGGCCAGCAGAGCGCGCTGACCTGGGGAGGCGCCGTGTCCGCGGGCGTCGCTTGAGGAGACTCGGTGCCCGAAGAGTCGCGCAGCACGATGGCCCCCATTGGCCTCAAAGCCGTGGTCGGAGAGAGTAAGTGGAGTCGGGGTCCTCCCGCGGGCGAGGGCTGCGGCTGCCCGGCGGGAGCGGGGCGCCGTACCTGCCGCGGCGCCTGGCCTCCACGCCGGCGGCTCGCCCCGCCCGACCGGGGGCTCCGGGCTGGGAGGGTCCCGTTATGTCGGCGCCGCCCTCCTCGCAGGGAAGTCCCTCCTGGCCTCCAGCGGCCCGCGCCCGCTTCCCTGCTTCCCCCGCTCTCCGCTTCCCGCATTCCTCCCCCTGCATCCCACCCCTCCCCTGTTCACCCCGTCCTCTTTCACCCGTCCCTCCTCTTCATCCCCACTCCTCTCTTCCCTCTTTACTCGCATCCCCCTTCACCCCATCGCTCCCTCCTCGCCCCCATTTCTCTTTCACCCCATCCCCCTTCACGCCATTCCTTCTTCCTCCCCCTTCACCCCGAGCACCCCATCCCTCCCCTTCGCCTCGCCTGTATCCCCTGCAGCCCATCACCCTCCCCTTCCTCACCCATCACCCTCCCCTGCACCCCCGTTCTTCACTCCCATCACCTCCCCCCCCCTTCCCTTCTCCCCTTCCTTCTTTATTCCCCGAGCTCCCTGATTCCATTCCGTTTTCTGCCACCAGTCCCTCCCTCTTTCCCACTCTGCTGGGTGAATCGTGACGGGCGAGATCTCGGCCCGCGCCGCCACCCCCACCCCCTCCGGGAGCCCGGGCCGCGGTCCCCGGCTGCGGAGACCCACCTGGGAGCCGCTGGGCGCGCACCGGCTCCGACGCGCCGCTCGCCCAGCCTGGGCCGCCGCTGGCCGCTGGGGAGGAGCTGCCTGTTTTTCCAAAGGCTTGGCTCTGCAGGGCTGAGGCCGCCTCTCTCCTCCTCCCGTTCCGGGGTCGTGGCTGCAAGGGCGGGGTCTTATCTGGGTCCCGAACCCTCTTAAATCACTCGGGAGAGGCGGAAAGCTTTGGCGTGCGGCGGGAGGAGCGGCCCTGCCCTGCCCAGCACCGCAGTCTGCAGTCTCCCTGTTGGCAGGACTCAGCCCTTGCTTGGCTGGACGTTTCGGGCAGTCCAAACCACGGTTGCAGGGAAATGGTTGTTGACGGGTTTGGATGAAAGGCTCAGCGTAAGTGGATTTTTAAAAATGGATGTTGCTGAGTGTCGGCTGCAGCGGAGTGAGGGCTGGTGGTGATAATATTTGGAAACGGCGTCCTCGGCGCTAAGGAAGATTGATGATTGGTGTAGGCAGATAGTGTGCCTCTTCAATATTTTGGCCATGTCTTTAATAAAAAACGTGTAGGGATTTCCGTGACTTTCGGTACCTCTTTCGGATTTAGAAAATTAAAGCTGGACTTTTCTCTGCAGGAGAGGATAAAAAAGGAAATAGAATAAAAGTGGAAATTACAGTTTCCTTTCCAATGATTCCATTATTATAGGGCTCTCCCGTCCAACATTTAAGGCCGTGTAGCGTTCCTTCTGAACATCATAACTGTTTTTCTTCCCCATATTTTCTGTTGGTCTATAGGAAATATTCTCACTTGTTTTACACCCTTACCTCACCTATAGCATCAGAAGAAAATTGTCATAAAAACTGAACCCCAAATGAGCACTTTTTAAAAAGTGCCCACAATAACACCTGCCTTCCTCATGCATAAAGTTTCTGAATCATATACCTTCTATTTCCTTAGGAGAATCAAGGCATTTAGGGCTGGAAGGACCCATGAGGGATCCTCTAATGTCATTTTACCTGTGGGAAAGAAATGGAGGCTCATAGCAGTTAAATGACTTGCCAAAATCAGTGTTAATTAATTTTTTAAAACCTCATGTCCATTTACTTGCAACGTTTGTAAAAAATAACTACCTTTGTAACTCTATAAATACAGTTTCCTTCCAGAAGCCATTTTAAAGGGTTTTGAAATACAGAATGTTATATTACATGTTACATTCTTTCAAATGTTGGATTTGAATATTGTGCCTTTGAGACAAAAGCCCTAAGTGTTATTATAGAAGCAAGTTTTTGCATCCTTTTGCCAGGACCTTTGTTCATGCAGGTAGCTCCTTAGTAGCCGTTCCCTTTTTTAGAAGCCAGCATAAAGGCTAAAAAAAAAAAAAAAAAAAAAAAGAAAGAAAATCATGAATGCAATATGGCCAAAATTTCTTAAAATTGTTTTTAATATTTATTAAATTTTGATAGAAAGACAGAGAGCGAGCAGGGGAGGGACAGAGAGAGAGGGAGACACAGAATCAGAAGTAGGCGCCAGGCTCCAAGCTGTCAGCACAGAACCCGACTCGGGGCTCGAACTCACGGACCGTGAGATCATGACCTGAGCCAAAGTCAGACGCTCAACCAACTGAGCCACCCAGGCGCCCCAATATGGCCAAAATTTCTTTACTGAAGTAAAGCAAAGCCACTGCTTATGAAAATCAAATCAGTTTTATATAAAATTGGTGAATGTGTGAACAGCATCTGTTCTTTTTCTTTTTTTCTTTTTTAAAAAATTTTTTAAAATGTTTATTTTTGAGACAGTGTGAACCAGGGAGGGGAAGAGAGAGAGGGAGACACCAAATCTGAAGCAAGCTGTCAGCACAGAGCCTGATGTGGGGATCAAACCCACGAACTGTGAAATCATGACCTGAGCCGAAGTCGGACACTTCACTGACTGAGTCACCCAGGCGCCCCATCACAATTGAGCTGTGTATAAATTTTGGGAAAAAATATAATTGCAATTCTTTGTAAATGACACAGGTTAATTCTGGCTCCCAATTTTGAATGAGGTTTTTAGTGTTTCTTTCTCTAAAAATAAAATAAAATAAAGATTTTTTTAAACCAACATGTCCCCTACACAGCCTGGTCTTCCCAATTTAAATTAACACCTGATATTGTTGATGATCATATTTCCTCATTTTATTTTCTTGTAGCATTTAAAATGAATTGAAAGATCTTGTTCAGTTTTTTGTTTTGTTTGTGTGGGGGTTTTTGCATTTCTTTGATTGTTTCATCCACTCGAATGTGACTTCCAGGAGAGCAGGGTCTTTATCTTACATGTTCACCACTGTACTCCATGCCAAGAGCAGTGGCTGACTCACAATCAGCCATCAGCAAATGTTTATTAAATGAATGAGTGAATGGGGCGCCTGGGTGGCTCGGTCGGTTGAGTGGCCGACTTCGGCTCAGGTTATGATCTCGCGGTCCGTGAGTTCGAGCCCCGCGTCGGGCTCTGTGCTGACAGCTCAGAACCTGGAGCCTGTTTCGGATTCTGTGTCTCCCTCTCTCTGTGACCCTCCCCCGTTCATGCTGTGTCTCTCTCTGTCTCAAAAATAAATAAACGTTAAAAAATAAATAAATGAATGAATGAGTGAAGGATATACAGTGGACAGCAAGATAAATGTAGTTTTTGGCTTCTTGTCACATTTTTTTTTTAATGTGTATTTTTGAGAGAGAGAGAGAGAGAGAGACTGAGTGCTAGTGGGGAAGGGGCAGAGAGAGAGGGAAACACAGAATCAGAAGCAGGCTCCAGGCTCCGAGCTGTCAGCACAGAGCCCGACGCGGGGCTCGAACTCAACATCCATGAGATCGTGACCTGAGCCGAAGTGGGAAGCTTAACCGACTGAGCCATCCAGGCGACCCATTCTTGTCGCATCTTTTTGAGTTAAGTTTTAGAGCGGCGGTAGGTACAGGCACGACAGAAGTAGAGGAGGTAGGTCAACTTTAAGCTGTTCATTCACCAGTGTTTGTTCACAGCCTGCTAGAACTATGGGAGACTAAAATATGGGACACTTATTGTTGTGATGGACATAGACAATGCTGAGGAGCTTTCTCTGCTAACCCCAAGTTTTCCCTGTCACCCCCCTGTCACTTCCCCCACACAGGATATACTCAGAGTATTATACTTCTTTGTTGTTAGCCTTGCCCAGCTAGACCAGAAGTTCTTGGAGGGTAGAGTAAAACCTGGTCTTACTCTTTTGTTTTTAAGTTTATTTAGTTTGAGTGAGTGTGTGCGTGAGTGGGGGGGGGGGGGGAAGGGGGCAGAGAGAGGCGGGGAGAGAGAGAAGCCCAAGCAGCCTCGGTGCTACCAGCACAGAGCCCCACGCCTGGGGCTCCATCCCATGAACTGTGAGCTCATGACCTGAGCCTAGATCAACAGTCTGACACTCAATCAACTGAGCCACCCCAGGCACTCCGAACCCGGTTGTTCTTATGTCTATCCTTAGTGTAGGAATGAATCAGTGCTTGGTACTCAATAGATGTTGAATGAATAACTTAATCTTTATATGTAGCAATTTAGAGACTGGGCTCTTGGAATTAGACTACCTGGGATAAAATTCTGGTTCACCACTTATTAGCCATGTGACTTTGGCAAATAATTGAACCTTTTCGTGCCTCAATTTTTTAAAATACAAAGTGAATAACAATAGCACTTACCTTTGTGGGGTTCTATGAGTGTTCAATGAACTAGTGCAGGTATAGCACTTAGCACAGTTCTTGGCATCCAGTAACTTCAATAAATATTCTCCTCATGAAAAGATCCACAAAGTGGGTCAGTAAGTATTAGAGGATTATGGGAAAAGATTGACTAGCTCTGTCCTGTGGGGCCACAGTTTTGGGGGAGAAAGCAGAGTCTCAGATAAACTTCTTTTTTTTTTTTATGTTTATTTTTGAGAGAGAGAGAGAGAGAGAGCGCGCGCAGCGCGCGCGCGCGCGCGCTGGCGCGCACGAATGGGGGAGGGGCAGAGAGAGAGAGGGAGATGCAGAATCCAAAGCAGGCTCCAGGCTCTGAGCTGTCAGCACAGAGCCCGACGCGGGGCTCAAACTCACGAACTGCGAGATCCTGACCTGAGCTGAAATCAAGAGTCAGATACTTAACTGACTGAGCCACCCAGGCCCCCCTCGGATAAATTTCTTGAGAGGTGCAAATAAACTGGAAAATGGGAGAATTGACCTTAAGAGCCTATGGACAGGTTTGTAATCTGACCCTACTTCTGTTTCCAGTTCTACTCATGTCTTTTTACCCTTTTTTCTTTATTTTCCTTCTATAAAATATACTTGTTTTCTACTCTTTACAAAGAGAATGTAAGAGAAAGGATAATTTTGTGTGTGTGGCATTTTATATCTATTTTATGTTAATAAACAATGTCTCAATCATATAAATCCGAGTTGTAATCCAGGGTTATTTCTGTTCCCTGAAGTTTCGTCAGTGTTACAAGGATGTAAGGAGTTCAAAATGTACTATTTGTCTTTCTTGTTGTTTCCTAGCTGTTAGTGATTTCTCCTCGTGTTTGTTTATAAGAATCACATTCCTCTGGAAAAGAATGCAGTTTTGATTTGTACATTAAGTACATACGTTTTTCAGATGGGGCCATGATTCATAGGATGTGTCGGAAGTTAAGAGGACGCCTAGAAAGAAGCAGTCTTTGTTCTTACACTTCTCTTTTTTCTGTAGAAACTTTGGTTAGCGTACAAATAGCAAGTATATTTTGAGATGTATTATACATGTATTTTTCCCAGTCTTAAAATCAAGGTATAATTTGCATGCAGTAATATTTACCCTTTTTAGTGAGCAGTTTTTCACATTTCAGCCGTTACCTACAGCCATGTAACCACCGCCAGACCCAGAATACAGAATAGTGTCATTACCCCCTCAAATTCCCTCGTGCTGTCAGCCTCTCCTTCCTTTCTGTCGGCCTCTCCTTCCACACCCAGCCTTGGGCAAACACTGAACTGTTCTCTGTCTCTGCAGTTTTGCCTTTTCCAGAATGGCACTTCAGTGGAATCATACAGTATGGAGCTTTCTGAATATGACCTCTTTAATGTTAGTATATAATGCCTGAGAGTCATCATGTCGCATGTATCTATGGTTTGTCCCTCCTCATTGCTGACTGCTGTTCTTTTGTGCCGATGCACCACTTGGTTTATCCCTTTGCCAGCCGAAGGACGTCTTAGTAATTTGTACTTTGGACAATTGCGAATGCTTCTGTAAACATTCACACACGGGTTTCTATGTGAACAGATCACTTGGATATGTAAATCCCCAGGAGTGGAATTAATGGGTCATATGATAGGTGTATGTTAACTTTATAAGAAACTGTCAAATTGTTTTCCAAAGTAGCTATACCATTTTACATTCCTACCAGCATCCTTGTTAGTGCATGGTCTTATAAGTTTGTAAAATGTTAGCCCTTCTGATAGGTATTGGTATCTCATGGCTTTGTTTTAAGTTTATTTTGAGAAGGAAAGAATGCGAGCAGGGGAAGGGCAGAGAGAGAGTGGGAGAGAGAGAATCCCAAGCAGTCTCTGCTCTGTCAGCAGAGAGCCCAGTGCTGAGCTTGATCTCACAAACCATGAGATCATGACCTGAGCCGAGATCAAGAGTTGGATGCTTAACCAATTGAGCCGCCCAGGTGCCCCATGGTATCTCATGATTTTAATTTGCATTTTGCTAACAATTGATGATGGTGAGAGGCATTTTTTCATGCCTTTGTTGTCATCTCTATATCCTTGTTGAAATGCTCAAATCTTTTGCATATTTTTTATTGCGTTTTCTTATGATTGAGTTTTGAGAGGTCTTTATATATTCTGGGTGCAAGTCCTTTATCAATTATATGATTTTCACACAGTTTATGTCTTGTCTTTTCATTTTATGAACAGTAGTTTTCAGAAAAGAAGTTCTAAATTTTGATGAAGTCCATCTTTAATGGATTGTGTTTTCAGTATCCTATTGAGGATATCTTTGCCTACCCCAAGTTCAAAAAGATTTTCTGTGTTTTATATATTTTCTGTGTTTTCTTTTAGAAGTTTTATAGTTTTAGGCATTATATTTAGTCTTTCATCCATTTTGAGTTAATTTTTGTATATCATGTGAGTTAGGTTCGTTTGTGTGTGTGTGTGAGTGTGTGTGTGTGTGTGTGTGTGTGTGTGAATTTTTTTGTATGTAAATGTTCAGTTCTAGCCCCGTTTGTTGAAAAGACTGTTCTTTTTCCCATTTTTTGAAAATCCATTTTTCCATTGAATTGTCTTTGTTCTTTGATGAAAATCAGTTGGCCATACATGGGTGTGTCCATTTCTGGACTTCCTGTTCTGTTTCATTGATCTATATGTATGTTTTCACCAACATCCACTCTGTCTCAATTATTGTAGCTTTAAAGTAAGACTGGAAACCACGTATTGTGAGTTCTCCCAACTTTTTTCTTCTTTTTCATAATTGTTTTTGTTCTTTTGGTTCATTTGCTTTTCTATATAAATTATAGAATTAGCTTATCTGTTTCTATTTGAAAAATCTTTCTGGGATTTTCATTGGAATTGTGTTGAATCTATAAATCAGTTTGGGAAGAATTAGCATTTTAACAAATTTACTTTTAAAGTTTTAGTTTCTTAGCTATAGTGCAATGTGAAAATCATAATTCTTAGCTTTACAAATAAGGGAGCAACCCTCTGATGAGAATTACATATAGTTTAGCAGGGTTGCAGAATACAAAGTCAGTTTACAAAAATTTGTATAGAAATTGAAATTTAAAATAGGACCATTTACAGTTGAGTGAAAAAAAAAGACACACGAGAGACTTAGGTATAAATCTAATGGAATATATTTTAGATCTGTATGCTGAAAGCTGTGAAATACTGATGAAAGAAATCGAAAAGGCTTAAATAAATGGAGCAATATACCACATTCATGGAATAGACCAATTTATGTTACATTTATTTTACTCTTTTTATTTTTTTAACATGTCATTTCAATTCTCTTAGGTAGATACCTAGGTATAGAATTGCTGGGTCATATGGTAACTCTATATTTAACTCTTTGAGCAATTGCCAAACTGTTTAAATTTATTTATTTATTTTGAGAGAGAGAGGGAGCGTGCGCGTGTGAGTGAGCGCAAGCAGGGGAGGGGCAGAGAGAGAAAGAGAGAGAATCTCAAACAGGCTCTACACTGCCAGCATGGAGTCCAACCATGAACCCTGAGATCATGACCTGAGCCAAAATCAGGAGTTGGACACTTAACCGACTGAGCCACCCATGTGCCCCTCCATTGTGGTTTTGATTTGCATTTCCATGATGGCTGTTGATAAGCATTTTTTTTTCATGTGCTTATTGGGCCATTTGTACATCTTTGAAAAGATATCTACACAGATCCTTTGTCCATTAAAAAAAATTTTTTTTTTAACGTTACTTATTTTTGAGACACAGAGAAAGACAGAGCACGAGCAGGGGAGGTGCAGAGAGAGAGGGAGACAGAATCCGAAGCAGGCTCCAGGCTCTGAGCTGTCAGAACCTGCTGCGGGCCTCAAACTCATGGACTGTGAGATCATGACCTGAGCTGAATTTGGACGCTTATCCGACTGAGCCCCCCGGGTGCCCCCTTTGTCCATTTTTAAATTAGATTGTTATGATTACATTTCTAATCTACATATTATTTTCATTTGAAGTTATTAGTTTTACTCTTTTAAATGTGAAAGTGGAAATCTTCAGTAAATGATAAGTATGTACATAAATCTGACCAGTTGATCTATTTCTGTAATCATCTACTTTCTATTTTTCTGTATACTTTTTATTAAAAACTACATTTTTCTTGTGATGGTTGTGATTCTGTGTTCTTTTAGACAATTCATTAAAATTTAAAAGTTATTGGGGCACCTGGGTGGTTCAGTTGGTTAAGCATCTGACTCTTGATCTTGTCTCAGGTCATGATCTCATGGTTTGTTGAGTTTGAGCCCTGCGTCAGGCTCTGTGTTGGCAGCACAGAGCCTGCTTGGGATTCTGTCTCTTCCTCTCTCTGCCTCTCCCCTACTCTGTCTCTGTCTCTCTCTCAAAATAAATAAACTTTAAAAAAAAATGTAAAAGTTCTTGTTGCTGAGTGGTCCCATTAGGTCTTTATTCCCAGTTTATTAATTGAAAGTGTCGCATTTTTAATTTTTAATTTCTTTTAATTTTTAAAATTTATTTTGAGAGAGACAGAGACAGCACAAGAAGGGGAGGGACAGAGAGAGAGGGAGAGAGAGAATTCCAAGCAGGCTCTGCACTGCCAGCGCAGAGCCCAATATGGGGCTTGAACCCACAAGGCTGTGAGATCATGACCTGAGCCGAAACCAAGAGTTGGATGCTTAATTGATTGAGTCACCCAGGTGTCCCTAAAGGTGTCATGTTTTTTAAACTCCTCACTTACTTGGGGCACCTGGGTGGCTCAGTTGGTTAAGTGTCTGACTTCGGCTCAGGTCATGATCTCGTGGTTCGTGAGTTCAAGCCCCACATTGGGCTCTGTGCTGACAGCTCAGAGCCTGGGGCCTGCTTCGGATTCTGTGTCTCCTCCTCTCTCTGCCCCTCCCCTGCTCACACTCTGTTTCTATCTCTCTCAAAAATAAATAAACATTAAAAAAAATTTAAACTCCTCATTTATTTTTTATTAAAAAATTTTTTTTAATGTTTATTTATTATTGAGAGACAGAGAGACACAGAGCATGAGCAGGGGAGGGGCAGAGAGAGGGGGAGACACAGAATCCGAAGCAGGCCCCAGGCTCTGAGTTGTCAGCACAGAGCCCAGTGCGGGGCTCGAAGTCACAAATCACAAGATCATGACCTGAGCCAAAGTCGGACGCTCAACCGACTGAGCCACCCAGGCGCCCCTATTTTTTATTTTTAGTAGGCTTCATGCCCAGTGTGGGGTCAAACTCACTACTCTGAGGCCAAGAGTTGCATGCTCTACCAGTGAGGCAGCCAGGCCCCTCTAAACTCCTCACTTTTTTAAGGATTCTAATGTTGTTGTCTTACACTTAGACCGAAAATTAGTTTAGTTATAGTTATGATTAAAAAAATTACAAAGGAATGGTACAGGACGGTATGAGCAGGGAGGCTTACACTGTAACAGGGAGGCCTGGCATAAACCAGGGGAGGTTAGAGAAAGCTTCCCTCAGGAAGTGATATTTGAACTACTTCCTTTTAGTTCCAGGTTACTAAGAATTTGTTTTTTAAATCAGTATTAACTACTTTTTCAGTTTCTTTTGAGATGATCGTATAGGTGTTCTTATTTAATCTATTAATGTAATCTCATTAATTCTAATATTGGATATCACTGCAATTCTGAAATAAACTTTGTTATTATGTATTATCCTTTTTCTGTATTGTAAAATTCTACTTATTGTTTACGCATCTACATTTATTAATATTGGAGCCTCTGGCTCTTCTTTGAACATTTCATGTATATTCCCATCCCAGGGCTTTGTATTTTTCATTCCCTATGTCTGAAATATGCTTGTTCCCTTAATTCCTTTAAGTCTCTAGTCAAATACCACCTTGCCAATGAGGTCTTCTTTCACAACTTTATATAAAATGGAAACTTTCCTGTTCCCTCCCTTACTATGCTGAACTGTCACTAGCTGACATTTCATACTTACCCGTTTGTTTGTTTATCCTTGCTTCCATTAGCCAAATGTGAGCTCTATGAGAGCATAGACTATTTTGTTCACTGCTATATCCCTAGCACCTAAAACAGTCCTGGTACATAGTAGGCACTCAATACATATTTGGAATGAACAATTGAACACCATATTTTACATATGTGTATGTGAATTTTTTCTCTCTTAACTCTTTGTCAGGTTTTCTATATCAGAATTTCTCTTATTTTTTTTTAAAGTTTTTTTTTAACGTTTATTTATTTTTGAGACAGAGAGAGACAGAGTATGAACGGGGGAGGGTCAGAGAGAGGGAGACACAGAATCTGAAACAGGCTCCAGACTCTGAGCTGTCAGCACAGAGCCTGACGTGGGGCTTGAACTCACGGACCGCGAGATCATGACCTGAGCCGAAGTCGGCCGCTTAACCGACTGAGCCACCCAGGCGCCCCTCAGAATTTCTCTTATTAAATGAAATGGGAAGTTTCCATTTTTTTGTATGTTCCCAAATAGATGAAATAACATAGGAATTCCCTTCCTTGAATGTCAGAAGTGATTTACCTATAAAACTTTGAATTTGAGGAGAAAGGATAAATACTTGACAGGCTTTTGATATGTTTATTCAAGTTGTCTACTTCTTTAGTCAGTTTTGGCAATTTGCATTTCCTTATAAAACAGGCCTTATGGGGCACCTGGGTGGCTCAGTTGGTTAAGCATCTGACTTTGGCTCAGGTCATGATCTCACTGTTCTTGAGTTCAAGCCCTGAGTTGGGCTCTGTGCTGACAGTACAGAGCCTGCTTGGGATACTCTCTCTCTCCCACTCTCTCTGCCCCCTCTCCCCCTCACATTCTCTTTCTCAAAAATTAAAACAAGCCTTTCAACCTACAAGATTTTAATTTATTGACTATAAATTAAATTTGTATAATTTAGAAAATAGCTCCTGCACTTGTAATTATGATTCCCTTTCTCATTTTACCCTGTGTTATTATTTTCATGGAAATACATGCTAGAGACTTGTCTTTTAATTGTCTGTTTTAAAAAATCATTTTTTTCCTTTGTGTTGTGTACATGTGTGTTCTTATTCTAATTTCTTGAATAAAATGGTTGGTTAATGTTTTTCCTTGTAAAAGTATCGAGGGATATGAATTTTCATCTGAGTACAGCTTTGACTTGCCATTTATTTCTAAATATAATCCTCCTTTGTTTTGAGCTAGATGTCATTCTTATGATGGGGTTATAAGCAGTTTAAATTGGGCCAAAATTTTGGGCCATGTTTTATAAGACATGATTTGGGACTCAGGGAACATCCATGTGTTATCCATTAGACATAAGAGAGCATATATCTGCCACAGGATCCAAAAAGGACTTACTGAATGTGCACTGAAAGATTTTTCCCTCTGGCTTTTTTTTTTTTTTTTTTTGGCACACAGCATCTCTTAGAAGAAACAGGTGTTTGGCAGCTAATGAAGTATCTTTTATTTAGTGGAGTAGTCAGGCCAAATTTTATAGTTATCATTGGCAACTCAATAGCCATAAAATTTGAACCCTAGTCCCATGGCTTGCCTATATGAGAAGTCTTGGAGAATCCCCAGCTTGATCTTTTTTTTTTTTTTTAATGTTTATTTATGTTGAGAGAGAGAGAGTGTGTGTAAATGGGAGAGGAGCAGAGAGAGAGAGAATCCCAAGCAGCCTCCACGCTGTCAGTGCAGAGCCCTACAAGGGGCTCCATCTCACAAACCATGAGATCGTGACCTGAGCTAATATCAAGTCAGACACTTAACCGACTGAGCTACCCTGGCGCCCCCTCCCCTCCCAGCTTGATTTTTTTCATTGCTTCAATCAGTTGCTTCTCTGCAGGGCTGTTCCTAGCACTGAAGTTAGGGTGAGGTATCCAAGATTTCATCTGAACTTTAAGAAGTATGAGTTTTACTTACCTTCTTCCCTCCACATGTTTTTTTAAATTAAAACAAAATTTAAAAAAATCAGTGAGAGGCAGTATTGGGCAAGTGGAAGAAGTTCTGGACCAGAAGTCAGAACGTCCAGCTAATAGTCCCAGTTCTCAAGCTTAGCGGCTAGGTGACCTGGACATCATATTAAACTTATTTTTAAATTAGGAACGCTGTTCCCAGCAGCACAGAGTTCTTTCAAGGCTCACATTAAATAATATACAAAAAAATTGCTTGGAAGAATTAAAGAATTACTCTAAGGGGTTATTATTACTTTACAGATATAACTACAGAGAATAGTTTACTGTTTAAAGTTAGTGAATAAGTTATTAGGAGAGTCCAGGAAATGAATCACTATGTTTTTGATAGACACAGGATCTAATAATTACTAGACAACAGCCAGATGTTGTCCATTCTGATGCCCTTTGGGAGAGTTTGCATTGGTTAAAACAAAGCAATTTGCTTCTGATATACACCGATCTGAGTTTAATCTATGTCTCTGGGGCTCTGAAGCAAGAGTAACTACTGATGGCTCAGATTGTAAGCTTTCCTAGGGCAGATTTCCAGTATTCCTTTTTTTGAATTTTCCTGTTTCTTACATGCCACTGACATTCCACTTTATTTATTTATTTACATATTTATAAGTAAACTCTGTACCCAGTGTGAGGCCCAAACTCATGACTCCAAGATCAAGAATCACATGCCCTACCAACTGAGCCAGCCGGGTGCCCCATGGTATTTCACTTTAAATGTCTATTAATTATTTGGCCTAAAAGCTGACCTTGTAGGAAGTGAGTGAAATATCAAGTATTTATCACATTAGGAAAACCTATTAATTCTTGGGAACAATAACAACAACAAAATTAGAGATAGAGAAAAGTAGAAAAAAACAACAACAAATTTTTAAAAAAATCCCTGGAGCCTAGGTGTGAAGATACAGACTTCAATCAGACTTTCCAGCAGTAATTCCTTGTTTGGAAGATTTCTGAGATGACCATATATCATGGCTTGTTTCCATGTCAGCATGCCTCAGAGGATTCTAGGACCAAGTGTTTTCACTCATTCAACCAGTGTTTATGTAGTCTCCTACGTGCCAGAGGCTGTGCTAAGGGCAGTGGATACAATGGTGTACAAGTAGATCTGGTCCTAGTGGGATTCGAACAGGCAACGGTAGCACATCAGGATAAGTGCCCTGAGAGAGGCAGTATGGTGTGATGATACTGGAGCACATGGCAGAGCCTCCAACAAGCCCTGGGGAATGAGGGAGGCTGAGGGAGACCTGGAGGAGGAGGAGGAGGAGTTAGCCAGGAGAAGGATGGTGGGGCCTGAGGGAGAGTAAGTCAAGTAGGTGGATGTCTCAGCTTGGCAAGAGAGTAAGAGAGAAGGGCTCAATGTAGCTGGAGCTGGGGAGTGAGGGAGAGATGCTTGGGGCTCTCTTACCCTTGTGAAGGACTGTTACCTTTATTCCAGGAGCCATGGGACACCACTGAAGGTTTTAAGTCAGGGGGAGACTTGGTTAGGATTTAGTTTGGAAAGATCTCTGGTTGCTGCATGGAGGGTGGTGGGAGGGAGGGAGACTGAGGGCAGAGGATTCCATTAGGAAGCTACTGTGGTGGCTCAGGCTGGGAACAGTGGAGGTGAGCATGGTTTGCTCTGCCAGGGAAGGAGAAGTAGCAGTGGGTGGAGAGAAGAAAATCACATAAAGAAGTCTGCGGGGGAAGAAGTGTCAGGTCATGGTGATTGCTTGAATGTGCAGGATGAGGAAAAGGAGTTGGGAAAGATTCTGTTTTCTGCCTTGGTCAGCCAGTTGGAAGGTTGTACCGTACGAAAGGAGGAAAAACAAGTTTGCTGGGGGACGTATGCTTTTATAGGCATTGCTTTTCAGGTGCCTATGGACTATGTAAGGGAGATGGCCAGTAGGCAGTGGGCAGATGTGCCCAGAAGGTCTGGGCTGGAAATTTGGATTGTGGCGTCATCAGGTGACTGAAGCTGGGGGATCGGGTCAGATCACAGAGGAGAGGGTGTAGGAGAGAAGAGGGCCTGGGGGTCCCCCCAAGGGACGCTGACATTACAAATGGACATAGGAAGAGCAGCCAGCAGGTTTGAGAGTCAGAGATGGGAAGGTGGATCTAGCAGAGCAGTGTCTATGATTTTGTCAGTCACAGGGCCCGTCCTCAAATTGTCTGACAGCAGGCTTGAGCTGGCAACCAGGAATCTGCATGTAGGAGTGAGTCTTTGCTCTCCAGACTGGGAGGCCTGGAACCTGGATACTTTCCCAAAGTTTTTCTCTCTGTGTCTTAAAGTCACTCTGTGTCTGTATGAACTTTATTGTTCAGGATTGTTTTGAGGAGGAAGTAAGGATATGGTTATAGTCAGTCAAAATGCAAAGCTCTGAGGATTTGGGATTTAGGCCATGAAAAGATGGCCTCAAAGTGTAGAATCTGGGCTCTGGGAACAATCTTAGAAGCATCATCCAGACTCCCACCCAGAGCAGGAAGTCAGATTATACTAGTTTGTTGGATGAAAGCTGGCGGCAGATTTTTTCCCTTCTCTGTGGCTGTTGGGGACAGACGGTATTATTTTCACGTCTGTGCCAGCGTAGATTTTCACAGTGACAGGTATAAGCCAGGAGCAGTGTTACAAAAGTGAGGGAGGGAAGGCCGCTTATACTGTGCTTAGATGTTGCTCAGGACTTTCCAGTACATTCTAATCCAGTCACAGATGATCCTCATGAACTTCCTTTAATGGCAGTAGGAACAAAGCTGCTTCTGTTTGGCAACTGAGGGGGAAAAGGAAGACCTTTTAGGCTTAGATGGTTTTCGGAGTCCCCATCACTGAGAGTGACAGGGCAAAGCAAACCTGGGTGACCCTCTTCTCTCATAGTTCCTTTTCACCCATCTTCTCGAGCACTGATGTAACCAGGAGAGGAAGGAGAGAGGCCTCTTATGGGTCTCCGGACACATCAATATTGTTGGTACTAGTTGCTAGGGATTTGAGAAAATAAAACACTGCAGTTGAGCAAGAGTCTCCCTCTGCTCTATGTTAATTTCACACTCTAGGCTTTCCACAATAGACTCCTGTGAGGCAGACCCCTTAAAAATTACTCAGCCTACAGACCTAATCATGTTTTGGGTAAAAGTGCTTCAGGTTTTTAAGATGAGGCAATCATGTGGCTACTGAAGTTTCCAGTTTGCTTTCCCTCAGATAATCCTAGGGTGAGTTACCTTGAACTTTACTGTTTTGGTTGTGTGCTGGGTGTCTCTCCCTCTGTGTCCCCCCCCCCCCCCCAACCCTACTTATCCTTTAAGGAACTTTGAAATTCAAGTTAGAGAAATAACCTTTTCCAGGCTTTAACTGAGGCTGAAAGATCTGGTCAGTTTCTCATGGTGGTAATACCCATTCTTTCCCTGCCTCCAATCTCTTATTAAAAATATCCAAGGGGGGCGGGGGGGGGCGCCTGGGTGGCTCAGTTGGTTAAGCGGCCGACTTCGGCTCAGGTCATGATCTTGCGGTCCGTGGGTTCGGGCCCCGCGTTGGGCTCTGTGCTGACAGCTCAGAGCTTGGAGCCTGTTTCAGATTCTGTGTCTCCCTCTCTCTGACCCTCCCCCGTTCATGCTCTGTCTCTCTCTGTCTCAAAAATGAATAAACGTTAAAAAAAAAATTAAAAAAAAAAAATATCCAACAGGGGCGCCTGGGTGGCTCAGTTGGTTAAGCGTCCCGACTTTGCAAATTGGGCTCAGGTCATGATCTCATGGTTTGTGAGTTCAAGCTCCCCATCGGGCTCTCTGCTGTCAGCACAGAGCCTACTTTGGATCCTCAGTCCCCCTCTCTCTCTGCCCCTCCCCTGCTTGTTCTCTCTCTCTAAATAAATAAATAAACTTAAAAATAAAAAGTCCAACATGCTGAAAAGTTGAAAGAATAATATAAATCACCTGCTTAGGTGAAGGGTTAGGGGGTTAGACATTGCAGAAGAGAAAAATAGAGAACTTGGAGACATAGCGGTAGAAACTGTCTAAAGTGAAACAAAAAAGACTGAGGAGAAAAACAGAAAACATCAGTGAGCTGTGGGACAACTTCAAGGAGTGCAATTTATATAATTGAAGTCCCTAAAAGAGAGAAGAATGTGGGGGTGGGGGGTGGGGGAGAAGAACGCGGGAGGGTATTTGGAACTATTTCCAAATTTGATGAAAACTATAAACTCTCAGATCCAAGAAGTTCAGTGAACCCCAAGCATAAGCAACATGAGGAACTCGGCACCAAGACACGTTATAACTAAATTGCTTAAAAAAAGTTATAAAAAGAAAAATTTTTTTTTTTTATATATTTTTTTTTTCAATGTTTTTTATTTATTTTTTTTGGGACAGAGAGAGACAGAGCATGAACGGGGGAGGGGCAGAGAGAGAGGGAGACACAGAATCGGAAACAGGCTCCAGGCTCCGAGCCATCAGCCCAGAGCCTGACGCGGGGCTCGAACTCACGGACCGCGAGATCGTGACCTGGCTGAAGTCGGAGGCTTAACCGACTGCGCCACCCAGGCGCCCCAAAAGAAAAATTTTTTAATGTCTTACTTGTTTTTAAGAGAGAGAGTGTGAGCAGGGGAGTGGCAGAGAGGGAGACAGAGGATTGGAAGCAGGCTCTACGCTGACCACAGTGAGCCCCATGTGGGGCTCGAACTCCAGAACTCACGAACGGATGCTCAACCAGGTGCCCCCAAAGTTTTAATTAACCAAAGAGAAAAGACACGCTGTGTACAGAGCAGAGGTAAAGATGGTGCAGATCTCTTGCCAGGAACAATGTGAGCTAAGAGGCAGTCGAGCAGTAACTTTGAAGGACCGAGAGATACAAAGTATTAACCTAGAATGCTATACTCCAGAGGATATGCTGTATCCTTCAGTAACAAGGCAAAATAAACACTTTCAGATGTTAAAAAAAAAAAAGTGGAGAGAATTCATCACCGGCACATTTGCCCTACACGAAACAATACCGCAGGGGAACCTGCCTCTCCACGATGGAATGAAGGGCACCAGGCACATGGACTGTGTGAGTGAATATAAACCCACATCATTCTGAGACTGGTTATCTTCCCTCTGGTACACCACTTACCCGGCTTCCTTCTGTTCACCATCCTCCCGGGATTTTTTTCGCCTCTCTGGTTTTTTTTATTATGTATGTATGTAATCTCTGCACCCAGTGTGGGGCTTAAACTCATGACCCCAAGATCCAGAGTTGCATGCTCTACTGACTGAGCCAGCCAGGCACCCCAAATTCATGGTGTCTGGGAGGGATTTTTTTTTTCCTTAAGTTTTACTTTTTTTTAAGTAACCTCAACGTGGGGCTTGAACTCACAACCCCAAGATCAAGAGTTGCACACCCCCGTCTACGGAGCCAGCCAGGCCCCCCCTCACCTCTCTTGTTTTGAATCATCCTGTCTTCCGTATTTCATATCTTCGTTTCTTGGTTTACTCTCCTGTTTGGGTGGAGCTCACCTCCCAGGAGCTTCTGGAAAAAGGGAGGTGGTTTTTTGGAGGCCTTGCACGTCAGAAAATATCCTTATTTTACTCTCGTACTTAATTGATGGTTTGGAGGAACAGAGAATCTTACATTGGAAATATTCTCCTTCAGAATTTTGAAGACTGCTCCATTGTCCTCTCGTTTCTGGTTTTGCCTTTGATTCCTGATCCTTTAGTGTATGTCTCATATCTTCCCCTCAAAAACTTCCACTCTCTCCTCAGTGCTGTGGACTTCCGTAGTGATTTGCCTTGGTATCTGTCTGTCCTTATCCATTGTGCTGGACGAGGGTCAGAAAACTTTCTCTATAAAGGGCCACGTAGTAAATACTTTGTCTTTTGTGGTCCACATATGATCTGCGCCACATCTTCTTTCTTTTTTTCCCCACCTCTTTGAAAGTGTAAAAGGCATTCTTAGCTTAAGGTCTATCTACGTGAAAACAGACTGCAGGCTGAATTTGGCCCACAGGCCATAGTTTGGTGATCCCTGTGCTAGACGTTCAGTGGACCTTCCGGTCTGGCAACTTACGCCATTTACTACTGGGAACATTTTAAAAATAATTTCACAATGATTCCCTCTCAGTTTTTTCTTTATGGAGTGAATGCTATTTAGATGTCGAACCTCTTGGATTGGTCCTCCAATTTTCTTATCTTTTCAATTATTTATCTCTTTGACTCTTTGCTGTGTGTTCCAGATTGCCTCAACTTTATCTTCTAACCCTTCTATTTACTTTTAAATTTCTGCTGTCATGTTTCTTAAACATTTCTAATACTGTGTTTTAATTTTTTTTTTTTTTTAAATAGCCTGCTATTCTTGTTTCATGGGTGTGGTGTCTCTCTCTTTAAACAAAATAAAAATAAAAAATTCCCTGCATCGTCTGTTTCCTCCAGGTTTTGTTGCTCTGGTCTCTATTTTCCATGTAGGAACTTTCCTTAGATGGGTGGCAGATCCTCTCTGGCTGCTTGTGATGAAGAAGAGAGACTTAAATGCTGATTGGAACTCTGGCCTTATGGGTGGGGCTGAACTGGGTGGGCTGTTAGGGAATCCCCAATGACAGTGTCTTTAGATTTTTCTTCTTGGGCTTGATTTTCCAGAGAAGTCTCTCCTGCTTGGAGGATGAAGGTCTGGCTGCCAGAATGCTGGCAGATGAGTGGATGGAGAGGGCCAGAGGTGTGGAGGGTAGTCTTCAGCAGGCTGCACACATGGTCATTGAGTCCCTGTGTTTTCAGTATTGGACTCACACTCTGAGCTGTGGCTTAGGTCTCCCAGTCCAGGGACCCTGTAGACTCTACACTCTCTGGAGAGGAAACTTTCATTGTTCTGCCATGTTGGGAGAAGGATAATCACCCAGTGATGGGAAGTGGTAGAAGGGATCTAGGGTATAACTGTTTCCCGAGTCCCTTTCTACCAACATGCCTTATACTCGCCCCCACCCACCTTCTTTTAAGTGCTAGAGGTACCTGGTTCTTCCAGTTCCTCAAACCGTTGAGGATTCTATTTTGCACATTTGGTTGGTTTTCAGTATTTCCTACTTCTGGTTTAAGATTCCACTTCAGATGGATTCAGCTTTCCTAGGCCTGCTAAGTCACTTACCCCACGTCTACTGTAGAAAATAAGACTACAGGGGCACCTGGCTGGCTCAGTTGGTGGACCATATGACTCTTGATCTTGAGGTTGTAAGATTGAGCGCTACATTGGGTATGGAGAATACTTAAAAAAAAATAAAATATTTTTATTTAATTTAATTAATTAATTTTAATGTTTATTTTTGAGAGAGAGAGAGAGAGAGAGTATGTGTGTGGAAGCAGGGAGGGGCAGAGAGAGAGGGAGAGACAGAATCTGAAGCAGGCTCCAGGCTCTGAGCTGTCAGTGCAGAGTCCCATGTGGGGCTCAAACCCATGAACCGCGAGATCATGACCTGAGCTGAAGTCGGACACTTAACCGACTGAGCCACCCAGGTGCCCCCCAAAAAGTAAAATCTTAAAAAGAGAGGAAGACCACAGACTCAGAATTTAAAAACAAGACTGTCAGGGGTGCCTGGGTGGCTCAGTTGGTTGAGCATCCAGCTCTTGGTTTTGGTTCAGGTCATGATCTCACAGTTCATGGGTTTGAACCTCATGTCATGTTGGGCTCTGTGCTGGCAGTGCAGGGCCTGCTTGGGATTCTCTCTCCCTCTTTCTCTGCCCCTCACCTGCTTGTGCTCTCTCTCTCTCTCAGTATAAATAAATAAGTGAACTTAAAAAAATAAAAAATTAATAAAAATAAGACTGTATCATCTATAAGAACTGAATTCCAGGAAGGAAGGAGGGGGAGTGGCCAGCAGCCAGAAGCTGGGGACCACCACACCCTAGTTTCTTAACATAGCAAAATGACTGGCTCTTTGGGCCACTTTTTTTTTTCCCCCTTTCCTTTCTTGCTGAGAGAATGGAAACAGTCTTCGAAAGTTCTAGGGCTAACTGGGCAGCAAACAAAAGCCTGACTAAACAAACAGGTGGGGAAAAAAAACCAACAACATTTGGGACGCCCCAAATCCAAAAAATTTCATTCTGAATGAGCTCATTAGCTCACTCTGAAGCAGGGAATGAAGTTAAACCTAAGATCATTTCTGCTGATACTGGGTATTCCCTCCTGGACCCCAACATACTTCTTCAGTGGAGTGGTCTTTGGCAAGGAGCTACGTTATACAATATGGAGAGACAAATTTCCCCAGTCAGTTCTCCACCACCCACCCTTCCCTAAGTGAAGGCTGGACAAAGACCACTATCCCAATACACAACCAACTGGTGTTCTGAGGGCAGTATTCAGGTAATACCTAGGAACATGGGGAGGGGGCAAAGAGAGTACATTTTTATCTAAACAGACCACCAGAGAGAATTGCCCCTGTCTAGGTGATTTAAGCAGAAAGGGGGGAGGGGGGTGGGTAACAACTACATGGGAGAGAAACTTTGATAAGGAAAAAATGATAGAAATATGGCACATAGACTGAGGTAAAGAATTTATTCTGGAAGAAGACTCATACAGAGAAAACAATTCAAATCACTGTCAGACAGGAAATGATGAGCCAAGAGCTCAGATGTAAGGTGCTGTGAAATAACAGAGCAAAGTGGGAAATGGACTGGTCAGGCCGAGGAAATGGAAAACAATAGTAGCACTCCAGAACTAACAAACCAACTCTTAGATGTAAAGCAAGCAGCATCTTTTCTGCAGGCTATGAAAGACTGACTTGAGGAAAACACCCAGTCTGCATATTCAGTGAAAGTTAGTGTAAACTCAGCTGTTTCTTTTGGATTTTCAGTGTTTCTTCTGGGAGCTCCACCTTCTTCCTGTGCCTGATGCTGGGCCCAAACCCCTGGAGGATGTTTTCTTTTCCTGGTATATAATTGTAACCAGTTACATGGATTTGGGAAAAGGAAGCAGCGCTCCTGGAATTAGACCTTTTTATGTGTTGGGGGCTGGGAGTGGTGGTGCAGGGAGGTTTCCTCCTTCTCGAAGCTTCCCTGAGGCTTTTGTCTTACGTCAGTTTGACACCTGGACATTAGCTGTATTGGTGGTTCCGGAAGGGGCTTGAGTTTATGGTCTTGCCATACTTGTGTGAGACTAAACATTTTTTATTTTTATTTTTTATTTTTTTTTTTTAACAAAGCTTTTTTTTTTTTTTAAGTTTATTGTTTTGGGAGAGAGTGAGTGGAGGAGGGGCAGAGAGACAGAATCCCAAACAAGCTCCACACTGTGCCAGCACAGAGCCCAACGCAGGGCTCAATCCCCCAAACCGTGAGATCATGACCCAAGCTGAAACCAAGAGTTGGATGCGCAACTGACTGAGCCACCCAGGTGCCCCGAGACTAAACATATTTTACTATCTCAGACCTGAAGACCCTGAAGCAGGTTAAATCTTAGAACAGAACAGATTGGGCTGGTGAGAGTCTTGGGCTTGAAGATAAGGTGATTCCTACCATCACTGTCACAGACAAGTCACTTATCTCTGGTGGGTTCAGTTTCTTTATAAAAATGGACTAGATCAGGGTTTCTCAACCACTTACCACTGGTTTTTGTTGTTGTTGTTGTTGTTTTGTTTTTTTACTTTAAAAAAAATGTTTATGTTTTGAGAGAGTGAGAACGTGTGCACCACTGCGGGAGGGGCAGAGGGAGACAGAGGATCAGAAGCAGGCTCTGCACTGTCAGCGTGGAGACCAATGCAGGGCTCAAACTCACACACCATGAGATCATGACCTGAGCCGAAGTTGGACACTTAACCGACTGAGCCACCCAGCTGCCCCCAACCTCAGCACTATTGACGTTTTTGGGCTGGGTGAGCCTGTGCATTGTAGGATGTTTGACAGCATCCCTGGCCTCTCCCTACTGGATACCCGCAGCACCCTCCAGTCATGACAGTCAAAAATGTCTCCAGACATTGCTGAATGTCCCCTGGTGACACAATCACTCCCCACTAAGAACCACTAGGCTAGATGATCTTGTGTCTGCTCTGGGTTTCTGGAATTTATTGAAACGTTCTATTCTTTTCCCTTCTTTCCGAAGTATGTTTTCTCCGATCCTTAATCCTTACTGGGAGGGAAACTCCCATTTAAATCGAGAAATGTCATTTGGAGCCATTAAATTCTGCACCTACGAATTTAAGATACTTGCCCCATCTTGGGTTCCTGCCAAGATCAAGTTAGATACCTGTTCTAGGTCCTTGCAGTTCAAGGAAGAATTAATGCAGACATCATAGTGTGTATTAGGAGGAGGACAGGCTTTTTGCAGAAAAACCAATACAGGCTGGCAGAGTAAATGAGACATTAACAGATGAGATCTGCTGCTGTTCATGATATATATGTATATATGTATGTATATATATATATATGGGCAGTGTGTTTTCTTTCTTTCTTCCCCTTCTCTCTCTTTCTCTCCTTCCTTCCTTCCTTCCTTCTCCTTTAGCAAATATAAAACACTTCCCAAATAACTGCAAGATAGTATCACTGTCTTTTTTTTTTAAGTTTATTTATTTATTTTGAGAGAGAACCGCGAGCAGGAGAGAGTCAGAGAGAAGGAGACAGAGAGAATTCCAAGCAGGATCTGCACTGTCAGTGTGGAGCCCAATGTGTGGCTCGAGCCCATGAACCATGAGATCATGACCTGAGCCAAAACCAAGAGTCAGAGGCTTAACTGACTGAGCCACCCAGGTGCCCAGATAATATCATTATTTTGTATAAGAAGGGCCCTCATTCTTGAGTCCTTTTAAAAATGTCTTATTCAGGGGCGCCTGGGTGGCTCGGTCGGTTAAGTGTCCGACTTCAGCTCAGGTCATGATCTCACAGACCGTGAGTTCGAGCCCCGCGTCGGGCTCTGGGCTGATGGCTCAGAGCCTGGAGCCTGCTTCCGATTCTGTCTCCCTTTCTGTCTGCCCCTCCCCCGTTCATGCTCTGTCTCTCTCTGTCTCAAAAATAAAACATAAAAAAAAAATTAAAGGGGCGCCTGGGTGGCGCAGTCGGTTAAGCGTCCGACTTCAGCCAGGTCACGATCTCGCGGTCCGTGAGTTCGAGCCCCGCGTCAGGCTCTGGGCTGATGGCTCGGAGCCTGGAGCCTGTTTCCGATTCTGTGTCTCCCTCTCTCTCTCTGCCCCTCCCCCGTTCATGCTCTGTCTCTCTCTGTCCCAAAAATAAATAAAAAAACGTTGGAAAAAAAAAAAATTAAAAAAAAAATGTCTTATTCAACAATGGTTATGAGGTTATCATAGTGCTCTGTCCTAGAATATTAATTTCCATTTCACCACTTTGTGTCTTTGATCTTTTTGTTTCAAAACATTAATATAACTGAATAATATTTACTACCATAAACTATTGATTTTTAAGAAGATATAAATTGTTTTGGTTTCCTTTTTTTTTTTTTTTTTGAGAGAACGAGTGACAGCAAGTGTGGGGAGAAGGTAAGGTGGGGGGGGGGGATCTTAAGCAGGCTTCATGATCAGCACAGAGCCCAATGTGGGGCTTGATCTCATGACCTTGGGATCATGACCTGAGTCTAAATCAAGAGTCAGATGCTCAACTGACTGAGCACCCAGGCACCCCTTGGTTTCCATTTTTTTTTTTTAATGCTTTCATTTATTTTTGAGAGAGCAGGGGAGGGAGAAGCAGAGACAGAGGGAGACACAAGATCTGAAGTGGGCTCTGTGCTGAGAGTGGAGAGCCCCATGTGGGGCTCGAACCCACGAACTGTGAGATCATGACCTAAGCCGAAGTCGGACGCCCAATCGACTGAGCCACCTTTGGTTTCCATTTTTAATTGATTTTTCTATTTGTGTGTCTTTTGTAACCTCACATTTCCTTTAATCCAAGGGATATTGTGTTGAAAGCAGCCTTAGAAAGAAGAAAATAGCTTCTTTGGAGCTGAGGTGAGGTGACAGCATCCAGAGCGGAGCCAGGAACTCCTACTTCTAACCTTGTTCTGTCCTCCCTTTGAGATTTCCTTTCTGTTAATCAGAATTCCAAGATCTGTGAGGCTTTGCTTTAGAGACTTTCTGGCTCCTTGACCTTTTGACTCTAAACCTTAGGAAGCTGAGTGGGGAAAATAAGATAGAAAATGAGAAACCCCTGTGAAAGAGACAGTGAATAGTCCTTTCTGTAACTCCATCTGGCATCTTCATGTACTGAGGTTAGGATTTGGTTTCTCGGACATCAGGCATTTATTTATCGTCCTGCTTTCCTCTCAGACATTGGCAGAGGCCCAAGTGTTGGATGTCATAACGTTGGACATTTGAGTCTTATGCAATCTGTGGGTGTGCTTATAAGGACAGTGTAGTCAAGTCATTGACTACATTGTTCACCAGTCTCGGAATGTTCTAAAGCTTGTGACGACTCCCAACAATTGGGCCTTCCCTTCCCTCCCACTCCTCACCACCCAAAAAGCAAATCTAAATAGGAACATTCCCAGGGTAAGCAGTTATAATTGAACAGCAGTTACAGGGAGCAGTACCTCATTCTTGCCCAGTGGCTAACAGTCTGTGGTCTCTATTTTGGTCTCTCACTTTCACAAATTACAATTCATATACAGAATTATAGTAAATTATAATTTTAGGTAACTGATGTTCTATAGGAGTGAGCCAGGTTAGCTGTCTTCAGATGAAGACTATAGAACAATTCCATATTAAACAAAACAGTGTTTGTTTTTTGAGTTTGAAATTTTCATCTAAAATTTTCTGACTTTTTAAAAAACAGCTTTCTTGAGATATTATTCACACACCATACCATTCATCCACTTAAATTTTTGTTTAATGTTTTTGTTTTATTTATTTATTTATTTATTTGAGAGAGAGAGAGAGAGAAAGAGAGAGAGAGAGCACGAGCAGGGGAGGAGCAAAGAGAGAGGGAGACACAAAATCTGAAACAGTCTCCACACTCTGAGCTGTCAGCACAGAGCCCGAGGCAGGGCTTGAACCTGTGAACCTGGAGGTCGTGACCTGAGCGGAAGTCGGACATTTAACCAACTGAGCTACCCAGATGCCCCGCCATTCACCCATTTAAAGTGCATTTCAATGGCTTTTAGTATATTCACAGAATTGCACCTCCGTTATCACAGTCAAATTTAGGACACTTGCATTACCCCCAAAAGAAGCTCCATTGCTCCTTTGACATCACCCCCAGCTCCCCCATCCCCCTGCCCTAGGAGAATATTGATCTACTTTCTGTCTCTACCGATTTGCCGATTCTGGACATTTTGTATAAATGGAATTCATACAATTTGTGGTCCTTTGTGACTGGCTTCTTTGACTTAGTGTGTTTTAAAGATTCATCTGTGTTGTAGCATGTATCAGTATTTCATTCCCCTTCATGGCTGAATATTCCATTGTCTGAATATACCATGTTTATTTATCCATTCGTTGGATGGTGGCTGTTTGAGTTGTTTCCACTCGTTTGGCTCTCATAAATAATGCTGCTATGAACATTCATGTGTAAGTTTTTGTGTAGACCTCGGTTTTCGTTTATCTTGGGTATATACCTTGGAGTGGAATCCTGGATCATATGGTAATTCTACGTTTAGTGGTTTGAGGAACTACTGTGACTGTGACTGCTTGACTGTGAGGTCAAGGATTGATTTATACTTAAAAATATATATGTTCTGAATAGGCTTCCTGTGGTTCTGTGCATTTTGTTGTGCAGGTGCTACACACTTAACTTCTCTTGGCCTCAGTTTCTTCTTTGTAAAATGGGAGTGATTATAATAGTTAATATCAGAGGGGCAGAGTGAGCTTTAAACAATGCATGTAAAATGTCTAAGACAGTGTATTCCATATAGTAACTCTTAAATAAGTGTTAGATACTACTATTGTGGGCACGTTTTAGAAATTGAGACTGAACTATTGATTGAGCTTTTTCTTTAATATGAGCTTTTAAAAGTATTTTGGCTAGGTTGTGATGTCTCCAACACTGGTTAAAAATTAACTTACAGAGAAATGCTATAGAGAAGAAACTTTGGACTTGAGCTTTTGTATCTATCTATACATCCACGTAATACCCACACTCCTTACTGCATTTGAGTGAGGAGAGTTAGGGAAGGACATTTCTAGGTCTTTCTGGCTTGCAAACTTGGGACTAGCCAGAATAGCCATAGTTTACTTGTCATGTTCCTCAAGAATAAAGAGTTCTCTCTCCCTAGCAGTCCTGGTGAAAGAGTCCCTGAGACTGTTTTCATCTGACAGTGCTCTTTGAATTGGGAGTTCTGAATCTTGGGGGATGTCAGGAGAGTGGCGGCCCTGGGAGGGGGTGTGTAGGTGGTTGCAGAGAGCTCCTGGGTAAAATCACCTTACTCAGTCACGAGATGCACTATGAACAGAACCGCTTCTTTCACTCCCAGCAGGCACTGCTCAGTCATGCCACTCGGCGGTTCATTCATTCTATAGGCATTTGCCAGATCGTTATTTTATGCCAGATCCCAGAGACGGGGTGGGAGTTGAGGGTGCAGGGATGGGAGGAAATTGTCATGTTTGAAGGTGAATGAATGAGGCTTAGTGTTCCAGGAGCAGCATACTATGCGTGACTTGTGGAGTCCTTGGTGAGGAGTTACTGCTTTAAAGACCAAGTGAGACTCTGGGGCGACCTCTTCAAGTGCCTCCTGAGCCATTCTGTCCCTCACTGAGCTTGTTGGGTCTCCCCATAATTGCTTTCTCTTTATTCCTGGACTGTCTCACTCTTAATCCTGACTTGAGGATTTTGCGTCTGCTCTTCCTATACCTGGAAGACTCTTCCCCCCAGAACTTCGTAGTGTTGGTCTCCCTGGTCACCTCTTCAGAGGACGTTCTCCCAAATCCCCATCACACTCTTGTTGATTAGCCTTTTTAATTTCCTTTGAGCACATATCACTGTCTGTAATTGTCTTGTTTACTTCCTTGTGTCATTGCTCTCTCTGGCCCTACACCCCCAGGTGTAAGCACCTTAAGAGCAGGAATCTTGTCTACTTGTTCACCGTGGTCTTTCCAGCGTCTGGAAAGATGTCTGACTCATAGCAGGTGTTCAGTAAGTCATCATTGTTGAGTGGATGAAAGAATATGTATGCAGGGAAACAAACTGGAAAACAGGAGACATCACAAACCCCGTGGAGGAGCAATAAGAAACCAATAGGAAATAACTGGGTTCTTCCTTCTTAGGAAGGTCAAATACCATCTGAAGTAGATGATGACGGTGATGGTAAAAACCAAAAGTTTTAAGTATTGAACTGAGTGCTTTACACACATCAATTTGTTTAATCCCTGCAATAACTCTCTGGAGCATGTGTGGTCATTCCCATTTTAAAGATGGGGAAACTTGGGACGCCTGGGTGGCTCAGTCGGTTGTCCGACTTCAGCTCAGGTCATGATCTCACAGCTCGTGAGTTTGAGCCCCACGTCGGTCTCTGTGCTGACAGCTCAGAGCCTGAAGCCTGCTTTGGATTCTGTGTCTCCCTCTCTCTCTGCCCCTAACCCACTCACATTCTGTCTCTGTCTCCCTCAAAAATAAAAATAAACATTAAAAAAATTAAAAAAAAAAGATGGGAAACTGACACAGATTTAATAACTTGCCCAAGGTCCACAGTAAGTGGAGGATCTGGCTCCAAAACCCATCTGAATGATTGCTGTAGTATGTCAAGGTGATCATTGAAATGAAACAGAGAAAAGCACACCTGGCTTCAGTTTCAGAGCCCAGTCCAGGCTAGAGCTCAAGAGACTGTATGTGTAGTGGGAAGATCATTTCGTTGGGGTCCGGAGACCCATTTCTGCTCACTCTGGAGTGACCATTTAGTGGCCTTGTCTACTCCAGATGGCTGTGTTTTGCAGGGAGTATCTCGGTCCCAAAAAGAGGGACCTACACCCTGGTCTTAAATGATCTGTAAGGTTCTTTCCAATATATGAGTTCTTAAACCCCAAAGAAGTAGAATCATGGAAAGTTACTCAGGCCTCAGCCGAGGAGGCCATGAATGTATGTGCATACATTCCCATACACACTTGAATGTGCCTAGAAAAAAGGATCTGTGAGGGTGCCTGCTAAACTTGTCAGTGGGTGTCTCCCCTCAAGGGTGGGGGTAAGGAGAAAAATTTCACTTTGTATTTATACTTCTATTTGAAATTTTCAACAAAAATGTGCTACTTCTGTATTATTAAGAACAACACAAAGGCGGGCGTGGCTCAGTCGGTTAAGCGTCTAACTTCAGCTCAGGTCATGATCTCACCATTTGTGAGTTCAAGCCCCACGTTGGGCTCAGTGCTGACAGTTAAGAGCCTGGAGCCTGCTTCAGATTCTGTGTCTCCCTCTCTCTGCCCCTCCCCCACTCACGCTCTGTCTCTGTCGCTGTCTCTCTCTCAAAAGTAAATAATAATAATAAAAAAAGAATAACATAAGGGCAAAAATTTGTAGATACATTGTAATTTTTCGTTAGATTACCAACAGTTTATGTATAAGTGAGTATTTCTAAGGGGAGATTTTGACAGTACTTGGAAGACTTGTTTTCAAGTATTTGAACCATTGTCTTATGTGTCGTTTCACCTTAAACTCATTCCACTCTGGGAGGTGCGGCTGTTTAGCCAGGAGACCCTTCGGCTCAGAGCGAGACAAAGGGAGGTGGTTGCCATCTTCAGGTATCTGAAGTGCTGGCAGCAAAGAGGAATCGACTTGTCGCCTCAGAGCAGAATTGCCAGCGGCACGTGGAATCGGCCCCGGGTGGGGTCCCGGCCCAACAGACAGTGGTGAAGGGTGGGGCCGTCTCCCTGGGGTCGGGCTACTGTGCTGCCACGTAAAAGTCCTGTTGGCTCTTAGGTATTTACTTTGTACCTGCCACCCTACTAAACGTTTGACTGTGATTCCCAGGATTGCTGCAGGCAGATATTCTGTGTCCTTCTTACCAATATGATACCTCGTTTTGTTTTCTTGTCTAAATGAATTTGCAGAACAACGTTAAGTAACGGCAATTTAAAAATATAGTTGTGTGTGTCTGCGTTGTGACATTAAATACCTGTGGGGCCCCTACTTGTGTTCTCGGTTTTAATGCCTCTATTTGTAGATACACAGAGGTCTCAGGGCACCTGGGTGGCTCAGTCAGTTATGCTTTTGACTTCAGGTCATGATCTCACGGTTCATGAGTTCAAGCCCCGCGTCGGGCTCTGTGCTGACAGCTCTGAGCCTGGAACCTGCTTTGGATTCTGTGTCTCCCTCTCCCTCTGCCTCTCTCTCTCTCTCAAAAATAAATAAACATTAAAAAAAAAAAAAAAAGAAAGAAAAAAACCCCCAGAGGACTCTCTGTCTCCTCAGAAGGGGTAGAAGGAGTCTTCTGTTCAATTTTGTATATACATTTAAGATCTATATTGTAGGGGCGCCTGGGTGGCTCAGTCAGTTAGGCGTCCGACTTGGGCTCAGGTCATGATCTCAGTTTGTGAGTTCGAGCCCTGCATCGGGCTCTGTGCTAACAGCTCAAAGCCTGGAGCCTGCTTCAGATCCTGTGTCTCCTTCTCTCTCTGCCCCTCCCCCACTTGTGTCCTGTCTCTCTGTCTCTCAAAAATAAATAAATGTAAAAAAAAAAAAAAGATTTCTATTGTATACATTGGCATGTTCTTGCCATTATTCTAAAACATATCACATGTTTGTCAGGGGTCAGAGTAGTTGTAAAGTTTTGGGTGAAGTACCTGTAGAGTTTGCTATCTAGTATTTTCGTGATTATTCTAAAACTGTATTTTGAATATGTACTTCTTTTTTTTTTTAATGTTTATTTATTTAATTTGAGAGAGACAGAGGAGAGAGAGAAGAGGCCAGTGGAGGAGGAGCAGAGAGGGAGAGGGAGAGAGAGAATCCCAAGCAGGCTCCACACTGTCAGTGCAGAGCCTGATGTGGGGCTTGATCTCACAAACTGTGAGATCGTGACCTGAGCCAGATGCTTAACTGACTGAGCAACCCAGGCGCTCCTGTACTTCTTCCTAATAGGTTTTTACATTATGTTAACGATCTTTATTAGTGGAAGCGACATGTCATAATTTTCATAAGGAAATAATTCCTTGTCTGTATGAACAACATACTTTATAGTGACACCATAATAGGTGCCTTTTATGGAATGCCAGGCACTTACTGACCATTGTATCTCACTGATCTTTATAACGGGTCATTAGAGTATTATACTTCTAATTTTGCGGGTGAGAAAACTGAAGCCTGAAACATGTTAAACTTGCCCAAGTTCACACAGTCAGCAAATGCCTGAACCTGAAGTTTCCCTGCTCTAACTTTAGAACTTCGCGTGGTACTTTCTGTTTTTTAATTGTGAGAGGTGGAGGTGACCTTTGCTTGAGTAACTAACCTCTATATTCAAGAGGGTGTCTTTTAGAAGAACTGCTCCTATTCAGCCAGAATGACTCTGGAAGCTCCCTGTACTTTGGGTTGGTAAAGAGGAGGGCAGCTGTGGCCTGAGTTTAGACTCCCTTAAATCTCTCTGTAGAATATGGTGGCACTTCTTCTGATCTGGTGGCACGGGACTTACGGTGCACCTGTTCGGGGCAGAGCATTAGAATATTTGAATCCCCCATAGTTTTAAGGTCTTTGGTAATGCTCACATTTCTCCCCCAAACTTCCAGCCCAGCTAATATTAGTCATGCTGTTTCAGATATTTTGGTGTTCCATGGCCTTAAGTGTCCTGACACATGTCACTGTGAAAGGCAGTAATGGGTGCCAGGGCTATAAGGGCAGGGCTTCACAAGTGGGGAAAGGGCTTGCAGCTATCCCTAGAGCCAGTGCTTTGGAACCAACTCCAGTTGGTATCTTGGGTGCATGTGATGAAGATGTCCCAGATAATCTTAGATACTTGCTATTTTCCTTGAGTTTGGGAGTCATGCAGGATCTAGAGCATGTGGTTGAGAAGGAACCTATTTGCTTAACCCCTTGTCCATGCGGGAAGCAGAGTCCTAGGGCTGTGGTCTTCACGATTATAGAGAAGTTGAAGCTGCCCTAGTGTCTTCTGTCCCATCTATATAAACTGGGTGGGTGACGGGGTGGACACGTTGGCTGTTGATGCACAGTTTGGTATGTAGAAACAAGACCTGCTGGTTGGACCAGCCTCAGAAGGTTTTGTTGTTTCTTTCCATACAAAGAGAACTTACAAGAGAGATGAAATGTGATTGCCAGGGATTATTTGTGAGGAAGTAGCCCAAGCTACTTGATTCTTAATGCTAAAATGGGCTCTAATCCTTGTTTCCTTTTTGGTATTGGATTAGAAAAATGTAGGGCAGCATTAGAATCGGCCGTTAACAATACCCAGGACAAATATATCTCCTGAGAATTTTGGAACGGCAGTAACCAAGCAAGAAGGATTGAAGTCCAGATTTTTACCTCCAGCTGAAGTCACTCTTCCAAGCTCCAGAGCCACCTCCAGCTACCTGCTCATATCAACCTTCAGATATCTCTTAGCCTTCTCAGTCTTTTTTTTTAAATAACTTTTTTTTAATGTTTATTTAATTTTGAGAGAGCGCAAGCAGGGGAGGGGCTGAGAGAGGGGGCCAGAGGATCCGAAGCAGGTTCTGCACTGACAGCAGTGAGCCCGATATGGGGCTCGAATTCACGAACCAGGAGATCACGACCTGAGCTGAAGTCAGATGCTCAACCGACTGAGCCACCCAGGTGCCCCTCAATCTTTAATCAAAAAAGGACTCTGGGTTCCCCTGGGTGGCTCAGTCGGTTGAGCATCCGACTTCGGCTCGGGTTATGATCTCACCACTTGTGAGTTTGAGCCCCACATTGGGTTCTGTGCTGACAGCTCAGAGCCTGGAGCCTCCTTGGGATTCTGTGTGTGTCTCTCTCTCTGCCCCTTCCTCGCTTGTGCTCCGTCTCTGCCTCTGCCCCTCCCGTGCTCTTGCTCTGTTTCTGTGTCTCTCTCAAAAATAAACATTAAAAAAAGAGAGTACTCTCGGTATTCTCCTACAAATCAGTTCTCCCTTTAAATCTTTTCTCTCAATATCTCCAAATGTCTCACATCAGTTTCTTTGCTTGAGCCCAAAACCCAGGAGTTATGTCTCTCTTCCCCTTCCTCACACCCCCCACAACCGATTCAGCAGCTAGCCCTGTTGATTTTACTTCCAAAATATATCAAATCCATCCACTTCTTGCTATGACCCCTGCCACCAATCATGGTTAGCTGATTGCAGAGGCCTCCTAGCTCTGCGCCCTGCTTTCATTCTCATCCCTTCCAGTCTCCCCTCTACAGCATTTCAGATCATATTTCTGCCTTCAGTGGCTTTCCAGTGCGCTTCGGATAAAATCATATTCCCTGTCAAGGCCCTATATGATCTGGCCTCCAACCTCAGCTTATACCGTCTCCACTTCCAAGAAGATGTCAAGTTCTTTTTCCTTTTTCCAGCCCAAGCCTTTGTGCCTGCTCCTTCTTCCCAGCTTTTGAATGGCTGGCATCTTCCTTGTGAGGTTCACTTCCTCAGAGAGTCCTTGCCTGGCCCCCTGGTAAAGGTAGCTGTCCACACCTGTTTTTTTCTCTCATAGTCTTTGTTTATTTAACTCAGAGAGAACTTATGAGAAGCTGAGATTGCCCTCTATTCAACGTCTGCTTCCTCCACCAGGGTGTAAGTGCCATGGGAGCTGCACCGTATCTTCTGTGTATCCTTCCTGGTGCCTGGTCCACTGCAGGGCAAACAGTGGTTACTCAGCTAATGTTATCGAATGTAAGACTGGATCAATGAATGGATATGTTACTATATCATTATTTCTAATGAGTACATTGTATTCCATTATATTAACGTAACCTAATTGACTTAACCACTGCCTTATTATTGGATGTATTCGTTACGAATTTTTCACCACACTGAAATATGGGAAATAATCTAAATGGCCATTGGGGAAATTGTTGACTAAACTAGGGACTATTATGCAGGCATTTAAAATCAGGAAACATTTCTATTAGTATGGGGCAATGAGCTTATTCATGAAAAAAGCATAATACAAAATTATACAGCATGATCTTAACTATGTTGAGGTGCATAGAAAAAGCTAGCAGGAAATAAACTAAAATGCTAATTATGTACTTCAAGTTGGCAAGATTACAGGTGATTTTTCTTTTTCTTGTTTTTTTTATGTGCACAAGTAATACATGATATTTTTTTCTTTATACTTTTTTGTGTTTTCCATGCTTACTGCTGTGTGTGGCTTTTTTTTCTTTTTTAATTTTTCTTTTTTAAATGTATTTTTTAATTTGCATCCAAGTTAGCATATAGTGCAACAATGATTTCAGGAGTAGATTCCTTAATGCCCTTTACCCATTTAGCCCATCCCGCCTCCCATAACCTCTCCAGCAACCTTCTGTTTGTTCTCTATATTTAAGAGTCTCTTATGTTTTGTCCCCCTCCCTGTTTTTATTTTTTGCTTCCCTTCCCTTATGTTCATCTGTTTTGTCTCTTAAAGTCCTCATATGAGTGAAATCATAGGATATTTGTCTTTCTCTGACTAATTTCGCTTAGTGTAATACCCTCTAGTTCCATCTGTGTAGTAGTTGCAAATGGCAAGATTTCATTCTTTTTGATTGCTAGTAGTCCTTTGAATATATATATGTATGTGTATATATATATATATATATATATATATATATATATATACCACATATTCTTTTTTTTTTTAATGTTTATTTATTTTTGAGAGAGACAGAGCATGAGCAGGGAAGGGGCAGAGAGAGAGGAAGACACAGAATCCAAAGCAGGCTCCAGGCTCCAAGCTGTCAGCACAGAGCCCAACACAGGGCTCGATCTCGTGAACCACGAGATCATGACCTGAGCCGAAGTCAGATGCTCAACTGACTGAGCCACCCAGGTGCCCCATATACCACATCTTGTTTATCCATTCATCCATCAGTGGACATTCGGGCTCTTTCCATACTTTGGCTATTGTCAATAGTGCTGCTATAAACATTGGGGTGCATGTGCCCCTTCGAAACAGCATCCCTGTATCCCTTGGATAAATACTTAGTAGTGCAATTGCTAGGTCATAGGGTAGTTCTATTTTTAATTTTTTGAGGAGCCTCCATACTGTTTTCCAGAGTGGCTGCACCGGTTTGCATTCCCACCAGCAGTGCAGAAGAGATCCTCTTTCTCCACATCCTCACCAACATTGTTGTTGCCTGAGTTGTTAATGTTTGCCATTCTGACAGGTGTCAGGTGGTATCTCATTGTGGTTTTGATTTGTATTTCCCTGATGATGAGTGATGTTGAGTATTTTTTCATGTGTCAGTTGACCACCTGGATGTCTTCTTTGGAGAAGTGTCTGTTCATGTCTTTTGCCCATTTCTTCACTGGGTTATTTGTTTTTTGGGTGTTGAGTTTGATAAGTTCTTTATAGATTTTGGATACTAACCCTTTATCTGGTATGTCGTTTGCAAATGTCTTCTCCCATTCCATCAGTTGCCTTTTAGTTTTGCTGATTGTTTCTTTTGCTGTGCAGAAGCTTTTTGTTTTAATGAGGTCCCAATAGTTCATTTTTGTGTGTGGCTTTTTATAATCAAGTAAAAAGTTTTTAAAAATTTTAGGAAACTTTTATGATAAATCAGACTATTGAAGATCATAAAAAGCAGAATTCAGAACCATTGTGCTCTAGAGAATGACCTAAATGTTTGAAACATGCTTGTTGGTGACAACTGCTCACCTTTGAGTCCTTCCAGGCCTGTGTATTACCTGGATTTAGGAAGAATGGCGAAAGTGGTATTTGCTGTGAAGACTCCATGGCTGGGTAGACCTGTGTGTGGTGTGGCATTTATAGGAACTGTGGCTTATCAAAATGGTGATTTTGGTTGGGGGCATCCCACGGATGTACTCAGGGTTAGAAAGTCATCACAACTGCCTTTCACATCTGTTTTTGGAGCTTGAGGGGAGGCCCATATGGCCTGAGGGATTGTCATAGCCTCTTAACTACTTCATTTAAGGCAGTGGTTCTCAAACCTGAGATCCGGTGGGGAGTCCTGGAGCAAAGCTGTCTTCATAATAAGACTAAGATGTTATTTGCCTTCCCTCTTACTCTCTCGCAAGTATACAGTAGTTTTCCATATGCTGTATGCTCCATAACAGATTGCAGAAGCAGGTAGGAGAACCCAGTTGTTTTTTTAGGAAGCCAGACATTAAAGAGAATTGTGAAAATGTAAAAAAAAAAAAAAAAACAAAAAAACCCCACCAATATTCTCACTAAAAATTGTTTTATTTTAGACAGTCTAGTTACATTTAATTAAAATGCTATCTCCGTTAACATATAATGGTTTTGTTTGTTTGTTTAAAGTAAGCTCTATACCCAACATGGGGCTTGAACTCATGACCTGGAGATCAGGAGTCAGCATGCTCTACATACTGAGCCAGCCAGGCACCCCTTTTGTTATTTTATTTTATTATTTTTATTTTTTTTTTACATTTATTTGTTTTTGAGAGACAGAGACAGAGCACAAGTCGGGGAGGGGCAGAGAGAGAAGGAGACACAGGATCTGAAGCAGGCTCCAGGCTCCAAGCCGTTAGCACAGAGCCCGACGCAGGGCTCAAATTCACAAACTGTGAGATCACAACATGAGCTGAAGTTGGACGCTTAACCAACTGAGCCACCCAGGCGCCCCATATTTTATTTTATTTTATTTTTTAATGTTTATTTACTTTTGAAAGAGAGACAGAGCATGAGCAGGGGAGGGCCAGAGAGAGAGGGAGACACAGAATTCGAAGCAGGCTCCAGGCTCTGAGCTGTCAGCACAGAGTCCAATGCGAGGCTCGAACTCATGAGCCATGAGATCATGACTTGAATCCCCAAGTTGGATGATTACGAGCCACCCAGGCACCCCACCCCTCTTGTTATTTTAAATGAATTAGTGGATACTTAAAAAATTTCTCAGCTTAATTTTTTTTTTTTTTTTTAAGTTTATTTCTTAGAGAGTACAAGTGGGAGAGGGGTGGAGAGAGAGAGAATCCCAAGCAGGCTCCGCATTGTCAGCGCAGAGTCCAGTGTCAGGCTTGAACCCATGAAACTCGAGATCATGATTTGAGCCATAACTAAGAGTCAGATGCTTAACCAACTAAGCCACCCAGGTGCCCCTCAGTTTAATTTCTAATGTGGTAAACATCTATTGATATTTACCTAACAAACACTCTTTGGAGTCCTAAATTTTTAAGAGTGTAAAGTCCTGAAACCAAAAAGTTTGAGAACTGCCAAATTAAAGAAACAGGAAGACAGGTGCCTGACTGGCTCAGTCAGTAGAGCATGTGACTCTTGATCTCAGAGTCGTGAATTCCAGCCCCATGTTGGGCCTTGAGCTTACTTAAGAAAAAAAAAAAAAATTAAGAATAAAGGAACAGGAACAGTTTGTGGTAATTTGATTATGGCTCAGTAAGCAGATTGGTTGAATTGCATGACAAAGAAAACAAAGCCTGCTGGGGAGAAATGACCTAGTCTAACATAATAGGCAGTTGTTGAAAGTCCTTGACATTACTTTAAGTTTTCCTCCCTCCTTCCCTGCTTCCTTCCTTACTTTGTTTTTTTCCCTCTCTCCTTTTTTAGAGATCATGCATGATGTGATAAAGAAGGTAAAGAAGAAGGGGGAGTGGAAGGTAAGTAGAGGAAGCACAATTAATGGCCTTGACATTCATGTGAAAATAGAAGAATGGTGAAAGTTTAAGAAAGTGGAGTTGGAGGAAAGGTATATAAGTAGGAAATCAAAGACTTTGCTGTGTCCAGAGAGTACAGAAAAAGGTGATCCACTGTGCCTCGTTATTATGTAGTCCTGGTTAAGAAATCTGGCCATAAGCTTCTCTTAAAGATCACCTGGTGGGACACTTACCAGTGGAGCTCTTTTATTCAAACAAAATCTTAACCCAGCACCCCTTCTATAAAGCAGAAGAAGGTGAAATTATTCTACTTGCTATGGGTGAGAAAGAAGGAAGCCCCTCTGGTGGCCCTGAAGCATCTCCATGGAGCCCAGGCAACTGGTCCAACCATTTATCTGTAACTACAGAAGACCAAAAAAGGAAGCTTGTTTATTCATAGAACAGTGAGAGAAACGCTGGAGGCAAATGCTTAAGCCAGTCAGATTGATTACATCCTCAGTTACCGGAGTGGGTGATTCAAGTGGGAAGGTATGCTGTGCTCCATTCTGAAAGTCCCTTGGTTGTCTGAGATTGGGCATTATACTGGCCAGGGGAACATGCAGTTTTACTTGAATTCCCCTGTGTGTCTTTGGAGGATTTATGCCAATCATTCTTGCCCCTAAGTTGTCCCACAGTCAGGAGCCCACACATTTTCAAGTTCACTCGGTCCAGGAATGACAGAGCTGCTTGGTACAGAAGGATTTTGGTGTCCTCTTCAGCCCTGTGAGATTCTGTTTTAGCCAGCACATCTCATCCTTATCACCCAGGGTGGAGGCCATGTGGCAGGAACTCTTTATACATGTCCTCTTTCTCTCTTACCCTTCCCATCAGGAATAGATTTACGGACTGGTGAACTTTGATCTTGAGAAAGTTGACTCATAAAGTAAAAACGAATTGGTTCTTAGAGCTTTCCGCTCCACATTGTGTCTGGCTCCTGTTACCTCAGTTTGTGTCATTAAAGAGGAAGAGAAGTAGCCTTATTTTAGATCCCAGCTTCTTCTTTCAACTGTGGGCTGAATGGAGATGGGAAGTTAGCTGACGAATTGCAGGGATGAAGCTTTTAGACCAAGCCTGGTATGTTCTCGTTCTCCCAGTGTGGACTGAGGTAGAGTATGCTCCCAGACCGCACCCCTGCCGGTACATCCTAATGATGTTGACGACAAAGGCCTCCCCTTCCATGCCATTTATGTAGCACGGGTGTTCCTTCTCCTTGTAAAAAAATAATCTCCAATACAGGTTTCTCTGAGTGTGGGTGCTGTAGATGAGTCAGTCTTTCTTGCTTGCTTTCTTGCTTTTCTATGAGTAGTCATTTTCTTTATCATGGAAAAACCTTAATTTTTTTAAGTTGATACAATTAAGTCAAGTTACCGAGAACAAACTCTAACTCCTAGAAGGTTAGGTCTGGGTGTGGTGTGGGAGATAAAAGCTAGCATGTATCTCAGCAAACTTCTGGCCCATCAGAAATATTTATAACTTAATATTCTGTATTTCTGGGGCGCTTTTTGAAGTGTGACGTCGTAAGCTGATGAGAGAATCGTGACAGGTCCCATGTAGGCTGTAAGCTGTTCTTTCTGCTTCCAGGTGCTGGTGGTCGATCAGCTGAGCATGAGGATGTTGTCCTCCTGCTGTAAGATGACAGACATCATGACCGAGGGGATAACAAGTGAGTGCAGCTCTCTCTGTCCTTGAGTGACGGTCAGGCCTTCTCCTTGCGGCAAGCTTTCCTCCTCCCCGTTTGTTGTTATCTCACTTGACTTCAGATTCTTCCAACAACATGCGTGGTAAGACTGCAAATTCTTGAGAGAGACCCAGGGCTTTCTGGTTCATCACTAAATTCCCAGCACGGATGCAGTACTAGATGATCATGAAATATCCGGAAGGAAGGTTGAATCAAGGGGGGAAAAGGCAGGCCACCAATGGAAACAACGCACGAAAGACCCAAACAGGCACCTAACAGAAGAAATCCAAACGGCCAATAAATACGTGCGAAATTGCCCGCCCACATTAGTTGGTTGAAACCAGAATGAGATCTTGCTATACACTCATCAGATTGGAATATTAAAATTCTGATAATGCCAAGTGACAGATGAGATGTAGAAAGATAGGAACTCCTATATGACGGGGTGTCCACTGATGCAGTTACTTTGAAAAACACAGACAGTGTCCAGTAGAATTGAAGTGTGTGTGCTCTGCAAGCCAGATGGTTAGACGTGTGTCCTCGACAACCTCAGGCTTGTGTGCCCAGAATGCACGTGCACGGATGTTCACAGAGCATTGTGTTTTGTTTTGTTTTTTGTTTTTTTAAAATTTTTTTTAACGTTTTTATTATTTTTGAGACAGAGAGAGACAGAGCATGAACGGGGGAGGGTCACAGAGACAGGGAGACACAGAATCTGAAACAGGCTTCGGGCTCTGAGCTGTGAGCACAGAGCCTGACGCGGGGCTCGAACCCACGGACCGTGAGATCGTGACCTGAGCCGAAGTCGGACGCTCAACCGACCGAGCCACCCAGGCGCCCCTCACAGAGCATTGTTAACATAGCCCCAGATTGGAAGCAACTAAAACACCCGTGAAGAGTAGGATGGTTAAATAAGTTATGGTATAGTCGCATAGCAGAATACTGTATAGCAACGAGAATGAATGAACTCTGACTACTCACAAGCACATGCATAGATCTAGTAAGTAATGTTGAGCGAAAGAAACAATATTTACAGTGTGCTTCAATTTATATAAAGTTCAAAACTAGGCAGAACTAAGCTATGCTGTTTTGAAATGCAGTGTATGTGGCAAAACCATGAAGAGACATGGTCACATCCAAGTCAGGATGGTGCTTCCCTTTGGAAGGAGGGGAGTGAGCACGTAGCAAGTGCATTTCTGTGAGTGCCGGCCCGTTCTGTTTCCTAACTGAGGTGACGCTTATGCAGGCCTTTACTTTTTTTTGTTTTAAGTTGGCTTATTTATGTTGAGAGAGAGAGACAGAGTGCACCGGAGGGGCAGAGAGAGAGGGAGAAAGAGAATTCCAAACAGTTTCAGCACTGTCAGCATGGAGCCCGATTCGGGGCTCGAAGCCACTAACCACGAGATCATGACCTTAGCCGAAATCAAGAGTCCGTTACTTAACCCACTGAGGCACCCAGGTACCTCACCCACAGAGTGGGTTACTTAACCCACGGAGGTGCCTGTAATTATTTGTATGTTTATGTTTTATTCACTCTTTGGAATGTGTGTTACAGTTTCACAACAAATAGGCTTTAAAATTTTTTTTTTAAATGTTTATTTATTTATTTATTTATTTATTTAATGTTTATTTTTGAGACAGAGAGAGAAAAAGAGTGGGGGAGGGGCAGAGAGAGGGAGACACAGAATCTAAAGCAGGCTCCAGGCTCCGAGCTGTCAGCACAGAGCCCAACGTGGGGCTCAAACTCATGAGCTGCGAGATCATGACCTGAGCGGAAGTCGGACGCCCAACCGACTGAGCCACCCGGGCGCCCCTAATGTTTACTTAGTTTTGAAGGAGAGAGAGAGAGATAGAGCGTAAACAGGGCAGGGGCAGAGAGAGAGGGAGACACAGAATCTGAAGCAGGCTCCAGGCTCTGAGCTGGACAGAGCCCGATGCAGGGCTCGAACCCACGAACTGCGAGATCATGACCTGAGCTAGAGTCGGACGCTTAACTGACTGAGCCACCGAGGCACCCCAAGAGGGATCATGGTTTTAATCTTTGAAACAGCATTGATTGAAAAGCATTCTCTTCTGAGCTATTGTTTCAAACAAGGAAGTTAACTTGTTTTTCCTGTTAAAAAAAAAAAAAAAGTGTTGGATGGAACACACCTGTTTTAATAATACATCTGTTTCAATGCATTTCCTAGTTTTTTTCCTAGGAAAAAAACACAGACTGTTGCTGGTCTTTGTCAAAATTATTACCAAATCACAATTACGGGAGGAAAAACTAAAAGGGTTGAGATTTCGTTAAGCTAAATGAATTTCATTCAAAGGTTTGTCCTTTATTCTAAGATTGTGTTGTTCCTATTGTTTGGTGTTAAAATATTTTCAAATTGTGAAATTATGGTAATAATGTATTGTGGACTTTCTTATTGATTAAATGTAAGTGAAATATATACATATGCATACATAATGTAATAATTTGGGGAGGTATAATCACACCTTGTGAGTCCTTCATTTTTAAAAACTTTTTCCAAATCCAGGTAATCTGTCATCAGAAACATAGTCCTATAAATGAGAATACATAGCTTTTAATGTGACTTTTTGTCATTCAGTGATCTAAGACCAGGCATTGCCCCTGTTTTGAGCTTGCAAAGCTATTTTTAAAAAAAATTTTTTAATGTTTATTTATTTTTGAGAGACAGAGACATAGCACAAGAGAGGGAGGGGCAGAGGGAGAGGGAGGCAGAATCCGAAGCAGGCTCTAGGCTCTGAGCTGTCAGCACAGAGCCCGATGCAGGGCTTGAACTCACACAAGATCATGACCTGAGCCAAAGTGAGATGCTTAACTAATTGAGCCACCGAGGCACCCCAAAGTTATTTTCTTCATTGAATTTTTAAAGCTATTTTTTTCTCTACCGAAGCAAAAGTTAAGGGGAGAAAGAGCCAAATGGAGCTAAGGAGCTTCTGATGAACAAGCAGCAGCACCCTGCCCCACTCTCTTCTCCCTCAGGGTCTACTCTTTCTTCTGGTTATTCTTTTGATATTTCTAGACAGAAACCTACATACACTGTTATCTTTGGATTCATCGATGGTGGATGTTATCTGTTGGCTTCCTGTGGTAGATGAGGGTTCAGCTCTCTCCCTACTGCACACAGACTTTTCCCTACCCTCAAACGTGGGTTCTAAAAAAGGTCCTTACTTGGCAGAATTGAAAAGTTAGCAATCCTACACTGAACCCCCAAAAGGTCTGGGGGTGAAGTATTATGGGCCTATGAAATTCAGAAGTCTACAGCCACTGGTAAAGTCGATGGTTGAAGGATTTTGGCATTTGGACATTATTTGGATGTTCAGATATCTTTGGATGATCACAATATTTGAAAAGTCTTTATAAATGTTACAAGGTATCATCCTACAGTGATGCTTTTATTTGCTTAAACCATCTGCATGGGAAGATAGCACCAAGTGATTGTGCTGTTCTCTCTTCGCTGGAAGACAGTACAGTGAGGTGGCACGTCTTAAGCTTTATCAGGTGGCTGGTAAGATGAGGATTATCCCAGAAGCCCTTCTTTCCAGGTGAAGTAGCTGACATAAATAAAAGAAACAAACCAAATGCCCATGGTTTAACAAAATATAATATTTAACCTTTGAGAAGCACAGTAGTATGTAGACGGCATGTTTAGAATATCTTCATGCGATATACAAAAGAAAATGATGGAAGCTACCTAATTGTTGATAAACTCAACCTGGAAATTCTAAAGGAATTGGGATTATTTAGGACAGATGAGAAAAAAAAATGAAGAGGCAGAATGAGGTAGGATTTTCCATTAAAAATTAAAAAAAAATTTTTTTAATGTTTATTTATTTTTGAGAGAGAGCACAAGTCAGGGAAGGGCAGAGAGAGAGAGGGAGACACAGAATCCAAAGCAGGCTCCAGGTTCTGAGCTACCAGCACAGAGCCTGAAGCGGGCTTGAACCCACAAACTGTGAGATCATGGCCTGAGCTGAAGTCAGAGGCTTAACCAACTGAACCACCCAGGCACCCCCTAAAAAATTTTTTTAATTAAAAAAAAAATTTAACATTTATTCATTTTTTTAATGAATTTTTTTATGTTTATTTGAGAGAGAGGGAGAGAGAGAATGAGCGGGGGAGGGGCAGTGAGAGAGGGAGACATAGAATCGAGGTGGGCTCCAGGCTCTGAGCTGTTGGCCCAGATCCTGATGCAGGGCTCAAACTCACAAGCAGTGAGATCATGACCTGAACCGAAGTCAGGTCACTTAACCGACTAAGCCATCCAGGCACCCCAAACATTTATTCATTTTTGAGAGACAGAAAGAGACACAGCACGAGCAGGGGAGGGACAGAGAGGGAAGGAGACACAGACTCTGGAGCAGGCTCCAGGCCCTGAGCTGTCAGCACAGAGCCTAATGCAGTACTCAAACTCACAGATCACGAGATCATGACCTGAGCTGAAGTTGGACGCTTAACCGACTACTGAGCCACCCAGGCGCCCCAAGGATTTTCGATTTTTAATCAAGAGATCAAAGACATTACTTAAACTGAAATGGGAGATACTTAGTGTGATAAAATTCCAGGTTTTCTAACATCTCGAGCCTTGTGAGACCGTGGAATGTGGTCCCTGCAGGGAAGGGGCAAATGATTCCCACCCCACACCCCATAGTTTTTTACCTGCAGCAGTCTGAAGGTGGCCTGTCTAGATTGTTTCTAGTTTTATGGTCACCACTTATGTTTTCTTACTGACTGGGCTGCTGTTTGTTGTCTAGTTGTGGAAGACATCAACAAGCGCAGAGAGCCGCTGCCCAGCCTGGAGGCTGTGTATCTCATCACTCCGTCTGAGAAGGTAAGTCCCGCCCCCAGGAGAGCTTTGGCTAAGGTTGCACGTGCTGGCTTGGTGCAGAGCATCTGACATTTCTAGGTTAAGCGCGCATTTAACACACTGCTCTGATTAAGCGTGCAGTCCACAGACACGGAAGGAGGGGTACAGTGTGCAGTCGGGGTGCATTAAGCTCTCTCAAACACAGCTGCTGTCCAGAAGGCTGGGTCCGGGTCTCTCCAGTTTCCCCCTCACGCACACCCTCTCCGGGGAGGAGACCCTCTGTGTCTGAGTAGTGACTCACCTCCGCAACTCTGGCATTCTATAATTTTGGGTCTGTTTTGTCAGTATCCAGGTTATGGCAAAATTGACCTGTCTTGTCATTTTAGGGGGGATTGGTTCAAACCGGTGTCCAGACAAGATTCACCTCCTTGCTTTTGTTTGATAGTTGCCTTAGGTCTCTTAATCTGTATAAATTCCTGCCAGTTTTCCATTCCTTTCTTTTCACTTTTGAAAACTGGCTTACAGCTGAGTTTTTGCAGATGCAACTAAATTGCCAGCACTTCATCAATGTGAGTTTCCTGGAAGGTTTTTGACCACTTTCCTCTTTTGTGAATATCTTCTCAGGAACCCAAGTTATAGTGGCTCCAAAGAACTGATGTGGTCTTCTGGAATGAGCTAAGGAGGATTTTGTTCATCTAAACTCTGAAACAGTCCTACTTTTAAGGCTTCAGAATTCTGTTATGGCCAAACATGAATTCTACATTAAAAAAATCCCCTGCTGTTTTGTCCAGGCAGCTTGGATTTAGCCCAGTTCAGATATAGGTCCACATTTGCTGGCAGAATTGGATTCAGTTCCTTCCTTTTCTCCCCCCTCTACAGTCTGTCCACTCTCTCATCAGTGACTTTAAGGACCCACCGACCGCTAAGTACCGGGCTGCTCACGTCTTCTTCACTGACTGTAAGTAGGGCTGGCAGTTCCCACCCCTGTCCTTCCTGGTTAGCGTCTCTGCACAGCAAGGCTGGTCAATAGGGAAGAAATGGTTCTTGCCACGTTTCTCCTGATCTTTTATTTTCTCTTCAGAAGATACATTGCCTAAGAGATAAAAATAAACACACGCAAATACAAACCTACTCAGTCATGCCGTCCTTCCTGATGAAAAATAGCACCTCTTCTAAGGACTAGAGGGCTGAGTGCTGAGAAGAAATGTCCAATGCTAGCTTTGATGTTTCACTGTATAGACTTCCAGATATCACCGTAAACTGTAGTGTATTTCCATCAGGTTTTCAGCTACAAAGATAGTCCAATCCAGTGGTGATCGTAGCAGACAGAACCTGCGTCATCATCCTGGGATTCGTTTTCATACTTTGTGGAGGTTTTTTGCACAGGGAGCCTCATGCAGAAGCGTCTTGGTCACTCTTTGTTAATAGCAAAGAGAGGGAGGGGTGGCCGAGCTGGCTAGCTCATGAGTTCAGCAACAACAGTGCGCCCTCCGTTCCTCTCTTTAGGGAAAGTCCCACAGAACTCGCCACTGAGAAAAGGAGGAAGGGTTCTTACGAAGAATAATTGTTTACTATCTGAATTCGGGTGAAAAACAGAGCAGGAACGTGACATTAGTAATAATAAACCAAAAAAGCATTTCTGGGAATCCGAAGCCATATGTTTGGCTCGGAAGAGCCCTTGGCAGTCCTGGTTTCCCCACAGGTGGGTCTCGTGTGCGGCTGAGTTCCTTCAAGGGTCCAGGAGAACTGCCTGTACTGCCTTTCCCGCCGGTTTCAATTTTCTTCCTTGTATTTTTCATTAACATGTCAGATGTGTGGTGTCTGTTCGTATCATAGGCCCTTTTCTTATCCCCTTCTTAATCTCTTATGGGGTTTTTTTTTTTCCTTTCCCTGATATCAGAAAGTAGTTTATTAGCTCTCAAATCTCAATCTTATTGCCATTTGTTTCTCTGTTATATGTGGAGGGCCTTTTAGGTGGCTTTACATTCCCTTTATACCTTATAGTTAGTGGATATCTTAGGATGGGACAAATGTTCCAGTTGCCTTCTTGAAATCCTAATAAAATAAAAACCCCACCAGACGTGTGCAACTGCTGAAATGAAGCAGCAAGCGGACAGGAAAGCCTGCTGTCTTTTGTCATATTCTTGCAGCTTGTCCAGATGCCCTGTTTAATGAGCTGGTGAAATCACGAGCAGCCAAAGTCATCAAGACTCTGACGGAAATCAACATTGCATTTCTCCCCTATGAGTCCCAGGTGAGGCTGAGTGGGGTGTGCATGGAAAATCTGGATCCTCGCTGCTCAATCAGGAACCCTGGCAAATCCTCAGAGGGGTGTGTGTAGTGAGGAGAGGTGGGGAGGAAGATTGTGTATTCAGAATTGCCGAATGACGTGCGTAAGTGGATGCTGATGGAAAGGAAGCAGAGTTCCTCAGGGGTCTGCCCGATGCCCTCATCTTACTCTCGGGTTATTTCTGATTTTTTTTTTTTCAGCCCTCACACCTTTCTTTGCATGCATTTCATCCTTGCTCGCAGCGTTCACTCCTGCTGGCTGACTCCTTGAATAAGCAAAAGGTAGCCAGTCCAAAATGAGCAGGGAAGGAGAGCAGGGGAAGGGGTCAGACAACACCCATCTGCTGCACAGGAGACTGGTTTTTGCAGAGATAACCTCCGCTCACACTCTGCCGGAGGAGCAGATGGTAGCCTTCGTCATTGGCTGTTAACACTTCAGATGCCAGAGCGCCGCCACAAACCTCTCCCCTTGGGAAGATTGTTAAGCTAGAAAAGGTGAAGCTGATTGTGAGAGAGTATACAGAATTTTTATGTTAGTTTTGCAAGATTGCTTAACGTGTCTTCTCCCGGCAAACAAGAAGCAAAAATGACAGGACTCCTAGGCGTTTTGCAAACGGTGAAAGATGACTGGCGTATTGCGTCTTTATAGATCAGCTTCTAGACACCGGAGAGGGACCTACTCTTAAGTAAGGAGGGATGGAAAACATTCAGTGTGAACTTTTTTTTAAGTTTATTTATTTTGATGGGCGGCGGGGACTGGGTCAGAGAGAGGAAGAGGGAATCCCACGCAGGCTCTGTGCTGTCAGTGCAGAGCCGGACACGGGGACTCAGACTCACAAGCTGTGAGAGCCGAGATCAAGAATTGGTCTCTTAACCGACTGAGCCACCCAGGCGCCCCAGTATAGCATGAACGTTTAAAGACAGTGTCTTTCCCTTAGCGCTTGACATAAAGCCTGTTCCTAGCTTGAAGGCAGGAATTTTTTTTCTCTGTGTGAGCCCACCTGGATTGGGCTCACACAGAGAGTGTATTCAACCAATATTACATTTCATGTATTTTTAAAAAGTGATAAATTTGTTTTTAACCTCAGGTTTTGTAGAAGATCAGGGTAGTTTATATAAGTGAGACTTTGAGAAAACACTGATAGCTGATGAGCTAGGTAATTTAAGAGGAGATGTTAAACTTCTAGAATAAGAAGAAAAATACAACATATTTATTATAAGGATAGGAAATTATTAAATCCATAAAAATCTTTATTTGCCCACAGTCACAGATAATTTCCAGCTTGCCCCTTACTTTATAAAAACTTACAATGGCCTATGAGGGCTTACACTACCCTCCTCTCCTGTTCTTCTGGCCTCATGGTTCATCAGACAGTCTGGGGACATGCCTGCCGCAGAGCCTTGGCATTAGCCGTTCCTTCCATGTGAAAGCCCCCTACTGGTCCTCACCTCCTTTAAGCCCTTGCTCCTACATCACCTTTTCAAGGAGGCCTGGTGTCCTCCCTGTCCAGTCCCCCAGGACTTCTTCCCCTGCTGAGTTGTGTTCTCACACACTTACCAGTTTCTCACATATCATGTAATTTACTTGTCATTATGTTTATTGTTTATTGTGTGCCTTCTCCTGTAAGATTGCAAACTCCTCGAGGACAGTCATGTTTTGGTCACCGATAGTTCCCAAGTGTTTAGCACAGTGCCTGGTCTGCAGCAGACACCCAGCACATATTTGTAGAATAAATGAAAACATGTTCTACAGACTCACTACCAAGGTTGGAGAAAACTCCCGAGAGCTCACCATTTTGCACGCTAACATGATATATATATATATATATATGTGTGTGTATATATATATATATATTTTTTTTTTCCCTTATTTCTTTTCCTTTTCAGGTGTATTCCTTGGACTCTGCTGACTCTTTCCAGAGCTTCTATAGTCCCCACAAGGCTCAGATGAAGAACCCAATACTGGAGCGCCTGGCAGAGCAGATTGCGACGCTGTGTGCCACCCTGAAGGAGTACCCGGCTGTGCGGTATCGGGGGTAAGGCAGCGGGCCAGTCTGCCTTCAGTGGCCTCTCGTGTGTCCACTGGGCGAGGAGCTTCCTTTTGCCTTGAGATTCCTCTGGCAGTTGTCCTAAGAGGGTTAAGATTTGAGTGTTCTTGCATTTATAATTCTTCCAACGTTTTTGATATTCTCTAAATTTTATCGTGAAATATAGTGCATACAGAAAAGGTCATGAAATATATATATTCAGTTACTTAATAGCTAAATTTGAACCCCTGTGTAACCACAACCCAGGTTTCCTGTGGGTTTTTTTTTGTTTTTGTTTTTTTTTAGCTCTTTCCAACCTTTAAAAACAAACACTATCTTTGCAGAAGGTGTCCCAGAGTAAGATAAAATACAAGGACAGTTCTCCAAAGGACATATTCCCCAGATTCTATAAAGTCATTCACGTATTACTTACCTGCTGTGTACTTATCCTGAAGCCACAGTCCCTGTCCTTAGGAGCCCTGATCTGGAAGGGTAGGTAGCATGCTTACCAACACGTGTGTGTGTAAGCTGTGCACACCCAAACTACGGCCCTGTAAGACCAGTGCTTGAGGGCAGTATAAGCTGAGGGCTAGGGCATCCCAAGTGGGGAGAGCCCTTCGAGCTGAGAGACCAGAGGTGACATTTAGGCTAGATCTTGAAGGGCAGGTTCAGATTCCAATAGACCAATGAGGAGTACAGGGCATTTTGTGTAGACAGTTGGCTCTTGCCATTGGGATGCGCAAATATTTGGAGTTGGGAAAACAAAGGATGAGTTTGAGGAGGGTTGGCAGTCTGGCACAGTGTCTGTGTAGGGCAGTGGGGCAAGATGAAGCCGCTCCTAGAGGCCCCGGATGCCACGTTTGGGATTGTGTCGGTCAATGGTTCTCCCTGGGAACCTTTGGGGGATTTGCACAGGGGAGCGAGTGCAGTGCTGTGGGAGTGAGAGCAGCAGTCAGGCAAGGAGACCCAGAAGGGGTGGCCACTGTAGGAGGAGCGGGGGGCCTGAACAGGCAGTGCTGAGGATCAGCATGGCCCCCTGTCCTGCCTGCCTCCTTGTCTGCTGGAATGTGCAGCCATGGAAGAATACCTCCCTCTATTCTTGATGTTTCCTGACAAAAGCCTGTGGAAGTTCAGAAATGGGGGGCTAGGCCATAGCTTCTGACAGGGTAAGGGGAGCTTGGAGTTCATTTGGGAGGAATGGGGCTGGGAACAGAGCTGCTTTAGCGCTGCGCCTGGCCAGGTGGCAGCAGCCACACTCTGTACAATCGGGAGGGGCCCCAGGAAGTGCTGTCAGGCCTGGCCAAGGGGAAAGGCCCACAGGGTCTCACTTGTACCTTTCTGGCTTCGCCAGCAGAGGCGCCTGGTGGCTCTGTCAGTTAAGCACCAGACTCTTGATTTCAGCTTAGGTCATGATCTCACAGTTCGTGGGTTCGACCCCCCTTGTCGGGCTCTGTGCTGACAGTGCAGAGCCTGCTTGGGATTCTCTCTCTCCCTCTCTCTCTGCCCCTCCCTTGCTGTGTTCTCTCTCTCTTAAAATAAATAAACTTAAAAAAATATGTATCCCCTGCAACAAAACAAAACAAGATCAAAGGAAATTTGAATTGTGGGAAGTGAGAGAATCAGGTGGGTCAGGCTCGGACAGGCTGATCACGGGAAAATGGTGGATGGCCGGTACCCTCTGTTGAAAGGTGGTCATTTTTCTGAAGCCAGTTGGAAAGATTACTTCTGTTTTCATCTAGATAGTTGTTGGGTTTTTTTTAGGTTTATTTATTTTGAGAGTGAGCAAGTGAGTAGGGAAGGAGCAGAGAGAGAGGGAGAGAGAATCCCAAGGAGGCTCCACTCTGTCAGCACGAAGCCCAGCGTGAGCTGAAATCAAGAGTCTGACGCTTAGGGGTGCCTGGGTGGCTCAGTTGGTTAAGCGGTGGGCTTCAGCTCAGGTCATGATCTCACGGTTTGTGAGTTCGACCCCGCATCAGGTTCTGTGCTGACAGATCAGAGACTGGAGCCTGCTTCAGATTCTGTGTCTCCCTCTCTCTCTCTGTCCCTTCCCTGCTCTCACTCTGTCTCTCTCTGTCTCAAAAATAAATAAAGATAAAAAAAAAAAAAAGAGTCTGACTCTTAACCAACTGAGCCACCTGGACACCCCTAGTTGTTGTTGTTGTTGTTGTTGTTGTTGTTGTTGTTGTTGTTGTTTTTAAGGAATTAGAAAATCATTTGTGTTCCAGGCACTGAGCAAATCTTTTTATTTTATTTGTCATTTGAAATTATATACGTAATACGTGACTATATTCTCAGTGTAGAAGAACAATTCAGGTGAAGCTCGTCTCCCTTGACCCTCCTTGCACTGTTTGGCCTTCCTCCCTGAGGCAGTCAGTGCCAGCAGTTGGGTGCACGGGCAGTTCACCCTATGTCACTCCTCCTTTGTCAGGGAATACAAGGACAATGCTTTGCTGGCTCAGCTGATCCAGGACAAGCTCGACGCCTACAAAGCCGATGACCCAACAATGGGCGAGGTAAGTCTGGACTTGGTCCACGTGGTTCTCTCGCCGATTGACCATAGTGTTTGTATGGCATTCCTGGGGACAGCTTGGTTCTGTTGCTCACAGAAAGTGCCTGGTGCCACTGTTCCTGCACATTGGCCTCCAGGGAGATGCTCAGGCCCTTGGGCAGGATGATAGAGATTTTGCTCAGCGTAGCCGCGGTGACCAACCTTTCTGTTTGCTGGGACTTTCCAGTGTTAGCACTGAAGGTCCTGTGTCCTGGGAACCCCTCAGTAGTACAGCACCCAAACCGGAAAATCAACACCGGTACCATCTCCAGCCCTTAATCCCACTTCACTAGTTTGTACACGTGCTCGCACGTGTGTTCAGTTCTGTGCAATTATATCACGTGTGTAGATTCATAGAACCACCACAGCAATCCAGACAGAGCTGTTCCATCGCTGCAAATCCCAGGTCCTGGGAACCCCCTTGGTCCCAGGCCGACCGGATGGTGGGTCACCCTATTTGTAGCCGAACCCAGATGGTAGTCTCTTTCATAAGCTCACCTTGGAGCCCAGCCACAGTTTTGGACCTGCTTGAAAGGATGCTCGTTATGAGATAGACACATTGGATTTTTGCATGGTGGGACTGGTGTTCTCGTCAAGCAGCAAATGGACTAGTCAGTGCTATTTTAGTAGGTTTTATCTCAGAGGTTCACTTCCTGGGGCTGCTTTTACAGGGGGGGACAGCCACGCCAGTGGGAGAGGCTGGAGTTGTATGGGTGGCTTGTGAAAGTCTTCCCCTGTGTCCATCCTTCCAGGGCCCAGACAAGGCGCGCTCCCAGCTCCTGATCCTGGACCGCGGCTTTGACCCCAGCTCTCCCGTGCTTCATGAATTGACCTTTCAGGCTATGAGTTACGACCTGCTGCCCATTGAAAATGACGTATACAAGTAAGTGTACACACCCAGCGTGGCTTTGCAGACAAACCAAACGCACCTCTTTCATCCTAGGGAATGCGGGTATGTTGATCCAGTCTTGCTAATAAGCCTGCAAGCTTTTCTGTGGATTCCCCAAGTCCACTTGGCATTAGCAGCCAGGAACTAGTGCCCCTTGTGGGGGAACAAGAGCTTTAGAACTTTAGTTCACGGCTCACATCACCTCAGCTCAGAGCCTGCTTGGAGGTGTTGATATGTTGGTGTGCGCGTGTGTGTGTGCGTGCGCGTGTGTGTCTATGTCTGTGCGTGCAAACGGATGCATATCTTGTTCAGGGTTCAGGCTTCTTAATTATAGATCGTGAAATATGACGATGATAAAATATGTCACCAGAAGTTTCTTACTGACCTTTATTTGTAGAAGAGCTGTTTTCTTCATTATAATAAACATTTTTCTTGGTAATAGTCATCCGAAACTTAATTTCTAAAAACGAGTATTTGTTTTTTTGGAAACAGACTGTATTATTTTCATGTCTTTTATTTTATCCTTTATTTTATAACATATTTTAATCATAAAGGTAGTGGTTTCAAAATGAAGGTTCTAAAAATATGACTGATTCTCAGTTTTCTTCCCCGTTGGTGCCTGTAATTCTTGCTTTCCTTTAGAGGTTCGTGATTTCACACGTAAAAATAGGCTGAGGACCTGTTGCAGGCAGCTGATTTTAAAACTGAAAATTTAAGTACCGCACATTTGCAGATGGTATCCCAGTCCTTCCCAGGGAGGAGTAAACGTGATCTTTGCTTTTCCCTTACGAGTCGTTCTGAACCCACCTTTAACCTGACTTGAGCACGTACTAGCTAACCCTGAAGATTTTAAAACAGCTTCGAGTCCATTGCCTTTGATTAGAACTCTGGGTCTCTGCCTTCCCGAGAGACTGCACCGTGTCAGTGCTGATGCAGCAGACCTGATACGGACCGTGCCCCATCGGATGGTCGGGGGCCTGTGGTAAAATCCTCCGTGCGACATCTGTCTGCTGAGGACTATAAGCTCTTATCTGTTACAAATCAGAGGGAATTGGATACATTTTGGGGGGACATATCCTCTCTAGGTACGAGACTAGCGGCATTGGAGAGGCCCGGGTGAAGGAAGTGCTCCTGGACGAGGATGATGACCTCTGGATAGCGCTGCGCCACAAGCACATCGCGGAGGTGTCCCAGTAAGATCCCTTTGCTCCATCCCTCCCCAGGGACCTCAGCCAGACCTCAGCCACCCCTGCCGCCCCAGCTCCAGGGCTCACTCCGTAGTACAGGGTGAAACCTTTCCCCAGATGGCAGTTGCTGATGTGCACGTTCTGGGCACTTGCACAGAGCTGGTCAGTGGATGAATTTGCCAACATGCTAACCAGTGATGATGACTCCCTTCTGATCTCAGCTCGAGTGACGCCAACTTCACTGAGTGAGAAAATCCATTCTGTGTTCAGGTTGCTCTTAGGATTTTTAGAAAACATCTGTAGCTCTCAGGAAATGCTGTATCAACACTGAACATTTAAAGCCGATTCCTTCCATTGAAACGCCCAGATTCTGCTACATCAATTTGATTTTCTTTTATATAGCCAGTGTGTAATCTTCTTCCCCTTTTGTCTTACCTAAAATTTCTAAGCAAGAGCTGGTGTGCACATATTGAATCTGTACCTTGCTCTCAAAATGTTTGTAACACCTGAATGTTGTTGTTGTTGTTTTTAATGAGAGAGAGAGAGAAAGAGAGAGAGAGAATATCTCAAGCAGAGTCCACGCTCAGCTCAGAGCCGGACACAATCCCACAACCCTGGGATCATGACCTGAGCCAAAATCAAGAGTCAGATGCTCAACCTATTGAGCTACCCAGGCGCCCCATAACAACAGACTATTTTATAAGACCTTTATGCTATCGAGAACAATTCTACTTTTGCAAAAAGATATTTTCTGGCTGTTACACTGAGTTGGTGATAGTCTTAGGAAATTCACAAGGAAGCAAGAAAATAAGACAGCCTTGGATAGTTCAGTTCAGAAAAGTAGTCCCCAAACTTTTTGGATCACTCAACCTTAGGAAAATGTTGATTCACATTTCCAATATGTGAGTTTATTTATGAATTTACTAGTTTATTCTAATATATATATATTTTACAGTATATACAAAAACACAAATTTGAAAAGGATGGAGTAAAATAAACATAAATAGAAGTACTAATAATTCCTTCTCTTGAATCATCCTGTACACCTCCTCTGGAGACCCTGGTTGAGAATATTGGTTAGAAGGGGCACCTGGGTTGCTCAGTGGCCTAAGCATCCGACTCTTGCTTTTGGCTCAGGTCATCATCTTATGTTCATGATATTGAGCCCTGCATCAGGTTCCGTGCTCACAGCATGGAGCCTGCTTGGGAGTCTCTGTCTCCCTCTCTCTCTGCCTCTTGCTCTTTCTCTCCCTCTCTCAAATAAACATTAAAAAAATAGAATATTAGGACAACAATGTATCCCTCTCTCTCCTCTTCAAAAATCACTGTAAGTACATACCTTAGTGGCAGGAAAAGTCACCATGTATTCCTAAAGGAAGAATCTTGCACCACTAGTATAGGACTTGGTGTTGCTGTGAAACTTAGTTGCCTCCTTCTGTCTTCCAGGGAAGTCACCCGTTCTCTGAAAGATTTTTCTTCCAGCAAGAGAATGAATACCGGAGAGAAGGTAAATGCATCCTAGAGCTCCAGTGCCCTTTAGGCTAATCCCGGTCTTCCCTCTGGGAGCCGGCAGGCAGGGCGCTTCCTTGGCACAAGATTAGTGAGCCAGGGGGTCATTGTCCCTGCTTCATCTAATACTGTTTTGTCTTGTTTTTGTATTCAGGATTGACATCAGGTGCCCCTGTCTTTTGATGTTTATAGAGCTCTTCATTTTGTTACTCTGAGGATTGATATTTATGGTTTTAGAGCATGCGTCAGCTTAAGCCAGAAGAACCATGAAACCTTTTTTAGCTTGTGGTGGAATTAGAACTCAACTTGCCTGGTCCTTTCCTTATCCTGACTGTTCATCGGAGGTAGCTTAGCCATCTTAGTCAAGGGAAATGCACCTCTGATTGTGTCACTCCCTTGCTTAAAACCATCTGGTGACTTTCTGTTCCCAGCAGAATCCAGCCCCACCCATAGACACACCTTATAGCATTGGGCTGTCAGGCCCCCCAGACTCTCAGGTCTGCCCCCCACTCTCTGGCACCCACGGCCTTGCTCCATCAATGCCTGAGTTCCTTGCCTGGGGCTTGCCTCGTCAAGTCCTGGTACTTTGGCTCAGGCATCGTTTTCTCAGGGAAATCCTCCCTGCTCCTCCCTGGACTAATGAGGTACCCCTCCACTGTGCACCCACACTCCTGATTCCCTCGAAGAACACTAATCCTCTCAGTCGGAATGACTCCTCTGCTACATGGTAGCTCCACAAAGACAATAATTTCTTGTTTGTTTGTTTGTTTGTTTTTGTTTTTTGTCCTTATATCTCCAGCACCTAACCTGGCATGTAGTAGTAATTCAACAAATTTTTGTTGGATAGAGAGAGCTTAGGTGAGTCACATGGTTACCAAGTAAACAGACCCCTGTGACCTGTCAGGATGCACATCCCGGCCCTTTCCCACCTTGTTCCTTCTTTCTACCTGTCTACACAACTGCAGCCCTTCTGCTGGGATGAAATGTGAACTCAGTTTCAAGACTGCTTGAGCTGAGTATGCAGAAGAACAGTGTGGAGAAGAAAAATTGCTCTTTCCTGGCAAGAATTATGCTCTCAGTAACTTTCTAGTCCAATAAATAAAACATAATTGCTACACCTCGGAGTTCAGTTCCCTACCTAGAAGATAGTCATGGTATTTGAATCAATAATTTTTTGAGCCAGAGGCCTGGAAGTCTAAACCCACAGTGATCTCAGGTTTAACAGATTGATTTTGAGAGTTTCCGAGCGTGCACTTGGGAAGTCTGGTGCTGGCTGCTGTCCTGCCCTGGACCTGCCACCCTTGCACAGCCTCTTAGGTCAGGGCCATTAGAGTGAGACCATATGTTTTCCTTTCCCTTGTAGACCACCATGCGGGACCTGTCCCAGATGCTAAAGAAAATGCCCCAGTACCAGAAAGAGCTCAGCAAGGTATGACAATCCCAAATGACTGATTTGAACCTTGACTATAATCAACTTCAGTAAGACCTCTCAGAGCCCCACTGCACTAACTGATCCACTGAAATCACAGGTTTTTAATCAACTTCTGGTTTTATTAGGAAAAGCTGAAAGACTGGACCGACAACTTATTTCCTATGACTTTCTTTTCTCCTCTTCGTCTGTTTTCTCTTTTTATCCTTCAATTCCTCACCTCACGGGCCTCTCCCCTGGGCTGCTTAAGTATTCTTACGGCATGGCAGCTGGACTCCACGAGTGTGAGTGACCGAGGGAGAGAGCCAGGAGGAAGTCACTGTGCCTTTTCTGTCCTGACCTGGGGTGTCCTACATCATGTCCTCCATACTCTCCTTTAGAAGCGAGTCACTGAATCCAGCCCACGCTCAAGGAGAGGGGAATTAAGCTCCACCTCCTAGAAGGAGGGGTAACAAAGGATCTGTGGACACATTGTGGAACCATTATGCCACCCTACCCCCATATAGGATTCCTTCATCTGCTTGACTCCTTTGGAATGCAGTTTGCCCCTACCTCTCCTGACACAGAACTTTCTGGCATGTTCTGCCATGTTTGTGTTCTGCTTCAATGCATGTTTTACCTCCTTTACGAGGCTGGAGACTCCCTGGTGCATTGCATAGTGTTTATACCTAGTAGGTGCTCAATTTATGCTTCATGCATCCGTGAGTGATTTCTGGATAATAAACTCTGCTTTTTCCTAGTATTCAACCCACCTGCACCTGGCCGAGGACTGCATGAAGCATTACCAAGGCACCGTGGATAAACTCTGCCGAGTGGAGCAGGTAGGACCTTTTCCTTCTCTTTCTGCCATCCCCGTTGACCCAGCTGAATTTTAACATGTGACTTTGAACATCCTGCAGAATCATAGGATAGAGAGATGGGGAAGTCTACTAGATCATGTTGTCTCAACTCTGGAGCCAATGCACTTCCGCTCTCAATGGTAGGGATTAGACTGGTCTGGAATGCTGTGCTGTTTGGATTTTGCATGTCTGACTCTCCACAGGCTCCCTGGAGTGTCTGAAGAGAGATGTCTGGAACTCTGAGCCCTACACTGACAGGGCTGGCTGAGGTTTATATTCCGAGTGTATTTTCCTCCTGTGGTGGCCACACCGGTTTTGGAAACCTAGATGAGAGAAACTAGGGTAGTAGCATGTCAGAAACTCACCACAGCCTCCCTGATCATAAGTAGGACTGAAAGTCAGCAGTTTGCGGTTTGAGCTCTGTCTCTGTCACTGGTTTGTTTGATGTGCCTGTTTCTGCTTTGCTTTCCTCATCTGCAAAGGGAAATAACAATGCTGCCATAGTTTCCAGGAGTGTTTTGTGGAGTCACTAATCCTGGCCCTCCGTTCTCCAAGCGAGAACTTCACTCAGCTAGGGTCTGCTTCCATGGGAAGGCAGGGCATTTGAATGTGAAGCCTCAGCGGGAATGAACAACTCAAGTCCTTGGTGTGAAGCTAAGATCTACACCGTCCGGTGTGATGTGACGAGCCAGCTTAGGTTTGTCAGACCTGTCCTGATTTCTTGGCTCTCTTCTAAGGGGCAGTGGCCCCCTAAAAACCCATCAGTCTCACAGCTGATCTTGGCAGGTGCAAGGTCCTCTCCAAAAGAACTTGACTGTCCAGAAAACAGGTTATCCCTACATCAGTAAAAGTGAAGTTGGGATGAATCCTTGGAAGTGTACATTTTTTTCAGAATTGCTCCGTGGTATTTGTTGAACCGGTTATGTTTAATTTGACCTTTAGAGAGTATTAGATTTGGGTCCGGCTAAACAAACGGCTGTTGAGGCTGGCAGTGGCTCTGAGAGGTAAGAAGGCCTGGGGGCACCCACCTTCCTTGACCCAGACGGACCTGGGTAACCTCAAGGTCCTGATGGTTATGGACTCGTGGGATCTTAGAGAAAAAGGGAACCTTCAGGCGAGCCCTGTGTGGGTTCCCAAGGGAGTTGCAGCCTCTGGTCTCTGAGAACAGAGTAGAATGGTTGTTGATTTGCTGAGGCTGATGATGTGCCTTCTCCAGCCTGTCGACAGCCGATCTGACTCTTGCCTGAGTTGGGAAGCGGGGCTGTCATTTTGCTCTCTCTCCTCTTCCTTCTTTGGCCAGCCCTTCTCTCCTCCTTCATCTGCCTGCGTTGGGTTTGCAGGTTCTACAGCCCTTTTTTTCCTACTCATCTTAAAAGTGGTTGGAGGGGCGCTTGGGTGGCTCAGTTGGTTGGGTATCAACTTCAGCTCAGGTCCTGATCTTACGGCTCGTGCGTTTGAGCCCTGCATTGAACTCTGCTGACAGCTCAGAGCCTGGAGCCTGCTTTGGATTCTGTGGCTCCCTCTCTCTCTGACCGTCTCTCTCTGAGCCATTCACCCTCTGTCTCTCCTTGAAAAATAAACATTAAAAAAAAAAAAAAAGTGGGTTGGAAAATTAAAAACAGGTTAAAAAATGCAGAGTAGTTAAAACTCAAAAGGCATGTCCTTCAGAGCCAAGGGGAAGCACAATGGGGAGAGTCTAGCTAGGCAGGCGCCCCTTAAGATGCCAAAGCTCTTCATGTGCGGGACGTGCAACTGACTCGGCCCCGATCCCTCAGCAGAGCTCTGTACCTCTAGAGGCCCCACCGGAACGGAGGCTTGACCTGAGGACGTGGCCCAGGTGCACGGACACTCACCCGAAGGGAGCAGCCTACTTTCAGACAAGATGGCAAAAAAATCAACGATGGTTTCTGTTTTTTGCAAATTGAACCCCGGGGCTGTCATCAGCTCTCACTGGCGCCACGGAACGTAGTGCTAGTGACGCCAGTGCAGATTATGGTGCATTGTGGGAGCAGAAAGGACCTTCCCCAGTGAAGCGACCGATCCTATTTATGGTCTACAGTCGTCTAATTGTTAACCATCCGTCCAGACTGTCACCGGGAGTGGGGCCAATATGGTGTGTTTTCTGCAGGACCTGGCCATGGGCACGGATGCCGAAGGGGAGAAGATCAAGGACCCTATGAGAGCCATCGTCCCCATTCTGCTGGATGCAAATGTCAGCACTTATGACAAAATCCGCATCATCCTTCTCTACATCTTTTTGAAGAACGGTAGGAACGGCGGGCTGGAGAAGAAGGGATAGGTGCTCTCTTGGGCAAGTGAAGTGAGGGAGAGAGAGAGGACAAAGTAGGAAAGTTTAGGAGACACGGAAAGGGGTATTATTTAGTAAGGAGTTCCCAGGGGCTCTTGACATTTGGGGAAATGAAGGTAAATCAGTCGGAACTAGAATTGAATTCAAGGGTTAAGAAAGGTGAGGCGTCTATGGAAGAGGACGGGTGGGGGCAGGGAGAGCCCACTGACAGCAAAGCCAGTTTGTGAGGGCTCGTCCGCCAGGTGCTTTAACTTGCATCACGTTAGTACTCTCCACCTTTAAATAACTGATTTTTACCCACATCACAGTTGGGTTACCGTCCACTGTGCAGATGGACCCGGAGACTCTTGACTTTGATGTGGGCAGGGGTGGGCAGAAATGGCTGGGAAGCAGAAGACGGATGGAAATATAGACCATGATGGGGCAGTTGCTGAAGGTCACAGCCTGGGGCAGAGTGGCTTGGGTGGAATGGAAATCCTGATTTTGTCTTCATCTTCCAGTAAAGTTGATGCGGTGAAGACTCATTTCTACTAATCCTGAGGAGGAGAAGGGGCACCATCCCCCCTCAAGCGATTGGCTCTGCTTCTGAGTGCGTGATGTGCAGTGGCTGGGTGTGGTGACAGGGGTTTTGTTCTCTCAGGCATCACTGAGGAGAACCTGAATAAACTGATCCAGCATGCCCAGATCCCCCCAGAGGACAGCGAGATCATCACCAACATGGCACACCTGGGGGTGCCCATCGTCACTGACGTAAGGGGCCAGTCTTGCATGTGGGGAGGGAGAGGCAGAAGGGAAGCTGGCATGTCTTATCTGTTCTCCCCTGAATTACTTAAGGTGGCTTAAGATACATACACTAAACATTGAGGAAGAGAAAACATAAAATCAGAGGAATAAAGGTATAGATGTAGTAAAATAGAAGTGAAACTCCCAGAACCAAGACGTGCACATCCAGGAGTTGCACAGAGTCATTAAATCTGTGTCTGAGCCAGCCCCAGCCCACGCCAGCTTCACCCCCCATGTCTTGAGGTCAGTCTGGCCGTGTCTTTGCATACCTGGGTCCAGCATCTTCTGTGAGAGCGGGAGCACAGCGCTTAGCATCAGGCGGGTTTGCCACTTGGTTTGTCACTGAGCCAGGCCAGAGCAGGGAAGCCTGACCATACAGTGCGCTCCAGAAGAGGCTGGGGGCCAGAGGACTCCAGAACTTGAGGAAGAGGCCCGAGCACTCTTTGGAGCTCTCTGCTAGGAACCTTCCCGTGCACCTGCTTCCTGTGAGGAGTCTCTCACTCAGCAGTGCTGTTAAGCTAGAGTTGCAAATGCGCTTCTTTTGGAATCTTAAAGTCAGAAACTTTGTCCCAGAGCCCAGACCTGAGACCTGTAACGGGTGGTTTGGTGTTTTTTGACCTTTGTTCAAGAGGGACCCAAATGGGAATGGAGATGGCTTACCGATGCACCCCAGACTGTTGAAGCAGAAGCAAAGACCAAGTCCTACACAAAGCTGCCTTTTCTCCTATAATCGAAAACAAAAAAATTTTTTTAACTACCAGGATTTTTTTTTTTTTTAATGGAGCTTCTGTGTTTGACCCGCATTTGCCATTTTCCGTGGCTTTAAAGAACCAAGTTTGCTCCACGGGGCACATGCTGGACTTTTCCAGGAAAACCTCTCCCACTTAGCCTCTGCTAGCGCTGACTCTCTGAAGGGAGTGCTCTGGCGCGATTTCCCGAGGCCAGCAAGGTCGCCGGGGCCCAGGTGACCCGTGACTCTGTCTAATTTCGCGTGTGTTTGTATTCAGTCCACCCTGCGCCGCAGGAGCAAGCCAGAGCGGAAGGAGCGCATCAGCGAGCAGACCTACCAGCTCTCACGGTGGACTCCGATCATTAAAGACATCATGGAGGTCAGCGAGGGAGGGGTGTGAGGATGTGTGTGGGACAGCCCGGGCCCAGAGCTCTTCACTTACAGGCCCAGAGGCCTCCAGCTTCACCTGATGTGGGGTGATGGTGACAGCCTGGGGTTGTCTGTCCCTGAGGATCTGTACCCAGTCTCGGGGCTCATTTAGGCCCCATAGCCTTGTCCTGAGGGTTTAGGAAGAACAGCCCCCAGAGGCCGCTAGATGCAGAGTCCCATGATCCGTATGACTTAGCCCCATAGGGGTGGTGCCGTATCCAAAGAACCAAACACATCCCAGCATCTGCAGGTCACGTGACTCACAAACACCACACTAAGGGTGCGGGTATGGAGGGGCTTTCAGCATTCACCTGAGCCAGCCCCTCCCTAAGCCCCCCTGTCAGTCAGGGACCCCGCCCTGCCAGGCATGTTTCTGCCTCTGCTCTTCTGTTCACATCCACCCCTTGCCTGCAGTGCTGTCCCCTTCCACTTCTGAGCCCTGCCTTCCCTCAAAGTCCCCGTCAGGTCTCACCGTTCGCATACACCGCCCCCGTCTGACCGCCCAGCACCACGGAGCCGCCCTGGACTCCTGTAGCACGTATCGGAGATGCCCTTTACGTATATGTATCCGCTCAGTGTTTGGAGTCCGCTCTTTATACCTTGGCCTGTGCCCTCAGCTGATGTGTCCTCTGGGCATAGCAGGTGTCTTGTATTTGTGAATGTGAGGTGTCCCTCTGCTCCTCGCCTATAGCATGAAGAAACCCTGCTTAGAATCCTGCCCCACTGGATCTCCAGGGTGGGTCTTAGAGGCACCCTGTCCAGCTCCTGCTGTCCACAGGCGCACAAGACTGGGGTCCGGACAACGAAGGGGCTTTCCCAGAATTCCTTTGTCAATCCACGCAGTCCAGGTGTTCTGCTGAATTATGAGTTAAAATAAGTATATTTTAAATATATATAGTGAGTCAGCTTCCTATTTTTAAAACCCACAAACCAAAGGATGGGTGAACATGAGACATCTAGAAACCAATTGGATTTCTTTGTAATGTAATTAAAGCCCACCCCTCTGTCTCATTCGCTCCTTTGTTCTCTGCTCCCTTTTCCTACCCCGCTCCGCAGTCCCCTGGAGAGACGTGCGTAGGCTTCACATGGTAGCTGCTAAGAGGAGTGGAGATTTCTAGGCAGCGGGAGGTGCCTAGCTGGCATCCACCCACTAGATGATTAGACCCTTGGAAAACTGAGGATGTAAAGTCTTGTCTTGCATGAGAGACAATGCCTGTGCCGAGTTTCTACAAAACTGGTGGCAAGTGTCAGGAATTTATTACAATGCAACATTTATAACCTCACATAGATGTAAAAGAAGAAGAAAAAAATTGGAAGGGAAGCAAGAAAAATTAATGCACTTTTTTGGTCTTATTTGTTTATTTTGAGAGAAAGAGTGAGCGCTCGCAGGGAGGAGAGAGCAGGAATCCTAAGCAGGCTCCACACTCAGCACAGAGCCCGACGTGGGGCTTGAGCTCACGGCCATGAGATCATGACCTGAGCCGAAATCAAGAGTCGGACACTTAACCGACTGAGCCACCCAGGCGCCTCGTGTTTTGTTATTTATTTTTTATTTGGGGGAGAGCACAGGTGGGCTAGGGGCAGAGAGAAGGGGACAGAAGATCTGAAGCAGGCTCTGCGCTGACAGGCTGACAGCAGTAAGCCTGATGTGGGGCTGGAATTCATGAACTACAAGATCATGACCTGAGCTGAAGTTGGTCGTCAACCACCCACCCAGGTGCCCCTTGTTATTTTTAAGATTTATTTACTGGCGCTGCTGGTGTCTCAGTCAGTTAAGCACCCAACTCTTGGTTTCAGCTCAGGTCATGATCTCACTGTTTGTGAGCTTGAGCCCCGTGTCAGGCTCCGTGCTGGCAGTGCGGAGCCTCCTTAGGATTCTCTTTCTCCCTCTCTCTGCCCCTCCCCTGCTCATGCGTGCTCTCTCTCTCTCTCTCTCTCTCTCAAATTAAGATTAAAAAAAATTTTTTTAATAGAGTTTATTTAGTAATTTCTCTACCCAACATGTGACTCGAACTCACAACCCTAAAATTAAAAGTCACCTGCTCTTCGGATTGAGCCAGCCAGGCGCCCCATTGCAGTTTTTGTTTGTTTGTTTGTTTTTGAACTGCAAGGTCGTTAAGGTCTTCTTCATGAGCAGACCTACGGACTTTTCTCCACGTCCATGCTGAGCGCCGTGCTAGGCACCTGCAGCAGGCAGCAGGGCAAAGGAGCTCTGGTTGTTGCAGATTTGGCCATGTCGCTTTGCCAAGTGACTTGTTCCTTGAGTCATCTTGCCTTGGTTCTGTCAGCCCTTCCCAAACAAAAGGCAAGCCTAGTATCTGTCTCTTTTCTTTCCAGGACACTATTGAAGACAAACTCGATACCAAGCACTACCCGTATATCTCCACCCGCTCCTCTGCCTCCTTTAGCACCACCGCGGTCAGGTGAGTGGGAGTCCAGAGCAAGCAAATGGGAGAAGGGGGACCGTCGCTGGGTGGTTGTCGGCCGCACGGTGGTCCTGGTATGACACAGCATCCACAAGAACCCTCCCCCGGCTTCTCGCCACAGCCAGAGCGCAGGCCTGGTGCTTGGAGCAGCCCATGAGGCCCTCCACTCTCCGGCTTCCCACTCCTCTCTGACGCATCCCTTACTCCTCCCGTTTTTCTCTCCACTTCTGCCACGCTGGCCGCCTCCTCTGCCCGTGTCAGGCACACTTCTGCCTCAGGACCTTTGCACTTGGCTTTACCCTATGCCTCAAACGATCTGTCCCCGTACGTTTTCAGGACTTGCCTCTCATCTCCTTCAGGCCTTTAAAATCAACTGTTACTTTGCCCCGTCTTCTCTAACTATCCTGTTTTAACATCGCACTACACCAGTGTTCCTAGCAGCATTATTCATAATAGCTCAAAAGTGGAAACAACCTAAATGTCCATCAGCTGATGAATGGACAAACAGAACATGGCATACTCATACAGTGGAATATTATCCAACCAAAGGAATGAAATACTGACACGTGTTCCATGGCCGAAGCTTGGAAACGTTGCACTAAGTGCAAGAGGCCAGTCACAAAAGTCCACATGTTGTGTGATTTCATTTGTTTGAAATGTCCAGAATGGGCAAATCTGTAGAGATGGGAAGTAGATTAGTGGTTTCCAGGGACTGGGGATGGGGGTGGGGTGGGGGAATGGGAAGGGACTGCTAACGGGTATAGGGTTTCTTTTTGGGTTCTTTTTGATGAAATAGTCTAAAATTGATTGTGGTGATGGTTTGCAATTCTGCGACTATACTAATAAGCATTGAATTGTATGCCTTTTTTTCTTTTTTTAAGTTTATTTATTTGGGGCGCCTGGGTGGCTCAGTTGGTTGAGTGTTCGACTTTGGCTCGGGTCATGGTCTTACGATTCATGAGTTCAAGCCCCCCACATCAGGCTCACTGCTGTTAGTGCAGAGCCAACTTCGGATCCTCTGTTCCCCTCTCTCTCTGTCCCTCCCCCACTTGCGCCCTTTCAAAAATAAATAAATATTTTTTTTAAGTTTATTTAATTATTTTGAAAGAGAGAGAGAGAGAGAGAGAGAGAGGGAATCCCAAGCAGGCTCACATACCTGGTGACACTCAGACATTTCTCAGCTTTGAGATGTGAGTAGACAGCAATCCATACTTCTGTCCCTGGTTCTCCAACACTGTGGGTTTTCTTAGTTGCCTGTGGTGCCTTCCAGGGTCTGTTTTCAAAAGCTTTTCCTCTTGTTCCCCTCTTTGCCACGCATCTGGAAACCTTCCTGCTGTGCCCTGCGATGGCATCGGAAGGCATTTTGCCCCTAGACTCTCGTTGGCCTCCCTCATCGGTGTGGTCCAGGCTGTTCCCTGGCCCACGGTGGCATCAGTTACTCTTCCTCAGGTGGCAACCTCAGAGCCGGGTGCTACTCAGTTTTTGTCAGCAAGAGCTTGACGTGGCTCCTGAGAACATTTCAAGGCTGAATGAACATTTGAGCTTGGAACAGGAGCGCCACTAGCTCCAAAGAGGGCATCCCGGAGCACCGGAGTAGCTGGCAGTTCCCAGGACGAACCCTCCACATGTACCTCTCTATCCCCTGCTCCTGCTGTGCCCACCCATCTTTGTCCCCCACGCCCGGCCTGCTGGCCTCACTTTTAGACCTTCCCTTGGGCCCAGGCCGGAGGTCTGTGGCACCTGTGGCGTTATGCATCCCCTCTGATGCCAGTAGAGGCCAAATGTTTATTGCCAACATTGGAGCAAAATACGAAATCCCCAGTGTTGCCCTGGCCAGGCCGGTGACGATGGCACGCTGTCAGATGATTCTCTCTGTGTTGGCCCACGTGCGCCCCTGGCACCTTCAGGATTTTGGAAAGTGACTTTAATGCTGTCGTAGTCAGGGAGAAGGGCAGAGATTTCGCTAGAGACCTGGCCTCCTTGTCTTGCTTTGATTTTTGTTTTCTTTTCCCCATTTTCTTAACCTGGAAGCAACCCATTTCTCATTGTTCCTGAGGACAAGGTGAAGACCTACTAACAGAAGCCCAGGGGCAGAGGAGACACCTTTGGGAACTGTCCCACCACCGAAATGCCTGTCTTTCAGGGGGCAGCTCAGTGTCACGTCTTCTGGGAAGACTTTTCCAATGATGCCCAGATGACGCTAGAAGGCGTGCATGTCCCTGTGGCACCGAGCCCCTCCATCGCAGCACGATCCTGACCTTCTTTCTCCCCGCCCACCCCAGTTAAACCGCGAGCTCTCAGTGGGCATGGCTGAATCTCACCGAGGGTTGGCACCTTGGTGCTGGGGGAGGCCCTGGTCAGGTGAGGTGCTCGCTGCGTGAATCAGGGTGTACCAGCCTGAAGACGGGCATTGACTCCATCGTCACCGCTCACTGCCAGCAGAGTGTCCCAGACAAGCCTAGAAACCTGTACGCTGGAGGGCGGAAGCTGACGACCATCACGAGGGGCAAAGCTGTGGAAGGTGACACGTCACGCTTGAAAGCTGACTTGAGCCTGCCTGTCACCTACATGCTTCCAAGAGAGTGACAAGGTCACAGCATGGGTAGCCCAAGCACTTGATAATTTGCACAGCAGTTCAGTTCAACCAACACTTACTACTACTCTGTTTTGGTCACTGGTGTACAGAGCGAATGTGTAAACAAGTCATTGAGGTATGAAGTGATAAGTCCTCTGAGTGCAGATAAACATAATTAATCTCTCTCTCTCTCTCTCTCTCTCTCTCTCTCTCTCTTCCCCCTTCCTTCCCCCCCCCCCCCCCAGCGCCCGCTATGGGCACTGGCATAAGAATAAGGCCCCAGGGGAGTACCGCAGTGGTCCCCGCCTCATTATTTTCATCCTTGGGGGCGTGAGCCTGAACGAGATGCGTTGTGCTTATGAGGTGACCCAAGCCAATGGAAAGTGGGAAGTGCTAATAGGTGAGTGGGGGCATGTGTTCTAGAGGGAAGGGGCTGCTTCATCGCACTTCGATCCATTCCATGCTTTGGTGTTTCATTCTGTCTTCACTTCTCCATTGCCCCTGCAAAACATAGTCTCTAGACACGTTCGGGGACGGCAGCAAAGGGGCGAAGGGTTCTTTCCTCGTGTCTGCACTGTGTCTCATGGTGAGAGGCAGCTGCAAGCGGTGGGAAGTGCCTGATCACAGACACCGACAGACCCAGGCTCCCATTCTTGCTCGTTCACTGCCGAATGGGTTACCTTGAGCAAGCACCCCACCTCTCCATGCTGCGATTTCCTTACCCAGCCAAATGGGGTTGTGAATACCCGCTTACAGCTTTGTACTAGGCCCGAGGTGGGACTTGTCTCTTTGCTGGCATTGGGCCTCCTGTTCAGAAGACGCTCAGTGAATGGAAGGTAAATTATCGCCCCCTCCTTTACCTGTCAGTTGCAGATAGACAGACACAGTGTGTGGGCAGATACTGCCCGGAACACACGGGCCTGACTCCTGGACTCTGCTGAGGGTTCCCCATCAATTCCGGTTCCTACGACTCCTAGGTCTGCCATGTACCCTTTCTGGTATTTCCTGCTGGTTTTCCAGAAGAAAGGAAGCAACTCGTTAGACCTGACTTAATGCAGCGGAAGGTTTTATACCTTTTACCTGCCTGTAGGAGCTTCCAGTTTCTAGGGCTGGAAGGGGAAGAGTGAGCTGAGGAAAATCACGCTTTCTCCAGACGCCTTCCTTTTGCCCCGTCTTGCCCTTAACAAAATGGATTTGCACCTGCCTGGGGCTGCCTCTTGACATTGACTGACCCAAGGTTATGAGCACGTACTGCCCTGGCCTTTCCCCTGATCTCTAGAAGATGTGTCAGTTTTACACCCCTACTTCGGGGTGACCAAATTCCAGTGTGCCCGGCGCTCTCAGAGTGAGCAGGTCCTGCAGACCAGTCCACGTGGCCATTCCTGGTTGTGTCAAGATGGACCTGTTACTGTCAACCCCCCTTCTAGATACCACACCATTCAGTGGAGAGATTGGATATCCTCTCCCTCCCCTCCCCACTCCCTGGAGCTTCCCCGGCGGGTCACCCTTTCTCCCCGTATCGTTTTTTCCTTGTTGTTACATAGACGCCGGGATAAAGCTCTCTCTGTCCCCTGCTCGTGTGTATGTTGCATGCACGTGTCGGAGAACTCTCAGCTCAAACACAGCTTTGCGGGGCCGAAGCTGTCACAGCCAGGCTTTGGTGTAAATTTCCCTCTTCAGCTTTGGTCCTGACTTGCAGTTCCCTGTTGGGGGGTGGAACCCTGGGGAGATAACGGTGCCCGTGCAGATCCACGGAGGGGCCTTGCGCAGACAGCTGACGTCCGCAGTGTGGCCTCGCCTGCTTGGTGCATGCCGGCTGTCCTTGCGGCCTGTGTGCGTGTGCACGTGCGCGTGCTCGCGTCTTGCTTTCTCATACCTCATTGGCTGCATAAAACGTAGGCCTAACTTGGCATGTTCCTGTAACGTACCTTTGTTCAAGCAGTCAGCTGGCCTCTGTTCTCCCGCAGGTTCTACTCACATTCTTACTCCCACCAAATTTCTCATGGACCTGAGACACCCCGACTTCAGGGAGGCCTCTAGGGTATCTTTTGAGGATCAGGCTCCAACAATGGAGTGAGAGCCAAAGAAACAAAGTAAAAGCAGCTTATTACAGAAAAGAAACTCTTCCACTCTGAAGGGTTTTCTTTGATTATTCCGTCACTCTTTTTCTTTATTTTTCCCTTTTCAGTTTATTTATTTGATTTCTTTTCAACAAGAAAATGCTTGCAGTTCTTAACACCGATTGAAAATGTGTCCGATGCTGCCTTCACAGACCCTGCCGCGAGAGCCTCTGGCCCCGGCCTGCCAGCTCACTCGTGCCCTGGGTCACCTGCTGCTCAGTCAGGCAGTGCAGCCCCCTGGGTTGTAAACCAAAAATGATCATGACTGCTATGACCAGTCCTTCGGAGGGACTGGAAGCCGAGGGATGCCGGAGGCACGGCACGCAGGCCTACCGGCCCGGGGTGTATCTGTGGGCACCAGGCAGGGAACGCATAGCGTCCCGCTTGTGACATGGTGTGGGAAGTTGTGAGTGAGGCCAGTAGGCGTTCGAGGGACTGTCCTGTCCAAGAAGGCAGAACTCCAGTGGAGAGATCCATGGGCACCTGATCGTGGGGAAGGCTCATCGGAGTGCGTCAGGATAGACTCCGTGTCAGTGGTAGTTAGACGCGTAAATTCCTTTTTTCCGGGGCAGGCACTCGTCCCAGGGAACTGTTGCTAAGGGGTGACAGGGTCACGAGCCACCACGTACTTGATGAACTCCAGCCACCAGTGGAAATCTCGTGTCTCGTGTTCATCTGGGGAAGATGGCCCTTCGTAGTCATTTACTCTCTCAGTAGTTGCTTTTATTTTCATTCTCCTGTGGGTATTTTTCCAGGGTGGAGTTATCACACCCCTCTCTCTCACTGAAGTCTGTTAGTGAGATCTGAGAACCTTTGGGTAAAAATCTGTTCTTAACACGGTGTGCTGTTCGAAAGAGCGTCTTCTCTCTCCCACCACGCTTGTGCCTTTACCTGTTACCCAGGAACCGGCATCTGTCTGGTGGACTATCCAGACTTTCTTCTCATCCTCATCCCTTCCCCTCTCTTGCCGTCCCTCGTATGTCCCGGGAACCTCCTGTGAAGTGTTAAGCGGCAGACGCATACCGAAGAAGTCCATTGTAGCATTAGTTATTCTGTAGTTTCCTCACACAGCCTGTGAGGAGGCCACAGTCTGCGCACCTGCCCTCATGTACTTCACCGACGACGTCCCTGCCCCTCTCCCGCCCAGACTGACATGTGGCCTGGTGAGTCAGAGAGCATGAGTCACCTGGAGCAGTCGGGAGGCCTAGACTCTTGCCCCGGTCCTGCCAGGAGCACGTGTGGGACTGCAGGAGGTCCTGCCCCCGCCCCCCAACCAGGGCACAGAACGCAGAATGCGGGGAGGCTGGGTCCTGGATCGCAGGGCCCCAGGTCCTGAGCTCTGACCATCTAATTCAGCAACTCGGATCGGGTGCCTCAGCGCTTGCGGTCCTGCCCTCGTGCACCCGTGCTCTCTGGTACACCTCAGGGGACTGGGCTGTCAGAGCCATGACTGGGGCGGGGGGTGGGGGGGGGGAGGGGCACTGGAAGCGTGCTTGTTTGTATAAAGAGAACGTGCTCCATCCAAAATGGGACTCGCTCTAAAGGTCGGGACAGGCAACTGTGCGCTTTGTCTCCTCTCCTTCCTGTGGCCGAGAGACGGCTCCCCCGGGGCACTGGTGAGGGGAGAAGCAGCACGTGGGTCACCTGCACGGTGCGGGGCGGGCTGGCCGTGGCCCTGCGCTGCCTCCCTCTAGACAGTGCCGCCAGTGGGCGGTGGATAAAAGCAATTGTGAAGAACACAGCCATTGTTTAGAAGCACCTTGGTTGCTTGGCAATCAGACATCTGGTTCTGTGTGCAGATGGCAGGGAGGTGATCGGCATTTGCTGCAGGATGTATTTTCAGACTTACGGAAGGAAAGATGTTCAGTCCAGGCTTTGGTGGTGGCAGACCACTTGCAGGGTCTGAAAGACCTGCAAACCCAGAGCCCGGGGGCTCCAGCTAGGATTCACTCTGCGATCCCCTGCCTCAGAAGCAGCCTGTCCTTTGCAGGCTGGTGTTCTTTGTTTTGTGCTCAGTCAGCATAGGTTCTCGGCTGCCATCTGAGCAAAGAACACAAATACTCGAGTTGTGTACTCGTGGCTTCTGAAATGCTTTTTGGGGCAGTGTCGTGTTTTAGAGAGTTCCTTTAGGAAAAAGCAAGGCACGGAGCCCTAATCCCAGGGAGGTCAGAAGACAGATGAAAATCTGACTTGCCTCCTTCTGTTGTGATTGTCCGGTGACCAGAGACTAGGACAGTGCGGGCCGGGAGCAGGACGGGTTGTCTCCGGCCAGGGTCGATGTCTGCAGTTGTCTGCAGCAACTTAGCTTCTAGGAGATGAGTTTTCCTGCTCGGCAGTGAACGAGAGCATCCCTTGCCGGCTCCCCGCGTGGGTGCCAGTGCCCACTGATCCTCCGGCCCCTCTCTCCCCCAGGTGCCGGGTGAAGGGGGCCGGCTGGGCAGCCGGAGTGCACAGGTGTCCCCAAGCCTCACTTCCATTGCATTAATCAGTCGCCTCCATGTTGTCCAGAAGTGAAGTCTTTGCTTTAGGTTCTCACCCCAAGCTCTGGGGGAGGGTTGTGTTAAAAGTACCAGCCTTGAGGGAATGTCCAAGAGGCTATTGGGAGCCGGTGGAAGAGCCATACACAGCACTTGCACTTCAGAAAAAGGGTTTGTTTTTTTTATATTAAATATTTCACTTTATTCCCAGTTGGAGTCAGACAAGTCTCATGTTTCAGTGGGACTCAGATTTGAATCTGTACCCAGAACCAACCCATTGCCCAGCTGCTATTTGAGCACTCACTTGCATGTCCCCTCCTGGGGCCGGGTGCCCAGAAGCGAGACCGACGGCATGACGTCTGGGCCCGGCCGTGCCACCAAAGGGCTGCGAACGTGCCCCCTGCCGCTCTGGGCTTCATTCTCCCACCTTCAGGACGTGGGCTGGCCAGGAGCGTGTTTCCAAAACCTGGCAGATCAGCAGACTCTCCTGGGTTGCTCTTGAATGTACTCCCTCCCTGGTGCCCGCCCCCCCCCCCCCCCCGGGTCTTCGGAGTCCGTAGGTCTGTGTTGGCCAAACCCAGGGATGCCTAGACCAGCTGACCTGATTTTCAGATTCTGTCAGAGAGGAAGGATTTTGTCCAGGCAGAGCTCTGGCCCACAGCTTTGACAGCCCTTTGGGTGACTTTGTTTTTGGAGACACCCACTCACATTTCTCAGTCTTGCAATCATGTAGCATAAGAGGGATGGACCCTCCGTTGCGGTTCTGGAGGACCGACGTGGGCCGCCCCCTGTGGGTTCTAAATGTGGGTTTGCGATATGTGTATCCCAAACGCGCCCAGCTCCGTTCGCGGTATTTGTGGTGGTGAAAACCTTGACCAGGACATTTAAACAGTACAGATGACTCAGTGGCAAGAATTGGCTCTCAGGGGATTCGGATCAACAACAGCTGGTCTGAATCCTTTAAAGACACCCAGTGAGTTAGGGTCCAGGAGTTCCTGAGCCTGTTGCAAAGATACTTGGCCCTGGAAGTTTTCTTCTTTCAGTCAGACTGGGACCACCAGATGGTCAGCCGTCAGGTGATAGAAATTCTAGAGCATGGATTCCTTGATCTCTTTTTGGCCTCCCTCAGACCGTGGATTTGCCTGCAAACAGGGGTCAGGAGCAGCTTGGGGTGGGTATCTGCTCAGAGGCTCCCTTTTGATTTTTCCTCTCAGTCGAGTCTACAGTCTCATTTCCTGGAACTCAGCTGGATGGCTGCGGGAGGGCATTAGGGACGGTTTCTCCGGCGTGTTGCCTTTACCTGGAAAGCCCCCACATTGATTCTGCACAGAGTACCCAGCTGTCTTCCCGGGTGTAGATGAGCAGGCTGCATGGAATTGAGGTTGGGAAGGCCCTCCTTCTGGCAGTGTGGTTCACTGTTCAGAATTTGGCAACGTTTATTCCTGTTTTCTCATTTGGGGAGTAGTCTTTGACCTTATTTTAGGACCAGTAGGAAGATCAGTGAGGTCAGAGAAATGAGTGTACCTCGGGGGAAGGTGGTCCTGTAAAAATGCCCAGGGACATACTGCTGAAGGCCGCGTGGCCTTTGCTGAAGGAGCCTCGGGTCTGCAGAGCGATGGGTTGGCTTTAGAGCGCAGGGGCTGGTGGAGGCTATAAGCTCAGCACCTCTGGGAAGTAGCCGCGGACTGGTTCCCCAGGACAGTGACAGGGTGACTAGAGCTTGAACGCTGGAGGCCAGGAGGTTGGAAGAAGCGAAGCCTCTCATGCTAGAGAGGGCTTCACAAGCTTTCTGCCGGTCCAGACTTGACCAGGAAGGTTCAAGGCCTGCAGTCCCAGCAGTCACGCGTCAGCTGAGCACACAGTGGTCAAAGGCATAGGGACCCTGGTATTCGGAATCACCCCCGACAAGCCAGCCAAAGCCTTCTTTTGCCTACAGTCAGGGTGGCAGTCTGGCACCCTGGTGGTTTCTGTCCCCATTCCCTCACCTGCACCTCCAGGGAGGCACATTTTCAAGTACGGATCTCTTTTGTTCAGTTCTTCTCTCCCACCGGGACCTCTTTCTTTGAAGCCCACTGCTGCATGTGTACAGGCCTCATGTTCACGCACCAGTCACTTCTGTTCTGTTTGAGTAAAGTCCATGTCCAAACCACACGGTCCATGCATCTTTTTTTACTGCACTTATTAGATTCTCTCTCTCTCTCTCTCTCTCCTTATGAAAAAGGACTTCATTTATTTTTTAATTTTTTTTTTTTAATTTTTGCAGTAGAAGTATATCTAATTCCATTAGCTTAAATTTTTTGCAAGCATTTCTAATCTCTTACAATGTGCGGTCTCTGCAAGGTAAGACCTCAGGTACCCTGGCCCTTTCCCTTTCACACCTGAGGTCCCGCCCATCAGGGCAGCACCAGCCGGCTGGCTCCCAGAGGTCAGTGGCTTCCCCAGGGTGCCCTGCCCATCACTTCCTCCCTAGCAGGCGCCATCCTTTCCGTACACAGCCCCCTACCGACCCCACCCCCTCCCCAGCCTTCCCCTGCCATATGGCTTGGAATTTCTCTCCCCGGCTGGCTTCGCCTCGAGTGCAAGAGAGAATCAGAAACGCAGCTGCCCCGTCCCCTGGCAGATGGCACTGAGCCCAGATGGAGAGGCGGGCGGGCTCCTTCCTTGGTACAGCCTGGGACCATGCCTAAGTCAGAGGATGTGTTTTGTTTATCCACGGTCCCCAGGTGCCTCCCAGGCCTATTGTGATGTGGACCCAGCACCCGATCCCCACCCCCCTCCCTGCTTCCACTAGACCCTGACCAGGGTGGGGGTGGGGGAACAGATGCAGATCTGGGAACTGAAGGGCAGGAAAGGAAATGCGGTAGAGCCTGGAGCCAGCAAGCTCACTGTCTTTTCTGCCCCCCAGGATCCACGCACATTCTCACCCCACAGAAACTGCTGGACACGCTGAAGAAACTGAATAAAACAGATGAAGAAATAAGCAGTTAAACAAATAAGCCACCCCTCCAAAAAACGAACCCTATTCCCACAGTGCTCCGCAGCCCCTGCTGCTGCCCGCCTCGGTTACTTTGCTGACCCTGTCCCTCCACTGCCTCCCCCAGCTCTGCACGCCCTGGACGGCACTGTCGCCGCTGCGTTCTCGTGTTTAACGATGCCCTCTTCCTGTGTGAAACAAAAGAAAATAATGCATTGTGTTTTTTAAAAAGAGTATCCTCTATATGTGTCCTAAGGGGAGAAGTTCCTGCGTAAGGGACATACTGCTGGAGAAGTTGTGGAACTGTCTAGAATGAGTGGACACCTTCTCCCCATTACTATGATCCCCTGACCTTGTACATAGCCCAGTGTGACATGCGCAGATTGCTTGAGTATGGGAAGGTAGACGTTTGGGTGTTTCACAAAATCTCTTTTGGGTTGTTCCTGTTCTTTTTGGGAATCCCAGAGATGTCTGTTACTGGAGTATTTCAAACTGAGGATTAATCTGTGGTCTCCACGCCAGTCCTTATCTACCCCTCAGCCTGCTCTCGTCCAGATACGCTTGGCGGTGAATATCAGGTGACATCGTGTGAGGTCCGAGCTGGAAGTGACCTCTTTGGCTTCCCCGGTGGCTCGTCCTCCCCAGGGGCTGTGGGAGGGGCTGGAGGTCCGTGAAGTCAGGCTGGGTGCTGGCTGGCGTGCGGCCTGTCACCGCTCCTTCCCTGGCCCGCGTCCACAGCGCTGTGATCCCAAGGGAAGTAGTCTTGGGGCCTGAGTCACAGGGCCCCAGCAAGCGAGGAGCAAGCTCCCGCCAGGACCTTTGTCTCTTGGAGAAGCAGTTAGGCTGGGGTTTTTGGCCAGACCTTTCCTTTCCCGGGCACCACCACCCCTACCGAACCTCTGTTTCTCAGTGGGGTCAGCATGGATGGTGCTCGAGGGCCAGGAACGGACGAGGATGGGATGGGTACTGCAGGCTCCTGGGCAGAGGGCCCTTTCTTGCAGAGAAGGGTCTGCGCACCTAAGACTTCAAACCGCCAGGAGAACAGCCTGTTGAATTTATGCAGACTCTGTTCAGATTATCCTCAGTTTAAGGTACTTCATGATACTTTATTTTGTGTAGCGTGGGGTCATTTGTCGTCGTGGTTGTAAGAGAAAATGATCATTTTATTCTCTGTATAACACTTAGCTCTAGAGCAAAAATGAAAGAAGCAAATGCAGAAAGGGTGTCTCGTCATCCTCTAGACTCAGCAGCAACTCCGTTCTCCGATGGTGAGCGCACCACGTGTGCTGCTGCTGTGGTCATGAAATACAATGACAGTGGAAGTCACAAAAATGTCCCCTGCCCAGCCCCCCCGCTGCCCTTTAACCCCTGCCAACCGTGTGCATATTACTGTCTCGTGATGTCCTTGCAGACGTGGTGAGTGCTAGTTCCACGCGGCCGCCCGCTTTCCTTTCAGAGCGCGCTCCTCGCCCTCCCCGTTGGATGCTTTGTGGTGTTTTCTCAAGGCTTTGAAATCTCCCCTGCTCACTCGCATTAGTTTTCAGGCCTCTTCTGTCTCCCTTCTCCCCCTTAAGATACCTTGTTTCCTTAGGACAGAACTGTAGGTGCTCGCACTGGTTCGTCTCCTGCTGTCCCTGCTTGTTCTGTCCCCTCCCCTTGACCAGACAGGGCCCACAGTTCGGGGCCTTGTTTGTCAAACATGTTGGGTTCCTTTCTCTGTTATTTATATAAAAATAATTTATCAAAAGAATATTTTAAAAAAGCTAGTCTGTCTTGAAACTTGTTTACCTTGAAATTATCAGAATCTCAGTGTTGGAAAGTATTGAAGCACAAACATGTATCATCTCTGTACCGTTCTGTACTAAAGCACTCGAGTCTAATAAATAAATCGATCCGCACCCATTCACGGTGTCCGGGGTGTCTCCTGGCTTGGTTTCACTTTGGGGAGTCGAAGGAGAAAGGCTTCTGCCGTGGTCCGTTGCAGATGAGACCGCCACCCTGGCTGTGGCCCGGAGTCTTCTGGATCCCCGGTCAGCATCACTCATAGTAAGATCTGTAACAGCTGGGGCGCCTGGTGGCTCAGTCGGTTAAGCATCTGACCTCGGCTCAGGTCAGGATCTCACAGTTCACGAATTTGAGGCCCGCGTCGAGTTCTCTGCTGTCAGCACAGAGCCCACTTTGGATCCTCTGTCCCCCTCTCTGCCCCTCTCCCACTTGTGCTGGCTCTCTCAAAAATAAACATTAAAAAAAAGATCTGTAACTGTCTCACATTTTAGGACAGTCCACGAAGCTTGTCTTGGGCCCCGGGCAGCAACAGGACTCAGCTTGTGGCCAAGGGAGCTCTTCCTTGTCTTCTCTCTCCTTACCTGGAGTGTCTCTCTAGCTCGGAGACTGTAGCTCCGAGACTGCAGGCCTCCATCTTGCAGATGCTGCCTGCTCACCGGCAGTGTATTTAGGGCATGCGAGGAGGTCAATTTATCAACCTCCCCCTTCTCCTCTCTTCCTGCTGCCACACCCCCTGGCCTCATGAGCTCTCCCAATCGGATGGGGGTGTGTGTCCTGCTGCTCTGGAAGCCGGTTCAGAACCCCGGGCAGACGGAGATGGGTTTGGCCCAGCGTGGGGAGTAGACCCTTGAGTTAGGGTTGGGGTCACACCGGAAACTTGCTGGCATAGGAGGCACAGGGGAGTGGGATTCTTTAGGAACTTCTGATTCGAGTCTTTGGTCCCCAGTGACCGCCTCATTCAAATCCTGATCTTCAAGGCATGAAGACTCCTAACAACTGGAGGCCAGTTGCTGGAAGTTCTACCTCCTCGACCCAGCTGGGTGCTGGTGAGACTTGCCTGATAGGTAATGATGCCGGTGACCATTTGCTGAGTTCCTGCTCCGCGCCAGACCCCTCACGTACTGGGTCTCTTGGGTGAGCCCCCTCCCAGTTTTACAGGCGAGGAAGCCGCGGCCAAGAGCGATGCAGTTAACCCACAAAGCCCACTCCAGCTGGGGGGCATCAGACACTCACCGTCTTAGGGCAGCAGTTGCTGCCCCAGTAACCAAACCCTGGAATGAGATCCAAGATCAGAATGTTTAAATTCTAAATTGTTCTGGGGGCACCTGGGTGGCTTAGTCGCTTGTGTGTCCGACTGTGGCTCGGGTCATGATCTCATGGTTTGTTGAGTTGGAGCCCCACATCAGGCTCTGTGCTGACAGTGCAGAGCCTGCCTGGGATATTCTCTCTCTCTCTCTCTCCTCTCTCTCTCTTAAAATAATAAACTCAAATAATTCTAAATTGTTCTAAACTGAGTTTACGTTAAAACAAAGTGAATGCTGTTGGCTCCTTCCTTCCAGGGCTACGCATACCCTCCAGGCCCATAGTAGTGGCTTGTTAGTCTCTTCCTGATTGTTTCTGACCTGCTCTGACCCAGGGTTTCTGCCACCTGTCTCCATTCCACCGCCCCCCCCCCTCCCCCGCACCGAGGCAGAGACCTGGCCCATTTTATGCTCCTGGCAAGAGTCCTGGTTCTTTTGTGTTTACACAGCACAGATGGAGCCTGTGGGCCGCTCCTCCAAAAAGTCTCCAGTGGTGTTAAATATTCTTGGAGGGACGGGCGGTTCTGAAACCAAAGCAGACGATGCTGAACCAGTAACTGAGCAATCCTAAACCAAGACAGGTCAAGCGCTGTAGCCGGTCACTCTGCCTTTCCAGGGGGCCAGGTCTAGGCTGGGTGGGGGTGGGGGGGGGGGGGTCTCAACCAGGCCCTGTCAAGGGGCCTGTACACCCATCTCAGTATGATACCAGGCGTTGGCTCCTAAGAGACAGAGTGGCAGAGGGACTAGGAGCACAGACCTCGGCCTCGGGCAGGCCTGGGTAGAATCCACTGTCAGTCTTGTCCTACGTGACCCTGATGAGGGACTTTGCCCCTCCTGCGAGGGACGCCTGTGGACGGGTGATGCTGGGCTGGCCCATGGTAAGTACAAGCAGCACTCGATCGGTGCTGGTGGTGCTGCTGCTGATTCCCAGCCACGTCTGCGGGGAGAAGAATAAACATGCCCATGCACTAGCGGGGGAAGCATAGGTCCGTCAGCTAGAGAAGGGGTAAACTGCGGCTACTCTGGCAGTTACAGATGGGTGCCCTACACCTGTCCACATGAATAAATCTCCAGAACGGTGTCGAGTGAAAAGATGAAGTTCCAGAAGGACACATACAAATGATGCATTTATGTAAGGTTTTAAAACTGCATAGAGAGCTACATAATGCTATGGATACGTATGTTGTCAATGTGCAAATGCTTGCACGAGAATGATAAATCAACCAAAATATGAGGTCTCCTGGGTGGCTCAGTTGGTTAAGCGTCCGACTCTTGATTTCTGCTCAGATCACAATCTCCCGGTTCTCTGAGTTCAAGCCCCGTGTCAGGCTCTGCGCTGATGGTGTGGAGCATGCTTGGGATTCTCCGTGTCCATCTCTCTGCCCCTCTTACCCCTCAATCCCGCTTGAGCTCTCTCTGTGTCTCTCAAAAAATAAGTAGGGGCACCTGGGTGGCTCAGTCGGTTGAGCGTCCAACTTCGGCTCAGGTCATGATCTCACGGTTCGTGGGTTCGAGCCCCGCGTCGGGCTCTGTGCTGACAGCTCGGAGCCTGGACCCTGCTTCGGATTCTGTGTCTCCTTCTCTCTCTGTCCCTCCCCCCGCCTTGTGCTCTCTATCAAAAATAAAATGTAAAATAAATAGTTTTTAAAAATTAGGATGGTGGCTACCCATGAGGCAGAGGATGGTTACTGTGGTGTTAACCTTATATCCGCAATCACAAAAGGAATCAGTGGTTTAAACTAGTGCTTTACTGAATCAAAAAATATATAGGTAATAATTCTAACTGTAGCTAATAAGTATTGAGCAATTATTATGGCAGGCATGAGTGTTTTCTATCTATTTTGCTGAATCTTCTCAATTCTAGGAGCTAGATGTCATTATTAACCCCACTGACAGATGGGGAAGCAAACCTTGAGCAAACCTCAAGATCATGACCTGAGCCAAAGTCAGATGCTTTGCCGACTGAGCCACCCAGGCGCCCCCAAATGGTTGTTTTCTGAAGCCACTCCTCTTAATTGCTCTCTACCGAGATCTCCATTGGTTTGGACGACGCCCTTACACACGGGAGTTTTTGAAGTTCTGATACAAATAAAGTCAGCTCCCCGGGGCAGAACCGTGGAGCTCCTTGTCCTTCCCTGCCTGTTTTTCCCCAGAGCAGGACCCATGAACCACTGCACCCAAGCTGGGAGCCGGACCTACTTTTCCTGGAGTGACCGTGCTCTACAAGTGAGAACTAGGAGGTGGCAGCCCCTGGTCTTCTCAGCTTGCTCCCGCGGGTGGAGAACCCCCACCCTATGGGCCAACCGCGGTGGGGGCCATCAAGGTCCAAGTATTCCCAGCTTGCCACCGCCTGGACTAAGCTTCCACCTTGCAAGTGGGCCCGTGTGGGAAGTCTTGTCTGCTGCACCTGCTTGAAACGCGATTTTGCCACATAGGACCGGAGAGGAGGATGAGAAAGGCCAGCAGCCTGCCCTTCCCAGGATGAAGCTGTGGCCCCAGACTAGGGGCTGGAGGGTAAGGATGCCCCCACTTGCTCAGAACGGTGCACCCCAGCTTAAACATCTATAACACAGAACCGAGGATGGGGAGTGGATGCGTTTGTTTTTTTGACACCAAATACATGTCACTTTTCTACACCATTTCTCCAAATCTCCAACACCAACTGGGGTGTCCAATGGCTCAAGTCATTTCTGACACCAACTACTCAGTGCAGACCCCATAGGTCAAGGGCTCAATCCCATGAAACTGTGCCCCTTCAGATGCCAGCCACCAATGGGGTACCTCGCCTACCCATACTTCTGCCCAACTGACTACAAATTCTGGAGTTCCCAAGACCCCTGTCCTCAGGTTTGATAATTCATAGAACTTACAGAACTCAGAAAAGCACTTTACTTACTGTTTTATTATCAAGGATACAACTCGGGTACAACCAAATGGGAGATGCATGGGGCAGGGGGTGGCCCAGAACTTCCCTGCCTCCTCCAGGCATACCACCTGATTGGTTAAATCCTTGGCCCCTGGTGATCTCAATATCCACCCCCTCTCTCCTTCCCAGAGGTTTGGGGCAGGAGTGGGTTCTGTGGAAAGTTCCAACCCTCTAATTATGTGCTTGGTCTTTCTGGTGACTAGCCCCCCATCCTGAGGCTGTCCCCCACCCACAGTCCCTTCATTAGCATAAACTCAGGCACAGCAAGAGGTTTGTTATGAATAACAAAAGATACTGTCTCATTTAGGAAATCTGGAGGGTTTTAGGTCCTCTGCCAGAAACCAGGGGCAAAGAACAAATACATATTTTTTCCTAAACCTCAGCAGTGGGGCGTCAGGGTGACTGTTGGTTGAGCATCAACTCTTGATTTCGGCTCAGGTGGTGATTTCACAGTGGGATTCAAGCCCCACGTCGGACTCTGCACTGTGCGGAGCCTGCTTGGGATTCTCTCTCCCACTCTCTGCCCCTCCCCCACCCACATGCTCTGTCTCTCTCTCTGTCTCAAAGTAACACAACTCCAGCAGATAAGGGGGTGGGTCACTGCTCAAATACCACCCTCATTCTTGCAGGGATTTAGTAGATTTTCCTGAATGTTTCTCTATTCACTGTATGCCTTTGGAACAATTAACAGACACTTTGGGGCAGATGGAGCATTTCCACTGAGCCCTGTGGAACACGGAGCCAGTCTCTGAACAGGGTCATCCTGAGATCCCAGCATGGTCTTAGAGGCCTCAGGAGAGAGGTTCCTTGGCCTGGGAGCCGGGTGACTGTCTTCTTCTCGTTCTGGCGGGACTCTGGGGAAGTCCCCCTCTCTGATTGGCACAGTGAGGCAAGGCAGTGGTTTCTAGGGCTCACCCACTGTAACATTTCCACCCGGGGGAAGGAGAGGTCTCCCCAGAGTCCAAAAAAGTGCCCCAAGAGCCTGGCATCCTGATTTTTGAGATGCCATGATCTGGGACAACCCAGCCTACAGCCTCTGTCGGTGCTTGGCCTCGGAGGGGGAGGCTGGTTGCTAGTGCCCAACCTTGCCAGGAAGAGGACAGGGTCCCTTTAAGATCTGCCTCACTCCCTGAGTTTGTTGCTATGTATGGGACCAACTTCCTTAGCAACCACCTGGCTTCTTAAAGGGGCCCTGGGGCAGTGGTTGCCACCAGCCATGGCTTCCAAAAAGAAGGCAACTAAGGGGACCAAGGAGCCCGAGGTCAAGAAGAAGAAAGGTGGCAAGAAGGATGCCAGCATGGCCAGCAAGCCTGCGGAAACGCCTTTAGGCGAGGAGATGCGAGAATTCTACCACATCCAGATCCGAGACCTGGAGGACAGGCTGGCCCGGTGGGTAGGCAGTCAGGGTGGTCCTGTTGGGTCAGAAGCCCTGCTCAGAGCTGACCGCTGTGCAGGCTCGCTCCGGGGGTCCGAGGCCTGTGTTCTGGCCTCTAGACTCCAGCCTCACTTTCCTCCTAAGTAACACTGAGAGGCTTCACAATTTGACCTCACCCATCTCAGCTCCCAGAGTCCTGGGGTCCTAATGCTAAACTGGCAACCCTGCCCCAGGCAAGCACCGCTCGTGCCTGCCTCACTCCTGCACCATGGGATCACGTGCTTTATAAGAGGACAGACTTCAATCGGTGGGATGAATTGAAAATGGCAGCCCCCTGGCAGGTGGGCAGAATACACGTCCTTCCTCCCGCCACCTCTCCCACTCCCATGAGGCCTGCGCTACCATTCCCTGCACTGTGTACACCACTGACATACCCACCTGCTGAGCCCAGGTGTTTTTTCACGCTGGGCCTCAGTTTCCCCAAATGTAAAGGAGGGTTGTCTCCCCAGGGCTGCATGACATAGATGGAACTGTGTGTGGGAAGGGTCTGTACCTCTTCTGAGACATGCTCACTTGCTTATTTTTCTTATTTTGAAACTACTTTCTTCCTAGTTACGATGCGCTAGCCCAGTCTCAGGGTGACCCTTAAAAGACAAACCCCTTTCTAATAAATAAATAAATAAATAACCCCTTTCGTGACCGTCAGGCAGTTCTTCCCCAGATGACGTTGCAGATACTCACGGCCAACGTTGAGTCCTTCATGTGTCCTTCAACGTTGAGTCCCACAGGTGGGTCCTGTGCTGGCGCTTCACTGTGTCCTTGAAACAGTCCCAGGAGAGAGGTCCTGACCATCCCCATTGTACAGGCGGAGGGACTGAGGCTCAGAGAGGGAAGTCACTCCCAGGAAGAGGAGGTGCCAGGATGGGAGCCCTGGCCCTCCTGACCTCCCTGTGCCAAACTGCTCCCTCCTCCACAAAGCAAGTCATTCGGCTCTGCACCCCCCAAGGCCCTGTAAGCAGCAGCCCTTCAGAAGATGTTGGTTGAACAGGGGCACCTGGGTGGCTATCAGTTGAGCGTCCGACTTCAGCTCAGGTCACGATCCCACAGTTCGTGACTTTGAACCCCAATCCGGCTTGCTGCTGGCAGCCCGTCAGTGCAGAGCCCACTTCAGATCCTCTGTCCCCCTCTCTCTGCCCCTCCCCCACTTGTGCTCTCCCAAAAATAAATATTAAAACAAAGATGTTGAATAAATAATGAAGTAAAGCAGCTTTCCAAACAACTTCTACAAATTATTCCACTGGAAACCAGTAAATCATTTATATAATACTCTCTAAAAATTCACGTTCCCCTCAAGCTGAGAAACCAGATGGAATGTATTTGGGAAAAATGCATTTGGAAGACAGTTGTCAAGTGCTTACTGTTTGCCGAGCCCCTTTGTCAGACCCCAAGAATACAGAAGTCCGAGGTCTGCCAAGTGGATAAGACACCTATGACCTCAGGTCTTGACTAAACAAAGGCCCACTTAACAGGAGGGCACCAAAAAGAGGGTCACAAATGGGGCTTAGGTTCAAGAAGGCTCCACTGAGGAGGCCCACCAGGGTTCACCGGGCAGACGAGGGTAAGGAAGACAGCAGGTGCAAAGGTTTCGGGTCGCAAAGCATGGACGCGTTAGGGAGGGTGCAGAGCTGGCAGACTGCAACAGTAAACATTGTGGTTAAGAACCCTGACTTTGGGATCAGACTGATTTGGGTTCAAATTCCGATTTCACCACTTACTGACTAGGAGTTTCTTCAACCCTCTGAGCCTACATTTCCTCATCTGCAAAACGGGCATAATTATCATAGTACCCACTTCCTCACAGATTCAATGAATACACACCAGGTACCTACTATGTAGCATGCACTGTCCTAGGTGTTGGGGACACAGCTGTGAGTGTAACAAAGGCTCTGGCCTGGTGGAGCTTCCATTCTGGTGATGTAATGGATGTAGAGCATTGAGCACAGGCATTGGCTACGGTCGCAAGTGCAGATCAGGGGGCACAGTGGGAGATGAGGCTGGATTCCCACGTGAGGAACCTCGAATGCCCCCTGATGGGAAGACCCAGGGGAGCAGGCCCAGCTGCGCGGAGGCCTGGCTTGCTCACTCTCTAGACCTCTGCCCTGCACCCCCCTCAGGTACCAGCGGAAGTGGGATGAACAAGCCGTGCAGGAGAAGCTGTTCCGCCAGGAGTTTGAGCAGCTGGCCAACAACAAGAAGGAGATCGTGGCCTTCCTCAAGCGCACACTCAACCAGAAGGTAGATGAGATCACTGAACTCAACGAGCAGCTGCAAAGCCTGCAGCTGGCCAAGGAGGTAGAAAAGGACGCCTTTGAGGCACAGCTAGCCCAGGTGCGCCATGAGTTCCAGGAGACCAAGGACCAGCTCACCACGGAGAACATCATCCTTGGTGAGGAGGGGACTGGCAGGCGAGTCTGGGGCACACACCACGGGGGCAGGGAACCCAACGCTCTTGCTCTTCGGGCTCTAATCCCAGCTCTACCATTAACTCTGTGGCCTTAGGCAAGCACTTCTCCTAGACCTTCAGGTTTCTCAGCTGGGAAATGGGGATAATACGTCTACCTTGAGTAACAGCAGCTATGTGCTGCTTCCCACACATTACCTTCCGTAATTGTCCCAGCCATCGTCCGAGGCAGGAAATACTATCAACCCCCTACCCCCCCCCCCCCCCCCCCCCCCGTCTGTAGGTGAGGAAGCACTTCAAGGAGTTGAAGTGTCTTGCCCAAGGTCACCCAGCTGGCGTGTTTTTTTTTGGTTTTTGGCTTTTGGGTTTTTTTGAGACTTAAGGACAGCAGTAGTGCCTGGCCCAGAGAAGTTGTTCAAGTTCAATGGCTGTTGTCACTGTCACTTTCCAGAAAATAGAGGTCAAGGGAGGCGTTTCCAAAGAGGCGAAACGTGAATGAGGCTTCATAAGATTAGTGGTGGGGAAGAGACGGCGTTTCAGATGAAGACAATGAATAAGGGCAGGACGGAGCATAGCATCTCGTAGGGACAGGGGTCTGGCCTTACTGGATTGAGAAGCACAGGGAGGGCAGGAGGACTTGGAGGAAGTGGGGAGGGAGGGGCATCGCGCAAGGCCATCGCTGCCCTCCCAAGGCGGCCCCTCACCGGGCCGTGCCCTGCGGTGGGGCAGGGGGGAAGCTGGCGGCTTTGGAAGAGTTCCGGCTGCAGAAAGAGGAGCTCACAGAGAAGTTCACGACACTGGAAGACCAGCTACGGAAGCAGGAGAGTGACTACAAGGACTACGTGTACAACCTCGAGAAGAAGTCTGTGCTGGACAAGGACAGGTGGGCAGGTTGGGTGCTGAGGCCACGCCAAGCTCAGGCCTCTGAGCCTCAGCTTCGAACTGGGGGGACTGCACTAGCTCAGGGACTCCCCATCCTACTGCTCCTCAGAATCCTGGCTGGTGATGTTAGGAGGGGTGGAAAAAATAGATAAGCTCCCAGCTCTAGCCCTCACATGGGACTGGAGAATCCTTGGACTTCCTCTTGCCACTTTTCATGACTTAAGTTACATTTGTTTAATAGGTAATAATACATTGATATGGATCAAAATGCCAAAGGGTCTACAGGGGCTCTACCTGGAGCCCTGCCCCTTTTGGGAGATAGAGCATAGAGGCGGCCCTAAGCGCTCTGGGGAACCCCACACGGGAGGGCAATGCCTGTGCCCACTCCGCCTGATACCCCCTCGTTCTCACCCATGACTAGACTGAGGAAGGAGATCATCCAGCGCGTGAACCTGGTGGCCACTGAGTACCGAAAGGTGGCCACTAACCAGATGTGGGACACAACAAAGCGGGCCATCGTGGAGAACAACACGGTCACCCTGCAGCTGTCCAAGATATCCCGGCAAGGCGCACAGCTGCTACAGGAGAACGAACAGCTAAAGGGCACCCAAGAAGAGCTGTGCAAACAGCTGGATCTATTGGAGAACGCCCAGAAGGTCATGGCCAGGCATAGCAGAGGCCACCGTAAGGTGTGCCTGCCAGGACCTTGTCACAGGGCATTTGGTGCACAAAGCAGGCGGGAACCCTAGGGGTGCTGCTTCAGGGCAAACACAGCCTGGCAGGGTTGGGTCCCGGGCTGGAGCCAACTCATGAGGGAGGCAGCAGCAACGGGACAGGGTCCTTTGTGGGGGGTCCTGGGTGCTGGGCGCACCTCTGGTTTTTATTTATTTGGTCGAAAGCCCCCATAACTTGTTGAAGCGGGACCTGCCCCGGGCCACTGGGGGCTCTGCCCAGAGATGGTGCTGGGCCCCCAGTGCCTTGGCTGGCCTCTCTGTACAAGGGGGTGAGCTCTGGGGGAGTCTGGAGCTGGGGGAGGGGGGCAGGCTGAGGGCCCACAGAGGGGCCAGGGTATGGCCACCTGCCCCCGCACCCGCAGATCATCCTCATGCTGACGGAGAAGTGCCGCGAGCAGCAGCGGGGCACAGTGGAGGCCGAGCAGCTGCGCCTCCAGCTGAGCCAACTGGAGCAGGGCCTCGGGCAGCTGCAGCAGGACACACAGACGCTGAGGTGCGCTGCGGAGCGAGGGGGGCGGAGCTTGAGGCCATCCCCTTTGGGCCACCTGACCGGGCCGGCCGGTGACTTCCCCTTTCCCAAGGGGCATGGAGGCCTGGGGCTGGATGAGGGTTCCTGGGGGCTGGAGAGAAACCGCCGAGTGCAGGGAGTGCAGGGAGGGGGCTGACTCGTCCTGGTCCTGGGCCCAGGAGTCAGAGAGACCAGCTGAACCTGCAGCTGGAGAGGCAGCAGGCTGAGGCACAACAGCTACAGCGGGAGCTGACTGAAGAGCAGAAGGTTCGGGCAAATCTGGAGACAGCCCTGGCCCAGGCCACCTTCATCCTACAGGACGTTCTACAGGTGACAGAAAGTGGGTGAAAGGGGCGGGGGGAGTGAGCCAACGTCAGACACTGGCGATAACCAGGACACCCGGAGAAGGCTGGGCCAGGGCCAGAGCCCCCCCAACACCCACCCTGCTGCCTTTCCCCCCGAGAGACTCCTGGCAAGTCCTTTCCTGATTTCTGTACTTCAGAGATCCCTTGAAGGTCTCCAAGTTGCTGGAGTCCCTCTCTGAGGCCCTGGAAGGCCTTGTGCCTCAGGCTTCTCATTTGGAGAATGGGTATCCCACCACAGCCAGGGTAAACTTGGAGAAAAGGGGCTCTGGGGTGTTTCCCAGAGGTGGGTGTCGGGGTCACCATGAGCCTGATCTCCGCGGGCCCATCCCCACCCTCGACCGGCAGATGCAACCTGATGAGGAGGACAGAGACTCTGATGTCGTGTTCCAGCTGCAGCTCAAGGAGATGCTGCACCAAGTGCTGGCCGTGCTCAGCTCAGCCGTGGTCCTCAGCCCCCGGCTGGCTGTGCATCTCAATCAGGAGAGCCAGGCCCACAGCCCACCCAAGGGCAGGTGAGTGAGCGACCCTGTATGCCCTCAGAAGCAGCTGTGGCATTTGTTTGTCCAAGGGCTGTTCTCAGCTGACCCTGGGCCAGAACCCTGGCTTCCCAAAGCCTCTCTGAACCTCAGCGTCCTCAACTAGGAAACGCAGGTGGTGATGCCAGTCCTCTCTCCACAGCCAGCCTGGCACCCAGCCACCCAAGATGGGGTCTCTGCGTCAGCCGCCATCCAGCATCCCACCCTACCAGCCAGGGGACCTGGGCCTGGTGCCTCGACGGGCCCACATCCCACCTAACCCCGAGGACCTCAGGCTGCTCTCGCACACCACCCGTGTGGGAACCTTCCGGGTGCACAGCAGCCCTGAGGTAAGCGTGCCAGGGCCCCAGGCACGGCAAGATGGCAGCCAGCCCTGGGTACAGATCATACAGCTCTGCCACACTGCAGCCGCATGCAGCCCTCTAAGCCTCCATCTCCCCATCTGTAAAATGGGCCAAAGAAAAGGGTGGCAAGGCCTCACCGTGGGCTAAGGCACGCCCACGCATCACCTGGGAAGGGGGCTTGCTAGACCCTGTCGGCCCCTCCTCCGCTGGCAGGGGAAGCATGGGAATCCCCTGAGGAGGCCTCGGCTTCCACGCCGCATCTTTAATTTTACAGATTCACACCTCTGGTTCTCCGAAAAGGTTCAAAAAGTTTAGTCTTCCTGAAGTTTCTCTACTTTCCAAGTAAAACACAGAGAGAAGACCAGTCCCCATCCCAGAAGTGGACCATTGTGGCCATAGTCCCCTCTCTTTAATCTATAGGTGGCCTGGGGCAGCCCAGATAAGAGGTCTATAAAAAGTGGATACCACAGGTTGGCACGGCACCTCTGTGAACCTGGCTGATGTGTGGGCGTGGTGGTTAGGGAGGCAGGAATTCACTGAGGTCAGGGCCTAACGAGGGCCGCTGGCTTCGTTCCCGGATGTGGTCCAGGAGCATGTCGGTGGCTCGCTCCAGCAACAGAGGCAGCAGTTCCTGCTCAGCGGCGGAGAAAGAGCCCAGCACATGGGCCTGCACTGTATCAGGGTGGGCGGGGCGCCCGATGCCTATCCGCAGCCTCGGCATTGCCTGTGGGGGAGCCAGAGGGGGACCCAGGGAGTTTTGATGCCCGGTGCGGGAGGCCCCCATGTTGGCCCACCAGACCCAGGGCAGGGCAAAGGGGCAGACTCACATGGGAGTTGAGACAGCTAATGCAGGAACGGACTCCGTTGTGGCCCCTTCAAGGGATACGGGAGGGACAATTAGTGCTTCCCTGGGTCAGCACCCTTCACCCCTCCCAGCCCAGGCTGGGGTCAGAGCACCCCTCTTCCCTGCCGAGACTGGGATCGGCACTCCTACCCCCACTCCAACTGGGAGGCTGTCCTCCCTAGCCCACCTTGACCTGCTCAGGGCCTCACCTGGCGCTTCCCCCCAGCTTCAGAGCCACTTTCCCCAGGGGCTTGTCCAGCTCATCATGCACCAGGTAGACCTCCTCAGCAGTCAGCCCAAACAGCTCCGCTTGGCACAGGGAAATGGTGGCCCTGGTTACTGCCCATCTGCCCAGAGGGCGTTGTCCCGACTCACGGCTCTCGTGAGGAGGGGCCGCAATTGACCCCATTTCACATATAAAGAAACTGAGATTCCCTTAAGTACCTGAGGCCAGAGGCAGCAATTGCAGCTCAACAGGCACCTGGAGGTGAAGAGATCTACCGCCGCCCCAGAACCCCTTCTCTGGCCCCTACGCCCTCCCGGCCGGCCCATCTCTGGTGCCCTTGACTCACCGGCCCGGGCCACGCTGCGCCCGCTGGCGTTCATGAGCCGCCGGGGCCGAAGCAGGACCAGCTGGGCATCCTCGAGCGAGGCCACGGCGAGGTCGGCCGCGCAGCGCCGGTCGCGCGCCCAGGTGTCCGCCACACCCAGACGCCGCGCCAGGTGCCCCAGCACCGCCAAGCCCACGCTGTGCCGCGTGCCGGGCAGTCCAGGGTTCCCGAGACCGGCCACCTGCGGGCGGCACCGGGGAAACTGAGGTGCGACATCTGTCGCCGCCCTCTGGCTTACAGCGCCCCCTGGGACCCAAACCGGAGAAAGGGAAACGGAAGGCAGGGTAGAGTGAGGAAGGGGGGCCAGAAACCCCGGAGACGCCAGAAGGCTGAGTGCCCCGGGAGCTGAGTGGGCAGAGCACCTGGAGCAGGAGCAGAGTTCCTGGAAGCTTACAGCCCGTCAGAATACTGGCCCCATTTTCTAGATTAGATAACCGAGACAAGGAATTTGGGGGATGGTGTCTGGAGACAATGGCAGAACAGGAGCTAGCTAGGGCCCAGGAGCCCCTACGCCGCCGCGCCCCCGCCCCCGACGCCACTCACCAGCCACCGCTTCCCCGCGGGCCGGGGTTCCAAAGTGAGCACGCTCATGGCGCGACTCAACCACAGCGTGGCTCGCCGGCAGCCGTCTGGCCGCATGTCGCCCCCTTTCCCGGTATAGGCCCCGCGCCCTGACGTCAGTCAGGCCTCGACCAATCGCAGTGGCCATCCGTCCCCAGCGTCCAATCCCCGGGCGGGCCACGGGCCGCCTTGCTCCTAGGGAGCGGAAGTAGCGGGGCGGCGGCTGAGCCCGAACCTCCACTCATTCCGCGGCGCCGCGTCACAGTGTTCCTGTGGGGTGTCTTGTGGACTTGCGGAACCCTTGCATGACCTCCGGATTGGGAGGAGGGAGGCTTGCTCTGGCCCCTGCTGTGGCCCTGCCTGGCTGCGGAAACCTGACAAGTCCTCTCCCTGACGTACCTCGGCCTCCCCCGCCCATAAGTTTGCTAACCTCTTCCGGACTCTAACAACCCAGGGACCCCGGAGGCGTGGCCAGAGGGGCGGAGCCTGTGGGCGTCCTGGAGATGGTGCCTAGCAACGTCAGGGGTGGGCCTCGGGAGGTCCTCCCGGAAGGGAATTCAAAACAAACTCCAGAGAGGTGCGTGAGAGGGTCGGGAGGGAAGAGACCAAGGCTGAGTTCTCAGGAAGGGTTTTAAGCACAGGAGAGGAGAGGCAGGATCAGTTGTGCAAGCCGCTGCATAGAGAACTGAGGGCTTGGGACCTGTGTCCGGTGGGGAGTTCGGAGAGGCGGTCGGAGCTGGTGACTGGACAGAGATGGCATCGACCCAGACGAGAGGATGAGAGAAGAGAAGGGATCTAAGAGATCTTAAGGAAGTGAGGCAGACAGGACCGGAGGTGGACTCCCCGAGGTGGGAAAGCCTGGGGCAGGAAGTGCTCAATTTGGCCTGCTGGGCATGAGCGTCCCACAGGATAACCAGAGGGGCTGCAGGACCTCCTGGGCCTGCAGCTTGGGGCGGGGCCTCTGCTGGACACATTAGGGTGTTGGGTGTCAGGAGATGGATCTGGAACTGAGGGGAACCAGGAGGAGAGCAGAGGGCAGTGTGTGCACGAGAACGCTGGCCCTTGACTTTGACCATAGGAGAGGGAGAGAAGCAGGACTGGAGAGAAATTGGAACATCCCTAAGGGGAAGGGGGCTAGGAGCACCACCAGGACCCAAATTGTTCTGGAGGCCTCCTACCAGCCTCATTTCCAGCCCTCGTCCATCCTGTAAAACACCTGAGGAGAGTGTGTCAGTGGAGCAGAGGTCATCTCTGAGGCCTCCCCGCAACTTGCTGTCCCTTGGTTCTAGGATGCTCTGAAACTTGACCCGGCTCCCTCACAGCACATCTCAAAGCCATGGGTGAATCCAGTCCCAAAGGGACCCTACAGCGCATCTTTGGGACCAGCCAGGTGTTCCAGAACATCGATGATGTAAAGCCAAAGGCCACGGGATTAACAGTGCCCCTCAAAGTCAGGGAGTAGTGAGTGACTACCTTGTCCCAGGGTCCCAGGTTCCTACTCTGCACAGCCAGTGACATGCCCTACAGCTTTGGGTTGGTTACTCTCCCTCTCTGGGCTTCAATGAACTCAGCTGTGTAACAGGGCTCTCCCACACCAGCAGATGAAGATGGTGGCCTGGATGAGCTCCAGGAATGCCAGCCTCCTCTCCCTGGGTGTCTGTCTACCTGCCCAACCCTGTCTCTCCACCCAAGCCTCCCTCCTCCCAACCCACCTGCAGCTGCAGCTGTATGCCCTGGGCTGGCCAAAGTCAGGGCCAGCCCCCCTCTGCTTCCTGCCCCCCCCCCCCCCCCAGCTATCACCAAGGCCAGCAGTGCTTGGAGAGAGAGGACTGGGAGATGGCCGTGCTGTACTTTTCCCGCGCCCTCCACCTGAACTCCCAGCTGGTGAGCGGTGGGCACGGGCAGTTGCTGACACGCACTTTGCCCTCACCGTTGAACCTGCCAGGCCCCTTCTCTCGGTCCCTTCTGGTAACTGAGCATCAGGCCTCAGCGGCCGGTGGGGAGCGGACACAGCCTGGGTCCTCTCTCCCTCAGGTAGACTTCTACGCTTTACGCGCCGAGGCCTACATCCAGCTCTGTGACTTCTCCTCGGCCGCCCTGAACCTGCGAAGGGCCTACTCCTTCCAGCCAGAAAACGCCAAATACCTGGAGCGGCTTACCTTCGTCCTTTACCTGCAGGTGCCTGGGGCTGCCGCAGGCCCACCCAGGGCGCCCGCCTCACACCCAAGCCTGTTGGCTCTCCCTTCGGCTGTGGGGGTTTTCGTTGCTCCAGGGACCAGCTCCGCCTCTCTAGGGACCTTCTTGTCCCATCCGTACCTGCTGCCCCTCTCATGGCCTCTCCCACCTCCAGAGCTGGGTAAAGTGTTTCGCAACATCGCCCAATGAGAGCTTTCTGCGACGATTACAGTGGTCTGATTACGATGATGACGTGGGACTGATGAGCCTTTGAGATACAGTGTGACCGGGGAACTAATTTTTTGGTTTTACTTAATTCATTAATTTAAATTTGTACAGCCACACGAGCTGGTGGCTACTGTACTGGGCCACACAAACCTAGCGTCTAGAGAGGCTCAGGCACTAAAAAGGTAAGAGCATTCCCCATTCACAGTCCAAGACAAAAGTATTAAGTCACAAAATACCAACAAAGTCCAAGACTTGCTGTTTCTCTCTGTTCCTGTTTCTGTATTGCTGTCCCTCTCTTTTGTAATGTTTATTTATTTTTGAGAGAGAGAGAGAGAGCATGAACAAGGAAGGGGCAGAGAGAGGGGGGGAGACAGAGAATCCCAAGCAGGCTCTGCATGGTCAGGGCAGAGCCTGATGCAGGCCTTGAACTCACAAACCATGAGATCATGACCAGAGCCAAAGTCGGACCCTTAACCAACTGACGCTGAGCCACCCAGGTGCCCCTGTGTTGTGTTTTTGTCAACTGTATAATTCTCTTGCTGTGTCTCCCTAGCTCTGTATCTCTTTCCATCTCTGTCACTGTCTCTCCATCTCTGTGTCTCTGTCCCCTGAATTTTCTCCTAGATCTGAAGGGCCGTGTCCCTGTCTCTTGTCTCTCTTCCCTCCTGCCCCAGTGGTGCCCCCTGCAACTGATAGGTGCTGCTGGGTTTCAAGCAGGAGTGACTCCCCTCTGTGTCCCCAGGGCCAGTGCCTGCTCGAACAGCATGCCTTCCTGGATGCCCTGAAAATCTTCTCGCAAGCCTCTGCACTCCAGCCCGAGAAAGCCAGCTTCCGTTACCGATGGTGAGTGCCCGGCATGTGTCCTTGTTCCCCTGGCAGCCCCTTCCTGCCCCTCTCGCCCGGCAGACAGAGTGCCTCTGCCCCCTACCCTCAGCATGGCCTGTCTCCTGGCCCTCAAACGGCACCAGGACTGCCTCTCGCTCGTCACCAAGGAGGTGCAGCTTGGCACGACCAATGCCGACATCTACATCCTCCGGGCCAGGCTCTACAACTTCTTCCAGAAGGTAGAGCAGGGAGGGCAGGGCGAGGGTGGCCCTCCCCCTGCCTGGGTGCCCCCAGCATACCCTGCGATTACAGGAGGCCGCTAAGCTGTCCATGTGGTGGCGACACTGTCCTCTCCAGGCAGAGTCCCCAGCCGTCACTGACCACTCAGCATAGTTGTCCTGTTGTCACTCAGCTCTGGCTCTGTGCCAGGCCTGTGTCGGCCCTCAGAAACCCCAGGGTGAGAAACCTATGCCATCCCTGCCCTTATGGAACTCACAGCCCAGGGGAGACGTCCTTAAGCAGATAATTACACAAAGAATGATTTCATGAGTGTGGGGGCACTCAAGGATCCATTAGATAAGGCAGCCCTTCCTCCTCCCTTCCTTTGTCTCCTTATTTTTTTTTTAAATGCTTATTTATTTATTTTGAGAGGGAGAGAGAGCATGAGCAGGGGAAGGGCAGAATCCCAAGCAGGCTCCGCATAGGTGCAGAGCCTGACGTAGGGCTTGAACTCACATAATGTGAGATCGTGACCTGAGCTAAAACCAAGAGTCGGATGCTTAACCAACTGAGCCACCCAGGCACCCCCTTTCTCTCCTTATTTGCCTCAGTGAACATTTTAGGAGCCCTGCACTGGGCATGGGGCCAGACAGTATAGGGAACAGCTTGGGGGCAAGGGAGACTTGGGGTCACAAGAGAGGAGGGGACTGCAGGTATGAGAGGGCATCAGGCAGGGTCTTGTGAACTGAAGAGGACCCTGACTTTTTCCTGGGGAAGCAGGAGCCTCAAAGGGGAGCTCCCTGGGGCAGTGGGCTTTCAAAAGATCCTTTTGGCTGCCAGGTGGAGTTTGGGCTGGAGGGGCAGGTCGGGAGGCCGGGAGCCTGGGTGCCGTCCAGCTGGAGAGGAAGGTAGAAGGGAGGGTGGCCATGGGGGTGGCAGGAAAGGGGCAAGTCCCACAGTCCTTTGGAAGTCAGGAACAGAGACGGACGTGAGAGGGCTTGAGGGAAAGGGAAGGATCCAGAACAATGCCTGGTGTTCCTGCTTGGCCTGGTGCGTGGGAGTGAGAGAACTCGGGGGGACGAAGGAAGGGCTGGGTGGGTTCACCTCAGTCACCAGGTGGTGCATCCTGGGGGTAGCCAGAAACCTGAGACTCTCCATGCTGGGGTCTGGGCTTCTGGGCCCCACAGTGACTCAGTGAGAGAGTCTCCTCCCGAGGCAGGAGACTCATAATTATTGTAATTATCAGTAATTGCCGACTGTGGGAGTTCAGCCCCTCCTGCCACCTCCACCTCTGTCATATGTACACACCTTCAAAGCACTTGACCCATACTTGTCTTTAAGACTCGAGGTAACCCCCTTTAGATACAACCCATTGTCCTCTTTTCACAGATGAGGAGCTGGGTCCAGAGGGCCTGTCCAAGGTCACACAGCCAGCTCTCATTGGTGCTGCCTTTGAACCCAAGCCCACCTGCTCCAAAGCCCTGTCCCTTGCCTCTGCCATCTTCCTCCTCCTGACTTCCACTCGCACCTGGTGTCCACACTGTTTGCTGTGCTCACCCTCCAACCAATTACCCTACAGGCCACATAATGCTTGCTAAAACTGTTTGTTGACTCACTGACAGATTTGCTTACCCAGTGGAAGGTATTTGCCTGGGGATGTTTTCTGTTTGTGCCCAGGTCTGTATCTGTTCCTTGCCAGAGCGGTCTTGGGCTTAAAGGTCAGGGGAGTTGGGGAAGGCATGTGCGTGGGAGGATAGGGAGGAAATGACAGTCACGGTCAGGAGGACACACCCTCCACCCACCTCGAGTGAGCTTTGAAGAAGTTCTCCAAGGAGGAGGCATCTGCAGCCCCATTCTACAGCAGAAACCACTCAGGCTGACCTGGCTCACCTGAGGTCACATCTGGAGAGGGACCAGCAGGGATGGGGCCTGGGATGGGATTTTCCCATAATGCTCCCTGCTTCCGTCATGAGGCCAAAAACAAAAGGCGGAATAGCAATGCGGGGGCACTGAGGATGGGGGACACGGTGCCTGCCTGCCCAGAGAAAGGCCCCTATAGGCCTGGAGGTGTGCTTTCACCACGGGACGGGTCAGAGCTCGGCTGAGCCTGCGGCCCTGATGCCATCGTTGGCCCCCTGCAGCCCAGCCTCTGCTATCGAGACCTGCACAGAGCCTTGCTGTTGGACCCCAAGCACCCACAGGCCAAGGTGCTGCTCAAGATGATGGTGGACCAAGCCCAGCAGGCTCGCCAAGATGCCGGGATCCTAGCCGTGCAGGGCAAGCTTCATTACGCTCTGCAGCGCATCAACTGTGCCATCGAGAACAACCCTCTGGATCCAGGCCTCTTTCTTTTCCGGTACTGTGTGGGGAGGTGCCCATCTTGGATCGTGCTGTGTGGACTCAGGAGAGGCCTTGATCCTCCCCAGGCCTCAGTTTCCCCATGTAGCCTCTAATAATCTTTCCCTACAACCCATTAGGGTCAAAGCTGGGGAGAAGGTTGTAGCTGCTCTCGCCCTTAGAGGAGGGGCAGGCAGCCGCCTCAGTTAACCTGGGAATTCTGGCCCCCCAGGCCTGCTGAGCATCCATGCTGGCAGGCTCAGCCCAGCTCAGTGGACAGGCTTGGGTTTGAATCTTCCCCCCGCCCAGGACTCAGTACACGATTTGGGGCCGTTTAAGTTCCTTGAACCTAGGTTTGTGCATATAAACAGTGGGGTAAAACATCCACCCCACGTACAAAAAGGCCTTTTGCATAGAGGTTGGCGTGCACCTGCTTCCCAAAAATAAAGGTGGAAGCTATTTTTGAGTAAAACGAAACTACCAGTGACCAGCAGGTTATCCAAGTGGTAACCCAGAGCCCGCCCCACATCTAAGCTAGTGGCCGAGGAGGGGGGCCCTCACGCCACCTCCCCCGGTCAAGATGGTCCAGGGTGGCCAACAGTCTGGCTGGCCACCCCGGTTGGTGGGGGTGCCTTGGCCCTCATGCCCCTCCCCCGCAGGGGCATCATGTACCGCCGCCTCTGGGAGTTTGACGCGGCTGTGGAGGACATCCTGAAGGCGCTGGACATGATGAGCGAGCGCCAGGAGGACATCGCGCAGCAGGCGCAGCGGCAGCTGCTGCTGGCCTACAACGACTTCGCGGTGCACTGCTACATGCAGGGTGCCTACCAGGAGGGGGTGCTGCTGCTCAACAAAGCCCTCAGGGACGAGCAGCAGGAGAAAGGCCTGTACATCAACCGCGGGGGTGAGCGCGGGCTGCCCCTGCCCCTCGAAGTCCAGTCCGGGCTGGGCACTTGAGGCCCCCGAAGGAGGGAGGACGGGAGGAGGGAGAGAGCCTCAGTGCCCTGGGGACACACTTTGGGAAGTGCTGCCTTAGACAAGGGCTACAGTCTATTCATACTGCTGAGAATCAGGCTACTGGTAAAAGGTGCCCCGAGGCAAGGCAAACCACGGCAGGCACCCTCCACCACCGGCAGGTGCCCTCCGCCGCCCACGGGAGTTCGGAGCCACCAGTCTCAGGATCCCCTGGGGGTGGGGAAGCGGGGCTGGGGCTCCTGGGCACTGGGCTTGAGGACCCACTCAGCCCCCTGTCCCCGGGTCCCTGGGCCCCAGATTGTTTCTTTCAGCTGGGCAACCTGACCTTTGCGGAGGCGGACTACCAGCAGGCGCTGGCACTGAGCCCACAGGACGAGGGTGCCAACATCCGCATGGGCCTGCTGCAGGAGAAGATGGGCTTCTGCGAGCATAGGAGCAGGTGCGTGACTTGTGGGCGGGACCCCGTGGCGCTGGGGGGCGGGGCATGGCTCGAGGCCGCCTGCTGGGACCCTGGGTCGAGATCCTCTGCTCTCCCAGGCAAGTTTTTGTGAAAAATTAGTCACTTTTTTCAGAATATTGTTATGGTAATTGCACTTTTTATAAAATATCTCCAGTGTTCCGTGTGGGGCTTAAACTCAGGAACTGTGAGATCACCATCTGATCACCATCAGAGCCCTAACGGACTGAGCCACCCAGGCGCCCCTCCTATGTATATATTAACAATTAGTACCATTTTACAAAATGAAATAACGTTAAACTGTGTTTTGACTTCCGATCTTATTATATATGCGACTATATCATTCTTCTTTATTATTTGCATGGTATTCCATTCTATGGAAGTACCACAATTCATTTCTTTAGACACCTTTCTATGATGAATATTTGGGCTGTTTTCTGGGATTTTTTTGTTTGTTTGTTTTTGTTTTTTTTTTATACATAACGTAATGAGCACCCAAGATATACATTTTCATGCATTATACTAGGAATGGCACAGTTAGTTAGATTGCTGGAAGCCAAATTGTTGTGTTAAAGGGTGTGAACATTTAACATTTTAAAACAGTATCTTGGGACACCTGGGTGGGTCAAGTCAGTTGAGTGTCCAACTCTTGATTTCAGCTCAGGTCTTGATCTCAACGGTTTGTGAGATTGAGCCCCACCTCCTTGGCTTCATGCTGATAGTGCAGAGGCTACTAGGGATTCTCTCTCTCTCCCTCTCTGTGCCCCTCCCCACTAGCGCTGCCTCTCCCTTTCAAAAGAAATAAACTTAAAAAAAAAAAACAAAGAAAACCATAATATCCAGTTGTTCTCCACAAATAGTAAGCCGCTGTAAACTTCCCCCAGGAAAGGAGTCTTCGTTTTCCCAAATCTCCTTAGTGCCAGGTGTTAAGACTGTTTTCTTTTCTTCTTTTCTTTTTTAAGACTATTTTCAACTCTGCTAATGCAGTAGGCAAAGAAACACTCTCGAGTTCGTTTATGTTGCAAGTTTAAATGGCTAGTGCACTGCTCCACCTTTTGTGCGTGTTCATCATTATGGCTGGTCCCAACCAGATTTTTTTTTTTTTAATGATAAATTGCTCTTTAAAACTTTTTGTTGTTGTTACAGAGTTCTTTGTAGGCTGGGAAAATTATCGTCTGCCTCTGTGGGAAAATATATTTCTCCTATTTATTAGCGTTCCTTTGTGGTGGTTTTGCTACTCGGTAACTTGGGATTAAATCGTAGTCAAATTAATTTTCTCCTTTTTAGCTCTTGGGTTTGTGACATTCTCAGAAAGGTCTTCCTTACTCATAGATATTAAAAACATTCACTTAGAGGGGTGCCAGGGTGGCTCAGTCAGTTAAGTGTCTGATTTGATTTTGGCTCAGGTCTTTTTTTTTTTTTTTTTTAATGTTATTTATCTTTGAGTGAGAGAGAGAGAGAGAGACAGAGAGAGACAGAGACGGAGCATGAGCAGGGGAGGGGCAAAGAGAGAGGGAGACACAGAATCTGAAGCAGGCTCCAGGCTCTGAGCTGTCAGCACAGAACCCAACGTGGGGCTTGAACTCGTGACCCGCGAGATCATGACCTGAGCTGAAGTCGGATGCCCAACCAGCTGAGCCACCCAGGCACCCCTGGCCTCAGATCTTGATCTTACGGTTCTCGAGATGGAGCCCCACGTTGGGATCTGTGCTGACAGGCTGATAGCAAGGAGTCTGCTTGGGATTCTCTCTCTCTCTCTCTCTCTCTCTCTCTCTCTCTCTGCCCCTCCCCTCCCCCCACTTTCTCCCCCTCCCTCTCTCTCAAAATAAATAAGCTTTATTTTAAAAAAAACATTCACTTACATTGGGGTCTTATACTAGCATTTAAGTGTTGGGGCCATTAAGAGTGTTAGTGTTAGAAGAGCAGAGGGGCACGGTGGAGTTGGGGGAGCAGAGACCAACCTCATTTTCCCCAGACTCCCCAATGGGGCCCAGCAGTTGCTATTTCCCTCCAGACGGCCCAGCTCACAGCAGCCTGTGACCCACTGTGTCCTGCAGGCAGTTCCATAAGGCAGAGAGCCACTTCTCAGTGGCCATCCAGCACAACCCCCGGAAGGCCCAGTACTACCTGCACCGTGCCAGGAGCCGGCAGCTCCTGCAGAATATTCTGGGGGCCCGCCTGGATGTTGCCACCGTCCTGCTCCTCAACCCCAAACAACCTAAGGTGGGTTCCTGCTGGGCCAGGAGGGCGGGCTCCAGAATCAATACCCACTGTTGCTTAAAGAGACCCCCTGTTCCCAGCAGTCTGGTTTCCTAGAAAATCTAACAGCGGCCAATGCCAAGCACTTACAGTGTGCCAGGTCCTGTTCTAGCCACTTCAACTCGCATTGCCGTTTCCCCTCTTCAGCACCCCATGAGACAGGTAACATTATTATCACCCCCAATTTGCAGGTGAAGAGGGTAGGGTTGGTTCAGAGAGGTCAGTTCCCTTGCCCCAGGGCACACACTTAGAGGCCAACCCCCCACAGGCTGGCTCCAGCACCTGCAGTTGGCTGGCCAGGTCGGGGTCAGTGTGCTGTCTTCCGGTAGGCCTCCTCACAGGCTCCTCCCAGTTCTGGAGCAAGGAGGTCTGGCCCTCTAAAAACCGCAATTTGTAAACGCTTCCCACGTCAGCTCTGAGAAGGGCTCTGCAAGGGCAGGGCAGCGCCACACCCTTCGCCCCCTGCCCTGGCCCACACCCGGCTCTTTCCTGGCAGCTGCTCCCCCTGATGACCAACCTCTTCCCGGGCATGTCGGTGGAGGAGGTGCTCGGCAGCCAGGCGGCCCACCTGGCCAGGTTGCAGCTGGATCGGGTGTCGGAGAGCAGCCCGCAGGCTGGCATCCCTCAAGGCATCGTGGGGCGAGTTCCTCAAGTGGGGACCTAGGGCCAGGAGCGGGAAATGGCCGGGGGTCAAGACTCCTCCTACCCCACTGCCTCCTCAGGCCATTCTCCAGCCCCCGGGGCTGGTGGGCTGAGTCTGGCGGGGGGCTTACCCAGGGCTCTGGGGCCATGGCTTGGCAGGCAGCTCAGGGAGCGGGAGCGAGAGCGCCACAAGGCACGGGCCCTGCAGCTCAGGTGGAAGCAGGAACAGCCTTCGGCCGAGACCTCTGAAGAGCTCAAGGCCACCACCCCCCAGACCCTGGAGGGAAAGCCAGAAGGTCCAAAGGAAGAAGCTGAGGCCCCCAAGAAGGAGGAAAAACAGGTGAGTGTGCCACATGCTGGGGCCTAGGGCCCTGGAGGTCTGGGGGAGCGTACCCCAAGCCAGGGCTGAGGGATGCAGATTGGCTGGAGGCTGGCATCCGGGTCTGGCTCTGCCGCCACTCAGCTGTGTGACTCGGGCTGGGGACATTCTGCTCTGAGACGGGGATGGTACCAGTAAGGGGTACACCCCTGAGGAAGGGCACACGAGGATGTGGGCCCCTCACAAGGAGGCCTTGCCACACTTGGCCACACTCACCTTCATAACTTTTGTGTGTGCTGGCTGTGCCAGGATTTTCTTAATTCTGCAATCCAGTTCAAAAAACTTTTTTATTGAATGTAATGTAAATATAGAAAAGTACACAAATCCTAAGGGAGCGAGCTGATGAATTTTCACAAACTGAATACACCCACGACACCATTATCTTTTGAAAGACCACATTCCCAGGCCCCCTGCCAGGTCCCTCCCCTAGCCCAGCGTACCCCCAAGGCTGTCCTGACTGCTGACATCACAAATGAACGTGTCTGTTCACGCCCGTGGACAGATACAGTGTGCCCGCTTGTCTGACTCCTTTCACTAAGCTTGTTGGTGAGATGCACCTAAGCTGACCGCTCATTCTCATCGCTGTAGAGAATTCCATCCTGTGGAAGCCCCACGATTTGTCCGCTCCACTGCTGATGCGAGTACACTTGTGTTCAGAGGAAACGTTACGAATGAGTAAACGGACCACGAGCATCCCTTTGCCATAAATGGCAACAGCCAGCGCTAGTTTTTTAGCTCACGCTGCAACACACAAATGCAGAACTTTGATTTGTGTGCCCTCCGAAGTCATCGTGAGCTCCCTCCCTCGGGGCGAGGTAGAGCTAGCGCCTGCCCGTCCTCACTTCCATTCCCCTCAGCCTGCAGGCGTGAGTGGGTCGGAGGGGTCCAGCAGCCACACGCCTGGCTGTGGCGTCCTGCAGGCCCGGATTCAAGCCCCGCCTCTCTGCTTTCTTAGCTGCGTGTCCCGGGCAGGCTGCTGCGGCACCCGTAGCCTGGGTTTCTGGACCATGAGAGGGTAGTTCCCTCCCAGATATGTGGGAGGATGAAATGGGAGAAGCATGTAAAGTGTAAAAACATTCCTCCATTCTTCACTAGCTGTTCCCCAGGGCACAGCACTTCACCGTTTACAGAAGCCTGTCCCACACTTGAACTCATTTGCCTTTTGAAACTGAGGCCCAAGCAGCTGCCCAAACACTCCCTTTCTCAGAGTGCCATGCCGGTCTGGTCTGCCCACTCCCCTTCCTGGCCAGTCTTAGCCTGTCCGTGTCCCCCACCCAGCCCCAGCTGGGGACCCTTGAGGAGCTCTAAGCTGCTGGTCTTCCTTCCAGAGCTGTGCCACTGGCCCACGGCCTCCCACAGCCGGTGACTGCCTTGCCTGTCTCTGCCCTAGGAGGAGAAGCCGAAGGCCGCAGCCAGCAAGGTGAGGTCCCTGTCCAACAGCTACCTCAGCCAGACCTCTTCAGGCTGCATCTTCGGCTGTAAGTCCCCAGCGCTCCTGCCAACCCTGAATATACCAAAGCGGCAGAGTGGGCCAAGGTCAGGGGTCAGAGACTCTCTGGCCCGTAGATGCTTCTGGGCTCTGCTTCTTACAGCTGTGTGACTCTAAAGCAGGAGTAAGGATCCTCGCTTTGCAAGGGGTGTGATGAACCCTCAGTGAGGGCTGCATGAGGGGGGTCCTCACCGTCTCCGCTTATCCTACAGCCCTGGCCCGCCTGCAGGGCTTGGGTTGCCGAGGAGGGCTGGGCTGGTGTCATCTGGCAGACCTTCCCCTTGGCCACGCAAGGCCTGTGGGGCATAGGCAAGGGTGAGACGGACACCTCCTTTTCCTGGAGCTGTCTGCAAAGGGCAGCCTGACAGGTACCCTTGGCACATCCTTCCCAGTCAGGACCCTGTCCACCTCAGAGACAGAGATGTCCACTACCTGCCAGGAATACAAGAGCACCTCGGGCACTGCTGTGACATCCTCAATCTCCTCACTGCTGAAGACTCAATCCTCAGACCTGTTGGAGAATGGGGAAGACCTAAAATTGAGCCACAGCCCCAGAGAAAACGAGGCCGCCCGGGGCCAGAGCTGGAGGCCCAGCCAGACCGCGGCCGCCCAAGGCCAGAGCCGGAGGCCCAGCAAGATGAAGGCCGCCCAGGGCCAGGGCCAGAGGCCCAGCAAGACAGAGGCTGCCCAGGGCCAGAGCTGTAGTTCCAGCGAGACAGAGGCCACCCGATGCGCACGACGAAAGCCTAACAAAACCAAGGCCGCTAGGGGCCCGAGGCAGAGGTTCAGAAAGACCAAGTCTGCCCATGGCCATAGCTGGGGACCCGGTAAGGCTGCCACCCAGGGGCAGTGCTGGGGACTGATCCGAAGTCCCAGCAAGACCAAGGATTTCTATGATCCAAGTTGGAGCCCCAGCAGCACCGAGGCCACTCAGGGCCAATGCCAGAAGCCCAGCAAGACTGATGCTGCCCAGAGTTTGAGCCAGAGCACGAGCCCAGGTTCCAGCAAGACTGAAGTAACCAGGGCCTGAGCCTAAGTCTCAGAAAACCCCAGCCAGAAAAATCAAGGCTGGCCAGGACTCCAGCCCTAGCAGTTACATTGTTCTCTGAAGGGACCATTCAGCACCTCACTTCTTGCTGGGTATGGAAGAGATTCTAACCCCCTCCCCCCATACACACACGCTCACCGGCACTCAGCAAAATAGCCTCCTTCCAGAGCAATTAGATACCTCAGCCAACATTCCTCTGGTCCCATGGCTAAGTTTATTGTATTTGTTCTCTTATAAAATTAAAAACTTTAAAAACTAGGCCCAAGTGGCAGCTTGTGTCCATCTGTTCATGGAGACTGAGAAGTCTCAGCTTGGCTTTACGATACTGGGACATAGGGTATGGAATGGAGGATTGAGAATATGGTGCCAGACCAAGGGGCCAAGAGTAAAACTGAAGAGGGAGGGAGCAGCCATGAGCCACAGTCCCTGAGTTACAATTCACATTTTAAGAAGGCTCAAGCTGGAGGGCAAGGTCAAGGCTCACTGAAGTTCTGGGGTCACCAGTGGTTTCCCTAGGGAAGGAAGCAAAGGCCAAGATGCCCTGAGAGCAGTTAAGAGGCCAGGGCCTGCCCTGGCCCCCTGGCCCATGGCCTGGCCAACATGCCTCCTCATCTTCACTTTGGACTCTGGGTCTCACTCTCCAGGAGGCTCAGGAAAAGAGTCCCTACTGAAGAGGCCCCAGGGCTCTCCTGCACAGCCTGGCCAGGAGGGCAAGGGTGCCATCTAGAGAGTCAGAGGAAGAAGGCAATCCTGGAAGCCACAGTTTTGCAGCCATTGGAGGAAAAGAGCTGCTCGTCCTCAGGGAAGAAGGTGGTGCTGTCCAGCACAGCCTGGACGACCTCATCCCTTGGCTCCAGGCCCAGCTGGGCCAGCTCGTTGAGCACGCAGTGCCGCACATGGTGCCGCTGCAGTGGGAGGAAAGGCACCAGGACGTCTAGGAGATGCTCTTCCATGATGCCTGAGCGCCAGAAGCCATCTGCAGGAAGGGACAATGGGGGAAGGGTCTACGTTGGGCTCAGGGACAGCCCCGGAGCGCCAAAGTGTGGGCTGAGAAGTACCAGGTCGGTGGGCAAAGCATCAGACCCAGCCCTGGGTGAAGCCCCAACCTGCTGAAGTTACCCCAGGGGGGGCCTCCTGAGCTGAACTCACGGTGCGGGTTGTCCAGCACAGCCTGGGAGATGACCAGCTCCAGTTCCTGTAGGCGGATCTCCTCACGGTCCCGGCGGCCGCGCCACGCCTCCAGTGCCACCTGGTTGATCTGCTCACCACCAGTGTTGCTGAAACCATGGGGGACGCAGGCCACGGCTCAGGAGGGGCAGGATGGCCCCTGCTTCCCACGTACCACCTAACACAACCTGAGCCTGGGGACCCAGCTCAGTACCAGCAGGAGCCAAAAAACGCACTGAAAACACAGCACAGGCACCACTTCCCCTCTCCGGCGCCTGTGTCTACAACCGTGACCCCTGGAAATTCACCTATATGTGCCACGCACTTTAGAGTTTACAAAACACTTTTGGGTCCCTTAACTGACTTTCCCTCCCCCGGCCTCTAGGAGGACAGTGAGGCATTGATATTGGCCCTGCTGTGCAGAAAAGGAGATGGGAGTTCAGAGAGGTGAAGTGATTTGCCCAAGGAAACATAGCTAGGACTCTTAGAGGTGGGACTAGAATTCCAGTCCTGTTTTTCCCAGGTCTGTGTCCTCCTGGCCACAAAAGAGGGAAGCCCCTTAACCTAGCAGGCTTCCACAAACAAACAGTGAAGATCCCAAAGACTGAGCCTGGAATGGGCTTTGAAAATGTCAAAATGTGAATAACAGTGTCACAGTGAGAGTGTAAGGGGCTTTGGAAAAGCCCAACTGGGCCTGGGGGTGGGAGGAGGAAAGGTATTCTGCTATGGGACCGCAGGCCAAGACTGGATAGCTGAGACCTTGGACAGGTGTCCCCGTACCATCCTGCTGCAGAGCTGGACCCACCTGATGAAGATGAAGATGGCTTTGCGATAGTTGGTCCCGAACACAACCCAAGAGGAGCCCAGGAAAGGTCGCAGGACCTCCATCAGGCCTGGGGCCAGCTTGTCCATCTCGTCAAAGAGGAAGAGGGAGCGGCTGCAGGCAGTGAGGTTCCCCTGGACCCAGCTCTTAAGATCCTTCTGCAGGGGAGAGGCAGGAATCTGAGGGAGATGCTCCTCTAACCCCAGACTTCTTCCCAAGGCCAAAACTAATCCCCTTCCCAGGAGGGTATGGTCTCCCGGAAAAAACTAATCCTTTCATGGGGCTGCGGGCAAAACTGTGGCCCTGAGAAGCGAGAGACTTATTCAAGCTCACAGAGCAAGTCAGCAGGCTCACAGAGACTCAAACCCAGGCCTTACGTCAGCCTGATCAGGCCTCATTCTCCGATACTTCCTACTTTCCATAAAAGGGGAAGGTTCCTTTATGCCCCCTGAACCTGCCCAGTAATATTGACAGCTGAAACAGATCAGCCTGCAAAGTACCTTGCAATCAACAACAATAATAGTAGTAAGAGCGACTATTTACTGAATGCTTCCTCTGAGCCTCAAATTGGGACTATGCTTTGCAGAATGAAGATAACGCAGGCTGTCTGGCAAAGGTAAGTGCTCAATAAATAATACCTGCAACTATATGATCCCGTGTCCCCGGCAACAACCTTGGCAGGAAGGTACCATTACTGCCCCTCACCCCCCTCCCCCGCCAGGATTTAAAGCAAGAACTCCCTGCCAGGTAGAAGCTCTGGTCATGATGGGTCCTGAGGGCTGGGGCTCCAACGGGCTGTGTGGCTTGGAGCAAGTGACTCTCCCTCTCTGGACTGAGGATTCATTCACTCCCTAGGGTCTGGCACCCCAACATGCAGGTGAATGGTGGCCCAGGATGCCACCAGCCTACCTTGTAGCGCTCCACGTGGCCGGGGTGGGGGAAGTGGATGACGGGGGAAAAGTGGTGTACATGAGGGCTGCGGAGACCACCCCGGAAAAGGTAGCGCGCCAGCAGGGAGCTGACATAGGACTTGCCAGTGCCTGTCCAGCCATGCAGGGAGAGGACCAGTGGCTTGGTGGGGGCTGGGTCCTGCACGAAGGCCTTCAGTGCCTTCACCACCAGCGCCTTGGCCAAGTGCTGGCCGGCAAGGTGCTGGGCCAGGTCACACTCCAGACCTAGGGCCACAAGAAGGGCAGAATCAGAGCTGAGGACACACACAAGCTTGTCACGGAAGGGGGTGGGGAGGAGTCCTATCTGGAAACCCGGTCGAGGGTTCCCTGCGTTCCGGGACATTTTTACGTTCCCTTTCTGTAGAAAGGAAGTGGGGCCCTTGGGGTCTCCGGCTACAGCAGCCACCCTGAGAGCTGACTCAGCTCAGCTCCAAGTGGGTGTGAGCTGTCAGCAGGGTTGGCCCAAGGCTCCTGACCACGCCCGAGGCAGGCTTCTCCCCTGTGGAAGCCCAATCTTCCCCCCCAAGGCCCTGCTGTCAAATGCCTCTCTCCATCCTGGCAGGGCTCTCCCTGGACCCCAAAAAGGCTTCCTCAAACCTACGCCCCAAGTCCGGAGCTCCAGGCTCTCAGTCCCGCAACGCCGGGCCCACTTCCGGCCCCAGCCATCCGGAAGTCCGAGTGTCCCGGCCCTCGGTTCTACCCTCCAGGTCTGGCCCTGGCGCAACCCTTGGGTGCAAAGGCTCCCCGGTCCGCCGGCCCCCCGCGCTCCTGCGGCTCCTCACCTTGGAAGTCAGGCTGGAAGTCACATTCGCAGAAGGTGCCGAAGTGGCAATGCAGCGAAGTCAGGTCCCAGGCGGCGGCCGCGGCCGAGACCAACCCCAGCAACCCGAGGAGCGAGCCCCAGGGCCGGCAGCCGCGTGTCGCAGCCGCCATACGGGTGAGGCCGGAGCCGGGTCTGGGCCAACCGCCCCTCCCTAGAACCACAATTCCCGGCGTGCATCATTCCGTGGCAGCCACTGTCCGTAGACTACAACTCCCGGCTCCCCTCTGAAAGGCCCGCGCCGCCGTCCGGCAGCAGAACCGCAAGGTAGCCTCTAGGGGGAGCCCGCGAACCGTCCAATCCAGGACGGCGGGCCACGTTTCCACGGCCACGGTAACTAGGAGACCATAATCGTGCCGAAAGAATAATAAAGGTTTATGCCACAAAGGGTGACGTAACAATTGTAGCAAAAACTTGTGCGGCACCTTAAAACTTGCAAAGAGCCCTTTCCGTGCTCTTTTTTTCTTTTACACGATAAAAGAGCGCTCAGTAATATAGCTTTTGGTGAGCACCTACTACGTGCCATTAGTGTTAGGTGCCTTATAGATCATAACAGTGCCTGTCAGGAAGAGAAATAGTGTATTTTGGGGCGCCTGGGTGGCTCAGTGGGTTAAGCGTTGGAATCTTGATTTTGGCTCAGGTCATGATCTCACTAACAGTGCGGACCCTACTTAGGATTCTCCTCCTCTGTCCCTCCACCTCTCTCTCTCTCTCTCTCTTTCTCTCTCAAAATAAATAAACTTAAAATAAGAGATGGTGATATTTCAATGAGATACAGGCAAAGTGTTTTGCCTCAGTAATCGATAAATGATTATTGACAATCTATTATGTATGAAACATGGCAATCCCCTACCTAGCAGCTACTGTGCCCTAAGTGCTTGAACATCAATCCTGAGGAACTGATCTTGTTATTGTCCGCATTTCATTGAGGAGGAAATTGGGATCCAAGGGATTAAGCCTCTTGTCCAAGGCCACCCGAGTCAAGCTGCTGCCAAAGATCTAATGCACTATGTTAGCCAGCCTCTCTTGGTCAAAGGATTTAGAAGGCAAAGGACCCCAGAAGTTTTGTATTCAGTGAACAGGCTCCACAGGTGTCCAGCCTGGCCAGGAATCGTTTTGATCCATATTGCCTACCTCCCCTATCCATGGAATCAAAACAACTGCTTTCAGGGCCCTTTTTAGAGATTCCCTGCCCCAGCTACCCTACTCGTGTGCACATGCACACACACACACACACACACACACACACACACACACGTACACACACACACACACACACACACATGTACACACACAAAGCCTTCTGGGGCCACTTCAAAGAAGTCCAGGTCAGGACACCCAGGTTCCAGCCTTCCTCATTCTGCTGCAGTGACCCAGGGGGAGTACCTTCTACCTCCAGTTCTCAATTTTCCAGAGGGAATTGGAATCCGAAATTTCAAAAAGCCCGGGTGCCTAGGTGGCTCAGTCATTGAGCATCTGACTTCAGCTCCGGCTAAGGGCATGATCTCAGAGTTTCTGAGTTCGAGTACCATATCAGGCGAGCACGAGCGGGTGAGCCCCGCCTCTCTCTCTCTCTCTCTCTCTCTCTGTCTCTCTTTCTGTCTCTCTCCCTCTCCCTCTCTCTCGGTCCGTTGTGGGATTCTCTCTCTCTGATCCTTGCTCACTTGCACTTTCTCTCTAAAAAAGAAAAAAAAGCACCCTTCCACCCCAAACATCTGAAATGCTTGGTAGTGCTTTTGTGGGAAACTTAGCTGGGCTTCCCCTTAGTAGGGGCTGCCCAGGATTTCTCCCACTGGTTGGAATTAGCCGTGTATCTCTACCACTGGTCTGTGAGCTCCTCCAGGACTGGGACTGGGTTTTATTTATATTTGGGGCTCGAACCCACGAACCACGAGATCATGACCTGAGGTGAAATCAAGAGTCTGACACTCAACCAAATGAGCCACCCAGGCGCCCCTGGGACTGGATTTTAGTATTGGCTGTAACTCTGGATCCTGGTAGAATCTGAAATGTCCCAGGGGCTATTTACCGTTGAATCACTTTTTCCCCTTTTCATCTGAGAAAAGATGCTTCCTTCCACCCCAGGGCCCCCTGAGAGACAGAAGAAAGAGTCATAAAAGTTTATTATATGAAAGAACGAACATGGCTTCTGTACATCTATTTACAGAACAGACAGACATATTTACAACCAGGTGGAGGCCTTGGTGTCTGGCAGGTGCCCCGAGAAGAGTGAGGAGGTGTGAAGGCTCTCTCCTGGCTCCAGCACAGGGCACCTCAGCAGGAAGGGGAGAAGCAGAAGCTGGAGGGAGGGAGAGGGTTCCGGTTCTTCCTGAAGGGAGACTTGGCGGGCATGTAGCAGGTGGGACGGAGCCCAGGGTCCATGCAGGACCCTGGAAGTGCAACGGAGATCCTGGTTTGGGCCCAGAACATTCTTGGGCTGATCACAGTGTCTCTGGGGTGCTCTGGGGAAAGGTCTGTGCCCCCTCTGGTCCTGTTGCTGCCCGCAGCTGCAGAGGGGAGGGGTCCGTGGGGGTCACAGCTCGCTGGAGCGGACAGCAGGCTCCAGTTTGTGGGACAGGGCAGTGAGGACCTTGTCGAACTTCTCATAGCGCCGGGCCTGGTTGCTGCTGGCGCCCTGGCTGCCCCAGAGGAGGCGCATCTGGAACTCAGTGCTGAACACCTCCAGGAGCTCTGGCCGGGCCTGGAACCCTGCAAGGCAGGGCACAGAGGTCAGGGGACTACCATCCAGCTGGGGAAGGCCTGGGGCTCCAGGGCCTTGTTCCTAAGGCACCTCCCCCAGCTCCACCAGGAATCGAGCAACGTTTACTGATGAACATGAGCACGTGTGCCATGTATAATTTTTAAATCACTAGAATATAAAAATATTAATGTTAATTTGGGGGCATTTTTCTTTTCGTATTTTTCTGTAAGCTCCAAAGTTCTTTCTAAGAAATGAATACATTTTGCGAGTAAGTTTTTGCTAAGTAAAAAAAAAAAAAAAAAAAATTTGTTCTCTCTGAAAAAGAAAAAGGCAGGAAAAACAAACACCAAAATATTCTCCCCACTTGCCTCTGGATAACTGTGGGTGATTTTTGTTCTTATTTCCTTTTTGCTCAGCTGTAATTTCCAGTTTATCTACAGTGAAGTTTCATGACTTAAATCATGCCTGGGGCAGTAAAAGATTGCTTTGCAAACAACCTTGTAAAGCAGCCCTGTTAGGACGTCTACTTCACAGATGGGAAGACTGAGGCTCAGAGAAAGATACACAGCTTTGGTGCTCTTTGAATCATCTCTATCCCTCCACCCACACCGGATGCCTTCTGCTAACAGTTGAACTGATAAGTGAGTGAAAAACGGGTAAGAAAAAAAAAAAAAAAAGAGGGAATGGAGCAGGCAAGAGGGATGGGGAAACGCAAGTGGACGTTTGGAGGAAAGGGGAGAGCAAGTCCGGTGGAGGGAGGCCCGGCTGGCAGGACCAGTGACTTTCTCGCCACCCCCGCCCCCGCCATTCCATCGGTGACTCACCTTGCAGCTTGACCTCAGCGTTGGTGTGATACAGGCCTCCATGGTGGGCCACTGTTCGGGCAGCCTCCAGGTGGGCCAGGATCACCTCCACACCGTGCTCTGTGCTGCCCCAGGGCTCAGGGCCCTCAGCGGGGGCCGAGTCACATTCCAGCAGAGTGATGAGCGGCAGCACATGGGGAAACGTGGTGTTGCTCAGCGGCGGGCCTTCTGCAGGGAGGCAGGCAGGTGCTTAGAGACCTCGGAGGCCCCACCATCCGCTCTGGTCCCAGGTAACAGGTGCGGCAGGGGGAGGGTCTTCCTGGGGTCCCTGACTGAGCCCCCAAGGCTCCCGACTCCCGAGGCAAGCCCCTCCTTGTGGATTCCTCCAGCTGAACCCACTGCAGCCTCGGCACAGCCCAGAGGGCCGAGCCTGGCCCTGGCTGCGGCACACACAGTCGCCAGGTGCAGAAAGTGAGCACAGGGAGAAGAGCCCACACTGGGCTCAGTCAAGCTCTCATCATCCACATTGCGAGGGTCTTTGCCGGCCCAGAGAGGGCTAGAGCCTGTCCAAGGTTATACAGCAAGGCGGGGGAAGTACCTTTGCCCTCGTTGAGGCTCTTGAGAAATGGCTTGAGCTTCTTCTCGTAGAGGATGGCACCCTCTGTGTGTCGCTGCCGAAGGGTCACCCATGTCTGCTCCAGCCGGGCAATCTGGGGAGATCAGACTGTGAGCGACCAGCCAGGAAAGGGGCCTGCACGGGCCACAGGCCACCCTGCTGAGTGGACACCCAGATATGGGATAATAATTATTATCACGGTCACCATTCACATATCAGGGACAGTGCTGACTGCGTTTCACAGTCTCTCTTGAAGCCCTTGCAACAACTCATTTTACGGATGAGGGAACTAAGGCTCAGATAGGGAAATGACTTGCCCAAGGTCATTCCAAAATTAAGTGGCAGAGCTGGGAATTGAACCACGGCCTCTACGACCCTGTTGTTCCTACTGACTCGGCACAGGAGAGCAAGTGTAGAGTGTGGATGAGGTTTGGGCTCTGAAATTAAACAGATCTGCTTCAAATCCCAACTTTTTCAGTCTCTGACTGTGTGACCTCAGGCAAGTACTGCTGTGCCTCCGTTTCTCCAGAAGTAAAATGGGACAATAGAGGCACTTACTTCACAAGATTGTTTTGAGGAATCAGTGCTTGTAAAGTACTCAGTGTAGCACCTAGCATATATTAAGTGCTTGCTAAATGATAGCCATTTTATATTTATTCTTGAAATTCATTTAATATTTGTCACTCATTGTACAGGTGGGTAAACTGAAGCCCCAAGAAGGGGAAAGACTCGGACTCAGTTCTCACAGTTACCTTTGCACAAATGCTGCCTAAAAGTCACAAAATTCTTCCTGATTCAATGTACAGTCATCGCAAAGGATCGTATCCCAGGGCTCCTCCAAACAGCGACTACCTGAAGCCCAGCTTGAGATGCACCCCTCTGTACCTGAGCCATATCTAGGGCGCCCATGACCGCAGCGAAGCTGAACATGTTGCCCATGGTCCCCCGAAGTTCCGCCGCCAGCTGGATGGTCTTGTGCAGAAGCGCTGCCCGCTCCTCGGCGGAGCCCGTGCAGCCCAGGATGTCCACGGCCAGCATGATGGACATGGTGTGGAACCTGTCAGAGCCGCCAGGTCAGAGGGGAGGGGTCCTGTCACTGCTTGCGGTTGGGCGCCGAGGAGCGGAGGGGGCCGAGCCCAAAGTGACAGGTTGGAAAGGGTCAATGAGATTGGGGGGCGTGGCCAGAGCGAGGGAAAGCAAGCCCAAGGGCTTCTGATTGGTCAGTATAAGTAGGGGAGGGGCCAGAGGCTTTTGAGCGCCAGGCTGAGGGGCTTGTGATCGATCAGCGGAATTCACCCGGCTGAACAGATTTAGGAAACAAGAGTAGCTGGAGCTGATGGGCGGGGCCAAGGCTCGTGGAGTGTGATTGGTCAAGAGGGTGCAAAAGATGAAGCCCGAGATAAGAGGACTCCGTCTTTTGGGAAACTAGAATTGCTTGGAGATGCACCCCGGGAAGTAGCGATTCGTCGATGGATAGAGGGCGTAGCCAGAATCCATGGGAGCAGGGCTGAGAGACTCTGATTGGCTAACCAGCCAAGCAAAAGGGCCGCGAGGTAGCCCGGGGATCCCCCCACCCTCCTCGAGTCCTCGGGCGCCGGTGCTTGCCTTACCTTTCCAGCAGGTCTAGTCGTAGCTGCCGGCCATGGGGGAGGGTGAGCAGCTCCATGCCCCAGCGGACTCCCATTAGGGTCTGCATCTCCTTGGTAACGCCCAGTATCCTAGCAACCTGCAAGGACGCCCAGAGGGCTGATTAATTTCCTGTCGCGGCTGGCCCAAGCCATCTGGGAGTCAGAGAGCTTTATCTAGGAGGGCAGCGTGGCTGGGAGGCCGGGTTTGAATTCCAGCTCTAACCCTCTGCCACGGAGCAAATGAACCTCATTTTCACGGAAATGAGGGACAAACGGGAAAATGCCCAGAGGTGTTTGATCTGTGCTAGAGGTGACCAGGATACTCTTATTCCAGAAGGCAAATCTCAGACCCAGGGAGGGAAAGGGCTTGTCCAAGGTCACACACTGGGCCGAGAACCCAGAGATGCTCCCTTCACTTCTAGCCCTCCCCACAGGGCAATATCTCTACCCCCCTTTTCTTGCTTCCTGAGCTCAGAGACCAATGTGGCCTCCAAATGAAGTAATCAGTGCCCCCCCCCCCCCAAAAAACTTCAGAGGGAGAAACTGAGGTGCAGAGTCTGGGTCCTTAGATGGTCAAGATTCATTCAAGCAAAGGCCCAGGCATTGACAATTTGAGTCTAGGTTATGAGTTTTGCTTATTTTGTCCACTAGGGGGCATGGGGGCTGGTAGTCTTGGCTTCTACGTTTTACATTCCGGGGAACAGCCAGGCTGAATCTTAGCAAGCTGAAAAAGTGCCCCAGGGAGCCATACACGGTGAACTTTCCCCACTGCCCAGTTCTAGTGCCAAACTGGAGGAAGCAAGACTATCTTGTTTTTTGTTTAAAAGGAGAAAATGAAGGCGCAGAGAGGTAAAGTGATCAGCCCAGAGTCACACAGCAAGTAAAGGACAACTGTGAAGCCAGAATCCAGGCCCACTAGCTATACTTGGGGAATTTAGGGGCTAGCTCCTCACCACCCCGACCTCTGTCCCAAAGCCAGAGGACAGAGGTGTTCTCTCTGCCCTGGTGCTCACCCAGCACCTACCAGGCAGTCAACTTTGGTGACGTGCCGGGCCAGCGTCCGGGCATCCACCTCTGCTAGCAGCTCCTTGACCTTGCGCAGGAGGCCCACCTCCAGTGGCCGGTTATCCTTGGGGATCAGTAGGGACTGGAAGGTGGCTGGGTTGAAGGAAGAGGTGGCTTCCACAACGGGGACCGTGAAGGCCCTGCCCCAGTCCCCCTCGGGGGCCCCATTTTCTGACAGTTCCTTTAGCCTCTCCCCGTAGCTCCTGGCCTGCCGGCTGGAGGCCTCAGCCGCTGCCCACTCTCGGCTGCCACGGACAGGAGGCTGGAGCTGGCAGTAATGGCCAGAGTCCGGGTCACTGTAGCTGCTAAGCGACGGTGATGGGGAGGCCTTGCAGAGCGTGTGGGAGGGACTGGCATAAGGGCCCTTGTCCGATTCCCCAGGGGGCTTTGGGGCACTTCCAGGACACAGCTGGGGTTCACTGGAGCGGCGGGTGACAGGGGAGGCAGGCAGCGCTGTGGCAGAGGGAGCTGCAGGGGCGGCGTGGACACGGGTCACTGCGGGGAGATAAAGGGAGAGAACTAGTTACCAGGGCTCCCCATCCAGTGAGGTTCTACCCTCTTCCCAAAGGACAGGCTCCATCCACCCTACAGGGGTGATGCCCCCACCTCCCTGCACCCAGGCCGGGCCCAACAGGCTCCGGCCAACTGACTGGGCCTCTATGATGCTCTTAAGTCGTCTGGACCCCAGGAATTCACACGCTCCTACCCTAAGGCTGCTGCAGCCTTGGGGAACCACTGAACTACTTGGAGATTTCCATGACTCAGGGATGCTAATAAGCCCTTGCTGGGAGTTCACTGTGTGGAATTATTTCTCAGGGAATTAGCACTAATGATTCATTGAGGACACATGTGCCAGGAGCTGGTGCCATGCTGGCAATACCCTGGTCAGCCACAGCAAAACCACCGTCCAAATTTAGAGGTGATGTATATTGAGCTCTTACTCCCTGCAAGATCCTTCTTTGCACATCAGTCCACTTAACCCTAACATCCTGGGAAGCAAGTATTTTCATGAGCCTCATTCTACCACGAAAACACTGAGGCTCAGGGAGGTGAATTGATCTGCCTGAGCTCTCCTACCCAGCAAGGGATACGGCTGGGGTTTAAATCCTCAACCCTGGATGCTTTACACTGCCATGTTGCTTAGAAAATGCCCAATAAATAATCTGTGGCAAGGAATTTCAACGTTTGCCCTCAGGGGAGTTGTTTTGCAGGGAAGTTTGTAGTGATGACAAGTCCGCGGGCCTGTGCTTAGGGAGGGATTTGTGACACCCTGTGTAGACCACACTGCACCAGAGCCCCTGCAGGCAAAGGTTCCTTCCAGAACGCCAGCCTCCCTGCACACTTTGCCTGCCACGTGGACAATATGCACTATGGCCCGTGGAAAACACTCGTTTTTTTACTTTCAGAAACGAAGTAGTGGCATGTGTCTGCAACAGGAATTTTCTTTATATCAAAAAAAAAAAAAAAAAAAAAAGGCACAGTGCTCTGTACTTGCCGCTCAATCTTGCTATGACCCTGAAACTGCTCTAAAAAAAAATTCAAGGCTATTTAAAAGGAAAAAAGAAAAAGAAAGAAAGAAAGAAAGAAGAAAGAAAGAAAGAAAGAAAGAAAGAAAGAAAGAAAGAAAGAAAGAAAGAAAAGCACAACAAGACTAGCCTGTCTGAGCCAGCCATTTGGAAGCAAGGATGCGTTAAGTCCCAGCCAACGCAGGGCCTGGTAGGACACCCTACATGTGAAAGGCGCTTGACCCGTGGGGGCTGAGTATTGCTGTATAAGCCCCCTTCCCAGCATTTGAGGCCAGGTTCAGTAACACAGCGAGCCTTTAACAGGCTTCACTGCACTCTGGAGAATGCACTGGAAACCTCTTCATGCACAGTGCCTAGTGCCCAGTAAGGGCTCAACAAATCACTGCTGAATGAATGAGCCACGGATATGTTTTGTGTGTCAATATCAGTAGTTCTGCTGGCTGGTTTTTAGTGTAAATTCTTACAGGGCATCATTCTCAGTAAAGAGGTAGAAACACACACACTCACACACTGTAACAGAAGTCATCAAAGACGGAGCACACGTGCACATACAAGGTCACTCCCACTAGATCCCCCCCACCTGGCCCTCCCCCTCCAGTGGCCATACCAGTACTGTAGGCGGGGGAGCTGGGACTCTCAGAGATGGGAGACATGGGCGAGTGCAGGTCTGGGATCTGGTCCATGCTGAGGGCACAGTTGCGGATGGATTCCCGGGGGTGGGGCAGTGATGTGCTGTGGAGCAGACACCTTCATGAGCAGAAAGCCCAGAGGGCAGAGTCCTCAGCTGGCCTTAGGACTGTCACCTCTCCCTCCATCCTAGATTGACTGAACTTCAGAGGCAGAAAAGGCTTGGGGATTGTAGAGTCCAACCCCCCCGATTGGCAAATACAAACCCGAAGCCCAGAGGAGGAAGTGTTTGTGCAGTCCACCACCCACACGACTGCTCTCTTCCCGGAGAACCTTGCCCCCACTTGGAGAACTGTCTGAGAAGTAGGCCTAGCAGAAAGGATGGGGAGCCTAAGGGAACTACGCCCCCCAGCCTGGCACCTCCTCACTGCTCCCACACTATGTTCAGAATGCCAGATCCTGGCACAATTACGGTCACTGGTTCTAAACCACAGGCAAAGCGGCTACTGCCCAAAGGGTTTCCAACCAGCAATTTCTTGGCTGATGGCACCCAGCGCAGGCCTAGGGAGATGGGACCCATGCAAGTGCTGGTGGCACAGGATGGCAGGTCTCTTTGCCAAAGGCCGGGGAGGCCATAGGAATTAGGGGTACAGACTTTGGAGTCGCAGACCTGGATTTGAACCTCGGTCTCACCCTTCTCCAGCAAGTGGCTTCGCCTCTCTAAACCTATCTCCTCATCTGTAAGGTGGGTGTGTACACAGGAGCCAGCTCCTGTGGACATGGGAGTTGACGAGCCTGGGCACAAAGAGCACTCAGCACAGGGCAGGGTGCACACTGGGGTCTCAGGAATGAGTCGCTGCTGTGGCTTTTCCCGGCCTCGTCTCACGCCGCCCCAGAAGCAACCAGGTGTCACCAAAATGTTGTCGGGACGTCCCATGCCCTGTGCAGTGGTTTGCACACTGCAAAGCCCTCTGCTCTGATGCCCGCCTTACCCTAGGCAGGTGGGTGGGGAGGGGTAGCAGCGGTGGCAGGGACAGGACGGCAGCCAGGGGTCCCCCTAGGCCAGGGGGCTGAGTAGGGGCCCTTTATGGGCAGGAACGTGGTCGTGAGAAAGGAGGAGGGGCAGGGCCCAGAGAGCTCAGCTAGTCATGGCAGAGCTGAGGCTGCAACCGGCACCTGGCTGCCTGCAAACCCTTCGCTCGCCCTTCCTCTTCCTCGCTGCAAGAAGGACACTGAGGCTCCGGGACAATAATTCCGCCCAATTCAGTGTGGCTGGGCCTTCTGTCCCTCACTAGCACTCTGATGACTGATACCCCGACTTGCCAAATGGGGAGATGGAGGCCTAGGGTGGGGTCCTCGCTTACCTGGTGGGGCAGCCATCGCTACGGGTAACCTTGTCAGCGGTGAGCCCGTCAGTCATGGTGACGCTGCGCCGCTTCATGTGGCTGCCCTTGGGGCCCGAGGGGCTGGAGGGGCCAGCAGCCTTGCCACTGCCCTGGCCCAAGCCATAGCAGGCCTCCAGGTAGCGCAGCGGGAAGGTGCGATTGACGGGGCAGTAGATGATGGCCCCGCTCTGTTCAGACACAGCCTTGCGACTGCCCACGTGGTACCGCACGAGGGCGGGCACGTGGTCGAAGCTCTCCTGCTCAAACAGGTACTGGATGTGGGTGTAGCTCTCACCCGCCTTCACCACGACCTTGTTGATCTTGAAGTGCAAGGCCTGGTTGCGCCAGCGGCAGGTGAGGACATAGTCACCCAGGCTGGTGAGTGAGTCCCGGATGAGGAAGTCGCCATTGCGCTGCACCAGGGTCTCTGATACCTGTGGGAGGCAGTGGTCAGGCTGGAGTAGGGCAGGGGCAGGAGAGGGCCAGACCCAGGATCTGGGGGACACAGTGAACAGAGATATCTAAAGTTTGGGAGGGGGGAAGCAGTGACCCAGATTCAAGGGGGCAATGCAGCCACAGGCCCTGGGTCTGGTGCACAGAGGCTTAGGAATGGGAGGAAGAACACCCTGGAATGTGTGTTACGGGGACACCAAGTCTGGGGGCACTGGCGGTCACACGATCTGAAACTCAGGTCTCAGACCTGCTCCTTCTTAGGGCCCGAGCTGGACACAGTGAATTCCCAATCCTCATTCCTCCAAGGACCCTGTGTTCTCACATGGCTCTGGGCCTTCATACCCTCCGGCTGCTTTTTCTGCCTGGACCAACCTTCCCACCCTGCCCACCTGATGAACTCTTATCCATCTTTCACTGGCCTCTCTCATCAGTGCCCCCTCCTCAGGGCTCACCCACATTCCCTGCTGGGCACTCCATTCTTGCACTTCCTCCACTGGGCTCTGACTGCCTACCCGTCAGCCCCCACCTCGGACTACCAGCCCTCCGCGGAAGCCACCACCCCTTTTCTCTCTGCATTCTTGGTGCCCAGCACAGGGCCTGGCAGAGTTGATGCTTGACAAAGACTGAGAGCATGGTGAGAGAGGGAATAGGTGACTATCAGCTTGTCTGTGCCTCAGCCCAGAAACGCAACTGTGCCAAAACTGAGACTCCTTGGCATTGACACTCACTAGCCAAATGCACGAGAGGCCAATGTATAGCCCCATAGAGCTAGACCTCATTGCCATCCACTCAGATTGAATCTACCAAGCAATGGGTCAGAGCCTATCTGGGCAGGGCTGGCCAAGGTGGTGGATGGAAGCATCTAGGGCTGAAGTCCCACCCGGGGTCCACTCACCTCACGGGGGATGCGGCCATGGTACCAGGCATGGCTGCGGAGATCTGTGCTGCTGAGTTTGAGTTCCTCCTCCAACTCCTTGTGCAGTTTCTCAGGTGAGGAGTCCAGGATGTACTTCTCCTTGGAGAACTGGGCAGGAGACAGCAAAGAGTTGGCTTCCAGTCTGAAGCCCCCTTCCTTCTTCTCTCCCACCCCCTCCCCACCCCAGGTGAGCTGCTTTCATCCTTGGACCCTGGGAAGACTTAGGCACAGGTGCCAGAAAGGTCCTCACCCGTGAGTCCCTAGACCAGCAGGAATAAGGAAATCTCAATTAGTCCTACTATGTTCCAGACCCTGTGCTATGTGCCAGGAGTAAATGAGGCAATAAACAAACCAGCCCCTGTCCTCAAGGAAGCTCCTAGTCTAGGGGGGGAAGCAAAAGCGACATGAACATTTGAGCAGAACAAGGTCAGCACCACCGTACTGGACAGCGGCAAAGACCCGAGCGGCTTTTAGGAGGCAGAAGATAAAGTGTAGGCGAGGTAGAGTGGTCCAGGAAGCCTTCCTGGAGGGCGTGGAAACAACAAAACACTCATTCTGCACCAAAAACACCAAACAGATCTTGCCTTGGGAGAGGGAGGATTTCTACAGGTGGATCTGGGAGGTAAGGCAGCAGGTACCCAGGAAAAGGCATGGACAAAAACTTAGGGCTGGGCGGACGAGGATACATTCTGGGATGCTGCATTATACAGTGGAAGGCTGGAGGAGGCAGCTATAAACAGGGAAGCAGAGGCCCCCACACAGACATCTCTGCTGTCCTTTACAATTCCCAAAGCCCTTTCTACCTTGCCATCTCAAACAATCCTGGCCAGATGGGGAAACTGTGGCCAAGCAGAGAAGCCAAAGGGCACTCAGTGGAGTTAATGCCCAGGACTACCCCCCTCCCACCTGCCAAAGAGGGAGACTCCTGGTTTCCTGGTTACTGTGGCCCAGGGTTGAATACCTAAGAGCAGAGGGAGGGGAGTTCCTGCCACCAGGTGCACCCCCACCATGAAGCCCTGCCCAGTCCTGGCTGTGCCATGTGAGTTCTCTGGGCCTCAGTTTCCTCCTCTGCAAAATGGGCTTAATGACAGAACCTGCCTCATTGGATTCCAAGGATGAAAGGAGATAATACTCCAGAGGACCCATAGATGTCCTTGTCACTGTGAGGACATGTGAAATTACTTTCTCTCCCTTCCCCCCAACTCCAGGCCCCAAAGATGACTGCTCTAGGATAGGTAGACTGACCCTGAACTGGCCAGGACAGATGAAAGGGACACTAGAGGGCCTGGCTTCAGTCCAGGTGACAGTCTTTCCCCAGGACCCCCTACTCACTGGGTCCAAGGGTCCTCCAGTCCACTCCCTGCCTTTTCAGACTTCTCAAAGATCTCAGAGCCTAACTCTGCAGCTCCATTCCCTACCCCTCTGCTCCCACACTGCCTCAGTTTACCCCAACCCACACTGCTCCCAAAACACTCTAATTCCCAGCTTCAGCGATATCTAGAGTCTCTGACTTCATTATTTCAACAATGATTAAGCCCCCACTCTGGGACAGGTCCTGTGCTAGGGGCTGAGGCCCCAAGGTCATCAAGACGGGTGACTTCTGCCTTAGAGGAGCCATGCAATTCCAGGTCTTCTGAATGTTTAGAGATGCACAGAGAGCTCTGGGAGCTAAGAGAGTCCCTCCTCATCTAGTCAGGGAGTAGAGTCCCTGAAGAGGTGATGTTTCCACGGAGGCCTGCAGAAGGACTGGATGAGCCCAGCAAAAGCATCAAGGCAGGGTGGCAGACAGGCAGACAGGCAGACAGGTGGGCAAAGAAGAGCTTCTGGGAAGAAAGTGGCAGAGCCAAGGTCCTGGGGTGGGGGAAAGTTTAAAAGGGTCAAGAATGATGGGGGCAGGTGGGGCAGGGCTGTCAGGCTGCCGTAGGGGGCTAGAGGCCACAGAGGGCTTTTCAAGAGTCAGTCTGCTGTGTGGAAAGTGGCTTAGTGCTTTCCAGGCAAAGGCAGGGGAGGGTGGGGCACAAGGGTGGGGACTGGGGAAAGGGTGTTTGTTTATGTAGCCTTTGACCGGGTATGGGGAAAGAGGGTGGAGGGGTCAGAGATGATTTCAGATGGGGATCCTGGGAGGACAATGAGATACTCTGCAAGGTGAGAAAGGCAGGAGCAGGAGCAGCTTGGTGATGGGCACATGAAAACCTGGGCATTGAGAAGTGTGTAGGGCTCTGGGACAGATGGTGGGGGTCAGTGATGGTACAGGTGCTCAGGAAAAGACAGGTTCTGGGGATGGGGATTCTGTACATCCTCCTCCACCCCGGGTAGAAACTGATACCCCCAAAGGGCAGTTAGGCCAAGCACTGAACTGGGGTGGGGGTCCCCTCAGATACCTACGCTTCTGTATGGAGTTCCCTATTCTTCGGGGTCCTTGGTCTCCCTCCTTACATCACCCCACACCCTGGGGAGGGAAGACTGTGAGTCACAGGGGAGAGGACAACAGTACCCCAGCCTTCTGGAGTTCTCCTTGATAAAAAGCATGTAACTGAGAACTCACCCCAGTTCCACAACTGGAACAAGACGGACATAGGGCAACGAAGGGGAGCGGGTTGTGTGGTAAAGAACCTGGCCACCAGACTCTGCCCACCACTGTGTGACCTTGCGCTAGTCATTTTCCCTCTCTGAGCCTGAGTAGCCTCATCTGTAAAGGGGGTGGGGGTGGGGTACTGGGATCCACTTTTTCAATGGTCACGGAAAGAATCTGGGGTAACCAACTTTGTCCTCCCACATACTGAGGGTGGGGAGCCCTCGGGTCCTTGTGCCCTCCTCCTCACTCTCGACTTGGGGGTCCCCAGCTCCCAAAACTGGGGGGGGGGGGGGAGGGGGGCGTTGCGGGCTGGGGCGCGAATGCAGCATCCTTGAGCTCGGCGCACCCCTATTGGCCAGAGATGATCTCACCGCCTCCCCGCCTGCGCGCGCCTCATTGGCCAGTGCGGGGATGCTGCGCTCCGCCGCCGGCGGGGGCCGTCATTCAGGCGGGCTCGGAGCGTGTGTGTGAGCCTCGCGGAGCGCAGAGGTGACGCGCCCGCCGTCCCCCAGGGGTCTCCGGAGGCAAAAGCGCAGAGACCCTCGGTCAGGGTCTTGACCCCTAAACCCCAGCCCGAGCCCAGCAAGCCCCCCCTCCAGCTTCCTACGGTCTGGCAACCCCAAGCAGGGCCATCCCCAGATGATGCTCCGCAGAGAGGCGGGGTCCGGGTCCTCCCCTCCACCCCCTTCCGTTTAACCCTTTCACCGCCGCGGCGCGGTCCCGCACTGCCCGGCCGGCTGGGCTGGGAGCCCCGCGCCCCGAGCCTGCCCTAGTCCACCTAGAGGGAGGGAGGGTGGCGGGCTCCCCGGCCCCAGCCCCGGCACCCGCAGCATCCCTTCAGCTTCGCGCCCCTCACTCAGCCTTCGGACCCCAGCCCAGAGCCCCCGGTACAATGGGGAGCCAGCCTGCCCCGGTCAGCCGCAGGGGCCGGAGCGCTCGCTGGAGGACCGGCAGGACGCCGGGGGACCGCAGCTCCCGGTACCCAGTGCCCCAGCTCAGCTCCTCCTGAGAAGGCGGGACCCGAACGACAGTCCCGCAGCCCCGAGTCCCGGGAGCGGCAGCCCGGACCCTCACCCTGCGGAGCGACTGGGCGCCCAGAGGTGAGGCTGGGGCGACCCCGCCCCCTCCCGCAGCCCCTGCCCCTGCCCCGGCCCCGCCAGACCCTGCGAGGCGCCCCCGGGCTGAGGCTCGCGGCCCCCGGGGCCCGGGGCGGAGCGGCCGGGGTCCCAGCCCGGAGCGCCTGGCGGGGACCGAGCCGCCCCCTCACCTGCACCTGCACGAAGGAGCCGCGGTAGAAGCAGCAGGCGGCGGCCGACAGGGCGCTCCACAGGCTGCACCGCTCGGTCATGGTGGGGCCGGGCGTCCGGGGCCGGGCCGGTGCGGGGGGCGGCGGCCGGCGGGGCAGGGGCGCGGGGACCGACCGGGCTGGGCACCGGCTGCGCGTGCCTCTCGGCGGCGCGATTACCTCATCGCCTTGGCGGGGGAGGAGCGGGGAGGCGGGGCGGGGAGACCCCACCCTCCAGCCGGCCAGGGGAGGGGAGGGGGCCATTGTTCCTCCCTCCGCCCGCCCCCCGCTCCCCGCCCCTCGCCCCGCGCGCTCCAGCCCCGCAGGGCTGCCTGGAGTCGGGGGATGCGGAGCAGAGGACCAGCCTAGGGGGGCGGTCACGGAGGGGCAGCGGGATGGGGTGGGGATGCCTGGGCTCGGGAGGGGGGGGGGGGTCCTGCCTCCCCTACTCGCCGCACCCTGTACCCTTCGCTGACCCGGGGCGGGCAAAGACTTTGAATTAAATCGTATCCAAAGCCGGAAACAAACCCCTGTACGCGTTTGACCAAATCCTTTGTGGCCTCGGGAAACCTCCCAGAGCCCAGGATTTCTCCCCTCTGACTCGGAATCAGGGACTCTGCTGAGAATTATCACCGGATGCTGATCTGACAGACTCTGGGGGTGCAGAGAGCCAGTAAGGCTCAATGCTCAGGGCACCAACCTGGGTTCGACTAGCAGTGTCCCCACCTCCACCCCACCATCCCCTCCTCTTGGAGCCCAGGTTCACTCATCTGCAAAAGATACCTGTGCTGACCTCATACAACCCTTCTGAGCCTCGGCTGAGTTGATGCACGTTAAGTTGCCAGGCATGAAGTAAGTGCTCAGTAAATGCATGCTACTATTTTCAAGCTTATTGCCGGGGCTTTTTGTGCTGCGATTAAAGAGAGTCATCGCTGACTCTGCATCAGTCAGGCCTAAGGTACAAATCCTTGTGACAGGCTGTGTGACATTAGGGATGTGAGTCCACCTCGCTGGGCTTCAGTTGTTTGATTCTTTTCTGCAAACACATCTGAAGCTCTGAGCAGGGAGCTTGGAGTTTTATGGTCTTGGAACTTGGGAACCCTTGCTTTAGAATCAAAGTATTCACATCAGGGTCTGAGAACCCTGGAGTTCCTTAAGCTAGTGCCTCGGGGCAGGAACGGACTTTTGGTAACTGGCTATTGATTCTACCACCGTCTGAGGCTTGAAGCTAAACCTAATGTTCTTTTGACTGCACCCGTTAGAGAACTGTTTAATCAGTTCCAGTCAGCAGGTATTATTTCTTTTATAATATTTTAAAATACATTTTTTTTAGCCCCATACACTAAAGGAAAAATACAAAGTTAATAATCCTCACAGGGATCTTACTACCACCAGTGATGGGGATCTCACTACCTTGCCAGGTGACTGAGAATTGTGGGCTGCTGAAATGTGTGCCCTGTGGGTCCTACCCACTGGCTTTGGTGCCAGTTCTCCCTAAGGCCTCTGTCCCTCTGTGGTGCAAGGGCTCTAGATAAGGAGCCAGGGCGAGATTCCCAGAGCAGCTCCAGTTCAACTTGCTGCAGCCCGGGGCTGCACTTTCTGGGCTCACCCAGCTTGCCTTCTGACCCTTGCCCACACTCTTGCCTCTGCTTGGATCACTCAAGTGCCTATCTCTGCTTATCTTTGCTCCTTCTCAGCTTTTCCTCTGGGGACAGGATTGTGGTGAACATTCCTGGTCAACCCCAATGGCTTGGCTTCAACGCTTCCTCCTCCAGAAAGCCTCCCTCGATCTCCCTCTCCCCACCTCCCACCCCTACATCCTGAGCTCCAATAGCTTCCTTCACTAGTCACAAACACAGAGTTTTATAGGCAACATCTCAGATGATGGAATGTTCCTGAGGTCAGGAGCCAGGCCAGCCTGCTCTATTCCAGGCCCAGCAACCCTACTTATGGGGATGGACTCATTGAGCCCACAGCAATCCTAGGTGGGAGGAGCCTCTGCTACCACATAGGTGAACACTGAGGCTCAGAGAGGTGACCCACATACCCAAAGTCATGTAGCAAGTAAGTGGCAGATCTGGGACTAAAATTTGGGTCTGCTGGATCACAAAACAAAAGCCCAAACCACTCTGTATGATTTTGTCCTGGTCCCCATGTGGACCAGGAGCCCTTTGAACACAAAACCTGGACCTCCTGCCTCTGCTGTATGCTCCGTACTCAGCAGGCAGCCTGGCCCAGTGCGGGTGCTCCCGGAGGCGGAAGGCCAAGGACTTTGTCCGTGGCCTTGGCATCAGATAAAATTGGATAGCAGGGGCGCCTGGGTGGCTCAGTTGGTTAAGCATCCTGCTTTGGCTCAGGTCACGATCTCACGGTTCGTGAGTTCAAGCCTCGCGTCGGGCTCTGTGCCGACAGCTCAGAGCCTGGAGCCTGCTTCGGATTCTGTGCCTCCCTCTCTGTCTGCTCCTCCCTCGCTCAGTCTCTGTCTCTCAGATTTGAACTGCAATCTCAGTTCTGCCCTGTGGTAGCGGTGTGTGGCTGTGGGCAAATCACTGTGCATGTCTGGGCCCCAAGTTTCCCAAACGTAGATGAGTACACAGGAAGACCTTCCCTGCCCAGCGATGAGGGAAGAAGTCAAAGACCTCCTTCATGTACAGAGCTCATAACTGTCTCCCTTCCGGTGCTGGCAGCCAGCACAGGTCTCTGCACACAGTAGGCACCCAAGACGTAAAGTTACTCTCGTTATCATCATCGTCTCAAAACTGCATTCTCAACATTCCCAGCACCCGGGACAAATTAAGTGTGTGGCAAACATGAGCTGCATCCATGATCTGTGATGAAAACTGAGGCACCTTTTCTTCCTCCCACCTCTCAACATCAGCACATGCTCAGAGACCGCGTGGGATTGGGGCTCCGCGGTCTGTGTAGGGAGACATCCTCCGGGCCCTGTCCAGCTGGCAGGTGGGTGGGGTCTGGTGGTAACAAACAGTGGGGTGTCCTGTGTTTGGGGCTGGGAGACAATGGCATGGGAAGAAGGTCCTCGGGAGTGAAACCAGAGCCCAAGCTCCGCGCCGACCCCGAGACCCTCTCCTCCTGGGAACAGGCAGTGAGGTCCCGCTCCCAACAAGGCTCAGAAAAGAACTCTGCCCTTCGTGGAACAGGCTCTGAGCTGTCCAGTGTCCCCTGCCCAGCCCCTCTTACCTTCACATAGTCCCCGCCAGCCTCTGGTTCTCCAGCAGCCCTGGAAGGAGAGAAGAGAGCTGAGTGTACCCAGCCCTACCTGGATCCCCAGCTGCCAGCTTCTTCCCACCTGCCTGGTGCCAGCATCTGGCCCTCAAGGCCCCAGAGGGCTAATCCTGAAGCCAGGAGGGGGGCATTGCAGCTGACAGCGCTCACTCTCCAGTTGTGCGACCCCACACAAATCCCCTTACCTCTCTGGGGCAGTGGTGGGCTGGGGAGGGGGGGTCCTACCTGAGAACTGGGGATAATGACAGCCTCTGCCTCCCTGGGTTGTCGCCAGGACTCCAGGAGCTGATAAATGTTCCATACTTCCCAGATCACTGTCTTCACCCAGCTTCAGAGCATCCAAGTGTTCTCGTCCCTCTCCACTCCAAATACTGGTGGCCCCAGGCTGGGGCTCAGCCTCCTCTCCCCCCACCACCACCCTGCACGCTCTTCCTGGGCAGAGTGGCCGGCTCAGCAACACAGTGTGGTGCTGTTGCTGGTGACTGTGGGCTGTGGAGTGGATCCCCCAGCCTTCAGGGTGGCTGGGATGGGACCTGGAGAGGCCAGAGGCCAGGAGTGGCTAGCTTTCCCAGGTGCCAGACAGCTACTAACCTTCCTCGTGGGGGACGCTGTGAGCCACCTCCCCTGGGTCCTTGACCTTAAATGCCATCTCTTCTCTGATGCAGCCTGGAACTGCCCCTTTAACACCAGCCTCACAAACCCACCTGTCCCCTTAGCGTGGCCCCTTGGATGTCTGAAGTCATCTTGGACTTGTCTTATCCAAAGCAGGTCTGTTGCTACCCGCCCCCAGCGGCCACACCCCTGCTCCCCACATCCGTTTCCCATCTCAGTTGATGTCAGCTGTATCCTTGTTGCTTTGTTTGGCAAGAAAAAATCTGCAGTCATCTGTGCCTCTTCTTCCAGTCACATCCCACACCCAACCCGTCAGGAAATCCTGCGACTCTGCCTTCAAAATAGATCCTGACCACTTCTCTCCAAGAGGCAACGCTCGCTTCGTCCAGGAGCCCCGGGTCCTCTGTGGAGCCCACGGCAGCCTTCTCGCTGGCTCTCTGTCTGTTCTCACAGGCTCTCAGCTTCCACCCCACCCCCAGTGGCCCTCAGGTGAAAACCTAAGCCGGTCACGGGTGCACACAGCACCCCCACCCGCCCTGGGCTCCCTCCTCTCATGGAACAAGATGTAAACACCTCTCTGTAACTTGCAAATGGCTGGGCATGTCATTTTTCACCCAAACCAGAACTTTTCTTCCCTTGTGAGAGTAAAGAGGTGCCCTCATTATGCCAGACAAACAGCCACAGGGGCGCCTGGGTGGCTCAGTCGGTTGAGCGTCTGGCTTCGGCTCAGGTCACGATCTAGCAGTTTGTGAGTTTGAGGCCCGCATCGGGCTCTGTGCCGACAGCTCCGAGCCTGGAGCCTGCTTTGGGTTCTGTGTCTCCCTCTCTGCCCCTTCCTCACTCGCGCTCTGTCTCGGTCTCTCTGTCTCTCTCCAAAATGAATAAACATTAAAAAAAAATTAAAAAAATAGCATAAAGCAGGTCATACGTTCCCCAACCTACAAGGCCTTGTGTAACCTGGAGGCCCCCAACCACCCACCTTGCTGACCCCCAACCTGCCTCCCTCATTTATTCTGTCCCTCATTCTGCCCCAGCCACATTGGCCTCGTCACCAAGCTCACTCTTGCTACCAGGAGCATATTCCCTCTGCCTGGAATGCCCTTCCTCCAGATCTCCATGCAGCTTGCCCCTCCCCCTCGTTTATTTAGGACTCTGTTTAACACGCCTCCTCAGAGAAGCCTTCCCGGACCACCCTCCCTGGTCCTTCACTCCCTGGCCTCAACCCTGCTTTATCTTCCTCAGTCTCTGCCTGCAATGATCATTTTACATTTATTTGTTGACTGTTAATTACCCGACACCTTCATGAGGGCATTGACTTTGCCTCGTTCATGGCGAAGCTCCCAGCACAGTGCCTGGCGTGTAAATGTATTAAATTTAATAAAATACATTTAATTTAAGACAACACACAAAATCTGAGCTTAAAATATCATGGGTAAGGTGTGCATTCCCAGGGCAGAAATCCACACAGGGCTCCCCCCCTGCTCCTGGGGCCACAGGGCTCCTCGGTGAGAGGTTGTCTGACAGGCCTCCCTCTTCTGACATTCTAGCAACCCCACTGCTAACTTTCCCTCTTGCAGAGTCCTTCCTGACTTAAAAACATAGTCTCTCGGGGCGCCTGGGTGGCTCAGTCTTTTAAGCGTCCAAATCTTGGTTTCGGCTCAGGTCATGGTCTCACGGTTGACGAGTTTGAGTCCCGTGTCGTACTCTGCACTGACAGTATGGAGCCTGCTTAAGATTCTGTCTCTCCCTCTCTCTCTGCCCCTCCCCTGCTTGTTCTCTCTCTCTCTCTCTCAAAGTAAATAAACTTCAAAACAAAAAACATAGCCTCTCAAGCTGCACCCCAGCCACAGCCACAGCAGTTTTCCAAAGCCAATTTGGTTCCCTCCGTCCAGCAGCTGTGGGAGCCAGCTGGAGTGGGGACCCCTCCTCCCCGCTCACCTCTGCCAGCTTTTCCCGGGTGAGGTGTCCCATCCCAGAGTTTCCGGCTATTCAGTCCCGGAAATCCGCTCGCTGCTGGGAAAAGATTGGACAGGACACTGGGATCGCCCCAGTGCTTCCTCCCTCCTTCCTGTCTACTTCCCCTTGGGCGAGGGAGGAGAGCCTTGGAGAAGGGGGTGCCTGCACCAAGGATCAAGTGGACTGGGGGGTCCGAGCCAACAGGGGAGCTCAGGGCAGAGGCCGAGACCCAAGAAGCTGGGCCGCACTCAGTCCCCATCACCTCACTCTGCCCCTCCGCAAGACTCTAGGATTTCCCAAACGTAATGTCTGCCTCCGATCCACTGCCATCACCTGCCTGGACTATTGCCACCACCTCAGCACTGGCCTCCCTGCCTCTGTGTCTTCTGTGACTTGTTCTCACTCCAGCAACCAGCGCATTCCTGTTAAAGTGGAAGTCAGATCTTGGGATTTCCTATGCTTCAACCCGCAGGAGTGGCCCCCCAGTGTCACTCAGAGTAAGGGCCAAAGTCCTCCTAACAGTCTTATAGAGTGGGTCCTCACCACCTCCCCCATCCCATGTCCTAACCTGCTCCCTTCACTCATGCTGCTCCAGCCAGGCTGGGCTTCTTGCTGGATTTTGTCCCCACCTCAGGATCTTTGCATTTTCTTTTTAAAAATGTTTTAAGTTTATTTATTTTTGAGATGGGGGGAGGGGCAGAGAGAGAGAGAGAGAAAGAGAGAGAGAGAGAGAGAGAGAGAGAGAGAGAGAGAGAGAATCCCAAGCAGGCTCTGCCCTGTCAGCACAGAGCCAGATGCGCGGGGCTTAACCGAGCCACCCAGGCACCCCAGGGCCTTTGCACTTTCTGTCCCTCCTCTGCTGGAATACTTTCCCTCCCGATACCACTGAGCTCTCTCCCTGCCCTCCATCAGATCTTTACTAAAACGTCCCCTTCTCAGTGAGGCCTTCCCTTGCCACCCATCTGAAAGTGTGACCCACTCCACATTCCCTACCTCCCTTCCCTGGTTAGTTTTTCTCTGTGGCACTTCATGTGACCTGCCATGCATTGACTATCTTCTCTTACTAGAACATAAGCTCCACAAGGACAGGACTTGGGATCTGCTTAGAACAGTGCCAGGCACCCCATAAAGATTTTTTGGAGTGAACAAATGTCACACAGCATCTCCATGCAACCCTGGGCACAAAGTCTGGTTCTCATGGCTCAGTTCTCTGTGACTGGCACGGTCAGCCATCCCTCCTTGGGATGGCTGCTCCTTGCTCTCCAGTCTGCTTGCACTTCCTCCAAAGACCTCTGCCCCCTCCAGCCTCAGGGCCTTTGCACAGGATGTTCCCTCTGCTTGGAACGTCCTCTCTCCCTTAGGCCAGAGAAATTTCTACTTGGTTTTCAGATCTCACTTTGCTTGGAGATTTCTAGAACATTCTCCCTCCCATTGTTATGATCAAATTCAGGAATCAAAGCTTCCATTTTTAAAAACTCAGCTCCGTTAATTAATTATTTTTTTTTAATTTTATGTACTTAAAAAGGCACTTCCTCTCTAATATTTGTGGTGAAATCAATTAATAAATAATACTGACAATTGAGCTAAATCAGTCCCATTAATCAGCCACATTAATTATTCAAATAACCAGCCCTTTTAATTGCCTGTATTAACTGATTTGTTCTGATAACTGATGCCGCTTATTGCATACATTAGCTTAATTAATTGGATTAATGAGCAGTTATTAGAGCCCATGATCCTTTATTTCCCCAACACAGGTCCAGATCTGAGCTCTACCTTCAGGGCCTCCGACCCGGCCCAGGAGAAAGGGCAAGGCTCCCGAGGGATCCTGGAGGAGGGGCAGTAGATAGCAGCTGCAGTCCCCTTCCACCCTGGCCCTCCCCTGCCATGGGCAGCCTTGCCCTCTGCAGACAGGCCGGTGGCCCATCTACCCTCTCTCTGACCCCCAGCTGGCTCCCTTGGACCTCCAGGCCTGGCCACGTGGCCTCAAGTGGACACTTCCCCAACCTCTGCCTCCTGCTTCTCTGCTTTCCCCTGCCTTCACCTCTCTGATGTCCAAGTGCCTCTCCTGGAAAAAGGACAAAACTGTCTTCCCGGAGAGGCCACGAGGATCCTGAGAAGGAAGGGTGCAGAGTTCCCAGACCCGTGTGCCTCCTCGTGCTGCCCAAGCTCCCAGCCATGGAGATCTCCCATCCTGCCCCTCCTGAGGCCTGAGATTCTTTCCACCCTTCACTCCAATCGTCACTCACCCCGGCAGAGAAACAACACTGCTCTGTGCTCCTTAGGTTTTTGTTTGTTTTTTTAAGTAGGCTTCACAGCACACAGCCCAACGTGGGGCTTGCACTCATGACCCTGAGATCAAGACCTAAGCTGAGATCAAGAGTTGGACACTTAACCGACTGAGCCACCCAGGCGCAGGGAAAGAAACCCCTGCCTTTCCCTGCATACCCTGCTATGGGGCCTTTGGGGTTCTCTGCCAGGAAGGCTGTTGGCTTTAGCCCCTGCCCTGCCCTGCCCTGCCTCCTGTAAGATGGGCCACCACTGTCCTGAAGACATCCCTGCTCCTTCTCCACCATTCTGTGCCCTCAGTCTTCTGGACAGCAGTGAGCTTGCCGGCAGGTGTCCAGAAAGGGTACCAGCCCTGTGAGGATAGGGCAGAGGGGGGCCATTCTTCCCAGCGCAGAGCTGAGGATTCTGAGCCCCGAGAGCTACTAACTGATATGCAAAAGGGGAGGGCATGTATGGAGCACTGACCGCCATGCCCTTGATAAAGGAAAACACTGAAGTTTGTGATTTGATCCAGGACACACAGCTGCTCGGACTAGATCTGCTTTGTTCCTTGCACGAGGCAGGCTCCCCTGGGAAAAGGGGACCACTCCGGGGTAGAGATGAGGAGAAGGTGGGGAGGGGAGGGCAAAGAGAAATAATATTTCAACTGGACTAGGAGCCCAAAAGCTATGTCAAGAAGAAGAAATGGAGCAGGGATGGGAGGAGAGAGGACCCTCTTTGGCTCTGGAGAGGGCCCTCCGCTGAGCGGGAGGAAGCAGTGTGACCCTGGGCAAGTCCCCCTCATTGGGCCTCAGTGAACTCTTCTAGAACACGGGCGCGGTGGTAGCTAGAGCAGCTCCTGTGTGCTGGTTCTTCCCTGGGCCAAACCCGGGACCTCAGCTAGTCCTCAAGATGACCCTGTGAAGCAGGTGCTATTATTGTCCCCAGTTTACAGATGGGGAAACTGAGGGCCAGAGAGGGCAAGGGAGTTGCTCAATGTCGTCCAGTCGGTGAGGTATCCAACTTCCTCCCCAGCTCTACTCCACATAGGTCCAGGATTCCGCACGCAAGGTCCCCTGAGGGTTTCGGGGCATGTGGCTCCAGCTGGGGGTGGGGGTACAGCCCGTCCTTCCTGAGCCAGTGCAGTTCCCACAGCCTGAGGCATCCGGGGGTCTCAAGGACTGTGAGAAAGTCTCCACAGGAAATGAGAGCTGAGAGCAGCTGGGCCCCTTCGGAAGACAAGGACCAGCCGCCCAGAGCCTGACCAGGCCGAACAGGCTGGGCCCACCACAGCCCCCTCCCCTGGTGGGTAATCACTACCAGATGCCCAGCAGCTGACGTCACTCTGCAAGGGCCGAGAGAGGGTCGTGGGACTCTGGGGAGTGTTGGAAATTCTTGGACCAGAATCAACATTCCAAAAGGAAATGGGATGGGGTGGAGAGTTGCGGGGGGGGGGTGGGGGTGGTTCTTGGCCTGTTCTTAGTGCTTGGCACCAGGGCTGGGGCACCCGCCATGCAGGGTGCCCCTGGCTGCCCTATGGGGTGCACCTTCTCCCAATCTCCTTCTGAACAGCTGTGGGAGTGGGGGGTGGAGGGGTCTGGGTCTCTGTGATCTGGCAGGGAGGGAAGGACGCTTGGGTGTGACACTTTACAATGAGGAGAAGTGCATTCAAACCCTCCTCAAAGGAGAGGTCCTCGTAAAACATAAGTCAGAATGAGGCCCTCCTCTGCTCAAGGCCAGCAATGGCTGCTTCTCGCTGAATCAAAGCCCAGTCCTTGCCGGGCCTTCCAGGCCTTCCATTATCTGAACTCATTTCCTCTCTGGCCTCGCCTCCCACCACTCCACCCTCCCCCCCGGCCCCCCATCTTATTCTCCTGCAGCCACTGTGGGTCCCAGCTGCTCCTCAAACATGCCAAGGACCCTCCTACCTCAGGGCCTTTGTACCTGCTGTTCCCTTGGCCTGGTACACTCTTCCCCAGATATTGAGAGGGTTTGTTCCCACATCCCTTTGTTCAAACATCACGTCAAGGTGACCTTTTTCCTGGCTTACCTTCCTAAACTGCTACCACCAGGCATACCCCTGGTTGGTTTCAGTATTTCTCCCAGCACTTTTCTCTTCTGCTGAACCATATAACTTGTCTTATCATGTCTCCCCCCACACTGGAACGGAGGCTCCATGATAGCAGGGTTTTGTCTGCTGTGCTCACTGCTGTCTCCCCAAAACTTAGAAGAGTATCTAGGGCATAGTTGCATCACAGTAAATATTAAAATGAGTGAAATTCCAGCTCAACTAAATGTGTCATCTCGAGCAGGTTAGTAACCTCACAAAACCTCAATGTCTTCATCTGTAAAGTGGGCTCCCATTATCTCTCTTCCAGGGGCTTAAGGGAAGTCATTTAAATAACGGTAGAAATGGCTTTGAGATTTTTATTTGCAGGAGGTAAAATGTGGTCTAGTGACTTGGGATCAAGTCTAGGCTCTGACACCTCATCTCTCTGTGACCCCAGGAAAATCCCTTCCCGCCTCTGAATCTTGGCCTTTTCACCGGTAAAATGAAGCAAACAGAAGTTTCCTTTCACATGGCCTGTGTGGTAAGTGGCACCCATTGGGTGCTTCAAGCAGGGACTGGCCAGTTATGAGCCAGGTCTTGACCCCCTCTTCTAGGACCCTGGCCTAAAAGTTCCTGTGTGTGGGCATGGGTCTGGATGGAAGGTGTTGGGGCCTCCCTTCCTTCACTGGGCCTCCCCTTCCTCCTCCTTAACAGGGACTGCAGAGGAGGGTCGTCAGGGCTCTCTGGAGCTGCTATTTCCCTGCAGAAGGCTGAGGTGCTAGGGGTAGGGTGAGGCTAGGCTGGTGCTGTCCTTTCTGGGCGCTAAGGGCTCTTCACCCCCTCTGCTCCTGGCCCCTCCTCCCTCCTTCCTCCTCATCCCCCACGATCTCGGCAGAGAACAGGGCACCAGGAAACTCCTGCAGTTTCACCTCTTCCCCTTCCTTCCTTCTGCTCCAGGTGTACCCTGCCTCCCAGGGGGTAGGGGAGGGACACCATCTACCCGAGCTTAGACCACTCCCTGAGCAGCCACTGAGATGACCCCCTTGGGACACTGGGGAATGGGGCCCCGGTCTTGTTCAGTGGCAATTCTCAAATGCCCTCCTCTCCAGGTTGGATGTACCCTCAGAGATCATCCCAGACCCATCCGGGCTGCTGGGGAGGTCTAAGGCCCAGAGTAGGGCAGGGCAAATCTGAGATCACACAGGCAAAGCAGCTCTCCTGACTCTGGGACACAGGGCTGGGCTTCAGGGACTCCTGGAAGAAACATTTCATTTCTAGCCTCCTGCTTGGCTTGGAGGGCAAGTGGGGACACTGGGTCTCAGGACACCAGGAGGGGGCTCAATCTGATCTGCTAACCTGACCCCACCTCAGGACCATTGGACACTCTGGATGATTGGGGGATGGAGGGCAGTCTCTCTACTTCCTCCACCAGCTCTAGGCCAGGCCTGATGCTGGAGGCACTGCCAGGACCACCAGGGCCCCTGCCCACAGAGGAGGAAGGCTGGGTCCTAGACTTGGCATTCTCAAGGTTTCTCAGGACCATCCTTCCCAGAGGCCCTGGCCCTGTGGGAGGGGAACAGGCTGCCCAGCCTTTAAGGGCATGGTCCAGGAAGGTGGAGTTAAACCCTGGGTCTAACTAACCTTCACTACTGTGGAGAACCGGGCAAATAATCTCCCTTTACTCATCTGTAAAATGGGGATGATAAACGTGCCCCTCTTCCGGGGCTGTTGTGAGGAGTAAATACCCAGCCTGTGCGAGGGCAAGGCAGGGACAGAATTACACCAAAAGAAAGTTTAAAAGTCCCTGATGCTAACGGGCATCCTGGTATGTTGGTTGCCGCAGGGGCACCGATTTCCCCTCAAACCATTGTCATCCCCGCATGCCCTCCTCAGGCCCAGCTCGGTCACTCACCCTCTGGGTCCCAGTGACGGACATCTTCGTCCCACTGCAGTCATGGTTCCCCCGCAGTCACTGCCTGAAGCCCGGGTACCTCCTCAGCCCGAGGGCTCCCGCCTTTCTCAGGCCAGGGAGCTCTGAAGCGCAGAGCCGTACTCCGGGGGCGGAGCCTGACCTGTAGACCACGCCCCGGGCACGCCCCTCGCCCTCTGCCGGGGGCCGCCCCACAGCCGACACCTCCCGCTAGGAAGGACACGCCCCGCCTCGGGAACGCCCTTCCGCCTCCTGTCTCGCTCCTCCCCCTACCCCCATCTTTTAGCGTCCAAGGCCGGGAAGGCCACGCCCCCCGGACACACCCCTCTGGCTTGACCCGCCCCGTTCCAACAGCACCTTCCCTCAGCAGTCCGCCTGGCAGCCTGAAAAGGCCACGCCCCCAGACACGCCGCTCCACCCGCCCCTTTCCTGCAAACTCACAAGGCACGTCTCAGGCCCTAGGCTGCCTCAGAACGCCCCAGAACCTATCAGGCCTTCTCCCTTGCATACAATCCTTGCTCTTCCACGCTCAAATGAGGCTGAACTAAGGAGGGGACGGCACAAGACAGCAGCCTGGAACAGCCAGGGATGATGGAAAAACATTTACTGTTAGTGGTGTGCTAGGCACTGTGCTAAGATTTTAAAAGTCCTGTATGTGACTCTTGATTCTCATCATGCCCTACAAGGTAGGTGCTATCATTATGCCATTTATCAGCTGAGGAAACGGACGCTCAGAAAAGGAAACAGATTTATCCGAGGTCATGCAGTCAGTAAGAGGCAGAGTCTGGACTAGATTCATTCTGAAACTTTACAAAGTCTTGCTCCCCATTGAACAGAGGTCTAGACTCAATTACCCCAGCACACAGAAACTGTGCTTGGTGTCTCAGGGCAAAGCCATTCCAGAGAGGTCTCAGAACTGGCCCTAGAGTTACTTTTGCTCAGCTGGGGTTTTTTCCCCTCTTTATTTCAATAAGTACATCTGACCAGTGTGGTTTAGACCCAGGGTCTGAGGGTTGAAGAGCTGGAGACTCCTGTGGTTGAGATTGAGGGGTCTCCCAAGGGCATGAAGCACACAGCTGTACAGCTTAGAAGGTGGTGGGTACAATGTGAGAGATGAGTGTGCAGCCATTGGAGGCGGGCAGTTTCTGCTCAAATCCAGCTCTACTACCTTGACTGAGTCTCAGTCTCCCCATCTGTAAGATGGGTCTCATGATATAATGATAAATGCTTTTACAGAGCGTTCGGTGAGTAACATATGTTTTGACACCCAGTAGAATGGGTGCTAGGGTCATATCATCACTATGTGTATTTTTTCATGAACTCAGCTCACCCTATAACCAAGTGAAGTGGCAACCAGGGGGAGCAGTGTTGTCCAGCAGAACTAAAGGTGATTTGGGTGTGGGGGTCCTGGGCAGGGATCCAGGATTGGGCTTGGGGCTCAGCCGGCTCCTGGAGGCTGCCTAGGGTGAGTTCAAATCTCCACTTTGTCATTTGACAGATGTGCAACCTGCCTGGGGCAGATGACTTTGCCTCTCTGAATCTTCGGTTCCTCATCCGTCATATGGAAATGACAGAATCTCCTCCCCAGTTGTTTTTGTTTTGTTTTGTTGAGAATTAATTGCAAGTGAAAGACTAAGCATAGTGCCTGGTCTGTAGTAAGCACTTGGTTCATGTGTAGAGTTTTTATTTCCCCTTGAAGTGTGTTTTGGCGGGGGGGGGGCTCCTCTCCAGGCTCTATTGGCAGGAGGTTGGAGGCACCCTTCCCGCAGATTCCACTCTCACCCCACCCCACTGTGGGCACCTACCTTTCCGGAGGCACATTCCTGGGAGCTCTTTCTTCTTTTCTGTCTGCGCTGGGATCCTCAGGCTCTCCCGTGGGGCCCATTACGGAAGGGTTGGGTCCCACTGCTGGGGTGTCCTCCAGGGGGGCATTGGTCCCCACCACCACCTCCTTGGCGGCCTCCAGGCCTGGAGGGTTGGGCAGATCTTGGGGCACCAGGTGGGATTCAGAGCCCACCTCCTTGGTCTCCTGGGTAGCCTGTTGATCACGAGCCTTCTTGGTGCTGTGGCGAGGCATGGTGCCCATGTGGCTGTACATGTCACTGGAGCGGGCATAGGCTGGGGGGCTTTGTGGGACAGTCATCATGTCATCCTGTGTAGCCTCAAAGGTGTCTTGCTCCAGGTGGGACCGGACACCGAGGGAGGCTGAGGACCGTTTCAGGGTGAAAGACCGAGGGAGGTTGGAGAGACTCCCGAGGCCCTTGAACTTGAAGAACTCTGGCAGAGGAAGTGGGGGGAGGGAGGGCAAGGGGAAGACATGAGTTAATGCCAGCAGCAATAATAAAAAATACATGTCGTTCTTCTGACTGAGGGTTCAAGGAGGGTCAGGGCTTCTCTGACACTCCCTTTGTTCCCGTAGAACAACGCGCAGCTCTAGAGTCACACAGACCTGAGCGACCGTCCCTGCTCTTCCACATCCTTGCTGTGTGCTTTCGGCAAGTCACTTGACCCTACTGAGCCCCATTCTCCACATTAGCAAAATAGAGATTGTAGTGCCCACCTCCTATGGACAGCAGAACTGCAGGAAAGCATGTAAATAACAGACTTAATACGGTGCCCGGCACCCAGAATATCCTGGAGAAGTTATGAAGGCAATGACGATGATTGCAGTGAACGCCTCTGCATTGGTCAGCTATGCTTCATGCATTACATCACTGAGTTCCCAGCATAACTCAATGACACAAGCTTAATTTCCCTTTTCTGCAGATAACGAAGTGGAGGTCAGAGCTGTGGGAAGACCCGCCCGAGGTGGCATGGTGGGCAGGTGAAGCATGTTTGTGTGGTCGTGGGGTGGGGTGAGTGAGGAGGGGCCGTTTGAGCACGGGGGACAGGGGATGAAATGAGAAGGGGGTTGTTGGGAGCCTGGGGGGCCCACTCTCTGAGGTTCTGTCCTTCCTGTCAGCTGAGCCCACGGTGGGGACTCAGGCGGCAGGGCTTGGGTGATACCATCTCCTCGTTTCCGCAGGGGTGCCTGTGAGTTCCCTCCTCCTTGCCCCCAGCTGTGGGACTGTCCCTCCTCTAAGCCACCACCCTCTGACAACCCTATGGCCTCCAGGCGAGTGAAAAGGAAAAACTCTGGCATTTTCCACTTCCTAGGTACCCTCTGCCTCCTCAGGTCCTCACCACGATGCCCCCATTGATGAGAGAGGAAACTGAGGCCCAGAGAGGGGAGGGACTTGCCCAGGGTCACACAGCAAGGCTGAACCCTGATGAGGGGCTCAGGGCTCTGGACTGCTGGGGTCAGTGTTCTGGGGCTTTCCCCCCAGCCCTGCCCACCCTCGACTGTCTTAGCCTCTGCCTCCTGACAAACACTGTCAGAAAGTTCTGAGGCTCTGCTCTAAGAAAGCTATACCGCTGGGTGGAATTGTGCCAATTGCCAGGAGGAGGGCCAAGAACCGCTGTCTCCTGGGCACTGGGGGATCTGGAGGAAACAGTAGTGGGACAGAGAGGGAAACCGAGGTGAGTCCAGGAACATGGGATTGAGCCCTGCTGGGCAGCCCCATATGATTCAAAGCATATCTCTGGGGCCCAGTATTTTCATCTGTGGAATGCATCTTAATCCTGGCCCTGCACACCCCCACCCACCACCTCCCCTGTGCTGTCAACGGTCAAGTTGAAGGGCTCAGGGGAAGCAAAAGTTGGCTGAGACCCGGAGGAGACTGACTTGGGGAAACGGAGCCTTGGTCAGGGTGACCCCTCATCGAGCTGCCCTGGGTCCCAGCGTCACTGCTGGTGGGGACATGGGGCAGCTTCTCCTGGTGCACCCATACCCACTCCGGCCCCAGTAACTTCCAACTGAGCCCCCGTGTGAACCAATTCCAGGGGCAGGGCGTGGAGCATGTGGAGGTCTTCCCTTGCCCGGCCCCATGAGGTCCAAGGAAACCAGAGATGGTCACACCCACAAATGGTGAGACAGAGAAACAGAGACTGGCAGAGCAGAGATGGAGAACCAAACCAGCTAGAGACAGAGAGAGCTATGGGGCCAGAGTGACAGAGGGAAGGCGTCAAGGAAACCCAGAAGCAGAGAACTCCAGAGAGGGATAGAGATGGACAGAAAGAGAAACAGAAACCAGACAGTGATAAGCAATGCAGAGAGAGACTGAGATGGATGGACAGACAGAGAGATGAAGGGCAGTGCAAAGGGCACCCTGCACTCACTGAACTTTTTGCTGGCTTTCTTGGGTCCCTCCGTCATCTTGGCGGGTCGTGTAAAGCCCCTGGCCAGCGGGCAAGTGGCTGCTCTCGACTCCGGACATCAACGTTGAGATTCTTCCCTCACCTCCCCTTCCCCTTTCTTGCACCCTCTTGCCGCTCGCTTCCTCTGTGTATTTTTAAACCAGTGAAACTCCCACAGCTCCACCCTCCCCATCCTCTCCACGGGGGCGGGCCAGTGCCTCCCCTACTCCGGGCCCCCATGGGCTGCCTCCTTGACCTTGGCTATGGGGGTGGGGGGAGGGGGGCAGGGGGCAGACCACAAGCCCATGGGACCCGGAGGGCCTGGGGGGACAAACCACAGGCCCTGGGAATGGAGCCCACTGGGTGGGGGCTGTGGGGGGGACCCGCTGACAGCTGTCAGGGGGTCTGGCCAGCGGCTGGAAGGATGCTGGGAGCCAGGCCAGCCCACAGGGCAGTTTGTTCTAAGCCTCGGTGCCTGGGGAAGGACTGGGAGCGGTGAAGAGTGCTGTGGTTAGGCCTGTGGCCCTGGGGACCACCCAAACCCAAGTTCAAATCTTGGCTGGCTACTTTGTCACCGTGTAATCCTGGCTAGGCCACTGACTTCCCTGAGCCTCGGTTTCCTCACTGTGAGCAGGGGGTATTTGCAATGCCCACCTCACAGGGTCCAGTTCGGTGCGAAGCCTGGCACAGAATCGGTGCCCACCAAGGCATGATCATTCCTTTTTAATCCAGCGGGGACACGGTGGCAATTTGGTCCACCACACCCTTTATACAGGGATGGGGGGATCTGGAGCACAGACGGGCAGAGGGAGTGCCCCAGGTCATCTGGCAGGTTGGTGGCACAGACAGGGCTACATCTCACCCTTCTAGACCCCTTAGCCCACAGTCTGATGCTTTTCCAGCCTACGTGTGCGTGTGTGTGTGTCACACGGGCAGGACAGAGATGAGGAAATGAAACTTCCCTACACAGATTGTCCCAGACACCTGTGGAGGCTGTCAGCAGCTGCAGGGGTTGGGGTGGCCACAAGGCCAGGGGTTTCAAATCCCAGCTCTGTGTGCTGCGCACAAGTTACTCCTGCCTCTGAAGCCCCAGTCAACTGATCTCAAGAATGGGCACAAATGCAAGACACACAATTAAGTCACAGAGGCTCCAGCACGATCGGACATTATTATCCTGGCCCCCAGGCTGGCAACCGAGCCTATGAGAGAGGGAGTCCAAGGGCAGATGGGGCCCCTCATGCATCCTCAGCAAAAATAATGATGACTAACATCTTCTGATCAGTCAGTTCATTCCAGCCAGAAAGCTCAGTCCTTCTGTCCTAAGAGGTAGATGTTGTTTCTCTTGCCCCCATTTTACAGATGTGGAAACTGAGGCTCCCCGAAAGTCAACTTACCTGGCATTAGGGCCTATTTGTCCAGCTATGGAGGCTGAGGTCCTAACTTCCACTCCTACAGCTCCAGAAACCCCCTGGCAGCTGGATGATGGGCCCTGGTGGGGGAAGCATCTGACTGAACCTTCTTAATGGGTTGAGAGGGAAACCGAGGCCCTGAGAGGAAAAGGGACACAGCCTGAGAGATCAAGACATCAGAGTCCTGCTCACAGACCGACCTGGATGGGAACAGTGTTCAAAGCTCACATGAAAGAATGAGGTTTCTCGGTCATGGATTTGGGAAGAGAAGGTCCCTCTACTGAGCCCTGACCATGAGCCAGGCATGGAGGTGAAAACCTCCACAGATTGTCCGTTGAGTCCCTACGACCGACCTGTGAGGCGAATGCTGGTACTGTCCCATTTCACAGATGAGGTAACTGAGGCTAAGGAGGAGCAGAGACTAGACCCCCAGGTGTCCTAGCTCCCAAGCCGGTGCTCCCTCCCTCCTCCAGTTGTCAGAAGAGAGAATAGGGCCGGTGGCCTGGCGGTAGTGAGGGGTCTTCCTCGGGGAAGGCAGCGGGTGGTTCCCCTGGCTTCTCTCCCAGGAGGCAGTCCCAGTGACTTGGGCTAAGTGCTGGGTTTCTGTCACTCCCGCCTCACTGTGTGACCCTGCCCCAGACCCTTTACCACTTTGGGTCTCAGTTTCTATCTGTGAAACAGGGTCAAAGTAGCTCCCAGTTCCAGGGGTTGCTGGGAGGATGAAATGAGAAAATGTGAGCCCAGGCTAGTGCACTGTGGCCTCAGCGGCCCCCCCTCCCCGCCATGGTTGTCGCTGAGGGATGGGGGTGGTTCAGGCCAGGGGCGGATTGGCATAGGCCAAGAAGACCCCAGGGGAGGGCACGTGGTGGGAGAGCTGGGAGCCCCGGCCACAGGGAGGCCGTGTTGCTGCAGGTACAGCGAGAGTGCTAGCTAGGCCCGTGCTGCCGTTGGCCCCGGGCGCCAGCGCAATTGCCCGTCCCTGGGAGAATGAATGGGGCTCAGTGTGGCGGCTCCACTGAGCTCAGAGCCCCCTTTGTGCTGCCTTGAGTGGCCGTTGGGAGTGCGGCTGGGGACCTGCCGGCGGGTGGCTGTCCCCCAGGCCCTCCTCAGCCTGCGTTGGAGGCCGGCCCAGAGCAGCCCGCACTCCACAGCCCTGAACACGTAAGTGCTTTCGCGCCTCCAGGCCTCGGCTTGGGCTGGACCCACACCCAGAATGCTGCTCTTCCCTCCACCGGCTGGAAGTTTTGCCTCTGTGCGGTCGGGGCTCCGGGTCCAGACTGAGCCATGGTGCCCCAGGGAACCCTCCTCTGGTTTCTGGCCCCTCCCTCCTGCCCCTTTCCCCCCGTCTGTGACTCCCTTGCCCCCAGTTTGGCCAGGTACCATTAGGTCTCGACGTCACAGTGATCTTGGGCAAGTCGTGTTACCTCTCTGAGCCTCATTTTCTCCCTTCAGCAAAATGAGACCAATACAACATCCCTCACACGGTCCCGTGGCAGTGAAATAAAAGTCATACTGCGAGTATTACCCACATTACATTCACTTGTGTCTTCATTTACATGTTCCAAACAGACCTCATGCCCCCTCAGAGGAGAATTTGCCTTCCACATGTGTATTGGCCCCATGCCTGCCGTAGGTCTTAGTCTTTCCCCGGCTCCATCCAGTTGTCTGGTACTGAGGCTGGTGGCGAATGACCCTGGGTTTTGGAAGCAGAGACCTGGCTCTGAATCCCAGATTTACAGCTTCCTGGTTGTGTGGCCTTGGGCAGGGCACGTCACCACTCCGAGTCTCAGTTCCCTCTTCTGTAAGCTGGGCCCAATTCCAGCAACCTCCTAAGAGGGGAGCTGTAAAGCCCCAGGGAAATGACACTGTATCAACACAGGGCCAGGTACAGAGTCAGCACCCAGCTGGTGTGGGCAGAATGTCCATGGTCTACAGGGCCGCAAGCGTCACATTACCATCCTCTGCCCGGTGTCTCCCTATCCAGCACCCCTTTCTCTTCCCGGGACGTACGAGCAGCCAAGATCAGCCCACCCATGAGCCTGTCTTCTCCTTCCCTCCCTATGCCCGCCCCGCCCCCCTCCCCCCAACCTCATCCCTGCTCAGGGGAGGAAAACAGGAGGTCTAGGCCAGAGTCAAACAGCAGGCCAATGATTCCCTCTTCTACTCCGTGCCTCAGTTTCTCTGTGAAATGCCAGCGGGACCAGAGGCTCTCACAGAGTCCAGTCGGTTAGTCAGCAGACTGACAAACTGGCCGGTGCCTGGCTTTGCAGGCTTAGCTGATCCGTGGAGGCAGGAAACATTTTCCTCAAACTAGCAAATCAGAAGTCAGTCAGTGAGAAATCATTTCCAGCGAGGACCTCATTTCTTCGCCCTTCCACCTGGATGATCCGGGACCCCATGCCTGGACAGCGCGGGTGGCTTTCCGAAGAGTTCCCTACTGCTTCTGCCAAGGGGAGCGGAGGGCCCGAAGTTCTGAGGGGAAGTGACTGGCGGATGTTGGGGTTCAGGGCAGGGGTGGTGGGGTGGAGGTGACAACACCGGAACATCTGCTGAGGCGTCTGCCCACAGGATGTGACTTAGGGAGAGCTCGTGGGAAACAGGCAGGGGACCCATCCAGCCTGAGTCTGATGGTGGAGGCCACCCAAAACCATGGTAGGCCCCCAATACTACCATCCCCTCCCATACCCTCCGTGGGCATCCAGAATACCTAGGCCAGCGGTGCTCTGTCATGGCTGTACCCTAACTCTGCCCACAGCCCAGACGGGTGGGGGCCCTGATATGGCTGAGTGCTTGGAGTTTGTGCCAGACTGAGCTGGTTCAAATCCCAATGTGGCTGCCGGTCAGCTGTTTGACCCTGGCCAGGGGATGTTGCCTCTGAGTGTCAGTGTCCTTATGTGTACAAGAGAGGTGATAACAGTAGCCATCTCATATAGCTGAGTGAGAATTAATTACCATAAAGTGCTGAATGTATGCTCTGGGCCATTTATTTTGCCTCAACAAATTGTAATTGCTAGTTATTATTTTTTTCCCTCCTTGCCCTTCTCACCCCCAATTTAGCCAATGGCCTCCCTGCTTCCACAGTGTACCCTTGAAGCTGATCCCAGATCATTCCCTGACATGTCTCCTGACTGCCTAAAACACTTGATGGCCTCACACTCCCCTCAGGAGGGGGCTCACTGCTGCTTGGCTGACCCTTGAGCCTCAGCCTCCTCCCCCCCTCCCCCAGCAGGGTCTCTTGGGACACCAGGATCACCAGACCTGCAAGGCCAAGCCATGGAGGATAAGACAGGAAACTGGGTGCCATTGAGGGGTACCGCACTGCAGGTAGGAAGGTCCAGGGAATTAGGAAACAACAGGAGGGAGAGTCCTGCAGCCACAGCCCGGGAGGGAGCTGGAAAGAGCCTCCAATATCACAATTTGGGTTTTCCTGAAGACAGAGGAGGTAGAAAGCACAGCTTTGCTGTGGGCTGATTGTTGAGTAGAGCTGGAGGAAAGATCAAGAGGCTCGTGAGCTGGGAAGATTATCAGGAAGATGCTGGGGAAGGGGTGGAGTAGGAGAAGGGGGCATAGGGTCAGAGAAGATGGGTGGTGGGCATGGTGCCTGGCATGACAGCAGGCCTCAAACGGCACCATTATTATATCCCTGGCCATACTGTAAACAGCCTGACTCAGAAGAATCTTCTTCAGACAGACCAGGTTCCAGTCCCAGCGCTGTCACTCTGATCTTGGGCAAATGACCTCACCTGTCTGAGTCTCAATATCCTCTTCTGTAAAATGGGTTAGTGATCCTGACTATTGGGTGGTTGATTCAGGATTCAGCAGGAACGCCCAGCAATTCCTGAGCACACAGGGGGTTCGGAGTAAATACTAGCTATTTTTGTAATTAATGACCCGGGGTTGACCAGCTCGGGCACAGCTGATGGGGAACCGGGCTCCTGTGGGCTTCATCCTTGACTCCCAGAGAACGCGGGGTCCGGGACTGGAAGGCCCAGGCGTTGCTCTCTCGCCGCCTCCAGTGTCGCCGCGCCCCCTAGCGGCCGTCGGTTGCCATGTCAACGGCGGGTGGCTGGGGCCCGGGGAGGTGGCGGCGGGGGCCGTTCTCTCCTCCCAGGACCGGAGGCCGCTCCCTCGGCGCCTCCCGCCTTCGCCTGTGGAGGGGCACTCTGAGCCAGGGAGAAAAGGGCTCTCCGCAGCAGCTGGCATGTGGGGGTAAACTGAGGCACGCGGCGAGGCGCCCCGCAGCCAGGTGTGGAGCGCGGGGCCCCACCTCCGAAGGCGGAGGAGGGGCCGCGGGCGGTGACGCGACGAGGGCGGCCGGCGGACAGCGGGCGAGCGGGCGAGCGGGCAGGCGGCGGCGGCGGCGGCGGCGGCAGGTGCGGCCGCGGAGGGTGGGAGGGAGGAGGGAGGGGGCGGGCGGAGGGGGAGGGGAGGGCGAGGCCGGGGCACCTCCCCCTTTATAACGCGCCCCCTCCCGGGCTCTCGGGCCGCCTCCTCGTCGGCTCTTTCCGTCTCGCCCCCTCGCCCGGCCGCCCCGGGCCCGGGCCCGGCCAGGGAGCCCCCAGGCCGCGGCTCGGGGGCCACCCCCCCGCCCGCCGCCCCGCGCAGCCCGGCGGAGGCGGCGCCGTCGGAGGAGGAGGAGCAGGGCACTGCGGCTGGCCCCTGATCGGGCGCTAGAGCGGCAGCGGCTTCGGCAGCAGCGGCGGCCCGGGCCGATGCAGCGGGACGCACCGCCCCGAGCCCCAGCCCCGGCGCCCCGGCTCCCCGCGCCCCCGATCGGGGCCGCCGCCAGCAGTGGCGGCGGCGGAGGCGGGGGCAGTGGCGGCGGCGGAGGCGCCTCTGCAGCTCCGGCTCCTCCTGGCCTCCCGGGAACTACAAGTCCCAGGGGGCCTGGCGGCGGGCGGCGGGCGGAAGAGGCGGGGTCGGCGCCGCGAGGCCGGAAGTGGCTGTGGAGGCGGAAGTGGCGCGGCCGCGGAGGGGCCTGGAGCACGGCGGCGGGACCCGGAGCGGGAGCGGCGGCGGCGGCGGCGGCTGGGGGCGGCGGCGGCGGCGGCGGTGCACTGGAGGCGGCCATGGCAAAGCAGTACGACTCGGTGGAGTGCCCCTTTTGTGATGAGGTGACCAAATATGAGAAGCTCGCTAAGATCGGCCAAGGCACCTTCGGGTAAGGCTGTACCCCCGGGGGACCGGGAGCCCTGGGCCTGCAACCCTCAGGGCCGACGTCGGGATGCCCAGGGCCGGGCCCAACGTGGTCGGGACGCCACAGAGCACCAGACGTGTCCCCTGGTCTCTCTAGGCCGCGCCGCAGCCCGCCTGGGCCTGACGGAGCCGGCTGGCGGGGAGGAGCCTGAGGCCCGTGATGGGGGGCGGGGAGGGGTTGCAGAGAGGAGCTTGTGAGGGGAGCGGGCTCTCCAAGAGAAGCCTGGGTGAAGAGTCCGAGGAAAGGAAGTAGAGGCTTGGAGAGGAACCGCAGATAGCGGGAGGATGGGGCGGGCAGAGTAGGCGAGTGCCCTGAGTACTCGGCCCAGCCCCGCCCGGGGAATCCCTTTTTTCTGCCCTCCTCCTCAGGTGGGGGAGGGGCGGGCCCAGCAGAAACGGCCTGATGAAACCTCTTGGGTCCCCCCCTCTCGGCCTGCAGGGAGGTATTTAAGGCAAAGCACCGTAAGACCGGCAAAAAGGTGGCTCTGAAGAAAGTGCTGATGGAGAACGAGAAGGAGGGGGTGAGTACGGGCGGGGTGGGCGGGCCTGCGGTCTCCTCTCGGCTCGGGGTTGGGTTTCCACCCTGCTTCTGCTAGGGCTCTCACGTCGGGAATCAGTGTAGGTGTGGTAGTTTGGGAGTTTCCATATTCCAGGGAATTTGGCTTCGTAGTTCAATTTTTTTGTTCAAATGTTTTAGAGCCTTTGAGATTTCATTTTTAGGTAAATACGGTTGGGGCCAGGAGGGGGAGCTCATGCTTGCAGAGTGCGCCTCGGTTCCTCAAGTTAGGAAGCTTTTAAACACTCTGTCCTTAGCGTTTATTTTGGGTAGCAGAAAAAGAAATTCCATGCAGTGGCCTTAAAAGGGTGATTGGTACTCAGTTGTAAAGGAACAGCCCCCCCTTCCATACATCAATTTAGCTGTAGTCCAGCTTCCCAGAGACCTGATTCTTAGCAAGGAAATGTCTTTGAATAGCTGTTTTTGTTCCCACCTAGTAAGTTAAACACAGGCATAGAGCTAAATTTAAGGGTTGAAGAAACTGTGGAGCATTTGGTGACTAGCAGTGAAGTGTTAAGTACCACTGTTTCAGTTCATCGTCTCAAAGCGGTGCCTTGAGGGTCGCGTACTACTCTTAACACGCATTTTACAGATAAGACATCTGAGACTGCTGATCTCAGAGCCTGTCACCTTACTCTCTTTCCCAACCTGTGCCCCTTACTGTGGAGCTCTTGGCTCGATCGTGGGTCTGTAGTTCACTCGCTCACCTTTGACCACCTCCTGTCTTTCTCCCACTCAGTTCCCCATCACAGCCCTGCGGGAAATCAAGATCCTCCAGCTTCTAAAACACGAGAACGTGGTTAACTTGATTGAGATCTGTCGAACCAAAGGTAAGTTGTTTGGATCGGGTCTCCATCTTCAGATGGGGAAAATGAGGCTTACCCGTCCCAAGGCTTTGTTTGTAAAGTTGGAAGCGGACACGCTTAAATCGCCTCTTCTTAACCCAGACCTACCGACTGTGACTGCTTTCCCGGGTCCTTTCGTCATAGCTCTTGCTGCCCCGGGGCCTGCCACAGCACCTGGCCTGGAGGAGGCACTCAGCCAATAGTTGACCAGTGAAGGAATGCACAGCCGGCTACCTGAGTGTCCGTGGGTTGGAGGGGTAGAAGCTGGCTGTGGGAAGATAAGTTGCACATGGGGTTTTATACTTTCTTTTTCTCACCCCCTTGCCCGTTCTTCCCGTCTTAGCTTCCCCCTATAACCGTTGCAAGGGCAGCATATACCTAGTGTTTGACTTCTGCGAGCATGACCTTGCGGGGCTGCTGAGCAACGTCTTAGTCAAGTTCACGCTGTCCGAGATCAAGAAGGTCATGCAGATGCTGCTCAACGGCCTCTACTACATCCACAGAAACAAGGTGGGGGGCAGAGTGGGGGAAGAGACCGAGGCTGGGGTTGGCCTCCGCTCCCACTGCAGGGTGGATGTGCCTGAGGGGCCCTCGGAAACCTGATCGAGCCGTCTTGTGCTTCCTGCAGATCCTGCACAGGGACATGAAGGCGGCTAACGTGCTCATCACCCGCGACGGGGTCCTGAAGCTGGCAGACTTCGGGCTGGCCCGGGCCTTCAGCCTGGCAAAGAACAGCCAGCCCAACCGCTATACCAACCGTGTGGTGACGCTCTGGTACCGGCCCCCGGAGCTGTTGCTCGGTGAGGACTCCCGAGCGGGCGGAGGGGGGCAGGGGCTGGGCACTTACCCGGCCTCAGTCCCCCACTGCCAGGGCTTCTTGAGCCGCCGGCCCTGGGGCATTGCGTCTCAGGAGGCCCTCGGGCTCAAGGGGCCCTCCTGGTGCGCTCTTCTTCCCAGGGGAGCGGGACTACGGCCCCCCCATTGACCTCTGGGGTGCCGGGTGCATCATGGCGGAGATGTGGACCCGCAGCCCTATCATGCAGGGCAACACCGAGCAGCACCAGCTTGCCCTCATCAGCCAGCTCTGTGGCTCCATCACCCCTGAGGTGCGTGGCCAGGCTGCAGGTCCCCAGGGTCCCCACAGGATGCAGAGATCTGGAAGTCCTCCTGGCGAGGGAGGAGTGGGGAGTGGAATGGAAGGAAAGCCCTGGAGAGGTGGCTGGTGGAGGGACAGGGCTGGTGGTCGTTAGAGCCACACGGGCAGTGTTCAGATCTCACCCCCATCGCAGTTCTGTGGCCTCGGGGAGGGCATTTGAATCCCTCACCTCAGGGCTGAGTTTTCTCCTGTGTGAAACAACTACGCCTGTGTCGGGCTTGGTGAAAATACCGTAGGTGACTTGTGTAAAAGGGTGTGGCGCTTGGTGTGTGTCAGGGACACAGTCACTGCTGCTTTTGCTTTGGAGAGGTCCGGTTCGTCCTCCAGGGGTGGTCTGGGAGCATCTGAGCGGAGAAGTTTTAGTCCCTTCGGGTGCCCAACCAGTGGACAAAGCCACGCACCCCCCTGAATTGACGCCGTCCTCTCCCCATGCCTCCCGCCCAGGTGTGGCCAAACGTGGACAAGTACGAGCTGTTTGAGAAACTGGACCTGGTCAAGGGCCAGAAGCGGAAGGTGAAGGACAGGCTGAAGGCCTATGTGCGTGACCCCTACGCGCTGGACCTCATCGACAAGTTGCTGGTGCTGGATCCCGCACAGCGCATCGACAGCGACGACGCCCTCAACCACGACTTCTTCTGGTCTGACCCCATGCCCTCGGATCTCAAGGGCATGCTCTCCACCCACCTGACGTCCATGTTCGAGTACCTGGCGCCACCGCGCCGGAAGGGCAGCCAGATCACCCAGCAGTCCACCAACCAGAGCCGCAATCCCGCCACCACCAACCAGACGGAGTTCGAGCGCGTGTTCTGAGGGCCGGCTGTCGGCGCTTTGCATTAGGGCAGTTTTATTTTTTCTCCTGCTGTGTGACTTGCGTTGTGGAGGTTATGGGGCATTTGAGTTTTCCCTAGTGCTTTATTTTATTTGATCCCCACCCTGGGCACTGGGAACGCCAGCTGAGTGGACTGGAGGAAAGCTTTGGCTGAAAGCCCAGGAGGGCACTGGGGCTGCCTCCCCTGGTTGCCTGGCTTTCGAGATGATGACCAGAGGGTCTCCGTTTACTTTCAGACAGGAATGGGGTGGGAGGAGAGGCACACCCCACCAGTGACTTTGTAAGCGTTCCCAGCGTGACCGGAGCAGGGGACAGGCCCCTGGCCTCTCGTCAGCCCGCCTCTCGAGATGAGAAACTTGCGTGGGGGATGGAACCAGCCTCGGGAATGGGCTGGTCTTGGCCCAGCCCTCGGAAGCACTGGGGCTGGCAAAAACTTGGTTTCTTCAATAGAAAATTTTATCGTGTTTCTTTTGTTCAGTTGTTTGGAGACATTCCTGGACACAGTTTGGTCAGTTACGATTAAAGTTGACTCTCTTTTTTTTTTTTTTCACCCCCCAGTAAGTGGCTGTGTGCTGTGTTCTGTGTTCAGACCGCCAGCCCTTAACCCTGTGGCCGGCACGCTGGGCCTGAGCATTGAGATTTGATTTGTCGAGTCTTGACTCTTTTCTTTATCCCCGTTCGTGTTTCCGGACGTAATTGCAGAGGACTTTCGTCTTTGTTTTTCTTTTGAGTATCTTCTGGAACACCGGTTATGATGCTCCCTTAGTTCTCTCCACTCAGTGTCCGAGGAAGAGGGAAGACAGTTGCGACAGGGTCGCAGTTCCCCGGAGAGGGAACCCGGGAGGGTCTGCGATAAGCTGCATCTGCAGCAGGGACCCCATCTACTGTGGCCGACAGACACGTTCAAACTTGACTCACAGGCACAGGAGGCTGCAGAAGGCTCTTAATCAGAACGACAACCGTTCGATCTGTCACTTTGCAAAGGGCCCTCAGGCTGCTGAGTAGCGGGTGGCTTAGGAGAGGCAAGAGAGAAAGGACCAGAGCAGTTGAAGGCTCTCCAGGGGCTTGGGGAGGTGGCGGCCACCTGGATTAGGATGTGAGTGGGCAGGAGGACAGAGAACCGTGTGGCGGTTGGAGTGTCAGGCACAGGAGCTGGAATCCTTGGACGAGAAGCACGTTCTGGTGGATCTGTTTCCTGTGAGCATGAAGCTCAGGACAGACACGTTTGAGGCAAATTCTTCTACATTCTGGTCACAGGAGGAGGCCTTTTGAAGGGGGTCCCCAAAGGAAGGTCGGCAAAACCTTTTACCAGAACTGTCCCTGCAGAAATTGACCCAGATCTCGGCTTCACAAAAGGCCAGTAGAAGTAAAAAAAAAAAAACAACAACAACAAAAACACCACCACTTGACTAGTACATTGAGTTCTCAGGGCTGCTGTGGGGAATCACAGACTGGGTGGTTTACAACAGAAATGTGTTCTGTCACCGTTCCAGAAGCTACAAGTCTGAAATCCAGGTGTCAGCAGGGTTTGCCAGCGAGGCTCTGCGAGAGAATGTTCCATGCCTGTCTCCTAGCATCTGGTGCCAGCCCTTGACCTTTCTTGGCCTGTACATGTATCTCTCACGTCTCTGCCTCCCTGCCTCCGCCTGCAACCGGGTCATCTTTCTTCTGTGTGCGACTGTCTCTCTGATGAGGACACCAGTCCTTGGATTTCGAATCCATCTTGATCGAGTATGATCTCTTCTTAACCAGCTACACGTGCAAAGACCTTTTCAAATAAGGTCCCATCCTGAGGTTCCAGGTGGACGTGAACTTCTATTCAGCTCAGCTAGGAAGGAAGCAAATCTGTTTGGAAACAACGTTGAGGTGTCCTGATGGCTATCGAGTTGGTAGGTTTTGAGTGACCCGATGAGGGAGAATTTCCGGGGCTGGTCTCATGGTTCGAGGTGTGGTTTTTTTCTCTGAAAGCTAAAAAGCTGCTCCGAAAGAGACACCTGCTCTCTGACCCAGCAGTTCACAGAAGTTTCCACTGACGTACAGGGACCGTACGAATCCTCCCTACCTCTCTGATAGTTTGGTTCCTTCATTCAGCACTTACTGTCTGTGTCTTCCGAGGACCAGGCTTTTCTAGACTCAACACAGCTACAAAGCAGTGGCTTCACCCACCTCTGTGCTACTCACATTCTAGTAGGCTCAAACTAATCTGATGGGATAAATTGTGTGGAAAACGACAAGTGGAATAAGGGGAAAAGAGTAGGGGTCAGTTGAGGGGCTCCGGGTGACACGGGAGCAGAAATCTCAAGAGAAAGGGGGTACCTGGGTGGGGGGTGGAGAGTGGCACCAGCACCAGATCCAAGACTGGGAGGCTTTGAGAGCTTGTGCAGAGGGGGACACGTGTTGAAAAAGTTGCCGTGACTTCAGGGCGCCTGGGTGGCTCAGTTGGTTAAGTGGTTAAGCATCCTGACTTCGGCTCGGGTCATGGTCTCCCAATCTGTGAGTTTGAGCCCCGTGTTGGGCTCTGTACTGACAGCTCGGAGCCTGGAGCCTGCTTTGGCTTCTGTGTCTCCCTCTCTCTCTGTCCCTCCCCTGCTCGTGCTCTTTCTCAAAAACAAATAAACGTTAAAAAAAAAAATTAAAAGGTTGCAGTGACTATGTGGAGACAAACGTGGGCAGAGCTGGAAGCAGGGGGAGCGGCCGAAGCTGCTGGAATAATCCGGGCATGAGGTGGTGGGGGTCGGGCCAGGTCATTAATACAGCTGGTGGCAAGTGCGTTGATTTACAGGTGGCCGTGAGGGCAGATGTATTTTCGGGTTGGATGTGAGTGTGAATGAAGGGAGTCGAAAGTCCCAGGCTTTGCCGGAGGGACGACGAGGCTGCCATCCCTGAGACGGGAGGCCGAGGGAGGTCAGGCCAACCCACCGGTGGGTCAGCGTGCTGATATGGAGGTGACGGATGGACATCCAGTTGAGTGGGCAGGTGTCTGTGTAAAGCTAGCTCAGGGCCCCCAGAATCTGCCAGCACGGTGGTTTGTTAAGGCCCAGGGCAGGAGGGGAGAACAGAGACCACGGCCTCCTGGGCCCTTCAGTGTTGAGACGTCCTCAGGGAATCGAGAGCAGCAACCGATGAGGTACGAAGGGATCAGAGGAGGAAGGTGTTCTTTTTATTTAAAAAAATTTTTTAAATGTTTATGTATTTTTGAGAGAGAAGGCAGAATGTGAGTGGGGGAGGAGCAGAGAGAAAGAGAAATCCAAAGCAGGCTCCAGGCTCTGAGCTGTCAGCACAGAGCCCGACACGGGGCTCGAACCCACGAGCCGTGAGATCATGACCTGAGCCGAAGTCAGGCGCTTAACCAACTGAGCCGCCGAGGTGCCCCGAAGGGAGAGGGTGTTCTGGGGAGGAGGGAGTGCTCACTTGGACAGGTACCACTGGTGAGTCCAAACGATGGATGGGAGTGAGAGCTGACCAGGCATAGCCATGTGGGGGTCAGTGGTGGGTGGTTCAGACAAAGGCCTGCCGGGAGCAGCAGGATTACAGGAGAACGAGATCTACTGACTGAAGAAGGATTAGGGGGGCACCTGGGTGGCTTAGTCGGTTGGGCGTTTGACTCTTGATTTCGGCTCAGGTCTCACGGTCATCGCGCTGAGCGTGGAGCCTGCTTAAGGTTCTGTCCCTCTGCTGGAGCTCTCCTAAAGCAAAACAGAACAAAACAAAGCAAAAAGAACAACTAAGAAGGATCAGGGGTCCAACTAGTCTTGGATAGTCAAAGAGCCCTGACACTGGAGTGACCCAGTAGAGACGACACACGTTGATTCTTGTCCTGTAGACAGAGGGCCATGTGGCCAAGTGGACAGCGGCCACACAAGGTCTGTAACCTGAAAGGCTACACCCCTCACCCGTCCTCTGCTACCTCCTCCCAGTGTGTCCATGATGTTCAGGGCGGCCCCGTGGGGGGAAAAGCTGGGAAAAACCTCCCTGGGCTTCCGAAAATTAGAGCAGCTCTTCTCCACCTCCAACACACGTCCAGATCTGTGACTCCCAGGCCGGGGTGGGCGCCTCTAAGCAGGCTGACCGGTGATGCCCACACTGCTGGTTGGCATTCGGGCAGCATGCGCAGGCCTGGATGGAATGCTATGCAGTTGTGGAAAAGGATGTGGACTGGACGTATGCGCGCCGGGACAGAAAGATGTTCCAGAAACAACAGCTGGAAAGAGCAGGCTATAAAATATCTGTTGCCTGAAATCATTGTATAAGAAAAATAATCACACGAAACCATTACCCAGGGTTTTTCTGGATGGTTTTGTTCCTCGTGTTTCTCTGTTTTCTCCTATTTCCTTAATTAATAATTTTACTCATGCAGTCAAACCATATCTTTAAAAAAAGCAGGCCCTGCATGCTGGCTCTGAGCTCCCCAAACACAGAACACCCCAGAGAGGAGGCCTGGACTAACCAGCCTCAAAGCCTGGTGCGCTGGACACGTCCTCCTGTCTGTGGAGGGAGATGCGTGGCCTGGCATAGAAGCTCCCTGAGGGCAGGGCGTTATGGGGCATTACCCTGAGGCACCTAGAGAAGTGCCTGGCATCTGCGAGTCTCAACTACCAGCGGGAGTCAGCCCGCACAAACAGGTGGTTGAAGAGGCCGTGTGGCATCCGTGAGAAAGGCCTTCACCAGCAACTTTGGGCAGGCCCTCTGTGTCACCCTGCAGGCCAGGAACTCAGTCCGTGTCCTGGCTCCTTTCTGAGCAGATGATTTGGTGAAACACAGCCTCTCCCCCTCAGCAGGCTCTGACTCCTCAGGTCAAGGGTGCCTGGGCTTCCTACCCCTGCTCTGCGGGGATCCCAGCCTGGCAGGGCCTGAACTGTAAGGGGAGGTGGGCTGTGATGATAAGAGGCCAGATAAGGCCAGCTCTGCTCTGCAGGAAGCCCAGCCCAGGGTCTGGAAGTTTCCCAAGTGCCTGCTTCCCTCAGCAACACCCCCCTCCCCTCCCCCCCCCCCCCCACTCACCTTTAACCTTTGCTAGGTTGTTCTTTAACTAGGGAGATTCATCAGAGAGCTCCCTCCCGGGGCAGATCCCAGGATGAGAGCAGGCACCTATCAGGTAAGACCTTCCTCCCTGCACACGGGGAGGCGCAGGCCATGGGGTGGGGAGAGGGAACCCCCCGTCCCCCGACTCCCCTTCCTTTCTGTGGCCCAGCTGAACCCCGGGCGGGGCAGGCTTGGCAGAAGTGCCCCCAGCCATGAGTCACTTTGTGCCCAGCCCCGATGGGGTGCGGGAAGCCCAGGGATGAAAGGTACCAGGTCCCTGGCTGCCTCCTAACCGGTGGCTGAGAAGGCGTGCTTGCAAGCAACCAATGGAGCAGCCGGGCCCATCGGGGAGTCTCTTCTCAGCTAACACTGCCTCCTTTCAGGTAGGAGAGCTTGCTTACCTCGGGCAAGTGGCCTTCCTCTCTAAGCTTCCATTTCTTTCTTTTGTGTAATGTGTGTAAATATCTCTCTGGGCCCAAGGCCATCATCAGTGACAGCCTCAGGGGAAACCCTTGTTATCCATAAACCTTGTTCTACAGGCTTGGGGTGATCAGGGGCCCCCCTGTGGACCTCAGTTCCACCTTTTAACCCAGCTGGGGGCTCCACAGAAACCCCCGCCCACTGTGGTCATAGGGAGACTTGAGGAAGAGGGGAGGGTCTCCAGAGCATAACTGACGGCAGCCATGGGTGGTGCAGAGGCCCCTCAAGGGTCTTCCTGTGCTCTGGGCACCGTGGATGTGATCCATGACAGGATTTCACCTGATTCGCCTCAGGACTGCTCTGTAAGGAAGGGTTGTCCACTGCAATGATAGTAATAATGGTAACGCTCATCTAGTGCTTACCATCTGCTGGGCTCTGTGCCCATGTTGTCTCCATTTTCTAGATCTGGAAGGTGTGGTTCCGAGCAGTTAAGGACTTAGCCCGTTAAAGATTTCTAACCTCTGTTCCCATGTGGAGCACTTGCTCTGTGCTCCCGGCCCAGCACCCCCTCATTCTCCCTTATCCCAGCCCTCTGAGGTGTGACACCCATTTTACAGATGAGAAAATGGGGTTCTGAGAAGGGAGGAGACTGGCCCAGGACAGCCCCCACCTTCCAGCCCTGCCCCGGAGAACCCTGGCTAGGGCTTCAGAAGTCCAAGGGAGATCAAATTTCATGTCCTGACAGGCACTAGACAAGTTGCCTGGCCTCATCAAACCTCAGTTTCCTCCTCTGCTGAATGGGCACACAGCAAGTCAGGATGTCCCAGCCTCTCAGGATGGGAGTCTGAATTCCAGGCCAGAACGGCCAGGGCTGCCATCAGTCAGCGTCCCGTGGGGCTGCACACCAGGCCAGGCCACTCTTACCCAGACCCTCCCGACTGATGGAACCTCCTGCCCAGCAGCAGAGGAGGGGCGGCCCCAGATGCCAGGGTTTGAGAGCAGTAGCTCCTGAGAGGTCATCTAGGCCCCCTTCCCTTAGAGGCCAAGGACCCTAGGGAGGAGACATGACTTGCCCAGGGTCACATGGTGTGGGTGGGGAGAGAGAACTGAGGGCAGCTCCCCGGGGGCTGGGCTGTGGGGTATTGACATTTCACACGGCATCTCGAGGCAGTAGGGCCTCCTTCTAAAGTAAGAGCTCAAGGCTAGAGCCCCATTAATCAAATGACCAGGTCACCTCACAGAACACAGGGCAGGTGGGGGGCAGGGTCCAAGGGTGGCCTAGCGCTGGATCTGGGGCCTGGCATTACAGACCCCTGTGAATGACTAAGCTACTTTCCCTATTAGCCCTTTGTTGCCTCCCCTGAGAAATGGGTCCATGCATAAAGATCTCTGCACAGTGCTGATGTCTAGAAAGAATTCATGTTAACTATTATTTAAGGAAATCAAGTCACAGGAGCTCCTGGCTGGCTCGGTCAGGAGAGCATGCGACTCTTGATCTCAGAGTCATGAGTTTGAGCCCCATGCAGAGTTTACTTAAAATTAAAAAAAAACAAAAAAACAAAAAACCAGGATTCCCAAGCTTGATCAGAGAGTCTAAGCAGTAGCAGCCGAGGGTGCCTGGTTGGCTCAGCAACTCTTGATCTCGGGATGGTGAGTTTGAGCCCCACGTGGGGTGTAGAGATTACTTTAAATTTCAAAAATAAATAAAATTGAAAAAGTAAATCAGCAGCAGCTGGAATCAAATGGCCCTGGGACTGGGCTGAATCCTTGTTGCGCTGCTTGCCAGCTGGTGAGCTTCACAGGTGGTTCTGCACTTCCAGTCCTCAGTTCCTCACCTGTCAAATGGGCTCGGCACAGCACCCGCCAAGGAGGAGAGTCATAAATCTCACACCCCAGGGAGCAGGTGCTGAAGACAATCGTGGTTGCAGAGATAACCAGTTGAAAAAAAAAAAATTCCACACACTTTTTCCCACTCTGAAAATCGGTAAAACAGCTGCCGTCAGGTCTGAGCAGGGGAGGCCTCAGCCAGCTCAAAGAGCACCCAGGCCCCTGGGGAGGAGGCCAGACTGAAACCAGTCTCTCTGTGGCCTGGCACACCAGATGGCCTCGCAGCACACACCTGGTGCTCTCGGAGGGCCCCTCTTGGCCACGAGTGGGGACCCCAGGAATATCTCAAGAACATCCGTAAAGCCATGCCCGGTCCCAGGTCAGTGCTGGCCCCTTACTGGGCCTCAGTGTCCCCAACTGCTGGACAAAAGGGCAGATGGCGAGCAGAATGCGGCAAGAAGGTGACATTTGAGCAGAAACCTGGGATGATGGAGAATGGCTTGTGGGAACTTTTGGAGGAAGAACGTTCTAGGCAGAGGGAACCACCAGTGCAAAGGCCCTGAGGCTTTGTCCTACATTTTCTGTGTGACCTTCGGCTGGCTGAGTAACCAGTCTGTGCCTCAGTTTCCCATCTGTATAATGAGAATCATCACAGTGCTCGAAAAGCTGTTGTGAGGGTCACAGGAACACCTTTAACGCTAAGGGCTCACTGGACGTGGACCTTTGCAGAGGTGGGTGTGAGCCTGGTGTATCTGAGGACCACAGAGAAGGCCAGCAGGGCTGGGGGCTGCAGGTGATGGTAAGAGATGGGTAGTTCAAAAGCTTGGATTTCATCCTAAATGCAATGGGAAGCCACTGGATGGATTTAAGCAGAAGAGAGACGAGATCTGATTTTCTTTCTTCTTCGTTTTTTTTTTAATGTTTGTTTATTTTTGACAGAGAGAGAGAGAGAGAGAGAGAGACAGAGCATGAGCAGGGGGAGGGGCAGAGAGAGAGGGAGACACAGAATCGGAAGAAAGGCTCCAGGTTCCGAGCTGTCAGCACAGAGCCTGATGCGGGGCTCAAACTCACAGACCACAAGATCATGACCTGAGCCGAAGTCGGATGCTCAACCGACTGAGCCACCCAAGTGCCCCTGATTTTCTTTAAAAATGACAGGATGCAGGGCTCCTGGGCGGCTCAGTCGGTGAAGCATCTGACTCTCGATTTCAGCTCAGGTCGTGATCTCATGGTTTGTGAATTCGAGCCCTGTGTCGGGCTCCGTGCCGACAGTGCGGAGCCTGCTTGGGGCACCCCCCACCTCTCTCTCTCAAAAAAAAAAATAAATAAATAAATGACAGAGAATGCTTGTAGGGGTCAAGCGAGCAGCATCGAGACTACGGGGCAGACCAGCGGTGGTGGCCTGGAGGGGAGGCAGTGGCCGCTGGGGAGGCCATAGGGTAGAGAGGATAGGTGTGTGGATGGCTGGGGTTTGGGGGTGAGGGAGAGGGAGAGGGAAACCCACGGTGAGAGCCGCTGGCTGGATGGTGAAGCTGTGTCCCAGGCTGGGAAGCTCCAGCTGCTTTCAGGGAGGAAACAAGGGAACAAGTGTTAGGGATGTGACCGGCTTAAGACACCCGTGGTCCAGCCTGGGGGAGACGTCAGGAGGCCGCTCGTGTCTGCAGCTCAATGAAGAGGGACATTTGACAGTCAGACATCATCCCAGACCTGGGACCCTGGAGAGAGAAGCCTGAGCCCCGGGTCCTCCAACATGAAGATGCCGAAGGGGGAGGGTGCAGCCAGCAAGAAGGAAGACGCCGAACCCAGGAGGGAGGTGTCAGGGAGACCCAGAGAGCACAGGGTTTCGGGAAGAAGGGCCTCATCGCCTCGTAACCCGCCACCCAGGATGGAGGGCGATCAACATGGCCCGTGGGGCTCTGGACGCAGTTCCAGTTGTTTCCACAAGGTCATTTTTAGAAGTGGAATTGTGGGATCGAAGGGAGGCCTATTTTTCAGGCCCAGGTGCCCTCCCAATAAACCGAAGTCGCAAACACCTTAGTAGCCAGAGTCAGGCTGGGGATTTGGCATGGCCACACCCCTGAGGATATGGAATTCTGTCTAAGGCAAGTTTTCTCCCCCACCCCCCCAAAATTGCAGGAAAGTGTTTTCTTGTAGGTCACAGGATGTAAATAGATATTCAGAGGTGGAAGAGTTCTTATGTTTATCTGAGGGTCAGACCCCAGAGTGGCTATCAGGCTTCTGCACAAACCTGCCAATGAACTTGAATCTCCCTTGGTCCCTCGGAAGGGACAGCTGGATCCCTCTAGTCTAGGCTCTCGGGAGTATGGTGGCCTTTGGAGACTCTTGTCCTCAGTGAAACACCCACCCATAGATTTCCCCAGAAATTACAGGCTGGGACACAGCTCACTTCAGCTCTCACCCTACTAAGGAGGAGACAAGAGTCAGACAGGATCAGAGAGGGGGAGCAAACTGCCCAGGGCCACACAGTGCATTGACAACAGGAAGCCAGGGTCACCAGACAGGTGAGCCTCCATTTCTCCACCTGTAAAATGGGACCGATCTCTAATTTACACAGTTTTCAAGAGCATGAAAAGAGATTGCAGTGCCAAGTGCAGGGGTATTTCATAAATGTTAGCTAAAAGCAACCCACTCAAAGAAAGCAAAGGAGAGGGGCACCTGGGTGGCTCAGTCAGTTGAGCATCTGACTCTTAGTCTTGGCTCAGGTCATCTCACAGTGGTGAGTTTGAGCCCCGCATTGGGCTCTGCACTCACGGCGCAGATCTTGCTTGGGATTCTTCCTCTCTCTCTGCCTTTCCCCTGCTTGTGCTGTCTCTCAAAATAAATAAAAACTTGAAGGAAAAAAAAAAAGCAAAGGAGAAAGGTGTAGGGGAAAGGTATTTCAGGCAAAGGTAAATGTGAGCAAAAGCTTGGAGGTGGAAAACACCAAGGCCAATTCCTAAAATCCTTGCCAGCTGCAGGGATGGTACTCTGCAATGATGGAAGAGGCGGGAGGTGGGCAGAGGCCGGGCTACAGTGATTTTATGGGCTTCATTAATCTTGAGGGCATGATGGGCCAAGAGAGGGGGCAGCGACTCAGGCAGATCTGAGTTTAGAAGGTCCATCCTGGGGCCCAGCATGGGGCCTTTGGTGACCTACTGTGTGACCCCAAGCTATCTCTGTCCCTCTCTGGGCCTCAGTCTCCTGCCCCTTACAGCAGTGAGCTTGGCTCTGATCAGGGTTATCAGGGTTTGCAAATACGTATCTTCCTTTGTGAGTTTCCTTCTTTACTGTCTTCTCACCTTGGACAGGGCGCTCTGCAAACAGGACTGTCATCTGTCCCCTGAACCCAGTGTCTCCAGCACCAAGCCCAGGGTTTGGCACAGAGATGAATGAATGAATGAATGAATGAATGACATCCTTTCCCTTTGGGAGGGTAGAGGTTAAAGCAGAATCCCTCTGCCCTTGCTCCCCACTCCACACACCTGCAAATCTGCCTCCAGTGGGTGGACACCCACCCACTTGCCAATTTCCTTATGCCTTTTTTTTTTTTTTTTCCCCTCTTCTGGCCAGACAATGGCTTTGTTTCTATGGTTCTTTCTGGAGAGCAAGAACGTTTTCATGCTGGCACCAAAAGGCCAACATTTGTTCTCCAGGTGTATGATGAAGATGCCTTTGATTTTCTCCTTGACACATTTCTGTTTCCTTCTGTGCACATCTGTGACTTTCAAAATGAAAAGCAATGATACAAAGGAGGTTAGCAGCCCCTACATACAAATGGTTTTTAATTATAAGAAAAAGTGCTCAGCATCCTCCAAATGAAATAAATGCAAATAACAACTAGCTTGAGAATCCATTTTTCCACCTATGCAGTTGGCGCGGATCAAACTTGGCTAAGGTCTGTGTTGGTGAGGAAATGGCTGGCTCACGCCCTGTGGGGGCCCCCGGGGGTAGAAATGAATCCCGCCCCTTTGGAAGACAATGTGGCAATGTGTGTGGTGTCAGTTGCCAATCACCTTTGACCCAGCAATTGCACTGCGCTTCTTGGAATTCATCCGTCAGATGTGCTCACACATGGAAGAAATGATTAGGGCAAAATGTTACCCATTGCAACATTGCTTGTGATGGCAAAATATTAGAAACCTAAACGTCCATCAGTAGGAGACGGGGCCAAATCCACAGTAGTACTTGCACACCAAGAAGTGCTGCGGCAGCTTCAAGAAAAACAAATTAGCCAGTGGGGCAACTCTTCTGTACTGACACCGTCCAAAATAAGGCCCAGGATGTGAAGGTATGTGGAAAACGTACCACGCAGAGTTGTGTATACAGTCTGCTGTCCGCAAGTATAAAATGGAAATCTGTATTTGTATTTGTTTGCAAATGTATAACCGATCTCTGGAGAGATCACAGGAAACCTAATTGGTTGCTTTTGGAGAGGGTAATTAGGATGTGGAGACCTGGCGTGAGAGAGAAACTTTTCACCATACAGTTTCTGTACTTCTGACTATTTGAGTGATATGATGATGTAGCATCCATCCAAAAAATCCTAGGACTTAAAAATCAAATAAAAACAGGAAAAGTTTTTTTTTTTTTTTTAAGTTTATTTATTTTGAGAGGAGAGAACGTGAGCAGGTGAGGGGCAGAGGGAGAAGGAGAGAGAGAATCCCAAGCAGGCTCCATGCTGCCAGCACACAGCCTGATGTAGGGCTCAAACCCACGAATTGTGAGATCCTGACCTGAGCCAAAGTCGGAGGCTCAACAGGTTGAGCCATCCGGGCGCCCCAAGATTTTTTTAAAGTAATCTCTACACCCAACATGGGATTCAAACTTGCAACCCCAAGATCAAGAGTTGCGCCAGCCAGGGGCCCCAAAGGAGAAACATTTAAAGCTCCTTTATGATTGTTTGTATGCAGTTGTTAAATTATATACATGTATAAGTGTAGAGAACATTTCATTGATGAAGAAGAAGAAAAGGAAGAAGGAGGAGGAGGAAGAGGAAGAGGAGAAGAAGACCAAGAAAGGAAAGCACCTCTTTCTTTCCCATGAGGCCAGCCAGGGAGGGGGCGCCCAGCAGTGATGTGAAAAGCAGAAGTCCAGCCAATGGCAGAATCTTCCCAACATGTTATTTGTTTATTTCAAAATCAAACAATCTCTGATAAATATTTAGCCCCAATGCCTGCAGGAAAGAGGGAGGGAGGTGCTGAAATCCCTTCAGTTGTTTAAAATTGTCTTTGGTCTGTGGGAACTTCCCTAGAGGGCCCCATCCCCCACCTCCAAAAAACCAAAACAAGACAAAACAAAACCCACACACCTTTCTGGGACCTTTCAGCTATAAAAAGAGAATCTCCATGCTACTTTTTCCACGGTAGCAGTTGGGGCCAAGAAGGTCATAGACAGGAAAAAGTTCTGAAAAGTCCAGGACAAATCCGCCTCACCCACAGCTAGGAGAGATTACTGTCCCCTCCCCGGGTGGCTCTCCAACCCACTCTCCACACAAATCTTCCAAAGTGCAAACCTGATCTTGTCATCTTTCTTTAAAACCATTTTATTGTCCAATTTCAATCCAAATTCCTTAGGCTACAAGATCCTACTGGATCTGGCATTCCGGAGCAACCAGGCCCGACCCAGTGGAAATGCAGTTCCCTCGGGCTAGTTCCCACCCCACCCCTGCCCTCCTCCAGCCGCTCCCCTTCCCTCTTCAGTCCTTTGCTTTTCAACACGGCGTTCCCTCCCTACGCCTGGAAACCTCTCCCCCGACCAGCTCCGCTACCTCGCGGACTCGGCCTCATCCCCAGGCCTCTGCCAGGATGCCGCTTCTTCCACGACGCCTTCGCAGGCTGCCCAGGGACGGTAGGGGCCCCAATAGCGTAGGAGCTTGGGGTTTGGTCTATTGCCTCGCAATCGGGCTGTCAGATTCAGGAGTGCAGGGGCCAAATACCTGCAGCCTGCGGTCTCTGCTTTAAACTGCGACATTTTGGGGCTTGAATTCAATGACCTCCACACAAGTGTAAGCTAGCTCCGTATTCCATCCGGACTCCTAGCTGGTTCTGGCAGAGCACCAGTCTGAGGATTGCAGACTGGGACTATTTGGGGGTGTGGCCGGGTCCTGGAGATTCTCAGTGCTTGCAGAGGGAGCCTGGGAAACGTGCCCCTCACAAACAGGGGCGAAACCCTCCGGCCAGCCCCGACGCCTGCCCCTCACAAATATGGCATCCTGCGGATTCTTATTGGTCCTGGAGGGCTCCCTGGGCAGCGCTGATTGGCGAACGGCGGGGGCGAGGCGAGGCGAGGTGGGGCGGGGCGTCTCCGGCCCGGCCTAAAGTGCGGCTGCGGGCACCGGGACTATGTCGCAGGCACGCCGCCACCTGCGACCCGCTCTTTTCCTGGCGGCGGTTTCTGCGCGCGTTGCAACTACCGGGGTAGCGGCTCGGCGAGGGTTGAGCGCGTGGCCCGCGCCGCAGGAGCCCGGCATGGAGTATCAGGTATCAGGTATCGGGCGGGCTGGCGGGGGAGGGGGGGGGGGTCGTACGACGACACGTGGGTCGGGCCTGAGTCACTGACCGGGAGCCTGGCTGTGAGGGACTCGGGGGCGGGGACATGAGCCAGGAAGTTGGGCCTGGTCCGCGGGTTCTGGGAATTCTGAGGCTGAAGTGTCCCCGCCTTAGAGAATGGGAAAGGGCTCCCACTGATAGGGGAAAGAGGTCCATTGTCTCCGGAGTCCCAACTAGCAGGTGGGCGGTGGGAGGAGAAAGAGTTCTAGGAGTTCAGACTTGAGAGATCTAGGAGTTTATTTATTTATTTTGAATTGTTTATTGAAATAAACTCTACACCTAACGGGAGGCTCGAACTCATGACCCCGAGGTGAAGAGTCACATGCTCTCTAGACTGAGCCAGTCAGGCGTCCCAAGTGATCCAGGAGTTTAGATCTGGGGTTGGAGTCTCCAGGAATCAGGGCATGAAGATCCAAGTGCCTAGAATTGGAGCTCTGGCAGGCAGGAATCAGTGGCATTGGTGGAGGCAAGAATCTGGAAAGCGGAAAGTTTCCACCTGGCTCTGTTGCAGGGGTTGATTTCCACAGATCACACCTGATGCCTGCCAGGCAGATGGTAGTTTAATGGGTGTGGAGCCTGCAACCGGTTATTGAAGCCCTAAGGGCAAATAAATAGCATCTCCACTCTAACCCCCAGTGTAGACTCTCCTGAGGCTGTACCTACCCACCTTTCTGACTGGTGACTCCCCCGCATACCCTGTCTTCCTTAAGGCTCCTTCTCTTCCCCACCTGGTTGCTTCAAGCAGCTCTTCTTTGAGTCAGAATGTGGACCTCCAATCCTCAGGATTGGGCATGGAAGCCTCCAGGGATTCCTGGTTCTAATTCCTCCAGTTCTAAGACCCCAGCCTTCTGTGGTTCTGCTCCTGACTCCCCTCACCCGCCCCCGCCCGCCTCCAGTTTAGGGACCAGTATAGCAGTGGACCTCATTGGAGGGAATGAGCGCAAAGGCGCCCATGCAAGGAGTGAGGATCTGGAAGCCCGAATTGGGAACGGGAAGCAAGGCTTCTCCCGTTCCAAGGAACCTGCCTTGCCTGACATTCCTGGGTGGGGCCGATCAGCTTCAGGCTCCCATCGCTGCCAGAGCTGGAGAGATGCCACTTCTCCCTCACACGTGCCTAACCTCTAGGCTGGGGCAACAGGGCTGGCATTGATTGGTAGGCTTAGTGTCCTGGCTTGGCCATTGATGCCCTGGGGTTCCTCTGTTTCCGTGGTCCCCTGGTTAGTCTTAACCTGCTGCCTGGGGACTGTGGTTGCCAGGATGCTGTGCGCGCACTGAACACCCTGCAGACCAATGCTGGCTATCTGGAGCAGGTAAAGCGCCAGCGGGGTGACCCCCAGGCACAGCTGGAAGCCATGAAGCTGTACTTGGCACGGAGTGGGCTGCAGGTAAGGATGCGCAGGGCCTGTGACTGCCCCCTACCCCACCCCCATCCCCTTTCTAGGAGTCTTGTGGCTGAGATGGTTGTCTGTATGTCTCAGGTGGAAGACTTGGACCAGCTGAACATCATTCACGTCACTGGGACCAAGGGGAAGGTGAGGGATGGGACTCGGGGGTCGGCTATCTACTTGATAGGGTGGTGGGGTCCAGCCTGCCCAAACAAGACCTTTTCTTTCTAGGGTTCCACTTGTGCCTTTACTGAACGTATTCTCCGAAGCTATGGCCTGAAGACAGGATTCTTTAGGTACTGAGGTGTGGCGAAATTTGGGATCCCTTAGCTCTCGGCGGTGGGGGGGTGGGGGGTGGGGCGGCTATGGAACCAGCTAGCAGGAGCTCAGCTTCCTGTCTCTCTGCCCAGTGTGGATTTGTTCGGTAAGCATCCCATTAGCATTAGTGACCTCAGTTTAACATATTGTCCAAGCTTGTGGCAGTCTTTAATTTTCGTTGTGAAACAAATTTGGGGGAGGGGCAGGGACTTGAATATGTAAGCTAAATATGTAGCTTCATCAGGCATCTTTTTATTAACTTAAATTTCATCTACAGCTTTTATTTATTAAAGTTTTTTTTTTCAGTATTTATTTTTGAGAGACAGAGCATGACGTGGGGAGGGGCAGAGAGAGCCAGGGAGGCACAGAATCTGAAGCCGGCTCCAGGCTCTGAGCTGTCAGCACAGAGCCCCACTCGGGGCCCGAGCTCATGAACCATGAGATCATGACCTGAGCTGAAGTCGGACGCTTAACCGACTGAGCCACCCAGGTGCCCCTCCGTGTACAGCTTTTAAATCACAGAGAAGTCTTTATCAATTCAGACGTCTTTGCAGTAAGGAGCAGAAAACCTAGCTTGGAAGGGTATAAATGATGAGGTGGTTTGTGAAGTCCGAGGCAAGGATTCCCTTCTGCCCGGCCTGCCACAGCTGCTATTTGCCTTTGACGTAGCACCTCCTCATGGTTGCACTCAGGCACCCAAACTCACACCTGAGGATGGGGTGTGGCCTAGATATGGGTCCCTCCTCCCTGGGCTGCACCTGCCCCTCCTTAGCTGGTCACCTGTAAAGCAGTGGGGATTAATGTGATGCTCAGTCGCTCAGAATTTGCTCCTTGGGTTGGGGGCACTTAAGATTTTTCCTTCCTTTTATGTTACCGGTTCCATCAAGTGACTTTCTGTAAGCGGCTTCTTTTCACAGTTCTTTGTTCAGAATAAAGAAACACAGAGAAGGACTCAGAATGTGAGAGAGGCTTGCAGGATTCAAATATGAGCTGACAGTCTCTCTTCTAAAACAATCTTTGGGCTACAAACCCCGGCCTTTGACTTTGGCCCCCGTAGCCGCGTGGGCTGGCCTGGGGATGCAACCTGACCACCCAGATGGGCCTTGCCCTTGAGGGCTGGAAGACGACATTGCGGGGGCAGATGTCAGCAGAGTGACTGATGGGTGTGTGGTGGGTAGAGCACAGGGAGCTGTTGGAGCCTGGAGCACATCCCTGATCAGCCGGGTGGGGGGGTCCTTTCTCCTTTTCTGGAGGAGGCACCATCTCAGTCAAGGCCTGTGGAGTGAGCCGGGTGGTGGGGAGGGTGGGTGGGCTGGGCTGGAGGAACTCAAAATAGGCCAGAGGGGCTGGGGCACAGGGAACTGTTGGGATGTGGGAGAGGTGACACACAGGCCAGTGGCATCAGCCGCACCAGGGCCTGGGAGGCTGGGTGAGGAGCCTGGGACTCTGCAGGGCAGAGGGAAGTCCTAGAAGGGCTATCAGCAGGGCAGTGACATGGTCAGAGTTGGGTCTCTGAAGACGGACGGGTCTGAGGGGCTCGGGAAGGGAGTCCTGACGACTACAGGTGTCCCGGCAGCTCTCCCCACCTGGTGCAGGTGCGGGAGCGGATCCGCATCAACGGGCAGCCCATAAGCCCTGAGCTCTTCACCAAGCACTTCTGGCCCCTCTACCACCGGCTGGAGGAGACCAAGGTGCCCATGCAGGAGGGCTGGTGGGTGGGCAGGGCAGGGGTGCTGGGGAGCCCCGGAGGGTGCCGTGTGTCCCGGGACCCCATCTCCCCGGAGCAAAGGTGGCAGGGCCCCAGGCCGACGTGTTCTCGTCCACAGGACAGCAGCAGTTATGCCTCCATGCCCGCCTACTTCCGCTTCCTCACGCTCATGGCCTTCCACGTCTTCCTCCAAGAGAAGGTACGTGCCCACCCCCCGGAGTCCTGTGTCTGAGGGGAATCCCAGCAGGCCGGGTGCCCCGGGTCCCTGACATGCCGTCTGGTCCTTTGTAGGTGGACCTGGCAGTGGTGGAGGTGGGCATTGGTGGCGCTTACGACTGCACCAACATCATCAGGTGAGGGCAGCTGCTTGGGGAGAAGGACGGTGGCCATGAGCCCAGGGCCGGGGCGACACGGTCACGGCCCCCCTCTCTTCTGCAGGAAGCCTGCGGTGTGTGGCATCTCCTCTCTTGGCATCGACCACACCAGCATTCTGGGGGACACAGTGGAGGAGATCGCGTGGCAGAAAGGGGGCATCTTCAAGGTGACCAGGCAGCCCTGGGGAGGGGAGGTACATGGACGATCTGGGCCTGGCCCTCCAGGCTCAGGAAAGCGGGGCTGGGGCAGGGTAATCTGTGTCCTGACTCGGGATAAGGTCTTGGGCGTCAATGGGGCTTTGTGACTGTAGCAAGAGCCCTGCCTCTGGCCTTAGTGTCCCCTCGAGGGGTTCCCATTGGCCCTACGGACAGAGGCTGAGTGAGCTGCCCGGGGATAGAGGCCCCTCAGCAGCTCGTCTCACCCACTCCCTCTCCTCCGCAGCGTGGCGTCCCCGCCTTCACCGTGCTCCAGCCTGACGGTCCCCTGGCAGTGCTGAGGGACCGGGCCCAGCAGATCTCGGTGAGTCCGGAGGCACTGGGGCAGGGCTGGCAGCTGACTGGGGAGGCACGTTATCCTTTTGGGCCTCAGTTTGCCCATCTGTGCAGTGAGGGGCAGCTGCTCGTCCAGCCGGAGCACATCTTGGTTCTCCAAGGAACAGGGCTTGGTGGGTTCTGGTTGATGGGGAAAGATGGAAGGGCCGACAGCGTCAAGGAGGGGAGCTCCTGGCCGAGGCAGCTGCAGCAGCACCCCCTGACCAGCGGTCGCCCATCTCCTTGGCAGTGTCCTCTCTACCTGTGCCCACCACTGGAAGCCCTGGAGGAAGGGGGGCCGCCGCTGACTCTGGGCCTGGAGGGAGAGCACCAGAGGTCCAATGCCGCCTTGGCCTTGCAGCTGGCTCGCTGCTGGCTACAGCAAAAGGACTACCGGGGTAAGTGGGCAGGCAGTGGCTGGACGGGCGGGCTCGTGGGTAGGGGACAGGTGGAGACTGCCTCTGAAGGTCCTATGCACACGCAGTGCCACGCAGCAGGCCCTCCCCCATCCCTCGCTCCTCAGGCATCGGGGAGCTGAAGGTGTCCAGGCCCAGTCTCTTGCGGCAGATGCCCCTGGCGCCCGTGTTCCAGCCCACGACCCACATGCGGCATGGTGAGTTGGACCTGCCCGCCCAGCCGGGCCCCTTCAGATGTCTGTTCGAGTTTGCTGTTTTGAGAGATGGGGGCAATCGGAGGTGGTGCCCAGGACAAAGGACTCTGAAGTCAGTAAGCTTCCCTGACTTTGAGTTCGTGGACTCCGAGCCTCAGTTTTCCCACCTGCCAAATGAGGTGATGATGGGACCCGCTGTGAGGTGGCATGAGTGGGGGGCTGAGGCCAGGGCCTGGTGGGTTTGGGATGTAGTGCCCTGCCAGAGGCACCTGCTATTAGTGTCCTTCTCGTCTTCATTCTTGTAAGACCATGAGGTTCTTGAATGGTGACCTTGTCTGGCTTCTTGCTCCCCCCCCCCCCCAAGACTTGCAGCACATAGTAGGCGCTCACAGCCGCCAAACCCTGTTAGCAGGTGATTGCAGTGTGCCCACTGTGTGCCAGGCCCCATATCAGGGCCATGACAGTCCTGCAGCTAGGCACCTCACGTCCCTGCACGCTTGTTCAATGGGTTAGGGCTCTCTGCCTCCATGTAATAGGGGACTATATTTGGTAGTCCCCTGTCAGGTCTGCCTGGAAGATTCCGTTAGATGAGGCAGCCCAAGAGGTGCCTGGCACCTAACGCTGCTAAGAAGCTTCTTGGCTCATCAGCTGTCCCCCCTCTGAGCAGCGGCCCTGCGAGTGGGTTGGTGTGTGCGAGGACTAGGGTGGGAGACGGCTGCCTTGCCCCCTCCAGGGCTTCGGGACACGGAGTGGCTGGGCCGGACGCAGGTGCTGCGGCGCGGGCCCCTCACCTGGTACCTGGATGGCGCGCACACCGCCAGCAGCATGCAGGCCTGCGTGCGCTGGTTCCGCCAGGCGCTGCACCGCCGCCCGAGGCCAAGCCGGTGAGTTTCGGGCGGGGGCGGGGCCTCGGGGAAGGGTGGGCGGGACCGGGCCGGTGGGGGGGCGGGGCCTCAGGGGACAGGGTCAGGGTCAAGACAGGGCCAGTAGAGGGGGCAGAGGGGCAGGACTGGGGACCCTGCTGGGACTGGATCCGCGGGGGAAGTGGGGTAGTTTCTGGAGGAAGGATGGGGTGGGGCCCGCGAAGAAGCCTGGGATGTATGCATCTCCAACCTGCCTCCTCTCCCCTCTCCCAGCGGCTCTGAGGTGCTTGTCCTGCTTTTCAACTCCACCGGAGACCGGGATCCTGCAGCACTGCTGAAGCTGCTGCAGGTGAGGGGCCAGCCGGGGGGTGGGCGGCAGGCCGACTAGCCCACCTTTTGGCTGTCGCGTCCCCAGGGGTGCCTTCATCCCTGAGCCTCTGTTTCTTCAACTATAAAGCGAGGCTCCCGCGAACCGAACTGAGGATCAAACGTAAAAGCACCCACACGTTCGTAGCCAAGTCTAGTCCCAGGTCACTGTCGTCGTCCTCCCGGGTCAGGCTGGCGCCCAGAGTTAGAGGAGGGACTAGGGAGTAGCCTGAGGCGTAAGCTGTGGACTCACTGGTCATGGCTCTTCAGACATTAGCATGTGACTCTGGACAAAAGTGGCATTTCACTGGGCTTCATTCAGTTTGCCTTTCCAGAAAACGGGGGTGCTACCAAGGTGACGTGCTTATTGAGTTTGGTTTAAGGAGTTTCCAGGTTATAGAGCAGGTAGGGGCCCTGCTCTGCTCAGGGAAACTGAGGCTGCCCTCGGCTGTCAGGGCTGAAGTGGTTCCTAGGGATCACTTCCTGTTTCACAGACCAGGAGGCTGAAGCTGTTCACCTGTTGTGCAGACAAAGCCTTTCCCCATCCTGGACTTGAGACGTGCTCAGTAGCTGGGTGATCTTAAGCAAGTATCCCCCGCCCTGCCTGTTTCCCTGTCTGTACAGTGGGGTCTTGCTGCCCAGGCCACCGGCCTGCAGGGTATATTGAGATAGATGGGCCGCGGAAGTGCTATGGCTGGGTTTATCCAGCATGACGCCAGTTCAGCCGGGGTGAGGGCATCTCCAGGGATGGGGACGTGTGGGGGCCTGGGGGCAGGGCCCTCAGGGCTCTAACACCCAAGTTTTTCCTCTCGGCCTTCTAGCCCTGTCAGTTTGACTATGCTGTTTTCTGCCCTAACCTGACAGAGGTTTCAACTGTTGGCAATGCAGGTAAGAGGTGACAGGATGGTCCCTGAGAGTGGGCGGGGGGGGGGGGGGGGGTCATTGCACTGCTTAAGGCCCTTAGGTGGACTCCTCTGTTGGTGACAGTGGGGGCTTCTGAATTAGAGGTCTGGGGTAGGAGCTAGATTTGGATACATTTTGGATATTGTGGCCACAGTACCCGACAAAAGAATTACTGGGGAGAACCGTTTTCAAAATGCAGGTTGCAACTCACTGGTGGTTTGAAAATCAATTTAGTGGGTGTCAAAGCGACACTTTGTTTTAACGAAGTAGAAAATGCATGTGCCTCCTGTACAAAGAGTAGGTACTGTTTTATGAGGCTTCTGTTTCAGACAGACAGTATCCACCTAGGTGAGTACTGTGGGTCACGTTCAAAAAAAATAACAGCATAAAAAAATACAGGTCCCCAGCGTCCGACTGCCGGGGAGAGTTCAGGGATGTGATTCCTACTTATGCCGGCCCACGTGATGGACGCTGCTTTGCAGATAAAGGCAACGAGACAAGGGTGGGGAGATGTGCTCGGGAGGCAGAAGCCCCAGCTTTGAAGCTAAACCGCCTGGCCCTGCTTCCTCCCGGCTCTGGGACAGTGGGCAAGTCACGGGACCCTTCTGCACCTTAGTTTCCTCATAGCATTGCCCGGCCCGAGGACCCGGGATGCGTGTACCGGGCCTGGCGTTAAGCAGGCGCGCACAGCAGGTGTCCCTTGTCGCCCATCCAGACCAGCAGAACTTCATGGTGACCCTGGACCAGGTGTTGCTCCGCTGCCTTGCACACCAACAGCACTGGAGCCGCCTGGCCGAGGAGCAGGCCGGCCCGGAGCCTGGTGAGCCCACATCCTCGCTGCTGGCTCCCCACCCGCCCGAGCCGCGTAGCGCCAGCTCCCTCGTCTTCAGCTGCATCTCCCACGCCTTGCTGTGGATCAGTCAAGGCCGGGACCCTGTCTTTCAGCCACCCAGTCCCCCGCAGGGCCTCTTCGCCCACCCTGTGGCAGGCAGCGGGGCCGGCGTGCTCCGTGAGGCTGCCGCCATCCACGTGCTGGTCACCGGCAGCCTGCACCTGGTGGGCGGCGTCCTGAAGCTGCTGGAGCCGGCCCTGTCCCAGTAGCCCAGGCAGTGGGGGTGGAAGTGGGGGCCTCCCACACCTGCCCTGCGGCTCTCCACGGACTGCTACGTTAGGTGCCTTTTGTTTTTTGCTTTTCTGGTGGTCTAGACTGGCCCAGGGACCCAGGCTTTAGGCAGCAAGATAGAGGGCTGGAGGTGGGAGGCTGAGATGGGCCATCCTCTGTCTCTGAGCCTAGGGTGCCTCTGGCCTCTTCTTCCTCCCGGCTGAGAGAGCCAGAGGGCTTCCTGGTTGTCCCGCCGTCGTGGTTAGGCCTGACCACGCAGCCCACCTCCCCTCCCACCCTGCCTGCTTCCTGGCTCAGGCTTAGCTTCTTAGGCCAGGCCTAGGGTGCTGCTGGGTGCTGGTTGATAGATTTCCTCCTCCTAGTGGCCTTCTGGGAAAGAGACGGCTCCCGCCTGGGGCCCCCTAGGGACAGAGGATGGCTGGAGACAATTAAAGCCTTTAACTTTTTTAAAAAAAGAAATGGCAAACGTTTGCCTCTTGATTTCTAGTTCCCTCAGCACATAAATAGGGGCCTACAGGGGGTACCGGAACTGGATTGTGTAGGAGCCCACGCTGGGCTGTCTGAAATGAGAACACTGGACTGATGTCCATCGGCCGCAGACCTCCCCACAGGGCCCTTGTTACGGATGAGGGAGCCGTGGCTGGCTGAAAGCCATGGGATGCGCCCATTAGCCCCACAGCCAGTCAAGTGGCAGGTGCAGGATTGGAACCCAGAGCTGTCCCCTCCCCACCCGTTGTAGGTTTCCCACCCCTTCGCCCAGCCCAGCACTCATTTCATGGTCTAATTTATTGGTGGTGAGTATACAGGGGGTGGGTCCAGGCCAGACAGTTGGGCCACTCCCCATCTAATGCCTGCCTGCCTTGGCGGGGGGGGGGGGTCTCCGTGTGACAGTTGCAGGGAGGAGCTAGGCTCCCCCGTTCCCAGGCTGGGCACCCCTAGGCTTCTCGTTTCCTTGCCAGAGTAGTGCCAGCCCAGGTGTGGAGGCCGCTGGGAGCAGGTCCGGGTGGCTCTGAGCTGGCCTGGGTGAGTCTGTTTCTCCCCTCCCACCCAGCCCAGGTCGCCAAGTGCTGGATCCGGGTTAAAAATTACAGGGACTTGGTTTCTACAACAGTGTGGACTTATAGGGCAGTGGTCTCTCTCTCCGTGGTCCTGGGTGGCCGTACTCCAGGCCCACTGGGTTTGAAGGTTCGGTGGGGTGGGGGGACCCCAAGGTGTTCCAAGCTGGTGCCCCCTCTGGCAGCAGGCCCCTGAGAGGGAGGCAGGAGGGGTGGGTGCAGAGGGCATGGTCCATCCTTGGTCGAGTGCAGCGGTTGGGGTCCCGGGATAAGTTCATGGCCAGTGGTTCCCAGCTGGTGGCTGCTCAGTCTCTCTTGCTGGGCGAGGGCTGGCTCGGGGGCCCCCAGGTCTCCAGGCGGGGCACTACGCCATGCTGCTGGTGGAGCAGGGGGTGCTCTGGGTGCTCCCGATGCTGTGGTTGGTGCTACTGCTTTCTGAGGAGGCCGGGGCGGCCACCGCCACCACGGGCTCCCGCTTGCCGGGGGGACCTGGGGGCAGGGGCGGAGGTCAGGGCCCCGGCCGGGGCTCCCCGCTCCCCCAGAGGCTTCCCCGGGCTCCCCCAGGTGATGGTGGTAGAGGGGTCCTGAGCACTCATGGCGGGGGCCTGGGATACTCACGCGTGTGCGAGTAGATGTACCAGAGTGCAGCGGTGAGCAGGGCCCCGATAAGGAAGGCGCCAAAGGTGATGCCCAGCACGGCGGGCAGGACGAGGCCTTTGTCTATGCGCGCAAGGGAAGGGTGGCCGCAATCAGCACTGTGGTCTCCTCCCTGGCCCCCTACCCTGTTGTGCCGGCCAGGAGCACAGATCTGGGGAGGTGGGGAGGTCAGCCCCAGCTCTGCCACGGACTCTGACTTCTCTGAACCTCCGTCTCCTCATCTAGCAAATGGATTCCTCATACTCATGCCTGGCACTAAGCCGTGGTTGTTCTGACCGTTCACCCAGAGGGCCCAGCCAGGCCATTGGTCCATGCCTCTGCCTTCCAGGGCTGATGGAGATGCGTTTTTAGGGAGAACAGATGGTATAATCTGAGCCAAGAGTGAGTGAGGCCTGGGAGTGCAGAGCCTGCCCCACCTTACTGTGGGACCTTGGGTCAATCCCTTCGCCTCTCTGAGCCCCATACTACGGTCGTGATGGGCCAGGGCACTCTGTTCTTGGGTTTTCCCAAGCCTCGTTCCATCGACACTCTGGCCTCCTGTGTGACTATGGGCCTCCTCTTGGACCTTTAAGCTCCCATCTATGCAGTGGGGTAATTAGGCCTGCTCTCTTGGTATGGGCTGGGGCTGGGGGCTCCATCCTGGCCCAGGTGGGGTGGCAAGGAAGCAGGTGCCCCCCCCCCCCCCGACCTCTGTCCCCAGTGTCAGTGACCTCCTCTGCCTGGTGGGGGCCTGGGCCCAAAGGGAATTAACAAGGAGCCTGGAGCGTGCTGGGCTGAAGGAGCATCCTCCACATGGGGGGGGCCAGCCCCATCCCAATGTGCCTTCTGCCTCATTTGGTTCTAGGACCCCCCACCACACACACATACCCAGCAAGGTCAGCTAGCAACCATGGACATTTGGAAGATCTAAATGCCTGGGATCTGGTCCACAGGGTAGTCAAGAGCAAAGACTTTCTATCTAGAAGATGCGGCATGGATCCTACTCTAGGCTTCTGGGGACCCTTCTGCCCTCCTCCCAGGGCTGCTCTTTCTGGGGTCCTCTCTGCATGTCTGTGCCACACCCCTCTGGGCCATCCAGCAGGCCCTACTCTGGCCTCAGCCCCCGGAACCCTAGAGGGACTCACCAGGCAGTCCAGGGCTGACGATGTTCAGACGCATAGAAATAGTCCTGTGGACTTCCTGGAGGAGGAAGAGAGAGTGGTGAATGAATGGCGAAGTCTGCAGGAGGCAGCTTCAGGGCTTGTTCCCTGGCTCTGTGATCCTGGCCTGTCACAACGCACCCTGGGGCCTTGGCTGTGGATCCCATCCCACCACTTTCTAGCTGGGAGCCTTTGGGTAAGTCCTGGGAGATCTGTACTGAGGGAGGGCGGATGGCCCTTTGCTGCTACTGGGATGTTCCCTGGGAGGTTCCTGACTCCCATGAGGATTGTGGGGTCACTCTGCCCTGCATCTGTGACACTTGTCAACACCTGGGAGAAATGAGCCAGGTCAGCCCAGAGGCCCATGCCCACTGAATCTAGGGTGGAGAGGCCCACTCAGGAGTGGCTCAGAGGCTTTCCTGGCTTCATATAACCAGAGAGGTTTCTAATCCTGGAGATCCTTCTGTGTGCCAGGGCCTGGGGGTGTGTGTGTCCAGAGCTGTGTGCCTGAGAACAGGGATCCCCACTGGACGGTGAAAGAGAAAATCAGAATTTTGTGTCCTTTATCTTAACCCCTCTCTGCTGAGATTTGTTTAATGTAGTGGCATCGGTGACTGTACCACATGGGGAGAGGGGTAAGTCTGGGTGGGTAGATTGATGGATGACTGGGTGGGATGGTAGGAGGCTGCTGTCTGGCTGGGATGGTGGAAGGACTACGGATGAATGATTGGGTGGGATGATGAGAAGTGTCAATTGATGAATGGATGACTGGGTGGGATGGTGGAAGGCAGGATGGATGAACATAGACGGGTGCTGGAAGGATGCATGGATGGAAGAATGAGTGGTTGTTGGAAGGATGGATGGTGGAAAGATGAAGGGAACAAAAGGGAAGAAAAATGGCCGAAGAAAGGAAGGATGGATAGGTGGAAGGAAGAAAGGAAAGATGGGAGGACAGATGGTGGGTGGATGACTTGGTGGAAGGACAAATGGATGGATGGATGGATGGAATGATGGATGATGGAAGGAGGGCCAGACAGAAGGAGGGATGGAAGAACAGATGGGTGGATGGTAGAAGGAGGAGTAGATGGAAGGATTGATGGATAGATGGAAAAAAGGAGAGATGGATAGAAGAAAGGAATGAAGGATGGATGGGGGCGGCAGCAAATCCTACTAATGTCCGAGATACAGCAAAGCCATCAGACGGCAGCAGGGTGGCACAAAGCGTACCCTTGGTAGCCAGAAGCCACACGCCAGTCTGGTTCTGCCCCTTGCCAGCTGCTCCCATAACATGGGCTGTCACATCCCTTCCTGGAAATCCCGGGCCCGAAGCCACCCTTGAAGCTGAGCTTGGCTCGGGCTCCACTCACCAGGGACCAAGTCCTCGGGCGCAGGGTTATGGTGCAGCTGAGGGTGCCAGTCGTGGGTGTGGGCACCATGTAGCCACGGAGGAGGAAGCTGAAGCGCATGTCACCACCGGGGCCTGGGGACAGCAGGCTTACACAGCTGCCCTTGGCTACCTGGCTCTGGATGAGCTCCACGGTGTCCGCGTCAGGCCCCAAATCCAGCTGGCAGCTGTCCAGCTGGAGCATGAGCTCAGGGATCGACGGGGACATGCTCACCTGCAGGGGGAGGTGAGAGTGATGAGGCATGGTCAGTTACTCACCCTTGCCCTCGTGGAATAAGCTAGATTCACTCTGGAGCTCCACCCCAGTGATAAGGACAGTCCTGGTTCTGCCTGGAGCAAACGAGGAGGAGAAGACCTTCCACCCGGTGTCTCCCCACCCCCCCCCACCCCCCCCCCCCCCCCAAGCACCGTGCTGGCTGCCTCCTCGCACACCTTCTCTGTACTAATGGTGGAAAGGAAGGATCCCGGGAGTGGGCAGGCGGAGAGGTCAAGGCCAGTACCTGCACAAAGCCTTGTTGCCCCAGCTCGATGGTGTTGGAGGCCTGGAGGAAATGCGGGCTGAGATACAGGCCCAGCTGGAAGGAGAGGCCCTCCGTGGTGATGCAGTGCACCTTTTTCTGTGGGAGACAGGAGCGGGGGATGGTCAGTCTGGGAGGCACCCGGCTTAGGAAGGTAAGGAAGGGGTGCGGGTGGGGGTGGGAGTAGGAGCCATGGGCCCAAGTTGCTGCCTGACCCTGATTGTCCCCTTTAAAAAAACAAAAACCAAAGCTAATATTTATCAAGAACTTGCCCTGTGCCAGGCCTGTGTGAATGGTTTTCCGTGTGTCTGTTCGGTGACTGTTCACAGGCACCCCCGTGGGGGGGATCCGTTCTTACGCCCCTGGTTACAGACATAACTTCTGGGCCCAGAAAGCTTAGTGGATTTGCACAAGGCCACACAGCCAGTATGTACTAGAATCCTCTGACCGGAGAGACTGAGAATGTCACCCTAAACAGTACCGGGGGAGACTGAGGTACGCTCAAGATAAAATGGCTTGCCAGGATCGGGGCCTGAGTTTTCTGAAGCCTGCTCCCTCCCAGGCCAGGAAGGGGCGCCAGGACCCTGAACCAGATGGGTTAGCATGGTAACCATCCATCTCACCCGTTGCGGTGATGAACTTGACAAGAGGTTGATGACCACCTGCAGGAAAAGAGCCAAGGTCAGAGCCACAAAGTACCCCAGAGGGTACTTTCCCACCCAAACCACCCATTTAATGGATGGGAAGACTGAGGCAACCGATGGCTAAGTTTGTCTTCTACTGAGCACCACACCACACTCTCCCAAAGGCCCTTCAACCTGGAAGGTCAAGGAGGCACCAGCTAAGCTGGCCCAGATACCTTTCCTGCCCATCCTAGTTCTTACCTCATTACTGACCACATTGTCTGTCACTTTCGTGCCACAGCTGGAGTAGGTGCTGCGCAGGACAAACTGTTCATCTCTGTCCTCAGCCTGGCAGCTGGGGTCCCAGAAGGTCAGGCTTGTGATGGTGCACCTCAGAGTCTGGGCCAGGATTGGAGCAGGGGGGCACTGTCAGGAGGCATGGGGCTCTGGCGCCTGCCCGTCATACCCCCAGCACCAAGGACTGACATAACCCAAGGCTCCCAAATCAGCTTCTCCCGTCTTCATTTTTGTTAAATCTTACACCACACCATTTAAGTCTTAAGACTTTTCCTGGGGCTCAGTTAAGCATCTGACTCTTGATTTTGGCTCAGGTCATGATCCCAGGGTTGTGGGATCGAGCCCTGTATCAGGCTCTGTGCTGAGCGTGGAGCCTGCTTGGGACTCTCTCTCCCTCTCTCCCTGCCCCTCCCCTACTCATGCACACATGCCCTCTCTCAAAGTAAACATTAAAAAAAAAAAAAAACAAAAAACAAAAAACAAACAAACTACACTCACTTTTGTACTTAAATAAATGCAGCACTATTAAAATTTAAAACATTAATTTGAGTTCTACATAAAATCATTGCCCACAGCCCAGGGGCGTGTAATCCCACCAGCATAACCCAGTCTCAGAACCCTAGACTCTTAGACGTGGGGTTGCCAAATTTTTCCTATAAAGGGCCAGATAATAAACAGATTCCGTGGGCCATGTGGTCGCTGTTGTAATTAGCAAACTGCCATCATAGCCTGAAAGCAGCTATAGAAACAGGTGAATGAATGGGCTGTGTGGTAGTAACACTTTATAGAAACACAGAGGACCAACGTTCGCCACCTCCTCTCTTAGAAGAACCAATCTTAGAATTTTTCAGTCACACTCGCAGGATCAAAGAATCTCGGAGTCTTAGAGTTGAGTGAGTTGAGTGAGCACCCGAATCCAACTAACTCACGTCTACTCCTCCAGAATGCCACTCCTGACTGCTACTGCCCCCCAGATGCCCAGAGCCACCTTGGGAGATAATAGCCCACCAAATAAAAATGACTCTGGGTCAAGCCGCAGTGACCCATAGGCCTGGAATTCAAATTCTGCACGCTGACCACATTTCATAAATCAGTGAGAGGGTAGGATGCTCTGTGTTGGGGTAATTCTGTTCAGACCCTTTTCTTTGTATTTTCTTCTACATGGATGCTGTACTCAGAAAATGTGCAGGTGGGTTTTTTTTGTGTTTTTTTTTTTTTTTTGTATTTTTAACAAATGGCATCATACTGTCCACCCTGTAGCTTAGTTTGGTAAGTATGATATAAATCATATATTTCTCTATATTTCTAGATCTAGCACATTCTTTTGAATTGTCATGTAACGTTCCAAAGATTGATGGATTACAGTGTACTCATCCAGACCCCTTGGGCTGGGCAGCAGTAATGCCAGCCAGATAGAGGCAGAGGGGGAGAAGAGTGGGGCAGCAGACAGGTGGCGATTCGTATTGCCCCTGAACCCCACAGCCCCCCCCCCCAAATTTCCACATGGACCTAACTACAGATTTAAGTGTCACTCTCAAAATCCCTGAGAACATGGGTGATTTGTCGAGGCCCTGGCAAAGATTTCCTGCCTCAGGCTGGAAGAAATCCCACAGGGGAAGATGGGCAGCTAGGATGGCCCAGTGTTTTTAAATGTCCAAAAACAGGGGCGCCTGGGGGCTCAGGTGGTTAAGCTTGATTTTGGCTCAGGTCATGATCTCGGCTCAGGTCGTGATCTTGCGGTTTGTGAGTTTGAGCCCCACATTGGGCTCTGCACTGACGGCACAGAGCCTGCTTGGGATTCTCTTCCCTCTCTCTGCCCCTCCCCTGCTTGCACTCTCTCAAAAGAAACTTAAAAAAAAAAAAAAAACCCAAAACTTTAAAATGTCCAAAGACACAAAAATCACTGTAGCCAAAATTTAGAACAAGGTTATTTCAAGTAAGAATAATGGACAAAGCCCCCCCTCCCCTTTTTAAATGTAAAATGCTTATATAAAAATCATCAAGAAAAATACTGAGCTACCTTGATAAAGCACTTTAGGTCACATGGAGCCACGCCCATACTACTAATCAAAGAATTAAACATTGAAACAAGAACACCAAAGGTTTTTGGAATTTTTAAAATTCTATTTTATTTTTATTTTTTAAGGAAGCCCTATGCCCAGGGTGGGGCTTCAACTCACGACCCCAAGATCAAGAATCACATGCCTCACCAACAGAGCCAGCCAGGTGCTCTGGCAAAGGTGTTTTTTTGTTGTTTTTGTTTTTTTCCTTAAATCATTGTCTGGAGAGAGAGTCAAAGTGTTCCCCTAAATCAGCAGTGAAAACTAGAATCTTTTGGAAAGTAGGTTGGCAACGTGTATCAAAACTTAACAGAATATTCAATCATTTTGACCCAGAAATCTCACTCATGTGGAAATCTATCCCAAGAAAATAATCCTATGTGAAGAATGCACAATATTTTCCGCGCATCTATAACGTTGCACAACTGCAAGCAATCTAAATGTCTGACAAGGGAGGAAGGGTTAATTATGTCGTGTCAAAGTGACGGAATATGCACTCATTAAAGTGATATTAAGTACATTCGTCAAAGTTCTAAAAATACATGAAGCGAATATAACAGGAGACAGACAAGTGCATTGGACAGGATTTCACCATGTAAGAAATCCACAGAGAACATGTTTGAGAAACACTAAAATATTGGTAGCCACTGTCTTTGGGCAGGAAGACTGCGATTTTCTTTTCTGGTTTTTCACATTAAAAAAAAAAAATCCAGTGTTATTTTTATAGTAAGTGCCTTGTTCTTCAATCTGGTGGAGATCATGTTGTTTAAAATATTCCATTAAATGACCCCTCAGCTCAACCTGCATTTAGGATTAATTAATGATGACTAACTACTATCTGCTTTTTTAAACGTTTTGTTTTTGAGAGAGAGAGAGAGAGAGAGACAGAGCATGAGTGGGGGCGGGGCAGAGAGAAAGGGAGACACAGAATCCGAAGCAGGCTCCAGGCTCTAAGCTGTCAGCACAGAGCCCGTCGCGGGGCTCGAACCCACGAACCGCGAGATCGTGACCCGCGCCGAAGTCAGATGCTTAGCCTACTGAGCCACCCAGGTGCACAGGACCCCCAAGATTCTTGGCCTAAAGGAACGACCAGCTCTGCTCCCTGGGGCTGGGGGGTGGGGATGCCCTTACCGAGATGAGATCTTTCTTGAGTACCAGAGTCATGACGCCTTCGGAGCACTTGGGCTGGATCAGGGACAGGAGCAGCTCCTGGTTGCAGCTCTCCTTGGGAGGGGTGGTGTGGACAGGTGCGGGAGAGGTCTGCAGCCCACCATCTGCAGGGCAGCAGAGGCCGGCAGGCAGTCAGCGCTCCCTGTGCGCCAGGCACCAAGCGCTTCGGCAACTAGCCGCTCAGTCCTCAGGCGGGGCACAAGGAAGACAGGGGACAGGAAGACAGGGCTCCCCTGGGCTGACGCAGCGGCCCCGTTCACACAGCGGCCAGGGGCACTTTCGCTGTCCCGGGGCCACTGATCCAGGGAGAGGGCGAGGGAAGGGAGGAGGGTGCTCACCGCAGCTGCGGGCCTGCAGCGAGACGACACTGGCCAGCGGGAGCTCCACGAACGATGCCACCACGCTGGCGTTGAGTCTCCGGGCCTCCCCCAGCAGGCCTTGGGGTGTGTCAGGGAGCACGAAGCCGCGGATGTTCTTCTCCGGAAAGATCTTGAAGGAGTATTCCCCAGTGGTCTAACGAGAGAACAGAGAGCCACAGCCGCAGTCAGGGGGCAGCCTGGCAGCCAGGGTTATGGCAGGCCTCAGTGCCACCCTCCTTTGCTCCTACGGTTTCCTCTCTGCCTGGGCCACCTCCCCTCATCTCCTGGCTGCTGTTTGTCCTTCACATCAGCTTGGGGTTCACTTCTCCAGGAAACTTCCCTGACCCTGTGGGCTGGGGTAGGGGCCTCCCGAGGGGATGATGGAAAGCTTCACGGAGGAGGTGCCACCTGGGTGGAGGTCTGAAGGAAGAACAGATACTGCACAGAGGAAGAAGGTGGATGTGTGAAGGCTCAGGGCTGGGGTGCTAATGCGGGGAGTTTGGGTTCCCTCTTTGGAGAGCCCCTGCGAGGCCCGCGCAGGGCTGTCTGGGTCGCGGAACAAGACTCACCCAGATCTGCATGTTGTGGTTGGCGTCGATGAGCCAGGACACGTAGGGGGGCCCTTGCAGGATAAGCACAGCGTCCGGATCCCCCGAGGCACAGCGCAGTTCCACCTTCACGGTCACTGTCCGGGGCCTACAGGGAGACAGACCCCGGCGTCAGCGCAGGGCAGGAATGCGGGGTTGGGCGGGACCTGATGGAGACTGGCCAGGAGGGAACCAGGCCTGGGGTCTGGTGGGCAGCGATTGAGGGCTTTCGCCTGGTCTCTGTAGGTCCGCGGGATGGGCGTGGAAGTGGGTGGGGCTCAGGTCCATAAGGGGCGGGGCCCAGAGATAAGGTGGCAGAAACAATACTGTTACTAGCCAGGGGTGGGGCTTGATGCGGGCGGGGCCTGGGGCGGGGTCAGGCACGCTTACCTGTCCTGGGTGCCTGGCAGGACCCTCACGATGTGTGCTTCCTTGTGGCCAGGCACACCTTCCAAACGACAGCCCCGGACAGAGGCCGGAGTGAGCGGCTTCCATTCGAGCGTGTGGCCCATGTCCATGAGGGGTTCCAGACTGCAGGAGGACGGTGACCCTGGGGCTGTGGGGACAAGCTCACCTCAGTTCCTCTCTGGAGCAGCCTGGCACCGCTACACAGTAAAAGTGGGGTGGGCAGGGTGGAGCAGCAAGGAAGTGGGGTGCCTGGGAGGACCGGAGTTCCAAGTCTCCCCTCCACCACTTACTGCCAGGTGACCTGGGGCAAATCCCCTGGCCCGTTGCCTCATCTGTCAACACAGGGCTAATAAAGGCATGAACCCATGGCTCATGTTAGGGGTGCAGCCCAGCAGTGACCAGCGCATCACCTCACTTTCTTCTCTCTTTCTTTTTTTTTTTTTTAACTTTCTTCTTTCTTACGGCATTTACCATGACCTGAAATTATGGAATGTATTCATCTGTGGATGTGTTTATAATCATCTCCCCACCACGGTGTTGGCTCCAGGATGGCAGGATCTGGGTCCGTCTGCACAGACTCCCCAGATGCCTAGCATAGGACTGAACACATAGTAGGTGCACAATAAACAATGTAAACGTGCTGCTTTCTAGGTCAAAAATTACCGTCCCCTTAGAGCACTGACTTGCTCTATGTGACCTGGGGCAAATCACATCCCAGTTTGGAGACTTAGTGTCCACATCTGAGGAACGGGTCAGAGGAATTCACATTTTTTTCCAGAGCTGAGTCCTGAGTCCAAAGAGGCTGCTGGGGGAAGCTGACCTTGGTCCAGACGGAGGAGGATGCTTTCAGGGTCGTTCAGCTCAGCGACAGATGCGATGGGGCCCTTTGTATCTGCCCAGTTGAGGAGCTGACTCTTGGTGGTGAGGGGTGGTAGCTTTGTGGTGTTGATTCCTGGGTGCCCTTGGAAGATGACCATCTTGGGGTCCTGGGAAGACACGTGGAGGCTCAGAGTGCTGTTCCTGGGCCTGAGCCCCCTCTGTTCCATTCAGGAGGTTGGGAGGTAACTCGGGGAGGCAGCCAGTTGGTTAACCGGAGGAGGCAGGGCTGAGAATCCCGAGGCTGATAGATCTCAAGCCCCCTAATTAGCCCCCGACCCAGAGCGAGATCTGTCCCATCTCCCTCCCATACCTGGGGTGCCGGATGGACACGCATCTGTGTTCATTCACCTGTTCATTCAAACACCACCTCCCCCGCCTTCCATAGTTTTACTCATTCAACCTACCCTTGTGACATTATGTGGCTAGGGTCTGTGAGGCACAGTGTCTGCCTCGCCCACCCCTGCATGGTGCCAGACACATAGTAGGCACTGGGAAACATTAATCTGACTCTGTGCCCAGGCCCTGGGCCCAGCACCGGGGATCCTGACGTGTCAGATTTACCCAGATACCTAGCACATAACAGGTGCCCCTTGTGCCGAGGGAAGGGAGCAAGGAAGGAAAGAAGAAACAAACGAGCAAATGAATGAATGAATGAATGAATGAATGAATGAATGAAAGACTAAGGGACTGTCCCTGCCCTGGGGGATCTTACCGCCCAGAAGCCAGTCATGCCTCAAGTCATTTGAAACAACGGAAGACAGAGGATGTTATTTAATAGACGCAAGGGAGCAAGACAGGTCTCTGGAGGGACAGGGATGGGAATCTGGAGGCGTCTAGCACCTCACTGCTCTACTGCCCATGCCTCAGGTGAGACCCTGGTGGGCCAGGGGAAGGAAGCAGGGAAGACTTCCTGGAAGAGGTGTTCTGTTGAAGCCAAAAGGATTCAGAGGAAGCTGCTGGGGCCCCAGACTCAGGAGTTCCTTTGCATTCCATCTTCAAAGCCAGGCGCATCGCTCTGGAACAATACCACCTTAAGGGCTTCAGGCTAGATACTAAGGGGGACTGCCTGGCAGAGGGGGTAGGCAAGACACCACAGAATGGTCCACCTAGAACGGAGCAGGACTTAAACGAGGGAACGAAGTGATGAGCGCCCGGGTGAGGATCCCAGCCCCCATGATAGAAGGACTGGGGCAGTGGTTTAGAGCTGGAGGAGAGGAGGGACCTTTACCCAGTCTGACTCTCAGGGTCATCATCTGTAAAATGGGCATGTAACAGGGATTAAAGGGCAAGGCCTTTGTCAATTGCCTGGTGCTGGGTCAGACCCAGAGGCCCGAGCCCCAAACCCTGCTGCGGCCCCTCTGGTGGGAGTCCCTCCACCCGCTCAGGTAGCTGTGGCTGGGACGCCAGCAGCTCCGACAGTGCCCCACCCCCATCCTGAGTATTCTTAGTTCCAGGGAGGAAGGCCTGGCCTGGCTGGAGCCAGCCACTACTGCGACCTTCCTGCCAGGCGGGTGCATTTTCGTGTTCCCTGCGTCACCCAGGGCCCCGCCTGCAGGGCCCAGGAACGGGAAGGGGAAGGGGTGGGGGGGCTGCAAGTCAAGGCGGGGAGGAGGAACCCTGGCAGGCCTGGCTCTCCACGGGGCCTTGATTTACCCCACGGGGAACAGAGGGAAGTACCACATGGGGCCGTTCGGGCTCTGCCCTCCTGATCGGCGTCCATGGCTCCCGGGGCTTTCAGGCTGGCCCTCTCCCTCTGGTGCCTGGGGCCAGCCTGGCTGCTTCACCCCACCCCCAACCGCTCTCGTCTCTGGGCCCATCTCCCAGGCAGCCCTGGATCTGGGTCTGTCTGGGTTCCCAGCTCCCCTCCTCCTCCTCTCTCTGTGGTTTCTCTGAGTGTCTGTCTGTCCCTCCCACAACATGCTGCCTCTGCCTAGTTCCATTTTTCTTTCTGTGTCTCTCTCCTCCTTGTTATCTTTGCTGTCCACCCCCACCCCTGCCCTCTGCTTTCTCTGGCGGTAAACAGCAGCTGCTCCCATCTGGGGGCCACCTCCCAGGGCCTTCCAGTAGGGGAGGCAGTGCCCACAGGCCACCCCACCTCCTCCAGCCCTGACCCCCCCTTGCTGTGGGTCCCAGCCAGTTGACCTCCTCTCTGCTGGGTGTGCCTGACACTTAAAACCCGAGTTTTTAAAACATATTTTTTTCTCCAGTGTAGGCCATGTTCATGAGAGCAAATGTTGCAAATTCAACAAAGCATAAAGAACAAATAAATACCTCTCTCAATCCCACTTCCCAGCCGTAACCACTATTAACACATTGTTAGGTTTCCTTTTCCTTTGTACACAAATGTTTTCAAGCAGATCTTGTAGTTTCTTCAAAGACAGTGACCAGATTACTTTACGGGATGTCACTGAATCCGATTCTGCCACCGGACAGAAGGGAAAACAGAGGTGATGCAGGAGGATTGGAGTTGGCCGGGGTTGCCCGTCACCCTGACTCCCACGTCTGGGTTTGGAATCTTTACCCCAGACCCTGCCGCCTTTTGGGCTCTCTCATCAGGGCCCCATGGGATTCGCCAGGCAGGGCCCCGGTGAGTAATGTCAGAATGAAAAGGAGAAGCGGGGCTGCTGGGGCAGGGGAGCCCGGCCCACAGAGACGGACAGCAGGGGCCTCCGCCCAGGTTGGAGGTAACACACTCACGAAGGCCAGGTTGAGTGGGATTCCTGGGGCCTGTAACCGCAGGAGCACGTTCTTGTTGGCGCTGAGGACCAGGAGCACCTCTTGGGGCCACGTGCCATTTTGCGTGGACTTCTGGATTTTCAGCTCCAGCTCTGACACCGCCTAGGGTGGGGGCAGAAGAGGGACACACGCAGCAGTCAGGCTTGCTCAGGCTGTAGTAAAGACTCACTGTCAGCTTCCCCTCCCCTCTCCCTGCCCCACCGGGCTGCCCCTGTCTCCCAGCGCCCAGAGCCGCGCCCGGCCTTCGGGAGACGCTCAGGTAATATTTGCTGAGTGAACGAAGGCGATTAGTCTCATCAAATCCAAAGAGATTTTTAAAAAGGCAATAAGCCCGAACTTTATCCAGTAGATCAAAGGTGGTTGTTTCTATTGAGCGCCTGCTGTATACCAGGCCTGCAAGCGTCTGTGTGACTTAGCGCCCTGTGCCCCTTCTCTGTTCTTAGGCAGCAATGTTGAGGCACCCGCCCCTTCCCAGCTTGCGGTGTTCCTGTTTGCCTTACTATCTTGAAGCACTAAAATGCCCGTATTTTTGTGGATGGAACGCCATCCTTTTGCTAGAAGACGAGGAAGTTGAAATCATTTGTCTTGAGAGGTACCTACTGCGTGAAAAGTTTTAATCTCCCGTGGCGTATGCAGTTAGGATGCTTTCGTAACCACAACCGCATCCACAACAACAACGTCTAACACTTACGTGGTGCTTACTATGTGCCAGGGCCGTTCTGTGTTTTGCATACGGACTGATCTACTCACAACCTGAAGAGGTAGGCAGCATTGTTCTCACTTAATAGATGAGGAAATGCACAGAGAGGTAAAGTCACTTGCCCAGGATCACACAGCACTAAATATGGAGCTAGGATACGCACTTGGACAGGCCTCGCCTCTCACTGTACGGCCCCACATTTTTCTATACCTCCTTATTCCCAAGAAGAAAAAGGACACGGCGATCCCCCAGGCAAAGCTTCTATGGAAAGAGCAGCACCCTCAGCCCTGCCCAAAGACTTTCTGAGCCAGTGAACAGGTGGCTGCTGAAACCGAGGCAGGGACGTGCCTCGGGGGCCCCACCACGGACTCACGAGGACAAAGACGGATGGAAACACTTCCCTGGAAAATGAGCTCCGCCGCTCTCCAAAGCGGGCAGTCTCTACACGGAGATAAAACCTAACCCCTTAAACCTCCTCATACTTATCAAAAGGGAGAGCGGTATTTCAAGATGAAGACATCAGTGGAAAGTTTTAGATTTCACTTCCAATTATCTCCTGGCCATTTCCCCAGCTGATGTCACAGAGCCAGAGAGCGTGTTGCAGCCACTGGAAAAATCTGCCCAGAAGTATTTCCGTCAGTCAATAATGACACCGTAGTCACTCTTTGTTTGTGACTTTGCTCTTTAAAACAAAAGAGCGAACGATGTGATTTCATTTTCAACGTTTCACAAGTAGCTCTTTCATTTTAGTGAGCTACTGAGGTTGGCTATCTTTGAATCATGACTTTTATGCGAATTTATACAGCAATATTTATAAGATCACATTTTGGATTTGTGTTTTCTTCTATAGTTGATTTATTGAGAGAGAGAGAGAGAGAGAGAGCAGGGGAGGGGCGGAGAGAGAGGGAGAGAGAGAGAATCCCAAGCAGACTCCGCGCTGTCCCCACAGAGCCCCATGAGGGGCTTGGACTCGCGAACCGTGAGATCACGACCTGAGCCAAAACCAAGAGTCAGAGGCTTCGCCGAATGAGCCACCCAGGCACCCCTCGTTTAATTAGCGTTTTCTAAAGGGTTTATAACATTTTGGTTTTTGAAATATCTTTTAAAATCAATTTCGTAAAATATTTATGCACCCTAGGGGTGCCTGGCTTAGCGGAGAATGGGACTCTTGATCTCGGGGCTGCGAATTCGAGCCTCACTTTGGATGTGGAGATTACTTAAATAAAACTTAAAAAAATAGGTATACATTCTAAACACCTTAAAAGTTAAACACTGGGTTTAATAGATTTGGGGAAACTATGAAATACAAATCTAAATGTCAGAACTGACATTTTGTTCCGGGATTGTGATCTCTATCTGAAATTGTTGTTTAATTAATTAATTTAAAAATTGAAGTATAATTAGCAGACTACTTGAAATTAACCGGAGCAAAGGGAGACCCACCTCCGCGGTACAGCCGACCTGCCAGAATCTTTGAGAACGGACCTGCCCTCGCCTCCTTACCCTGAATGTGTGTGTAATCACAACTGTTTGCACAGCTCTGTGTAGCTACTGAACGCCGTTCAACTGTACCCTCTAAACGGGCACACTTGACCTAGACGAAACTGTTGACAGATCAACTGACTATCGGTAATTTCACATGGTTCAACTTAACCTGTGCCTGGCCCTGTACTGAGCAGGTGACATGTGCTCTTGTGAAGCAGAATCGGGTATTTATTCTCCCATTTTACGGGTACAACACCACTGTCTAGCCCCATCTGTCTGTCCTCACCCGAGGGAGTGACCTTTGGGGCCGCACACAGCGGAGAGATGGGCCCCGTGATTTGGAGACGCTCATCCGCAGGGATGAGATCTGTCCTCTGCCCCTTGCCGGGCATCCACGGCCCGAGAGCACGGCAGGCGACAGAAAAGCTGGGAGGGCACCCTCGGAGCTGGCAGGAAAGAGCCCTGGGAACCCTCATTCTTGCCGCTGCTTGGCAACTGTACCTGCTCCCCTGTACCTCAGTCTCCCCACTTGGTAGGATGGGGTTGGGAACAAATACCAGGTAGGGTTCTGGACAAAGGAAGTGAAAAAAGAGAAGTGGAGGTCAGCGTCGGGTCATGCCCAGGGTGAGGGCATTAAGAGACTGAAACTTCAGGACATTTGTCACGACACACTCAGCTCTCCACCCACCACGCAGTTACCACCACGTCCCTCCTTGTACAGTTGGGGACTGAGACACAAAGAGGGGGAGCCACGGGCCAGGGCCACACGGCAAGTGAGAGGTGTGGAAACTCAGGGAGGCGGGAAAGCTGGGCTCCCTGGGGTCTCGGAGCTCCCGGACCTGGCCGAAGTCAGCTGGTTCCCAGAAAAAACCGGTCGGGTTTCCACAGCAAACATTTCCATCCCGTGGCCCTGACTCATCCCTGCAGTCCCTCACACGCACACGGACTTCCCTCTTCCTTCCCAGCCCAGAGCCCAGAGGCAAAGGAAAGGGGTCTGCCTTGCCCCCCACCTCCAGGTTCCCAGTCTTCTGAATGACATCCTGGGAATTCTGGGGAGCCTCGTGGAAGTGGGCAGGCCGGCCAGCCCCTCACTCCCAGCTCCGAACTGGGCCAACCCCCGCCCCTTCCCCGAGTGGGTGGGCGGGAGACCGAGTTTCTATTTTTGTGCCAGCGTCCCACAGATGCCATTGTTGGCCCAGCGGTTGGTGGCGGGAAGGGGGGATTTCGGTGAGGAGGCCCTGAACACTAGTAGCCACTTATAGAAAGCTGCTTCCAGCAATTCTTCTAGGAGCGGAGCCTTGGGGCTGCCTGCAGCCCCCACCCTCCTAGGGCCAGACTGGAGCCGGCCAGATTGGAGCCAGCCGTCCCTCTGTCCAGCCCGGCAGACTCAGATGATACGTACAAGCAGGGTGGCCGGGGAAGGGGGGTCAAAGCCAGACTGGTCTGATTTCAAATGTGGGCTCAGGCGTTCACCTGTGACCCTGGGCAGTCACTCTTCTTCTCTGGGGCTCGATTTCCCGATCTGGAAAATCGGCTGAACGATACGCCCGCTTCGCAGACTTGTTGAGGATTCAGTGAGATTCTGCTTCCAGAGTGTGCTGGCCAGTGCCTAGCTAAATACACAGCAGTGGATGGCTTTCATTACCTGCCTTTTCCTCCTCGCCCGCCCATCCCGAGTGCCATGGGTTGGGGCTGGGGAGGTTGGCATTAGAGGTGGGCAACGTAGCTGGAATTGCCTTAGCTACGTCTCACTGTGGCATCCCGTCTCTGGGCCTCGCTCTTCCCCTCTGTGTAGTGAGGAGTGGGGCTCAGCGACGTTCTAGTATTGTGTGGCCGCTGGATTTCATCCTGCCATCTTGGGTGGGGGCGGGCGGCCCAGTGTTTGGCATTCCAGGAGTCACAGTCTCTAGCCAGGTGGACACAGAGTGGGTTTCCAGACCCCCCCACCCCCGGCCCCAGGAGAGACCTACTACTTTCTGCAGCTGAGGGCCCCTGGTCAGCCTATGTTCTCCCCACCTCCCCAGTTTCATTTGCCAATCTGAGAGGCCAGTGCTGGGCCCAGCCTGGGGCTTCTGGGCTCTTGAAGGGGCACAACTCTCTCCTCCAGGAGCTTGGCAAACACCCCTAAACAACCGGAGATGGACAGCAAGTGGCACCACGAACCCCTTGGGATGGTCAGTCAACAAATGTTCACGTGCATGTATATTTCTCCTTCCTTCCTTCTTTCCATTATCCATCCACACACCCATCCATCCAACCACCCATCCAACCACCCATCCATCCATCCATCCATCCATCCATCCATCCATCCAATATTTACTTCCAGCCTGACCCTGAACTTGACACTGGGGACACAGCAGTGAGAAAGCAGACTATCCCCACTCAGCCTGTTTGGCTGCTGCCCATTCTGTGCCTTTCCACCAAACTTGCCCCTAATATCTGTAAGGCCTGGGTTACGACTACAAATGGGAGCCCTGGCTTCCAGCCCACCCTCCTTTCTTTTTACCTCCTTCTCTTCACGAGTATGGATGTGGGCAACGCAGCCCAAACGCCCAAGCTCTGCCATGGCCACCCCCTACACACAGCCACTGTGCCCATCCTTTAGGTCTGGAGGGGCTTCTACTAGTCACGCAGTGCCCCCGCTGGAGGGTGGGACAGGAAAGAGCCCCATGCAGCCTCAGGAGGGGGCTCAGCACACACAGGGCAGAGAATTCTGGAGTCCGGGTACCCAGAGCACGGACTCGGGGGACGGGTACAGGCTCCACGTCCCTTTGACCTGCAGCTACCCTATCCCGGGGGAGGAGCACAACTGGAAGAGGGCCAGAGAAGAGCCATTAATTGTGGGGCCTGAACAGGGGTCCCCATTGCCCGAGTCTGAGAGTGACACTGCCCTCCACGGCCCTTCACAGCCTCTCAGGATGGTAACCCAGGGCGCCTCCCGCTCTCATTCTCTCTCCGTGCCTGAGCAGCCTTGCCTGCCCCTCTGGTCAGGAATGAGTCAGTGCAAGAGCCCAGCAGGTTCCGTCTGCTTGGGGGTGGGTGGGGTGTCTTTGGCTCCGCGGGTTTGCCCAGAAGTAGGGTGAATCAGCGGCTGCCCCAGCTCTGCCTGGCTGCCTGGGGTTTGTTAGGAGGACAGATCGGTGCAGTCGGTCTGACGGGAATCGCTGAGACACCAGGCCGGTTTCCTGTCTCCGCGGGTCAGGATGTGACCCCGGGCCCCCTCCCGGAATCCAGGCTCCGGCCTGCCCTTCGGGGACCCGGTGAGATAGAGCCCCTGCCCAGTGGCCCCCTTGTCTGTCTGCCGCAGACCTCTCTTCCCCGAGCCGCTTGGCTCCCTCAACTCATCGGCTGTCCACCCGCAGGAAGTCTGAGGATTCAGACGCTGCGCAGGGGTGGACGGGACAGCCGTTTCTGCGTGCCAGGGTTTGAAGAAGGCGGCCACAGGTCGGGAGGGCTCGGGCTGGTTGCTGAGATAGCCGCCCCCCCCCCCCCCCAGCCCCCTGCCAGCTCATGTTTCTGGCCTCTAGGCCTTTGCTCCTGTGGGGCCCTCTGCCTGCAATGCCCTTCACCCCCCCCCCTCTGTCTGGCTAGACGCCAGGAGCCTTTCACTAATGCCCCTTTCCCTCCACAGCCCCACGTACCCCTCGTTGCCGATCCCATTACTCAACACCCGGGGTGCTGATGCCCACCTCTGCCTCTCCTGGCTTGGGATTGGCTCGATGGCAGGGGTCACGTCTGCTTTCTCTCTGCACCATCAATGCCCAATGCTGGCTGGGCACAGAGCAGGCACCTGTGGATGGCTGGTTGTCGGGCGGTGGCAGGGGAGGGGGGGGGGAGCTATCAAGGACCCGATCCCTGGGGGCCTCCCCAGGGAGAAAGGTGCCTTCTGGGTCACAGCATGGGGTCTGGTGGGATTCACGGCCCCTACCTCAGCCACCTGGTAGCAATAACCTTTGGGGATCAACTTAGTTGACTGACGGGACGATATTCTGGAAACCATAGCATGCCCGGCAAGATTTTTACAGGTGAGACACGGAGACCAGAGAGAAGACATTATAACAACAAGCAGTGCTACTGGGCAGGCCTGCACTCAATATTTGCCTGCCCCACCCCACTGGATTCTCACCGCCCCCAGAGGTGCTGTCATGGGCCCCGTATTTCCCGTGGAAAACCAAGGCCTTAGAGAGGTAGCCCAAGGCCGTGCTGCCCTGAGCTGCAAAGCCGAAGTTCAATCTGAAGACTGGTTCCAGAACCCGCGTGCTTCACTGTTGCATCAAGGTCACACGGCAGTGCGTGCATTCATTCATTCATTCATTCAATCATTCATTCACTCAGCAGTTATTTGGAATCTGTCAGGCCCTGGGCCAGATCCTGACACTCTGATTCTTCGGTGAGTCCCTGAGCCCAAGAAATATGTGTGAGGGGCTCCTGGGTGGTTCAGTCAGTTAAGCATCTGACTTTTGGTTTTGACTCAGGTCACGATCTCACAGTTCGTGAGTTCGAGCCCCACGTCGGGCTCTGTGCTGACAGCGTGGAGCCTGCTTGGGATTCTGTCTCTCTATCTCTCTCTCTCTCTCAAAAAGAAAGACACAAACATGTAAGAAATAGGTGTGTGTGTTGGAGAGTGAGGGGAAGGGGCCCCCTCTGCAGTCCAGGCACCGTGTGGGGTGCTGGTCAGTGACATCCAAGGCTGGAGTGCCAGTCTCCTGAGCCCCAGCTGTCTCCACCACCCCCTCAGACAGACATGCCTGGCAGTCCCGGAGCTTGCAGCGTGGCTTCTTGGATTAAAAGCCAGACGCCCCAGGGACTGAGTTTTCTGGAAGAGGCAGAGGGTGACGGGAGATTCTGTTGCCGTGAGCTCTAGGACGGCATGAGTGACCCTGACATTCTACCGTACCCCTAAAAACCCTCCGATGACTGTCACTGCCCACGGGATAAAGACCAAACTCCTTAATATGGTGACAGGGCCTTCTCACCCCCGCCCCCATCCCTGCCCCAAAGGTGGACAGCAAGCTCCCACCACGGCGAACCACATTTGGACCCTAACCACGGTCCTTACCTGCCTGTGCATTCACTCTGCTCTGCTCTTCCCTAATGCCTCCTTCGCTCCATGAGCTCCTGACCATCCTTCGTGTTGTTGCTTCCTCCAGGAAGCCCTGCCTAATCCCACAGCAGTTGGAGTATCCCTGCCCTGCTCTGCCCTCCCCAAGAAAGCACCAATCACCCGGATCCTGGCTGACTGTCTACACATCTGTTTCCCATAGACCCGGGCACTTGGCAGGGGGCTTTTCTCTGACTCTGGCCCCTCGTTGAAAGATTAGGGTTGGGGGAGCCCAGTCACCCAGAGGAGGTACAGAGACCTGATCATCAGAACAAACAAAACGAACTTCTAGAGGGCAATCTTATTTTCCATATCATCACCAAACTTGAAAAAAATTACAATGGCTACGAAAACCCTATAACATGTGCTTGGTGCTATCTTGGCTTGGGGATTATCGAGGCCCACAGTCCCGGTGGCAGGCAGGGCGGTGGGGAGCAGGCCCCCCCCGATATTGGTGGTCTGGGCACCCTCTTATCACCACACAAATGCAGGGCAACTTAACAGTTTCAGGGGCAGCTTGGCCGCAAGTTCACTGAGCTGACACCACTAAATCGCTTTCAGGACCTGAGGCCACATCAGCCAGGTGTGGCTACCAGGCCAGGCAGGCCAGATGCCCACTGAACGCACACCCAACTGGGGAGCCAGGCGACAGCCTAGCGTGGGGGCTCCCAGAATCTAGTGTGAACTGTGGCCTGGGGCATGTTGCTTTGCCTCTCCAGGCCTGTTTCCTCCTCTGAAACGTGGGGGTAATAACAGACTCTGACAGATGGGCCCTTGGGAGGCTTAACACACATAAGATGTTGAACTCAGGTCCTGGCTCTTAGTAGGTCTCTAACAGTACCTAGCACACAGGAAGCCTCACACAGAGTCTGGCACAGAGTTTAGCGCGTAGTAAGCATTCGGTCGGTGTGTTATTATCATTAGGAGGGACTTAAGCTAATGCTGGACCTCAGGAGGGGTCTCAGGAGGGACGCTGGGCTCCAAGGTGGCATCACCGGCCGTCCAATCTCTGTGGGCTGCCTGGCCAGGTCATAGATGTTCAATGAGGGACATTCCAGGGAGGGGGATTTGGACTCCGCGGAGGGAAAGCCCTTCTCAAAGCCCAAGCTGCCCGGAGGGGAGCTCAGTCCACCGAGAAGCGTCAAGATCCTCACCGCTGCAGGTGCACAGGGGGTGGCTCACCTGGTTCGTCTCACTGCTCACGTGGTTCTTCTCCACTCAGTGGCCAAACCCCCCTTCCCACCTGGGTCTTGTGGCATCCAGCAGACCTCTGTGATGCTGGCCCCAGAAATGTCATCCCTTACCCACCCTGTGAGATGCCCACGTGTCCCTCCTGGCAGGGGCCCTGGTGAGGATGTGACCCACTGCTCCAGGGACGGCCGCAAGGAAGGCTCCCCTCATCCCCTTGGCCCCGGGCCTTTCTCTGGGGCCCCACCCAGCCCTGCCAGCAGGCGCTTACCCTTGAGGACTCCAGGAAGAGAATGTGGACTTGAAGGGTAGCATTGGGGACCTGAGCCACGCAGCCCTCGGGAACCCGACTCGTGACGTATGTCACCTCGGCATCCACAGGCTGTAGGTCACAATGGACAGTTTCTGCAAGACCTGTTGGGGAAGCAGAGCCAGAGAGAGCCCCAGATAAGAATAAGGTGGTGACAATGTTCCCACTCTCTGAATGCCTACTGGGTGCTTGGCACCGGCTGAGGGCTTTATTACCTTCTCGCAGCTACCCTACGAGGTGGATGTCATTATATCCATTCCACAGATGGAGAAACTAAGGCTCAGAAAGGAAAAGTCTCTTGCCTGAGCTCACAGTGCTACTAGGGGTTGGGTTGACGGAGAAAATGCAGGATGCCCAGTTAAAGTTGACTAAAAAATGATTAAGTTTTAGAAGTATAAGCATATCCTAAATATAATAAAATGGGACACATATTATTATTTTTTTTAATGTATATTTATCTATTTTCGAGACAGAGAGTGAGTAGGGGAGGGTCAGAGAGAGAGAGGGAGACAGAATCCCAAGCAGGCTCTGCGCTGTCAGCACAGAGCCCGATACAGGGCTTGAACTCACGAATCATGAGATCATGACCTGAGCCGAAATCAAGACTTTGACGCTCAACCGACTGAGCCACCCAGGCACCCCGGGACATATTTCCACTAAAATTTTTTTCATTGTTTACCTGAAATTCAAATTTAACTGAGCCTCCTATATGTTCATTTGCTACATCAGGCGACCCTTGCTATGTGGAAGGGCTCACACATGCACGCAAGCCTCCAGGCGGGCTCGCTCCAAAGGGAGACAAGGCCCGAGATCAGGAGAGGAAAACCTTCCCTCCCGTGCCTCGAGGAGGCTGGGAGGAACGAGGCAAGGAGGGTTGAGAGTCTCCTGGCCCCGAGGGACAGAGGGAGCCAGAAGGGCGGCCCAGGTTCAGAGGGCGGCCCTGGGAAGTAGGCCTGGGCCGCAGAGCCTGCCTCTGGGCCGCCCGGAAACGCAGGTCCTGAGGGAAGGGAATGGAATTTCACCCTGACCCAGCAGAGGAGGAAGAGGAAATGAGGCCCCTACACCTCGTCCTAAGGAATGTGCCGGGGAAGGGGGGGCTCCGGAGGAGGGAAGGAGGACAGAGAAGGGGAGACTGTTTGGAAGTTTGTGTCTCCATCTTGTCGCGCTCACTTCCTGTTTTCTTGGAGATCAAAGATGGGCGCGGAGCGACTGGCCGCACGTCCAGCCGTCGCCAGCTCAGAGGAGGGGGGCTAGGGAGGCTTCTTCCGAATCCCAGGCTATTGGACCGTCTTTGTCTAAGCCAGCCTTGCTGGGCTCAGGACCCCCAGGGGTAAGAGAAGGACTCAAGATGGCCGTCCCTGGTCACAGCAACACCATCCACCGGCAGCACGTTGAGAAGGAGAAGTTCAGGACGAGGACGTTTGGCTGCTATGGGGGCCCAACCTTATACGTCCTTGCCCTGGCCCTGTCCTGTGTGCAAGAATCAGAACGCAAGCGTCATATGACATTTTGATTGAAGGCAAGGGTCCTGGAGCCAGGCCGACCTGGGTTTGAATCTCTGGCCTGCACTTACTGGCTATGTGGCTTTGGTAACGATTTCACCACTTTGGACCTCATTTTCCTCGTCTGTGGAACGATAATTAGAACCCACATAACCCGTAGAGGTTGTTGGGCAGACTCCATGAGACAGGGCATGTGGCACTTCTTTTGGTTATAGTTATTTGAGTGACTTCCATCACTGGAGAGGAACGAACTGCATGAGGAGGTTGGGGTGAGGTGGAAAGGGCAGTCTGCAGGTGAGAGACCTCTGACAGGGAGGTCACTGGTGCCTCAGGCCAGCAGACCCCCTCTCCCCAGCAGATGGGAGGGCTGACCCCACCTCCTGCTGTCCCACCCCCTGGTGGCCCACTAGGCCCCTCAGTGCTCCTCAGTGCTCTCTCTCCCACTGCCTATCAGCAAACACAGACTTGGTCCAAACCCTTCCTATACAGATGGGAAGACTGAGGCCCGGAGAGGCAGGACGTGCACAGATCACACGGCACATGGCTAACCAGGCTGGGCCTTGGACCCACCTCTCCCCACAGTGACCTGGGGTCTGGCCTGCAGATTAACGCGGTGCCTTCCTCCTTTCCTTGGGACTTTCCCTGCCCCCTCCCCAGACTTCCAGGAACCCCAGTTCCTCCTGGATTGCCGGGCCACCCGGGGCCACCTCCTCCATGCCGTCAGCGGGAGAGGCCACAGGCCTGGCCATTATGTAATGATCAGATAACGGGCCAGGCTGGGAGATCAGATAAGAGGTCCATTTATTTTGGGGCCTTTTCGAATCCTGGCTCCCCCACCCCGCAGACGAGAATGGGGAGACAGGAGGGAGTATGACGCCCGGGCCTGTCTCCCGGAGCCGGAGGCGGGCCCAGACAGAGCTGAAAACAATCCCCTGGCACCAAGGGAAACGCCAGGGCCTCCCGGGACCCGGCTTGGAGGAGGCGCCACTAGGGGCCTGGGTGACCCGGCCTGAGCGAGAGACCCAGGAGCCACTTTCCCACCTCTGTCCCCTTCCTCCTCCGCCCCACCCATGAGCATAGAGCCACCTCGGCGCTTTCCAGATGGCCACCCCGGCACCTCGAAAGGCCACAGAGAATAATAACGGTCGAGAAAAGCAACTCCAGAGTCAGACAGCCTGGGTCAGACCCCAGCTCTACCCCTTAAAAAAGATGGTCACCTTGAGCGAAGGCCTAACTTCTCTGAGCCTCGGTTTCCCCGGTTGCAAAACAGCTTTCATCGTGCTTACTGAGAGCCAGGACCATTTCGAGGCTGCCCAGAAGTTCATTCGTTGGATCCTTGCAGCAGGCCTAGAGGTGGGTACCGTTACTGTAACCACAGGACGCACGGGGAGACGAGATCCGCAAGGTGCAAGAGTTTGCCCGAGGTGGCCCAGCTATTAAGTGTCAGAGCCCTGTATTTGTACCCCGGGCGATCCGGCTCGTGCACTCAGCACCCGCTTCCCAGCCGTGTGAAGAGCCTGGTGCCCCGTAAGCACTCTGAACACACTAGCTGTGATTATTTCATAATACTGGGGCAGAGCCTTATTGACAGGCTTTTCCTCTTCCTCAGTCACCCATCCACCCTTTGCTCCTTTCAGGGTCCAATTACAGCCTCACAGATTCCCCAGCTTCCAGCCCAGCCACCCCCCAGTGACACCCCAACGCTCCCTTCTCCCTTCTCCAGTCTTTCCCGTGGCTCAACGCCCTCAGGGTCAAGTCCACACTCTACAACCTACCACGGAATTGACAAGGGCAGGGATGGGATACATGCCAACGTTCAGGTCCCGATTCTGCCAGCTCCCAGCTTCCTTTCCGTGCCTCAGTGTTACCATCTTCACAACGGGAATGACGGTAATCACAACACCCTCCTCATCCACTTGCTGAGAAAGTTGGTCAGAGGACGCCTGCCCGCTAAGCGGGCTCCTGATGCGCGGGGTTGCTCAAGACTGGGCAACTGCTCTCATGATTATTTATGCCCGCTGGGGAGACGTGAGCTTTTCCTCCAAATACACCTCGTTCCCTGCATCAGCCGTGCTCTTTCCCAGACCAAGGGTCTTCCCTTACTTGACCTCTTGGTCGACTTCTATTCAACTCTCAGAGCCCTTTTGTGACGGGACCGATCCGGTTACACTCTCGCTGGATGGGTCAGTGTAAGGCCAGGAAGGGAACCAAATCTCCCCTCCTCTCAGGCAGTATCGCACAGTGGTTAGACCCAAGGCTCAAGCTCCAGCTGCTCATTTCTGGGCGGTCGCATGAGCAGATCTCTCCACCTGCCTGTTCCCCAGTCTCGCCCGCTGTCAAATGGGGGCGACAGGAGTGTCTGCTTCTTTGGGCTTCTGTGAAGTTTGAGTCTGATGGGACAGATCAGGCATAGTTCAGCGTCTGGCACAGAGTGAGTGTTGAGTCAATGTCAGCAGTCACATCTGTCCCTTCACCCCTGTCCCTGTCCCAGGGATCAAGTCACCTCCACCCCAGATGATGGTCCTCTTCAGGCTCCGGGGCTGATGTCCCAAAGCTGGGGCCGGAGCTGGATCTTAGTGTCACTGTCTGTCTGGCCGAGATGACAGAGAATCTCCACGGTCATGTCCCCAGGGTCTCGTCCTCTGACACCTGGCTCACACATCTCTTTTGCCTCCCGGCAGATGGGAAGCTGTGCTGGAGTGCAGGCTCTAAGGGATGGATATTTGTGGTCTCTGTCCTGTGTCACTAGCCCCCTCTCCAGAGAACCCCAGATCCCCGCACAGGTGGTAGGCAGCACAGGGCTCCGAGTCCCATCTCTGTCCCAACCCTCAGTGTAGGCTTGTCCACACTTCAGAAACACTCTTTGATCCCAGCCACCCAACATGGGCCTCGAATCCCAGCATCCTCGCCTCTGGGACTCTATCCAAGTGAAATACTCCAAAATACAGGAAGAGGTGCATGTACCAAAAACGTGCACGGCAGTGGTATTCATAACCAGCCTCCAAGGGGAAACCACCTAAATATTCAGCAATGAGATTCACCAAACGACGGGATGGCACATTTAAGGGGAAGAACATTCTGGAAACACGATGGGGTGGTTATGGAGTCTACATGACAACATAGAAACCTTCTGGGGCATAAGAAGGGTAACCAAGACTCCCAAGTGTTGATTCGTTTGCATGAAAATTACCTTAACAAGCTAGACAAAAACTAGTAAGCAACCCGCCAGCATGTTAACAACGCCTACATTAATAAAAGAACTCGGGAAGTGATTTTTTCCCCCTTATCTATTTTCTTTAAGGAGGAGCCCGAAGTGAATATATAACTAAATTGCTCTTTAAAAACCTATATGATGGGGCACCTGGGGAGCTCAGTTAAGCATCCAATTTTTTTGTTTGTTTGTTTACTTATCTTTGAGACAGAGAGAGAGAGCATGAGTGGGAGAGGGGCAGAGAGAGAGAGAGGGAGAGAGAGAATCCCAAGCAGGCGCTGCACTGTCAGCACAAAGCCTGACGCGGGGCTCGATCTCACGAACTGTGAGATCATGAGCTGAGCGGAACTCAAGAGTCCGGAGGCTTAACCAACTGAACCACCCAGGTGCCCCAAGCATCCAATTCTTGTCTGTAAGACAATTAATTGCCTAGAGAAACCTTGTGCTGGAGAGCAGGGATGTGGGAATTTTATCCATGCATACTGTGCGTTATTACTGTTTTCGTCTTTTTTTTTTTTTTTAAGATTTTCTTTTTAAGTCATCTCTACACTCATAACCCTGAAATCAAGAGTGTCACGTTCCACCGACTGAGCCAGCCAGGCGCCCCTATTACTGTTTTATTCTTACAGAGATAGAGTCATGGCCATTTGAACATCTAACACTGCGTCCCAGACATCTGTCCACAACGGTGTATAGATTTAGCTTTTTCTTGGTTTTGGCTGCATGGTATTGCACTGCCTAATTATTCATTTGATAGGAAAAAAAAGATAATTTATTGGATAGGACCCAGGCTGATGGACATTTGGGTGGTTTCCAGTTGGGTTTTTGTTCCAGGTACCTATGGACCATACAGTTGATTTTGGAGTTGGACAAATCTTTATGGAGTTGGGCAAACAGCTCCATAGACCTGAAGGCTGAGCTGTTACACAAATTACGGTTTTGAGAGATTCTGCCAAGCTGTGTTTCCAGAAGGCTGGACCCATTCTTGGACTCGTTTTGGACCCATTTTTACCCTCTCTGGCCTGATTGAGGATGTGAGGGTCACTCCCACCCCATCCCCAGCGTGGAGATCTGGGTTCTACACCTTAACCCAGGCCCCCCATCTGCCTTCCATGGGTCGCAGATGGTAAATGAGTTGAGCTGGATGGTTTGGAATGTCCTTGAGCCCTGTGATCACCAGCAGGGTGCTGGTACCTGTTCACAGGAGCAGAGTGATAGAAGTCATCCGTTTTTCCGACTGGCTGTTAAACACAGCCATTATTAAAAATTAAATTTTGGGGTGCCTGGCTGGCTCAGTTGAGGGAGCGTGTGAATCTTGATCTCGGGGTTGTAGGTTTGAGCCCAGTTTGGGTCCCAGGTCAGATTCTTGGGGTTGGGATTCTCTGCTTCCCCTCTCTCTGCCCCTCCCCAACTCGCACTGTCTCTGTCTCTGTCAAAATAAACAGATAAACTTAAAAATAGATAAATAGGGGTGCTCGGGTAGCTCAGCCAGTTAAGCATCTTGACTCTTGATTTTGACTCAGGTCACGATCTCACGATTTGTGAGATCGAGCCCCACATCAAGCTCTGTGCTGACATCCTGGAGCCTGCTTAGGATTCTCTCTCTCCCTCTCTCTGTTCCTCCCCTGCTTGTGCACGCACCCTCTCCCTCTCTCAAAATAAATAAACTTTAAAAATAACAATAAATAAAAATAAAATCTTAGGGGCGCCTGGGTGGCTCAGTCGGTTAAGCGTCTGACTCTTGATTTTGGCTCAGATCATGAACCCGAAGTCATGGGATTAAGCCTCGAGTTGGGATCCTCGCTGAACATGGAGAGTGTTTAAGACGGACTCTCTCTCTCCCTCCCCCTTCTGCCCCCCCCCCCACCTCGCGTGAGCACGCTCTCTCAAAAAATAAAAATTAAAAAAATAAAATCTTAAAAAAAGTAAACGTTATAAGCTTACAAATAAATTATGTATTTTAAATGGTAACAAATAGCAAAACTCATTACTTCCTACTTATTTTACTCCATTTTACTAGATCCACGCTCTTGAGGTTATCTCTGTCCGTCCCATCTTTGGCGTGCCAGACAAAGGCACTTCTGGACCTCGCATCCTAAGTTCAAGTTTGGGGAGTTGGGAGCTTGAGTTCAGCCACGTGGGAACATTTACACCCTGGACATTGACAAAATGCTATCCCCCACACCCTCCACCCCTGTTGTTAATTATTTTCCAGCACACCCCTGCCTTCCATCCAGTAAAACCAGAGCCTACATGGATCTTTCTCGGATGATCACGAAGAAGAGAGTGTTATCAAGCTAGAAAAATGTGGGGGAGGCGGGAGAAAGACAGGGCAGCCTGGGGACCATTGCGCAGCTCGGGTAGGCTTCTGTCTGGGCTGTGTGAACTTGGCAGGTCACAGCCTCTACTTCCTCTCCTGTAAAATGGGGAGATAAAGGCGGCCATCTTGCAGGGTTGCTAGGAGCTACATGGGTGGGGGGGGGGGGGAGCTTGCTTAGTACACGTGGTTAGGAGCCACAAGCCCGAGGTCAAATTCATGCTAGGTCACTTAATGTCTGAGACAGTTTTCTGTGATCAGTGAGGCAGTGGTAGGCGTTAGGGGGTTTAAAATGCCACAGGTGGAATCAGCTGGGGGGGGGGGGGGTCACTGTTGTGCTCTTCCCTTATGTTCTCCCCACCACACCCCCAGATCTTCTAGGGAGTTCCTAGATGCACCATGGGTGAAGGGGTGCCCACAGGAGCTGTCCCCTGGTTTTAGGCGGGCACAGAGAGGCCCACATGAGTGGGATGAGGGGCTGGGAGCCCCCAGCTTCTCACGGCCACTCATCTGGTCAGTTTCAGAAGGCCAAGAGCCAAGACCACCTGGAAAACCCCCAGGCTGAGGAACTCCCACAAAACCCCTAGTCCAGGGTCGTGCCCCCACCCGGCAGCATTTCAAGGAGGCGGGGGTAAGTAGAGGCAGAGGGAGAGCGCTAAATTCAAGAGCATTCTGGGAGCCACTCACAGGCCCCGGAGAGGCGAGGGGCAGGAATTTAAAGCTAATCATACAGCCACAGTAAACAGCACAGGACCCTCCAGCCTTCCCGAGAACTCTCTCTACAAGGCTGGCCTCACCACCGACCATCCCCACAGCCCAGGAGGAGTTCTATTCCCACCCCCACTTCGCAGTTCCCCAACATCACACCGCGAGGAAGCAACCACACGAGATGCGAACCAAGTGCCCTAGTGCTGGGAATCCACACACCCTCCTTTCCACGGGTTCTTCAGACAGGAACCTTAGGCTCAGAGAGGGCAGGAGACTCTCCCAGGGCTGCACAGCAAGCATTCTGGGACCTGGGCTTCTTGGGGAGAAACTGGACGTAGCTGGGAGGTTAGAGGCCAAGGTTGAGGTAAAGGTAAATAACTCATCCCTGTTTGAGACTTTCAGGGCTGAATGTTCGTCGTCTTGCCAAACCAGGATGGTTTGTCACCCTATGGTGTCCATCTGGGGCTGTCCAAAACCCCTCGGACGGCCCCACTGAGCATGAGCTTGGGACCAGGCCAGAGGCCGGGAACACTTGGGGCCAAGTCTCCCCACCCGGGGTCCCTGGACACCTACTTGTCGGTCTGAGGCTGCAGACGGCCAGCAGCAAGGCGACAATGGGGAGAAGCGTGCCGCGGTCCATGCTGTCCAGCTGGGGGTCTGTGCGCCGGGCCTTATCCGGTGTCCAGGGGCAGGGCTGCAGGCGGGCGTGGGGGCCGGCGTGGGCGCGAGCGGGGACCCAAGGGGAACAGGCGGCCGGAGCGGCGGCGTCCCTGCTCCAGCCTTCTGAGGTGGCGGCCGAGGGGTCAGGAGAAGTGGGCACAGGGGCGCAGGGCTGGGGGTCGCTGGCTGAAGGATGAACGGGGAGGGGATGCTGGGCTCCCGTGGACGGCAGCTGCGACACAGCCCTGGCCCGGGGGTGCAGATAGGAGCTAGGGTATGAGCGGCAGCGGTGGGGAGCTCCCGGCTCATCCAGCCTGGCCCGGGGAGGCAGGAAATGCGCTTCCTTAGAGAAGGGGCCGGGCCAGGCGGCCTGCCAGGCGGGGAGAGGAAGTGCCACGGGCTGTGTCGCTGGGTGGGGGGCCCTGAGGCAGGGGGGAGGAGGCAGTGGGGGTGGGAGGGCCCAGGCTCCAGGCTTGTCTCCCCCACACACCCCCCTCTCCCATCCCACCCTCTCCAGGGCTGGTGGGGTGCCTCCGGCAGCCCCCCCCGCCGGCAGATGAAAATAATCACCCTGACAGCCTACCCAGAAGACCTTTCCGGGGCCGGGCCCTGGCCAAGGAGGCTCAGCTGGAGCTCCTAGTCCCGTGAACTCCGTTGTTCCCATTTTGCAGATGAGGAAACAGAGGCCTGATGTGGTGAGATAACTGGCCCAAGAAGATGGTGGAGGTGGGATTCACACAGGTGTCACTCAGCACCAAAAGTGGCTTATACATAAGCCTGACACTGGCTCGTCATCCCCTGTTTTGCAGGCAGGGAAACTGAGGCCCAGGATAGGGAAGGAACACTCTCCCAAATGGAGGCTGGGGCTGCCCCCTTCCACGGGTGGAAAAATGCTCCAGGGACAAGAGATAGCCCCAAACGAAAGAGGGACCCTCTGTAATGTCCTTTCTTTTTAAGTTTTTTTTGAGACACACACACACACACACACACACACACACACACACACACACACACAGCGCGTGAACAGGGGAGGAGCAGAGAGAGAGGGAGACACAGAATCTGAAGCAGGCTCCAGGCTCCGAGCTGTCAGCCCAGAGCCCGATGCAGGGCTTGAACTCACAGACCGCGAGATCGTGACCTGAGCCGAAGTTGGACGCTTAACTGACTGAGCCACCCAGGTGCCCCTGGAATGTCCTTTCTGAAGTCAGATGGTCCTGGATTCAAAACCTGCTCTCCTTGCTCTGAGCTACGAGGCCTTGAGCAAGTCTCCACAGCCTTTACCCTGTTTGTAAAGTGGACGCAGCCGTGCCTTCCTCACCAGCCTGCTGTGAGATTTTGGGAGGTCAGGGCACTACAGCGCTGAGCCTGGGCCTGACTCAGGAAGTGCTCCCCCATCGGTGCTCCCTGAGCCTGGGAGACAATCCCCAGAGCAGTCCCTTGTTCATCCTGCAAATAGTAAACGCCAACTGTGTGCTCCCCATGGTTTTAGTCACAGGTAGCCCCTAGGGTCAGGCCAAGGGAGCTCAAAGAAAGCCTGAGCTGCCTGGCCTTTGAAGGACTGGGGGAGTAGGGGGTAGGGTGTAGAAGAAATGGGTAAAGAGGGTACATGGGGCAGGGGACCAATGGCAGAGAGGGGAACAGAGGCAGGAAGTGGTTGGACAACTTGTGGGACAAGCAGGGAGTGTGGTTGGGACAGGAAGCCTGGAGAGGCAGGCTCTGAGGGGGGCGGTGGGGGGGGGGGGTGCTTGAAGGCCAGGACTTGATCCTGAAGGGTAGGGGGAGTCATGGAAGGTTCTGGAGCAGAAGGTACCGGCTTTGAGAAGACAAATTGTGGGGTGTGCTGGCAGGACCCACAGAAGGGATGGGGCCAGGAGGCCTTTCTGTTTATACTTGTCCTGGGTCACAGATGGGGAAACGGAGGCCCCGGGAGGGAGGAGAAGCCAGGAGCCCTGGGGGCCTCTGGAGGGAGAGAGCAGGAGTGTGGTTGTCTCTGAGGAACTGACACAGGGGCGTGGGGAGTGTGGGCATGGCTCCTTGGGCAGGGATAGGGGGAAGGTTCGCTGTCAGACCCCTGTAGCTGCCCGGCCCGTTTCTGGTGACGCATAGGTGTGGGGTCATGGGGGACCCATCCGTGCCCAGCAGGCAGGAAGGCTGTGATGGGGAAGATGGGGCCACCCCGAGAGTGACCACTCCTCTGCCTGTCCCGGCGGGTGCGGAGATGGGGAGGTGGGCACCACAAGGCCAAAGGCGGCTGCGAGGTTTCCCCAGGCCCTCGGAACAGGAGCCTGTACCCCAGGGACAGTTAGTTAATCCAGCCCCAGGGGCTGAACTCCCCAGGGCCCCAGGCTCCGCCCTAGGCGGTCACCTTATCAGCTCTGAATCCTCACAGCCACCCCTGGAGGCCAGTGACATCAGACCATTTACGGAGGAGGAACCCAAGGCTCCCTGAAGTCTGCCTGACCCCCAGCTGGAAAGTGGAGACCTCGGGACCGCCTGGCTCACCTCCTCCTTCGCTGAATGTGGAGAAGACAGATGTCGCTGCGGCTGTGGGTGTCACAGGGCGATGGCCATCCCAGGCCGTAGCAAGGACCCCAGGGGAGGCTCTCCCCAAACCTTCCTCCTTCTCACTTCCTCCCTTCGCTACACAACCCATCTCCACCCACTTTATAAACAAGACCCACTGGGTTCTCTAGAAAGCAGGAGAGGCTGCAGGCAGACACAAGGAAGGACTTACAGGAAACTTCCAGGGGCAGAAAAACCTACAGGCGGTTATGGAAGGGCCTGGAGCCCTGGCCCCAGAGACCTCGTGGAGGAAGGAGGAGATCGGGACCCCCAGCTGTGGAGAGGAGATCACCCTGAAGTTCCCACAGCACCCCGGGCCTCCCCACCACGCCCTAGTCTGTGTGGGATTGTGTTGTCTAAGTCTCTGCGCTTGACTAGAAGCCCCTTGTGGGGGAATTTTGATGCCTCTGCACTGCTGTGTCCCCGGCACAGAGCCCAGGACCCTTTGGGCCTTCAGATATATTTATTGAAAGCCCGACGTATCCAGAAAGATAAGGCAGGGGCGGGGGCTGGGGAGGCATAGGGAAATTGAGGTACAGAGAGGCGGGCCTTGCTTCCTGTTCCTCAGTGGAAGAAGCCAGTCCTCAATCTGGGTTGCCTGTCCCTGGAAAGCTTGACGGTCATATGGTCTCACACCTGGGGACAGACCTTGGGTTAGCCATCCTCCGTTTGCCCCCAGATGTGTTCTCCATCTCGACGGACACATCTGCTGCCTCCTGTTCCCCTCAGCCCTGCACAGATCACAGAGAGGAAGGCGGAGGGGGCCGGGCGGGTAGGATTCATTCCTCGGACGTTTTCCCTGCTGGATCACTCCGCTGAAGGCCACAGCGCTGACCAGGCCCTCTCCAGGCCGAGGGTGGTCATGGCCCATGCTGCCGCCAGCCCTGGGCTCTGCCCCGTCCCTCGTGGTTTCCCTACACCCTGTCTACACCTGCGTAAACAGACCCTCCATTAAATTCTCAAATTATCCCATTGGAGCGTGCCATCTGTTTCCTGCTGGGGCTCTGACTGACACAAATGCATTCAGGTGCCGCCTAGCCACACGCCAAAGAGACATGTGGCCAATGGCCAGGCCCCTGTGCCTCAAGCCTACAATGGGCAGGTGCACAAATTCTGCTGCTTCCTCCTCCTGGCTGGCTGGGAAGGCCAGAGCTGCAGGAAGGGATCAGCACGTCTGCTTTGGCCACCAGCCACAGGAGGAATTTTAGGCAATCCCCAGGGACCCCCCCAGGCGGCTGTCTGTCTCCAGCATCGGCCGGGAGCCAGGGGCTGTTGGAACACCCGGGCCAAACCCGCAAGGACAAGGGAGAAAGTGGGTGCACAGGAAAGAGAGCACGGGACTGGGGTCAGGGTGTACAGACTCTGTCTCCGGTGGCCTCGGGCAAGACTTTTCTATGCTCTGGGTCTCAGTTTCTTCGTCTGCACAAGGGGATGGCAGCCTGCCGGCCTGGAGAAGCTTGAAGCCCGGGACAAGAATCAGAATCGCTCCCCCATTAACAAAGCTTGCCCGGCCCCGTACCAAGTGCCAACCTACTGCCACCTAACAGGCTGAGACTGTCACGTCTCCATTTTACAATGGAGGAGACGGAGACTCAAGTGCACATGACACCAGGGCTGGGGCAAAGCAAATCTGGGCCTGTAGTTCCTCCCTTGGCTTCTAGAACATTCCATCCTGGTGTTCTTCCCATCTCCCTGGTCGCCTTATCTGCCTCTTGGCTGGTTCCTCCTCATCCTTACTCGGCCTTTTCCCTTCTCTGTTTACCCTCACTTCAGGGTCAGGTTTTCTCAAACCTTGGGGACCATGGTGTTGTGTCCCCACACAAATCCTGGGACTCGGGCTCAAACAATTCCAGCGTTTTGTGAACATACGTATATGCCCTTATGATACGCGTCCGTCTTGTCTCGTTTTCTTTGAAACACTGATCACAAGCCACTCTGTTGGTTTCATTATCCACCAGCAGGTCTTGGCCATAAAAGATGATGCCTTAGATCCCCGCCTGTCAAGTGCGGCCCTAATATCTCCTGAGAGCTTCTCTCTGGCCCTGACCCAGACCTGCTGACTCAGAACCTGCATTTTATCGAGACCTCCAGGGCACTCATGTGCACATTAAGCTTGAGAAGGGCTGTTCTGGGCGCCCTCATCCCGACAAATGGCTTTAAGTACCATCTATATACTGATGGCTCCCAGCTTTCTATGTCCAGCCAGAACTCTCCCCCGCTCCCCGCCCCCCCCCCCCGCCCCCGCCGCCACGAGGCTCCAGGCTCCTGGATTGTGAATAAGCAGCTCAGACTTCCCGTGTCCAAAACCACGTTCTCCTGATTCTCTGCCAAGCGCTCCTGCCTCTGTGTCTCCATCTTCAGAACGTGACGATTCCGCCCCCCTCTCATTGCTCAAGCTTTGAGGTGAACCTTGACTCTCACACCTCTCGTCCAACCTACAAGCAAATCTTGGTGGCGGCGCTCCCAAATTCCCAGTGTTTGGGGGGTTCCCACTACCCCACAGCTACTGCCCCGGTCAGGACCAGAACCTCTTAGAATATTGTAGTCACCTCATGGAGCTCCCTTGCCCCCGCCACCCCCCCCCCCCGCCCCCACGGCTTACCCCAGGCCATTCTGCACACAGTAAAGGAGGCTGTTAAAGTGAAGCCAGATTCCAGCCCTTCTGCTCCGCCGCCTCAAATGGCCAGCGAGGCTTCCCCGTCCCCTCTCCAACCTCATCTTCTGCTCTTCTCCCCCTGGCCCCCCACACTCAGCCGCCCTGGCCTCCCGTGCTGTTCCTTGAATGCGCCAAGCACATGCCCACCTCAGGGCCTTTGCACTTGCCATTCCCTCTCTCTGAAACACTGTTCCCCTAGATAAGCCCAGGGCGCTCGCTCCTCATTCTTTTTTTTTTTTTTTTTTTAATTTTTCTTAACATTTATTTATTTTTGAGACAGAGAGAGACAGAGCATGAACGGGGGAGGGTCAGAGAGAGGGAGACACAGAATCTGAAACAGGCTCCAGGCTCTGAGCCGTCAGCACAGAGCCCGACACGGGGCTCGAACTCACGGACCATGAGATCATGACCTGAGCCGAAGTCGGACGCTTAACCGACTGAGCCACCCAGGCGCCCCTCGCTCCTCATTCTTAAACCACAGATCAAACGTCGACGGTCAGTGAGGACTTCCGCAACTGTTGCCGTTAAAATAGCCCCCTCCTCACGTCAGCAACTGGTCTCCATCTGACACACTATACGGTGTTTACTTTGTCCGTCTCCCTCTCGAGAACACAAGTTCCATGAGGGCGAGGGCCTTGCTCTGTTCGCTACCAAACGCCCATCACTTCCAATAGTGCCCGGCCTGTGGGAGGTGTTTGGCTAAGTACTGATGGGAATAAATGAATGGGCTGTGCATACGTTGTGACCCTCAGGTGCCAGGGGGTGGGTGCTGGAAGCATTCTGAGCCCAAGGACAGGGTCTCTGATGAGGGGGGAATGACCCCCCAAGGGTACGTGGTGGTCACAAGGGTCAGTGGTCCCGCCAGACGCTGCTGTGTTCCAGAAGAGAGAAGTCCCTCAGAGTCTCCCTGTCATTCCCCAAGTACAGGTTGGCTTTTCTGACGAAACCCACTCCCCATAGTCTGAAGAGCCCACGAGGACCACCTAGGAGGCGAAAGAATTCTACTGGGCCAGGATCCTAGAACCTCTAAGCTATAGGGCTCAGGGTTCATAGAAAGAGAAGCTGAGGCCCACGAAGGGGAGAGACTCACCCAGCACCCCATGAACCATGGAAGGCACCACAGGCAGGAGACCCTGAACCAGAACCCTAGGAAGAGGGAAGAAGCAGGAGAGGCAGGTGAGGGTCTAGCCCTGTGCCTCTGCTTTGCTGTGTGGCTTGGGACAAGTCACACCGCCTCTCTGGGTCAGCTTCCCCAACGAGGAAGCCCTGTGGTCACAGGCTGCACATGTGCAGTAGGGCTCTGGCCTCCCACCCTTGCAAAGCCCCCCCACTGTGGAGCCGCCAGGCCTTCCTGTTTACTCGAGGCCCCTCTCGAGGCTGGGAGGCCTCAGCCTTGGCCTCCTCTGCTCCCCGCTTCCTTCCTCTCCCACTTCAGCGCCTCCGGCCAGGCCCTCAGGGCCCTTGAGGCCAAGACTTAGGGGCGCAGTCCAGCAGGGGGGGCATCTGAGGCCACCACCCCCGCGGAGCACTCTCTCTCTGAGACCCTGAGGTCTCTGGCTGGTCATAACGTTCCGGCACTTTGGGACAAAGCTGTTGCCTGGAGCGTCCCTAGAGACGTGAAGAGTGTGACAGCGGCGACTGTCTCCTGTCTGGATCCAGTGCCACACCCACCTCCCTGCCCACGCTAGCGGATGAGCACTCGTGCTCCCTGACCCCAGAGACTCTCTCTCCTCCCCACCCCCAGGGTCCAGGCCTCCGCTGAGCAGGTTCTCCCTGAGCCACCCAAAGTGTGGGCCACGGACCAGGAGCTGAGCCTCGCTGCCCAGACCAGCCCTGCTGAAGCAGAATCAGCTTTTTAACCAGACCCGGGAGATTTGCTCGCACAGGAAGCCTGGGTGCGCGCAGTTCTGGTCCCCTGCCTGTTGTTGTTGTTTTTAGTGTTTGTTTATTTATTTTGAGGGAGAGGGAGAGAGAGAATCCCCAGCGGGCTCTGCACCTGTCAGCACAGAGCCCGACATGGGGCCCGATCTCATGAACCACGAGATCATGACCTGAGCCAAAATCAAGAGACGCTTAACCGACTGAGCCAGCCAGGCGCCCCCACCATCCCCTCCCCTCCCCTCCCCGGGTTTAAAGTCCTTCCTGGGCCTCATCCCTTAGGTGTTCTTGTCTCCGAGGCTGAGCCTGAATCTATGATGCCTTTACAACTAACTTCCAGTTTCCAAGAAATTTAGGGGATGGACGAGAAGGTGGGACGACACCAGAAGGAAGCAAAGGCTGAATCTGGAAGGAGTTTTCTGCAGGACAACTGGTCCCGCCACGGGCCTGTGTCATCACCAGAGCAGGGCCATCCTGGTTAACAGAGGCCTGACAAATATCGCACCCGAATGCGGCGTGGGGTCCTGGGTGGCACCCTGATTTGAACAAAGATGCGTTTTGGGGACCATTGGGGCAAGTTGCATGTGGACTATTATATATTATGATATTAGTGTTAACTTAGTGTTATTGAAGCTCTGAGTTGTGGTTGGGTAGGAAGATGTCCTTGCTTTTTGGAGTCATACTGTAGGGGTGGAATTTTTCTCATTTGTAATTTACTGTAAATACGTTGTCAAAAGTAAAACAGTAATGAGGAAATATAGGGAAATGATAACAATTACTGTACGTTGGTGTTCACTGTATTATTTCCTCCAATTTTCAATTTGTTTACAATTTTTCATTAATGGGGCACCCGGGTGACTCAGTCGGTTGAGTGTCCGACTTCGGCTCAGTTCATGATCTCACGGTTTGTGGGTCCGAGCCTCGCGTCGGGCTCTGTGCTGACAGCTCGGAGCCTGGAGCCTGCTTCCGATTCTGTGTCTCCCTCTCTCTCTGCCCCTCTCCTGCTCACGCTCTCTCTCTCTCAGAAATAGACATTAAAAACAAAACAAAACAAAACAAAAATCCTCTTTCTGAGACTCCCATTGCCCCTAGAGGAGAGACTGGATGCTTGGGTCGGCATTCAAGGCCCTGCAAACCTGGCCCCTCCGGGCTTGTCTCTTGCTACTGTACCCCCTTCTCGCCCGTATTCCATCCAACAGGCCTCTGTGATTCGGCAGAGCTGTTCCCTCTACCCTTCCGTGCCCTTACAGTGAAGAGGGCTCCTAGGAATGTTCAAGGCCCCACTCGAGAGCTCCAGCTCAAGGAACCCGCTGCCACCAGGGGACCCCTGTGCACTCAGCTGCTGAAAACTGATCTCAGTTTTGTGAGCACGGGCCCCCTCCTGGCACTGGAGGTGGTGGGGGGCACATCCCAGCAGGTGGCGGCTTATGAGCCTGTCTTGCCAGCACAGCCCGGTGCTCTGGAACACACGCACAGAGGACACCCTCAAAAGGAGTGTCTGTGGTAGCAGGGACCGGGTGATGGTCACTGGAGCTTTTACATTTCTGTGTTTTTTCAAGCCGCTTGTTTTAAGCGCATAAAGTGATTCTGCGGCTAACAGTAGTTGGGGTCAGCCTAGATTGTCATTCACCTGGGACACACCTGGAGTGACGGTGCAGTAACTAGAAAAAAATACGCATGACGAAGATGCTTCTGTCAGGTGATCTCCGTAGCGCCTCGTCATCTTTGGAGTGTTTTCCCCGCTCGTTTTCGGCGTGTTTTCTCCGTGTCTCTTCCCCGCTGATCCCCGCAGCCCTGTGCTAGGTGCGTGTGTGCGTGTTAGCCCGCTTGGTCGGATGTGCCCGCTGCCGGAGGTGGAAGGTCACAGAGAGATCGAGGCCCCCCCCCCCCCCGCACACCCCAGCTGGCACGGGGAACAGAGGCCAGCAGCAGAGACCTGCCCTCCCGCACCCACCCGGGGCCAGAAGGCTCATCCCCCCACGACGCCTGCCTTCTCCTACCTCCCCTGTGCTGGCTTTACTTGTGCTGTTATTCTTTCAATAGACTCACCTTTCGTAACTTAAATATGTTTATTTTAAAGGAAAGTTTAAATAACTAATGCAGAAGGGAGACCAGCCACGCTTGCCGTAAATAAAAGGGGACACACCTTGGGCCCAATCGGCCCCACGTCGCGTTTCGGTCCAGCCAGGTGTGGCCCGCTGAAGGTTCTCTTGGCTCTAAAGGGAGTCGGCGGGGACTAGGACGGGTGTTAAGGACACGTGAGCACCAAGTTGAGCCTTCCTCGGTGAGGAGGTCACAGAGTGAAAGAACAGAAAAGGGAAGGTGCTTCTCCCCCAGGGATTTCTGGGGCGCCCCCGAAGCACCCCAGCCCTGCACCATCCCCAAGGCCACTCTGGTCTCGGCTCCCGCAGGCCCCGGTGACTCCCTCCCACACCCCCGTTCGGCGTGTTCTCGTCCTACCCTTGGGAGGGGAGGGGTTCAGGGGGCACGGACCCTAACTCAGATTTGGAAATGGGCTCAGAAAGGGCAGGCTGTGACCCGTCCGGGGAGGCACCGGTGGGAGGCCCTTCGTGTCTCGCCTCCTCAGGGAGGTGCCGCGGACCCTTCCATCTCGATGCCCTTTCCGGACGCTCAGAACTTCTTACACGCAGGAGGCCAATTACTGCCCCCCCAGCCAGCTGACATGTGCCACCCCCACTGCCCAGGAAGCCCCCCACAGCCTATAACCTCACTGCCTACTGCACACAGGCCCCAGTGGGGTTCAGCATAAAAAACATGCTCAGAGACATGAGGGGTCAGGGCCAAGGCCGCACAGCAAGGGTTCAGAGGAACACAGGCCAGGGCCCAGCTCTGCCTGACCACAAGTCCCTGAGAGCAAGGACCCTGCCTCAGTCACCCGGGACCCCCAGACCCAGCATGCCCTGGGTGAGGAAGGGCCCTGGGTCTTCCTTCCCCTGGTACCAGGGGAGGGCAGCTGGCCGAGGCGGGGTGAGGGACTTGAGGAGGACTGGGAGGGTGAGGGGCTGCTGGAGGCCACATCACGTGGATCAACTCCAGTGAAAGCAAAGAAAAAGGAATAAAACCGAATGTCCTTGGAAATTCCTTTAGTGCTTGGCTGTCCATGAAAACAGGATAAAGTGGCTTCCTCTGTCTGTGCTCCAGCCGGGCAGGGTGGAGGCGCTGAGCTCAGGCCAGGACAGCCTCAGGTCAGCACGGGGTGGGGTGGGGGGGGGCAGCAGGGGAAGGGGCTCCAGTGCTGCTACTTGAGGGCATCCAGGTGGGTGCAGACTTGGGAGAAGACATTGTCCACGGAGCCTTCGGCATTGACCTGCAGGGAGACGGCCGGGAGGGCAGAGATGCTGGGGAGGGCCATGCGGGCCTCAATGGGGCAGGGGCTCACTTCCCCCAGAGGTGTGGCCTGACTCTCTGAGCCCAGCCACAGGGGACAGCAGCCCATCACGGAGCCAGCGGGGGAAACCAAGGCCCGGAATGGAGGGCTGGCCCAGGGTCACGGGGATTTTGGCCAACCCAGGCAAAACTCCAGATTCCTGGGGCTACCCGCGGCCTGCAGGGGGCGCACCTTGCGTACGATGCCACGTTTCTCATAAAAGGCGATGACAGGTTCCGTGGCCTTGTAGTAGGTCTCTAGTCGCTTCTTGATGGTCTCCTCATTGTCATCCACACGCCCGCTGGTCTCTCCGCGCTTCAGGAGCCGCTGGGTCATGGTCTCAGGGCCTGCGTCCACATACAGCAGCAGCGTGGGCTGTCCGATCTGCGGGTGGGGCGGTAGTCACAGGGGCCCCATTCCCGTCCCCCGGGGGCCATCTCCTCCCCATCCTCCCATGCCCGAGGCCTCACCTGAGACCCACTCAGATCAGACCATCAAGCCCTTCCCCAGGGCAGCCTAAAGGACCTTCCTAAAACTACTCCTCTCCTCCAACCTCTCCCATAGCTCTCCAGCGCCCTCAGAGAGGGCCTCCCGCCTTCCTCACCTTGTGTTTCCCACTCCTTTGCTCTCCTGGCTTCAGTCACACCGATTCTCTGAAGTCTAGGCTCTCGTCAACCTCCTCCCAAGCCAGGCCTTCGCTCTTGCCAAGAATCCTCATCCTCAATCCCAAGTACTTGCCTTCAGATTTGAGCTAAAATCTCATTCCTCTGGGGCAGTCTGCCCAGATGCAACCCACGCCCCCCCACCCCGCCCACCGTCCCCAGCCCTCTGGGGCACACTCTTGAGTCCCCTTTACTTCTCTGCCCAGAATGTCTCAGGAGGCCTCTGGTGATTCACTTAGTGTCCCTCTCCCCTGCCAGTCCAGGAGCCCCTAAGGACATCAAGGCATCTGTCTGACACAGCAGGGCTGGACAGGACTTGACTGAGGGGTGACAGGCTGCCGAGCTCTGGGGGCTTCTGAATAACGTCACTGTTGTTGGAATAAGCCGGGAAGGGAAAGGAAGGAGGCTGACCTGTCCTCCTTCGGTGAGGCCCTGATGCCCCCTGGTGTCCAGATCTGAGAAGACGTGTTGCCGGGACCCCTGGAGCCCATGGCAGGGCTGGGCCCTTGCGCTGAGCCCACCACCCACAGTGGCGCCCCCAACAGCCCCAGGAAGGAAGGAGACTTTTAGTAATCTCATTTTCTAGATGTGGCCCTGAGGGTCAGAGGTGACGTCACACAGCTGGTATGGGTGGGTCATGACAGGACGTGACTTGAGGCTGCCTAACACCTGACCACAGGGTCCATGGCCTCCCAGTCTGAAGGAAGCCCAGCCCGCTTCCATTTCAAAGACAGGGCAACCGAGGCCCAGAGCAGGGTAGACACTTTCTGGAGGTCCTGCGGGCACTTCAAGGTCAGGAAATCCAATCTCCTTCCACTGGAGGAGGCTCAAAGTTATGGAAGCCCAAAGGTGGCCCCAGCCTCACAGGCTTGGGAAGTGGGGGTTGGGGGTCTGGTCCTGCCCCAGCCTGTGGGGATGCCTGGTCCTCCCCACAAGGCCAGGGAGGAGTCCCTCTGCCAAGAAAACCTCCTTGAGCCCAGCCCCCACCCTTGCACTTGCTTGCAGCCCTGTTTCCCTAGTATGACCTGTGACACCGGAGGCGTGGGTGTATGTGTGTGTGCCCACGTGTGTGCGCATGTGTATATCCCTGTGTATCAGTGAGCTGTGTCCGTGTACGTACACGTATGTGCGTGCATGTGTGTTGCCAGACGTGTGTGCACATGTATGCGTGCCTGTGTGCATGTGTGTATGTGCCTGTGGCTTTGTGCTGTGTATGTGCACGCACACGTGCGTGTGCTTGGGGCCTGTGTGCGTATGTCTGGGAGAGGTGCCCCCACCCTGTTTTCCTGGTGGGAAGCTGTTCAGGCAACTCGGGGCCGTCATCCTCAAGGCCTACTTTTTCTAGGCCTTTCACAGACTCCCCGCGGCCCACGGAAGGAGACTGGACTCCCCTCCCTGGCACTGGAGGCCTCCAGCCAGGCCTGAATCGCCTCTCCCACATCATCCTGGTTGCCCTGCCCCATAGATTCTCTTCTCCCCATGCCAGCCGGAGCCTTCCAGCCCTGTCCCTCCCACTCCCTGGTCCTCTGTGTTTGTAAGGTGCCAAGCCCCACTTTTGGAGGGTACGTTCTCTCTAATCTCCATTCTGCTCCTTAAGGCAGCTGCCAACTGTGTCTTCCCATTTTGCAAATTGGGGGGACACTGAGGGTCAGGGAGGCAGAATGATGGACCTCAGGCCTGTTGAGCTGGAACCTGAGCTCGGGTTTGTGAGCTCCCCAGCCTGTGCTTCCTCCTCTTCTAGACTTTTCTTCTAAACTTCTAGAAAGACTTCCAGAAAGTCTTCTCCAGTTTCCCTCCTTACCCCTCTCCCCACCCCAACCCCACAATCAGTGTCTCTTTGCCCCAAACTCTCTCTGGCCATCGTGGCAGCCCTCTCTCCACCCGACCACCCCACATCACAGCTCCCAAATGCACCCACCAAGTTGCACTTACCTTCCGCTCAAACTCCTCTCCCTGCTGTACTTCCCGAGGGTAGCCATCGATCAGGAAGCCTTTGGAAGTATCTACCTTGGCCACCATGGCATCTCGGAGCATGTCCAACACTGTCTCCTGGGGGCACCGGAAAAGATGGCGGGGTCATGAACCCCTCTCCCTCCACCTTCCTCTAGGCCTCTGCCCTAAGAAAGAAGTTTCAAACAAGCCTCTCTCTCCAGGAAGCTTCCTTTGAATGTGAAGGCTTGACTGGCTGATTAAATCATTCATTCACCCATTCATTCATTCACTCAATAATATCGATGGAGCCCCTGTTCCCCGCCAGCTCCCGTCCAGGGATCTGAGGACACCACTGTGAACAAAGCAGGCCTTCCTCGAGAAGCTCACAGTGTGGTGAGGCCGGTTCATCAATTTCCAAACATGGCACAGGTTGAATGGGCAGAGAAGGGGTTATAAAATTAGGGGGTCTGAGCCCAAATCTGTGGAGCCAGGAGAGTCTGAAAGCTGAGGAGGAAAGAACATTCCAGGCAGGAAGGAATATAATGAGTTGGACAGGACAGAAAGGCCAGGGCAGCTGGAGGGCGGAGAGCTGGGGACAGGGGGGTTGAGTGGGTGGAGTGAGGCTAAAGGGGTCAGCAGGGCAGGGTCCTAGAGGCTCTGGGAGCTTCTAGAAGGAATTTTCTGCCAAGGGCCATGAGGACCAAAGCCAGGAGTGTTTGGAGCCAGGGAAGGTCAAGGCAGAGTGTCATGGGCTCTGCTGGCTGGAGCCCACTCAGGGCCACTATCACCCCCCACCCCACCGGGCCCACTCACCAGTGGCACCAGCTGTCCCTTCTCCATGATTTCCGACAGCATCTTGCCCCTGGCCGAGCCCGAGCTGACCTCGGCCCGCAGGAGGTCCCCGGTGGAGAGGTGGGTGTAGCCGTACTTCTGGACAATCTTCTCACACTGGGTGCCCTTCCCCGAGCCGGGCCCTCCTGCAAGCGCCCACCCGTTCAGAAGCCCCAGGAAATGGGGCCGCCGCAGGGATAGGGTCACCCCGCAGAGAAGGGGCAGCGCCCCGGGGTGCCACCCCAGGCCCAGGCTCCCACCGACGCCTGCAAAGAGCCTCCCTGCTGGCCGCCTTCCCCGCCTGCCTTGGACTCACCCACCACAAAGATGATCTTGGTTTTCTTCAGCTTCTCTGTGGGAGAGAAGAGGGGAGCAGAGTTCAGTCACTCGCTTGGCAAACGGCACCTAGGGAGGGACAGGCCTGGGCCGGGCCTCTAAAGCCTGGAGCCTCTGAGGGGCTGGGACACCCGCCCTCGCAGCCCCTCCCTGTGGGCGGCTGGGCAACGGCGGGTCACCTCTGGCCTTACAGTCTTCTGTGTTGTGGAGGTTTCTCACGCAGCAGGCCCCCATGGTTCCCTTTCTGCTGTGTCCCCTACCCTTTCCCTCCCAGACCCCGGGCCTGCCCATCGCCCGCCTTCCCTGGGCGGTACAAACGTGGAGTCGGCAACCACAACATACGTTGCCCCGGAGACGGTTGCCAGGGAAGCCGGCTGCGGTGGGCACAAAGAACCCTTGCCCAGAGTGGGAGGTGCGCTGATGCTCCCGCCTCAGCCCCGCCCTTAGAACTCAGCAGGACCACAGCCTCACCAGACGGAGGGAAACTGAGGCCTGCTCCAAGGGCGCCAGACCCAGAACCGGAAGCTGGGCCCTCTTCCCAGGCGGCCCGGCCTTCCCCTCCTCTCAGGGGAGAAGAAGGTCCTCACTGTGTAACCTTAGGAAAGGAGTCCCCGGCCCTCTCTGGCTCTCTGTCCCTCCCCACTGACGAAGGCCTGGCAGCTCCCAGGGGCCCTCTGGCCCCGAGGCTGGAAACCCAGAGGAGTTATCTGTAGAACAACTTCTCCCGAGGGCTCCCATCAGCTGCCTGCCGTGGGCCGGCTACCACCTGGAGGTGGGGGAGGCCACAGCCCGGCGGCAGCTGCTGTTCGGAGCCCGAGGGGTGGCAGGGTGACCGCCCGCTCGGGCGGCAGCAGCGGGCTCCTTTAAGGGCCACCCAGGCTGAGGCACAACGCCAAGGATGGGGCCGTGATGCCGCCAGGAGGCGGGCCTGCCAGGCTCCCTGCTGGCCCCATGTCTCCCTCCAGGTCCCAGCCCATAGCAGCCAGGAGGGCCCCAGACATCCTCAAGACCCACCCTCTCTGGACAACGGGGAGACTGAGTCCCACAGAGGCGTTGGGCGCTGCCTCGTCCTTGTTAGGCTTGGCATTTACACACTTGGGGCCTCTCCCCAGGGCTAGCCTCCCCTTGCTAGCGCCCACCCTTTCTAGAAAGAGGCAGGGATTCAGCTCTATAAATACCGGTGTAGGAGGTGAGCTGTGGGGCCCTCAGGAGCCTCAAGGAGGCCTCATCGCTTCTAAAATTAATCCTGGAGCTGGCGCATCCCGTGAGATGCCTGAGGAGGATGTCGGAGGCTCCCAGACGGGCCCCTCTGGCAGCCCCAGAACCTCCCCCACCCCTTCCCAGAATGTCTCCTGAAAGCACGCCCCCTTAACAGATGGGCACACTGAGGCCCAGGCAATGAGCAGCAAAGAAGAGACTCACTACCTTCCATCCTGCTGAGGTCCGGGGAGCCGAGTCAGCGCTCTGCAAGACAAGGGCACAGGTGGGGCCGGTGAGGGGGGCTCCCCTCCATCCTGCCTCTGCTCCTGCCCAGCCCCACGGTGTGCCCCAGGCCCTGATGCTCCCAGCGGCACCGGGCAGCGAAGGCCCCCCGGCAGGTTGGGTGACCTTGGGAAAGTCACCTTTCCTCCGTGTGTGTCCCCTGCCTCACCTGTAACAAAAGGGCGGCAGCCCCCTCCTGTCCACCTTTTCCCGCTGGAGGAGCCGGGTGGTGAGGGCGGTGCTGAGGGACGGAAACAGTGACATCAGCACCTGCTGGGCCGCTCCCTTTGTGAGTCCCAGAAAACAGGCGTCTGCCCAACACCTTGGTGATGCTCCCCCGGGGCCAGGAGGAAAGACTTGTGGAGGCCAGAGAGGGGGGGACTTGAGCTGCAATACATCCCACCTGGGGTGGGGTTTGGACAAGGATGCTTAAAGGGACATCACGGAGGCCCGAGGGGGAGGAAGCTGTAGGAGCTGCTCATGGGGGACACAGCCCTGTACAGTTGTCGTGGGGGATCCCCGGCTCTCACCACCCCCCACATGGCCCCTGCCCCCTCACCCCCTCGAGGACCGTGTTCCTCAGCATGTGAGTCCACCCCGACCCCTCTGGGGACCCCACTCTGCTTCAACGTCCCCTCCCACCTACAGTTACCACCTACCCACCTCTGGCCTCCGTTCCCCACCCCCCCGCCGGCCCTCCCCAAGGCTACCAGCTACCATCACAGCCTCTCTTGCCTTGACCTTTGACGCCCGCCACAGCATTCCTCCTGCCTGGCATGCCCGCAACCCCAGGCCCTTTACTCCTCGCTCTCACTTTGGCTTCAGGTTCCCAGGACCCCTGCCTCTGCCCAGGCAGCCCCGGCCTCCCTTCCCAGCCCTGTGAGTCTACAGCCCCTGGACAGGCCCCAAGTCCCCACAGACCTTCCCACGTCCCCAGCTCCGTGCCCTATTACCCAGCCAGAGGCCCTGTCTTCTCTCACACCCGACTTCCACCCTGCACACCCACATCCCAACCCTCTTGCTCCCGAACCTCTCTGCAGTCTGTGTCCTCAACACCACTTCCTTGTTCCAAGCAGGGCACCTGGCCACTGCCCCGGCCTCCCGTGGGTCTCTCCATACCCCACCAGGCAGTCGGCAGGATTTTCTGTGAGAAGCATCAGACCACATCGCTCACCTGCTTAAAACCCTTCCACGTGTGGCTCCTTGGCTCCCAAGATAAAGCCTGGGCCCCTAACATGGCTGACAGGGCTCAGTAACCTGGCCCCCCCACCCCCCCAACCCCCCGCAGGCTTCACAGCCACCGCTTGAACCGCTTGGAACTTCCTCACCCACCATGACTGCGTCCCACCTCCAGGCCCAGCTACTGTTGCACCTGATGCCTGGATGCCTCTCCCCAGGTGCTATTGTTTAGGACCCAGTTCAGGTGTCACCTCCTTCAGGAAGTCTTCCTGGACTCCGTCCTCCGCTCCCACACTGGCAGGTGCCTCCTTTGAACGTCCCCAGTGTAGCACATACCCACACGGTATCGGACCTCTCTGTGGAACTGCAGGCCTGTGTGCCCCATCAGACCGGGCCTGGCCCCAGGCTGAGCATAGGGCTGGGGGCCTCACTCCACCTCCCAGCTGTCTTGGAATGGATTTGAGGCTCGGAGAGAAGGAGAAACTTGCTCCAGAGCCAGGCTGGGGTCAAACTCAGGGGTGCATTTTCTGCTGCTTTAGGCCTGGCACCCAGTAGGTCTTTCAGCAGGTTTATTGGCCGTCCTACCACTCATGGGCCATGAGTTATAGCCTTTTTCCTGCTGAGTGTGCTTAGGGAAGGGCAGATGCTGCCAATGGCCCGCAGCAGCTGGCAAGGGAGGAGGAGGGTCCCCAGGCCAGGGAGAGCCTGCAGTGACCCTGAGGAGTGGCCTCCAACCCACCTTGCCCTGCCTCTTCCCAGTAACCTAAGCCCCTCTGTCCTGCTGGCACCTGCCACTTCCTTCGTCCAAAATAACTTGAGTCGTGAGGAGGCATCACAGAGGCCAGGGGTCCAGGACGGAGTTGGGTTACAGGCTCAGCACCCAGACCTTATAAGGCCCCCGAGCCAGGCTGCAGCAACTCCTCTCATGACTGGGTGGTCTGCCGAGGGGCCTGGGGAACAGGGGCCCCGGGGGGACAGCGACCTAAGGGCTCATCGCTCAGCTGTGTGACCTTGGGCACCTGGTGTCCCCTCTCTGGGCCTGTATCCCCAGGCCGTGACCCGCTCCTGCTGGAGAGTCCTGAGTGGATCTCTGAGCGGTGCTCAGAAAAGGTGCCCCTAGGGCTCCCTTAGAGCCCTCACCAATCATCCGGGGGGCTTCCCGTCCCCCCCAGCGCTCAAAATGACATGGCAGGACAGCTCCTCCAATCACAAAGGCTGCCCCTGCCAGATCCTCCGGGGCAGGGAGTCAGGCCACAGCCCCCTTCCCCGGGCCCCAGCTGGGACGTGCCAAGGGCAGGGACCTGGAGCCCCAGCCCCAGGAGTGCCAGCCGGGACAAAGGGGCGACTGTCTAGGAGGCTAGGAAGGACGGCAACACACAAATCCCCCCCCCCCCCGCAGGGGCACACGCAGGGTGGCATAAACACCCAGAACAGAGCCTGGGGAGAACAGACAGGCAAAAATACACACGGATCATAACCACGGACACAAACACACAGCCGCACAAACCCCAAGGATGCCCCGACACACATAGGCTGGCGCCCGCCGGGCGCGCGCGCCTTCCCCACGCCCCGCAGAGGCGCCCCCCGCGCGCCCAGACATGCACACGGGCACTCACTGACCTGGGGGAGGGGTGCGGCGGGCGCCGGGGCCAGTGGTGCCCTGCCCGTCCTCGCCGGCCGCCCGCAAAGGCGACTATTTATAAGGCTGTCAGCAGCGCGCAGCATGCCGGGAGCCAGCGCTCCGCCAGGGCAGGGAGGGGGGAAGGAGGGAGGGAGAGCGGACCGGGAGGGGGGTGGGGGGCCGGACCGGGGTGAGCCCCGATGGGAAGCCAGAGCAAGGCCGGCGCCTCCCCGCCGCGCATCCCCCCCGGTGGCTGTGCCTGCACACAGCACGGCACTTAACAGTTTGCAGAGGGCTTTCCGTTCCTGCCTGACCTCCGGTGTGCCCACATCTCGGCAGGGGAACAGGACCCGGCTTCCTGTAGGACAGCTGGGGAAACTGAGACCCGGAGAGAAGAGGCTCTTTGTGTAAAATCCCACAGCCGGTTGTTGGCAGAGAGAGGCCAGACCCAGCGCGGGAGGCAATCATTGCGTGGATTCTGGGGGCTTTGCCGGCCAGAACAGCCCTCCCCACCCCCAAGTACCTGCCCTCCTCAGATCCTGCCCAGGGACCCCTGGGCCAAGACCCACCTGGAACTCTCCGCGCCCCCCTCCGTTAGAAGGGGCCCAAGAACCCCCTGGAACTCGAACTCTCTCGGGACCCCCCCAAAGACTGTCCATGTACCCATTTCCCAGCTAGTGGTTGTGTAGATTATATATATCAGCTCTGCCTCCGCAAAACTGCCAGGCAGCTCCCGTGAGGTGAGCACGAGAATGTGGGACATTCAGAATGCTGAATGGGTCGTGGGCACCCAGATGGGGGACCGCCAATCCTGATAAAAAGGACAGTTCCCGTTAACGAGCGCTCACTGAGTCAGGCGCTGGGGCTCAGACGGGGTCCGTGAATCCTCAAGCACGGAGGAGAGTGAGGGTCATCCCCTTAAAATAGCTTGCCTGAGGTCCCCAGCGTGAACCTGAGAAAAATCCCCGAACACGAAACCTTATTTGCGGCTGAAAACGTCCTCCAGCTTTTCACACAGGAGCTACTGAACTGTTAAACTAGACAAAGGCATATGACTGAACCCAGAACTGTTGCACCCGCGTTCTTGAGAAAAACTGGATATTTTCCTAGTAACTGTCGTAACGCACTAGAAAATTGACGCACTGTAAAATGTCATTCTCTCTTCCAATCGTAATGTTTGGAAAACAACTTGTGTGGTCTTCCTAATACTTCTACAATTTGCTAATAAAGACCCCCTGGCTTTTATTCCTCAAAGGGACACAATTTGGGTTGCTCCCTGAATCTGCGCTCCCCAAATTGCAATTCTCAGACGCCCAATAAATGCTTTTTATTTCGATTCTTCCTCTTTTCTCGGTCAAAACAGGTAGAAGTGATGTTTATTCATGGAGACCGGCACATAGCAGTAGGTGCTCAATAATGCAGCAGGGCAGAGACCGGGACCGTGCAGTGGCAGAACTCATGACCTTGAAGGTAGCAGCCCCAGATGACGGTGAGTGGAATTTAGAATTTGTCTCATAGGCACTAGGGAGCCATGGAAGGTGTTGGAGCAAGAGAGCGAGAGTACCAGGAAACTGAGACTGCCTCCGGTGGGTCATTTCTGAGCAACAACAGCCAGGATAATAAGGCCTGGGTCTAGTCCCAGCTCTGCCACCTGTGACATGAGACAAGGTCCTTGTCTCTTGCGAGCTTAGTTTCCCCATCTGTGGGAGGGATGGGTGCTGGGCCAGAGGTTCTGTCTTCCAAGTTGCTTGGAAGGCCCTCTCAAAAGCTGTCGGTGGCTGACTGCACCGGCACAACCTTTGGGGAAAGCAAACTGACGTCAATCAAAATTTTAAACATCCTCCTACTTTTAGGAATCCCACACGTGGGCACGAAATGTGTACACATGGGCACGAAATGTGGGCATGAAATGTGTCAGGTGCCAGAAGGGCCTGACTGATGGGAGGGACGGTGGTGCAGCCAGGCAGGGTGGGGTCATGGTCCTCGGTAGCGTCGGCATGAGAAAGGAAGCCAGAGGTCCGTGTGTCTGCCGAAGCAAGAGAAACAGGCAAAGAGCCCAGTGAAAATAATTCTAAACATGCGGGGGCGTGTGTGTGTAAAATCTATTCCTAGGGTGTTTTTTTTTTTTTTTTAACTTCTCTGAAATCGTGTTGTCTTATAATCAAATTGATGGTATCTTTAAGTTGATGAAATGAAGCAGAACCGAGGGGCCGGGGTGTGCACATGACCCTCCCTGGTGGGGGGGTGGGGCTTTCACTTTGAAAAAATTTACTTGTTTTTTTTTAATGTTTATTTATTTGTTTTGAGAGAGAGAGTTGGAGCACGGAAGGTGCAGAGGGAGGGGGAGAGAGAGAATCCCAAGCAGGCTCCGAAGCTGTCAGTGCAGAGCCTGGTGCGGGGCTTGATCCCATGAACCCTGAGATCATGACCTGAGGTGAAATCACATGTCAGACACTTAACCAACTGAGCCAGCCAGGCGCCCCTGGGACTTTCACTTCTTACTTAAAAGCTTCCATGCTTGCTTGCTTCCTTCTTTTTTGTATTAAAACAACCTATTACTTTACACATAAAACAATTTTAATATGGATGTACCTTGAGGACACAATGCTAAGTGAAGTCAGTCAGTCCCCAAAAGGACAAATATTGTATGATGCTACTTATGTGAAGTATCTAGAGTATTCAAGTTCATAGAAACAGAAAGCGGAATGGCAAACGGGGTGGGGCGGGATGGAGAAATTCAGAGTTGCCATTTAGCAGATTTTTTAAAACTTTTTTTTTTACATTTGCTTATTTTTGAGACACAGAGAGAGACAGAGTACAAGTGGGGGAGGGGCAGAGAGAGAGGGAGACACAGAATCCGAAGCAGGCTCCAGGCTGTCAGCACAGAGCCCAACACAAGACTCCAACTCACAAACCATAATGAGATCATGACCTGGCCACTTAGCAGATTTTGAGTTTCGGACACGAAAGATAAGAAAGTTCTGAAGATGTTTTACGACAACGTAGATGTACCTAACACTACCCAAATGGATAAGTGGTAATTCTTCTGTGGTTTTTGCCACAATGAAAAAAATTCCATAATCTTAAAAATTGGGGAAAGAAATCCAATTTTAAGTACCTGTTTTATTCTGCATTCAAGTCTAAGCCATATTTCAGTCTATGTGAAAACACAAGTTTGCCTTTTGTGGAAGTTCAACGAGCTTTCCAACCTACCGAATTTCCGTATTTGAGTACCTGTTTTAATTATTCGTGTATGATCTGTGGATTTTCCACCAATGCTGGGATATTAAAGTGTCGGGATTTCTTCCCCCAGCTAGAACTTAAAGAAAGAAAAATGGAGGCGGAAAGGAAGAGAGGGAGGAAGGAGGAAAGGGGGTGGGGGGGGGGGCGGCAGGCAAAAATTGCATAAGGGAAAAATCTGGAAGATTGTTAACAGGATATGGGACCAGGAGATGCTATCTTGTACATTTGTATGGCTTATGTTACTTTGTAACATGAAAAAACAAAAAAAAAAAAACAAAAAACATATAAAATGAAACCAGTTTTTATTTGTTTAAAAATATTTTTTTTAATGTTTATTTACTTTTGAGAGAGAGAGAGAGAGAGAGAGAGAGAGAGCAAGCGGGGTAGGGGCAGAGAGAGAGGGAGACACAGAATCCGAAGCAGGCTCCAGGCTCTGAGCTGTCAGCACAGAGCCCCGACACAGGGCTTGAACCCACGGACCCTGAGATCATGACCGGAGCTGAAGTCGGACGCTTAGCTGACTGAGCACCCAGGCGTCCCCATGAAACCAGTTTTGAAAATATTTAAAAAATATTTTGGTTAAAGAAAGAATTCCAAGGCTGAAAGACAAGCCTGCTGGGGTGGGGCGGGGCGGGGCAGGGGGTGGAGTAGAGGAGGACTCTGGGGCAGCTTCCCGCAGAGGCTCACGCGTACCCCAGCTGCCCCAGGTGGGCCTGGCTGTCCCCACTGGCCGAACACGGCAGGAAACGGCTGGAGTGGCTACTTCAGGAAGCACATGCCACGTCTACAGCTGGTAAGAGATGGCCCCACGCCCAAGGAGGGGTGAGAGGTTGGGGCCTCAGTGGGGTGACTGGGAAAGAAGAAGAATGGAGGTGGGAGGGCCCTGAACCCCAAAGGAAGAGGTAGGTTTGGTCCTGGCACAGTGGGGAGCCGGTGAAGCTTCCAGAGCAAAGAGGACCGTGATGAGGCGGCTTTAGGAAGTTGGTTCTGGCAACGAGTGTGGACCGGTCTCTGCTGGGTCCCATCTCGGGGGGTGAGTTGGTGGAGTTGGGAGCCCCAGGCCTCCTGCCCTCCGCATCCTCCGAGTCCCACCGTCTGATGCAAAGCTGAATGGTCCCAGGGTCCGCCCCCAACAACTCACCCCCTCCTGATGCTTTCCCACTGCACCTCCCTTCATGCCCACCAGTGGGCAGACAAAAGGGCCTCAGTGTTCTGGGAGAAAGTCTACCTAGAAACCTCTGCCCGGACCCAGATCCCCAGCAGCCTTTGCGTGGGCTTGGAAGTGGGTGGTATTCCCATCTCCCCATTCTCATGCGGGGCCTTAGGCTCCCCACATAAGGACTTTGCAAGGGGTCACTATCCCTCTGACAGGCCAATCACCACCATTACTGGTGGTGATCCCAGCCTCCTGCCCATCCTGCTGCTGCCACAGGACTGTGGCTTTGCCCCCCTCTCACGGGCACTCGTGGCCTTTTCCCAGCCAGCCCCCGGCAGTCTCCTCTCCCACCGCTCCTTCCTTCTGTGGACTCACTGTCTACTGAGGCAGGCTGTGGGTCGCCCCCAGCAGGCTGTCGTTCCGGCCGTTCTTCCCACCTGACATTCCCTCCCTCGCCAATGGCACCTAACACGGCACACGGCACGTGGCTACCCGTTGCGGGAGCGTGTCCGTGAGCGAGCTCTCGCCTCCCAGCTCCGGGGCCCACCATCCCAGCTGGCCCCGTGCCCGGGGAGCACTCTCTCCCGTCCCAGCAGGCCGCCCGCCCTTGTCTTACACAGTCACCCTTTGTTAGGCCTCCGCTCCCAAGGGCATCTTATCTGCCTAAACAGGTTGTAATCTGCCAGAGTCACCGACCCCCGTCCTCCTGCCAACCTGGAGTCAACAAACCCAACAAACGAGGCGGCGGCTGCCTCGTGCGGTCTAGGACTCACCAGGCCCCTCCCAGGGCTGCAGCCCTGCGGCCTTCTTCCCACTGGGCCTCGCGGGAAATTTCCACTCCCTGCCCTCAGTGTCCCCAGGCCCTAGAGTCAACCTCTGAGCCCCGTCTGTCCTCTCCCCTTCAATGTGCTCTCTCTTTCCAGTGCCCCCCAGCTGCTCTCTGTGACAGATGTCATTCTCCACCCCCCCCCAACTTCTCCCTGCCAGAAGCACCTCCCCCAAACTTCCGCAGGTCTCTTCCTCCTCCTCCAGGCCTCAAAGGGAAGGGAAGGGAAGCACGTCACCTCTTCAGAGTGCCCTGTGTCATTGTCTCGTAGTCCTTACCACCCTCCGCGGCCTGTCTGGGACAGAACTGCCACACGGCCCCTCCCCTCCCTAGAACGTCAAGAGCAGTGTCCGGACCTGTCGCACCCATGAGGGAGCCAGGGCTCTGAGAGGGGAAGTGATGTGCCTGAGGTCACACAGGAAGGGAGAGGAGGGACTGGAAAAGCCAGGTGGGCTTGGCTCCAGGAACCCCACACACCTCCGGGGCTGCCAGGTCTCCACCCAAGCTGCAAAACGCATGACTCACTGGCCGGTTGAAGGAGCTGGCCATCCTGTGTATGAACTTCCAGGCTGGCTGGAGGGTGTGGGCACTGTCCTGAGGAAGCCCACAGCCAGGCCAGAGGGAGTCAAGCTGGATCTGAGAGACACAGGAAACGGAACCAGAGCTTAGGTGCATTTATTCTGTACAAATCGTTACAAAACCAAGTCTGGGGTAGTTGCCGGTCCCCAGCCCCCACCCCAATGTGCAAAGGCTTGCTGCTGGCCTCTTCCTTCTCCCCCTGACCCCTCCCACTCCACAGCCTCCTCCAGGAAGCCCTCCAGTCTTCCCTTCCAGGCTCTGGAAGAGCAGGGGCGAACCCACCCCACTGAGGTCCAGCAATAAAGTGCCTGATGTAGAGTGAGGGGACAGAACCCAGGCAACACAGCTCCTGGCCCCCTAGAGCCCTCCCAGGCCCAGCGGAGGGGAGGCCCTCGGACAACTACAGCAGCTGCAAAGGGGCTATGTGAAACCCCAGTTTGGCTGGGATTCCCCCCTTCTCAGCCCCAAAGTCTCCTCCAATAGGTAGAAATCCTCACTGCTGGATGGCAGAAAAGGGAGCCTGGCTCTTTAAGAGCCAAACTAATGGCAGCTGAGTGGAGGGACTAAGAAAACAGCTGAAGGTTTATCCCTTTCCTGTTATATTCCCCCCAAACTCTGTGGGAGTTTGCGCAAAAATACCCTTAAGTTTCCAGAAGGAGGAGAGGAAGGGAACCCCAGTCCCCCAGGGAGCTGAGCCCCCCAGCCAAGGGTGGTGGCTGGAGGGGTCCAGTCTCAGGGAGGACAGACCCAAGGAGGTCAATGGGGAAAGTGGGAGGGGGTCTCAGCCTCCACGTTAGAACCTGACATGGGCAGAAGGGCGACCAGAGAGGGGGCAAGGGTTTTGTCCAAAGCCACTCAGGGCAGAGCCAAGACCCGGATGCTGGCTCCCACCTCTAGGATCCCCCACAACCCCCCAAATGGTCTGGCCTGCCCTCCAGACAGCCCCACTCCCATGCAGCTTCTCTTTCTGGCTCTGGGAAGCGAGGGAGCAACACAAAGTTCCCAGCTCCTCGGGACAGGACCTCAGCGTCCCAGCCTCAGGGAGTGACTGGAGGTCCATCCTGGGGCTCCGGACCAAGGACTCATGGGAAAGCACATGTCCTTAGCCTCAGATAACTTCAGAAATACCCTGATTGACTATGCTCAGACCCTGACTGGACGAGAAATACCCCCAACACCCCTGATTAACCACATAGAAGCTCAAATCCCTGATTGGTCAAGAGATACCCCCGGGCCTTGGCTGGCCAGAGGATACTACCCCCGACAAGGCCCTGATTGGCCAGAAGACGCTCCGACCAGCCTTGATTGGCCAGGAGACGGCCCTTGGTTGAGTGGCTGGCAGGAGAGAGGCCTCTCCTGTGTCCCTTAGGAGGGGTCCACAGGCAGGGCGGCCTAGGTCCACGAGGGGTGGGAGAAAGTGATTCCATACAGCTGGGCCCAGGATGAGAAGACCCTCTTCTCCGTGATGAAGCGGTGGTGGTTGCCCTTGCGGCTGTGCTCATTCTGGATGTAGGTGACACACTCATCCGGTCCCTTGGGCTCATAGTAGTGGTAGGGCATGCGTTGCAGACGGGGCCGCTGGCTGGGGCAGAGCAGAGAGGGGCTGTAAGGGCAGGGTAGGCACCGGCACAGCCCTCGCCCTTTCCAGCCCCTGACTTGCTATAGGATTTTGGCTCGGGGGGGTGGGGTGGGGGGAATCCCTGCCCCTCCTTGGGCCTCAGTTTTCCCATCTGTCGAATGGATGTAGGGTGGACTAGGTTTATGACCATCCAACTTTTTTTTTTTTTTTTTTTTTAATATGATCCGAACGTTTCCTTTCCTGAAGAGGGAGGCAGTGTAGGGTAGTGGTAAGAAGTATGGGCTCCGGAGCCTGGCCCCACTGCTTCCTGTCTGTGGGGCCTTAGGCCACTCACAAAACATCTTTCTCAGTTTTTCTCATCTATGAAACAGAAAGAGTAATGCAACTATCCATGTGGGTCACCGTGAGGAGTACATGAGATAATGAATGAAGCCACGCTTGGTACATGGGCTTTTCATGTGGTCATCTCAATAATAGTGGCCATTAATATACAAAATCTGGACTATGGTTGAGCTGGGGAGAGGCCCCTGAGGCAGCTAGCCCCAAGGAGCTTAGATCTCTGCAGAGCAGTCTGAATACCCTAAGACCGAGGCTTCAAAGGCACCCCCAGCCAATGTTTCTGGGTTCCAAGCTGCAGCTAGTGACTGGGCGTTGTGTGGGGTGGGGGGCTCACCTGCAGTAGTCAGGGGGGACCATGCCATAGACGTGCACGTGGTCACACAGCTCCACTGCAATCACCATGGTGAACCAGCCGGTGCTCAACCACGAATGGGACTTTTCCCTGCGGGCAGAGAGGGGGCATGATGAGGGGTCAGGCAGGCAGGGAGGAACGGTCAACCCACCTGGGGTTTCCCAGAACTCCTCCCGCCATCAGGGCCCTCCCCCAACTTCAGTGACCACCCCACCCCCCGCCCCGCAGCCCAGCCCCACTGTGGGAACACGTGCGTGCTGGCAGAGGACTTGTCTGGGCAGAGATGAGGGGTGTGGAGAGAGCGCCTTTGAAGGAACAGGGCACGCTGGGAATAGACTCCCGGGGAGACTGGTCACAGTAGGGCAGGTTGCAAGTGACCATGAGCTCACTAGACTCATGGCCTTGCTTGATGGAACTTGCTAGGAACAGCTGTGCCCACGCTAGGAGCAAACGCCTAAAGGGAGACTAATCAGAGAAGGTCATGCTGAGAGTGACCACGGGTTCACAGCAAGGCACGGGAGGTAGCCAAGGACCTGGAGCCTTCGCTGTCCACTACGGCAGCCAGTAGCCACATGTGGGCACACGACGTGTGGTTGAAATGTGCTGTCGGTGTAAAATATGCCTGGGATTTTTTTAGTATGAGAGAAAGAACACAGAAAATGTCACTGGTAGTTTTTGATACTGATCATATGTTGAACCGAAAATAGTTTGGATATATTTGATTGAAGGTGGTTCTTTGGAAAGTTTGGAAAGAAAATAAACCTCTCACAAGACTGACCAAGAAAAAGCAAAGATACAAGCTACCAGTATCAAGAATAAAACCGAGGACATCATCGCAGATCCTGTAGACATGAGGACAATAAGAAAACCACAAACAAGCACATACGTAAATTTCACAACTTCAATGAAATGGACCAATTCCTTGAAAATCAGAAACTACTGAAACACAGCCAAGACGAAACAGATTAACCTAAGTGTCTGTGACTATTAAGAAATTGAATTCATTGTTCAAAACCTTCTGAGAAAGAACTCTGCAGACCCAGAGAGTTTGGCAAATTCTACGAAATATTTAAAGAAGAAATAACACCGGGGTGCCTGGGTGGCTCAGTCGGTTGAGTGTCCGACTTCGGCTCAGGTCATGAGCTCGCAGTCTGAGGGTTCGAGCCCCGCGTCAGGCTCTGTGCTGACAGCTCAGAGCCTGGAGCTGCTTCAGATTCTGTGTCTCCCTCTCTCTCTGACCTTCCCCTGCTTGTGTTGTCTGTCTGTCTGTCTATCTCTCTCTCTCTCAAAAATAAACATTAAAACATTTTTTTTAATAAAATAAAATAAAGAAGAAATAACACCAATTCTATACATTTTCAGAGGCCAGCATTACCCATACTACCAAAACCATACAAAAACAGCACAAAAACCAAACAAAACTACAGATCAAGATCTCTCATGAATACAGACACAAAAATCTGAACAAGATATTAGCAAGTCATATTCAGCAGTATATAAAAAAGAATAATACGCCACAGCCAAGTGGAGTTTATTCCAGAAATGCAAGTCTGATTCAATATTCAAAAATCAATTGGTATAATCCACCATAGTAATAGTCTTAAGAAAAACCACATGATCATATTAATTGATGCATAAAAACACTGGATAAAACTCAATATCCAATAATGATAAAAACTCTTAGCAAATTAGTTAGAAAAGAGAAATTTTTCAACCTGATAAAGAGCAGCTAAAAACTCTATAGCTAACATCATATTCAATGATGAAGGACTGAATGCTTTCCCACCAAGACCGGGACCAAGGCAAGATGTCTACTCTCACCACTTCCAATACAATTTGACCTTGTATTGCCGGTCCTAGCCAGTGCAATAAGGCAAGAAAAAGAAATAAGATGCATACATATTGGAAATTGTCCTTACAACATGATTACGTATATGGAAAATCCCAAAGAACCTAGAAAAATTTCCCAGAACCAATAAGGAAACTTAGCAGGATTACAGGATATAAGGTCAACCCACAAAAACCAACTGTATTTCTATCTACTAGCAATGAACAGTTGGGAACCCCCAAAATTTTAAATACAATTTACAACAGCACCCTCAAATTTTAAATATTTAGGGATAAATCAGGGGCCGCCTGGGTGGCTCAGTCGGCTGAACTTCTGACTTCGGCTCAGGTCATGATCTCACGGTCCGTGAGTTCGAGCCCCGCGTCGGGCTCTGTGCTGACGGCTCAGAGCCTGGAGCCTGCTTTGGATTCTGTGTCTCCCTCTCTCTCTGCCCCTCCCCTGCTCACGCTCTGTCTTTCCCTCTCTCTCAAAAATAAATAAACGTAAAAAAAATAAAAATAAATACTTAGGGATAAGTCAAACAAAATAAGCACAGGGTCTTTATGTTGGATGTATTGGGTTAATTGGGCTACTACAAAAATATAAATTACACATACAGCTTGCGTTATATTTCTACTGGATAGCATCGGCCTAGCTTTTCTGGGGAGATTAGCCAGAGAAGGACATGCTGGGAAAGATGTATCCTTAGGATAGAGTACGCTGGGAGCAACCGTGTGCCTAAAGCAAGACATGCTGGGTACAGTCAATACCTTCCAGAGGCAGACTACGGGGAGCAGAGCATGCTAGGAGCCCTGTTCCCTCAGAGCAATGCAGGCTGGGAAGCCTTCCTGGGGGAGACGAGACCATGCAGAGCCCGTTGGAAGTGACTCATGCTAAGGGCTGGACACAATGAAAATCCCCTAGGAAAACCTGAGCAGAGAGCAGCAGGAAGTGACCACACCCTCAGAGTAGTGCATGCCGGGAACAACAGGCCCCCTGGGCAGAGAATGCTGATGGGGAGCACAGGGCCGGCCGGAGGGGGCAGGCAGGAGGCTGGTACCTGTCCTTGCCCGTCTCACCCCGGAAGAGGTCGTCAAATTGGCGCATGCGGCCGGGAGAGACGGCATAGGCCTCCATGTTGGGGAACACCAGGCCTGCCCGCTGGATGACACGCACAAGGCTGCCCTGGGGCTTCTGCATCTTGTTTGGGGGGCCCCAAAAGATGAACGCAGTTTCGGGGGTCCGGTTGACGAATTCCTGGGGCCTCCGCAGCACACGGAATACGCTGGAATGGGCTACCACACGGAATGTGGTCTTGTTGCCTACGTCGGCCGAGTAGCCTGTGGTGGGCGCGTCGTTCATGCGGATTGTGCACTCGGCTCGCTCGATCTCAGGGCCCAGCTTGGTTCCCAGCAGGTGGCTAGAGCTGGTGACAATCACACACTGGTGGCACCGGGAGGGCAGCGTCTGGGGGGAGGCAGCAAGGAAAGTCAACACTATCGCGACCATTCGGTGCCAGGCCCTAGGCTCTGTACATCCAGGCCTCCAGGAGGCAGGAATTATTTTCCCATTGTAAAAACAGGGAAGCTGAAGGCTGTTCGCTCGACATTCAACAAACACTTCCAGCAAGCTGGCTAATGGCTAAATACCAGGGACAGAGCTATGAGAAAAAGGGCCCCGTCCTGCCTTCAAGAGGCACAGTTAGGCAGAGAACAAGTAAAAGATAAAATGATGCCAGGCGGTGAGCAAAACGTACCACGAAGACAATACAACAGAGGCAAGGGATCAGGAGGGACAGGAGTGGGGGCTCCTCTAGAAAGATCATCCAGTGGGGGCCTGTCGGAGCCGAGACCAGGAGGATGAAGAGGAACCACATAGGAAAATAATTGAGGCGGGGGAACAGCAAGACCAGAGGTGCTGAAGTGGGAATGGCCACCGTGTGTTGAGAAGCCAAAGGCGGTCACTTGTCCAGAGCCGAGTGAAGGAACAGGAGGACAGGACAGTTATGCAGGGATGTCCCCAAAGTCACCCAGCAGAGGAGTGCAGTGCTGGGGTATGAACCCAGGTCGATATGGCCACAGAGCCCCAGGCTTGGTCCAGTTCTCCTAAGAGGGCAACCTCCCCAGGGCACCCATGACATTTCCACACCATCCACACGTAAGACACCACCTGTCAAAAAGGAAAGAGTGTGGAAGCCCGTCTGGGCCTGTTTCCCCCACCGGTGAGTGAGTTGAAACCACGTGTTCTCTGGGGCCTGTTTTCTGCCCATGGAATTCCTGTTCGCCCTCTAAGTGTGAGCTCAGGCGCCACCTCCTCCAGGCAGTCTGCTCTGAGCCCTCACTCCAAGATCTAACAACAGCTCCCATGGACCTCAACGGATGGCTTTTCCAGCCTTCCCGAGCTCTACTGGCTTCCCCTGTCAGCCTGGTGTCACCCACACTCAGGCTGTTCCACTTTCTCCCTGGTCCCATTATTTGTGTTTCTCTTTCAAGGATTCTTAGGGTCTCAGTTAGGTGTCAATCCATCTCTGAACACCTGCCAATGGGCCCTTTCCCAGCAAGGGTGCATTCAGAGCCCCTGGTTCAGGCTCTAGACACACGACGTGTGCAAAGACCCTGAGGGATTTAGGAGGGGGTCGTTGTTGTTTTTAATTTTTTTTTAATGTTTATTTTTGAGAGGGGGGGGGATGGGGAGGGGCAGAGAGAGATGGGGACAGAAAATCCAAACCCAGCTCCGTATTGACAGCAGAGAGCCCGATGTGGGGCTTGAACTCAGGAACTGTGACAGAGCCCAAGTTAGCCACTTAACCAACTGAGCTGCCTAGGTACCCCTGGGGGGGTGGGGTTTGAGGGAGGGGAAGGAGGCAGGCAGGGATTGGGAGACCACCTTCTCCTGGGAGGCGGAGTTCATATTCCAGGCCAATGATTATCTACTTGGCCTCCCAGAAAACATCTAGGGCTCAGAGGATTATGGGGTGAACCCCAGAAATACAACCTGCGTTTCACGGCTACCCAAGGCAAACAGAAGCCCCAGGAATGATTTCTGGCTTCTCTCTACAGCTACAACTCCCCAGGGGTTGGGGCAAAAAATACCCTGGCTCCTCCCCTCCGTTGCTGTGTGGACTTGGACAAGTGACTTTGCCTCCCTGAGTCTTGGTTTCCCCATCTCTTCAAGGCGAATAACAATGCTGACCTTACAGGGTTGGTATGCTCATTACTGCTAATCACAGTGCCCGGCACACAGCAGGGAACTGACAAAGGGCAGCCATTATTAGGACTGTTTTTGTGTTGTCAAATACTTGAGCCTTCTGCTCTCAAACCTTGTGTGGACTACCCAGCAGAGATGGAGATCCGTGAAAACCAGAGACATCTCTCCTTAGGAATTCTGACTCAGGAGGCAGTAGGATATCAGCACTAAAAATGGAACCCTGAAGACAACTGAGGCCCAGAGAGAGACAGGGCACTTGTGCAACATCACACAGCAAACAAGGGGCCGAATGGGGCGCCTGGGTGTCTCAGTCGGTTACGCATCCGACTTCAGCTCAGGTCACGATCTCGCGGTCCGTGAGTTCGAGCCCCGCGTCGGGCTCTGGGCTGATGGCTCAGAGCCTGGAGCCTGCTTCCGATTCTGTGTCTCCCTCTCTCTCTGCCCCTCCCCCCGCTGAAATAAATAAACATTAAAAAAAAAATTAAAAAACAAACAAACAAGGGGCTGAAGGCACTGGAAGCTATGGCCTTGACTCCTGGGGTCCCCCCTTTCCTTTAGAAGGAATGGAGGCAGCAGAGGGAGGAGGAGGAGGAGGAGGAGGAGGAGGAGGGAACAGTGACGGCGGGCAATGGGAAAGACCAGCCCCCAGCCCGGTCTCAGGGAGCGCCCCGAGGTGGTCATGCTACCTTGTTGCCAAGAATTGGGACGTAGCCGTCGCTGATGCTCCATGCCTTGAGGTTGACAGGCCTGCGGGTGCGGCCTCGCAGGGAGCCGTAATGGAAGACCTCATTGGCACTGTTGGAGCTGTAGAGGATGAGGATGGTGATGAGGGCAAAGAGGATCACGAACACTGCTGACCGCTGCTCCTGGAGAGGGGAGAGGCTGGTGAGCGCCCGGCCGCCCGGCAGGCCCCCGCCTCATCCTTGCCACCCACCACGCCTGGCTCACTCCCGCTCTTCGTTCCAGACCAGCTCAGATACCACCTCGTCTGGCCCCTGAGTACCCCCTATCACAGCGCCGGTCACACTGTTCAAACTGCAGTCCCCCCAGTGAGGCCATGAGCTCCGCGGGCGGGGACCGAGATGGCCTCGATGGCCACCGTATCCCAGCTCCCAGAGCACAGAAGCACGGAAGGTTCTCAGAGAAGGCTTGCTGGATCGGACTGGATGTGGGTGTCAGAAGGACCCCTCCAGCCACAGCTGGAAGGATGCCTGGAGACAGGTGGGACATTCAAAGGAGGGGATCCTGGTCTTCCCCAAACAGTAACCCAATGTCATGTTTGTCATTCATTAAAGCTGGAGGGGACGGATCTGGTCAGGAAGCGGGATGCACGGGACAAAGTGGGATGCATTGTCACTGCCAGGGCAGGAAAGCGAGATCCAAAGTGTCCCTTGGGATTCATCTGCCCAGGGTCGGCACAGCTAGGCAAGGCCCGGAAATCCCGGCTCCTTGCGCTAACCGCCCCTCTGTGCTGGTTATTCGTGTATCGCTTCTCAGCTCCAAGTTCATCCTTTTTGCCTGTCTGTGCAAATGGACCTGGGCCCTTAGATGCACGTCCTTGGCAGCTTAAACGCAGGTGAAGCTTTGTCAGGAAAGGACGCTGGAGAGGCAGTGCAGGAGAAAAGGAGTTTGCTTCCTGCTTCTGGTGGCTTTGACGCCTGGTCCCGGTGCCTTTGCTCCCCCAGAGCACATGGCTTCCACAGCACATGTGGCCAGCAGCTTCCTCCTGTACGTGCCTTCAGGCACTTTGGGAGCAGAGTGTCTCTGGCCCCTTCTATGATCACAGCCTCTCTAGAGCTCAGCGGGTGTAATATACTCAACCACACACAACACCCAGAGACCATGAGCTTCCCCGGAGCAGTTTTGTATGAGCTCTGAGTGCCTCCTGGGAGTGGTCTCCTGTGAGCAGCCTTCCCCATAGCCCAGGGAGTGGTTTTGTGATGACTTCCACCAGCAGACCGCCACAGTGAGTTCTCTGCCACCCGGTGGGCCAGAGCTGTGCCCTCTCCAGCAAGGCCTGGGTCTCGGCCCTGCCGGTGGTGGCTGTTCCTTGTACTGGCTATTCCTGTATTTCTCAGAATGGCCATCCCTCGTGACTCCAATGCCCGGCTGTACCTAATGATTCTTTATGTTAAACTTTCCCTGTTCAAATTACTGTGTGCTTTCTCTCTCTCAGTTGGACCCACACTGGTACGTCCACACCACACCACCCCCAACCCTCAGGCTCTTCCAAAGCTTCGCTGCAGTGGATCCCAGGAAAGGCGTGTGCAGGGCCAGGCGCATAGTAGGTGCTCAGGAAAGCAGGAACGAATCGATCACTCTGACAGCCTCAGAGTGACGCAAACAACATTCCGTCACCTTTGACTCTGACCACTGCTCAGAGCAGTACCCTCCGTCCGGCACATCCCAGTGCTGTGTCCATCACATGGGCCAATCCTTTACCACAGATGGACCAGTCAAACCTAGGAAGACACAGGTGGATACGGGCCCAGAGAGAGGTAGGAGCTTGCCCAAAGCCACAGAGATCAGTGGCCACGGCAGAGCTCCAGCCAGGGCCTCCGGGGCATCAGGCACTTCCTGGCTGGAAAGAGGCACTGGTGGTTGTCTGGGTCTGGGGCACAGATCCAAAGGAGCCCATTTCACTGGGTAAATAAAAGGCCGGGATGGGGACGAGAAATGAAGGGGGACTTACTTTGCTGCTACTCATCTCTCTCCGGCGTCTGCTGAGGGGCAGGGGCCGGCGTCCTGCAGGTGGCCCAGGGGGCAGGGATGTGGGGTCACACCTGCAAGCCACAGAAAGCGTTATGGCCACAGCTGGTCAAAGGCTACACCCTCCCCACCCCGCCAGCTCTCCTACCCACCCATGACTTCAAGGCTCAGGGTCATACGCATTTTGCAGAGAGAGACACTGAGGCCCGGAAAGGGCAGGAACCTGCCTTCAGGTCACACAGCCCGGTGGTGCAGAGCCCGACCTCTCTCTCTCCTTGCTCTCTCTTTCTCTCTCCCGCTCTGCTTCCTGAGCAGGGACCTTCCCACTCATTAGCTCTCCTAGGCAGCTGGAGGGCCTAAAGCTGGCTCCCAAGCTGGGGGGCTTGCCCCCCACTCAGCAAGAGCCCCACTGTATATTCCTACTCTGACTTAGGTCCCTGTGGGCTTGGAATAAAGCACAGGCAGCCCTCCAGAAGTTGCATCAACTGTCCCTCTGTCTAGAACACCCTGCCCTCTTGGACCCTGCTCATGCCCTCTCAGCGTCCAAGCCTAGGGTAGACCAGGAACTTCCTCTGTGTGTCCCCTCACGGCTAGGCTGAGAGCTCTCGGAGCGTGCAGCCGGCACAGATCCTCACTCGCATTCTCCACTGTGCCTCCAAAGGCGTGGAGGTGGGTGCAGGAGGTTCGCTGAGTGACTTCGTTAATGAACAACAAGCCCTTAGGAGTTAAGGGCACAGACTGGACAATCCGCTATAACCACAGCCGCACCCTCAGAGGGTAGGTGGGGAGCCTCAAGTAACAGCCCTTCCTTCCTGCCCCAGTCGGCCCTTAGCAGCTGCAGCTGCGAGGGGACCTCCTCACAGGCCCTAGCTCCTTTCCGACCTCAGTTTCCCCACCTGTCAAAAGGGAGTAAGTGCTTGCATCCAGCCACCTCCAGCAGATTCAAGGCCAAAAGGCACTAAGGGAGGGAGAGTGTGCAGAAGAGAAACGGAGGCCCAGGGCTCCCCAGCTCGGTCCTCCCCTCCAGGGGCCTCCAGGCCCCGCCACTATCCCCACCCCTTGACCTGGCGGCTGTTTACTCCTACACAGCCACCAGGAATAGCCACGGCACGACAGGCCAAAGGAGGCTCCCCCCACATGCCGCTCCTGATTGGTTGGGCCATGACTCCGCCCACTGCCCAGCCCCACCCCCTTCTCCGCGGAAGCCCCCCTCCTCCCAAGCCCGGTTTCAGATTTCAGATTTCCCCCAGGCGGGAGGGCCAGTCAGGGCGTACTGGGGACTCTCACTGGGTACAGTGCCTGCCACACAGATCAGGAAACTGAGGCTCATTAGAAGAGAAAAGCAGCTTGTCCTAGGCCTTACAGCCCTTTGGGGAGCAAGACGGGGGTCCAGAATCCCAGGGTCGCGCTTAGGAGCACCGACCCTCTGGCTGGCAGTCCAGGCCATCTCGGTCCAGCCTCCCCTCTCGCTACCCTTTCCTTCGGATGCCCCAAGCTCCAGACACACCAGAGCACTCCAGTTCCCAGGCCCACCCAATACTTTCCCACCTTTGCCCGAACAGTGACCTCAGCCAGGACCACCGACCCCCTGGTCAGCCCCGTCACCCTCCTGCTCTGGGAAGGTCCTGGTCATACAGCATCTCAGGTGCCAGTGCGAATCCCGGTTCCACCACTTACTGGCTGAGGGGCCTCGGGCAAGCCATGTGACCTCTCTGAGCCTCAGTTTCCTCATCTCTGAAATGGGAATAATAAGAGTAGGTGACTTACGGGGTTGTTGAAAGGATTCAAGCAGCTGCGGCAAGGGAAGCAAGGAGCTTGCAAGTGCTGGGTCAGTGCCTGACAGTAGCTGTGAGTCTTGTGGGTATTCATTGTTGAAGGCCTGCCTCACCTTCAGCTTAAATGCTGCCCCTTGTTGGACACCTGGCTTAGCCACTTCCCTCTAATATCGAGGAAGGCGTGCAGGGAGCCACACTATGCATCACGCACTCACCCAATCCTCCTGGCCACGCTGCAAAGGAAGGGCTCTTACTTCCCATTTCACAGATAAGGAGAGTGAGGTTCAGAGAGGCCAAGCTCCTTGCACAGCTGCCCAGAGTCTGCTGGGGAGCCTTGTTTACAGCTTGTTTGCAGAGAGCAGCCCAGGGCTGAGCCTGCCAGGATCTCCTTCCAGGATCTCCTCGCGCTGGAAGGGGCCAGAGGGCACCAAGTGTGTGCCCAGCACCTGGCCCAGCACCAGGGAGCAGGCCTGCTGGGGAGCAACTTGCTAAGGCTGGGGAGGCGACAGCCCAGAGCACCGGGCCAGGAGCGTGGCCTCAAGCCCCGAGGCTGGTCGTTCAGGAAGAGGGCTCAGTCGTGGGCTCAGGGTGGGGGCCACACCCTGCCCTCTGTTTGGGGGCTTTGCCTCTCTCAGCCGGGGGGCTGGGGGAGGTGGGGTCCTCCTGCAGGGTCGAGAAGCCCCCACAAGCCGCTCGGGAGGAGGGCTCCGGGGAGGAGGGGGAGGGGGCTCCTAACGTCTAGATGGGGGAGGGCGCTGAGCCCGTGGGTCCACCAGTGGGGGACGACTCACTCTCTGCGCCCCCTCTTGCGCTAAGCCCCCCGATTTCCGCACTCGGGGGGGTCCGGAGCCCTAGCGCCAGCTGGGACGAGGAGGGAGGCAGGACGGCGGCAGGTCCCCGAGCTCTAATGGGGTAGTCAGTGGCAGGGGCCCCGCGAACCCCGCGGCGGCCCTAGGGCGCGAGGACCGGTACCTCCAGGCGCCACCGCCGAGAGAGAGCGGGTCTGGAGGAGCCCCGAGGCCCCGCATCTTCCCCATCCCTGGCGACTCCCTGCCCCCGCCCCGGGGCGCAGGCAGAGCCCCCCCTCCCGCTGCCCGCCTCTGCGCGGCGCCCGCTCACCTCCCCCGGGGAGCGCCCGGCCCCCCGCGGCCCCCGAGCCCCCTCACATGGCGCCGGGAGCCGAGAGCCGGGGTCCGCGCTGCTCCGGCCGCCCAGGCCCCGCCGCAGCCCACGCCCGCCGGGTCCTAGCGCCGCCGCCGCCGCTCTGGCCCAGGCCGGGGAGGCGGGCGGAGCCTGGAGGGGCCGCGGGTGGCTCCGCCCCCCGGGCGGCGCCGGCGGGGAAGGGCGAGGGGCGGGCGACCCCGGGACCCGGCCGCTCTGGCGCGTCGCTTGCCCCTCTGGGCAGCCGGTAGGGGCAATGAAAACCGCAACAGCCTTCTGGAAACCTTCAGTGTGGGTCGGGCCCGCTTCTATCTCGCTTTACTGCCGCCACGACCCGGATGGGGAAACTGAGTCCCGGAGCACGCTGAGCTTGGAACCAGTTGAGTTCCTCTCTGGGCCCCCTTCCCCAGGACCTCCAGAGCCCTGCATCCAGGAGTCACCGTAGGTGAACTCACCGGTCCTCCTGTGGAGTCAAGTCCAGCTGTGTGCCACCCCACCAGATGTTGGGTCGTGGCACATTACTTACCTTTCCTCTGCCTTGGGAAACAGGAAGAACGACCTCATAGGGTGTTTTAAGGATTCAGAATGTTATGTTACTTATAGGTACTGGGGTATACATGACATCATTTCATGTGATAACGAAACATAACAATTTAAGTAGCCATTCTAGGAGCCTGGTTAAATAAAGGCACAGCCCCGCTAAAATGGATGATGCAGGGTCCATATGCACTGACAGGAAGGCATGTCCAGGATATTTACAGGCTATTTAAGTGAAGAAAGCAACTTAAAGACGTTAATCATGCTAGAAAAGGAAATTGTAAAACTTTGCTTTCCCCTCCTGCATGTGTAGTCTGGAGAAATTCTTTCACGTGTACACAACAAAATCCTGAGTGGCGGTCCTTGAAATAACACCAAACTGGAAACAGCCTATATATCCATCAACAGGAGAATGGATTTGTTTCCTTTGCCATATGCGGCGGTGAACTATTATATAGCAGGGAAAACGAACAAGCTACAATGGCAAGGATGGGTTTTAGAGACACGAGCGGTGAAAAAGACAAGTCCCAGAAGACAAAACTACACACTATATTAAGCATACAGCTGGCAGCAGGCTACTTCTCCCAGCCAGGGAGGGGGTTAGCTTTTGCCTATCCGAATGATTAAAGTTTTACAAGCAAAAGTTAGTTAAGAACACAGTTGTCTCTGTGGGGTAGGCAGGGATGCAGGAAAGGGGAGGGAGGAAACAGAGGCGGGCATTTCTAGTACCACTCTAGTCTTTAAGTGGGACTTGGGGTTTGAGAGGTTCATTATATTGTTATGTTTTATAATTTACAAGAATGATCTATGCCACCATTTTTATGTATCACAGTAATTTTTTTTAATGTTTATTTATTTTTGAGACAGAGAGAGACAGAGCATGAACGGGGGAGGGTCAGAGAGAGAGGGAGACACAGAATCCGAAGCAGGCTCCAGGCTCTGAGCTGTCAGCACAGAGCCCGACACGGGGCTCGAACTCACGGACCGTGAGATCATGACCTGAGCTGAAGCCAGATGCTTAACTGACGGAGCCACCCAGGTGCCCCATGTATCACAGTAATTAAAAGGTGAAAGAAAGAGGGACGCCTGGGTGGCTCTGTCGGTTCAGTGTCCGACTCTTGATTTTGGTTCAGGTCATGATCTCGTGATTCGTGAGACTGAGCCCCAAGTCGGACTCTGTGCTGAGCCTGCTTGGGATTTTGTTTCTCTCTCCCTCTGCCTCTTCCCTGCTCGTGCATGCAAGCGTACCCTCTCTCTCTCTCTCAAAAATAATAAACTTTTAGAGAAAAAAGTCAAATTAAAATAAGGAGATACTTTTTTGCCTATCAGTGATTAAAGTGTTAAGAGTGGTTATTTCTGCAATGATGAGATTATGGGCTGCTTTTTTTTTTTTTTTTTTTTTTTGGCTTAACTGTATTTTCCAGAAATTTTAAGATTAACAGCCACAATGTTTTTATATTTAAAAACTGAGTTTTTAACTTATAAAAAAATGAACTGCATCTATAGCATGACTCCTTAAAAAAAAAAATACAACTATCGGGGGGGGGGGGGTGGGGTGGTGCCTGAGTGACTCAGACGGTTAAGCATCTGACTTTGGCTCAGGTCATGATCTTGTGGTTTGTGGGTTCAAGCCCCGCGTCGGGCTCTGTGCTGACGGCTCGGAGCCTGGAGCCTGCTTCTGATTCTGTGTCTCCCTCTCTCACTGCCCCTCCCCCGCTCGCAATCTGTCTCTCTCAAAAATAGACATTAAAAAAATTTTTTTTAAAGTATATAACTATCTATGCCTATATATTTGTAAACGTACATAAAAAGTCTGGAAGAATCCACACTGGACTACTGGCAGTCGTGTCCCCCTGGAGAATGGATGTGGGGCAGGAAGGGTGGGTGCTACCTTTATTTTCTGCTTCATAAAGTTCCAGGCTGTTTACATTGGACTCATTTGTTAATACCACTTTGTTTTAAATTAAAACCAAAGGGGGGGGGGGGCGTGCCCAAGGTCCTCCCTCCAGGTTGTGTAGACACTGCCCACTAGGCAGTGGGGCTCAGTGGGGAGGGCCAAAGGTGGATTCGAGGCTTCTTGCCCCTCTGGTGTCCACCTCCATCCGCTTCCTGAGCCGCACCCCACTTCAGCCCCAGACCTCTCACCCTGCCAGCGGGAGGACACAAAACCACAGGGCAGGGAGCAGGGCAGCCGGGTGGGAAGCTTGGTTATGGGGGTTCGGAGAAGAGGAGCCCCTTGCCCAAAGTCACCCCTCAGGTTAGAGCCTCTACCAGGGGTGGGGGTGTCCTGTCCCCAGCTCTTCTTCCTGCCCCAGGCCAATGACAGGGACTAGGGAGATCAGAGTGTTGCAGAACCAGTTCCTGGACCAAACCCGGAGCTGGAGCTCCCCCCTCAGGCCTGCCGGGCCAAGGCTTATTCCAGGAAGCTCTGCTGTAGGGCTGACTTCCCTTTTCCTGGGCCCCCCCAAAAGAACCACTTCAATAATAACAAGGATAAGAAAAACAGCTCCAGTGTGTCGCATGCCAGGTGCTTTCTCCTGTGCTAAGCACTTTGCAGATACACCTCACTGAATCCTTAAAATAACCTATGCGATGGGTACTACTACCCTCCAGAGGGAGAAAGTGCCACTCGGGGTGCGCACAGGTGCCCAGGCTGGGATTCCCCCAGGCCTGTCTGCTGAATAACCACAAGTCATTCTGCCCCAAAGCCCAAGGCCTGCCCCACACCCCCAGCAGGGCTTTCATGGACGGGTGGCCATGGCCAATTCTGGTGCTGTTCTCCAACTCTGCCCTGAGCTGGTCCTCCCCACAGAGCTGCCCATCCATGGTGTGGGGGAGATGGCCTCTGCTTCAGGCCTTCTTGTCCCGGGGCGGGGGTCCTGAGTGTGACCACCTTCCCTTCTTACCCCTTAGCAATCTTTGCACTGTTGGGGATTTTCCCTTCCGTGGGGCCCTAGAAGGAGCCCTCAGAGACCCCCTCACCTGCCACCCTAGCTCCCAATTTACACAGACCCAAACCAAGGCCCCGAGAGGGGTCAAGACTTGCCCAGGTCTCTCCCTCCTGGGTCCTGGGCACAGCCAGTGTGGGAGTCAAGCCTGGGAACTCCAGGCTCTTTTCCTCTGGACAGAGAAGAAGAGGCCAGTGAGCGTCTCTGGCAGGTATGGGCCTGCACACAGGAGCTGCTCCCAAGCGCATGTTCCCAAGACCCGGGCAGTGGGTCTGGAACCAGGAAGTAGCTGGCCCCAAGTTCCTTCTGAGAAGAGGCCCCTTAAGACACCTCCAGGCTGTGAGGCTCACCTGGTTTCCCCTCTGACCTCAGGAGGAAGTAGATGAGTCCTCAGCAGGCCTGCCGAGGGGACAAAGGAGCAGGGGTGTGGACAGGAAAACAGATCCCCGAAGGGGGGCTGCACATACGGTGCCCCACCCGGCCACACTCCTCAGAGCTGGGAGGAAGGTCCCGCCCCCAACTCACCTCCTGGAAGCTGCTGGAACTGCAGTGGCAGAGAAGAGGCTTCCTCGGAGAGCCTTCAGCAGGCCCAGAACCAGTCACCAGAGCAGCCAGGGGTCATTGTCTTTGGCCCGGAGGAAGAAACTGGTGGATCGTGCCTGCCAGGTCACCATCCCAGAAAGACACATTATTTAGGCCAACCCAGCAATAAACATCCCACCCGGGGGCAGGACCAGGACAGAGGCTCCTCTGTGCACTGGGCCCAGGGGCTGAGCCAGCATCTCCTGGGGGATGGAGGAGGAGGAGGCGGCAACCTCTTGGAAGGGGTGTGAGTTCAAATCTCCTCAGAAACAGCAGACTCTGTCCTTGGAGACCCAGGACAAGACTGTGAGCAGGGAAGCAGCTGGTCAGGGCCAAGGAGGGCAGGGCCGATGCTGAGCAAGGGAGATCCCATTGAAAATGATAGTCCCACACATCAAGGGCCATCCCTGGGGCCACCTCGGTGAATTCATACAATCCCATGAGGTAGGGACTACTTTTTTTTTTTTTTTTAAGTAGACTCCATGTCTACATGGGGCTTGAACTTACAACCCCGAAGTCAAGAGTCGCATGCTCTACCAAGCCAGCTGGGCGCCCCAGTGAGGACTACTTTAATATCTTTCACAGATGAGGAAACTGAGGCCAGGAAGAAGGCACTAATCTGCCAGGATCCCACGGCAGGACCCTGAGGGAGGCCAGGTCTCACTCCAGAGCCCTCCCTCCGAGCCTGGAAGTTCCCCCACCAACCCTCTGCCTGCCAGGTTACATCCCACCCTTACCTCTGCCCAATACCTGCTCAGAGACACTGGCCACTGCCAGGCCAGCAGCTGGCGTTCGGCTGCCAGCCTGCTCCTACTTCCCCAGCTCAGGGCTCTCCCCGCTCCTCCCACGCTTGCAGAGCCTTCTGGGCCTGCCTGGCACTGGGGCGGGGGAGGCCGGGCGCATAAAGCAGTGCCGTGGGCCAGGGGCCGGGTCTCCAGGCTCTCCTGAGAAGGCTGGGGGCAGCAGGGGGAGTGTGCTCCCTGGCACCCAGACTCCGTGGCACAACTGGCCACATAGTTTGCAGGGTGCAGCGCAAAATGAAAGTGTGCAGCCCCTTATGACAAAGTACTGTTAAGAATTTCAGGTTGACAACAGCAGAGCGTTACGCTAAGCATAAGATCCTAAACAACTGCGCAAGTCACCTGCCCGTGAGGTGGGCCCCAAGCCCTGGAGCTGGGGGAGCTAGGACCCCAGGGCTCCTCCATCGCAACTGACAGCCTGAGGTCCTGGGGTCCTGGTTTTTCATTAGTTTCCTGGTCTCCAGATTAAGGAAGGAGGCAAGGAGAGAGGGAGCGGAGGAAGGAAGGAAGGAAGGAAGGAAGGAAGGAAGGAAGGAAAGGAAAGGGAAAAGGGAGGGAGGGGTAGTTAAGTACTTTCACAGGCTCTCCCCAGCCCTCTGGTGCAGGGCCCAGGCACTCAGACTCCTTGCTCTCCTGGCTCAGCCAAGTGGCTTCTCCTTATCTGTCAAAGGTGCTAACTCTGTCCCGCTCCCCAAGGTGGCCACAGACCCTTGTTCACTGGCCCTTGCTGTTTACTGGTGAGTCTGTTTTTCCCACCCTACGGGTGAGGAAACTGAAGCTCTGCCTGCCTTTCTTGCAGTGTGACCAACTTCAGAGTTAACAGGGGATTTAACTGGCAAGATCCTTGGAATTTAACCCACGGAGCAGGGAGGTGACACGGGGTGGGGCAATTTCCTTCCCACCCTGAGTCATTTCCTCCCAAGCTCTGGACTCTCCTCCCACTGGTACAGGACAAGGGGTACCCTGGAAGCTGCTGAGGTGGGGCATTCCCCGTGCCAAGTGCAGCCAGGGAGCCAGACTTCCCGGCCTGGTGAGGAAGAGGCTTCCTGACTTGGCGGGGAAGCAGGTAGGCTCCTGGGGAAGAAACACGTGGGCAGGTTAAATGCCAGAAGTCTAGCCGGCTGTGGGCCCGGGGAGGGGCCCAAGGACCCAGCCTGCCCTCGAGTCAACAGGTTATGGGATTGTGGCAGGGAGAGGAGCCCCAATCCCCACCCCCAGACACATGACCACACTTCAGACAGGCTTCCAGAAAACACGTTTACCCGTACACTCCAGAGGTGGCCCTGGCAGTCACAGTTCAAAGGCCCCTTCGCCCAACGAACCCCAAGCTCCAGCCTGGGAAATGTGGCACCAAAGGCAGGTGGAGGGGGGACAGTGAAGAAGGACCAGGGCTGTTGAAAGATCGAAGATCACAATGCTGGTGAGTTGAGGGGCCATCAGCCCCGGGGGCAAAGGCCACTGGACAGACCCAGAGCGGGGGTGAACCCCAAAATGAAGATTTGGATTACTCAGAAAGTGGGGTGCAGGGAAGGGCTGCAAAGGTCACCACAGTCCTCCTCTTCTCCCCCTCAAGTCACGAGGCCTAAGATGGCTCCAAGTGTCCCCAGGGTAGGGCCAGAAGGGACCTTAGGTCCACTAGGCATGTGGCAGGAGACAGGATCCATAAATTAAATGTTTCTGGTGGAGTGTGGAACAGAGGCCCGGTGAGGGCCTTGTGGCTGGCTAGGCGATGGGGCTACTGGGTCCTCCACGATGGGTGGGCAAACACAATGGGCCTCTTCTTGGCCCAGCGGGAGAACACGGCCTTCTCAGTGATGAAGCGGTGGGCGCTGCGGGGCGCCCGCTCGTGGGCCAGGTACATCTGACATTCGTCCAGCCGGCCCTTCTCAAAGTAGTGGTAAGGCACCGAGGGGTGGCTCTCCTCCCTGCGGGTGGGGAAGAGGGACAGGCGTGGGGCACCTAAGCTCGCCTGCCTCCCGCCACACCCTGCCACCTACCACGACCAGCCCCTCACCAGGGACTCCCCGCCGGAGCACCCCCATGCCTGGTCCCGGGGAAGGTCAGGACAGACAGGGGAGGCACAGGGCAGCCCACGGATCCCACGGGCCAGGGTTTGACCCTGGCTCTGGCTCTTGCAAGCTGGCCGCTTCTGGGCTGGAGACGTACTCTGTGAGCATAAATAACCCGTCTGTAAAACGCAGACGGTCACCTGAGACCACGGGTCAAAAAGATGTAAGATTGCAAAGTGCCTTGCGGGTCCCGGGCTTCCGGTGAGCGTCCCGCCAGTCCCCGCGGCTGCACCCCCACCCGCTCATCAGCACCGTGCACACTGGCCGTCTGGCCCGGGGCCATGGCAGAGGGCGCACATGGGCTGTCATCTGGCCCACGTGCTCACCAAGCAAGCTCCAAGAGAACAGAAGACAAAGACCCGGGGCCCGTCCTGTCCCTTGTGCACATGTTCCTTACGATAATACTGAACTATTGTGATATCAACAGCAACAGCTTCGACGCAGCTGGTGCCTGATGATGCCCTTCTGAGCACCTCGGTAGATTATTCTCTCTCTAAACGTTTCTACAACCTTCTGGGGAAGGTGTGATCGCTCTCTCTTTTACATATGAGGAAAGGGAGGCCCTGGGCCCCAGGGGTGTCGGAGCCTCAGCCGCCCACGGGGGAGCCCACGCACCCCCTGCCCCAAGCTCCCCCAGGGTGAGGCCAGGACAGGGGGCCCACGGTCCTCCCCGCCCCGGCCTTTCCTCCCGCCCAAGACCCGGCTGGCCTGACCTGCAGTAGCTGTCGCTGACCATTCCGTAGACCACGATCTCCTCGCACAGCTCCAGGGCGAGGATCATGGTGAACCAGCCGGTGCTGAGGAAGGAGCCGGACTGTCTCCTGGAGGGAAGGGGCACAGTCAGCGCAGCCGCGTCCCTCCCCAACGCGGGTCTGAGCAAGGAAGGGGCTGTGCGACAGGCCCAGCCTCAGCTGTCTCCAGGCACAGCGCCGGTCACCCTCCCAGCCAAGGGCCCTCACCTTGACCCCTACAGAGGGGGCCCTGGGGAAGGCTGGGGAGGGGACAGAGCCAGCCCGGGATCAGCAGCAGGAAAGAGGTGCAGCTGGACGCCAACCCAGGCTCGTTCAGCCCCTCACCACCCACACGGGGCTTGAGCAAACCCCCAGACGATCGTGTGAGGCCACCGAGCACAGCGGGTGAGAGTGGGGAAGACCCCTGTCTGAATTCAAGTTGGTCTTCAATTCAAACCCTACATCTGCCCTAGGGTATCAGCTTTGCTCACAAACCTCTCTGAGCCTCGCTGACCCATCTGTGGAATGGGGAGAATTATATAGGTAGTTATGGGGAGGGAACACCGTCAGCTCAGCACCTCCCCTGGTCCCCACACCCAACTGGGAGCGAGGGACTGTGTGGGCAGCCCAGGGCTCAACTCTCTCAATGCTCCCAGACGAGGGCTACTCACATCCATCTTGACAGAAGGGTTATGGGGTGGCTCACTCTTTCAAACTGGGTGGCCAGGAACCTGCCATGGCCGGTGCTAACATTCTCAAGGGAGGGCCAGGAATGCTGAGACAAGAAGGGGACAAAGAATGTCAGGCAGGGAAGGGCACCTTCAGACGGGGTGGTCATGGAGGGCTTCTCTGATGAGGTGACATCCCATCCAGACCTGAATAGCAAGAAGGAGTCAGTCACAGGGAGGCGTGAGAGGAGAACATTCTAGACGGAGGGAAAACATGTATGAGCCCTGCAGGTGAGAGCCAGTGTGGAGATGTGAGGAGGCCCAGAGGACGGGCAGGTTGAGAGAAGGGAGATGATGAGATCACGGAGGCGGGCCTCGTAGGAGGCTTACAGGCCAGGGGAGGGGAGGGACGAGAGCCTGGACTTCATTCTCCACGTGAAGGGAAGCCTCCGTCAGGTTGCAGGCGGTTGGCGCTCAGACTGCAAGGGGGCAAGAGTGGCGGCAGCAAGGGGCTGCTACAAGCACAGCGGAGGCTGGGGCGTAATGGTGGCTTGGGTCCAGGTGGCACCTGTGGGCACAGGAGAGCCAAGAGGCCACCATATGCCGCAGGTGATGGAATGAAAGGAGGCGGGTACAAAGCCCAGGTTTCTGGCTGGGAAACTGGAGGCTGGCGGCCGGATTTCCAGAGCTGTGGTGGGGGTGGGAGGAGCCAGCGTGTGGAGGAGGAGGCTGGGAGGAGTCTGAGTGTGAGATGAAAGGAGATCCTCAACGCAGAGGGCTTAAGGCAGTGCCTGGTGCAGGAAGAGGGCCGTTACTACTGTCACCGTTACTTCTGTTATCTGGCAGGGACTTCAGAGGCCAATTCAGATCTCAGGGAGTATCCCCTCCCGAGGCCAGAGCTCCCGACACCGCTCCCCGCGGCAGTGCTCCCCTATCCTGTGCGCGTAAGGCCGGCCGCCGTAGGGGCTTTTTGATCTATGTGCTAACTCGACGAACGACAGTCTCTCTGATTCTGTCCCCCATCAGAGGCAGGAGCACGTCTGCCTCCCTCACTGCTGAACCCCAGCGCCCGGTGGAGCAGACCCGTGATGGACAAGAAGCGGCTTGAGAAGGCAGGCCCCCAGCCAGCAGGGAGACCCCCCGCAGGCCGGCCCCAGGCTCACCGGTTCTTGCCCGTCTCATCCTGGAAGACCTGGTCGCAGTAGGCCATCATGCGCTCCGTGAAGGTATAAACCTGCAGGCCCGGGTACATCTTCGTGAGCTGTAGCAGTGTGCGGTAGGTACGGCCGCCCAGCGCCCGGTCCATGTGCCTGCCCTGGCCCCACACCACGTAGAGCGTGTCACGGGCGTGCTGGAAGTAGTGGGAGTAGTTGCGCAGCAGCAGGGGCACACTCGTGTGCGAGACGACGCGTAGGGTGCTGCGCCGGCCCACGTCCGCCTCAAAGCCCACGGTGGGTGCCTGGTTCATGCGCAGCACGCACTCGGCACTGTCGATCTCCGCGCCCAGGCCCGAGCCCAGCATCTGGCCGGAGCTGGACACCACGGCACAGCTACGGCATGGTTCTCGGACCAGCGGCTGCAGGGAGAGGCAGAGAGGAAGAGAAAGGCATGAGCACACGGCTCCCACATCCCCGTCCCTCCACCCAGTAACAGCCACCGCCTCCACATGGCCCCTCTATCAGCTGCAAGTACGGCGTCAACCCATTTTGCAGGTAGGGAAATTGAGGCTGGGCCGGGGGAGTGACTTTCCCACGGTCACATGGATAGCAAGTGGCAGGGCTGAGACTCTGTGTTCAGAGCCCCATGCTTCCTCATCGGCCACCTTCATGTCCCTTTTCCCTATTGCTGAGGCCCTAATATGCCCTCCATCGTGGTTTGTTTGTGTTTTTTTTTAAATTTTTTTAACGTTTATTTATTTTTGAGACAGAGAAAGACAGAGCATGAACGGGGGAGGGGCAGAGAGAGAGGGAGACACAGAATCGGAAGCAGGCTCCAGGCTCTGAGCCATCAGCCCAGAGCCTGACGCAGGGCTCGAACTCACGGACCGCAAGATCGTGACCTGAGCTGAAGTCGGACGCCCAACCGACTGAGCCACCCAGGTGCCCCATCGTGGGTTCTTTATTACGGTTACGTGAGCAAACGTTTATAAAGCACTTGAAGCGGTACTTAGCACACACTGGTACTGGGGGTCATACACGTGCTTGTTAAGTAAATATGAACCTCGGCTCTTCACAATGACTCTTAGGCCACTCCCTCCTCTGCCTGAGCCCCACTCATGTTGTGCCTGGTTTGTAAGTAAAAGAAGGGTCTTTAGTCTTTAGGGTTTCACAACATTGAGAACGTCTGGCTCGGAGCCTGAATCCTGGTTCTGCCACTTCCTCTGTCTCTCTGAGCCTCAGTTTCCTCATCTGTCAAATGGGAATGAAAATAGCATTTACTTGACCAGGTTGTGGGAGGACTCAATTAAAAATGCCTGGAGAGGCGCCTGGGTGGCTCAGTCGGTTGAGCCTCTGACTCCTGATTTCGGCTCAGGTCCTGATTCCAGGGTTGTGGGATCGGGCCCCCGAGTGGGGCTTTGCACTGAGCGTGGGGTCTGCTTGAGATTCTGCCTCTCTCTCCCTGCCCCTCTCCCCCACTCACGTGCATGCTCTCTCTCTCTCTCATAAAAACATAATAATTAGGGGCGCCTGGGTGGCTCAGTCAGTTGAGTGTCTGACTTTGGCTCAGGTCATGATCTCAGGGTCCGTGAGTTCGAGCCCCACGTCGGGCTCTGTGCTGACAGCTCAGAGCTCAGAGGCTGCTTCGGATTCTGTGTCTCCCTCTCTCTCTCTGCCCCTCCCCCACTCATGCTCGGTCTCTCTCAAAAATAAATAAACATTAAAACAGTTTTTTTAAATAGTAATTAAAATAAAATAAAACTGCCTGGGGAATGATTAGCCCAGACCCAGAGGACAGTGAGGGCCCAACCATCTCATTATCCCCCGAGAAGCTGAAGCTGAGCCAAGATGTCTACAAACGTTCACTGGCGGTCAGGGGTCAGGGATCCCAGAAAAAGACTTGCTCCCCACCCCACGTCTCCATGCCCTCCCGAGAGGACACGGGTTTACGATGGTCCTGTATTCCTCTCTGAGATATTTTATATCAGACCTAATGTTGATTTAGGGACTCACAGGCCCATTTTCCATGCCTCCAAAAGACAGCACGATTCCTTTATTCTGCCCACAGTTTGAGCCTATCCTGCCCACTATGGTCTATTCAGATCTGAGGTCACTGCTAGCCCCAGGAGATATTCAGCTTGTCCCACGCAAGGGCTTTAAACTATTTAACTGCAATCAGATCTTTTTCTGGATATCCAAAACCTGGATTTCCGGCTTCTCTTAAGAAACCCAGAGGATCTGGCCACCTTGAGCCCATATCCGCATGAGCTCGAGTCTGAAATAAACACTGGCCACCACCACGGAAGATGGGACAGCATCTACCCGGCCCACCCCACCTCTTGTCCCATGTGGCCAAACCCCCAGTGGTTTTACATCTTGATCAAATATTTACATGGCACCTGTTGTGAACACTGGCCACGGATCACCCAGTTAGATCAGCAGAGCAACTCTACAGAGGTAGAAACTACAAGATTCTTGATTCATCGGTAGAACTTACCGATGAGGAGGCAACCAAGACTCAGAGAAACGAAGGCCCAAAATACGTCTCCTCCGAGCCAGGGTCCCTGAACATGCCTCCCTCTGACCTTTGTGCTCAGAGAGCCATCAGACTCAGAGCCGGGAGCTTTCTGTGCTGGGTGTCAGTATGGGATGCCTTTGAGAAAGCTACTACGGGGGGGCCACTGAAATCAGGGTGAGGGGTATAACGTACTCCAATCTGCACCTGACAGAGCAAGCATGGGGAGGGGGGCGTCACGGGGCAGGGGCCAAAGCTGCCTCATCACCCCTGAGCTCCAGCGTCCACGAGAGGATGAAAGGTGTGGGGCTGACATGACTTTTCTCTATCATCTCCATCCCCAGCAGCGATCATCAGCACAAGACAGGGCGCATCCAAGGCACCAAATACACACTTGCCGAATGAATGGATTATGTGCAAACATAGTTACATCTAAAGACAGGAGCACCTGGGTGGCTCAGGTGCTTAAGCGTCACGATCTCACAGTTCGTGGGTTCGAGCCCCGCGTCAGGCTCTGTGCTGACAGCTCGGAGCCTGGAGCCTGTTTCGGATTCTGTGTCTCCCTCCCTCTCTGCCCCTCTCCTGCTCATACTCTGTCTCTGTCTCTCTCTCAAAAACAAACATTAAAAAAAATTTTTTTTTAAATACATACACAGAATGATACACAGATCACCACGATGTGAAGGTGTCTGTCTCCCCCACCAGACTGGGAGCTCCAGGTGGCCAGCCACCCTGGCTGACTCACCTAGTTTACCTCCAGCACCCAGCTGAGAGCAGCCAGACAATATTTATTCAATTAAAAAACAAAAGTAAAAACATTTCTAGAGCGCCTGGGTGGCTTATTTGGTTGAGCATCCGACTCTCGATTTTGGCTCAGGTCATGATCCCAGGTCCACGCTGAGTGTGGAACCTGCTTAAGATTCTTTCTCCCTCTTCCTCTGTCCCTCCCCCCTGCTCGTGCTCACTCTCTCTCTCTCTCTGGGAAAAAAAAAAAATGACAAAATTAAAAAAAAAATAAATCCACTTCCTCTTAGAACTTGGGACTCACAGAGGTGTAGTGACTGCTCAATGTCACACAGCTGGTGAGCAGAGGGGCCAAGCCTGGGGTCCAGGCTGGCCTGGCACGCGCCTGGTTCTCACTTATGCCCAGAGAGTAGGGGGCACCCTGGCCGGCCCGTCTCAACATGTTGTCCGGCCAGCTCACCTTCCCATCTGGCACGCTGCTATATCCGCTGAAGTGCAGGGGCCCTGGCACAGTGGGCCTGGAGTTGGTGGACGGGTGGGGGTCCAGGCAGGGGGCCAGGCAGAAGGACAGGCAGGCCCAGCAGCACAGCAGGATGTAGGCAGCTGAGAAGCCTGAGGAGCACAGGATGACAAGCAGGAGCCGACCCTGGGGGAGACAAACAGTCATGGGGTATGTGCGGGGGGTGTCCCTGGGGCTCCTAGAAGCTTATGCTGGGGTGCCATGCTCCAGCCCCAGCTCAGTAGCTTCCAGAACATCAGCAGAGCCCAGAGTTAACCAGGGCTTCCTCTGGGCTGCTCAGGCCCCGGAGACAAGCCCTTTTATTCTTCCCATGTTCTAGATAAGGGATCCGGGATGAAAACCCGAGGCCGCACAGCATGGAAACAGGATGGGCCCTTCAATCCAGGCTGCAGAGCCCATACTCTTAACCAGAAGCCTAGGTGCACTCTGTAGCCCTGGGTGCAACTCTCCACCCCTCTGGACCTGCTTCCTCTTCTAAAAACTCAGGCCCCGTAGCACCTGTGAGCTTACCGTGAGGCCAGCGGGAACAGTGCTGTGTAGACTATAATGTGCACAAGAAGACGCAAGAGTGGCCCCTCAGGAGGGCAACCCCTCCTCCTGCAGACCTTGGACTGAGGCCGCCAGGGTGCCCATCCCCTGTCCCCTCCCCCAGCTGACCTGGTGCCGGATCTGGATCAGCAGCCCAGGTGAGTAAGGAGGATGGCAGAAAGGGAAGTGTCACTCACGAAATGGTTTCAGTAATTCACAGCTGCTGGTTCAGAGGCTCCCACCTCCAGAAAACGTGCGCCAAAGGCCACGTGAAGCAGGACGCCCTCCGGAGGCCCGCTGGGCCTCTTAGGGAGTGCCCCCACCAAGCCTTTCAACGAGGAGCCCCCTGACAGGGGGGCACGGCCTGCGGCTGCCATCATGTGCTGGGCCACCCTAGTCACCATCTGTGTCTCCTTGGGCTCTAATATTCTCCCAGCCCACCCAAGGCAGAGGTCCCTCAGCTGGCCCGCAGAACCCACCCAGCAGCTGGCTGATACTCTGAAAATCAGAGGTGGCAAATGCAGCTCCCCGCCCCCGCCCCCCCTCCCAGGGCATATCCTGCCGGAGGCCCACCCTTCTCTGCCCACAAGCCACATCAGCTTCTAAAAATAAATCTGTCTGTGGCCAGCTGTGCGGGGGAGGGGGTTCAGCCCCTGAGGCCTCAGGCTCTGCCGGGCATCTGGTCCCCTGCCCACAAGGGGCCCAGAGACCCGGATTCAGGCAGTGGTGGTGGACTCCCCACAGCATCCAGGGTCCTCTCCCACAACCAGCGGCTCCTAAATAAAGTTGAGAGCAGCTAAACTGAACTTTCGCACCATATCCCCCTCCCAGGTGGGTGCCTCACCTGGGTGACCTAGGGGATACCCACAGAGGTAGTACTGTTATCTCCTCAGTACAGGGGAGACGCACAGGGCACTGAGACCAGAGAGGGAACACCACTTGTCTGAAGCCACACAGCCTGCCAGATCAGGCAGGGCTGTGAGGCCAGTCTCCCCTTCCCAGCTCAGGAGCAGTGGGTCAAAAGTGAGTCAGTGCTGGGGTGGGAGAGGCTATGAGGCTGCTGTGCCGGAAGTTCCCCAAGAGCCTTCCTCCTTCCACCACTTACCGGAGCCTTCATGCTGTTGCCGCTGCTCAGCAGCCTGGGGGCTGCCGTCTCCAGGGCTCAGGCTGGGAAGGGGTGGCAGCCAGGCACCTGCCAAGATCCAGAAACTCAGAGCTAGGTCCCAGGCCCCTGAGGAACCTGCCCAGGGAAACTGAGGCAGGGAAGGGTATGGGGCCAGGGTCAAGGCAAATGGCTTTCGGGAGTCAAACGCCTTAAAGTCCCCAAACACCGGACAGCGCTGTCCGCATCCTAAAAGAGCTGGTATCAGGTGACCTTCGGGAAACCTCACACCAACCCAATCCCCATTGTGCAGATGGAGAAAGAGAGGCAGGGAGGGGGAGCCCTCGGCTCAAGGTCACCCATCGAGTCTGGGTCAGTTAGAACCAGCAGCCTGGAGCCCCGACTGCCTCCCCATCCTTCCTACCTCCCTACGGGCGGGAGAAACGGAGAGGCCTGAGGCGGGATAGGACGAGAGATTTCCACCCCTCTCCCAGATTCCACCGCCCCTTCCCCCGGCCGGGAGCTAACCAGACGGGTAGGCTGGGGCGCTCCGGCTGTTCTCGATCCACTGCTCGGAGCTCCATGGCCCGCAAACCGGGCGGGCCGGGCTGGAAGCCTGAGCCCCGGGGCGGAGGCGGCACCGCGGCCGCGGCTTCTGGAGACTGGAAACCGAACGTGCGCCGCCGGCAGCGGGGGCGGGGTCTAGGAGGACGGGGAGGAGACAGGCGCGCTGGGGGCGGAGCCCGGGAGGAGGGAGGCGGGACCTACGAGCACCGCCTGCGCGGCTGGGGAGGGAAGTGCGTGGCTGGCGGCGGGGCCTCCGGGATGGGGGCGGGGCCTGCAGGCCGTGGGCGGAGTCGGAGCCCCCGCATCTCCCCTTTTCTGCCCAACCACGTTTCTCCCAGGCTCCTGCCGGGGATCCGAGAGAAAAGGCTGAGCGGGGGTGGGAACCAGGGCGCCTCCGTGGCTGCCTAGCCTTCCGGACTTGGGTTTCTCCATTTCTGAAATTGGGGGGTGGGTAGGAAAATTAAGCAGGGTCTTGGGGTCAAGCAGCCCTGGGTTTCAAGCGGGTAGGGTTGCCATTTTTTTTTTTATATAATGCTTTATGGGCCAGCATAAAGGTCTTACCTATGGAGGTCTTACCACCTCCACCACACCCACCTCCCTCTGTGGGGCCTTCCCCTGAGATCCAGGCTAGGTTCCTTCTCAGACCCCATTTCAAACTCCATTCACCTTTTTCTCAAAGGCTCTGACGTGGGCACGATGCCAAGGTATCCACGTTCTGATCCACACCCAGATCAGCAACTTCCCAAGGCTACCTGCTCAGGTGCAAAACCAAGTCGGCCGTGACTCTCCCCGTCCTATTGCGGGGAGGGCATGCTGAGTCAAGCCCTGTCCCTGGGCCTCCTTTGAGCATGGGCCTACTTTGTCCCTGCACCCTAGCCTGGGCATAGTTCAAGGGTGGTGGCCCAAGTTCAAACTCTCTCTGTGGTCTCATTCACACAAGGCCAGGCACGCAAAGCCTGAGTCCTTCTGCCGCTGACCCCCAGTCTTCATCCTTCCCGTTTCTCTTCCTCATAGACTCAACCCTAAGGGGACAGTTGTGAGGAATTCCCCACAGATCCATTCATTACCCACAATGGCTGGTGACCTGATGTGAGGAGGATTCTTTCTCTAAAGAGGCAACACCCTCCTGGCCACATGGAAACAAGGATGTGCCCAAATGTCCTGGGCTCCCAGAGCAGATGAGAATCATAAATCCACAGTAGAACTGACACCGGGAAGTCCTGCAGGCTCAGATAACGCTCTTCAGTTTGGTTTTTGCAAAAGTCCACTCTTTATCCTGACCTACCAGGCCCTGCACAGTCTGAACTCCTGCTTTCTTCTTAACCACCATCTGCTCACCCTGGTCACCCTTCTGACCCCCAATCACACTGAGCTCATTCCTACCTCAGGACCTTTGCACTTGCTGTATCCTCTACCTGGACTGCTCTATTCACATAGCCAGCTCCTTCCGGCCATTCAGCTCAACTGTCATGTCACCTCTTCAGAAAGGCCCTGGCCAACTACTCTATGTGACAGCGCATGCCCATCCCTCTTAAGTTTCACCTTGATTGGTCTTTTTCATAGTAATCATCCAGCACGATGTGCTAGATCATGTCTTGAATGAGCAATTTAGGACAACCAGGAGGAGTCCTGGGCCCTGTGAGATCTCGGATAAGTCATGTCCCTCTCCAGCCTCAGGCTCTGGCTCAGCCCATTGTGAGAGACCCCAGCTAGGTGAGGGGCTGAGTCATGCTCATCTGACTGCAGGACTCTCAGGCTCCAGTCCTGTCAGACCCAGACCCTGGGGAAATGTAGGGCCAAACCTTCTGTGCTGCCCCACGGCCACAGTTTCCTCAACCCTCCCACCTCCTGAGCGATGACCTTAAGGCCTCCATGTCTCAACTTCCTGCTGAGCCCAAACAAGAAATTCTCTGTGGCTTGTGCCAGTTCAGAGAGGTTGAATGTCACCCAAGGTCACCCAGACAACTAGGGGTGAGGACAATTGTACACGCATTCCAGAAGCCCACACTCCAGGGCGGTGGCATTCAACTTCCCTTCCCTCTCCCTTCCCTCCCCACCATTTTTCTTCATTTCCTCTAAAGGCTAGTGGAATGGCAATGTTTGGTGTCGGCTGAAGGGCTTTCCCAGGGTCAAGCTCCAGTCCTGGGGGGTCAGCTCTTGGCCCACAAAATCCCACCACCAACACACTGTCCCTCCCACGGTGAGATGTTTCTCTCTCTTAAGTGTCAGGTGCTCTCTCTCACCCCAGACCTTTGCCATGACCTTGGCCTGACTCCCAGGGCTGCATCGGACTCTTCTGGTCTCAGTTAAAACGTTAGAGTCAAGTTGTTGGGTGGCGGCCCCTTCCCTCAGCACCATGGCCCCATGCTCCCTCATGAGGCTCTGTCACACTGGGCTGCTTTTGTCACAATCTGTCCCTAGACTGTGAGTTCTGTGAGGGAGAGAACTGTGGAATCTGTGGAACCTGTGGATCTTGCTCCCCAGGTCCCCACCACCCAGTAGAGGGCCCGCCACATAGTAGGTGCTCAATAAATATTTAATGAGTTAACGAAGTCCACTTTCATCCTTTCCATTTTACGGATTCGACCACTGAAGCACAGAGAGGTTTAGCACCTTGCCCTGGTCACACAGCCAGGCCCCAGAGCAGCTCTAGAGGAGAGGCCCACTTGGGCGTGGTTGGATTGGGCCAGGGTCAGAGGCCAGGCTGGAGGTTCCTGGAGGAAGGAGAAGGGATGATCAGGGGCTGTGCACGCACTGTGCTTCTTTGCTGCTGGTATCGTCTGTGCGGCCAGGCCCTTGGGTCTGACCACCAACCCCTGTCCCCCTTTCGCAGATGAGAAGAGCGACTTCCAGAGGAAGGAAGAACTTACTCAAGATCAATGGTGGGTCCTAACATAGTGTCTTCCAGAGATGCAGCCCCCCCCCCCAAAACCTCCCCTTCTCCTGCCTGCATCCCTAGAGAAGCAGGAGCCACAGGAACCACCCCAAAAGGCCAGTGGACAGGAGGTAAGGAGACCTGGGATCTTGGGCTGGCCTTTCCACTTACCCATGGGTAAGCCCATTAAAGTCTCTGGGCCTCAGTTTCCCCATCTGGATGACAAAGGGGCTTGGCTGGAGCCTTCAGCCTACACCATTCCCCAGAGCATGAAGACAGGGCTAAGGGAGCTGGTGGGTAAGAATACAGGCTCCTGAGTCCAAAAGGCATAGTCGAGTCCTGGTTCCAGCATTTATTGCTGAATGATCTTGCTCAGTACCTTCACCCCCTGAGCCTCCAATTCATGGTCTGTAAAAAGAGAATAATAGCATTTTTTTTTTTTTTGAAGATTAATCGAGCTAATGTTGGGGAGTCCCTGGCACAACGCCGAACCAGTCATCACCACCACCAAATGAGGCTGTGTTGTCATGGTATTAGTTAGGGGATGCTGCCCTCTGGAGGCCAAAGGGAGGAACAGCAGGTGAAGGGAGGCCGACCCGCCGCCGGGGCCAGACTGGAACCCTCGTTCCCGGCGTGTGCCCATTGTCCAGATGCGAGAGAGCGACGGGCGCGGGTCACTCGGTATGAGCCTCCACCCACTGGCAGAGGCGACGGGCGTAGCGAGCGGGGCTGACGGTGGAGAAGGTCCGACCTGGGTAGCGCAGCGTCTTCCATAAATGCTCCAGCCGCTTGCGGAGCCCGTAGACCGTAGCGAGATCCACGAGGCCCAGGAAATAGCGTTGCTCCGGCCCGTCCAGGATGTGTAAGGCGTTGGGGGAGTCGGGCAGCAGCCGGCGGTTCTGGGATCCCGGCTCCTCCGGGCTCTGTACCCCTCGCACAGACCTGGCGGCCGACAGGTGGGTGAGGCTACTGCCTCCTCCAGGGGGGCCCCAGCCAAAGGGTTCCCGCAAGCCTAGCCCCGGCGCGCCCGCGGTGATTCTGCGCTGACCCTGCGCTTCCTCCGCTCATTCCCACAACTCCTGTGTGCCAGGCCTATGACGTCAGATGAACTGCGAGGCCGAGTAAAGTGTGGATGATGGTCTAGAGTTGCACTGTCCAATACGTAGCCACTAGCCATACGTGGCCATTGAGCACTAAACTGCGGCCAGTCCCAACTGAGATACGCTCTAAGAGTAAAATACAGACTGAATTTCCAAGACAGTATGAGAAAAAGAATGTAAAATACCTCATAAATGTTTATATTGATTAGATGATGAAACGATAAAATTTGGGGTGTATTGAGTAACAAATATATTCTTACAATTAGTTTTACCTGTTTCTTTTTACTTCTCTAAAGAGGCTGCTAGACAATTTAAAACCACATGTGTGATTCGCGTTACATTTCTGTTGTCTAGAGCATTTGGGTCACGCAGACCCTGGCTCTGCATTTTATTCGCCGGGTCACTTTGGGCAAGTCTGGTGTTGGGGTATTTCCCAAACTTCTGTTTGGGGTCGTCCATCTCTGGAGGTTTCGGGGTGGCAGAGCTGAAAGAAACCTTGTGAACAAAGTCCAATTCCGGTTTATAGATGATGTGTGTGTTGGGGGATGGGATGCCTTCCAAATGTATTCCAAATCCGAAGATGCCTTTGGCTGGGTCCCAGTCACAGCCCAAAGCAGGTTCAATTCCCTATTTCGTCCTCTTGGAGGTGGAGGGAAGTTGGGGAAGTGTCGCGGAGGGAAATAAGCCAATGAAAGACAGGCCCTGCCCAGGCATCGACCAATCAGAACCCAGTGGTGTGGGAGACTGGGCAAACCGCTGGTGTCCTTTGCATTGCGGTGCCGTGCGGTGCTGGGAGGGGGCGGGGAGGGGTCTTTCTCTGAATGGGGGGCTGGGAACTGGTAGGGGTGGGGCTGGAACATGGCAACTTACCAGCTAGCAAATTTCAATATGACAACAACCACTATATGCAAACTAGGGTTTACCGGCTGAATGACAGCTGTAATCTAAGCCCCAGATGGGGGCAGAGGGCAAGGCAGAAGCTGACCTAGTTTGGATGCGCAGACTTGGCTGGGGGCCCGTCTGCTCCCCATGGCAGGAATTTCACCCTCTGGTCAGGATGTGGTCAGGCCAGCCACAGGACTGTGGGGAGCTGTTAATCTGGGTTCTGCCCAAGCCTCACCCATCCCAAGGTCTTCCTCCAAAGGGTGGGTTCGGAGGCCAGATGAGAGGACATCATCTTTCACTTTTCTTTTCCACCCACCAGATGGTTGGGCTTCTTTCCTTAATGTGCCTTCCTTAACCCCTACTTAATCCTGTTCGGTCACAAAGGTGGGCCTTGGAGGATTGAAATCAAAGTAACCAACCTAGGACTAACATGAATCCTCAGAAGTCATTCTACAACCTCACTTCCCGTCTCTGAACCTCACTTACCACATCTCTAAAATGGGAAGGAGCCCACCTTAATGAGGCTCGTGGCCAGCATGCAAAGAACAGTTGCTACTACAAGGCAGGGGAACACCGTGACAATGGTGCCCGTGGTGATGACCCCAGGGTCCTAGAAGTAGAATTACGGGGTTAAAGGGCAAGGGCTCCTTCTAAAGTAAAAATTAAATACTGTTCTGAAAACTGTTCTGAAGTCTTCCATGGCTCCACACCCCTTCAGGAAAGTGGGCGGATTCTTTAAATCAGCACCGAAGTCCTTGTCCAGCTGGATCTCCCCTGTTCTGTCCTCGGCTGCTCTCCGCATGTGTCCCCCCCACCCTGCCAGCCAGGCTTCTCCAGCCCTTCACCCTACACGTGGACACACGCACACGTGGACACACAAACGCTGCCCTTTCCGGTCTCTGAGCCTCTGTCTGTGCCGTCTTCCCACCCCACCACCCATCGCTCTCAGGCTCCCGTCGCCTCATTCTTGCCCTCGCCCTGTAGGGGGGCCCACCTGGCCGTGCGGAAGAGGAGGCTGCTGCCCGGGCCCCTCTCATCCTCGTGGAGGCGCTGGAAGGCCATCAGAAGGCTGTAATCCAGCACGTTGAGCTCCCGGAGGAAGGCGGTGTCCAGTTCCATCTGGTGGAGGAGCCAGCTCCGCTGGGGCCCTGCCAGAGCATCAGTGCCCCCCCTTGAGTGCTCATCGTGTGCCAGGCAAGGTGCTGAGGGCTCCACACGCATCTGCCCCAAGAGGGCAGGTGTCATTACTGTCCCACGTCACAGATGAGGAAACTCATCTGTAATTTGGCCCTGGTCACCTAGTTGGTAAGTCGTGGAGCTGGGATTTGAACCCTGCTCTGCCTGACTCTAGACCCCGGGCTCTTAATGACTCAGGCAGAGGGCAGTGCCAGGGACACCCTTCTAACCTCACCCAGAATGGAGAAAGAGCAGCCACTGACTGTCCCCATGGCTCACCCAGGTCGATGGTCTTGCCTTGAAAGTTGAGGTCCTTCAGCACGAGGACAAGAGGGCTACCCTCAGGGGCTGGCTCCACCCATCGGCTCACCTCACAGCCCTTTATATCATACCTGTGAGGGGGTATGACAGAAAGGGGATGACGGAATTCAGGTTGACACAGACTGACACACACAGGGAACCAAGAAACAAGAGCTTCCACCGGGTGGACGTTCAAATCCTCAGCACAACCCCATTCCATTATTGTCCCCATGTCACAGATGAAGAAAAAGGCCCAGAGTTTTCTTTGGCTTGCCCACACCGTAAGTAAAGAATAGAGCGGGGGTGGGGGTGGGGCACCTGGGTGGCTCAGTCGGTTAAACATCTGACTTCAGCTCAGGTCATGATCTCGAGGCTTGGGGGTTCAAGCTCCGCATCACATTGGAGCCTGAAGCCTGCTTCAGGTTCTGTGTCTCCCTCTCTCTCTGCCCCTCCCCGCTCTCACTCTTTCTCTCTCAAAAATAAATAAAATATTTTTTAAAATTAATAAATAAATAAACTAAGAAAAAAAAAAAAAAAAAAAAGAAGGCAGAGCAGGAATTTGAACTCAGGCCTTTGGAAGCCCAGTTCAGGCTTTACCCCTGCTTGTGCCTGCCTCTTAGCACCCTGTCATCCCTGGAGGTGTTCCAGACACAGGCATCCAACCCTAGACAGCAGCACCAGGAGGGCTTGAAGGAAGGCCGTGGCCCCAGGGGAGCACTAATGGAGACCCTGCAGGCAGAGTCGGGGTTAGGAGGCACAGAGGGCATGTGCAATAAGAGGCTGGGTTCGAATCCCTGTTCCTCGCAGAGTAGCTGGCCCTCCTTGTCCTCAGCTTCTCATCTATAAAATGGGCATGATAACCACACCTGCCCCTCAGAACCGTTCTGGGAATAAAGAAGGCAATGAATGCGAAGACTCGAGTGCCCAAGAGACGCTGGGCGTGCCTAGCACTGTCTCTGATCCATTAGGAGACCTTGGGGATGCCCCTTCTCCTCCCTGGGGCCCAGTTTCGCATCTATCTAGGGGGGAGATGGGTGCTGCAGGTGGCACGTCCCGCGTGGGGCCGGGGCCCTGTGAGGCGACTCACCTCTCAGAGATGCGGCCGGTGGGATAGAAGACGCTCTGCATGATGATGAAGAATTTCTGGGGACGGGGGTAGGGAGTGAGGGAGGACAGGATCTCACCCTCCAGCCGCCCCCTCTGACCCGGCCCCCTCGCCTCGGCCTCACCCACCTTCTTTCCCCGAGCCACCCGCAGACTGTGCACTCCTGGAAGGGGAGAGGGCGCCAGGTGAGGGGCCCCAAACTCGACACCCCTGGGCCCATCCCGCCCTAGGCCCGGCGCCAGGCCTCGCCTCCTTCTCGAGGTCCACCGCCTCCCGAGCCCGCCCCTCCAGGCCGCGCCCCCAGACCTCTTCCTCGGCTTGGGTAGAGGTCCCGACTGGGCCCGGCTCTAGGCAGCCCCAGAGGTGCGCGGTCCTCAGGCGTGACTCCACCCACATACCCTCCCCACAAGGGACTGTCAATCGACGCCACCCCCTTTAGGCCCCGCCCATCCAAACACCACCTTTCCCCTACAGGAACATCTAGGACTCGCCCCCCACGGAACTATCCGCGGCCGGCGGATCGGTTCCCTCCGCCCCGCTCGGGCTCAGATCCCCTACACCCCCCATCCTGGGAACCGCCACACTCCCTACCCTCCTCCTCTGCTCTCTCTTCCCTCCCCCAGCCCCGCAGTCCCTGGTTCCTGGCCGGTCGTACCCAGCAACCGCGCAAGCAGCGAGTGCGGGTGCCGCTGCAGGTGCTGCACGTAGCGGGGCAGGTGGGCGAGCAGCGCCCGCACCTCCCGGCGGCGCTGGGTCTTCAGGAAGAAGCGTTGATCGTGGCTGGGGTGGAGGGAGAGGTCACTGGTCAGGCAGGGCTGGAGCGGCCCCCATCAGGCCCTCTGCCCGAATGTGTATCTGTCTCCCCAGGCCCAGGTTGGAGGTCTCCCCACCTCCACCCTTGTCACCTCCCGTCCTCCCTCTCCTCCTCCGTCTGATCCCTACCTGGCCCTGGCCCTCCCCGACCTTGCCATCCTGTTTCTCTTCTCCGCCTCCCCCCGCTTCACCCAAGAACAACACTCCCACCCCTTCCCAACCCCTGCTGCCAGCTCACGACAGGAAGAAGCTGGCCTTGCTCTTGGAGGTGCTGAGGAACTGCAGGTAGGGGCCACCTGGGCCTAATGCCGCCTGATAGTCTCCCTCAGCCAGGCCTAGGGAGTGGCGTAGCCAGGCGAAGGCCGGGCCGGCCAGGGTGCCCAGCTCGAAGCCCTGCAGGGGAGGAAAAGCAGGCCCAAGAGTGTCCACGGGGGCCAGGTGTGTGCAGTTGGCCCTAGCGTGGGAGGGTCAGGGTAATCACATCCTTCCCACAAGGCCCTGAGGCAAGTCAGCACTCCCACCGCACGAAGGGGGAGACCGAGGACAGAGAAGGAACACCAGTACACGCCCCTCCCATGCAGCAGTCTTGGGCTTCCTACCTCATGAACCTGGGTCAGGACCTCAGAGAAATCCTCCTCGGTGGGTGGTCCCTACAGGGAGGGGTGGAGGGGTTCAGGGCAAGTCTCAGCCCCAGGATCTCCAAGAGCCCTGCCTCTGGCCTCACCCTCTTTCCACAGGCTGATTGCTCCAGCCAACGAGCACCAGAACTCAGAGCCTGGTCCATTCACCCAGATGCACGTGTTGGCCAAGTGAAGCCGGAGGCCATCCCAGTGAAAGGGGATGGCCTTAAAGCCAAGGGACCTGCCTGACTCAGTGTGAGAGAGGCAGGATCAGGGAAGGCTTCCTGGGGGAGGTGACCTCTAAGCTGAAATCTGAAAGGTGGTGGCGAGGACGTGCCTGGTGCTCACAGCAGGGGGAACAGCACTGGTGGCCACCGGGAAGAGCAAGAGGGCCCAAGTGGTTGCAGTAGGTAAAGGAAGGATGGAGTATGGATGCAGCTGGACAGCTGGCTCTTGGACTTGAGCCAGCAAGGTCCTGAGGCCATGCTGAGTACTGGGGAGCCATGTTAGATTGGCAGCAGGTGATGAGAGTTAGAGGACCTCTTGTCGGGCTCCGACACTCTTCCTGGACCTCTAGGTCCATGTGCCAGGACTTGGCCTATGGGCTGTGGTCACACTGTGCACATGTGTGCACACACACAAACAACACACGTGCTTGCTCGGGCTCCATCCAGCTGCTGAGCTTGCAGTTGGGCGACCCTTTCTGCTGAGCCAGCCTGGCCCCAGCCTGAGCTCCGGGGAGGATGGGCCAGGCTGGCAGGGTGGGGGTGGGGTCCTTTCTCAGCCACGCACCCTAGCAGAGCTAGGAGGGCCTCAGAGACCAAGGAATACAGTTCCCCCTACCCATTATACAGATGGGGACTCTGAGGCCCAAAGAAGAAGAGGCCCAACTAGATCACACACCAACCACCTGGGTTTAAGGGGGCCTTTGCCTCCCCAACACGCACTGGGCTGTGTGGCTTCCTGGCCTCAGCCCCCACCCCAGCATGTCCCTCCCTGCACCCCAAGCCCCCGACTTCCTCCTCTCATAGCCCTCTCATCCCCAGTCCTGCAGTATTAACAAGACAGGCCATCGGCGCAGTCTTGCCCTTGGTACTGTTGAGGTGCATGGCACAGATCAGCCACTCACTGTGGGTGGGTGGTCCATGGAGACCTGAGTGGCAGCCCACAGCCCTGCCTGCATCATACATGTCAGCTGGTGCAGCTCATGCCCCGGGCCGATCTCAAACAGGCCAAGGCGAGCCTGCTTGTCTCGTAGACGCCAGAGGAGGCCACGGCGGCCAGAGGTCGAGGTGGCTGGTCTGCATCCAGCCTCTGGGGAGGGGGCCAGGACCTGGCAGCAGGAAACACAAGAAGCAGTGAGCACACAGAAGCATTCCAGAGGGGAAAGACCTGGGTTTGCGTCCCACCTCTAGTACTCGTGAGCCCTCCTGTTATCACTCTCTGCCTCCGTTTCCTCCGTTGCAAAATAGGGAGAATGCTGGTACCCCCCTCACTGGGTGTTGTGATGGGCCGCCCAGTGCCTGGCATGCAGTCAGCACCCAGAATAGAACGATGGTTATTATTATCAGTAGGTAGAGAATGCTTTCCGCAGACAAACCTGTCTCTCACCAGCTGTGTGATCTTAGGTAAGTCACCTAACCTTTCTGTATCTCGTTTTCTCCTCTGTAAAATGAGAACTATAATAACTCCTTCGTGGCAGTTTGAGCTCCATGCCCAGGAACCCTTGATAGCGGGAGCTGTGACGCCAGGGACGGGGGCATCTATTCGACTGAAGTTCCTCCAGGCCGAGCGGAGGGTCAGCATGAAGCTGAGCTCGCAGCAGCTGGCCCATTAGTAGTGGGCACCCACCATGTGCCCAGCACTGGCTGAGAGTCTGACTTCCTGACAGCCCTATGAAGGAGGAGCTTTTATAATCACCTCCATTTTCGCGATGAGAAAACTGAGGAAGTTCTCTGGGGATAACCGCCAGACTTCCCCTGCATACCTGCGGCCCCCTGTGGGGCGTGTCCTGGTCCCCGCCCAGGGCAGGACCCCTCCGGGGCTTGGATTGGGGGGTCTGTGTCCGCGCTACCCTGGGAGGGGAGGCCTGGACCCTGACCCCCAACCCTTTCCTCTCCTGTCCTCTTTTGGGTCCGCACCTACCTCGCGGGGCCCCGGGCTCGGCGCGGCCATCACCCCCGCAGCAGCTTCCCGGGCTCTGGCCGTGTCCCCGCCGCCGCGCTGCGGGAGCGGGTCCCCGCCCCTGCTTCTGGACCGACCAATAGCGCGGCGCCGGTCACGGCTGCACCCAATCCGCACGGGAGGCGCCGGCGATCGCCTGCGGGTCCCGCCCCCGGGGCTGCAGCATCCTTCAGACCGCGGTCCAGGCCCGGGCGGGGCCGCCGCGCATTGCTTCAGGTCGCCAGGAGGGAAGATCCCCCCCCCCCCCAACCTTAGTTTGTCTCCTGAAGTGGGGGGTTCGGGTCTTGGGGCCGCATGGGGAGGCGGGAAACCTAAATCCACTCCGACCCGCTCACTCTGGCGTGAAATCCCCACCGACTGCCTCTCGGGTGAGAAAACTAAGGTCCGGAGAGAGAAGTGAGTATCTCCAGGTCACACAGGAAGTCCGGGGCACGCATTCATTCAGGGCATATTTTGAACACTACCTTTGGGCCAGGGCTAGTGCTAGGCCCTGGGGATTCAGTGGTGAGAGGGAGGAACACAGCTGCCAGCGTGATCTTTTAAAAGCATAAATCGGATGATGTCACTCTCATGCTTAAAACCTCCAGTGGCTTCCCCCTGCACTGGAACAAAATCCACACCCCTCGCCCCGGCCATGGCCCCAGGCCCATCTCAAACCACTCTCCCTACACCCACCACACAGCCACACGCCACCACCCCCTCCCCCCCCCAACTGCTGGTCCTTAGGAATAAAATTCTTCCACACCTGGGGCTTTTGCAGGTGCTGTTCCCATTGCTTGAAATCCTTTCCCCTAGGCTCTCATTTGCCCTATTCTTTCTTGTGACCTTGACTGACTCAAAGTGTCCCCAGCTCTCATGCTTTTCACATCACCTAGTTTTAATGTTCATCACACTCAACACTGTAGGAAATTGTCTTGTTCATTTATTTCTTATATCTCCCCCTCACCACCCCCAGAATGGGACCACCAGGAGGACAGGAACCAGGCTGGGTCCGTTTCTTGGCTTGGTGCCTGGCACAAACCAGTGTTGCACAATTATGTGTTGAACCAATGTGAGTAGGATGTGCAAAGGGCCTCAGTGAATCCCAGCCAGGGTAGCTGGAATGAGAAGGAATCGAACAAGCGACCATGCAGGCTCTCTTAGGCCATCTTAGGGAGGGGAGTGAAGAACCCAGACAAGCATTCTAAATGTGTATGAGAAAGACGCTCAGATGTTCTAGAAAGGCCATGGTTGTCATGCATAGTCACATTGGAGGGAGCCAGAGTGGGTGGGCGGGGGGCGGGAATGAGGAATCTTTTGGTGACTTAGGGTAGAGGATGGTGTCTTTGCATCAGGAAGGTGACTGGGGTGGGGGAGGGAGAGAAGGGGAGAATTGCCAAGATGTGAGGTCATGCGGATGGGGGCTTGGAGAAGGAAGGGCAGTGATGTCTGCCAGGCTTCTGGCTGGGGTCAGGGTCACAGGACGATGCCAGTCACGGAAGGGGGCGAGGCATGAGGGGAGGTCCAGATTGCTGAGGGGGCGTCTGAGAGCTCAGATCATGACAGGCTTCATCTGAGGTGCCACTACGACATCCAGTGGCAGTTAGCTGGTGCATATGCAATACACCGGGGCTTGGGAGGCGAGCCGGGATGAGGACAAGGCCACCCAGGATATGTGGGGAGAAGGCTCGTGACCGAGTCCCAAAGAGCCCAATGTTGTCTCATGGCAGAAGCGGAGCATGAGGCAGGAGTATGAGAATGGGTCATCACAGACACTGAGAGCATCTGAGGGTGCGTCCGGGGGGATGTCACAGACTAACATGGGGTCACTGGTGGTCGGAGTGGATCTAGCCCTCCAGGAAGGATGCTGATCACAGTGAAGGTGAGGAAATCCAGGCAGCAGATGTGGACCCCCTTTTCGGAATTTGGCTACGAAGGGGAGAGACCTGGAGGAAATTACTCGGTTGATGGACAGTCCTTTATATGGAGGCCTGGGGATGCTCATGAAACCGAGGGAGGACCCCAGTGGGAGGCAGTGGTTGTTCCAATGAGAGGGGGACCATCAGAGACACGATACTCCTGTCACAGCAGGGGGAGAGGACAGAACCCGAAGCCCAGGTCGTAGCTCTGCCTGGACTGGAGGACAGGGGGGAAGATGGGCCAGGGGAGGGAAGGGGAGGTGTGCCCGCAGTCGGCCTCTGTTCTCAGATGAGGGAGCCGCCTCTGCTGACTAGAGTGAACATCCAAGGCGTGACAGAGCCTTAAACTAGGAACTGTGGACGGGAGCCTTGGCTGCGCGGGGGGCGGGGTTGATTACCCGGAGACAGGGCTGGGCCTGCGCCAGATCAGTCAACCTGACCACAGCCAGCCCTGCTCTGGTTCCTCCAGCTCTCACTGCCCAGAGCCATGCTAGGTTGGGCTGCTGGGTATAAGAGACGGACAATGGACTTGGCCTTTTAGGGGACTGGCCTGAGGGTCCCTAAAATACTAGTGCGCGCTAGCTGGGCTGGCACAGGGGAGGCTCAGTACAGGCCGATGTGGTTGGCATCTGGCACATTGCCATGCCCCCACCGAGCTCCCATCTGTGGGCTGCACCTGTCTGGATCCACATCTGTTTCAGTCCCCACTTGATCCTGTGTCCAGCACAGGGACAGTCTGGGAGGCGCCTGAGGCACCCTCATTGCACAAACCAGGGTCTCCCGACCTGAGACCAGCCCCTCTCCAGTTCCTGAGCAGCCCGGCTTCCCTGGTCAGGGATAGCACAGAGACAGACACATCATCAGTGTTTATTGTTCAGCTCTCCCCAGCAGGCTAGCGCCAGGGCTGGGGGACTGGGCCTCTGTGAGGAGCAGTTGGTCTGGGGGCCCCCTGTGGCCACCCTAATGTGCCCCGAGGCCTGGTGGTAACCCTAGGGCCTGTCAGTCCTCCCTTTAGGCTTTCCAGGTCCAGAAGTCCTCATGGGGCCTGGGGCTGTGTCAGACCTGGGAAAGCTGCCTCTGATGAGGAGCAGGACGTGTGGGGAACGGTCACATGACGCCTCAGAACCTGCCAAGTCCAACATCAGCAGGTGACAAGAGGGACAGTGACACAAGAGGGTGGGACCCTGAGGAAAAGGTGACAGGGAGCCCGAAGGTGAGGTGGGGACAACCAGCATCTTTCAGGCCCTGAGCCAGAAAGGGGTGAGAGGGAGGCTTCCAAGTAATCCTCCCTCCTGGCTTCCGGAAGGTTGAGCAGGGGAGGAGCAGGCCTGTGTGGTCAGTCCTAAACAGCTCCATCCCACCGGGATGTGTTCAGGGCAGCCAGGCTTGAGGGGGGGGCCGCGGTGCCTGGATGCGTCCCATGTGCCCCCACCTTTGGAGGGGAGGCAGAGGAAGGGCCGGCAGCCTCAGCCCCACTGGGCCTTCACTGAGCCTTTTTGGTCACTTTCTGGTTCTTCAGCATCACGTAGGTGATGAACACTCCTGGAATACACAGACCAGAAAGGCCGCGTGAGATCTGGGCTCGGGGCTGCTGGGAGGCCAGAGCAGGGCCCAGCATGGTGGAAGTGACCCGCACGCGGGCCCAAGCACCCGCCAGGCCAGGATCACCTCCCTGGTCCTTCAGCAAGCCACACGTCTACCCACATGTGTTCAACAAACACCACCAGAGCACCTACCCCGGGCAATTTGCCATGTTTAGTGTTTTTGATTCTGCAGGGAACAAACCCACCCAATGATCCGTCTACTCACCCAATCAACCACCTGTCCGCCCACCCACCTGCCTAACCCACTTCCACCTCCCACCCCACCATCCAGTCATCCAGGTGACTCATGCAAACTGCTTTCTTGAGCACCAGCTCAGGGCCACAGCCTGTTCCAGGAGCTGTTCCAGGAGCTTCAACATAATAATGATGTTGAAGACACACACTCAACCCCGGGGGAGACAGAGAGGGGCAGGAATCATGAGCCAGTGGGTGACGAAGGGGTAAGAGGCGATCGAGGTGCGCACAGAGTGATGATGGTGGTGGTGGTGGAGGGAGCGGGGGTGGGAAAGGGAGACACCCCATTGGGGCCATCCCATTTGAGACCAATGAGCCTGAGGCATAGGGAAGGCCAGAGGGGCTACTGACTGACAGTCTTGAAGGATGAACAGGAAAATCCCAGGGGATAACTGGGGGAGGGGGGCGCAGCAAGGAGCCTCAAGCAGGTGGACAGCAACTGGCAAAATGGGGAAGCATGTTCAGGGATGGGAGAGGGTTGTGGGAACTCCCAGCAGACGCCCTGCTCAGCGTTGAGGGAGTGATAACTTACCCACAAACAGGAGCAGCAGGAGGCCGGCGGCCAGTGGGATGGCGACAGCGTAGGCCCGGGGCAGGAAGTACTTGTGGACGACATGTTGGCTGTCAATGAACGGCTGGTATCGAGGGCAGAGCTCTGGTGAGCATTCCTTGTCTTGCCCAGGCCTTCAAGCCCAAACACCACCACCCCCTCCATCTCCGGGGCTGACCCCAGTCAGTGCACTGGTATAGCACCTGCTTTGCTTTAAGATGACGGTATTTGGGGAGTTCGGGTTTGTTTCCTTCATTCACTTACTGAACAGTTGTTCCGTGGGCACTTGCCTGGTGCCTGCCCTAAGTTGGTGCTGGGGACCCGGCAATGAACAGAAGAGGAGGGACTTGCCCTAAGCCACTCACAGCCCAACAACACGGGCAAAGGCACGTGAGGAGTTCTCAAGCGGGCTCCAGGTTTTCTTTACTAACATTTCCCTCCAAAGTTCTGCAAGATTTTGCCTTCCAACCACACTGCGCCTCTTAAGCAGTAACCAACCAATTTTCCAACAAGAAAAAGAAACAAAAACAAAAACCTAAAGGCCCTCACAAAATCCGCTGGCATTCATCATGCCCAGGGGCGAGCAAGATAACCGGAAGGACTAGAACTCCAATCAAAGGCAAAAGCAAATCAGTAACAGGGCCGTACAGTGTAGTGGTTAAGGGCCTTAAGGGTAGCGGTTCTCGCCGAGCCTTAGCTCCCTCAACTATACACTGGGACACCTCTAGCATCGTCCTCATAGCGCTGTTCTGGAGATTTCACGAGACGAAGCAGGTAAACCGCCTAGCACCGTGCCCGGCACACAGCAGCTTAAATGGGTGCTAGGGGTCGGCTTCAAGATCCGGGGGTGGAAGGTAAGACGGAGGGCGGGGGCAGCACACATACCAAGAGAATCACCCAGGCGGTGTAGTAGGTGAAGATGATCAGGCTAATGGCGACGAGGCCGAGTCCCACCACCTGGTCTGTCCCCGTGGCCTGGAGAAAAGGAGGGCTCAACTGACGAAGTCACTCCCCCTTTAGGTGCACTACTGGCGGGGTGGCGTCGCAGCCTGCTTACGCCAAGCTTCCCATTCACTCAACAGCCGCAGACAGGCCTGACGAGTATCACTTTGCGGGCTGGGCGACTGCCGGGCCGCGGGATTTTCACTCCTTCACTGGGCCGGCGGGAGAGCGAGCCATCCCGGCTCCGAGTGCCCAAGCCCCCGCTCCGCGCCAGACCCCACGCCCAGCCGCCTCCCGCCCCCCGCCCTCGGTCCGGTGCTCACCATCTCGCCGGCGATCCCTCCCCGGAGCCGCAAGCCACAGCGCGCTCCGGGTCCGGGCCCTTCTGGCCTTGGGCCGCGGGGCACGCTGGGAGTCGTAGTCTTTAAGCGGGCCCGGGACTACGTATCCCAAGACAGGAGGGTGCCGCGCCCCCCCCCCCCCTTCGCATGTCGGGAAATGTAGTTTCCAAGGGCATTGTGGGACACGCTGTTCCCAGACGCTTTCTAGTGAATGGAAACGAGTGGGAGGATCCAGACTGGCTGGCACTCATCCCATCCGTCCTGTCGAACACGCCCCAGAAGAAAAACTCCATCTCTAAATATCCCAGGATCCCAAACCCAGAGCGGGGATGGCGTGGGAGGTCAGAAGTCCCATTTTGCAGATGGGGAAAATGAGGCTCAGAAGACTTGCAGATCACAATTCGAATCAGTGGTGAGGCCGAGACCGGCACCCATTTCCTAGTCCCGAGGCCCTAATTGTCGACAGGGGTGCAGAGGGTGTTCATTGCCCCACCTGGGGTGGGAGGAGGAGGGAGGGTGGGTGAGCCCGCGTCCCCAGGGATGAGGAGGATTCTCATTGGCTGTGAGGGGAGTGCCCCCTTCCCGTCGCCTGGCTTCCCAGGAGACCCTTTCTGGTGTCTTCTCTTCACTGCGGGGATGAGGTCAGGGTGATCCTCCGTTTCCTCACCATTTGCCTGTTGGGCCCTGCGTGTCCCTGCAGCCCAGGCAGCAGCACAGACAGGTCTTGGGCTGAGCCCCCACGCAGGTCCTTCCCCAGTCTGGAACACTGTCTTGCCACAGCTCGAGGGGCTGGCTACCTGCTCCTCACCCATCGGGTCTCAGTGGGATGCCACACGTCCTAGGGAAGCCCCTTGACAGCCGGGCAGGGGTTCCCTCCCCTGTGCTCCACAGCCCCCGGTGTGTCTCCGAGCTAACGCTTGTCACTGAGTTTTCATTCGCTCATGTACTTGTTGAACTGGCCTGTGGGCTCCCTGGGGATGGGGTCTGTGGTCACTGCTGTATCCCTAGTGCCCAGAACGAGGGGCGGGAGGATGGGCAGACAGACTTGCAGAGATGTGTCTGAACCTGGCGTGATTTGCTCCTGCTGGCGGCGTGACTCCTTGGGTCACCTGAGCCGGTCCCTGTGGGGGCTGCACCCTTCGAAGATGATAGGAGCAACTCTTCTTGGCCTACAGCCCAGGGACTTCCCTCTCCATCTCAGGACAGACTTTGGCCTCAGCCAGGGGCCGACTCTTCCCTCCCCAGGTGTGCCGTGCAGAACAGACGAAGAGACTCAAAATCAGCCTCCAGGGTTTAAAGGGGCCATGAGTGGGGGTCAGCCCAGAGAAGGGGTGCAGACGAGGTCATGCTGCAGTGGGGAGGAGGCCTGTGGTCTGGTCCCTTCTGGCCTGTCCACGGCCGCGGAGGCTTCCTGCCACTTCTGAGCTAATTAAAGGCCAGGGTGCCTTGCCCTTCTCAGAGCTTGGCCAAGCTGCTGGCTCCTGTGTAACTTGAGTGTGGGGGACAGGAAGTGAGGGGCCTGGGCCTGGAGACAGTTGTGGCCTGGGGCTCGAGAGGAGTTGGGAACAAACTCAGTACCTCCCGTGTCAGGCTGTACACCCATTTTCATCCGCCAGCTCATTTACAGCTGAGGAAGTCCAGTGGTTAGAACTTGTGCCCTGAGATCAGAGCTGCCACTTAGTAGGTGTGAGACTGGCAAGAAACTGCCTTCCTGGGCCTCAGTTTCCTCCCCAGGAATCTGGAGTAATAAAGGTGGTAATAATTTTGATGGCAGCCAGGACAGGGAGAACCCAGGCCACCTACACCTTCCCCCATTCCCGGATGCCCACCTGCACATCTGGCTTTCTTCTGATGCTGACCACGTGGTGAAACAAACAAAACCCAACATGCCATAACAAACAAAAATTGCGACATTTAATTTTTTTTCCCCCAACCAAGACACTGACACTAGGCTGATTTCCCCTTACAATGTGATTTTCTACAACAGAAGCCGGGAGACAGAGATACAAACACAGCCTTCTGAATAAGGGGCGGTGGTGGCGGCAACATTCTGTTAGAAAGGAGGGGATTAAAAAAGAAAAAAAAAAAAAAAAGATACCCCCTCCCACCCCCCCATTTCCCAGCTCAACCCTCTAAGAGAGAGGAGAACACAGAAGATCTCCATCCCAGCAGACCACACCATGTGGTCAGTTTGGGGTGACCACAAAAAAAATAACCTAAAAATATTGTAGACTTTTATTTTCTTTAAATCTCCTAGTAAAAACGTTAAACTGTCTTTCAAGAAGATTCCAAACTGGCATTGCATAGACTGATTCCTTTCCAAAAATATCTCTAATATAGTCTTTCTCTATATATAGCACTTTACGTCCAGGAGCTGTGGGTGCCTGGCGGGAATTCACCGAGCTCGAGAAGACCAGAGATTGAAGAAAGGGCTCCAGGCCTCTGGCTCCAGCTAGTGTTAATTTGGATGTGGCCGAATTCTCAGTCCAATTACCCTGGCCCAGAGACTGGCATGGAAGAATGTGGCAGGCTCTGTCTGCTTCTGGGGTGTCTGTCAAGCCCAGAGCTCGACTTGGGTGGGGCTGGGGTTCGGGGGAGTCCCAACAGCACCAGAACTGGCTGTTTTATGCCTGAAGCCCGGAACTTTGAGCCAGACCCCAAATACACCCTGAATGCGCTTCCCCATTGGGCAAGAGGTCACGCAGACACAGAAGGGAAGGAGAGGGCTCTCCCGTTTTCTGGGGGTCACTTCACCTGGAGACTGCACAGCCGGCTTCCTTGTAAAGCGCCAGGTGCCTGCGGGGCAGGAAGGGACCCGCAGGGCTAACCAGAGCCCTCTCCAGCCACAGCAAGTACTCTGTCCTGTCTTAGCAAGAGCCTCCTCACATTCAGTTTCTAAGAGTTAGGGGATTAAAAACAATGACAGCGAATCCTAGAAATGCTCCCCTCCCAAGGCCAGGAGGTTCCAAGACAAAGGCTCCAATTCTTGCCAGCTGGAGCATAAGGGCAAGGAGCCCTCCCAGCCCGGGGAGGACACCCCACCGGCACCTGCACCCCACCAGGGAGAGAACCAGTATCCTGCCCCCCCTCCCCCCATCTAGATCCCTAGTCCTGCTGGGACCCAGCCAGCAGGTAGGGCAGAGAACAGAACCACCTCCCCTCACCGGGGGGAGGAGAAAATACCAAACTGTGAACTCAAAAAAAAAAAAAAAAAAAAGGAAAGAGAAAGAAAGAAAAAGAAAGAAAAGAGGAAATGAAATGTTAAAAAGAAAAAAGGTATAGGAGTACGTAAACACCAGCCTGCTGGGTTCACACAAAATAAGTGAAATTTCAGGGTGGCAGGGAAGTCTGTCCAGGGACTGGCTGGCAGCCAGAACCCATTTTCAAGCAAGTAAGGAAGACGGGAGGGGTGGGGTGCAGACAGCAGAGGCTTTAGCGAGGGGTGGGGGCAGGGCCAGACTGCTCCCCACCTCGCCTTCGCCCAGAGAGAGGGATGCTTCCAGAGGAGGGCTGAGGCTTTTCTGGCCAGGAAGCCAGCTCCGGGCCAGTCCGGTCACAGCCTACCTGCCTCTCAGCATCGGCCCCAGCCTGGGCTAGCTGACCCTGCGGGGAGGGAGAGGGGGCTTTGCTTGCCAAGCCCAGCCCAGCCAGACTCTCAACCTCTAAGGGTTTGGGAGGCACCTTCCCTGGCTTCCTACAGGAAACCAGCTGCTCAGGATCCAGCCCCGAGCAGAGGTGAGCCACCATCGATGCTCAGACCTTTCTCGACATGGGCTCAGGCCTGAGCTGGAGCTAAACAGGGGGAGAGGCGGTGCCACGTTCCAGCCGGACCGCTAGAGGCAGGCGCTGGCTGCACAGCAGGCAGTGCCAGGGAATCCTTGCGAAGGGCTCAAGGGAAAGGCAGGCAAGGGCCAGGGGGGCTGTGCTGGAGACGAGCATGTGCAAAGTGCAGGCTGCCGGGGCAGCAGGAGAACATTCGTTGGGGGAAGGGGGTCTCAATGTGGAGCGTGGGTGGTCTTGGTTCCCAGGAGAAGGCCGCCAGCGGGTCCCCCAGGACACAGGGAAGGGACAGCTGAAGCACTAAGCAGTCAGGGAGCCATGGTGGCGGGACTCTGGGGGTGGACCGGCCCTCCCAAGGGCAAGGGGGTGGTGGAGCAAGGCCCTGCCAGGGCACGGCTGAGCCAATGCTCCCGGGGTGAGCAGGGACACGGGGCAAGAGGCCCTTCAGCCACAGGCATCCCGCGCGGAGATGCCACTGCATGTCCCCACTGAGGGGCCCAATTGGTCTCCAGCGGGGCAGTCCCGGCCATCTTGGTCTTGTCCACCTGCTTCGTGGGCCTGCATGGCCTGCCCCCCTAGTGGTTCAGAGGAGAATATTCACAGTGGTGCCCGGGGCCTGGCAGGCCAGGAGGGTCCCGGCATGGATGGGAGGACAGTGGAATGATGCTTTGGGGCAGGAGCGGGGCTGGAGTGCACGGAGGAGGCACAGATGAGATGTGGCGCGGAAGGTGATCCGAAGCGGAAGGTCCCTCGTGGAATGCTGCGGGCCTGGATGCCCGCGAAGGCAGGGCCCTTCTCCAGGCTGGACGCCCGCTCCTCAATGGCTTTCGATTACGACAGGCTCATAGACCCCAGAGGAGACCCTGCAGGGGAGGGGAGGGGAGAAACAGGTCAGCTTATCCTCCTAGACGCTCTTCCGGGGCAGGCCCTTGTAAGCACCCCACGAGTTGGCACAGTAACTAACTGGCCCTGTTTCACAGAGGGGTAAACCGAAGCTCAGGGAAGTTGAGTCACCTGCCTAGGGCAACACAGATGGTGAGTATCGGAGTCTGTGGGACCTCAGAGCTGCTACGGGCCGCGCCTGAGCCCTTCCTGAGCACCAGTGGCTTACACTCGGGGGTGTGCTGCACCCATCCTCATAGCAGCCCTGGCAGGGAAAGACTTCACTCCACCCCACTTGACAGATGAAGGCACTGAGGTGCAGAGGGATCATGAGGCTTACCAAGAAGACAGCAGAAGGTCAGGGAGCCTGGTTGGCTTTTTTTTTCCCCCGCGGAAGCCAGGCCCACCCAGCCACAGGGTCGTGGACATTCAGGGCTTGGGGTGCAGCTCTGCTAAGACCTTGCTCCTGATTAAATTGGTTTCTCCCATCCCCCATATCCTCACTGTCATAGGGGGTTAGGGGGTGGTGTTTACAAACCTCCAAGGAGGCATCCTGTTTTCCTCTTGCCCACCTTACCCGGGACAGCCCAGGAAGCCACCAGGAAAGGCAGCTGCAATTTCAAGCCTCAGCCAGCAGGTGTCAGCATAGCAGCACCAGAGGGAAGGTGCCGGGCGCCTGGGCAGCTCAGCCACGTCCCCCCACACCCCGGAACCTAGATGTTAGATGTGCACTTTCCCATCCGGCCCACAGGAACGGGGGGAAAGGCCTCAGGACGACCCTGCACACGGGAAGCTCCTCTGCTCGTTCATTCAGTGAGCCAGTAAACATGCTACAAATAAATAAATGATCACAAGAAGGCCCTCTATAAACTGCAGACCTGAAGCCCAAGTTTGGTCCTACCACCCCCTCATATGTAAACATTAGGCAGGCACAGATCTGTGCTGCTCACTGTTGCATCCCCAGCACCTAGCTCAGTGCTTGGTGCATAGCTGGTGCTCAATAAATATTTGTTCAATAAATAAAATGAGTCAGCAGCATCATTTTTAGGGGTTCTCAGATCCAGAAGGAAGGGAAAAGCAGAGGGCAAAATAGAGACGGATAAAGCCCCTGCTGTGTGCCAAGCCCTGTGCTAGGCACTTTCCAAGGCTATCCTTGCAACCCTCAGAACCAGCCCCTGCAGGTTGTCCCAGGTTTCTAGGTGGAGACGGTGTGGTCCACACCATTTGACGGATAAGGAAACTGAGGTTCAGAGAAGTGACTGGTCCAAGGTCACAACGTGGTGATAAGAACCGGCATTCAAAGCCAGGTCAGTGTCTGCAGAGACCTTGCTCTCACCCCTGTTCCCCATGGCCACCCTAGTGACCCATCCCCAAACTGTCACCCTTACCTGTTGGCCAGCTGGATGCCACTCAGCGTGGTAGAGCCATCACGGCTCACAAACAGCCGGAGGTTGCTGTCTGTGGGGACACAGGGGAGGATGGAGGCTGAGTGGGGCAGGGGCAGCCAGGGGACCCCTGGAACAGGTGACATCGTCCCCCGGTCCTCCCCGTGCCGGCAGCTCACCCTCAGTGTTGCTGCCGTCCGTAAAGTCTTGGCTTTGCATGATCTTCTCCACGATGTCATCTGCATCGATCCGAGTGTCATCCACCCAGGTCGGGTGACTCTCCACGGAGTCCTTCTTCCGCCTGGGGTGGGGCAAAGCAGGGCAGAGTCACAGCAGTCCGGCCAGCGACAGGCACAAGGAGGACACCGGAGCACCTGCAGCACTGAGGCTGCTCTGAGTGCACGTGAGGATGTGATCCCAACTGTGTTCCTTCAGCCCTCACCTCGGCCCGCAGGGCAGGTGCCATGACCTGGTTTTATGGATGCCGACCCGGAGGCTCTGAGAGGTTACCTAACCTCGTAGCCTCCGAGAGGCTGCACGGCGTGTAGACCAGGGACCTAGGTACACCAAGGCACACACGACAGCACGTGCATGCCAGGCCCAGGCCATGCCTTGCATGTACATCCACTGGCTGAATCATCACCATCCAACCCTCTGGGGTGGGGGACCCTGCTGTCCCCGTGTCACAGGTAAAGAAGCAGAGGTTCAGGGTGCCCCCGAGACGGGTATGCTCTCCAGGAGCGCTGTGCTCACCGAAACGAACGGTCAGACAGATGCGGGGGCCGGGGCGGCCGCGGCGGCTTCTCGGGGGGCCGGTGCTCCCGCTCCCCGCCCTCGGGGCCCTCCACAGTCATGCTGAGGCCGCCCGAGGCGCTGCTGCTCGTCGACGTGTTGCGGCGGTGCGTCAAGTCCGAGAGGCTGGAGGAGCGCGAGTGTTCTGTGCTGTAGCCTGGTGGGCGTTTGGGGAGGCTCGTTACAGGGGCCAGCCAGGGAGGTGGAGGGCCAGGGGCATGGAGCCAGGCGGGCACTCACCAGAGATCTTGGACTGCTGACTGGCGTAGCTGGAGTTGCGGGAGTGACCGGAGTGGAACACCTCCTCGGGGCTGGACAGGTTCTGTTCGGCCTCCTCTGGCACCCCTGGAAGGCGGGGAGGAGATAGGCTTACCAGCGGTGCCGGCCCCTGCCATTCACACACGTCCTCTCACTGGGTCAGGGTGGGGGGTGGGGGGCGCACTGAGGGTTTCCCATTTAACAGACTGAAAAGCTGAGTTCTACTGCCGCCACAGTTCACCGCTGGAGCCCAGGTCTGTCCATTCCACAAACATCCGTGGGGACCACCTCTGCACAGGGTTCTCTACCGGGGGCCGTAGATGGGAGATGATATCACAGGCCAGTGGGAAGGGAGAATGTTGAATAATGACCCACAATTAACCACAACTGAGGTGCGTGTTACAGAACAGGGAGCAGTGTGTGCGGGGGTCTGACCCAGTCTGGGATCAGGGAAGTCTTCTCTGAGGAGAGGGCCTTAATGGGAGGCCTTCAGGAGGCATGGGAGGGAACGAGCCACATAAAGCATCAGGGAAAGAACCTTCCACACAGAGGAACAGCAGAAGCAAAGGCCCCGAGGCTTTAATGAGCCTAGGTCAGTAGAGCCAGAGTGGAAGGAATAAGGGGAATGGGGAGTGGCTGACAGTCCTGTCACAAGTCACCCATAAGCCCAACTTCGGAAACAAACTTGTTGGCACTCGCCAGCAGGAGGCACAAGGGGCCCAGGCGGGATCCACTCAGGGCTCCACGAGTGCCTGCCCACCAGTTCTGGTCACAGGAAGGAAGGACTCATCTCGTCCATCTCCTCCTCAGAGAACAGCACACCAGGCCACAGGCTGGACCCCAGTCCTGCCTGTGTCCCCACCCAAAGCCACAGGGCTTCTCAAAACAGGTGCTCTGCAGATGGGGTGGGGGTTGCAGGAGGAGATGGGTAGAAAACCAGTTAAGAGGCACGTGGGGGCTCAAATCCCCACCCTGCCTGGGAGAGGCACCTCTTCTCGGTACAACAGGCACCGTCTACACTGGGGTGGCCTGGTCCAGAAGCTGGAGAGAGCGATGGCATAGGGAAGCCCTTAACCTTGTGAGCAGTTTCCAGCCCGAGGCGGGCTTTCAGTTCTAGGCCTTACCTGACTGAGTCTACAGGAAAAATGGGAGCGGAAGAAAGCTGGCCCTTGAGGTCAGGGCCCTCTCTGCTCCCAGCCGCCCTGGGGGTAGAATCACTCAGCAAACTTCCGCTGAGCTGCTGGAGGCCCAGCACCCTCTCTAATTGCTCTCATGGTGCAAATGAGGGCGGCAGGTGCTGCCCTGCTCACTAATCAGCTTAGTCTGCCTCCCAGCTCCGGGCTCACCCCCAGGGACGGGGTCCTTGTACAAGGCTGGTACTCAGGGGCCCCGCTTCACCATGCACAGCACTAGACACGGGGTGGCGGGGGAGGCTGGAGCCTCCTCTCCCGTAGCCCTTCCTTATCCTAATGGCCAGGCTGTCTCCTCTGGGGATTCAGGCATCTGCACTTTTTATGACGTTAGTAATAACGGTAATTTAATAGAAAGCCAGTGCTGGGAAATATATAGAGTACCTACTGTGTGCCAGGCAAGGGTAATCTCCAAAGCAACCCAGGATGTAGTTACTATGGCTGATCCCATTAGTCAGGGGAGGATGCTGAGACTGGAGAGGCAAAATGGCCAGTCCTGGTCAGGCAGCAAGCGGGAGAGAAGCGCTCACGGCACATCCCTCTGCCAGGAACATTGCCCCGCACCCCACACCTCGGATTCGGCTCAAATGCCACCTCTTCAGGGAGGCTTCCATGATTGTTCCCAGGCAGATGCTTCCAGTGCCCGTCACAGCTCTTGTCACACCTGAAGGTGACATGGACTTATTTACCGCCGGACTGACTTCTGTCTCTCCTGAAAGACGGGGCCTCGAGGTCAGGACACTGCTGTGATCCTGGGGGGCCCAGCACAGCGCCCGGCATGCAGGAGGGGCTGAGACTTCGGCCCACTGGAAGCATGGACCGGTGTAAACGCCATCCCAACACCTCTGTCTTCTCAGCAAGCGTCCCCCTTGGGACCTGGGGAGACTGAGCTGAGCCTTGGGCCACAGGGAGGAGCAGGGCAGGTGGAGAGTGGCACCTGAGCTGAGGATGGTGGGCCTCGCCTTGGGGGGCCGGGATCCCGTCAGGGAGTTGGTGCCACCGCCGCCGCTGCCGGTCCCACCACCCTTGCGCGTCAGCTGCAGGGAAGAGTCCTGGCCCGGGACGGAGATGGACTTGGCGGTGGACGGCGGCCTGGGGAGGAAAGATGGCTGTGACTGGGGTGCCCCATGTTCGGGGTCAAAGACAGGGGAGCCCAAGAGCCCCGAGGTGGGAAGAGTCCCTGTGTGGCCCCCCACAGCCTGTGCCCACACTCACGTCTTAAAGCAGGGGTCTCCGGAGAGCAGGAGCATTCCGATGGTGACCTGCACAGAGGGAGAGATCAGCCACACCATGGCCACCCCCCGGCCCAGGGGCCTCCCTGCGGTCCACCTGCTCTGGCTTCAGATGGGCTGGCCTCTGATCCTGTCTCTGCCCCTCGCTGGCCCCGGCAAAGCCACCGAACCGCACCGAGCCCCCGTTTCCGTGGGTGGAGGACAGAACCGCTCCTGACACCCGTCTCCTGAGACAGTGGAGGGGACTCGGGGAGATGAGGCTTGGCATGCTTTGGCACCAGGCACACAGTGAGGGCAAGCAGAAAAAGTTAGCTACTGTGACTTTAACACTGTGACGAGGAGGGGGCTACAGTCCCTCTCCAGCCTCAGGGCCTGCTCATGGCCTCAGTGTGGGCAAAGGTATGCGAGCTCCACACGGCAGGCAGGCAGGCAGGCATGAGGGAGGCTCACGAAGCCCACCTGGTAGGGAGGGGGTTCACCAGGCACAACATGGTGGGTGGGAGTGGGAGATGGGGTGCCCACAGAGCCCAACGCGGACGGCGGGGGCTTGGTGAAAGCGTGTTGAGTAAAGGAAAGCAAGAAGCCATCAGAAGTTCGACATCATGCACCTGGGCAGAGATCAATGGACCAAACAAGGCAAGGCTGGGTCCCCAAGTCTGGGCTGAAATAGAGAGACGGGAAGAGGGAGATGGGGTAAGAAATGGGTACTCAGGGGCGCCTGGGTGGCTCAGTCGGTTAAGCATCCGACTTTGGCTCGGGTCATGATCTCACAGTTTGTGAGTTCAAGCCCCGCGTCGGGCTCTGTGCTGACAGCTCAGAGCCTGGAGCCTGCTTTGTGGATTCTGTCTCCTGTTCTCTCTGCCTCTCCCCGGCTCGTACTCTGTCTCTCTCAAAAATAAATAAAACGTTAAAAAAAATTAAAAAAAAAAAAAAAAAAAGAAATGGGTACTCATAAGCCCAGTGCCAACACTGACAAAAATGGAGATCGTTGGGCTGAGGTTTTTGTTGTTTTAAGTAAGCTCTACACCCAATGTGGGGCTCGAATTCATGACCCAGAGATCAAGTGTCACATGCTCTAAGACTGAGCCAGCGAGGCACCCCCTGAGACTGTTTTTCTTTTTTTTTTTTAATGAATTATTTCATCTGGCTGTGATAGTGCCTACAAAGTAGGTGATGGCCCCAGGCTGTAGGAGAGGGAAGCAGGACCCAGACACAGACTCAAGGGAAGTAAGGGCCCAAAGCCCTGCAGACAGGATGTGAGGCAGCTGGCTTTGCAGCCACCTGCAACCCCCCCCCTTAGGCCCCCTGGTTTGCCTAAGGGTGCACAGGGCCAGTGGGGTGAGACTGAAAGGTCCTGGCTCCCATCGCAACTAGCCTGGACCTTTTTGGGTACTTCTGGTTGTCTCTGCAAAGGGCCTAGGGGCTGCAGCACCCCAGGCCACCACCTCTGCCTGGCTCTGCTTTGAGCACAACACGTTCCCGCTGGGTCAGCTCGCAGAGGTGTGGTTAGGACAAGACTGTTTTCTCAATCGGGTGGAAGGGTGTGGGGACGAGGAAGAGAGGTGTGCTGGCCGTGGCAGATGCCCAGATAGCTCTGTCCTGAGAGGCCAGAGAGCCAGCTGCCTGGAGGGAGGGAGCTGCCCTGGCCGCCGGAAACCTGCCTGTGGCTGGGCTCTCGGAGGAAATACCTCGGTCTGCCCGGCTCAAGGGATGGCAAGTTCTTCCACACTGACCCTCCACTGTGAGCTCAGGCAGTCTGGTGTCACATGGGGCAATGGTTGGGAGCTGGACCGTGGAGTCAAACAGTTGGGGGCCAAGCATCAGTTCTGCCTGTGACCCCCAGGCAAATGATCTGACCTCTGTGCCCTGACCCCCTCCTACGCAAAACTGGGACCAAACCACACCCGATGGGGCTGTCAGGTGTCATGAGATGCGAGGTGGCAAACACCTGGGGATGCTCATCTCACCAAAAGTGCTCATCAAACCCTTAACGAGACCGCTGGGGTCCCCCCCCACCGGCCCCCCAATTAAAGATGGGGAAACTGAGGCCAGTGGCAGAGCCAGGCTTCTGAGGGTGGTTTCCTGACCCTGGGACCACGTCTTCCTAGTGTCTGGGCTAGGAATCCGTATTTTTCACAACCCCCCAGAGGATGGGGGCAGGTCTGCCGGGCTCCTTTAGTAAAAGAGGCAGAAGAGGTGGTGGGGGACCCTGGTACCTTGAGGATGGAGTTGTCCTGACGGGTGTTCTTCGTGTCATATCCCTCCAGCAGGCAGCAGCGCACTGTGGAGCCTGAGCCTGCGAACTCGGCCAGGTTCAAGTCGGCGAAGCCCAGCTGGGAGGGACAGAGGAGAGTGTGGGAAGCTGCAGGGGGTGCGGGCGCACAGCGGGCAGCACAAGGGTTAACTTGTCAAGGTTGGGGGGGGGCAGGCAGATCCCCCGGGCCCGCCCCACAGCCCAGACTGAGTGTTGCATAATGGCACCCAAGGACAGAGGCTGGTCTGGGGCTCACATCCCTGAGCCGCACAAAGCGCCCTTTGTGCCACGTCCCAGCGTGCACTAGGGCAGCGCCTGAGATGAAAGGACATTGTTGTCTGTGACACAGAGGCATTGTTCCCTGGGAAACAAGGCTGTGCTGTGGGAGCCGCCAGGCCAGCACGCAGGGGGGAGGAAAGGCCCGTGGGAACTTGGTATGGCGTGGGGGGGAGGTGGGAGGGCAGGAGTCCCTCATGGAGGTTGGAGTGGGGGCTGGTGGGAACACCTGGCTGTTCTGGGACGCAGAGAGAGGCACCAGAGACACAGAGGGAGGTGGGAGAACGTTTGAGAACAGAGTGTAGGAGTTAAGAAAGCCTTCGATAGAAGCCAGGTCTCCAGACCTGTGGGCAGGAAACTGAGTTAAGGCAGGGGGTGCTGGGATTAGGGACTTGGGGGGGGGACAAGCAAAGCAACAAGTGGCATTTACTGACCACCTGCTGCATGCAAGTCTCCACGGCAGAGTTTAGGGGCACACATGCTAGAATTAGAGGTTTAGGGGGTTCACATCCTAGCCCTGCCATCAAGTCACAGGGACCCCCGTTTGGCAGAGAAGGAAACTAAGGTTCTGGATAAGTGACTTCCCCAGGGCCCCACACCGCCTAACCCGCAGAGCCAGGCCCAAGACCAGGCCCTACCAGCACCAAGTCCAGCCGCCCCTCTGAGCCCCGGCTTCCTTCCCTGGAGAACGGGAGCAGGGCCTGGTGAGGGCGTTTGACTACAGGACAGAGTGGAAGGGCCTGCAGGTCTGACACGTGCCAGGCACCTGCTAAGCGTCTGCCAGTAGTTCCTTCTGGGCAGCTGTCCCTGCCCATGTGAATTAGTGGCAGGAGAAATTTCCACTCTGGTGGCACCTTCCACAGCCCAGTTCTAGCCACCCTGCCCAGGGCAGAGTGCACAGCCCAGAATGCTGAGCTTCCTGAGCTCTGGTCAGTGGGAAGGGACACGCCTTCCACGCAGGGCGAGGTGAGGCAAAGGCATTTCCCCTCCGGACTGAGCCCATCCCCTGCTACCAGGCCGCCTCCCAGGGGCCACAGAGGGTGGGCTGTGAGTCCCCACCACGAAGGGGGTCGAGGGCAGAGCAGGCTTATTCAAAGCCAGAGGTGACCCTTCCGGAGCCGCCTTTTCTCACTTTTCCCAGGGGGTGCCATGCAAATGGCAACAACACAGACGTGCGACAGCGGGGGCTGGCGGAGTACCCAGCACCCAGCCGTACAAGGGGATGCTGCCTCTGTTAGATGGCAAAAGGAATTTGTGAGGATGTGAAAACATGCCCACGGTGTACCAGCAAGCGGAAACCACGCTGTCGAATCTGTTCAGAACAAGTCCCTTTTGTGTATTTAAAGATCCCACTGTCTGCGTGCACATAGGTACACGTACGGGGAGCTCATTCCATACTCCTCTGACCCACACGCGCGTATGTTTTATTCGCTGCTCTGTGTATTTCCTAACTTTCTTTTCCTTAAATGGTCTGGAGAGACCTTAACGAACCCAAGGATGGGATCTGGGGAGGAAGCCTACAGGGGAAGGGGGTGGAAACTTCCCTTTTCACTCCAAACTTCTGTGCCATTTGTGTTGTGACAAGCACATGGGACCTTTATATTAAGTGCAAAGACAAGCAATAAAGACATTTCCAAAAAACAATACATCTCATGCAGAGCTGAGTGTCTCCTGTTCGGGGCAGAGAAGGGGCTGGAAGTTCTTCTGGGAGCTTCTCTCATGCCTGTTCCACCCCACTATCCCTTCACAGCCCCACTCACCTTGGAATAAGCCTTCCCGCCTTTCAGCTCCTGCACAGAGAGACAGAGACACAAGCAGCAGCGTAACTGGGGAATCCAAGTGATCTCAGGCATCTCCCCAGGTGCCTCCCACCCCACACCAAATCTGACTGCTGGCGGGGGGAAGACAAACCAAGGGGCAGAGCGACTCATTCCATGCTCTCTCAAGGGGACAGGTCAGGGGATGGGCCTAAAGCCACTGGACCAGCGGCCTCACACCCGCCGCCTTGGCCTTGGGCCCGCAGCCCCCCGCCCCAGCCCGGAGCCCAGCCTCACCTTGCGCACCGACACACGGAAGATGCAGGGGTCCAGCAAGCCGGTGGCCGGGTTGGCGCTCATCTTACACACGAAGGTGAACCTCTTCCGCCACCGCACGCAGTTTTCCCGCACCTCCTCCCTGCAGGGCAGACAGACAGGTGAGCACAAGCAGGCAGGTCAGCACAGGTATCAGGGACAGGGCTGGCCTTTAGGGAGTAGAGGGAGGAGGGGAGCTCTGGCTTTTTACTTTGTATCAGAGAGTGACTGTGTTTTCCTAACAAGAACATGCTTGTGTAAGTGTTGCAAAAACAAAAATAGTAAGTGATAAAAAGTGAAAAAACACAAGGTAGGGGTGAGGTCAGGCTGGAGGCAGCTACTCCTTGTCCCTGCTCCCAGCACTGCCCCTTCCCCTTGTCCTGTGGCTCCTTCCTCTGCCATTACCTCCCACTGGCCCCTGACCATTCTGTTCGGCCGACCCTCACAACAGTCTTCCCCAGCGGACGAAAAGCGAGGTAAGCTGCCCAGTGTCGCCCAAACAGGAAACAGTTGGCCTTCGGAGACCATTTCTTTGCCACTAACAACAACGATGATAGTAATAATAGCCATGTCTAGCGCTCGGATCGCACTTCACACGTGCTGGGCAGCTCTCACGGCACTTTAGTGGGGCTGCTTCCAGGGTCAGAGACCCACGATCACGCCCGCCCTTCCAGCAGCTGTCTGGGACGGCTACTACCCTTAGCCCAATCCCACATTCACAGACGCCGGAGCTCAGGGGGCTAGCATACTGGCCCGAGGCCCACCGCAGGCACAGCAGAACAGGGACTTGACCTTGAGCAATGGGCCCCAGGGGCTGCATGCGTCACTCTCACCATACCGCCTGAGACACCACCTTGGGGTCCTCGGCTTCCCTGACACTAACTGGGGGTCTGGCCTTCCAGCCCACACTCCTGCTGCACCTGGGAAGTATCACCACACCGAAACCCGCAACACACCCTTAATAGGGAAATGCTTCGTGCCCTGGGAGCCAGAGCAATGCCAGGAGCTCCCCCAGCCTCTCCCAGCTGACCGGCAGGACCTGGGGTGGCAGTGGTGAGTCTGCATCCCTGCACAGCTCCCCGGCCGCCCGCAGCCCGCCTGGCAGAGCCCGGGCTCAGGAAGGGGTGGCCACGGAAGGGAAGGGACAGCATGAGAGACATTATCTCCTGCTTCATCATCCCATCTAACAGGAACAGCCACGTGGACACATGAGGAAGTGACCGCCCTACACCCCGGGGGACCCGAGGATCACAGGTTAATTGTCAGACTGGGGCCTGAGGTTGGAGGGTCAGCGCAAGCAGAGCATCATCGGAACGGGGGCGTGTTTGCTTCTCGCACGACCTCAGACAGTAGGCTCTATGCCACCCCCTTCTACCGCTGAGGGCACTGGGACCCCAAGAGACTGCCCCAGATCACATCCCCAGTGACTGACAGTGCAGGATTTGAACCCAGGACTGTCTGACTGCAGTCAAAGCATTTGGCCATCACCTTGGTTCACAGGGCCCAGAGCCGGGGAAGGCCTGGCAGGTGGAACCCACCAGGGTTCTGGGGCCAGCAGTGCCCTGCGATGTACCTGAGACCCCACCAGTGTCTCTGACTGACAAGTATGAGTCAGGCACTGAGCCTGTGGTGGACTTTATTCACAGACCGACAGTGACAGTTACCCCGGTGATGACTCAGTGTCACCAGGAGGGGGTGGAGGGAAGGGTGAGTCAGGGTAGATGACTGACTTGCAGGGGGGTGACATTCAAGCTCAGGCAGGAATGAAGAGAGGGGAGTAGCCAGTGGGGGAGACAGTTCCAGGCAGAGGAAACAGCATGAGTGAGGAACAAATATACTTTGGTTTCCTTGGCTATGAAAACCCCTGCGCCAAGCGTCTCTGAGGAGCCCCCTCCGGACTCTACAAGGCTTCTCCTACATCCTGTCGGGGCCGTGACAAGGGACAACAGGACTTGGGTCAGGCAGACCTGGGCTCACGGCCCTCAGATCACTGAGTGACTCAGCGAGAGCTCGACCTCTCCACCCTCATGGGCAAAACAGGCACGCCACCCGCTGACTTGTGGGCACCAGGAGGCATTAGTAGGTCCCTCAAAGGCCCCAGCCTGGGGAGGTCCGTGAGACGTGTCTTGCGTGATGAAGACACTGGGCGTCCAGAGGGACTGTCCCCAACGTGCTCTGACCTTGTTAGGAAGGGGAGCTCCAGCGACTCCCTGCAGCCCCAGTACTGGCACAAACAGAAAAGGTTGGGGCTAGAGACGAGGGGGAGGGAGAAGAGTGCCCAACCCCCAGCGGACGTGGCAGGGACCTTCAAGAAGCGGGTGCCACAGGGGGAGCAGGGGCCCTGGGCTGGGGAGCAGCCCCTGCCGCAACCATGCTGGTTCCACCCATTCATTCAAATACGTGCCAGTCCCTGTCCTACACACTGGGACCACCGCAGTGACCAGCTTACATTGTGGTGGGACAAAAACGAGGTCAAGCAAACTAGAAAAAGAAATGGTAGTGGGCGGAAAGAACTAGAATTACCTTTACTGGCAGATAATTTGAGCTTGTATGTAGAAAATCACAAAGAATCCACTAAAAACTATCAGAATACAAGAGTTTAGCAAGGTTTCAGGATACAAGATCAGTAAACAAAAATCCATTATTTCTATATACTAGTGAACATCCACGATGAAATGAAGGAAATAATTCCATTTACAGAAAAGCCAAAAAGAACACAATAAATAGAATCAAATTTAACAAAAGAAGTACAAAATATATTCTCTGAAAACTACCAAACATTATTGAAAGAAATTCAAGAAGATCTCAATAAATGGAAACACATCCTACAGTCATGTTTCAAAAGATCTAATCTTGGTATGACAATACTAGCAAATCGATCTAAAAATTTAACACAATCTCAGCTGGCTTCTTTGTAGAAATTTGACACATTGGCCCTAAACCTTCGAAATTTAAGGAACCAGAATAGTCAAAGCATCTAGAAAAAAACAGAACAGAGCAAAATCAAAGGATTCAATGTCTTTGACTGCAAAACTTCTACAAAGCCACCATAATCAAGAAAAGATGGTTCTGGCCTAAGGATGGACACATAGATCATCGGAATGGAATTAAGAGCTCAGAAATAAACCTTCACGTTTATGGTCAATTGGTTTTCAGCAAGGGTGCCTGCCAGTAGGGGAAGAGGATAGTCTTTAACAAAAGTTGCTGGGACAATGAGATACTCCTGTGCGAGTGAATGATGTAGGACTCGTGTCTCACACCACATACAGTAACTAACTCAATATGAATCAAAGACCTAAATTTAAGAGCTCAAACCCTTAACCGCCTGGGTGGTTCGAGATGGTTAAGCATCTGACTGACGGGCTCAGGTCATGATTTCATCGTTTGTGAGTTTGAGTCCTGCATCGTGCTCGGTACTGACAGTGTGGAGCCTGCCTGGGATTCTCTCTCCTTCTCTCTGCCCCTCCCCAGCTTGTGTACCTGCTCTCTCTCTCTCAAAATAAATAAATAAAAACTTTTTTTAAAATGCCCAAATTATCAAATTCTTCAAAAAAATATAGGATAAATCTTTGTGATCTGGAATTAGGCAAGGGTTTCTCAGATAGGACACCAAAAGAACAGGCAAAAAAAGATAGAAATACTGGATTTCAGGGGCACCTGGGTAGCTCAGTTGGTTGAGCATCCGACTTCAGCTCAGGTCATGATCTCATGGTTCGTGAGTTCAAGCCCCGTGTCAGGCTCTGTGCTGACAGCTCAGAACCTGCAGCTTGCTTCAGATTCTGTGTCTCCCTATCTCTCTGCCCCTCCCTTGCTGACACACACTCTCTCTCTCAAAAAGAAAATAAATAAATATTAAAAAAAAGAAACAGCTTTCTCAATACTGAAGACACATTTAAAAAAATGTGTAGACACATAAAAAAAAGAAATACTGGATTTCATCAAAATTAGCCTTTTTTGTGACTCAAAGGGCACCATGAAGAAAGTGAGACAGTGGCTCAGTCAGTTAAGCATCTGACTTCAGCTCAGGTCATGATCTTGTGGTTCATGGGTTCGAGCCCTGTGTCGGGCTCTGTGCTGACAGCTCAGAGCCTGGAGCCTTGCTTTAGATTCTGTGTCTCCCTCTCTCTCTGCCCTGCCCCCACTTGCGCGCGTGCGCTCGCACGCGCACTCTCTCTGTCAAAGATAAACAAACATTAGGGGTATTTGGGTGGCTATCAGTTAAGCGTCCAACTTTGGCTCAGGTCATGATCTCACAGTTCATGAGTTTGAGCCCTGCATTGGGCTCCGTGCTGACAGCTCAGAGCCTGAAGCCTGCTTTGGATTCTGTCTCTCCGCCTCTCTCTGCCCCTCCCCTGCTCTCTCTCCCTCTCTCAAAAATAAACATTAAAAAAATTTAAAAATAAATCAATAGTGAGAAGGCAACCCACAGATGAAGGAAAGTATCTGCAGACCAGATACATCACAAGGGAATTGTCACCAACCAATATGTAAAGGGCACTTACAACTTAACAGTAAAAAACAACCCCATTTAAAAATGGGCAGAAGATCTGAACACACATTTCTCCAAAGAAGATACGCAAATGGCCAACAAGCACATGAGCAGCTGCTCAACATCATTAGCCATCAGGGACACACAAATCAAAACTATAACGAGTTACCACTTCATACGCACTGGGAAGGCTATAATCAAGACCGATAATAACAAGTGATGGCGAGGGGGTGGAGACACTGGAACCCTCCTACACAGCTGGCGGGAACGTAAACCGGTGCACCCCCTTTGGAAAACAATCTGGGAGGTCCTCAAAACATTCAACTCAGAGTTACCTTATGACTCAGCAATGCTACTCCTAGGTGTATATCCAACAGAAATGAAACGTATGTCCACAAAAAACAGATTGCGCATGAATGTATACAGCGATATTCGTAACAGCTCAAAAGCGAAAGCTACCCAAATATCCATCAACCGGTGAATGAATCCATAAAACGTGGTCTATCCATTCAGTGGAATTATTGCTCAGCAATCAGAAGAAATTAAGCACTTAACACCTGTTACCCCGTGGCTCAACCTTGTGATACGCTAAATGAAGAAGCCAGTCACAAAGAACTGCATGTTGTGTGATCCCACTTACATGAGACGTCCAGAATGGGCAAATCGCTAAGAGATAGAAAGACTAGGTTGGTGATTGCCAGGGGCTAGGGGATTCGGGAGAAAATAGCGAGGGACTGCCAATGGGTATGACGTTTCCATTTGGGGGTGATGAAAATGTTCTAAAATTGACTGTGCTGATGGCTGCACAACACTGTCAAGAGACTAAAAGCCACTGAACTGTGTGCTTTAAACAGGTGAAAAACCAAAAAACCGGTAGGTCAGAGAAAGAGAGAAAAATGGAGAAAACAGAGGGGATGTGGTTGGTGAGGGAGCAGGGGGTTAGGTGTCATGAGGGGCCTCAAGGGCCCGGGTGAGGTCTTTGAATCTTATTCTGACGGTGCCTCTGTCTTGCCACGATGGCTTTAGGCACAGGCAGAGAGCAACCCTGGAGTAGGCGGGTGGAAGGGTGGAAAGCAGCCAGAGGCCCAAGCCTGAAATGGGAAGCTGGGGGCCGGCCATGGCTTCCACGTGGACCCTCAGATCTCCACTCGCCCCCCCTCCACTCAACTCAGCCCGGGCATTGGAAGCAGCTGCTGGAGGGAGACCTGAGGAGAACGCTCACAGTGTCGGGCATGTTGAAACACCCCAAGGAATTAGGATTAGTGTCTGGGAACAAAAGCCGATATCGGATTGTAGGCTCTCTCCCTGCCCCTTTGTGAGTCTGCCCTGGGAACGAGTGGCCAGGAAGCCTGAGGCCCTCTCCGGGTTCCTGTGGGCCTGCCAGGCCGAACCAGAGAAAGCCACGTGGTGCCCTCCCAGGCTCAGGTAACAGGCGCCTTCCTCTCCCTCCGCAGGAAGGTGGGCCAGGACAAGGCTCACCGGAATCAGTGCTGGGCCACCCCCTTGTTTCCACAGGGCTCTAAATACACACTATTAAATACCACCACTCCCACGGGAGAGGCTCACACCTCCGCCCTGGCCCACCCCAGGAGGGCACAGGGAGGGTAAAATAAACACCCAGCAGCGGCCATTTCCCGAGGGCCTGCCATGTGCTACCTGGAGCCCTTCGACACTGAAAGTTGCGTGCTATCGTGGCCAATCCTCGCTGAGTGAGGCTCAGAAAGGTTGAGTCACCCACCCACAGTCACAGAGCTGTGAGGAGCACGTCTGTGTCCAGAGCCCATGTCACAGAGCCAGTGATGGCCCAGCCAGGACTCGGCCCTATGGCCACCTCTGGAGAGAGGGACTCGGGCACCCCTAGTCGGGTGGAAGGGAGTCACAGGTTCAGGAGAGGGATGATGGAGGGAGATGAACACAGGCTCAGGGGCAGGGGAGGGCTGTTCATAAAAAAGGCAGGAATGAGGATGTCAAGCAAGTCAGTTGCCATGAGCCCCAGGGGGGAGCTGGCCAGGCTTGTGGAAGTCTCAGGGACTTGATTCACTCATAAACCTTTTATTAAGCACTTGGTAGCTGCCAGGTAGAGCTGAAGGCCCTGGGGATACGAACATCGAACGAAACAGAAATTCCTGCCCTCCAGGGACTTACAGTCTGGCAGTGGGTAGTAGGAGACCGACAAAATGGGGCAGACACATATCGGGTGGTGGCATAAGTGCTGTGGAGGAAAAAGGGGACCAGGTGAGGAAGCAGGCAGTGCCCAGGCGGAGAGAGCGTGAGAGAAAGGTGACCAGGGAAGGTGACATCTGAGCAAAGAGCTGAAGGAGATGAGAGTGACCCACGCCCTGGGGACAAGCCGTCCAGGCAGGAGGAAGAGCTTAAGTGCAGAGACCCTGAGGTGAGAGCGTGCCTGACATGTTTAAGAGACTTTTTAAAAATGCTTATTTATTTTGAGAGAGAGAGAGAGAGAGAGAGAGAGAGAGCACGAGCAGGGGAGGGGCAGAGAGAGAGGGAGAGAGAATCCCAAGCAGGCTCTGTACTGTCCGCGCAGAGCCCGATGTGGGGCTCGAACTCACGAACCGTGAGCTCGCGACCTGAGCCGAAATCAAGAGTTGGAGACACCCAGGTGCCCCTTGACATGTTTAACAAAGCCAAGGAGGCCAGTGTAGCCGGAGCAGAGTAAGCAAGGGGGCCGGTGGGGGCGAAACTGGAGAGGGGGTCAGGGCCCCAAGCTTCCAAGCCGTGGAGAGGTGCCATCGATCATGGACGTCCACGTGTGCACAGGTGGGTAGGGAAGGACAAAGAGACGACATGAGGGGAAGGGCAACTGTGTCCTTTTCTTTCCGAACTGGAAGTATCAAGGTGGCTTTTTTTAGAAGCGCAACTAGGGGGAAATGAACTCGTCTGGGAGTTCTCGGCATTGCAGTGACGTCTGAGGCCACAAAGCCACCGTGGCGAACGAGCCCCGGCAGTAGCAGAGGCCCCATGCGAGACCCCTGATGGGTGGCTAGGACCCTGACAGGTGAGCGCCACGTGACACTGCTATGACCTCGATGGACTGTGGGCCCCGGGGACAGGGACCGGGCCTGGCTAGGCACCCTTGGCCTCCACGTACATGGGCAATGACAGGAGGCACAGTGAGCGCCTGTCTCGGAAAGATGGGGAGTGTGAAAGAATTAAAACCAACGAACATCTAGGGAGAAAAGTCAAAATAAGATGTTCGTTAAGAAAACAGGACTGGGGGGGCGCCTGGGTGGCGCAGTCGGTTAAGCGTCCGACTTCAGCCAGATCACGATCTCGCGGTCCGTGAGTTCGAGCCCCGCGTCAGGCTCTGGGCTGATGGCTCGGAGCCTGGAGCCTGTTTCCGATTCTGTGTCTCCCTCTCTCTCTGCCCCTCCCCCGTTCATGCTCTGTCTCTCTCTGTCCCAAAAATAAATAAAAAACGTTGAAAAAAAAATTAAAAAAAAAAAAAAAGAAAACAGGACTAGGGCGCCAACTCTTGATTTCCGCTCAGGTTGTGATCTCAAGGTTGCAAGAGCTGCATTGGACTCTATGCTGACAGTGTGGGGTCTGCTTGGGATGGTCTCTCTCCACCCCTGCCCCTCCCCCAAATAAATAAATGAATTAAAAAAAAACCAAAAACCATACAGGACTGCACGTCCCCTCCGCTTGTCCTGCTGACGTGGCTCAGGATAGGTGGGAAAATGGAACTAAAAAGACGATGAAGCCTAGAGAGGAGACTATCCAGAAGCCTGGACTCCGGGCTTCCGGGCAAGGGGCTCATTCTCATTCATCTGTGTGCTGGCATGAGGGGACAGGTTGAAGGAAGGAGAGAGCTCATAGCAGGTCTGGCTGGGGTGGGATGAGGGACCAAGACCGTTTTCTTCATTTCTGTCCAAGAATCATTTCTATAATCGAAATGCAAACCGAGAAATGCGAAAAAGGCGTGAGATCAGAAGGGGCGGTCAAAAGCAAAATCATCTCCCTGATTCAAGGTCTGGGCCCACACTCGCCCTCCTTCAGGACCAGGCGCCCCTCACCCCCCAAGCCTAGGGTTTCAGGCATGAGTACCCAGAGCCATGCTGCCAGGGATAGGTAATTACAGAGACTGGGTTTTCAGGGGAGTTTTGTTTTTAGCTTTAAGATATACAATTAGATGTCCAAATCCCAGGAGGCAGGGTGAGCCCTCCACCCACCGCAGCCCACTGTGGCCATCCCAGTGGCAGAATTCTGTTATTTCTGGGTTGTCCTGAAATAGGACAGAGCACCGCACCAGGCTGCTGTCATCAGGCCAGCAGAACTCCCTTGGAGCCCCCCTGGCCCCAAATCCCAGGGCCTCTATTACGTATCCACAAAGACTTACTGTGGGTGCTGGCTTGGCACGAGGCCCCAGGTGGGTGTGGGGACACTACGGGAGCAGTCTTCCTGAGGGTGTCCCTAGTTGAGTGGGGGAGACAGACACTACACACGTGACCGATAACTGCCACCAGCCTCCGAGAGTGCAGACAGGGGCCTGACCCGGTCTGGGGCAGTGACACCAGAGCTGGGACCTCAAGGTGAGGTTGGCCAGGTGAAGATTAGATGAGATGTCCTAGGTCATGGGAACGGCCCAGGAAGACCCAGAGGGAAAGGGGCGGCTTCCAGGAAGAGATAGGATAAGGCCAGGGAGGGGCGGGATCAGGTTGGTGAGTGACCCCAGGAGGTCTGTCTCAGGGAGCCCGGGCTTCTTCATCTGCAGAAGGGTGACACTGCCCACCGCCTGAGGCTGTCACAGGGTGACTCTGCGGTGCCGTGTCCAGCTCCTTCCTCCTGATCAGCTGGACGGGGAACACAGAGAATTCTGTCAACATGGTGCGTGTGGCTGAGTCTTCCTAGTATCTGCCTTGCCGTGTGTCAGAGACCAAGGCAGCTGGCCACCACTGGGGCCTCACGCAGATGATGATGGCATTTCATCTGTCACCACTATTTCCCCAGAGCCCAGGACAGAGCTGAGCAGAGTGCGACTCTCACTCTAGACCACTTTCCCCCGCACCCCTCCAGGCTCATCTTTAATTTAATCAATAGTAAAATCAGATCCTGTTCACTGAGCTTGTTCTACAGGAAGAGTGTTGTTTTTTTTTTTTAATTTTTTAAAGATGTTTTTATTTATTTTTGAGACAGAGAGAGACAGAGCATGAGCAGGGGAGGGGCAGAGAGAGAGGGAGACACAGAATCTGAAGCAGGCTCCGGGTTCTGAGCTGTCGGCACAGAGCCCGACGCGGGGCTTGAACCACGAACTGTGAGATCATGAGCTGAGCCGAAGTCAGACGCTCAACCGATTGAGCCACCCAGGCGCCCCTAGGAGAGTGTTTCATATACATGACCAACCAAATTTTACCACAATCCCATGAGGCGTGTGCCATTATCATTGCCAATTTACAGATGAAGAAACGGAGGTCCAGAGAAGGGCAGGATAGGTCCCAACTCACAGAACAACAGGGTGGGATGCTAGTCTGAGGCGGCCTGAGATCACAGCACAGATTCACTTCTTCCCCGTGTCCGTTCCCCTCAAAAGCAGGAAGTGGACCTGGGAGGCGGGAAGTGCTTCTTCCCGGGCCCCAGCCACTTGAAGGCTGTGAGGAGTGGAGGGCCAGGTTAAAGTGAGCCCCATCCTCGGCCCCTCAGAGAAGTTCGGGACTCCCAGCAGGAGACACCTCAGAGGCCAGGCTCCACGGTTCCCCAAAGTCGGCTCACTGCCGCGTCCCCGGCACCCGGCCTAGACCAGCATCACGACCCAGGAAGCGCAGCAAGATCCCAGAGCCTTAGCAGCCCCGGCGTCCCCGTCACTCAGGTGACGAGGGATCGGTGCGGTGGGAGCCACCTCCTGATCACAGGCTGTCCACGGCCCCCAGGGTCCTTGCAGATGGGAACCGGTTAGGCCCTTCGGTGCCTCCCGCTGGAGCTGGAGCAAGGATGTGGCACAGCCAGCAGTCACCAGAGGAGCAGAGAGTCGGGAGAAGGGAACCCGGGGTATCAGTGGGGCAGCCCATGGAACAGCCTCCGGTGTGACCCCACGCCCAGCCTCAGAACCTCGCCCTCCCAGCCGCCTGGCCTCGTCTGCGCCTCCGGCTCGTGACCACCGCCGCCCGCCAGCACGGAACCCCAGTCTGGCAGGGAGTGGCTCGGTCGTGGCCACAGGCAAGGCCCCGTAGGACAGGGCTTCTCGGGCTTGAGTGAACACCGCAAACTCCTTGGCTCGTCACGCAGATTCCCAGGCCCTGCCAGAGCTACAGACTGCAGGGTGCCTGGACCTCAGCACCACTGCCATCCCGAGATGGAAATTCTGGGTTGTGGGGGCGGGGGTGGGGGGGGTCTCCTGTGCATCGTCGGATATTCAGCAGCACCCTGCCGGGAGTACAACGCCAGCTGGGACCACCAAAACTGTCTTTAGACATCGCCAGCTGTCTCCCCAGGGACAAAGTCACCCCGTGAAGAACCACTGCTGCGGGCCTCGGGCCGAACTTTTGGAACACGCCCTCCTGTGATTCCGATGCAGGAGCTGGGCCCCCACCTAAGAGAGGGCACATCCGCAAGGACTGAGTGGGACCCCAGGGACCCCTCAGCCCCAGCTGTGCTCCTGGGTTCCTGAGAACGCTGGCCCCTGGATTCTTCCCATCTAGCCCCTACAATGACAGGTAAGCAGAGCGAGGCTGCACCCCCTAAGTCCCTCCCAGCTGGTCCAGCAGCCCCGGGGAAGGGGGTGCTGTCACGGTGCCCAGCCTGCTCCTCCTCAGCCACACCCACTCCATCATCTCCAGCCCTTGGCTGGGTTCCCGGAGGAACGAGCGGTCGGTCGCAGTGATGCAACCCAGGTTCCCGGCTGATGAAACCCAGCCCAGGCCGGGAGAGGCGAGAGTCTAATAAGGAAACAATTTAAATCCACAACATCTGCCTGCGCTTCCCCGAAGAGAAGAGAGCACAGCCGCCCGGGGAGGGGCCCACCCCAGGGAGCAGCCAAGGCGTCCATCCAGGGGCTGTGAGGCGCTCGAGCTCCCATCCCAGCAACGTGGCCAACGTGGCAGCCCAGCGGCATCGGGCTCCTGCCAGGAATTCAGGGCCGCGTGCAGGGAAGCAGCTCGCTGTGGCTCTGACACTGCCAGTGACAGGGTGAGGCGGCAGCCAGTTCCTAGAAGCCAGCCACTCTGTGCTGACACCGGAGTGCTGGGCGGGGGCGGGGGCGGGCGAGTGGAGGGAGGGGGCCCCCGGCCGCCCCGAGACCTCGTCTCTGCTCCCCTGCCGATAGGAGTCCTGCTGCTGGCCCAGGAGCAAAGGCTGGCATCAGCAAGTGACCCATGGAAGTACAGAACGGACAGCCCCCTGGGGGCTTCAGAAACTCCACATCGGAAAAGGGGTAGGGGGTCAGCCAAACCACTCAGGCTTAGTGGGGAAGCGTCAGGGTTAGGAGTAGGATTCTGGAGTCACGTGCACCTGAGTTTGAATCCTGCCATTCATCAGCCCCACAACCCTGAGCTGGATCAAAACCCCAAAAGCGGGCAGGTGCCAGCTTCCCCATTTTGCAGACACAGGCACATAGCCTCTCTGCCCCAGCCTTCTGCACCCAGTCAGGCCATGTAGGTGGCCTCCCCACCACTCAGGCGAGGGCCTATGGACGCTCTTCTCAACTGACAACGGTGGGCCATTCCCTCTTGTTCTTAGAGCCCAAGAGGAGAGTGGGCCGTTGAAGGGGTCCAAAGTAGACCGCTAGCTTTGACCAAGTGCTGATCCAATCCCACGCACCCCACTACCCAGTGTGACCCAGCCTGGCTCCTGTTTCCTAGGTATCCAGGCACACGTGCCAGGTGCTACTCAAGCATTAACTCTCTGCAGGCACGACCTCCACCTACTTCACAGATGAGCAAACTCTCAAGAAGTCCTCTGCTCACACGGGAGGTGCTTATCTGGCCCACCAAGCCTGACCTCACAGCCCACCCCCAGAGGGCACTCACGTGGAATGGGGGATGTGGCTGCAACCGTCGGAAGCAGGAAGCCAGGCTCCTCACTGAGCCTCCCCTTGCCCACCCCAGGACCATATATCTGGATATTTCCCCAGGCCTTGAACCCGGCAAGTGGCCCAGGCTGCTCTTGGCTGACTCACATCTGGGTGGCGTTTGAATCATCCAAGGAAGACAAACAGGGGGGAGGGAATCCCATCCCCAGAGTCCTGTTCCTTGAATGGCTGGACGTAAGTGAGTCACGGGTGTGTCCCTGTCCTCTGAGCCCCTATCCAACCCCGCTAGGCCTTCAGGTAAGCACCCTTCCCCCAACTACTGTAGCTGGACAGATCACTTCCTCTTCTGGGTCTGGGTCTTAGGTGAAAACAAAACAAGGCTCCTGTGTCTCAGAGCGTGGGACTCCTGGACGCAGGGCCTCTGTCTCCCTCACTGCTGCTGCTGAGTCCTGGGATGACACCTGGCACATAGCAGGTACTCAGTAAGTATCCAATGACTAAATCAGTGACCTTCACAGCCCTGCTCTCAACAAGGGCTGCCATGGGCCTTCTTGCAATGCTCTTTCCGTCTCCAGGAAGAGGGCCTCCCAGCTGTGGCTGGGCCATGTCCTCTGGCTCTCCACAGAGTCCAAGGGGTCGAGAGTTATCGCCACCTCTGGATCTGTCCCCAGCTGTTCCCACTGCCCCGCACATGGCTCCCTGGTCTTCTGAAGTGACCGAGGAATACTCAGAGACCACTCAGACTCAGAGTCATGTCTCCTCACAGACTCACCTGTTTTACCAGCCATCTTCAGCATTTCTCCGAGATTCCAACCACAGGACAGAAAGCTCAGGGTCAGGTGGGACCATGAGGCCATCACTCACCATTCTCTACCTCCTCCTTGACACCTGATTCTCCTACAGACTCATGCTCTGACCCTGGGCCGATCACTGCCTCTGTCATTCACTTAGGCCATATACATTAACTGAGCATTAACTACACTGAGCTGGGCCTGAGGGGGACGCTGAAGATACCCCCCGAATAAGCCTGGGCATCAGTCTTGTCTGCATCCAAACCGGGCATGGCCATTCTCACTCATGTCCATGTGATTCCTCTTCAGCCAACTCAAAATCTTCAGAAGGGGCTGGAGCCTTCTCTTGGCATTCACAGAGAGTACCCAGTCGGTCAAAGGGCCATTCCCAAAAAATGGGGCAGGGCCAGAGCAGGAGGGAGAAGCCAATGCCTCCCCGCCCCCTCGGTGCTCAGTACTTCCCTGAGCATGGTTGCGACTAATGGTCTCCCCCGGCTCATGGGCCCCCAGGTCAGGGGCCATGGCTGTCTTGGCCACTGCTGGGCCCAGTGCCCAGTGCAGGGTCAGGGCAGTAGCCTGGCTCGAATCACAAATGTTTGCTGACTGGGTGAAAAACAGGAAGAGAGAAGAGAAACAGTTAAAAGGAGAAATGGAGGAACGTGGATTTTTCCTTTCTGTCCCACCCGTGGATCCCCTCCAATAACTGCCCTGGATTAATACCAATCACTGCCAGCCTTCCCTGAGCACGTACTCTGTGCCAGGGGCTATGCTGGGTACACAACAGGTGTTAATCTACTTAATCCCACACCACATAGCTTATCACCCCATTTCACAGATGAGGAAAGCAAGGCTTAGCGAGATTCCGTGGTCTGGCAGCCTCAAGAGCCACTCCTCCCTCTGAGCTGCCAAGCCCTGCGGTCCAGAAGCCCCTGCTGGGGTTTGCGAGCAGCAGAAGTTAAACCTGCAGCCGGAGAAGACCGCTGGCAGCTGCCAAGATGAGTTATGGCCTCGTAAACAGGAGCGATGCTTATCAGGTCAGGACGGTTCAGACCGCCCTTCCAGCAAGCCTGAGGACCTCCTCCAGGCTTCCAGGCACCCAAGAAGGAGGTTCAGTTTTGTCTAGAGGCGCCCAGCACTCCCGAAGGCGTGGGAGGTCTCACGGCTGTTGCTGACACACATGTGTGCACACACATCCTCAGTGTTCAGCTCCCAGAGTCTCAGCACAGCCCTGTAACCAGCCCCCAAGGAAGGGGACAGGCCTCAGAAGTCCCTCCCAGGCATGACTGCCACCCGGGAAAGATAACCTCATCCTGACCTGTATCAGGTGGGTTTTGAATTAGATGGTTTTTGAACTTTATATAAACAACATCACACAACGTGCTCCTGTCTGCTTCCTTCCCTCAATGTCGTTTGTGACGCCCGTCCTGGTTGTGAGGGGCAGCGGTGGAGGCTCGAGCCTTGTTTTTGAACCATTCCATGATGACCGAGGTGGGAAGCTGCCCTCTCAGCTGAAAGCCACCTCCCCTTCTGCAAACCGGAGCCCCAGGCTGCCCCTGGTCCTAAGCGATCTGACTCCTCCACCGGCTCCCCACCTGGGAAAGGTCCAACCCCCTCCTCCCATGGCCTCCTGCCACTCCAAGCCCCCAGGCCACTGGCTCCTCCCTGCTCAGCACTCTTGCCCTCACCCTCCCTCCACCCCAGGGTGCTCTTCTCCCCACCACCTGCCCACTCCTCCCTGGGACCAAACCCAGCATCGCTTCCTGTGTGTGGCGGGGGAGGGCTGTGATTGTAGGACTTTGCCCCCAGGAGCCACCACGGGCCCTACACACAGAAGGTGTTCAGGAAATTATCCCTGAGGGACTGAGGGCCGCAGGTGTGCTGCCCCCCGCGTGTCTGCCTGCAGAGAGGAAGCAATGGGAGGAGAAGATGCCGGGCCTGCGAACAGGACCCAGACTTCTGCCTTCCTTCCCAGAGCCCTCCCGAGCCCTGGGCTATATGCACCTTCTCCCCTCTCAGCAAGTTTCGTCTGTGTTTGGCTGCCAGGTACGTGGCCCTGTGCTGAACAGGTAGCCCTCCACCCCCGTATGAGCACCCCCACACCATGGAGGAAGAAACCAAGGCTGAGAGGACAAGGCCTCTGGCCACAGTCACAGAGCCAGCGAGCAGCTGCCAAGGTCCAACAGCAGAGCCCGGGGTGGGCCCCAACCCCCTCGTCCTCCGCATCCCCCCAGGAGCATTCCCACCTCCCACAACCCATCAGTGCCCCCAGCTGCCTCTCCATCACACCCTCTGAGCCCATGGTGGTGCCCAGCTGCCCGCTAGGCGGGTGAGGGCTGCTCCTGACACGGACTGATACCTCTGGCCCCGGGGTGGGGAGGGGCTGGACCCAAGCAGCTGGCAGTGGCCGGCACACGATCCGGCACACGATCCGGCACCATCAGTGCCCACGCTGGTTTGGTGCCAAGAGAGAAAAGTCCCAGCCCCGTGCCAGCAACGACCAACAGCAGCAAGTCCCAGGAATAAGATGCAGTGGAGGCCGCTCCTGCCCAGTCCGGGGAAGAAGCGAAGAGACAGGGACACAGCCTATAGTGTCCCAAGATAAGGGCCCATAGTGGGTGTACAGGGCAAAAGAATCCAGGGGGGGCTTCCCAGAGGAGGTGGCTCTTGGGCTGAGCAGGAGTTTAGCTGAGTAAAGCAGTGGGGGGAGGGAGCCTGAGGTCAAAGTAACTGCAGAAACAAATAGGTAGAAGAGTGAGGTCCAGTGGGAGCCAGGGGAGCGCCAGGGGCCTCCCATCCACATCCACTGAGGGGCCCCTGGCTTCCTCACCCGCTCCCGCCTCCACAGAGTCTGACACCCGGGACCTCCACCTCGAGTGGGGGGGCTATCTTCAGCCTGTCAGAGTGGGTTCCAAAGCTGGCCGTGGAGAGGGTCCCTTCCCGCAGGCAGCAGCCCACCCCACCCCAGCCCAGGCCCTCCTGGGGAGAGTGCCCCAGCTCTCTCTGGCTCAGAGCCAAGCACCCCAAGGTTCTAACCAATGGGGCCAAAAAAGCACGGAGACCCACTGGGGCGCCTGGGTGGCTCAGTCGGTTAAGTGTCCAGTCTTGATCTCGGCTCAGGTCATGATCTCGCAGTGCTTCTGGGTTCGGGCTGCACATTAGGCTTGGTGCCGACAGCGAGAAGCCTGCTTGGGATTCTCTCTCTGCCCCTCCCCTGCCCTCTCTCTCTCTCTATCTCTTAAAAAATAAATAAACTAAAAAAAAAGAAAAGGCACGGTCACGGAGACCCACCGGAGACCCTGTGCTCCAGCATGCTAGCACGCCCCTTAGACACTAAATGTGCTCCTCGCCCACTCCCCCACTTCTGGAAGGCAGAGCCCCCTGGGGAAAGTGCGCTCTCTCCACAGCACTCCGGTCAGTCCTGGCCCACAAACAAGTGCCAGCTGCCACAGGACCAGTGGGGAAAGGGGGTGGGAACTGAGGTGTGCACCCAGCCCACCGCTGTGACCCAGTCCAGGGACGGGAGGATGGACTGCAGTGTGCCCTGTGCTTCTAGCATGTGCCAGAAGCCAAGCTGGACGCTTGACAGGCATTATCTCACTGCGTCCTCCCAAGAACACTGCGAGGCAGGCACAACCAGCCCCACTTGGTAGGGTCTAAAGGACTAAGTCCCTTGCCCAAGGTCACACAGGCAGCAAGAGGCAGGACAGGAATGTCCTTCCCAGTCCTACAGCAGGGGCAAGGCACCAGCCTGACCGAACACGCAAAGTCCTCCATCAGAGCTGCTTCCTCCCGACTGCTGAACCAAGTTGGCCGAGGGGGCTGCTGGCTGGCCACTCTCAGTTGACATCTGGGTAGGGACGGGGGGATGGCGACTCCAAGCCTGCACGTGGGCGCCTTTCCAAGCCCAAGGTGCCAAAAATGGCTCAGAGCGGAGACCACAGGTTTGCAACCACAGCCCTAAGCGGACACCATTGCCAGGCACAGACTGGGCAGTTTAAGGCCTCACCAAGGCCACCAACGGCATGGTATGACCTCACGGAGAGCCAGAAGGCCCAGGAGATGACAGACGTCGGGTCACAGGGCACATCTGAAGCCCTGGGAGAAGCACTGGCCAGGCAAGATGGATAATGAAGAGAGACGCCCCCGCTGCCCCCACCTCGTGTTAAGTTACAGGTCACTTTCTAAGCAAATCTGATGTCTGTCGCCCGCTCAAACCTTGCCGTGGCTGTCTGTCAGGATGAAGATAAACGCGTACTGGCTGCCATGGTGTTGTACTGCCCACCCCCGGCAACAGGCAAGTGACTGCACGGTCGCCCCATGGCAGTCACCAGACTCCATACGCTGAGTCCTCAGGCTCCTGAGGCACGTGAGCAGACAAGCCAGTGGCCGTCACAAGGCTCAGTAAAGGCTTCCCAAATGCAAGTCAGGACTTCCAGGTACCGAACAAGCCGAGTTCAAGGGCACTCAGGGCACTCAGACACACGATGTCATCGCTGCCAAGAACGCCTGGCCAGAGTGGCTATCAGGACAGAGCCTGAAGTGAGGAACAGGCCTCAGGGAATAGCCTTGGCTCCAGAGACTCAGATCGCCTCAGGTCAGGGCTCTGCCACTGCCAGGCCGGGAGACAGGCGGCAGGGCTGCCAGGGTGGCACCTGCCAAAGGTGTGGCCAGCTGGCAGCAAAGGCCAGGTCCAAGGAGCAGACACCAAGGCCAGGCACAGGCTGGACAGGTTCGGGCTTCACCAGGGGCACCAGCAGCACGGTCTGACCCTGCAGGGACCCAGCGGCTGGCCTGGTGCCACAGCCCGGCTGCCTGGGGTGGCCTTTATGGCTCGCCAGCAGGACCTCTCTCCGCAAGTGTCTGCCTCCTCATGCCCCCCAGCCCGCACAAGGAAGGCCTTCTGCAGAGGCCCCGGGGACCAGGCAGGACCTAGTAAAGTGAGGGAGACAGACTATGGCAGAAGTCCAAGGGTGTACAGTGGGGTCAGGAGCCTAGAGCAGGCAGCCCGTGGAGAAGGCAGTCGCAAAGCCCCTTGGGCTAAATGCTGCCACGCGGCACTGTTCCCAGATACCTAACTTAAAAGAAACCGAAAGTCTGGATTTTTACTCTGTCAAAAACTATCAGAGCACAGTATGGGGCAGCCAAACCCCAGCGATATTTGGCCGCTGTGCACCCTCTGAACTTCCATCTTCTAGCAGCCACTAAGCAATAGTGGTGCCAGTCACTTCAGGACCAGGAAACCCACCTGCCCACTCTGCCTGGCAACCTTCTCTCCAGTCTGCCCACTCTTCTGTCTCTCTCCCCGCCACCACGCAGCCGGGCCAGCAAAACCCGCTCGGCCAATTCCAACTGGCCCTTATGGGGTGCTGGTCAGGCCCCCTTGTGTCTTCTCCACTCAGCAGCCAAGAGCCATCATCCTAATGGGCAAACCAGGCCGCACTGCTCCCCTGCCCCTCGGCTGGGCCCTCAAGGCCAGGAGCAGTCAGGCCCGGCAACTCCTCCTCCTCATTTGCACCAGCCCCCCAACCCTTCGGCTAAGGAGGTGCTCTCCTCCTGAGAGGACTTGCTATAAGGTAAATCAGCGCCTCCCTCTCCCTCCCTCCCCTGGCACCGCCAGCACGTGCATGGGCCGGGCCACAGGACCCGTGCCAACCGGGCACGGAGCCCTCTTGGGATGTTTGGGATTCTTCTTGCCTGAAGGATAGATTGGCTCAAGGCTGGAAGCCTGCACCCTTGCCCTGGAGAGACCACGGCCCAGCCTGCTGCCTCCCAACTCACCAGACTTGGCTGGGACCTCTGCATCCCCCCCAGGACCCCGGGAAAGCCTTCCAGATGCCATTTGGATGCATCTGCCTGGAAGGCCTCCAGGCAGGGACCTTGGCAAATGCCTACTCTGCCCCAGTGCCAGCCCATGCCTGGCCCCAAATCCACAGCAGCGATTTTAGCTTTACCCCCACCTATGGCCCTAGGGCCCCTTTTCCTCAGATGTCACAGGACCTAGCTTGGTGCCTAGAAAGTATCCAAATCTGGACTTTCCCAATCTGGACCCAGCCCAATAAAAAGAACCTTCTTCAAAAGTCTGAGGATATCACATGGGCTGTAGCTGCTCCCAGCCCTCTGCTACCAAGGCAAGGCAGGACTTCGGAGCTGGGCCTGCCCGATTTAAATCACAGCCCTGCCACTCCCTAGCTGAGTGACACGGGCCCATCACTTCAGGTGTCCTGACCCCAGTTTCCTCATCAGCTCATGGAGCGGTTCCAGGGCTCAACCGATCACACATCCAAGGTGCTCGGCAGGTCCCTGGCACACGGTAAGTACACATCAAAGGCAGTTTAAACCCTAATGATAAAAAGGTTATCTTCCCAACTGCATTACCAGATGGGTGACTGGCACGTGACTTCACCTCCCCGGCCTTGGTGCCCCTCCGGGTGACCAAGAGGATTAGCGCATATACCGCTTGCAGAACACTGAGCACGGCACCGGGCACGTAGCACCGGCCCTCGGAATGTGGTAGCTGTGAGCGTCACTGTTCGTAAGGAGGCCTCAGAAGGCTGAGGCTGGGGGACAGCGCGACATACCACCTGTTCTACCTGCTCAAATTGGGTCAGGCTGGAGCTGTGTACCCGGCTGTTGCCATGGTACCCAACATAAGGAAACACTCCAGCTAGGAAGGCGGGTGCTGCAGGGGTGGGGCCTCAGGCCTGCCTCACTCACAACCCCCATGCCGCCACCAGCAGCCTCTGGGCCATCCCAGGGGTCCCTGGGGTTGGGAAGCGTATGCTGTTGGATCTGGGCCCAGGATCTGAGCAGGTCTCATCACCTCTGACCCTATTCCAACTCCAAAACAATGGGGCCTTGGCCATCTGGAGGGGTGGGCTGTGAGGCGGGGCTCCCAGACTGCAGAACAGGATGGGTGGGATGGGAGTGGAGGTGAAAGGAGCCCAGGAACCCCTATCTCCTGGGCAGAAGCCAAAGCAGCTCTAAAGCAGCCTCAGGTCCCAACATCACTGTCTGCTCTCTTCAGCCACACCTGCCCAGCAGCAGACAGGTACCCAGAGCTCACTAAGCGTCCAGCCTTGGGGGCTCAACGTCAGCTCCTCCCTCCACAACCGGCTCAGGTTTCATCCAGGATGAGGGCTGGGAAAAGCTGTTTGGGCTCGGCTGGGTTCAGGGAATCCATGGCTCCTTGCCAGGAGGGAAAAAGGGGAGGCAGACGGTGAAATCCGCACGCTGTGGGCCAAAACCTAGAACTTTCTAGAGCTTCCTAGATGAGGAGGCAGCTTTATGGCAATGGAAAGGCTGACGGGCCAGGTAGGGTGACGGTGGCCCCAGTGCCTGGGAGGAGACCTCAGTCTGGGGCTGAATACCGGTTCCTCAACGGGATCCAATACCCTGCTCACATCTAGACCCTCTGCTGACTCCAGCTGGTCCCTCCAAGACACAGGACGGCTGGGGCCTGGGGCCTGGACCCCTCCCTCTGCCATAGTAACTACAACTGCTGCAACAACAGGCACAGACATTACCCATGATCCTCACAACTCCAGGGACAGGTGTGACTTCTCCCACTTCACAGACAAGGCAACAAAGGCTCAAAGGTAGAAGAGGGTAGTGGTTAAAAGCACACCCCGACTCTGAATCTGGGCTCTGCTGTATTTGCTCAGGCAAATCACTCCTTCCCTGAGCCTCAGTTTTCACCTCTGTAAAATGGGGATAATAATCCTACAGCGCCCCCTCCCCACCTGGCCCCGGCTCCATGGCATGGTCAAGGAATTAAGGAAGAAGTGTTAATAAAACAGGCAGCACAGCACCAACAAATGCTGGTTCTTGGAATCCAAGAGGTTAGGTAACTCGCCCAAGGTCACCCGGCCGTGAGTGGCCGACCCCAGGCCCTAGCTCTGAGCACAACCCCATCCCCGAAACCTTGTGCTGCTACGTGGGTGGCCACGGGATCACAGGCTTCCCAGGCAGCGGAGGACCGCCACCAGCCCCCACAGAAAAGGGCAGCCCTTCTCTGAATTCCTCAGATAAGCAATTCCTGGCAGACTGGGGAGCCTCTGGGCCTAAGTGGGCCCAAGTGCAGAGAAAAGGCACCCCACCCTGTCCACACCGGAGATTCCTAAATCTGAGTTGGGCTGTATGCCCACCCACCCCCGACCCCACACCCCGCACCCGTCCTCCCAAATCACCAGATTCATCCAACAGGTCTCCAAATAGGCCAAGTTAAGTTGACAACTACCTCCTGTGAGGTCCCTGGAAAGACCTTACTTCCTCTTTCTGGGCCTCAGTTTCTCCATTGCAGAACCATGAAGCAGCTCCAGCCAACTGGGCCCACAAGGAGGCCTGAGGAGCAAAGGGACAGACCAGGGAAGGGAACCAGCATGGCCTAGGCACACGTCCCAGGCCCTGGTACTGCATTCTATCTACTGAAACTTCTCCACAACTCTTACAGAGACCTGCACTGGGCCCAGAAAGTGACAGATCCAGGACTCAAACCCCCATCTGTCAGACTCGGAGACACTCTCCCCACCACAGGCCCAAACTATGTAATCCCAGGTGGGCCCATTCAGTGGGGGCAGCTTGGGAACTCAGTCACCCTCAGCAATGAGCTGGACAGCTGGACCCGCAGGATGGGGAAGAACACAAAACCAAACTGGATTGGGCCTCTTTCTGAGAGAGTGGCAGCCTCCTTAACAAGGGCATTTGCAATGCAAAACAACCCAGCCCCAGCCAAAAGAGGACAGTCACTCAGAGAGGGCTGGGCAGGCCAAAACCTAGCCACCTCCCTCCATCCAGACCAGGAGTGCCTGGGAACCTGTGGCTGGCCCAGTCTCTAAATCATATGACAGCCCAAGCGGCCAGCTGGGTGCAAGGTGGCCTGGAATACTCCTGATTGCCTCAGCCCTTCCAGGCACAAATCCTGGTGGGCTCTTTGTGCAAGTCTGAGGAATGGGCCGGCATGCAGGGCCCCAAGACGGGCTGAAAGAATGAACCCCCACCTAACCGGCTGGTCACCTGCAGACGGGTGCCCGGCACCCTGCCAGCTTCTCAGGCCCAGACCTCCCAGATCACTCAGCCCTGCCTTGTGTAAACCTGCCCCAGACACACATAATCCCCAGAACTCTCTGGGCCCACAAGGGCGCTTCCACGTGCCAAGTGACTAGATCTGGCTCATCATCCCCCTCCCCTGCAGGCGCGACTGCCCCAGCTCCTACCTTGACGACAAGCTGACAAAATCCCCGCCATCCAGCAGCCGGACTTTGCAGAAGAGGACTCCGTTCACGAAGGGGACCGCAGTCAGCTCCTCCAGGGTGAAAGTGGTTTGAAATTTGAATTTCTTCTTCTTCATCAAGAAAGCCATGAGCGAGTTCCCTGAGTCTGAAGCCCCGAAGGCCAAAAAAGGGGGGAAGCCAGAAATCCCCAGGATTCCTTTCCCTACACCACACCCCCTCCTCAAAACATCAGAGCCGGATCCCGCCCAGATGGTGGCGAAGGCGGCCGAGCGGGCGGGGATCTGAGTCCGGAGGGCCCAGGTCTGAGCGACCAGTCCAGTTCGCGGGCCGGCTGGCTTCACCGTCGGGGAGCCGGGGCTCGGAGGGGCTCGGAGTGGCCGGGGGCTTCACCGGCATGTAAACAGCGGGGCATGGCCCAGGAGGCAGGGGTAGGGGTGGCGGGCGGCGAGAGACCGGCCGCGCTGGAGGGCAGCATCCCGCACCGCGGTCCCTGGGGAGCTCTCAGCCGCGCTACCGGGCGCGGCTGGCGGACCCGGGAGGCCGAGGGCGGCGGGCGGCCCCGCCCCCGCCCCGCTGGCGGCCGGGGGAGGCGCCCTCGCCGCGCACACGCCCCCGCACCTGGGAGCCGGGCGGCCCTAGCAGGTGAGTCCGGGGCTGCTGAGGGCACCCCCAGGGGGCGACCGGGAGCTCTGGGGGCCTCTCCGGGAGGCGCGACGGGGACACTCCCGGCCGGGAACGGCCGGCCGCGGCCCCCTCCGGGCGGGCACCAGGCCCGGGCAGCCGGGGCGCCGCCTCCTCTTCGGTCCTGGGTCCCGCGCCGCGGGCCCCGGCGGAGCTGAGGCGCCTTTCCGGCCGGCCGGTGGCACCCGCCTCGCTCGCCAACTCTGCCCAGCACCCCGCGAGCAGCAGCGCCGCCGCCTGCGCTCCGGACGCGGCAGCCCGGGCCCGACGCTGTGCGGCGCCACTCGGAGAATGCTGAGGCCCAGCGCGGCCGCCCGCGGAGCCGCCGCCGAGCGCGGGAGGGGCGGGGCACCGGCGGCCCAGGCTGCCCGCGATTGGGCGACCCCGCGGGGCGGGCGCGGAGCGCGATTGGGGGACGGCAGCGTGGGGCGGGACTTGCGGGAGGCAGAGGCGGCCCAAGACGCTTGGATTGGTGTGCCGCGCGGCTGGACCCGCCTCCTCGGACTAGGCCGGGAGAAGGGAAGGGGAGAGGGCCCCCGAGAAGGCGGTGGGAGGTCGCGGGGCGGGAAGCCCAGGCTGGTCCGGTGAGGAGGAGGGCGCGAGCGGAAGAAAAGAAGAAACAATGAAAAGAAACTATACGAACACTATGGCTGTAATGGCCCTCCAGCGTTCCCCCTCCGCCCCCCCCAGACTTGAACTCGTTAGACACTAAATCGAGCCCAGAGGTAGTGAATCCATTTTTCAGAAAAAACACCCAGAGAGGTGGCCAGGACTAGACCAAGCAGGTTCTTCGCCTGGGAATCTAGTTCCGAACACTGAGAAGGAAGTGTCTGCAAAGGCTTAGCCGAAGGAATGACTTGGAGCAGTTCATCACGCAACCCGTGCCAGACCCAGCTTCTCCCCCAACCTGCTTTCCAAGCCTTTTGTTGTCGGCTAGCTTCTAGATAGTTATGGCTGGTCTCTCTGACTACGTTAACTCCCCTGGATGCAGAGACCGCTTCTAGAGCCTCGGACCTCCCAGACTCTGAACACATTGTAGTTCATTCATTCGGCCCCGAAATGTTAAGGGGCAATCTGCTCCCAGCTGTGTGCGTGGTGGCCCTCTCCTCCGAGCCTCTCTAAGCCAAGGATCAGGTGAAGAAGCAGCCTGGACACAGGCAGCAACAAATTCTGGTAGATGAGAACTGTGATAGTGGATGTACAGGGGCCTGGAGGAGCTGCGTGGATGCAGGGACGAGGGCGAAACCATGAGGCTTCTCACACAAAGTTATCCACGCCATAGCGGGATGCGTGCCCCGAGTTAGGCAGGGCCCATGCAGAGGGAGCCTCTAGAGGCAGGAAAACAGAGAGTGAGGTGCCCACAGAAGCCCTGACTACTTCATCTGGCTGCATTGAGATCTGGGGGGAGGCAGAGGGCAAGAGATACAGCTGGAAGGCCTGTGGTGGCTGGATCTTGCAGAGTCTTGTAGGGCCAGAGTAAGGAGGTGAGCCACTCACAATTTGAACAGGAGAGTGACCCCAGACTTGTTTTTTGTTGTAAGAAGCTTGCTCTCACGGTAGGTAGTGTGGAGGAGAGCATATGGGAAACAGGGGCGAGGAGGCTTGTGTTGATCCAGGCAAGAAATGATAAAGGCAGAACCTCAGAGTCTGAGAGAAACGAGAGGATGGGTTTGAGAGGCATTTGGAGACAGAAACTGAAACGGACTTGGGGCTGAGTTGGGTCCAGACATGTAACTGAGGGCTCAATTTCTGATTTCTTTCTGCTTCCCAGCCATAAAAAATGGGTAGCAACCCATGCTTCTCTCCAGTTTGTCCCATCATTTAGAAAACAATTCAGCCAGATAGGTGAAAAATTATGATTGCAGCTCTCACTGCTCTCACATATCCCCATTTATAGCCAGGGTAGTTGAGGCCTGGGAAGTTTAGATCATTTGACTACAGTCTTGACCCTGGAGCATAGGCGCTAGAGGGCCAAGCTGTGCTGCCCACACTGTGGGGTGTGTTGCCCTTGCTGATCCTAGCTGGGTCTGCTCCACAGGGGAAGATCCTGTGCCTACCTGACCCCAGGAGGGGATTTCAGAGGAGAGGACCAGCCAAGGAGTTCTCAAGGCCTGGCTGGCTCCTCAGCTGTGACCATGAGTAACCTCAGACTGCTCTAACAGGAAGCAGGGTGGGCCCGGCTGCCAGACTTAGCTCGGATGGGGTATTTCTCTCTCTGTAGCCTCAGGGCTCAGAGCCCAGGAAGTTTCCCTTTCCTCATTTCCCAGATGGTGCCTGAGGAAGGGAGAGAGCCTGGTGCCAGTTCAGGATGCTCCATTTAGGGTGAGAGAAACTCGTTTTAGAATCCTGGCTCTGCTGCACAGTGGCAGTATAGCCTTAGTTTGGGACACTGAGGTTTGGGGACTCCAAAGAGAGAGCGGGTTCAGTATGATATGGCTAGAACTACTTGCTCGGAAGCCATCAGAGCAGGGTTCAAAACCTGGCTCACATAACACTGACCACCTGCGTCGCACAAACTTTGTTTGGAGTTTTGCATGGATAGAAAGGAATCTTGAGGGATACAGCCTAAACTTTTTTTTTTTTTTCTTTTTAAATCTCTGAGCCATAGTTTTTCACCTGTAAAAGGGGAATAAGAATACCAACCTAGGGTGCCTGACTGGCTGAGTCGGTAGACTCAAAAATTTTTAAAAATTAAAAAAAAAAAAAAAAGAATATCAACCTTTTCAGAAAGTTGTGAGGACTTCAAACGGGCTACGCCTGCAAATGGCTTAGGCCTGAAGGGACATGGAGATCTGAGCGAGGGGTCAGAAGGGGGCCCAGGCCAGCACTTCTGCGGTTCTGCAGCACCCCCCAAATTCCCAAGCATAACCTGTCCTACCTACTCGAGGCCCTGAGCAGACATATAAGGAAAGCAGTAACTAACAAGATCATTCAGACAAGTGGTCTGGGGAGGGAAATCCAGGGAAATGTGAGAGAGGAATGATTGGATCGGGGTTCCTGGCCTGTGTGAGGTATTATCTCAGCCCAGACCTTTATAATAAGGAGGGCCCAAGTGCAGGAAACTCCAGGGGCAGAGACAGGGACTGGTGTGTTTGGGGGGCTGTGTGTGACTGCAGGGGAAAAGAGAGAGGCATAGGGTCAGAACCTGCTGATGGGCTCTGTGAGCCTGGAAGGAGTTCAGATTTTATTCTAAGCCCAAAGGGACGTCACTGGAGGATGCTAGCAGGTTAATGACAAGATCCAAAATGCCTCTTTCAAAGTTCTTTCTGGCTATGTGGAGAATGGGCTGATTGCCGGCAGGCAAGAACAGGAACAGGCAGATAGGGGAGGAAGCTATTATGGCCACACAGGAGACTGGTAGCTCAGACCAGGGTGGAGCCAGCGTGCTGTGAGGAGAAAGGGGACACATTGCAGAGGAAGCGCTCAGCATTTCCTGAGCAACAGTAATAGTTACTCAAATAGAACTTCTTGAATATTCCCAGGGTTTTGAACTTGACTGGATGCCACAGGGTTCTTTTTTTTTTTTTTTTTTTAATGTTTATGTATTAATTTTGGTGGGGAGAAGGGGCAGAGAGAGAGGGAGAGAATTCTAAGCAGGCTCGGTGCAGTCAGCACAGAGCCCCACGCAGGGCTCGAACTCACGAACCATGAAATCATGACCTGAGCCCAAATCAAGCGTTGGGCGCGTAACCAACCGAGCCACCCGGGCGCCCCGCCACCGGGTTCTTGAAGTCGGGATGTGAGTGAGCATAAGCACTGGAATAGGTATGAGGAAGGAATAGGGGGAACAGAGGAATTTTGTGGGACCGCAGCCTCTAGAACAGAATCAAGGCTGCAGAAAGTGGGAGACCTTAGAGAATCCTTACCCTTGTCTGGCCTTGGACAGTCTCCTGTGATACTGTTTACTTCTCTCTCCCCCCCCCCCCCATTCCAGCATGAGCTTCACGGGGTCAGACACCTCATCCATGGTGTCTGTATGTCAATTTCAGGCCCTGCCACACGGTAGGTATTCCATAAATGACTGTCAAAGCAATGGATGCCCAGATGCATTCACGATGTACGTGTGCATATATGTGCGTATGCATGGATGATGGGTAAACAGATAGAAGGGTGGATGGATGATTAACCAAATCACCTCCTACTCTAAAACCCCTCAGTGTTGCCAATAACTACCAAAATTCAATGTGCACAATACCTTGGAAAGTATGTTACCAGGGGTGCCTGGGTGGCTTAGTTGGAAGAACATGCAGCTCTTGATCTCAGGGTCGTGAGTTCAAGCCCCACGTTGGGGGTAGAGATTACTGAAATACATTAAAAAAAAAAACTTTTTAAAATTCTATAAAGAAAGTAAGTTACCCAATAGCAGTACTCACTCATGCATGCAGAGATACATATGCAAGACGGTTCCTACACCCTTGTATGTTACACAAAAATATTGAAGCAACCCTGATGTCTGGCAATAGGAAGAAGGAAGCCTTGAGGGCAAGAACTGTGTTTTGTTCTCTGCCGCATCCTCGGCACCCAGAATGGTGCCTGGTACACGACAGAGCTCAATCGATATTTGTCATATGAAGGCGAGCGTCATTGATGAGATGTTACGCAGCTGCGAGAAGGATGTGGGAGACGTGTATGTGTGGCCGAGATGGGAAATGTCTACCCTGCCATGGCAAAGCAAGTCACAGAATAGTATGTGAAGGGCGAGCTTATTTTTGTCAAGAAGCACGGGTATATTTACGTGTGCATAGAGAAGAATCTGGAAGGATACACCCTAAACTGCTACCAGCAGCTTCCACCTGGGGAGAGAGTTTACAGGGACATTTTTACCCTATTTTAATGAATTGGGGAGGGGGTATTGTTTGTGTTTTATAATATGATGAATTCATTTTGTAATTTAATAACAGATAAGGATGTTACAAGCAAAAATATATAAGGATATTATTTCCATGCTTTCCCATCACCCTCTGGATAAAATCAAAGGTTCTTAGCCTGGCATTCAAGACCTCTTGAGGGTGAGCCTCTCACTACCTGCCTCCCCCAGGCCCCTGTAGCCCCACCCAAAGGTTCTGGCCTTGTCCCCTGCCCACCTGGTGACACCTACCGAGCACGAAGCTTCAGCTCAAGCATCTTCTCCCACCCCATGCCCCCACGTCAGACACCACACTCACTCCCTGATCTGTGCCCCCCAAGTTACCAACCATCTGTATGCAGAGAAAATAAGAGCTCGCCGTCTGTTTGCTGTCACAATAAGTGATGCATATTTGGCAACTCATTGGAAGGTGGGGGGAGAGGGAGGGAGGAAAGGAGAGAGGAAACAAGGAAAGAAAGGGAAAGAAAGGGGGAAAGAGGAAACTGAGGCAGGGTGGAGAATGTCACTTGCCCAAATCACCCTCAGGGCAGCTACCCAGCTGGTCTGCTCTCTGTCACCTGACACCCAGCACAGAGCGCCACGCCAAGCCGCCTTCCCAACCTTGCTTGCCAAGGGCGGCCGGTGCTGATTCACCGGTGACTGGGCTCCAATTATTTGCAGAACTGGAATGGCAGCTGAGCCACCACAGCAGCTGACCAAGCGTGTATTGATTGGTGCTGGGCCCCTTGCTAATATCTGAGCCAGTCACACAAGAAGATAAAGGGCGCCAAAGAACTCGCCCACGGGGATCTGTCCTGCTTAAACCTCCCACAGCCAAGTCCACAAGTATCCCCGTTGACCCGCTGACTCTGCCCTTTCCAACCTAAGCCTGACCATCACTCATGGAGAGTAGTCATGGTTCAGAACACAAGATCTGGAGTCAGATGGCCTTGGGTTCCAGCCTAGGGATTACTGATTCAAAGAGTATTTACATACTTAGTGTTGAAAAAATGTGGCCACACTGCCTTCCAAAAAGGTTGGACCCATTTATACTGCCACCAAGAGTATAAGATAGCACGCATTCCCACATTTTCTCCATCTTTACTAGTCTGTTTGGCCAAGACAATACAAATAAAAGAGCTATAGTACTGTACATTTCTTTCACTAGAATCTTTTTCAATTTCCTTTTTTTTTTTTTTCTGTAAATTGCCTGGCTTCTCCTCGTCTATTTTTTCCAGTTGAAGTAGTCATCTTTTTTTGTTGTTGTTATTTATTTGTAGTAGCTTATTACATATTATGGATATCAACCTCTGTTATATTTCAACATTAAAGTATTACTTCTACTTAAGCAATTGTCTTAGGACTCTGTGCTATCTTTTTGCCTCACAGAAGCCCCTTACAAAGCTCCAGCTAAGAGATAGGAGTCAATGGAGAGAGCTGGGTTGGGAGTCAGGAGCCGAGATTTTGAGTTCCACCCCTATCACTGACTCACTGTGTAACTTTGAACCAGTCCCTGATCTATCTTTGTCTGTTAAATAAGAGCGTTGAATTAAGTGGTCTCCGAGGACCTGTCTACCTTCACAGTCTAGACTAGCAGTATTGATAGAACTTTCTGCAGTGATGGAAATGTTCCATATCTGAACTATCCAATATGGTGACCACTAGCCACCTGTGGCTATAGAGCATAAAACGTGGCTAGTGTGGTGCTTGGGTGGCTCGGTCGGTTGGGCTCCCGACTGCGGCTCAGGTCACAATCTTGCCATTCATGAGTTCGAGCCCCACCCTGGGCTCTGTACTGACAGCTTGGAGCCTGGAGCCTGCTTTGGATTCTGTGTCTCCCTCTCTCTCTGCCCCTCCCCTGCTCCTGCTCTCTCTCTCTCTCTTTCTCTCTCTCAAAAAATAAACATTAAAAAATAAAATGTGGCTAGTGGGACTGAGGAACTGAATTTTATTTTATTATTTTTATGTTACTTTATCTTTTTTTAGGAACTGAATTTTAAGCTCCGTTTAATTTAAATTTAAAATTTAAATAGCTACAGGGGGCTAATGACTACCATATTGGACAGTGCAGGTCTAGATGGCCTGGATCCCCCTAACTTCTGAGCGAACTGCAGTAACTTATAACTAAGGCAGGGATAGGGAGTCCCTGTGTGACTTGGGGCAGGTCGCTCCACCTCTCTGAACCTCAGCTTCCCCATCTTGTCCAGTGGGGCCCACAGCAGTCCCTGCCTCCTGGGGTTGTTGGGGAGATTCGATCATCGAGTGTGTAAAGGCCGAGGCCCAATGCCTGACCCGACACTGTGCAGAATCAGGCCGGATTCCGAGGCTAAAACATGACAGTGTGTCTACCCCATTCCCATTGTGTCCAGAGACCTGTGGGTGGCTTTCCCCAGAGCCACCCACCTTCCCGTGTGGCTTTGAGGGCAGCCTTACTTTCTTAAACCCTGGCTTTGGCTCCAGCATGCCTTAAGCCCAGGACTCCAAATCACTAACCCAACAAAGTCCAAAGTCCAAATTGTGGGCTCTGAGTGCTGGCCCTGCCCTTCCTTCTAGTACTATCTTAGCACAAGCCGCCGATCAGCCCAGCAGCCTCCCCAGCCTTGCCGTCTGTCTGCGTCCGAGGTCTCCAGCCTGCCAAGGTCTGCCAAGCACTTCATTCCTCCATTTTCATTCACAGGTGTTTATCACACCATCTGCCCTGGGACTGGGGCTGCGGTGGGGGACACGCAGGTGTGGCCCTAGCGATGAGAGCTGTGGTACACCTGGGGGTCAAGGGGAGTTCGGGAAGGGGTGAGAACGCCGAGTGGGCCTGACCTGGTGTGTGCGGCCAGGGAAGGCTTTCCTGAGAAAGCAGCACGAAGGCAAACCCTGACAAATGGGTGGAAGTCAGCCAGGAGACAGGAGTTGGTAGAAAGTCTCAACTGTGAAAATGCAGGAGCCTCGAATCTGTGAGAGGTGAGGGCAAGGCTAGAAAAGTAGGCAGGCCCCTTCCCACAAGGGAGGGTCTTGCAGGCTGTGATAATGATGTGCTTTATCCTAAAGGTAATGGGGAGTCATGGAAGGTGTTAGAGAGAGGATGGTGTGATTATCCCAGGCCAGTTCCCTGCATGACCTTTGCCTCCCTGTAAGATTCAGGAATGTATTCCCGGTAACTTTCCTTTCTCTGCCTGTCACCTGGGTCTCAAGATATTCCATGAGCACACAGTTCCCAGGGCCTTCCTTCTGCCTAAAGTGACCTGGCTTCAAATGCCAGCCCCGCCACTCCCTGGCCCTATTGCTTCAAGCGAGTTATTGCCCTCTTTCACCTTCAGTGTCCTCAACCCATAAAAATGGAGATAATGACACCTTTGCACAGTTACATAAAGTAGGAGGGAAAAGTGTATGGCACAGAGCCCCTTAGGAAATGGAGTCCAGTTGAATTCCTTCTGGACAAAGTCAAACTAAAGCCTTGGAGGGGGCCTGAGGGGGCATCCGAAAGAGCAGACAAAGTCCTACTTCTGGGAAGTGTCCCTGTGACCCTGCTGGGCCTGAGCAGGTGGAGGGGTTGGCTGAGGCCTTGTTTGGGCAGCCTGTGTGCAAGGCGAGCCCAAATGAGACCCCCACCCCACCCCACTGCCGACCTAGACTTCTGGACCTTCTCAGACCCCCACCCAGTGGGCCAGGAGTTGGCAGGTGAACACAGAGCTTACATAACTGGTCAGGAGTCCGACACCTCTGGCCCAGTGATCAGGGCCATGTTTACCCAGAAGAGGTGTTTCTAGGTTACCACCCTGTCCTCTTAGGCACACGCACAGCCCCTTAGCCCTTGCTGAGCTCTGCTTATTTTCTGAATTCTTAGTCACAGTCCCTGATGTACTGTCAGCAACAGCTCTTACTTTTAAATGTGAAAATCATCAGTGGTGCCATTTAATGGCGAGGCATTGGGGGAGCAGTGGGGGACAAGGGCTACAGCAGGGACCGGCAAGCACACCAGGGTATGAGCCCGAGACTCCTCCCCCTTCGCTCAATGACCTGGAGCCAGTCCCTTGGAGGCTCTTAGCCTCAGTTTTAACAGCTGTAAAATGGTTTCAGTGGTCATACTTCCCTCACGAAATTCTTTGGAGGATTCAACGAGGATTCAACCTGCCCAAGGCAGGTTTGACCATTCTCCTACAAGGGGGCTTTCAAAAGGGCCTTGATGGGGGTGTCTGGCTGACTCAGTTGGTAGAGCATGCGACTTTTCATCTCAGGGTCATGAGTTCAAGCCCCATGGAGGGCATAAACCTTTCTTTAAAAATAGATCGGGGCGCTTGGGTGGCTCAGTTGGTTAAATATCCGACTTCGGCTCAGGTCACGATCTCACAGGTCATGGGTTTGAGCCCCGCATCGGGCTCTGTGCTGACAGCTCAGAGCCTGGAGCCCGCTTCAGATTCTGTGTCTCCCTCTCTCTCTCTGCCCCTCCCCTGCTTGCTCTCTGCCTCTCAAAAATAAATGTTAAAAAAAAATAAAAAGATAGATAGATAGATAGATAGATACATAGATAGATAGAGTGGGTGCCTGGGTGGCTCAGTTGGTTAAGTGTCTGACTCTTGGTTTCAGCTCAGGTCATGATCTCCAGTTTTCGTGAATTCGAGCCCTGCATCGGTCTCCATGCTGACAGCACTGAGCCTGCTTGGGATTCTCTCTCTCCCTTTCTCTCTGCCCCTCCCCCACTCACGCTGTCTCTGTCTCTCCCAAAATAAATGAATAAACTTAAAAAAAATAAAAATAGATATATAGATAGAAAGGCCTTGATGCTGGCACTTCTCCCTCTAAACAACAGCTTCCTTTTTTTTAACGCTTTGTTTTTTTATTTTTGAGAGAGAGAATGCAAGTAGGGGAGGGGCAGAGAGAGAGAGAGACACAGAGAATCTAAAGCAGGCTCTGTGCCGAGAGCAGACAGTTAGATGCGGGGCTTGAACTCAAGAACCCTGAGATCATGACCTGAGCCAAAGTCAGTTGCTTAACCAACTGAGCCACCCAGGTGCCCCTCTAAACAACAGCTTCTGTGTGTTTATTGACCTCACTCTGGGGGCCCCTGCCCTGGGCTAAGCACTGTGTTCCTAAGATCTCCTCAAATGCCAACAGCCTGCAGCAGGCGGTCCCATCATTGCTATAGACAGAATGTGTCCCCCCCCAATTCATATATTGATATCCTAACCTCCAAGGTGATGATATTAGGGAGTAGGGTCTTTCGGAGGTGGTTAGGTCATGAGGGCATAGCCTTCATGAATGGGAACGGTGCCCTAATGAAGGGGACCCCAGGAGTTCCCTCCCACCTTGCACCACATGAGGACGAACGGCTGTCTGCGAACCGGAGAGCAGGCTCTTGCCAAACAGCAAATCTATCGGCGCCTTGACCTTGGACTTGCAGCCTCCAGAACTGTAAGAAATAAATTTCTGTTTATAAACCATCCTGTCTGTGGTAATAGCAGCCCAAGCAGAATAACATAATCATATTCCCATTTCACAGAAGAGTTTATGTCTATCCTCTCCCCACCCCCGCCGGTCCCAGGGTAGCACATGGGGGAGGGGGACAGTGAGTAAGTGCTCAATATCAGAAGGAGGGAACAAATGAACAAGAGGAAAGACTGACAGCACCCTTCCATGGGGTCAGGTGTCAAGGGTTCTTTGGTCCTGGAGGGCAGGTAGCCCAATCCTACATGCTTGTGGCCGCCACCCTGGGCTCAGTGGAGACATCCCCAGACTTTGAGTTGCCCATGTCCTGACCTCCTCTTCCATCACCAAGCTGACATTTCACTGAACGCTTACTGTGTGCGCCAGGCACTGATCTGAGGTTTTCTTCATGTGAACTCTTCTAATCCTCCCAAGATCCCATAAGGTATGTCCCATTTCACAGGTGGGAAAGCTGAGGCACAGAGTGATGACATCATACCCAGGGTCACCCAGGTGGTAAATGATGGAACTGACTTCAAATCCAGGCAGTCTGGGACCCATGCCTGAGCTCCTACTCACCAAGCTACGGAGACCTTCTTTCCTTTTCATCACTGCTTTTCTGACTTCAAACATAGCACGTGTCCTGCGATGGGAAGAAACTAGAAATCAACGTCAGAAGAAAAACTGGAAAATTCACAAGAATGTGGAAATGGACAAGCACGCTCTTAAGCAACCAGTGAGTCAAGGAAGAAATCGCAGGGGAAATTAGCAAATATCTTGAGAACAAGAACACAACATACACAAAATCTCTGGGATGCAGCACACACGGGGCTAAGAGGGAAGTTTATGGCAATAAATGCTTACGTGAAGAAAGAAAGATCTGAAAGCAAAAGTAACACATGCTCATCATTTAAAAACTCAAGCATTGCACAATTTATGCCATAGAAAGCAAAAGTTTAACAAACGAAAGTCCCCAGTATGCCCGTCCCCAGAGATAACCTGTGTTTAACAGTGTGGTATAGACGCTTCAGATCATTTTTTTCAAAGTTTGTAGTAATACTTTCTTTAAAAAACAAAACCAGGGGCACCTGGGTGGCTCAGTTGGTTAAAAGCGTCTGACTTTTTGGCTCAAGTCGTGATGTCACGGTTTGTGAGTTCAAGCCCCGCATCGGGCTCTGTGCTGACAGCCTGGAGCCTGCTATGGATTCTGTGTCTCCCTCTCTCTCTGCCCCTCCCCTGCTCATACTGTCTCTCTCTCTCAAAAATAAGTAAACACTAAAAAATAAAATAAAATAAAAAACAAAAACGGAATAACACAATACACACTGTTTTGTCACTTGTATGGTTTTTTGTTTTGTTTCGCTTTGTTTTACCTAACAGTGACTCTTAGAGGCTGCTCCTTGCTGGAACATTCTCTTGAGGGGCTGCAGTTGTCTGGCATGAGGACATCCGCACTAGACTTAGCCAATTCCATTGGGGTATGTCTGGGGGTGTTTGCAGTTTTTAACTATTCGAAGCCACTTTGCAGTGAGCACCCTTGTAAATGCCCCCTGTGTGCTGGTGGGAGGGTCTTGGGGAACAATTTCCAGAACTAGAACTTCTGGGTCAAAGGTCGAGGATATTTTTAATGTTCCCTCCTGGAAGGCAAAACCAGCTTCGCCCAGAGAGTAGGAAAGAGTCGTTTCCCCCACCCACACAGTCCTTGCCATCTGTCATCTCTGCCTTGCTGGCCAGCAGAAGCCCCAATTGTGGTCTTGCCTTGCTAAGCCTAACCCCGTTGTGATGACAGCCCCGTCGCTGCCATTAGGGTCCAGAAATTGACCATTCTTGTCAAGAATATCCATCAGATGGCCGAGATTAGAGCACTTCTCAAAAGCCCCGGAGTTTGCTTTTTAACGCACTTAGGAAGGCCAGCAGTGTCCAAAATAGGCCCTTGGAGAAAGGCCAGGGCTGCTGTGCACAAACTGCCAGAGCCCCACTTTCGAGGTGAGTGGTGCCTGGGCTGGCCTCTGATAAGCATCTCCACACATGGGCAGCTGGGCTGGCTGAATTCCCTCCAGAATCCAGCTAGTGGTTTTTTTCCCTGAATCATCATGACTCCCATAACCCGAGCACTGAAGAGATCAGCGTCCTTCCGGGCCACTCGGTAGCAAACATTTACCCTGAAAATATTCGTGGGTTTGTCCCTCCTGCCACGTCACAGAGCTGCAGACGTTCAGCTGTGACTGCCAGCGGGGAGGTGGGGCAGAGTCACAGAGAGAGTGGCCAGTCACCTGGAGGCCAGGGCAGGGTCCCTATCCTGCCCTGTAACCTTTGCCTGAGACACCCTTCCACAAAGTGCTTACCTAATGTGGGCACACTGCACATGCCGTTCCTTGTCACCTGGACCCCTTCCTGCTACACAATCTGCCCTCGCCGCTTTGCCTGGCCCGCTCCTTGTCACTCCGTAGACCTCAACATTGGTGTCACTTCTGCAGGGAAGCCCTCTCTGACCCCTCCAGGCAAGGACAGTCCGTTTCTAGATACTCTTAGAGTTCCAAGTTTCATAGCACTTCAAACAACAGTGACCACTCACTCATTATGTGGGTCATTGCTATTTATGTCTCTCCCCGAGGCAGCGAGGCCCACGGAGCAGGGTTTGTGGCTTGTTCTGTATCCCAGTGCCTGGAACAGTGTCAGGTACATGCCAGTGCGTAGGGAGCAGTGATTACTGGCATGACGTCAGAGCCAAGCTGCCCAGGTTGGAATCTTGCCTCTGTGAACTAGGGCAAGTGACTGAACCTCTTTGTGCCTTACCTTTCCAATCTGTAAAATGGGGATAATAGTATCTACCTCTTGGAGTGGTTAGGAGGGTTACATGAGTGGATATAAGTGAGGTGCTTGGAATGGGTGCCTGGTCTGTAGAACGTGCTAGATCAGTGCTAATGTTAGCATTAAACACTAGCGGTTAGACAGGGTTCTCCAGGGTTCTCTTTGTAGCAAGCACTACCCGGCAACCTCCTGCATGAAAATGGCTTAGCATGGCACAAGCATGCCTTTTATTGTGCCTTTCGTTGTGGTAGTTGTGTCAGTGTTGCAGCCATATGACTGTAGCTCTGGTGACAGTGATAAAAAGCCCCCTCGGAATCACCGTGAGCCTGCTTCCTCTGCTCGCTCTGTGTGTCTCTCTCCGTCCCTGCTACTCCTGACAAAGCCTGACCTTCCTCCGCATAACCTACTTTAGATTCCTCAAAGGACTGTTGCCACGACCTTGTTGGGGCAGAGCTTTGCTGCCCTGGGGCCGGGGTCTGAGCAGCTGTCACCAGGGACGGCGCTACGGTAGAGACCTGCGTGGGGGAACCATTCCACGGGAGGGGGCTTGAACCAGGCTGGTTTTCTAGTGCTTGGGCCCCTGAGGACAGCTGCACCGTAGGGAGGCACCGTACTGTCCGGGGACTGCACCACGAAGTCAGGCTTTCTCTGTTTGTTGAACATCGCACACAGCCTTCAGGCAGCGGCCCACACCTGCCTGCCCCTCCTCCGACAAGCCCTTGAAAACCCGTTGGAAAGCGGCTTAGTATACGGGCCCCCACCCCATTGGCTAATCGGGTGCCACGTGACCCGAGACGGGCCAATCAGATTCCAGCTTGGCAAATTGGTTCGGAACCAGACTTCGTTGGCAGGAGAACTACCTGCCCAGGCACAGCCACGTGCCCAGAGAAGCAGGGAATGAAACAGGTGGCCCTTGGCACCAAGAACTCAGGAGTGTCCTGCTGGTTTTTCAGGTCTCCGTTCCGGTCCCTGGCCAGCGGAGCTGCGCCGCTTCCCCTCTCTCCATACACTAAATTCCTTATCCCCTTGCAGCCAAGCCAGGGTGGGCGCTCGTTCCCCCACCCACCCCAGCTTGCATGTCTCCGCAACGCTGGCCCTGGCCCTGCGGAGGAAACCCTTCGGCCCCTTCCGCGGGTGATTTACTGGTCTAGCCCAGGCTGACCCCCAGGCCTTCCGGGAAGCATCTGCAGGGCCGCTCTCGTCACTGCCCTGGGGGCCGCCGGCCGGCCGTGCTTGGGGACCAGCTCACAGGAAGCGCTGGAGTCTGGGTCAACTCAGCCTCCGCTCCGGCTGGAGAGGACCGGGCAGGGGGAGGAGCGAGGCTCTGCTTAGGGCACTTGTTTGGCTTTCCTTTTGGAAAATGGAAATTGTTTTATTTATATAAATATGAAAATTTTTTTTCTAATGTTTATTTTTGAGAGAGAGAGAGAGGGAGAGACAGAGTGTGCGTGGGGGAGGGGCAGAGAGAGAGACACAGAATCCGAAGCAGGCTCCAGGCTCTGAGCCGACAGCTCAGAGCCCTATACCGGGCTCGAACTCAGGGACTGCAAGATCGTGATCTGAGCTGAAGTCAGTGGCTTAACCCACTGAGCCACCCAGGTGCCCCTATTTATTATAAATATAAATTAAAATGTGTGGTTTTACGCAAACGCAGAAGAGTTTAAAGAAAAAAGGCCACTTCACTTCCGATGCATCACCCAGAAAATGTACACACACAGAGGCTTTTTCCCCCCTGAAAAGGATATCAGATATGAGTTTCAATGTACGTGTACACCCATGAGCCCATCACCACATTCACAATGTCGAGTTTATCTATCATCCCCAAAAGTTTCTTTAAACTTTTTGCAATCCCTCCTGTCACCCCCCTCCCCCAAATGCACACACTCTAGCCACCACTGATCCTTTTTTGTCCTATAGATTGGTTTGTATTTCCTAGAATTTCATATAAATGGAGTCATTCACTATGTTTTGTTTTGGTTTTGGTTTTTTGGGTCTGGCTCCTTTTATTTAACATAATTACTTTGGGATTCGTCCATGTTGTGTTGATTGAGAGTTCCTTTTTTTTTTTTTTAATTGGTAAATAGTATTACATTGTGCAGATATACCGGTTTATTTATCCATTCACCAGGTGATGGGCCTTCGGGTTGTTTCCAGGTTGGGGCTGATAGACGTAAAGCTGCCGTAAACATTTATATACCAGTTTTTGTGTGGACCTGAGCTCTTATTTCTCTTGGCGTGAGATCATGACCTGAGCCGAAGTCAGATGCTTAACTGACTGAGCCACCCAGGTGCCCCTCAACACAAATTTTTTTACCTTACAGTTCTGGAGGTTAGAAGTCTGAATCAGGTCTCACTCGGCTAGAGTCAAGGTGTCCACAGCGCCATGTTCCTTCTGGAGGCCCTAGGAGAGAATCCATTTCCTTATTTTTTCCAGCTTCTAGAAGCTTCCTGCACTCCTTGCTTCATGGCCCCTTCCTCCATCTTCAAAGCCAACGACACAGTCCTTCCCACGCTGCCATGTCTGTTCCACCTTTAGTCTCTTTCCCATTGAGGAACCCTTGTGATTACATTGAGCCCCCCTGGATAATCCTGGATAATCTCCCTATTTTAAGGTCAGTTGATTAGCAATCTTAATTCCATCAGCTACCTTAATCCCCTTTGCCATGTAACCTAACATATTCACAATAATCCCCCGATGTGGCTGTGGACACCTTTATTCTGACAACCACGCTTCTCTTCCCTCCCTCACCAGGTCCTGCCCCTCCTCCCAGCCAGCCGCCATTCAGGTAGGAACCCAGGAGGAAGTATGTGCTGCCTACAGTTCTGGAGAGGAAACAAAAGCTCCTCATAACACACCTTTGTGGAATGTTTTTGCATTTGTAAAGGGCTTTCACATGCTTGGGGGTTACTATCGTTTATTCTACTCCACATCTGAGAAAACTGTGGTTAAGAAAGTTCAAGTGACTGTCCCGAGATCACAGGTCAGGAGTGAATATTGCTGGGCTCACATCCAGGCTTGACTCCACCTCTTCCCCTCCTTCCCAGATCCTCCCAGAACAGCCGCCCCTCCCCGGGAACCATCATAATGATTTGCCAAGGGCACGCCAAGGGAGTCCTGTGGCCAATTTGCCCTTATTTCTGGCTTCTGGCCAGAAGTCATGGGGTCATACTTGAAAGACTTCCTCAAACCCTGCAAGTCATTGCTCTGGAGGCTTCTGCTGGAATTAGAAGCAGGGACTGTTTCCTCCATGCTGCCAGTGGGGCTAATGGGTGCAGGTTTCCAGGGGAGCTATTTGTCAATGTGTTTCAAAAGCCCTAAAAGGGTGCATTCCTTTTACCCGTCAATACCACGTGATGGAAATAGACAAGTAGGCAGAATGCGCATACGTGGTTGTATACCGTGGTATTAGGGGGAACAGCCAAATATCAAAGCCAACCAAGATGTTCACCAATAGGGTCTTGATGAAATAAAAAGATGGATCCAATGTTGTAGTACTACCCAGTCATTAAGAATAATGTAAACTGGGGCACCTGGGTGGCTCAGTCAGTTGGGCATCTGACTTCAGCTCAGGTCATGATCTCCCAATTCATGAGTTTGAGCCCTGCATTGGGCTCTCTGCTGTCACCTCGGAGCCCACTTCCAGATCCTGTCTCCCTCTCTCTCTGCTCCTCCCCTGCACTTTCTCTCTCTCTCAAATAAAATAAACAAACATTAAAAGAAAAGAATAATGTAAATCTCCATTTAGTGATATACAAGGACAGCCTCAAATAAGCACAAGAAATATGTTCCGCTCCATAGTCACCAGGGATGCACAAAATAAAGCTATCATGAGATGCCACTACATACCTATTAGAAGAGCTGAAATTAAAGAGATTGACCATGCCAAATATTGGCAAAGATGTAGAGTCAATGGAAATCCCTATACACTGCTTGTAGGACCATAAAGTGGTATAATGATTTTAAACAACAGTTTGGTAGTTTCTTAAAATGTTAAACATACTGGGGCGCCTGGGTGGCTCAGTCAGTTAAACATCCGACTGCAGCTCAGGTCATGATCTCATGGTTCGTGGGTTTGAGCCCCGCGTCGGGCTGACAGCTCAGAGCCTAGAGCCTGCTTTGGATTCAGTGTCTCCCTCTCTCTCTCTGCCCCTCCCCTGCTCTCTCTCTCTCTCTAAAATAAACATTAAAAAAAATTGTGTTGTTTTAAGCTACTAAGTGTGTGGTAAGTTGTTACAGCAGCCAGAGGAAATGAATCCAGGAGGACAGGTGGGCTCCATGGGGAGCAGAATGACTAGAGAAGGGATTGGAGTGCCCCCACTCCCCGAATTCGTGGGGGGAATGGCACCAGCAAATGGGTAGTGGCAGGCTTCCTTGTGGCCTCTGGGGAATATCGAACAATACTTTTTGCGTTGGTGTGGGTTAATGGCAGGAGACAGAGAGAGGTAACCCTGAACAGGGGCCCTTGAAGGCCAGGCTGTGGGTATTCTGGAGGCAGTGTGGAGCCATTGAGGGTTTCAAGCAGGGCGAGCAGGTGGTGAGAGCTTGCTTTTAGCAGTAGGGATGGGGTGAAAGAACTAGGCTTGAAGTCAGAGAGCTGGGTTCAAATTCCAGCATTACCGCCCTAGGTGACCTTGGGGCAGTTACTAATGATCTCTAGATGTGGATACCATTTCCTAAAAACACTGGGGCTAATTCTGGAGTCTTTCCCAGTCAAGGAACACAGCTGGTCCAGACTAGTCAGGGCCTCTTGGGATCAAAGGGAATTCTCTGGCCAGAGGGTAGAGAAAGTTTAAAATCATCATCATCATCATCATCATCATCACATAATAATAATAAAGCAATGTGCATTGAGCATTAACCACAGGTTAAGAGCTTTGCATAATGAATCCCATTTAATAGTCTTACCACCCTGTCAATGACTCCCCAGTCCTCTTAGGTTAAAAGTCACCACTGTGACCCACAAGGCCCTGCATGTGTGGTCCTGCTGACCCCCGGGGCCTCATCAGGAATCTCTTTCCTTCGCTGTGCCCTCAGTTTCTTTCTGTCCCCGAAAGGAATGGGACAGGCCCCTTGTACCTCAGGGTCTTTGTACAAGCCACTCCGCCCACCAGGAATCCAGCTACCCTGGTCTCTACGCATTTGGCCCCTGCATCCTCCCATCTCTAGATGGTGGTCTAATTGCCTCACCTGTGTACACAGGTCCCTGTGTACTTGCACTTGATTTCAGAAGACACAGCCCCATATACAAGTACATAAAAATACATACCTGTGTAGCTATCTGTGCCTCCCCCTGCATCATGGGGGCCACGAGGCCAGAATGATAAATGTTTGCAGAAGGCATGAACAAACAAACGACTAAATAAGTGTTGGTTTAAAGAATGAATGCATGAATGAGTAAAGGAATAATCACTTCCTGAAAGAATAAATAAATAAATTACCATTTGCTGAAGGAGTAAACAACGGAGCCCAAAAGGTCGGCATGGTTATCACCCGCAGCCAGAGAAGATCAGGAGTTGGGGTGCCTGGGTGGCCCAGCTGGTTAAGTGTCCGACCTCTGTTCAGGTCATGATCTCCTGCTTCGTGGGTTCGAGCCCCGTGTCGGGCTCTGTGCTGACAGCCCAGAGTCTGGAGCCTGCTTCGGATTCTGTGTCTCCCTTTCTCTCTGCCCCTTCCCCGCCCACTCTCTGTCTCTCTCTCTCTCAAAAAATAAACATAAAAAAAAAAAAAAGAGCAGGACAAAACAGAAGAGACTCATAAATATGGAGAACAAACTGAGGGTTACTGGAGGGGTCGTGGGAGGCGGGATGGGCTAAATGGGTCAGGGGCACTAAGGAATCTACTCCTGAAATCATTGTTGCACTATATGCCTACTGATTTGGATGTAAATTTAAAAAATAATTAAAAATAAAATTAAATAATTAAATAAATAAAAAAAAAAAGAGAGAGAGAGAAGATCAAGGGTTTATCCAAAGTCAAAAGGTGGACGTGGAAGGCTCCTCTCTTTGCAGGAGGCGGGGCTGGGGCCGGGGCCCACTGGAGACAAAGAGTCACTGGGAGTAGGGGTCAAGGCTGGAGGAACTTGGGCCTATCCATGAGGCAGGTCTGCTGGGGAAGTGCCTTCAAGGGCAGCGTTGAAAGAGGATGTGCTGAGCACAGCTGCCTCAACAGAAGAGGAAGGAACTGGTGGGGGGGGGGGGGGGGCGGGGGTGCGGGCTGGGGCCCCAGACTCTGCTCCCTGCAGCCGTAGCGACCATTTTGGAGGGTGACTTTAGCAACATCTGTGAAAACTTTAAATTAAAAAAAAAAATTTTTTAAGTTTATTTATCCTGAGAGAGAGAGAGAGAAAGAGACAGAGTGAGAGGGGGAGGGGCAGACAGAGGGAGAGAGAGAATCCCAAGCAGTCTCTGTGCCGTTGGCGTGGAGCCTGAGGTGGAGCTTGAACCCACGAACCGTGAGATCACGATCTGAGCCGAAACCAAGAGTTGGACACTTAACCAACCGAGCCACCCAGGCATCCCAGCAATATCTGTGAAAACTTTAAATTGTTTTTAATGTTTTATTTTATTTTTGAGAGAGAAAGACAGAATGTGAGCAGGGGAGGGGCAGAGAGAGGGAGACAGAATCTGAAGCAGGCTCCAGGCTCTGAGCTGTCAGCACAGAGCCGCACCCGGGGCTGGAACTCACAAACCGTGAGATCATGACCTGAGCCAAAGCTGGACGCTCAACCGACTGAGCCACCCTGAAACTTTTAAAATGCATACCCTTTGACCCAGCAATTCCACTTCCGGGAATTTATCTTAAAAGCACGCTAATGTCAGTTACCAACGATATTCACACGAGGAGGTAGCACTATTTGTCAGGGCAAAGAACGTCCATCCGTAGGAGAAGGGAAAGAAAATGATGCTTCATTGACCCCATGGAAAATTACGCAGGCATTAGAAAGAACGAGCTCATCCACATGAACTGACATAGGAGGACGTTCATGATAGATGTATGTATTGTTAAGATTCTTTTATTTATTTATTTATTTATTTATTTATTTAATTTTTTAAATGTTTATTTATTTTTGAAAGAGAGAGAGAGTCAGAGCATGAGCAGGGGAGGGGCAGAGAGAGGGAGACACAGAACAAGAAGCAGGCTCCAGGCTCTGAGCCCTCAGCACAGAGCCCGACGCAGGGCTCGAACTCACGGACTGCGAGATCATGACCTGAGCCGAAGCCGGACGCTCAACTGACTGAGCCACCCAGGCGCCCCATGTACTGTTAAGATTCTTTTAAAGTTGCAGAACCATCTATTATCAATTGCTGAGTAACAAACTGTCCAGAAACTGGCCATTCTTCAGTTCCACAAGGGGTCAGCAGGACTCACTCATATGGTTGTGCTCAACTGGCCGTGTGGCTGGGCTGGAGCTTCCAAGATGGCCTCCCACCTACCAGGGCCTGCCCCGGGTGCCCTTGATCCTTCTGCAATCTACTCTGAGCTTCTGTACAGCGGCTGGATCCCGGGGGTATTTCAAGAGGCCAAGCTTCCAAGTGCAAGGGCTTACCAAGCCCCAGCTTTCATCATGCTTGCTCATGTCCCCTTGTCTAAGGCAAGTCACACGGTCAGGTCCAAAGTCGGTGTGAGAGGGGCCCACGTCCGGGGCATGGATGCTGGGAGACAAGATGCGGTGGGGGCCACCCCAGTAACAACCTAGCACAATACATGTAGTTAGGTAATATTTTATTAAGAGACTGTGCATATCTGGAGCACCTGGGAGGCTCAGTCGGTTAAGCGTCGACTTCAGCTCCCGTCATGATCTCACGGGGTTGGTGAGTTCGAGCCCCGTGTCAGGCTCTGTGCTGACAGCTCAGAGCCTGGAGCCTGCTCTGGATTCTGTGTCTCATTCACTCCCTGCCCATCCCCCGCTTGTGCTCTGTCTCTCAAAAATAAATAAAATAAATGTAAAAAAAAAAAAAAAGAAACCGCACACCTTTACTAAAATATCATCTCACGTGTATGTTGGATAATACACACATGTATGTTTATATGTTTGTATATGCATTGATGCGAATCCGAAAGACCGTTCAAGAAACTGCTGATGGTGCTTAACTTTCAGGAGTAGAAATGGGCTGGGGTGCCTGGTGGCTCAGTCAGTCAAGCATCCGACTCTTGGTTTCAGCTAATGTCATGATCTCACAATTCATGAGTCCAAGCCTTGCATCAGGCTCTGCGCTGACAGCACGGAACCTGCTCGGGATTCTCTCTCTCTCTCTCTCTCTCTCTCTCTCTCTCTCTCTCTCTCCCTCTCTCTCTGACCCTCCTGCACTCTCCTTCTCTCAAAATAAATAAATAAACTTAAAAAAATAAAAATTAATAGAAATAGAAATGGGCTGACAAAGGGGGACCTTTTGGCTTTTACTTTATACTTTTCTTTAGGGCTTAAATATTTTCAAAGTGAGATGTCCTTTTTTTGCAATAAAAATGTTTGTGAATGGGCCATGAAGACCTTTGCACATCATCAGGAATTTGCAGCAGGATTCTGGCTAGTGTAGCATTCATTCACCTGATGCTGGGCACCTAGGCTGCTTCCCACTGTTCTCCTTTTCCAGGCCGTGTTCTGATGAACATCTTCTGAGCCAGCTTTCTCACGAGTCCTAAATTATCTCAGGGCAAGTTCTGAGAAAAGGAACAGCCGAGTTGAAGGTTAGGAACGTTTTAAGGATGTGACACCTTCTGCCAGGTTGTCCTGCTGACCGGCAGACGGTCTCTCTACCACCAGGCTCCAGGGGCACACTGTGGGCCCATGTGGTGCTCACCCTCATAAGATCCCAGTACCCATTTCACAGATGAGAGGACTGAGACCCCAAAACAGGAAGTAACTTGACGCAGCCCAGGAGCACTGGCTCAGCCAGTGGGCGGAGGGGGGGGGGGGTCCCTGCTTTCCAACCTCCTCAGGACAGTGAGTGATCTGGGCCCTGCTCACCTGCCCGCCCACCCCTCCCTTGCCACTTCCTGTCCTCACCCTCTGACTTCCACCTGGATTAGCCTGTTTTCAGTTCCCCGAAGGAAGAGAAGGCTGCCTAGTCTCTGAGCCTTTGTACACGCTGTCCCCTCTGCCTAGAACACCCCCTCACCGCCACCCCCCAACACACACGCACTTCCTCCGGGAAGCCTTCCCTGATCACCTGAGGGGAAGTTCAGTAACACGGGCATATGTGCTCTGCCGGGGTTTCCATTCACCCGTGCCTGCTTCGCGTTCATTTATTCACCAAATGGTTACAGAACCCTTGTCTGTGCCAGGCGCCAGACTAGACGGCAGGGTTACCAGAGCCAACAGACCCGCCCTGCCCTGCCCAGCTCACATCTCAGTCTGGGCTGGGGGAGGAGAGGGAACTGGGGAGAGGGCAGACCATGTGAACAGGGCTGGGCTGGGCATGGGCCATATGCAGGCCAATGTTCCTCCAGCTAGAATAACATAAACGCCCATCTAAGAGGGGAAAATCTCTCAGAGCTCCAGAGGTGACACAGGCTATTTCAATTATTCTGTTTCCTAAATATGTGTGAACTTGATAACCGTACCAGCTCACATTTACTGAGCCCCTGCTTTGTGCACCTGACATGTATTCACTCACTGGATCCTTACCTCCACCTATGAGGTACGGACTACTATTGTCCCCATTTTACAGGAGAGCAAACTGAGGCTCAGCGAGGTGAGTTGTTTGCCCGCGGTCACCCAGCTCGGAAACGGCCGAGCTGGGATTTAGACACACACACACACACACACACACACACACACACACACACACGGCCGGGCTCCTGAGTCCTGTATTCTCGGCCGCTACACCGCACAGCTACAAATTAAGCACAAACCAATCTACAAGAATAACATTCGCTCTGCTGCACACACTGAACGTGATGTTGTTGTTGACAGGCGATGATGTTTTGTGGGAATGAGGTTGCCCCCGACGGTGCTGAGTTCAGCCCCTGTGTTCCCCAGGGGGCCTTGGCCTGCCTACCACTTTTCTCTTTCCAAACCACAAGGAAATCATCACCTTTTGTCCGTCACTTGGCATAACAGCACCTTTTTTTTTTTTTTTTTACTTTTACTTTAATTTTTGGAACAGATAATACTTGCACATTGTTCCAAATTTTTAATTAATTAACTAATTAATTAATTTAGAGAGCGCACATGCGTGCACCGTGTGCATGGGGGAGGGGCAGAGAGACAGAGAGGGACAGAGAGAGAGACAGAGAATCTTAAGCAGGCTCCCTGCCAGCACAGAACCTGAGGTGGGGCTCAATCCCACGACTGTGAGATCATGACCTGAGCGAAATCAAGAGTCAGGCACTTAACTGACTCAGCCACCCAGGTGCCCCTGTTCCAATTTTTTTTTGTAATTAGATAGATAGATATTAGCTAAATAGATGATAGGCAGAGATATAGGTACACTTCCTACCCTTCTTCCCTAGAAGTCAGTGTTAGGAGTTTCTAGGAGTCAGAACATGTATTGTGTTTTCTCTCATTAAAAAGAGGAAAGTCTCACGCCACATCCGTGGCTCTGTCCCTGCTATTTGCACTTAACAGGATCTTGGAGATCACTTCGTAAGGACAGGGAAAGGGCTTCCCCTTTCCTGTTCACAGTTGCGCTGTGTCCCTGCCCGTCTGCTGCCAATGCACGTGAGCGTTGCTCCTTACCCTCACAATTAACAGTGTTGGCATATTAGTCACTCCAGGAAACAGCCTTGAAAATGGCCCCCAGTGATGCCCAACTCCTGGTATTCGTGCCTCGGTGTAATCCCCTCCCCCTGAGAGTGGGCTGAGTCCAGGGATCAGCTTTTGGTGTGGTTGTTTATGTTATGTTACGTTGTTGTGATGTTGTTATTTTATTTTTGAGAGAGCGAGGGAGGGGCAGGGAGAGGGGGCGGGGACAGAGGATCCAAAGCAGGCTCTGTGCTGACAGCAGCGAGCCCTATGCGGGGCTCGAACTCACGAACCGTGAGATCACAACCTGAGCTGAAGTCGGATGCTCAACCCACTGAGCCACCCAGGTCCCTCCTTCAGGGATCAGCTTTTGATGAATGGACCCGGCGAAAGTCATGGGATGGCTGAGAGGGCTTAGAAGCAGCGACACCCTACCAGCAACAACCACTAAAACCCAGGACCCAGATCTTGGTTTCTAAATACTACTCTCCAATAACAGTAATCAGGGCTCCTTTAAAAAATGACTGAATCTAAGGTTAAGACAGGGAAAATATGAGCCTGGAGCGTGTTGTAGTGCCAGAAAGCAAGGAAATGCTCAAAAAAACAAAAGGACAGGGGCAGGTTAAAGGGACACAGGAGCCACCATGAAAGAGTTGCCAATGGTCAAAGCCTGAACAATTTAAGCAACAAAATGTATAACACATTATTGCATTATAACTCAAAGCATATAATAAACATGCATAAGTCCATACTGATTTAAGTAAATGACTGAAGAAACACGTAAATGGGAGAGAAGGGACAAATCCTCTTTAGAGAAGAATGCCAAATGATTTTTAAGATACTTCTCCCAGGAGGTGGACTTTAATTCTGCATCCCTTTGAGTGTACCCCTAAATTCATAACCCCAACATAATCATGAGAAAAACAGAGACAAACCCAAGTTGAGGGACATTCTCCAAGGTACTTGGCCAGTGCTCCTCAAAACCCAAAGTCACGAATAGCAAGCAAAGACTGAGAAACTGTCAAAGACAGAAAAAATCAAGGGAACGTGACAGAATACTGTCTTGTATCCTCAGTTGGATCCTGGAAATGAGAAATGAGTGAAATATGAATACATGTTAGAATCTAGTCAATAACTACATGCCAGGGGCGCCTTGGTGGCTTAGTCGGTTGAGCGTCTGACTTTAGCTCAGGTCATGATCTTGTGGTTCGTGGGTTCGAGCCCTGCATCGGGCTCGCTGCTGTTAGCCCAGAGCCTGCCTCGTATCCTCTGCCCCACTCTGCCCCTCCCCCACTCACGCTCTCTCCCTCTCTCTCTCGAAAATAAAACTTAAATAATAGTAATAACGTACCAGAGTTGGTTTCTTTTGACAAATGTTTCATGGTGAATTAAGATGATAATGTTAGGGAAAACTGGGTGTGTGTGTGTGGGGGGGGGGGGTCATCAGAAACTCTCTGTATTCTCTTTGCAATTTTTCTGGAAATCGTAACATTCCAAAATTTTTATTTTTTATTTTTATTCATTTTTAATTTTTTTAATGTTTTTATTTATTTTTGAGACAGAGAGAGACAGAGCGTGAGCAGGGGAGGGGCAGAGAGAGAGGGAGACACGGAATCCGAAGCAGGCTCCGGGCTCTGAGCTGTCAGCACAGAGCCTGACGCAGGGTTCGAACCCACGGACTGTGAGATCGTGACCTGAGCTGAAGTTGGACGCTTAACCGAGTGAGCCACCCAGGTGCCCCTATTTTTTATTTTTTTTATTTTTATTTTTTAATATATATTCTTTTTGAGAGAGAGAGAGAGAGAGAGAGAGAGAGCACAAGGGGGAGAGGGGCAGAGAGAGAGGGAGATGCAGAATCCAAAACGGGCTCCAGGCTCCGAGCTGTGAGCACAGAGCCCGATGTTGGGCTCGAACTCATGAACCGAGGGATCATGATCTGAGCTAAAGTCAGATGCCTAATAGACTGAGGCATCCAGGCGCCGCCCCCCACCCCCAAACATTTTTTTTTAAGTTTATTAAGGAAAAAGTGATAGGATATCACTTCTGAGATTAGCTTACAAAAAGACGCTGTCCTCCATATTGCTCGTCCCTTTGGCTTTCTTACTTGCTGGCTCTGATGAACCCCCCTGCCATGTGGTGAGCTGCCCTATGGCAAGGGCCACGTGTTGATGGACTGAGGGAGGCCTCTGGCCAACAGCCATCCAGGAACTGAATGCTGCCGACAATCAGGTGAGTGAGCTAAGAAGCAAGTCCTTCCCCATTTGAGCCTTTGGATGGGTCCCCAGCCCCTGCCAGAACCTCGACTGCAGTTTGGTGAGAGACTCTGAGCTGGGGATTCCTAACCCACAGAAACGATGGGATGATAAATGTTTGTTGTTTTCTGGTGCTGAGTTTTGGGGGTCAATATGTTAGGTAGCAATAGGTAACTAATACAGTTGCCCTCTCTTCTCTATTTTTTCACTGGCCTGGGGTCCTTGACACAGTCCTACTTGGCTCGGACACAAGCAGAAATGCTAACACAGACCAGGCTCCATGTGGTCAAGTATGGAGGCTGGCGATTTTACTAGAATATTGAAATAGTTCAAAACTTAACATTCCTCAAGACCACAGTTTGGAAAATATCACTGGCGTTTTCAATCCTCCAAGGTCTTACTGTTCTTCCAGTAGAATCAAAACTCCTTACTGTGGCTTGCAAGGCCCTCAGGGTGTCCCCACTCACTCTCTGAGCTCACTCTCCACGTTCCCCTTCCCCTTGTTTTCCAGACCCCTGATCACACCAGACCCCCTGTCCTTGCCCATGCCTGCCTCGGGGCATTTGCACATGCCAGTTCCCTGCCTGTTATGTCTTTCCCCACATCTTCTCATTGCTGCTGACTCCGTATCATTCAGGCCTCAGTTCAAATGTCATCAACGGGGAGACACTGACCCTGATTGCCTACGTAGAGGAAGGATTAGAAACACTGGCTTTGGGTGTGCCTGATTAGCTCAGTCAGTAGAACACGGGACTCCCGATCTCAGGGTCATGAGTTCAAGCCCCACATTGGGTGTAGAGCTTACTTTACAAAAAAAAAAAAAAGAGGGGTGCCTGGTGGCTCAGTTGGTTGAGTGTCCAACTTCGGCTCAGGTCATGATCTCACGGTTCATGGGTTCAAGTCCTGCATCGGGCTCTGTGCTGACAGCTCAGAGCCTGGAGCCTGCTTCGGATTCTGTGTCTCCCTCTCTGCCCCTCCCCACTCCCTCACTCACACTCTGTCTCTCTCTTAGGAAAAGAAAAAAGAAACACTAGTCTCGGAGTCAGGCAGACCGGCCTACGCTCTCTTCCCAGCCTTACCCCGTAGAAGCTGTGTGACCTTGGGTAAATGATGTCACCTCTCTGAGCCTCAGTTTGCCCATCTGGGGGCTCCTCAGAGCGTAGCTTGAGGGTCCCACACACTTCCGTGGGGCAGGCCCTCAGCACAGTGTTTGGTGTAGGGCGGGGCACGGGGAACACCCGTCATCATACTTCTTGACCTTGGCAGTGCTGGCTTGCAGATTCGCACGGATGCACACAGCAGTTTGCAAACAAATCCTGGAGCTCCGTGACCCTGGGTTCATCCTCAAACAGCTCCACCCTAGGTGATGGGCCCTGCCCTTGGGAGGGGGAGACGGGAGGGGCACCAGGTCGAAGGTTGTGTTCCTGACTGATGGACCACACTGGACAGGCTGAGCCACCCTCAGCAGAGTTAACACTTCCAGAATGTGCTGTATCAGCACTTCCTTCCTCTGGGTGGCCAGCAGCATCTGGAGAAGGAGGAGGCCTTGCCTTAAGATTCCTGTGGCTAAGGCTCTCAGATAGGGGGTGTGCCCGGCTGGCTCAGTCAGTGGAGCGTGTGACTCTCTATCTTGGGGTTGGGAGTTGAAGCCCCACGGTGGGTGTAGTGATTAAAAATAAAACCTTGGGGGAAAAGAAGCTTCTCAGAAGAACACAATGAAAGTGGACAGTCAACCTGGGTGGTGGGCAAGGGGTAGATGACCCTGAAGTCATCGAGTAGGAGCCATGGCCAGAGGGTGATTGAATTTTGGCCAAATGGAACGTGGGCAGATGTGACTGAGCATCATTTCAGACCTGTCGCACAAAAAATCTACTTCATCCTCTACCTACCCTCTCACTTCCCCCTTCTGCCAGCCGGATGTCTCTCTATTCCCAGGGCCACCTAGGAAGCCACATGTGAAAACAGCAAAGTCCCCATCAGCCAGAAACCTGGAGAGCTCCATGGAGGAAAGTCCTTCCCACCCTTCCCTCCCAGCTGAAGATTGAACTTTATAAGACTAAGAAATTTGGGGCCTCTGGGTGGCTTAGTTGGTTAAGCATCAGGCTCAGGTCACGATATCACGGTTTTATGAGTTCAAGCCCCATGTTGGGCTCTGTGCTGGCAGCATGGAGCCTTCTTGGGATTCTCTCTCTCCCTCTCTCTCTCTGCCCCTACCCCACTCGCGTGGTCTCTCTCTCTCTCTCTCTAAATAAACTTAAAAAAAAAAAAAAGACCACAAAATTAATTCCTCATCTGTTACAACACTGAGATTGCATGGGTTGTTGGTTGTTTAAGTTGATTTGTTATGTTTTTCTACCAGGCTCTTCCTAGGCAAATCTTCCAAAAGCTGTATTTTTCCACTGGTTTACCAAATTAAGACATCATAAAACGTTCAAACCTCACAGAAATGAATGAAGTCCCTCAGTGCACCCTCCCTGCTCTTCAAGGAGAAACAACTACTATTAATAGTTTAGATATTCTCCCAGATTTTTTTTTTTTTTTGCTGTGCCATAACAGCATATTTTTATACAAAAAGCATCCATTGATATATATTGTTCTGCAAGATCTCCTTAGCAGCGTACCTTGGGTATCTTTCCATGTTTGGATGCAGGGATCTATCTCATTCTTTTCCACATTGGTCTGGCATTCTGTAACACATGAATAAATATATTTTATGGGGCCCTGTATTAGTTATTTACCGCTGTACAACAAATTCTCCCAAAAGTCAGCAGCTTAGAACAACAAACATTTATTATGGGAGAGATATTGAGGGTCAGGAATCTGGCAGTCACTCAACTGGGTCGTTCTGGCTCCGGGTCTCTGGGGTTGCAGAAAGTTATTGGCTGAGGCTGCTGTCTTCTTTCCTCTTCCTCCTCCTCTCCCTCCTCCTCTCCCTCCTCCTCCTCCTCCTCCTCCTTCTTAAGTTTATTTATTTATTTTGAGAGAGAGAAAGAGAAAGCAAGAGAAAGTGGGGGAGGGGCAAAGAGAGAGAGGGAGAGAGAGAACCCCAAGAAGACTCCATGCTGTCAGCCCAGAGCTGGACGTGGGGTTCAATCTCACAAACTGTGAGGTTGTGACCTGAGCCGAAATCAAGAGTCAGATGCTCAGCCGTCTGAGCCACCCAGGCTCCTGGAGGCTGCTGCCTTCTGAAGGGGCTGGAGGATCGGCTTCCAGGCTCCCTCCTTTGACTGTTCCAGGCCTTCGTTCCTTGCTGCCTATAGTTGGAGACTTGAGTCCCGTGGGTCTCTCGCCACAGGCTGAGTGTCCCCATGACGTGATGGCTGCTTCCCCAGAGTAAGCAGAAAACCCAAGATAGAAGTGGCGGTCTTTCATAACCTGGTCATTTATGATGGTTCCACATTGTCACGAGGTGACATTCCACAATGGCCGGCCACTCTGCCACTGGTCTCTCAGCCCAACTCCGGTACATGTGGGAGGGGCTTCCCAAGGCCGAGAATCCCAGGCATCGAGGAACACTGGGCTATCTGGGGTCTGCCGCCGTAGGTGCATACAGGAGAACGAGGCGATTTCCACTTTTCTCCATTGCAAATTCTGCGGCAGTGAACATCCTTGCTCACGTGTCTTGGATTCGTGTGGAAGGGGGGTCTTCTGCCAGATGATCTCCCCTGGACTATCTACGTGCATCACTCACTGACTTCTCCCCACACTGCAGTGAGGCATGTGCAGTCTTTGAGCCCGCTCTGCAGATGAAGAATCACTCGGCTCAGTCCCATGAAGATTCTTGGCCCCCTCGGGAACAGAGGAGCCTTGGTATGAACTTTCTAGATGGACTTTTCCGATGGGAGAAGAGGGTCAGTGAAACTGAGTGGTGAAAATGACGGTGAGCTACAGTAAGGTCAGTCTCATCCGGAATCTGCCTTAGGTAAATGAAAGGTAGGTCAGGGCCACAGCCCCCATCACACAGATGGGGAAAACTGAGGTGCAGAGTGGCAGGGCTTGCCTCCAGCTGCACAGCTAGTCAGTAGCAGAACCAGGGGCACATCCATGTCCTCGATTCCTAAGGCTCTCCTCCCAGACCCCCACCAGGCATAATGCCAGGCACGGAACTCATCTCGGCTAATCTCCAAAAACACCCTATGGAGTCAGGTTCGTCCTTCCTCTCATTTGACAGAAAAGGAAAGTGAGGCTCTGAGACATGAGGTGTGGAGACTGGAAACGCTGCAAAAGCCACAGGCAGGCCACGGCCATGTGCAAGTCGGGGACGGGGGAGAGAGGAAGGAAAGAGGAGGCAGGGCTTTACGTGAGAGATTAGCTCCTGATGCCCCACTATCAAAAATTCGTATCTTTGAGGCAGAACCAGAAAACAGGATGTGGGTTTGTCTTTACGGGGCTGGTGCCCCAAGTAGACACGTACCGTCAGATAGATGTAAACGCTGTGGGAGAAGCAGCGCTGCTAAGGGTCAAGAGTCAGATAGGCACCTGGCTGTGTGACTGCAAATGCAGGGCTTGACCTCTCTGGGCCTCCGTTAGGGGGGCTGGTGAGACGGTCAGTAAATGGAGAGGCAAAGCCCACAGATGACTTGGCTGGCTTTATCCCCGTCCCCATTGTTATCAGAGCCAGCAACCCTGTGCCCCAGCCACCCCAAAGATGCCATCGCATTAAAAGAGTGAGCTCCCCGGGCGAGTACAGCTTCCAGACAAGTCCCTGGTCTCTCCTCACAGTTTCCCTCCACACTGGTGACCTCAGGCTCCTCCTGGGGGGGGGGGGGGGGGGCTTGTCTTGTCCTGGGGCCAGTCTTGCCCAGCTGCTGAAGGCCACAGGGTTGCTGAGCCCCCCACCTCCCAGGCCTCTGCTTGGCCCCCTAAGTGTTGCCCGCATTTAGGAGCTCTTGGCGGTGTCCTGAGCATTGTGGTGACAGAAAGGGAGGGAGGGGCCAGGGTCAAGAGAAGGACACTGGATTGGGGCTCAAAGGCTCAGGTCGAGGCCCAACTCAGCCTCACTGTTGCTGTGTGATTTTGAGCAAATCCCTGTCACTCTCTGGACCATTCAGCCAGAGGGACCACAGATGGAGCTCTTTCGAGCTAATCAAAACAGAGGCGATGTACTCAGGAGTCAGACGGCCCCTCGGTTTTGACTTGTGTCTATCGCCTACCGGCTGGGTAACATTAAGGAAGTCACTTAACCTCTCTGAGCCCCAATTTCCTCTTCTCAAAAACTTGAACCGTAAGCCAGGGTTGTTGAGAATACTAAGTAAAAGCAGGAAGCACAGTGCTTGACCCACAGTAGGAGCTCACTAAACAGTAGCTGTTCCAATTGGTTCATTTTTTTTTTAATTTTTTTTTTTAATGTTTATTTATTTTTGAGACAGAGAGAGACAGAGCATGAATGGGGGAGGGTCAGCGAGAGGGAGACACAGAATCTGAAACTGGCTCCAGGCTCTGAGCTGTCAGCACAGAGCCTGACGCGGGGCTCGAACTCACGGACCGCGAGATCGTGACCTGAGCCGAAGTTGGCCGCTTAACCGACGGAGCCACCCAGGTGCCCCCCAATTGGTTCATTTTTAAAAATAATTCTTTATAAAAAGAATGCTAGGGGCGCCGGGGTGGCTCCGTCGGTTAAGTGTCCGACTCTTGATTTCAGTTCAGGTCATGATTTCAGGGTTCGTGAGATCGAGCCCCGCATTAGGTTCTGCCCTGACAGTGCTGAACCTGCTTGGGATTCTCTCTCCCTCTCTCTCTGCCCCTCCACTGCTTGCATATGCTCTCTCTCTCTCTCTCAAAAATAAATAAACTTAAAAAAAAAAAAAAACAAAACCCCACGCACACCAGTCTGGCTTAGTTGATAGAGCATGCAACTCTTGGTCTGGGGGTCGTGAGTCTGAGCCCCACGTTGGGTGTAGACTTTACCTAAAAATAAACAAACAAGGAAGATAAAAATAAAACGAACGCCATACTTCAGTGAATCTAAGACCTCACCAATCGTAACATGCACCCTTACATATGCACCATCAAGAAACGGAAAACACTGCCAATTACAGCTGTCAGGTGCACCATTGATTTTAAGAAGACAGATCTTCATTCTAAAGACGTTAAAATGTAAATAAATGGGCATCTCGGACTCGGTGAAACACAGCGTGTGCACAGAAACCAAAATCAGCGCGTGCTGAAGGGGGATAACAAGACACAGCGGTTTCCTGTCTGCCCCTCCCTGTCTCCCCGCCCCATCTCCCCAAATGCAACCACTGTTGCTGGTTTTTTCTAGCACTTACACCTCTCTTCTTTCCAAGTAATAAGCACTTAACGGCTATCTTTTGATGCATTCATTTGAGCCATCATCTACTCTCTACCCTGTCTCCCTGTCTCCCCTATACTACCTGCCTACTACCTGTTAGGACAAAGGACTTCGTGCTCCTGCATCACCCCCATTTCCACACACCCCACCCCCCCATCATCCACTGTGGAAGCAGTGTTGCAGTTTGGGGTTAAACCACTCATCACGCTTCAGATCTATGCACTTTTTTACACAACTCACCGGATAGATTTAGTTTTGGCGTGTTGTGAATAATGCTGCCATGAACACTCCGGAACAAGCATTTGGGCAGACGTATGTTTTCATTCCTTTCAGGTCAATACCCAAGAGTGGATGGCCTGGGTGTGCAGGAAGGGTAGATTTCATTTTACAAGAACGGCAAGATGGTTTTCTAACGTGGTGTTCCCAATTTTCCTTTTTTTTGTTGTTTTTTTTTTTTAAGAGAGAGAGTGCGAGTCGGGGAGAGGGCAGCAGGAGAAGAGAGAGAATCTTAAGCAGCCTCCGCCGCTCAGCACGGAGCCTGACGCAGGGCTCGACCCCATGACTCTGGGATCATGACCTGAGCCGAAATCAAGAGCGAGCTCAACTAACTGAGCCCCCCGCCCCCTGCCCCGTTCGCATTTCTACCAGCAGGATGTGAGAGGGCCAGTTGATCCACACCCACCAACACTTGGAATTATCCGTCTTTTTAAGTGTAGGCAACCCAGTGGGCAGGTGGAGGCTCTCAACGTGGTTTTAATTTGTACTTCCCTTATGACTAACGATGTTAAACGTCTTCGTATGGGCTTATTGGCCATTTGTACATCTTCTTTTGTGAAGTAACTGTTCAGATATTTTGCCCATTTTTAGGTTGCGCTGTTTGTCTTATTATTGAGCTGTAGGCATTGTTTGTATATTCTGGATACAAGTCCTCTGTCAGAGATGCGTATCGTAAATATTTTTCTCCCAGTCTGTGTCTTGCCTGCTCATTCTCTTAACGACGACTTTTGACGAGCCAGAGTTTTACATTTTGGTAGATTCTACTTTATCAAGTTTTCACGGTTTGTGCTTTCTGTGTCTTTTCCGAGAAATCAATGGCTTAAAAAAAAAAAAATCTCTTTACTTAAGTGGCTTTAGTAGGGAGACAAATTTAGGCATGTATGATTGATCCATCACCTTGCCAAAGAACATGTCTTAGCTTCTTTCTTTGGTGGGAAGTTCACTCCTGTCTTGCCTTTTGTGTCCCCTTCCATCACAGGACGTCAGATGGTCACGGTAGAAGGAGCGAGCAGACCCAGTTTTCACTCCTGTCTCCCACCACTCACAGTTCTGTAGTCTTGGGAAAGTCATTGAATCTCTTCTCCCAATCCAGGGGGAAGGGAAGCTTTCTGACCTGAGCGGGAGGTGGCAAGGTCAGATAGGGAGAGGGCTGTCCCAGGGCTTTGGCAGGTAAGCCAGTGGCAGCCCGTGGATGTCTTTGAGCCACTGCAGACCCTTACTGTCAGGGGTCAGGTCTGGCAGGCTCTCACACCCTCACTGCATGGGAGGGAGACTGAGGCCAGAAAGGAAAGGGGAACCAAAATCACACAGCTTGTCCAGACAAGGCAGGGCTCCCCATTTCTGTTCCTAAGCTCTCTCCACACCCCGAGCTGCCTCTGGGCTAGATGGGCTGGTAGAATTGGCTATGTCCTCTCCCTGGGGTGGCAAGAGAGCCTACTCCTTGCCTGAACAGGACACTCCTGAGGCCTTCCTTCAGCCTAGAACTCTCTGGGCTATACCCAGAGCTGCGCCTGATTGTGGTTCTCTAGCGCCACCTACAGGACAGATGGATAACGACACACAGCCCGGCTTCTCCGACCCCAGATTCCTCAAACTTCGGACTCGGAAGGCGCCTGGGAACCGAGCGCCCCCTGTGGCCACCCAGGGCTCTGCGCCCTCCTCCGGTCTCTGCTGGAATTGCCCCACAGTCCCGTCAAGGTAGGAGCTTGCAGTATTGAATCAGTTCTAAGACGGCCTCAGTTGAAAGATGCAGCATTCGTTTTTGTGCCACTAAAAAGGAAAAAAGCACTACCGAGTAAAATATGATACAGCACTCATCACTTAGAAATGTCATTTCTATTTACTGAAGGTGCTCTTTTAGACTTTTTTTTTTTTATCATATCACTATTGCGCATACCTATGATCAAGATAATTTAGTGAAGATATTCCTGAAACTTCTGCACATGTAGCGTCTAACTTTTCTGCTTCACTTTTTCCTTCAGAGTCATTGAGGTCTGTGTCGTTCCAGACAACACTGTCCTGTGTCATTAAGAGCGTGGGTGACACAGATTTTCTTCCGAGCATGTCATTCTTGTCTCGAGACGTCCTTCCAAGCTACAATTTTGTTCCATAGGCATTGACAAATGTCATGGGTGCTACCCATTAACTGCAGTTGTGAAATACGTTCTGATTTCAGAGATGTTTATTTTATTTTTAATTTGTTATGTTTATTTTTGAGAGAGAGACAGAGCATGAGCAGGGGAGGGGCAGAGAGAGAGGGAGACACAGAATCCCAAGCAGGCTCCAGGCTCTGAGCTGTCAGCGCAGAGCCCGATGCGGGGCTCGAACCCATGAACCATGAGATCATGACCCGAGCCGAGGTCGGATGCTCAACCGACTGAGCCACCCAGGCGCCCCTCAGAGATGTTTAAATGTTGGGGCGCCTGGGTGGCGCAGTCGGTTAAGCGTCCGACTTCAGCCAGGTCACGATCTCGCGGTCCGTGAGTTCGAGCCCCGCGTCAGGCTCTGGGCTGATGGCTCGGAGCCTGGAGCCTGTTTCCGATTCTGTGTCTCCCTCTCTCTCTGCCCCTCCCCCGTTCATGCTCTGTCTCTCTCTGTCCCAAAAATAAATAAAAAACGTTGAAAAAAAATTAAAAAAATAAATAAATAAAAATAAATGCGGAGGGACACGCATCTTAGAATGGATGAAGAATGGTGTCAGCACTGGTTCAACAAAATTCCTGGGGTGCCTCTAATTTTGCCAGGCCTGTGCAAGGGGCCCAAACAAGACTGTCCCGTTTTTGCTCTCAGGGAGCTCACAATGCCACTGGGAGACAGACATCAGACAAATAATCATGCAGAGATAACTACTTACTGGCCGCAGTTGTGCTATGAGGAGGAGAAGCAGTAGGCGTGACTGAGTCTGGGGTCGGGGAGGGCTTCCCCGAGGAAGTGGCATCTGAGCTCTGATAAATGAACAGGACCTAGGTAGGGAGAGAGCCAAAGGCATGCAAAGCAGAGGCAACAGCATGTGTAAAGGCCCTGGGGTCAGGAGGCGGAGTTTAGGGGCTCCAGTGTGGCTGGAGTGTGATGAATGAGAGTGAGAGTAGCAGAAACTAGAGCTGAGAGGTGGGAAGGGACAGATCACAAGGGCCTTTTCCCAAAGCACAATGGGAAGCCATTGCAGGACTTTAAGTTGAGATGGAAACTGAGGTACAAAGGGGTTAAGCAACATGCCAAGTCACAGAAAGCACTGGAGACAGAAATGGAATTCAGGTCTGGCTGGTTCTAGCACTCACGCTTTCACTCCTTGCTGGAGGGGACAGAGGGGACTATCTCATCCACCTCCACGCTGTCCAGCTGAGGAGACTGTCGCCTAGGAAAGGGAACAGGCTGGCCCTAAGTGGCACAGTAGAACAGGGACTAATCTAGAACTCAGACCTCCAGGCCCCCAGCTCCCTTCTCGCACCCAGCTGGAGCAGTCCTGGCCCAGCCTTAGCCAAAGCCCCACCCCACCCCCCAATCCCGGGGACACTATTGACGTGTGGAGGGCAAAGGGCTGTCGCTTCTTAGGCCCCGGGTAGCTGTGTCAGCCAGGTATCCCTGTTTCCCAATTTGCACTAGTAGTGGTTGGTTAAAACCTGAATCCTGGAGCCTTCCAAGGTCACGCCAGGCTCACAAGTGGACCCAGACTCTTGAGGTAGTTGAGTGAGACCTGAACTGCACTTTCCTCTGGCCACCCTGCCAGGGATGGGTCAAATTCCAGTCCCACTGACCTCCCAGTCCCCCTGTGCCTTCCACCTGGGCTTGACAGCAAAAGTGCTCCGAGCACATGGGGGCACAGTACCAAGAAATGGGGCCAACCGGCCAGGCATGTCTGCAGCCCCACTTGTCAGCACAATCCCCGGACTGAAGATCCTGGGACACACAACTTACTGTTTTTGTTTGTTTATTTGTCCTGGAAGAACATGTCTAGAACCGAACTTGCTGTGTCAAAGAAACCTGCGTTTAAAGGTGTTTGATGAACTATCAGCAAATAGTCCTCCCAGGATTTTGCACCAATTACCACTCCTTGTAAAGGAGAATAAAGGGTGTTCCCCCCATTGTCCGTCGCCAGTAATGCCTGAGAGCTCTCTTTTCGTAATTTTTGCTACTTGGATAGTCCAGCCCCTCTTGTTAATGTTTGAATTTGCACTGTTTGTCATCGAGGAGGGGTTCTCAGACTTCATGTGTATCGAAGTAATCTACATACAGCCTTTGTCACAAAACCGAGAAGGCGTGCACACACTGGGGGAAAAATATTTGCAAAAGTAGAGTTAGCAAGTGACTTGTATCTGATGTGTAAAGAACTCTAAACGCTTATTAATAAGAAGACTATTTAAATAGAATAGACACCCCATCAAGAAAATCTACAGACGGCAGGCAACCACACCATTCGTCTTAGAGAAATACAAATTGAAACCATAGCGAGGTGCCGCTTCACACCTACGAGAATGGTCAAAATTTAAACCCCACCAAACGTTGGTAAGAAGAGGGAGCCCCTGGAACTGTCGTACACAGTTGGTGGGAAAAGGTAAAACAATGCATTCACTTTGAAAAACAGTTTGGCAGTCTCTTAAAATATGAAACACACACCAACCATAGGATCCAGCCATCCCACTCCTAGGTATTTCGGTTTAAAGTTTTTTAATGTTTATTTATTTGTGTGTGTGTGAGAGAGAGACAGAGCGCAAGCGGGGGGAGGGGCAGAGAGAGAGAGAGAGGGAGACAGAATCCAAAGCAGACTCCAGGCTCTGAGCTATCAGCACAGAGCCCGACGCGGGGCTGGAACCCACGTACCGTGAGATCACGACCTGAGCTGAAGTTGGACCTTAACCGACTGAGCCACCCAGGCGCCCCATTCCACTCCTAGGTATTTATCCCAGGGAACAAAAGCATTTGTACCTACAGAGTTGTACAGAAGGGTTCACCGCAGTTTTATTTGTGATAGTTAAATGTTGGAAACTCAAGTGTCCATTAGTATATGATTAGATAAATCAATTATAGCATATCCTACTCCGCAATAAAAGAGTGAGCTATTGATAAACGCATCAACACGCACGTACCTCAAAATACTTAGGCTGAGTGAAAAAAGCCAGACAAAGGAAATGTACAGGCCGCATGATTTCATTTAGGTAAAACTCTGGAAAATGCACACCATCTATAGTGACAGAAAGCAGACCAGTGGTTGCTTGGGGAAGCAGTGGAAGGCAGCGGGGAAGAAGGGAGGATTATAAAGAGATACCAAGAAACTTGGTGGTGATGGAGATTTTCATGGCAGTTCTCATTGTCTTAATTGTGGTGATGGTTTTACAGATATACATACATACTCATTAAATTGTTAAGGGCGCCTGGCTGGCTCAGCGGGAAGAGCAGGCAACACTTGATCTTGGGGTCCTGAGTGTGAGCCCCAAGTTGGGTACATCTAGAGATTACTAAAAAAAAATTAATTAAATTTAAAAAATTGTTAAACATATGGAGTTTATTGTATGTCAGTTATACCTAAAAAAAAAACGGTAAAATAGAGATAATTGGGCCCTACCAGACCTACCCAATGATCACAGCGTGCACACGTGGGGTCCAGGAATCTGTATTTTAGACAGACTCCACGTCATTTCAACGCACACCAGAGCTGGAGAAGCACTGTTGCAGCAAAATGTCTCTGCCACCTATACCCCACGTTACCAAGACCTTATCTGAAGGAAGGAATCGTTTAAGGGGGGGCCTCTTCTGTGAGCACCTGCTACATATGGGGAGGGGGTGTCCTGAATCACAAAATGTTGGTCATTTTACAGGTAAGGAAACCGAGATCTTCAGAAATAAACTGCTTCTTCGGTAAGGAAGGGTCTCTTGGTTACAAATAACAGACATCACTCGAGTTAGTTACCCACTGCAAAAAGTGGAAGGGTCTGTAAAAACACAGGGGTCCCGCAGTCAGTGGCAAAAGGGGGGCTCGCGAGGCGGAGATGGGGATGAGGAACGTTATGGAACCTTGGTCACTTACGTCCTGCCTCTTCTCAGTTGTTCCCTCCTTCGCCTGCCTCTGCTGAGCTACCTTTTCCACTTCTTGGTGTGGGTTGGGGAGAGAGGTTTAAACGGCCTCCAGGACTCAGTGGGTTCCTAAACCCTAGTTCCGTGTTTGGGGGGAAGCAAACTGATTGGCTCGGTTCGGACGGGTATCGTCTCTTCATCCAATCAGCTGTGGCCAGACGGGCGGGATCACCTGATTCGGACCCGGAGGGAGGAGAGTGGAAACTTAGAGCCGAGGTCGGCCAGTGCTCTCAAACTTGAGCCTTAAGATCACCCAGGAGCTTGTAAAACATGCTCACCCGTCCCACTCGCAGCCGACACCCTGGGATCCGTTTCCGTTGGTCGGGACGGGGGCTCAGCAATGTGCCTTAACAGCTAAAGCGCAAACTCCTCGGGTTACAGCTTGAGAAACAGCTACTCTAGGCAGATAACTCCGAAGGGATTTGGACCTGGAATCTGAATCGCGAACCCTCAGGGTGGGACCCTTAGGTCTCCCGGCTGCTAATGACAGACACCTGCTTAAAATGGAGGAAGCAAACCTGGAGATTTGCAGGTGCTGTGACTGGATCCTGGAGGGTAGATCATTGTTCCAGGAACTTCCGGATTGAAGTCCTGAAACCCCAACTGAAATCTTGTTCCACCTTCTGCTGAGCCTTTCCTGGATTGGTTTCGTTAATAGGTGCACTTTCTCCTTGGGGTGACCTCCTGGGGGCGGACTCTCCTAGGTTCAGGTGGGTCACGTGCTCACCCTTAACCAATCACTGCGGACAGAGGGATGCATTGCTCTCCTGGACCAATTCTGGGCCACAGTCCTACCGCGGAAGCCCGTACTGGGATCCCTCCCTCATATTGCATGGAATCAAATGGAAGAGGGTTGCCTAGTCAGGACCAAACCAGAGTGCCGCAACCAAGAAGAACCCTGGGTGCTGAGCGGGCACTAAAAACAACCCGACGAGATCATGGATGTCTTTTGGCCCAACCTCCCATCTGGACAGGACCCGGTTGGAGGCCTGCCTGGGAACGATTTCTGCCAGCCTCAGCCTCCGTGGTGGTCCCCTGCAATGGCCGGTCCCCATTTGTGCTTGGTTCTTGACAGGCAGGTGGCATGTGAATGTCATTACCACAAGTCAAGACTGACTCAGCTTCCAGCCAAGCAAAGAGCCCAACCCAGATCCTCCCAGTGAGTCAGGCCCAGCCTGGGCAAAGGAGGGGTGGCCCGGAGGGGGGTTCACCCTAGGCATCATTCCAGCTAGGATGGACAACCCTGTCATACGCATGGAGAGAAACAGGAATTTGGCAGCCAGGCCTCCGGCTTGCCAACCTCTGCCTACAGCTGCCTTCCTCTGGCCCTTCCCAAGGGATACAAGCTGGCCCCAAAGGGTGAAGTACAGAGCTCACAAGCTGATTTCTGTGGGCTGACTCTAGCCCACAGGTGTGTTTTGTTTGGCTTGCACAGAATGTACAAATATTTAGTAGTCAGTATGTTTAAACGGGGAGATTGCACATGAAAGCCCAGATTTCTGGCTGTTTTTGTAAAAAGGAAATATCTGGCAGGATGGGCCCACATTCCTGACTGTCAGACCTGCCTGAGGCCGAGTTCAGCCTCCATCCAGCTAACGCGATGCGGAAGCAGGCAGGGGACTCTTATCTGAGTGGTTGTAGGCCTGAGTTTGTGACCCTGGGATTAGAATCCTTGGAGAACGTGCTGAGAGGGGTCCTTAGGTGAGCCCCTTCCTGCCTCTTGATGTGTTCATATCTATTACCCGCCACAACCTAGGCCCTGCGTGGAGCCCTGGGGCTCCTCCCGGCCCATGCACAGCCATCACATGATTCATCTGCTTCGTTTTCCTCACTTAATCTTCTCATTATCTCCCCCCCACCCCCACCCCGCAGGCAGGGGTTGCACAGGAGGAGAAACCCCACAGCCAGGTGGTGTGATGGGATCTGCCCAAGGTCACAGCACTCAGGTGGGGTGTGTCCTCTCAGGGCAGAGCTCCTGATGCACCTGTCACAAGACCGGGGTCCAAGCCACAGCTCCAGAAGGCTGATTCACGCTCACATGCTCACGGGAGATTGACTCACAAAGAGGAGGCTGTGTAGCCAGGCACACCTGGGGTGGACTCCCAACTCTACCACTTACAAATTGCATGCCATCAGGTGAGTCTTGCTTCAGTCTCTTTATCCGTCAAATGCAAAACATCTCATGGGAAATGCTGCCACTGTTCCATTCAGCTGACACTTGCAATAAAAAGTCTGTCAAATACCTGTTGGTGAGCTGCCCCACGTGCTTGAAAAGTAGCTATGAAGAAGAGTGATGTTCTGACTCTTGGTTTCGGCTCAGGTCACGATCTCACGGGTCGTGAGTTTGAGCCCCTCAATCAAGCTCTCTGCTGACGGCGTGAAGCCTGCTTGGGATTCTCTTTCTCTCCTCTCTCTGCCCTCCCACGTCTCTCTCTCTCTCTCACTCAAAATAAACAAATAAACTTAAAAAAAAAACTGATGCTGTTGCCATAGGGCAGTTGTTCTTAACTGGGGGGAGATTTTGCACAGGGTGGGGGACAATTTAGCAACGTCTGGACACAGTTCTGACTGTCACCACCGGATGGGATGTACTACTGGCATCTAGTGTGCACAGGTCAGGATCCCACTAAACAGCCTACAGCACATAGGCTGGCCCCCCTGAGGAATGATCCAGTCCCAGAAAACAATCATGCTGGGCACCTGGGTGGCTCAGTAGTGAAGCATCTGACTTCGGCTCAGGTCACGATCTCTTGGTTTGTGAGTTCGAGTCCCACTTCGGGTGAACTCGTGCCCTGCTTTGGGTAAACACGAGCCCTTCAAAGGGTGAGCATGAGCCCTGCTTCGGGTGAGCCCTGCTTCTCTCTCTCTTCTCTGCCCCTCGTGGGATTCTCTCCCTCTCTTCTCTCCATCACTTGCCCCCTTCCTCTCTCTCAAAAATAAAAAATAAAAAAACAACAAAACAAAACAAAAAAAACATGTTGAGGTTGAGAAATCCTTCTACAGCAGGGCCCAGACATTTAAACATGCTATTGCACTACAATGCGATAAATAGGTGAGAAAGAAAGCACAGGGTGTGACTCAAGAAGACTCCCTGGAGGAAGTGACACCCAAGCCGGATGTGAAGGATGAATAGAAATTAGGAAAGTGATGAGGAAGAAAGTTGTTCTGATTAAGAGGAATAGCAAAGGCAAAGGTCTGGAGGGTAGAAAGAGCCTGACATTTTTAAGGAAGTAAGGTTATTTTTCCTTCCAGTTTTATTGAGATACAATCAATGGACAAATGTGAGAAATAAGCCCGCTGACCCAATCAAAGGAGGGACGCGGAGACTCGGAGCACAGTGAAGCGAAGCTTTAATCAGCGTTCTCACAAGAGCTGGTGTCTGATGGACAGATGCTCCAGGAGGCAACAGCAGACAATTTATCTCCTAGCATGAAGTCCGTCCCCTGGTTCCTCATTGGCTGAGTACTACAGAGGCAAGTCCCTCCCCTGGTTCCTCATTGGCTGAGTACTGCAGAGGTCACAGCCTTACCTGGGTGTCGTCTATGCCCCTGTAAGGCAAAAAGCAGTCTGACTGGAACAAATGTACATTCCTTGAGGTGACGCAGGAAGAACTGAAGTCCTTTGGCGCATGCTTATTTTTTTTTTAATTTTTTTAATGTTTATTTGTTTTTGAGATAGAGACAGAGCATGAGTGGGGAGGGGCAGAGAGAGGGGGAGACACAGAATCCGAAGCAGGCTCCAGGCTCTGAGCCATCAGCACAGAGCCCAATGCGGGGCTCGAACCCACGAGCTGTGAGATCATGACCTGAGCCGAAGTCGGACACTCAACCGACCGACCGAGCCACCCAGGCGCCCCTGGCGCATGCTTATTGCAAAGCCCATGAAACATAAGCCCCCAAAGTGGAAAGGGGAAGAACCAGGAAGTGAAGCATCTAAGGGTTTGGGACTCCATTGTGCAGCGCCGCGGGGAGGGGTTCGTACATATTTCCAATATGTTGTAATCCTATTGTTAACCAGACAGCACAGCTTTTCTTTGGTATTTCTAACAATGAATCGCTTACTTCTCACAGTAAGGAAGTAAACTTTCACGGTGGCTGGAATGAAGTACAAGATGGGAGGCAGCATCAGACCATGAAAGGCCCCTGTAGGTCACATGCAGAGGCTTATACTTCAGCCTGAGAGTTAAGAGAAGTCCTTGAAAGAATAGAACAGGGAGTGGCCTGGTTTGATTTGCTTCTGAAGACTCTGGAAGGGTGTGGAAGCCGGGAGGCTGCTGTGGGTAACCCAGGTGAGAGAGAGACAGGTGGATAGATTTGAGGGTTAGAAGCAGCCTTAACAACTGGAGGATGTGAGGGGCGAGGCCACGGGAGGAAACAAGGATGTCACCTGGGCTTCCAGCTCGGGCAGCTGGGGAGTAAGGGTGCCATTCTCAGAGCTGGGCTAAGCCAGGAACAAAGTGGACAAGGCTGCTGAAACCCAGTGGCTCCCAGTGAGGGGACTGTTGGAAAACAAGAGAGTCCATGTGGACTAGAGTTAGGGAGAATGGTGTGGGGAGCCATGGGGGTGCACAGCAGTGGGGGAGCCTACCCAGGAAGTGATATCCAGGCTGAGCCCCAAGGGCCACCCAGGAGTTGGCCAAGGAAGAGGTGGGGCACAGAAGGTTGATGGCCCAGATTTGACAGAGAACCAACACATTCCAGCCATGCCAACTTCAGCTCATCTTCTATTTATTTATTTATTCATTCATTCATTCAGACACAGAGGTGGGGGGAGAGGCAGAGAGAGAAGGGGACAGAGGATGCAAAGCGGGCTCTGTGCTGACAGCAGAGAGCCGGATACGGGGCTCAAACCCAGAGCCGTGAGATATGACCTTAACTGAAGTCGGGTGCCTAACCGACTGAGCCACCCAGGCTCCCCTCATCTTCTCCAATTAAAAGAGTGGGTTTGTCTCTGCCTGTTCCTCTCCACAAGCACCTTGCCACTCTCTCCAGCCCTGACCAATTGTCTGGAATTTCCCCAGGGGTCAGGAAGTCTTTTTCAGGGAGATCTCCGAGCAGGTCTGCACAGATGGGCCCCTTTCTAATGTGCAAAGACTTCCACAGTAGAAGGAGCCAAAGTACACCCTCCTCCCCACCCCCGCCCCGCCGCACTGCCACCTGCCAAGGGTTTTTGCTTCTAATCTCTTGGCTCAAAGCTACAGGAAATTGAAAATAGGTTCAATAGGGTCTCTTTCAAAATCTGGGGAGCTCCCTTCCCTCCTGACTGGTAGAATGCTGGAATGTGGAGGAGAGGCTGTCTTTCATGGGCCAGGAGTCCTGACCCCCATTTATAATAAAAGCAGCAAGTTAGCTTGATTCCAGAGATGGCCTCCAACCGTTCCTCCCCTCCCCGTCTGCGAGAGCCACAGCTCCATCAAGAGGCGGAGTCTCTTCCTTCATCCCCTTGAATCTGGGCTACCAGGTGACTGCACGACCAAGAGAAAAAGTGAAGTGTTGCTGTGCCAGATGGAAACCTAATCTTTCAGAGGACAGGCAGCTTCCGGTTCTCGTTTTTGGGACCCCAGCCACCATGCTGTGAGGGAGCCCAAGCAGCCACGTGGAGAAGCCCATGGAGAGGATGGAGTTCCCAGCCCACGTCCATCATCAACTTGTGAGACATGTGCGTGAGCTCTCTTGGAAGTGGAGGGTGCCCCAGCAGACACTGAGAGAGACAAGCTGGTCCCTCTGAGCCCTGCTCATACTGCAAAATCACAAACAAATAAATGCTTGTCGTTTTACGCTCAAACCACTTTTGACAAAGCTCCCATTGTGATCTCAAGACTCACTAGCTACCCCTTTGGAGTATCAAGTCACTGCAATAATGATGACAGCAGCCAGTATTTATTGAGCGTCACGTCCTAGGCACACGCTAAGTGTTATGTACCTGATCTCATGAGATGGGTTAATACTTACAGTGCTTAGGACAGTGTCTGCACATGGTAAGTGCTCAATAAACAGTAGCTATTTGGGGCACCTGGTGGCTCAGTCGGTTAAGTGTCCAACTCTTGATTTCAGTTCAGGTCATGATCTCACGGTGCTGACAGCGGGGAGCCTGCTTGGGATTCTGTGTCCCCCTCTCTCTCTGCCCTTCCCCCGCTTATGCTAGCTCTCTCAAAAATAAGTAAATAAAGAAATAAACTTAAAAATTTCAACAGAAAATAAATAGTAGCCATTTCCATTGAATAACACCGCATGATAGCCCCAGCACGTGAGGACTGTAATTCATCATCCCCGCTTTAGAACTGAGAAAACTGAGGTCCGGCAAAGTTAAGAGACACAGTGAGTAAATAGTGGAACCCAGCTCAAGCCCAAACCTGCCTGAGCCCAGGGGCTTTTTTCTGGCCCCTTGGTCCTGCTGGGCAAACTAAGGTTCACAAAGGACACCTTTCTGAAAGATTGCCATCAAAATGGTTTAAAACGTAAAAGGTCTCCACTCCTTGAACCAGTAAGTTTCAGTGGGTTGGATGATCTCCCACATTTCAGGAAGGACTCCAAAACCGTCACCCCCAATGTAAGTGACAGTTCTCCAGTAGCAGCATCAAGGTGAGGTGGGTTTAATTCTGTTAAACCACCCCTTGCCCTCTTAATATGAGCGTCCAAAGCCTGCAGAGAATAAGAGAGGTCACTGTGTTTCTCTTTCAAGTGCCAAGAACAATTTAGCACATCGTGCCTCCTAGGCCTCCTCATTTGACCTAGAGACTTCTCAAGGTTAGGCTCAAATGGTCTCTAGGTGATTTCACATCTGACTGGCAGCAAGATTAGCATGGTCAAGAACAAGAGTTAAGAGCATAGGCCACCCCAGAGAATCAGGTAGCTGTGTGATTTTAAGCAAATGGCTTAACCTCTCTGATCCTCAGTGTCCTCATCTGCAAACTGAGAAGAGTATTATTACCTAATTCGTGGGGCTATTGCAAGGAGCCAATGAGGTAATGCCTAGACAGAGCAGGGGCTTGGTTAATTCTGTTTTTATTATTACTAACTACGGGAGAGAGTGGTAACTACATCCAAGAAGGCTGGGCTCCCTCCAGAATTAAGGCCACTCTTAAGTGAGAATATGTGCTAGGCAGGACTTCTCAACTGTCAGCAGCAACTCCTGAGAACCACCCTCACTGAAGCGTGCTCCATGATTCCATGATCTGTGATTCCAGCTCAGATTAAGTCTTCTAGCAAAGTTCATCTGTAACCTTCAGGAAATACCAGAATCACCCAGAGAGCTTGTTTACAAAGCAGATTCTTAGAGCTCTCCTTCCAGGAGTCTCTTTTAGGTTTTACGTGGGGTCAGGCTTGGGATATGTTTACCCAAGTAATTCTCATCCAGAGTCTGAAACATTGCCCTAAACCAAGGATAGGCAGACTTTTCCATAACGGAGAGTAAATACTTTTGGCTTTGTGGGCCAGATGTCTCTGTCACAACTGCTCAGTTCTGCTACTGTAGGACAAAACCTGCCACAGACATTAAGTAAATGAAGAGTTGTGGCTGTGTCCAATAAAACTTTATTTACAAAGACAGGTGGTGGGCCAGATATGACCTCTGGGCCATACTGTGCCAGCCCCTGCTCTCTGCCAGCCCATATCTCTTCCACCTATAACCAATAAAGACACGGCTATGTGTAAAAAAAAAAAAAAAAAAAAAAAAGTGATACATGTTTTTAATGTAAAATTATGACCTGGAAAGAAGCAGTCAGTTTAAGTGATCCAGGATTCCTCCTTATACCCAATTGGAACAGATCCAATACTGGCTCAGGTTGCCAACGCCAGAGAAAAACCAAACCAAGTGGCAAGTCCTCAGGAAGTCTCCACAGCTTCCCGGCCAGGGCTGTCGGGCTCCACGGAGGGAGCGTGCCCGGGCTGCCAGGGGCTGCTGCTTTCCAGCCCGCGGAGCTTTCTTTCCGCCATTCACCCCCTCACCAGCCTGATTCCTCTCCACTGCTCTGTAGGTGACGCTGCACCCGTGCTCCACAGGGGGGGCGGACCGTACTGTACCGCGGTCACCTCCCGACCATCTCTGGGCGCATCTTCCGGTGATTGCAACCGCAGAGCAAGCAATTCCAAACGTACGTGCCCAGAAGCGCAGCACCTCCATGGTTTAGCTGAGATCCGGAGCCTCGAGTTGCAACCGTTGGCCACGCGTGGCCAAGGCACCGGCAGCAAAATGGCAATCCCGGGGAATGATCTGGGGAGATGCGAGCGTCTCGGTGGCGATTCTGAAAATGAAACAGACAAATGCCATCTGGGTAAACTCCCTACAGAAGGTGACAGAGGGTCAAGACGGAACAGGGAACACTACCTCCTTCCACACTCCGAGGTCGATCTGCTCTTCCCCGAGTACAGAAGTCAAAGGTCCCGCGTCTTAGGTCAGCTCTGGCTCTCCCACCTCAGACACTCGGGGCCAATCAGGCCTTCAGATTCGCCCAGCCAGGCAGCGGGAGTCCCGCAGGAACACGAGGCGCTGAATAATGGGACAGGGAGTCCGGGGCGTGATACTGAGGAGGCTTTTTCCCACAATGAGTTTCGGAATCGTGGAGTCAGTAGAGAGGAAAGGAGGAAGGGTGTGGCCAGAGCTGCCCCCCGCCCTTTCCCAGAAGGGGTCCGTGGTACAGAATAAAGACAAGTGGCTTGAAGCAAGCCTTCTGGAAGAAGCCAACCAGTCACCTCAGATTCACTGCAGGGGCGGGTGGGGACAACACGTTTCCACGCGAGTCTGTTTTCTCTCGAATTTACAGCACCTAAAGCCTGATGCCCGACCTGAGTCAAGAGCTGTCAGGACAAACCACTAAAGGGCTGCCCAGGGATGCAGTGGAAGACAAGACGGTGGCCAAGCTGTCCCCACCGCACCCAGCATCCCTGAGCCCAGCGGGCCCCATCCTGGGTGTAATGCAGAGGCAGCTCAGGGTATATACCAAGGGGGCCCCTGTCAGGCCGGGGCTGGGGTGGGGGGTGGGGAGAGCACAGATTGACTAGAATCCCCTGAGAACTGAGGCACGGTGCAAAGGAGAAAAGGGTGGGGTTTCCTCTTCAGGTCTAGTCACTCTGCCTCCCTAGGGAGGAAGAAGGTATTGTGTCACTGCCAGCACCACCGACATCTTATTCGAAACGATGACACTGGGTTGGGTTGGGGGGGGGTGGGGGGAGGGGGGAGAATTTCAGCACAGACCCCGGCTGGGAGACGGCCCCCAGGGAGAACCTCCCTTACAGTTGTCCTAGACAGGGTCTGGGTCGTGTCCCAAGCCCTGGCTCATGACAAGGTGTGGAGCCTCACCAGCGCCCACCGCCCACCTAACTAATCTTCAGGCTGTCAGCCAGGCAGCTCGAGTGGTGAGGGTAAGAGAATGCGGGTCCCAGGAGCCCAACAAGTTCTTCTCGGTCTCCCTCACTCCTCCGAAACCGCGGACCCCTAACAGTCTATCAAAGAGAGAGCTGTCCACGTGGCCCAGTCACAGAACCCACGTACAAGACCACAGTGACGTCATCCGAACAGAGCAGAAGGCTGGCGCCGCCCCCGGCCTCATTGGATGATGCTGTCGGGCTGCCCGTTCTGGGCCACCTGTCCAGGGTCAGAGGCGGGAGTGGGGTTGGGCGTGTTGCTCTGCAGGTAGCGGCGGAAATCTTTGATCATGGGCCGGAGGACCTGGATGAGGACACTCAGCGCTGCCTGGGTGCCCTCCATGGCCTGGGCCTGGCGCTCCTGGGCGCAGGCCTGGACCTCCTGGGAGCGGCGGATCATCTGCAGTAGGTCGTTCTGCTGCTCCAGGTGCTGGGCGATCTCCTTCACGTGCAGATTGGTAACTCGCTGCTCCTGGATCAGCTTGGCGGAGTTGAGGGCGATGCGGCTCTTGAGCGCCTGGGGTTTGACCGAGGTATCAGCGTGCTGAGCCATCATCTCCACGGGGGCCTCGGCGGGCAGGGGTGGGGGCGCCTCAGCGGTACAGTACTCCACCACTCCCTCCTCCAGCGTGTGATAGGTGGTCTCCGTGGGGACTGTGGGGGAAGAAAGAGCAAAGGCAGTGGCAGGTCACCTGCTGGAAAGAATGAAGCTGGCCACACAGGGCGGGGAGGAGGCCGTTAAGCCCTATTCTGGGGGAATTCAGGTCCTTTGGCTTTAGAGCTCTTCTTGCATAAATCTAGAATCTAAAGCGTTTAGAATCTACTTGGTAACCACAGGACCAGTCCCAGATCAGGCAAAAGCAAAGATGCTGAGAACAATGCTGGTGCACAGAGCGCCTACTATGTGCCAGGCACCGTGCTAAGCCCTTTGCACGCGTTAGCTCGACGAATCCTCAGAATGGCACAGAGAGGCAGGCACTGTCGTGTTCCGTTTTGGAGATGGGGAAAGAGACTCAAAAACGTGGAGTACTCGCCCAAGGTTACGCAGTTTATTCAACAGGCCCAGGAAGCAAGCCCAGGTCTCCCTAACACCGGAGTCCAACTTGCTCAGAACCACCGCACTGGGATGCTTCCAGCCGATAAAGGCAGGGCCACATGCTCTCCAGTGCCAGCACTCAGCAGCCATCTTGGGTGGGACTCTGCTTGAAGCGTTTGCAGCCACGCTCGCCTTATCTCCCTCCTTCTTTTATGGCCAAGCAGTTGCTGAAGTGCCCAATAAATGCCTCCTGTCTCCTTGGCCAAAGGAATACCTAGAGGTCCTTGCTGTTCTAGAGCAGCAACTGCTTTAGACTAGTGTTCGATCCTCTTTCCCACCTTGCTATCCTCAGAAAATATGGCTGCAGGGGGGATGGCACTCACACATACACCCAATTCCCCAGAGCCCCACTGAGAATCACTGACCGATACAGGCCAATAGCCCAGCAAAAACAAGCAGTTCACGGTCACTGGTACAAACCCTTATCTGAACTGAAAAATCCAACCAAACCATCGTCATTCATAGCTGAGAACCTTTGAAGGAATTCTGGGTGGGCTGTTTGGGCCTCCACGCCTGTGGGAAAGGTCAATTTTCTCTATCCTTCAGTGCCAACATCAGCTCTGGGTCCCCACCCCGATCAGGAAGCCCCTTCCTTCTGAGTCCTTAGGTTCTCTTGACTGACACTACGATTATTCATGTGTGTCTTATCTGTCCTACTAGAATATAGCTGGCCTATATTTTAAACACCTTGGGAATCCAAATCCCGGTGCCAAGCACGATGTTTGACATGGAGTAAGTGCTGGTGTTTGAGGAGTGAACGAACAGATTAACGCTAGGAACCATGAGGTTTCTGAGCAATGCCTGATGAACGTTTGCCACACTGAAAACCCAGAACGTCTTTGTCCAGAATCGATGCCTGACTTGGGTATTATTATTCCCATCTATCCATTCGACAAATATGTCCTGACTGCCTACTATGTGCCAGGCCCTGTGACAAGTCCCGTGGGGATACAGACATGGTCTCTGTCTTCAAGGACCACAGAGTTCAGTCAGTCATGGACACAAATGATGGCAAAACAGTTGAGAGCAATCCAGCCCATCAGAAGTCCAGACTGTGTGCTGAGGAAGTCCCAAAGAGAGTAAGATCACTTCTGTCTGCGGAGCTCTTGGAAGGCCGGGTGGTCTTCCAAGACTCCCATCTGACCTTTGACCCTTGGCAGCCAACCTTCCCCGGGCTGCCCCAGCTCTGGCTGGCCCTTCCCATTTATGCACGACGGACTGGGCGGGAGAGGTCACTCACTCTGTGTCAGGGTGACCGTGGCTGCGGCTGCAGTGGCTGTGGGTCCAAGGGCCACGGGGTGGATCTCTGTGGTACTGGGCAAGCTGATGATGGTAGCCTCGCCCAGCAGGTTGCAGATGCGCTGTTGCATGGGGGTGAGCAGGACGGGGGCTACAGCTGGGCCACCGCCGCCACTGCCACCACCTGTCCCAGGCCCACCGGCTCCATCCTCCTCAGTGGGCCCTGGGGCCTCGCCACCCTCCACCGCTGCCCGGACCTGGGCAACCTTGCGACGGACCTCGGTCTTGAGGTCGGACCACTTCTTCTTGACCTCAGGCAGCTCCCTGCGGCAGGTGGCCACCGCGTTGACCCTTCTTAAGATGCCGTGCCAGGCCGCACTCTTGGCAGCCAGAGGGACCCCGGCGTTGAAGTGGTTCACCAGCAGGTGCTTCTTCAGTTCCAGCTCCTCTACGATGATTTCCACCTCTCGCTCAGAGAAGTTCATCTTCCTCTTCTTGGCTGGGACGGCCATGGCCTCTCCCCACCCTCCCTTTTTAAAGAAATTATAATCCCCCCAGCCGCCCCAATTCCCCTTCTCTTCTTCCTCAGCCTCGCCTCTCACCCACCCCCCTACAGGGGATAGGCCGGGCTTGCCCAAGGCCAAGCACCAGGCCTTTGGTAACCCCCCTCGCTACGCAAAGTGCGTAGGGCCCAGCCCCGACCGGCCCGGCCGCTGCCAGCCAGCTGCGTAATGGCTTCCTGAATCTGCCTCTTCCGCCGGGGCGTGCGGAGATCCGCCCACTTCCCCTTTTCCCGCCTCCCAGACCTTCTCCCGGGGAACGTGCCCTCCTGGTTGGCCGCGGCTCAGGCATCACGTCGATCACTGGTTCTTGTGATCTGTCGCTCAGCTAAAGGACACGCCTATTTGCTGGAATTGGCCTGATCATTGGTCTGTCGCTACAGAGCGCTCCGCCCACCTGCCTTTATTCACTTCCATTGGAAAATCGTTCTGTCCTTCAATCGTCAGCATTACGACTATTAAACGCCGTTAAATTCAGCTATTTTATTGGTGGTTTAGGGAGTTCGATTACCAAAACCCGGCCTCCTGAGGATACCTAGTGCTTTTGGCCTTGAGCCACTGGCCAATTAATTTTTAATTCTACTCACGGGGGCCAACTCTGCCTTGCAGCCTCAGCTCACAAGTGCTCTTCACACAAATCCTACTTCCCACCCGAGACTACGATATCTCCGTACATGACCGCTCCTCCCAGCCTTACGATTCCTCAGCCTAAACAGCGTTTCTCAATGGAAATTGGACACGGGGCCTTCCGCCTGCTAGTCACATAACTTCTGCCTATCACGGCGTGATTTCCTCTCTCTGGCCCAGCTCAGCCAATCCCCACCTCTTTCAATTTGAATCGGCCGCAGGCTGAGCAGGGATCGCTCCGCCTTCTCCATTGATCCGCGCAGTGCCCGCGGCGTGCGCGGTCCTCGGGGAGGCTCCGCCCCGCCCAGGTGGCCGTCGGGGCCTGTGACTGGCCCACGGCGCGCCTGGGGGCGTGGCCAACAAGGCGGCGCGCGGCGGGGCGGGGCTCCCGGAAGCGGCCCCCCCCGCCCCCTTGCCGGCTTCTTCCATCCCGCGCTCGCGGTCTGGGGACTCCAGCGTGTCTTCCGCGTTCTCCCCGCCGGCCAGCCGCCCCCGCCTCGCGCCCGGCGCCCCCGTCTCGCGCCCGATGGTGAGCAGTGTGTTGTGCCGCTGCGTGGCTTCCCCGCCGCCGGACGCCGCCACCGCCGCCTCGTCGTCCGCCTCGTCGCCGGCGTCCGTGGACCCGTGCGGCGGCGCCGTCTGCGGGGGCCCGGACCACCGGCTGCGCCTGTGGAGCCTCTTCCAGACCCTCGACGTCAACCGTGACGGCGGCCTGTGTGTCAACGACTTGGCCGTGGGGCTGCGGCGCCTGGGACTGCACCGCACCGAGGGCGAGCTTCGGGTAGGCGGCGCGCACAGTCCGCGCGGTCTGGGAGGGGGCTTCTTCGCGCCGCAGCTCCGGGGGCTCGGGGTGACAGGTCTGGGCTGCTTGGTGACAGGTCTGAACAGCCCGGCTTCTTGAGCAGCCCCTGGGAGCGTGGCAGGTCTGGTGGACCGCCTGTTGGGCTGGGTAGAACACCCAATTTGTGCCTTGGTGGGAGTGGAGCTGCTTCTTGACCTCTGTGGGTGCTAGGGCCAGGGGGAAAGGCTCTCCGTGGGCACAGGTGGGCACCGTCTGGGGCTGTCTGGTGGGCAATAGCCCTTTTTACTTAGGCTTTCCCCAGAGTAGAAGGCCAGGTCTCGGGAGTCGCCTTTTGTCACCCACTGACCTTCCAAGCTAAGCTTGATGCTCTCCCCTACCCCCCATGGACTATTTCATCCATCCTCCAGCGGCACCCCTCACTTCCCTTCTCGTTTCCATGCCAGCCGTGGGCCCTGATCTGGTTCCTCTCAGAAGCATGTGGGAGTTAGAAAAAATGGGAACTGGGGTTTGAGGCAGCTCTGTGAGGATGTGGGTGAAGACTGACAGTTCTCATTGTTTAGGCTCATCCCCATTGACGTGCTTATCCAGAAGATGGGATAGTGATCTAGAGTGAAAGAATCTGGGGGGAAAGTCTTCCTAAAAGTGAAAGTGTTGCAAACCTAGGATGTTGTTATTCCTGTTCTGGAGTGGGCTTTGGCCAAGGAGGATGGGGGGACAGAAGATGGACGGGGGGCCATAAAGAAAAGTGCTGTCCTTTCTTTATAAGAACCTCAAGCAGAGGCTGTCCCTTCCCCTTCTGTCTCTCATGGTGTTTTCCCGGCCCGGCCTGACTTGGTAGTCTCAGGCACTCTTCCCAAGTGTTTGATTCAGTGTGGCTTAACCTGATTTCCAGCCTGGACTAGAACTTCCCGAGTGCTTTACCTAGTAACCTGTTTCTCTTCTGAGTTTAGTTTGTTTGGACCATGTGTACGTAAAACAATTGGAGAATCTCTCATGGCCAAGTATGAAAAAAAAGTCTGAGAATACACCAGTGAATTAAATCCATTTGTCGGTTGGGTGGGTATCTGTAAGGTGTTTTTAACTCCTGCCCACAGCATATTGGATCAACATCTAAGGTGTTTAATCCACTTAGGATCAGCCTAGGAAGACCAAAAGTAACACTGTGCCAGATAGAATCTTTGGGTAAGTCCAAGAGGCTTAGAGACCAGTTTAAGTTTTTTTTCTTCTTCTGAGTTTTACACAAAATGGCATTGTGAGCTAGATATTTTCCCATACATATCTGATGAATAAGTCACTTGGAAAGACAGGATGGCTAAACTCAGAGGGTCTGGGCTCAGTGAAGTGTGAGCCTATGCGAACCTTTCTGCTTTCGTGGACCTGCCCACCTGACATATGTTGCCAGGCACGTCGAGGGCATCTGGCTGCAGGAGTTACTCAATATTTTTATGCCATGCTTTGTGCCACAACTGTAATTCATGATACATCTGATATTGATGCTCATCTTTTTTTTTTTTTTTTTTTTTTTTGGTAGTAAATTTGTAAGGGCATATAAGGAGAAAGTGACCATGTTTCTTTCAGGTGTTAAAAGAAAACTTTTTCAATTAACCAAAGGGAGCTTTGCCCCTTGGGGTCACACTGGCTCTAAAGTCTTGGACTCTGACTTATCTCAGTTCTGTGATATGAAACAATTCCTTATTACTCTTTTGGTGTGTAGATTTAGTGTGAACTCTATTTCTACACCTCTTTCAGCTTGAGACACACAGAATGAACCAATTTACATCCAAGTTACCACTTACATCCAAGTTAATCCTGTGGCAAATGGTTGAAGTTTTCGAGAACCTCCTTTTTTTGTAAATAAGTGGGCCACAGGAAGACATACTCCCTCGTGAACCCCCCCCCCATACCACTTCCTGTCGAAATTCTATCAGTATTAGCTACATACAGAAAAAGCGGTGTTGCAGTTTTGCAGAGCTAGCAAAACCAAAAGAATTTGGGGGCCCTTCTGTCCGAAACGGGGCATTGGAAAACACCATATCAAATTTTGGTAGCTTCTTCACGTGACCCAGAGGGCCAGTCTGAGATGCAAGGGTTTGTGCAGGAATCCACCGAGAGTGCTTATCAGTGGGTGGTGGTGAACCCAGGCCATGTGACTACACAAAGCCTCTTGCTGGCTTACAACAGGTCAAGCCAAGTTTTCTTTAGACACGAACCAGCCGTCTTTTGGCACCTGCCTTTATTTCAGAAGAAATTGGGACAGCTGAGGGAAAATAACTTAAAATGGAAGTGGGCAGAGAAACCCATGGCAGCCAGCCAGGGAAATCTTCTTTGTAAAGGGCATGTGAGCCAGAAGCCCGTCCTAGGACAAAAGAGGGGCAGGGCTTGTTAAAGAAAGAAAAGGGATGACGACACCAGTAGTGACTTTGGGAGATGAGGCTTCAGCTGGAGCTAATTATAGATTCCCTATTTCGGCAGTTGCACGTGACCAAACACCATCTTTTTTTAAAAACAAATTTGAAACCTCGGTTAGAGCTCAGGCAGCCAATTAGAGAACGCAAACGGGGTGACGTGGAAACAGTTGTCCCTTCCGCTGAGGCTTGTGGGCCCTCTTAAGGGACTGGTGTTTCATGCAGGTGAGGATTCCAGAAGGCCTGTTGAGTCTGCTCACTCAAAAGACTGGCATATGCGCCATGGAGTTTGAGCCCCACAATGACGTGGTGAAGGAAGCAAGACCGTGTTTTCACCCCATTTTACAGAGCAAGGAACAGAGGTCCGAAAAGACCATTTGGCCACTGAGGAATTACGCCAGGGAAGCAACTGGAACTGTCTTCTGATTCCTGCTCCACTCCTCTCTAACTCTACCAGTTTCCGAGGGACACACAGAGAGTTCCGTCCCGGGCCCACAACAGATGAGGAGAGATCCATTTAGAACCACATCTGTTATTCCCCAAATAGATTTCAAGATTATCCAGAGATTATCCTATCCAAAACTGAGAATCCACCCTGCCCTAATTCTCCCCCTGACCTGAGCGGCGTATAGTGAGGCAATATCTGTTGACTTGAAATCATTGAATAGAAGATTACCAATGTCAAGTTGGTGTTGCTTAATCCCAGAAGGTACTGTTGCACTCTATACCTTTTACTTTATTCTCTTTCAAAGGTTTTATTTTTAAGTAATCTCTACACACAATGTGGGGCTTGAATTTATAGCCCTGAGTTCAAGAGTCACACGCTCTTCTCACTGAGCCAGCCAGTCGCCCCGAACTCTATACCTTTTAAATGTTTGGCCTTTTGTGAGGAAGGTATTTACCTAGATGGCCAGACTTAGGTGAGGTCATCTGCAGAAGAAAGAGCCTTATCATAGAAAGGGGATGGACAACATTTAATATAATATAATATAATATAATATAATATAATATAATATAATATAATATAATATGATATAATGGCCCATTAGAAAAAGAAAAATGCTATTTGCAGATTGGATTGAATTCGTATATTAAACTGATTGTGTTTTATTGTTGCAAAATTGGTTCCTGGCTTGCAGTAATTATCAAGTCAACTAGAAGGTTGTTGTTGTTTTTTTTTAATTCATTACCATTTGGAAAGGTGGAATGAGGTACCCCGATCCTAAGACCAAATGATAAAACAGGAATATACCAGAGTGGGCCTCATCTGCATCTGCAGCTGGATTCCTTTGATGTTCAAAGAGTCATTAATTGTTGGAGCCTCACAGAAACCACAGGGGACTGAGAGAAACAATAACTTTGCTGGTATTCATTTGCAGTCCTGCTGAGGACAGCCTCAAGGTGAATCTGGTGAACGCAACTCTACTTATCCATTTGGACTAGTCTCATTAACCTAAATCTGGGCAGACTTTTCATTTTTAACCATTTCTTCTTATACTAATGTGAATTTGGCAGAATCAAAGAATTTAGTCTTGGGAGGGTCACTGGCCATCAGAGGCCAGCCTCCCCACCTAGTGTGGGGAGCTTTCCTCCTATGGCATCCTTCATAGACGGCCGTCCAGCTCATTCCATTGTGGACCTCGTCGGGGTCATTGTGAGTTCTTTCTTATGTCAGACAGTCTGCTTGCATCTGAAAATGCTACCCGTTTGCCCCAAGTGATCCAAGGACTCTGTAGGTATCTGAAAACAGCTGTCTTATCTTTCTATAATTTCTGCTGCTGCTAAAGGCAGGTTTTATCATGCATTTCTTGATATGCTGTCTGTACCTTTCGGGGTCCCTCATCTGAGGCAGGATACCACGGGAGTACAGACTCCTCTCGGAAACATTGCACCAAGTCGAAGAAGCCAGTCACAGAGACCATGTATTATGTGATCCATTTATATGAAAGTCCAGAATAGGGAAAGCTATAAAGACAGAAAGTAGACTAGTGGTTGCCTAGGCCTGGGAGGGGAAGGGAACGGAGAGATAAGATGATAACTACAGGGCTTGGGGGCTCTTTTGGAGGTGAGAAAACGTTCTACAGTTGACCATGGTGATGGTTGCACCTATCTGTGAATACACTAAAAACCACTGAATTGTATAAATGGGTGATTTGTATGGTGTGCAGATTTTATCTCAATAAAACTGTTTTCAAAAACTCAGTACAGGGGCGCCTGGCTGGCTCAGTTGGAAGAGCATGAAACTCTTGATCTTGGGGTTGGGAGTTCAAGCCCCACGTGGGGTGTAGAGATGAGTTACATAAATAAATAAACTTAAAAACAACAACAACAAAAAGCCCAGCACAGGATTTGTGGTACAAAACCTGGGTGCAAAACGTGTTTCTGCTGCCTGCTAGCCGTGTGACCTTGAACACATCCCTCAACCTCTCCGCGCCTCAGTTTCCGTATCAGACACATGGCGGTATGAATACCTATTTCCTAAGGTTGTTGTGCGATTGAATTAGATAAAGTATATAAAGAGCCTAGCAGAGTGTCTGATACCTAGGTGTTCAACACAAAGTAACTTTCTCGTCCACTGAGTCTTTGAAAATAAGATGCCCAGCCTTGGTTGTAGTCATCTACAGTGTCTCCCAGATTGCCTAGGTGAAGAGCGGAACAGAAGGAAAGAGAATGTCTGGGGACATCGGTAATTAAGGTTGTATAGCACCCAGGTCTCCTTCCTCTCAGCTGAGAGGGCCTTCTGTTTTCGAGAAGGAATGTGGGTTGCTGGGCCCGGCAGACTTGAGGAAGATGGAAACAAAGAAACCCTGCTGGCAGGAAATCTCTTAAGAAGTTACTGAAATGGGAGACTCACTCTACACCTAAGGAAGTCTTTTTAGCCCACATGTTCCCCTGGATGGCACTGGGCCCTTATGGGCTCTCACAAGCCTTTTGCCCGCCTCGTGAGCCATGGATGGCCTTCTCTGACGTCTGAAGTTCGCTGTGAAGTTGTGAAAATGGCAGCTCAAGTGGAGCTGACTTCAAACCTTTGGAGATAAGCTCGCCAACCTCGTTATTTTGCAAAAGCGGGACTGAGACTCAGAGGTCAGGCTGGCTTAAGGCAAAGGCAGTAGCAGAGTGCAGGATTTTGACTGCGCCTAATTTAGCTTAGCATGCGCTGCCTCCTTGCTTCCGTGGCTGTGGATACTTCACTAGACCTCAAGGCTTTGCAACTTTTATTTTCCCAGTTCATGACATTGACGCATCTGCCTATAACACCCGCTCAGCATTTTAGGACCCCTGATGGTGCCCAGGAAGGAGTGACTAAAATGATAGGTACACTCTTCCTAAGTATGAGATATAAAAGACTCAACACAATACCTTAAGGAAAAAAAAAAAAAAAAGAAGGAGAAATTTTTGTCTTAAAGGTGTACCTTCCAAGTTGGGGTGCCTGGATGGCTCAGTCGGGTAAGTGTCTAACTTCGGCTCAGGTCATGATCTCGCAGTCTATGGGTTCAAGCCCCAGGTCGGGCTCTGTGCTGACAGCTCAGAGCCTGGAGCCTGCTTTGAATTCTGTGTCTCCCTCTCTCTCTCTGCCCCTCCCCTGCTCCCGCTCTGTCTCCCTCTCTCAGGACTGAATAACTTTAAAAAAAAAGTTTCATAAAAAATAAAGTAAATAAATGAATACAAAGGTAGAGCTTAAGGAGATTCTTATCTGCTTTAAACTCTAGGCCAGGAAGCTTGAAAAGGAGGTGAGTCATGACTCATTTTCTAGGGCCAAAGGGGAAACTGGAGATGGTGGCTGTCCCTGTTCCTGCTGTTGCTTTGTGAAGCCTTCCACGTTGTTCCCAACAACCCCTGGCCTCATGCCTTCTTTCCTCCAGCCCTCCCTCCTCGGCTGGAGTCTGACGTGTGACTCTTCTTACCAAAACACAAAGAAAACCACCTATATTGTGTGTTGGAAAACTCTCAAAGGCCATTGAAATGCCAATGGTGAAAAGAGGAGGGCAGAGGATAGTTTAGAACGAGCACAAACTGTGAAATCTTGGCTGTGGGTGACAAAGTTGAATAGTGCTGTTGGTTAAAACCAGCCGGCTGCAGCCCCCGCCTTCATTAATCTGTTGGCCTTTCCCCCCCGTCCCGCGTGTGCAAAACCTGCTTCTCCTTTTGGTTAATGCCTTTAGGCTGAGTCTGAATCCATGCGATGTTGGAACTGGAAAGGTTTTCAAGGTTTGTCCAGTTCGGTCTCCCCTCTTGGCAGCCCAGAGAGGCTAATACAACTTGTCCAGGGTCAACAGATGCACTAGAGGGGGGAAGGTAAGGTCCCTGGAGCACCCCTTAGTGATAATGCATTTATGGATTATCCTTATTTCATTCATTCACACGGGAGATGCTATTACTTTTGCTAGAGTTTCTTTAGCCAATATAAGAGGTAGCATCTAATAAATCTATAGCTAAAATATGCCTTTTCTGAATTGTTTCTTAAGAACTGGTTTGGTATAAACCAGTTATGCTTACACAGAATTCCCAAGGCTGCCCTTCACACCTCAAGCAGTGTCTTTGCTGAAGGCAGCGGGTGGCTGGGTTTCACACCCCTGTCCTGGCTCTTCTCTGCAGTCCTCACTCGGTACAGAGCAAGCAGCTGGGGAGAGCTATTTTTGCACCGTTCATCCCATCTCAGTTTGAGTCTGTGAGCCTGAAATCAGTTTTAAGAAACTGAAAACATTTAATGTTGCTTTAATAATAAATCCGCTGGTCTGCCTTTTTGAGTGGGAGAAGAGAAGGTGTGGATGAAGATAAAGTGGGTGCAGAAATTTGACTCAGCATGTGCCCATGGGTTTGGCTCCCACTGATCAAGTTTGGATTGGTTGAGAAATTTCCGATCATTTTGGGTGATTGGGTTTTCACTGGCTGGCCTCAGTACCGCGTCCTGCCCCTCCCCCTTGACGCTTGCCGCAAGGAGAATCCTGCCCTTCTAAAAGCACACCCCAGAAATATTATGCCATGTTTCCACGTGATCTCTTGCTTCCATAGACCTTTAATTTATGTGTCACATCTCAAAATCCTATGCTTGAAAATCGGGTTAATCTTGTACGCCTCTAACTTTCTTTTAGAGAAGAGAAAAAGACATCTTCGTAGGCATTGACCTTGAACTTGGGGCCTCAGTGGGGACTGGCTGTTCACCAGGAGTAGACAGAAGCCCTCCCAGGAGTTTTCTCCAGAAGTGCACTTCACTTTCCCACAGTCAAAGGAGTGTCCTTCGGGGACTTTTTTTTTTTTTTTTTTTTTTCCGCCAAAGCTAGAGTTTTTGGTTTTACTTCCTAAAATGGAAATAAACTGGGGGATTTCACCTTTGTCATCACTACAGAACTGTCATCTTTGACGCCTTGGTTTCACGGATGCCAGAGGAGGCAAGGGCCTGGCTCCGCCTCGTTGTCTCCATATAACCCACTTGGCCAAGCCAGTCCTCATTTTCAAGGCAAATCGGTCTGGCTTTCTGTCAAATAAAATCTGGCTTCATTTTTCAGTTAAAAAAAAGTGTTAATAGGCTTCCCTTTGACAACAGCTGTTCTGAATGGTAAATAATGCTAAGATAGGTAGTAGGTAGTTAAAACTGGTAGACACAGACGTGGAACGTGGCTCTGGAGCCAGTCGTGGGAAATCCCTCTCTGCCTTGTCACAAGACTCCTCAGGAATCTCTAGCTGTTCTTCTGTGCCCTGCTCTAGGGGCCTTTTGCACCCTGGGCAGTTCCTTAGGATAATTTGGAATGGGCTCCCACGGGGGCGTCGATTCCATTGGAATCCGTTTTCTTTGAAAAGTGTGGGAGATCCCGTTTTTATCCAGCAAAATTGGTTTTCTGGATTCTTGGAAGAGTGGGTAACTTCTGCTGGTGATTAGCCCCCATCTTCACTAGGTTCTGTTGATGTGTATAAGCAATAATTATGGGAGGGTTGTACTTGCTAGCCCGGTCTCTGGATATGGGTGAGCTCTCTTACCCAAGAAAGCGAAGTGTGGAAGAATTGTATTATAGGAATTGCACGTAACCCAAAAGAAACTACTGGTCCACCCGGTACCCCTGGTTTCGGTGATGATGTGTGATATAAGGAGAGCAATGTACCACATTAACCCACGAGGAAACCAAAGATACAAGAGAAAGTGCTTTAAAATAAAAATACTGGAAAAGTATGCAGTTGAACAAACTTTCATTGATCTGTCTTAGGTGCAGATTTTAAGGTAAAGGAGGCATTGTCTCTCCCTTGCCTAGTTTGGTTTTTTGTTTTGTTTTGTTTTGTTTTGTTTTTTTGGTGGTGGTTATTGATTTTAGAGAGAGACAGGGTGCAAGCAGGGGAGGGGCAGAGAGAGAGGGAGACACAGAATTCGAAGCAGGCTCTAGGCTGAGCTGTCAGCACAGAGCGAAACACGGGGCTCGAACTCCCTGGATTGTGAGATCATGACCTGAGCTGAAGTCAGATGCCCAATCGACTGAGCCACCCAGGTGCCCCTCCCTTGCCTAGTTTTATTATTTCCTTCTGCTTAGTCTGGGTTTATTTTGTTCTTTTCTGCTTTCTTGAGAGGGAAGTTGACGTCACTGATTTGAGGCCTTTCTTTTCTAGTATGGGCTTTCCCATCTAAGTACTGCTTTGGCAACATCCTACAGATTTTTTTATGTGTTCTGCTTTCACACCATTTGAAATACTTTCTCATTTCTTTCTTTCTTTTTTTTTTTTTTTTTATAAGTTTTAAAAAATTTTTTGAGAGAGAGAATCCCAAGCAGGCTCTGCACTGTCAGCGCGGAGCCCAGCGCGGGGCTCAAATTCACCGACTGTGAGATCATGACCTGAATCAAAATCAAGAGTCAGACACCTAACCGACTGAGCCACCCAGGTGCCCCAATACTTTCTCATTTGTCTTTTGAGTTCTCCTTTGACGCATGGATTATTTAGCGTTGTGTTACGTTGTTTCCAAATATTTAGGTATTTGCCAGGTATCTTTCTGCCATTGATTTCTAATTTGATTCCACTATGGTCAAAAAGCATATTTGGTACAAGCTGAACCCTTTTAAATCTAGTGAGACTTGTTTTGTGAGCCAGAATCTGTTCTGTGGATACTTTGAAAGAATGTGTATTCCAGTCTCGATGGGTAGAGTATTTTATAAATGCCAGTTAGGTCAAGGTGGTTGATAATGTTGCCCAACCAAGCCTTCTGTGCCCTTGCTGATTTTCTGTCTACTTGTTCTGCCAGTTATTGAAAGAATGGTGTTAAGATCTCTGATTATGATGGTGCATTTGTCTCCTTTTCCTTATGCTTTTGTTGGTTTTGCTTCATGTATTTTGAGGCTCTATAATGGGATACAGAAACATTTAGGCTTCTTATGTCCTCTTGATGCATTGACCCTTTTGTTATTATGAAATGCCCACCATAACATCCTTTGCTCTGAAATCTACTTTGTCTAATGTAATATAGCCATTCCAGTTTTCTCTGGATTAATATGAACGTGGTACAGTATATCTTTATCCATTCTTTTATTTTTAACCTATTTTTATGTCTATATATATATTTTTATTTTTTTAACGTTTATTTATTTTTGAGAGAGAAAGAGAGACAGAGCACGAGTGGGGGAGAGGCAGAGAGAGAGGGAGACAAAATCTGAAGCAGGCTCCAGGTTCCGAGCTGTCAGCACAGAGCCTGATAACAGGGTTCGAACTCATGAACTGTGAGATCATGACCTGGACCAAAGTTGGACGCTTAACTGACTGAGCCACCCAGGCGCCCCGTATCTCTGTATTTAAAAAATGTTTCTTGTAGGCAACATATAGCTAGATCTTGCTTTTTTAATCCCAACTGACCATCTCTACCTTTTAATTGGGATGTTTAAACCACTCGTATCTACTGTTGTTATTGATATGATTGGGTTTGAATCTACCACCTTTTTTTTAAAATTTTTTTTTTTACATTTATTTATTTATTTATTTATTTATTTATTTATTTATTTATTTTAACGTTTATTTATTTTTGAGACAGAGAGAGACAGAGCACGAACGGGGGAAGGGCAGAGAGAGAGGGAGACACAGAATTGGAAGCAGGCTCCAGGCTCTGAGCTGTCAGCACAGAGCCTGACGCGGGGCTCGAACCCACAAACTGAGATCATGATCTGAGCCAAAGTCGGACACAACTGACTGAGCCACCCAGGCACCCCTGAATCTACTACCTTTTTATTTGCTATTTGTTTTCTATGTGTGCCATCTACTCTTCTCTTTCTTTCTGCCTTCTTTTGGGTCAGTTGAGTATTATTTATGATTCCATTTGGTCTCTTTTGTTGCCTTACTAGCTGTAACTCTCTTTCTAATGGTAGCTTTAGGGATTATAATATACATACATTTTTAACCTACCACAGCCTAACTTAACTGATATTATATTAAATAGTTGAAGAGGGGCACCTGGGTGGTTCAGTAGGTTAACCACCGGACTTCAGCTCAGGTCATGATCTCACGCTTTGTGGATTTGAGTCCCTCATTGGGCTCTGTGCTGACAGCTCAGAGCCTGGAGCCTGCTTCCGATTCTGTGTCTCCCTCTCTCTCTGCCCCTCTGCCACTCCCATTCTGTCTGTCTCTCTCCCAGAAATAAATAAACGTGAAAAAAAATTCTTTAAATACTTTAAGAATCTTTGGGGCCTGGGTGGCTCTGTTGGTTAAGCATCTAGTTCTTGATTTCAGCTCAGATCATGATCTCACTGTCCATGAGATGGAGCCCCACACTGGGCTCAGCGCTGACAGCATGGAGCCTGCTTGGGATTCTCTCTCCCTCTCTCTCTGCCCCACCCCCACTTGTGCCCGTGCTTCCTCTCTTTCTCTCTCGAAATAAATAAATGAACTCAAAAGAGGTGGGGGGGAATCTTAGTATACAGCTGACCCTTGAACAACATGAATTTGAACTGCGGTGGTCTACTTCTACATGAATGTTTAAAAAATAAATACAGTACAGTACTGTAAATATATTTTCTCTTCCTTATGATTTTCTTAACACATTTGCTTTTTCTAGCTTTATTAACACTACAGTATATAATACATATACAAAATATGTGTTAATCAACTGTTGATGTTATCGGTAAGGCTTTTGGTCAACAGTAGACTTACTATGTTTTTAGGGAATCGAAAGTGGATTTTTGAAAAATTTATTGTACTTATTTTGAGACAGAGAGTACGGGAGGGGCAGAGAGAGAAGGGGAGGGAGAGAGAGAATCTCAAGCAGGCTCTCCGCACTGTCAGCACAGAGCCAGATGTGGGACTTGAACTCACAAACCATGAGATCAAGACCTGAGCCGAAATCAAGAGTCGGTTGCTTAACCGACTGAGCCACCCCGGTGCCCTAAAAGTGGATTTTTCTTTTAAGTTTATTTATTTATTTTGAGAGTGGGTGCGGAGGGTCAGAGAGAGAGAATCTTAAGCAGGCTCCACCCTGCCAGCACAGAACCGGACCCCAGACTTGAGATCATGAACTGCGAGATCATGACCTGAGCCGAAGTCGAATGCTTAACCGACTGAGCCACCCAGGCACCCCAAAAGTGGATCTTTAACTGCTCAGGGTTGGAGCCCCAACCTTCTGCATTGTTCAAGGGCCAACCATACTTTTATTTCTATTCTCCTAGCTTTTGGGCTGTTGTTCTCATATATTTTTACTTCTACATACGTCATCAGCCCGCGATACGTTGTTTTGTTTTTGCTTTAAACTTATCTTTTACAGAGATCTAAATAATAAGAACAAAGTCCTTTATATTTACCTATACAATTACTATTTTGGTCTTCTTCATTCCTTTGCGTAAATCTAGATCTTCCTTCTACCTAAAGGACTCCTATAATATTTCTTGTAATGCAAATCTGCTGGTGAGAAAATCTTCCAGCTTTCATAAGTCTGAAAAGTTTTTATTTTGCCTTCCTTTCAGTAGGTGTTTTTTTGGGTTAACAGTTTCTGATGGGAAAGTCCCCAGATATTCTTATCTTTGTTCCTCTGTATGTATTGGGTCTTTTTTTCTGTATCTGCTTTTAAGATATTCCTCTTTATCACTGGTTTTCAGAAATTTAATTTGATGTGCCTGAATGTAGTTTGTTTGTTTGTTTGATATTTCTTATCCGTGGGGTTTGTTGAGTTTCTTCGATCTGTGGATTTGTAGTTTTCAATGAATTTGGGGAAAAATGTAGCCATTAATTTCTTTAAATGTTTTTTCTGTCCCTGCCTTCGTGAACTCTGGTTCATATTAACCTGTTAGCGGTTGTCCCACAGCTCGCTGATGCTCTGTTCATTTTTGGTTTTGCCTTTTTTCTCTCTTTCGTTTTGGAAAGTTTCGATTGCTCTGTCTTCAAGCTCATTAATTCTTTTATTTTGCATCGTCTAATCTGCTGCTAACACCATCCAGTGTGTTTTTCTTTTTTCTTTTATTTTTCCTTTTTTTTAAATGTTTATTTAATTTTGAGAGAGAGACAGAGCGTGAGTAGGGGAGGGGCAGAGAGAGAGGGAGACACAGAATCCGAAGCAGGCTCCAGGCTCTGAGCTATTAGCACAGAGCCTGACGCCGGCCTCGAACTCACGGACCACAAGATCATGACCCCAGACGAAGCTGGACACCCAACCGACTGAGCCACCCAGCCCCTATGAGTATTCTTGTGTACTGGTTCTATCATACATGTCATTTCTGAGTCACTTTCAACTGATTGATTTCAATCCTCCATATGGGTCATTTTTTCCTGTTTCTTTGCATTCCTGTTAATTTTTCATTGGATTTTATTTTACTAGGTGCTGGATAGTCTCATATTACTGTGAATATTTTTGAGCTTCATTCTGGGGCTCCCTTCCCAAACCTCCCTATATTGTGAGGTTTTCTATTCTGTCCTGTGGGAACAGGATGCCTTTGGATGGTTCTTTTCCCACCCTCAGGCAGTGTCCTCACAGGCAGGCTGCATGACTCTAGGAGGGCCCTCAGCAGCTCCCCAGAGCTCACTGTCTGTGCAGTTCCTTCCTCCCCGGTCCTTGGTCCTGCTGTAGCTGCCCTGACCTTCCTGGCCCCCCAGCTGCTTGCCTTCAGCATGGGGAGATTGCTGGGCTCTACCTGGGTGCCTTCTCCCTGCATCACAGCCTGGTAACTCCAGCCATGAAGCTGGGGCAGGTTGTAGGGCTTGCCTCATTTGTGTGCATCTCTCAGGAGTCACTGTCTCGTTGCCTGTTGGCAGAAAGATGAATCAGTCCCTGTTATTCCATCTGGGCTGCAAAGCCCTAGAGTTTTTGCTCAGTTCTGTGGGATGGAAGAGCCCATAAAATGAAACGCCAGTAATCTATTACATAAGCGATTTCTCTTGTGTTTGCACATGGGGGCCCAAAACACTGCTACGTCCAATTTGACAGACCCCTTGTGCCTAAAAACAAGATTCATCTTCATTAAAGGATTACTAATTTGTTGAGGGTTTGGGGCTCTGGACTGATTCTTCTTCAGTATTAAAACTATTAATTTCATGAACTTGCCATCACTTTCTGTCAATAAAATAGGTAGTGTGAGGGCGCCTGGCTGGCTTACGCAGTGGAGTGCACAACTCTTGATCTCGAGGTTGTGAGTTCGAGCCCCACAGTAGGTGTAGAGATTACTTAAAAATAATATCTTTTAAAAAATAAAATAGCATGTACTGTTTATACATGCTTTATAGATACATTTTTTAAACGTTTATTTACTTGTTTTGACAGAGGGAGAGCACGTGAGCAGGGGAGGGGCAGAGAGAAAGGAAGAGAGAGAATCCCAAGCAGGATATGCACTCAGCACAGAGCTGGATGCAGGGCTCAATCTCACGAACCTTGAGATCATAGCCTGGGCTGAAATCGAGTCAGACGCTTAACCGACTGAGCCACCCGGGTGTCCCGAGAGCTAATTATCTAATTTCATGGTTAACAAATTCTGTGAAGTAATAATACAGTTCTTTTACCATCTCCATTTTGCACAGATATTAAAGCACAGAGAGCTAAAGTAGCTTGACCAACATTATTCACGCGACTAGTAAGGGGTGGCCAGGATTCACATGTAGGGTCTGGCTCCAAAGACTATACATCTAGTCAACACACAAAACTGCTTCAAAATAAGGTTGGTCCGTGTTTCCAGTGAGAAGGCAACTGATGCAGGCCCCTCAGCTTTCAGAGCAAGCTTGGCCATCTTGCTTTCGCTTCTCGTGTTTTCTTTTTAAACAGTTGTAGTTACGTACATATGCACGCGTGTGTGGTCATAACACGCACATGATTCAGTTTCACAAGATCTAAGGATATTTGGTGAAAATAAACCACCTGCCTTTCTCCTCTCGAGCCCCCAAGTGCCCCAGACCATACTTCAATTTTTTTAATGTTTATTCGTTTTTGAGAGAACACGCATTTCATTTTTATTAATATTTATTAATATTTAAAAAGAGCGCCCCTCTTTAATTTTTAATGTGTCTTTGCAGAGATAATTTGTCACATATACACACTGAGAAATCAATGGCAGCGTATTACCCCCTTTCTTCTGCACCTTGCTTTTCTCATTTAAAAAGATATGTTCAAGCCATTCCATAACAGTAGGTAGAAATGTCTTAATAACAGTTGGATAGGTGTGGGTGTGCCTGAATCTTACGTACCTGCTCCTCTTGTCAAGGACCTGGAAGTTGTTTCCAAACTTGTACTATTATAAACACAGCTGCAAAAAATATATATATCCTCATATTTTATCCTTACATGTATATGTATCACACATATATCATATATGGGTATGTGATTTCCCGTAGGTGCAAATGTATCCGCAGGATAAATCGCTAAAAGCGGAATTGTTTTAAATTTTTTTTTTACGTTTATTAATTTTTGAGACAGAGAGAGACAGAGCATGAATGGGGGAGGGTCAGAGAGAGGGAGACCCAGAATCGGAAACAGGCTCCAGGCTCTGAGCTGCCAGCACAGAGCCCGACGCGGGACTCGAACTCACAGACCGTGAGATCATGACCTGAGCCTAAGTCGGCCGCTCAACCGACTGAGCCACCCAGGCGCCCCTTAAAGCAGCATTGTTATATCAAAGGATTTGTGCTTTTGACATGTGGGAAGCCATGACTAACTTCCTCGTGGGAGAGGTTGTACTGATTTACACGCTCACAGCAGCGTGTGAGGGTGCGTGTTTCCGTACACTCTCCCCAACACAGTTCATGAAAATTTTCTCACGCTTGTGTTTTTAAAATAATGGTTGTGAACACCACTATCAAAGCGTCGCTTTGCAGGGGTGAGGGGGTGGGGGGAGACTGGTCACTGCTTATGTTGGCTAGTAAATTGAGAAACATTTAAGCAAATGGAACTTCACTTTTATTCATGATCATCCACTCCCTCCAGTCTACAGACTTCATCTGTGCCTGGTTCTGGGTACTAGAGGGAGAAAGATGTGTGACTTGGCCCCCGTCCTTAAGCAGCTCGTGGTGTAGAGGAAGACATGGGAGAGTGAGTAGCCCGTATGGCGTGCGCTGTGCTCGGCAGTTGGAGAGAACGGGCTAATGGGGCAACGAAGAGCGTTGCTGGATGTGTCAGGAGGTGTTGCCAGGGTGTATTGATCGTGTTAACCTTGATGGTGAAAGTCATCCCGGAAACAAGCAGGCGGAGAGGAGGAAGCTGGGCTCCCGCGGGGGTGGGGGGGTGGGTGCAGCACCGGGAGGGTCCTGCGAGATGGGAGGCTCATCCGGCGGTTGCCATCAGCACCTCCCTGCAGAACTGCCGGCCGCATGCAGGGAATCGGCCGCCTGTGATTGGAGGGCCGTTGCTGGTTGGGATAATGAACTCGGTAGTGTCGGCAGAGGTGATTGGCCGCGCCCTGCTGCAGTGAGATTGCAGACGCAGACGGGGTGCTCGGGTCCGGGTCCTGGCTCGTGTGATGGTCATTAGTTGAGCGAGGACTGCTGAATAATTGGGACCTCCGAGTTGCTTCTGCCTCCAGGAGAGATCTGTTGGGCTATGGCTTTTAGCTTTTTGAAAAAAGCCAAACATTCGATCACCATCCATCTGCAAGAGTGAGTTTTTATTGAAGTATCACCGTCTGCTTGCTCTCTCTCAACGCCAGCAGCTCGGCGGCAGGGCTCTTCCTAGAGGGAGCCCCTTCTCAGGCCAGGCAGGACAGCAGTGCTAGGAAATTTGAAAAAGCAGGAAACAGCCACTGCATGCCGAGCTTTCAGCCTCACAGCCCCCCCAGGCTAGTCTTCCGAGCAGCCGCGTAGCCAGAGATCTTTGGTATTGTGGTCACATCCCTCCTCACAAGTGGAACAGTCAACCGCCGGCGACACTGGGAGGAAGCCGTGATGTTGCAGATGCTGTGGCCTTTTCTGTCCAGCTTTCTCCCTAGGGCTGGGTGCCAAGGCTCCAGAGAGGGGAACGATAATGAAGTCAGAGGCACCCCGGCTCCAGCTCGGGGAGACCAGATGTCAAGCTTTTTGGGGAAACAGGACGGAAGGGCTGAGGCCACGGAAAAGAGACCCACCATTTTGCTGGTGGTCGGACCTGCAGAGCAATTTCCTAAGGTAATGGCAACCTCAAGAGGACCTCCTACTTTAGGGGCTGTTCTAGGATCGGTTCCCTGGAGAAAACTGGAGTGTGGGGAGGAAGAGAGGACTTAGAAATCGATCACTTTGGTATTGGGGCCTGGGGAGAAGTGTTAGACAATGAAGAAACCCAAGTCTCCAGTCTAGAATCTTCCTGTGGCCACGGTAAAAGCTTTATCACCCTATCATGACCGGCTCAGTGTGGCCATTTGGGGAAGGAAGGTTGAAGGCCATAGAGGATTTACCTTAGGATTTGTCATTTTGGTCCCAGAAAGCCGTTTGAAAGGAAGAGACAAACGATCACACAAACGATCACGCTATGTCTTGTGTCTTAGCTTGTCTGAACAATGCAGGGAGGACCTTTAAAGTTGAACCAGACTGCTTGGAGCTGGGGAGGGCCAGCCTGTCCCGCATCCCTAAGGTCAGACCTTTGGGTCTGTAAGGAAGGGAGGAGAAGGAGGAGTCAGGAGAGGCTGGAGTCCCAAGGTGCAGAGGCCGGTCCCCTCACGGGTCTGCGGGTCTCCCAGGGCCATCTGTTCATCTGGTGCTGTGAGTGTGGGTCACCTCGCCTCACGTTCACAAGAGCCAAGGTAAGTTGTAGCACCCCCATTTCGTGGATGAGGAAACGGAGATGCAGAAAGGCTGAATAATTTACCCAGGATTCAACAGTTCCAGAGGGGTAGAGGTGAGGTTTCACCCCGAAATCTGTATGGAACTTTGCCTTGTACTTGGCCTTGCTTTCCCTGAAGAAAGCAGTTTTAATAGGACCAAGGTGCATTCTTGGGATTAGAATGGAAAGTGCAGCTTGCCTGGGATTTCTCCTGCCTGCGTTAGGAGCAGCCTTGCTGACCTCCTGAGTTGTGGTTGTTTTGAATCTGTTCTCCTTTCTCAGGATAAAAATCAACCAGAAGAGAGAAGGAGATTCTGCCCTGTGTCTGGCACATTGTAGATTCCCCAAAAATGTTGTTTGAATTGAACTGCTGTATCAGAGAATTAAATGTTGGGTTTTTCTCTGCCAAGTGGGAGGGACAACAGCTCCTGCTGGCATTTAGGTGCAAGCTTTGAGCAGAAGCTTCTGTAGGCCACGGGCTTGTCCTGGTGGGCAAGGGCCTCAGAATCCGTGTTCCGCCTGCGGCATGCTTCGAGCCCCGTCTCTTTCTACCTTTCTATCATCCTGGACGAGCTCAGAAATGGCGGTGGCGCTCTCCTTTGTGAGAACCTTTTTTGTTTTTTTAACGTTTATTTGTTTTTGAGAGAGACAGAGACAGAATGCGAGTGGGTGAGGGGCAGAGAGAGAGGGAGACACAGAATCCGAAGCAGGCTCCAGGCTCCGAGCTGTCAGCACAGAGCCCCCTGCGGGGCTCGAACTCAGGAGCTGTGAGATCATGCCCTCAGCTGAAGTCAGACGCTCAACCAGCTGAGCCACCCAGGCGCCCCAAACCTTTTTTTTTTTTTTTTTTTTTTTTTTAAATCTACAGACCTGCTTACCTGATGGCCAAGGGATTAAGAGACTGGCTGGCTCCCTTTTAAATTCACCTACTTTGGACTTTAATAATTAACTGCTCCATTTCCCAAACTCATCCTGGCACCTATTGCCAGCCCTGCCCCTGGGTGGCCTCATGTCAGGACTTTCTGTTCTGAACAGCTTAATTCCTGGCCTGCCAGTGGGGCCAGGGGGTGGGGTCACGGGGCCCAGCCAGAGACCCACACCTTTCCCTTTCTCCAAGAGGGAGACAGATCAGCTGCCTGGGGGTGGGGGCAGCCCCAGGGGGGAGACAGAGCAGCCAGTTTGGTGTGAAGCAAGAAAGCAAGCACATCTGGGCAGTGTGGACTCTTGAAAAGCAGGTAAACTGAGAACTGGGAATAGCAGGAGCATTTCTGCAGATAAACGGACAGAATAGTGTTTCTGCAGCGTGTGTCCTTGGCCAGTGCAGCGACTCCTGAAGGTGGGGTTTGGGGTTCGCGATGCTTGGCCGATGGGACCTCAGCTTCTCACTTCCCCAGCTTCTCAGTTCCCACTACTTTGTTGTGCTGTCACTTCCCCCTGTCTGCTAGGGAGTCAGGTTCCTGCAGGCTTTTCTTCTAGGAGCTTTTCCAGTTTGCCCCTTTATCTTTGTCTTAACAGTTAATCTGCAGTTGGAGAAGAAAGCCATTTAGTGTGGCGTGAGAGAGGCGCCCTCAGGGCCATTCAAGCTCGCAAATCCTGAGGGGCCAGCTCCTCAGAAGCTCAGGGAATTTTGCCCATTGTGTGTCTAATTGCCAAGTGCAGGCAGGTTTCATTGGAAACCCAGCTACGCTGGGCTGTCATGGCAACCTGATCATCAAATGACACTCCCAGCCACAGCAGCAAATGAGGTTCGAGAACCTTACGGGTGGGTGGGGCTAGAGCAGGCTGGATGCTGGCGGGGCTCCTTTGCACATTAATATTTTTGGCCAGGTCTGAGTCATTGCAGAAGAGGGAGAGATACTTTATGACCTAATGCTCCACTCCCAGAGGCACTCTACCTGCCCTGCTCTTCTCCTACTCATGGTATTCAGCGCTTACAGGAAGCACCTGTTCTGGGGGCATGAACCAGAGCAGTAGAACAGGGACAGACAGCCTCTAGTGGCGTTGGCAGACTCCAGGAGAACAGGATGCTGGGGAGAGGAACTTCTACTTTACAGATGAAATGGAACCTGAGACTGCTAGATCCTAAGGGATCCAGAGTTGCTGTCATTGGCTTTGCATGCCACTTATTACAGGAACGGACATCAGAAGAGGCCCGCAAAAGTAGATCTGGGCCACAAAACTCAAATAAGTCCAAAGAGCAAAGAATGGTAGATGGCAGGACGGGGAGAGGGATGGCACGTGACGCTGTGAGCCGGTGTGACTCAGGAGGATCGGAACACGAGCCCTGCTTCAGTCTTCCGTATTTGTATTTCCCCGGTATGCGTTCAGAAGCTTTCACACAGATCGGTTTTGGGTTTGCTTTTTTTTCTTTTCTTTTCTTTTCTTTTCTTTTCTTTTCTTTTCTTTTCTTTTCTTTTCTTTTCTTTTCTCTTCTCTTCTCTTCTCTTCTCTTCTCTTCTCTTCTCTTCTCTTCTCTTCTCTTTTCTTTTCTTTTCTTTTCTTTTCTTTCTTTTCAAGCTAAGCCTAAGCCTGAACTCACTCAGGTCACACACCTTTCCCACACACCTGCCACCTTCCAGCATGAAGCATTGCGTACTGTAATTCTCCATGTCAGGCGTACAGGCTTTCTTTGGAAACTGAGTTCTAAAATCTCTTCCTGGCAGCGTCAGGTTTGGGCGCTGTTTTCCGTGGATGTAACAAGAGCTGGGTCCTGGGTGAGGCCCAGCCCTACCGCCAACAGGCTCTGGGCCCCGGGCGAACCAGGGCGCCTCTCCAGGTCCGTTTGCTCATCTCAGAGATTAAGGGGGTGACCCCAGAGCCCCTCTGGGCCCCGCCGTCTGTAACCCCAGGGGTAGAGCACTTACCTTGCATCCCAGGTGCTTCGAGATTGGCTCACTTGGGTGGGATTTCCAGTTTCTGTGCGACAGTGGAATTCTGCCTGACCTGTGGGACTCAAGAGGAGGGCTGGTTTAAATAAGTAAGCAAACACCCAATTCCAGTTTGTCTAATGAAAACATTCTGTTTGACTCCTTCACAGTTGCACAATAAAAATACGTTGGAACCCTTTTTTAAAATCAGCGTTGGAATAGAATTAACGTTAGCATTGGAAAATAACATTTTGATAAGCACATGCAGAGCTTTTCAGAGAACATTTCTTGACCCCATGATACCATTGGGCTGTGGAATAACAAGCTCTGTTATAACCAAGGAGATTTCATCCTGTTGTTGTTTTTTCCCTAGAAAACAGTTGCTGTTATCTGGTAATGCTTTAATCAGTTTTTCCCTAAAATACAGAATATGGGTTTCCTTTTATTTGGTATTGTTTTTGAACATTTTCTCATGTTCTGTAAATACATGATGAAACTCGATAGTACACAAAGAAAAATTCCGTAGTACAGTTATATTTACTTGTTAGAAAATGAACATCTCCCAAGTTGAACAACTTATTTTTTCAACCAAAATATTTGCCATATTAGAGGCGCCTGGGTGGCTCCGTTGGTTGAGCGTCCACCTCTTGATTTTGGCTCAGCTCATGATCCCCGGGGTCATAGGGTTGAGCCCTTTGTCGGGGTCTGTGCTGAGCATAGAACCTGCTTAAGATTCTCTCTCTCTCCTGCCCCTCTCCCCTGATCGTGTGCCCTCTCAAAAAAAAAAAAAAAAAAAAAAAGCCATATTGGAATGACTGCAGTCATTAAGAAATGAGATATTTCAACATATGTCTGTAACTTATTTTTATTTCAGAGGCGAACATGAATAATTTAACAAAGGAAGATCAGCATTTCAAAATTTAGCTCCTGTATTTATAAATGTGAATCTCCTTTATTATTATTTTTTTAGTTTTTGTTTTTAAGTAATCTCTATACCCAACACGGCACTCAAACCCACAACCCTGAGATCAAGAGTCACATGCCCTACTAACTGAGCCAGCCAGGCACCCCTATAAGTGTGAGCCTCCTTTAAAATAAAAATAATAATACACGACCTTGTTGAGGTGGATGAAATACCCCAACGACTATGTTTGCAGACACTCAGAAAAACACACTTGAGGTCTTCATCACGAGTGATCATGCTATTTATATCAGCACCCTCCGTGACCAAGTCGAGGTACAAAGGTTCAAAACAGTAGTCTGCCTTCAGGGACCCCAGTAGCAGAGATAAGTTGTATGTGAAAATAGCCCAAACCAGAAATTCTAGCTGGCGCAATTCTAGAGGTAGCTGAGTGCCATGGATTTAGGTGGAGGCTGAACAGAAATCTTCTGGATAATCCAAGCTGCCTCTGGATTCCTCATCAGATCCTCTCCAGTGTAGTCCAAGACCTGTCATTACAGACTCATCATCAGGTCTCTTTTAGAGGGGCTGAGATGTCATATAAGTTATTAAAATGTTTCATAATGCTATATGTAAGCATTAACATCTTATTTTTTCTTAAGCCTTATTTATTTAATCTCTACACCCATCGTGGGGCTCAAACTCATGACCCTGGGACCAAGAGTCACATGCTCTTCTGACTGAGCCAGCCAGGCACCCCATCTTATCTTAAAATTCTTTTTTCTAGTTCTTAACAAAAAGCTTTTTAGTGAGTGAATAAAATTCCTTTTACTTTTGTGATTTCCAAATAATAACCATCCATTTTTATCCATCCTGGTAGTGAGATTTAGTCTATATTAGGAAATGGCGCACTATGGAAGGAACATCTCTGTGATGTGGTCTGCCTCCGCACGCAGCACGAGTCTCTGACACTTCTCCTTGGGGAAGGGGATGATGTGGAGGTGGTAGGCCGGCCTCGAGAGGATGGATCGCCCTTAACTGATGACCCAAACCTGACTTTCCAGGACCTGAGATTTTCCCCTTATCCTCACCTAAAAGGGATCTTCTGGAGCTGTGTGCCCGACAGAACTTTCTGTGGGATGGAAATGCTCAGTGAGTCCACGTGGCTGTGGAGTACTTGAAATGTGGTCACACAACTGAGGAACTGAGTTTTTTTTTATTTCATTTTAATTAATTTAAAAATTAAAACTTCCCTCTTGAATAGGACAGACCTAGGCCAGAAAGCTAGGACTATACCGAACTTTGAAGTATTCTGAGGGTGGGGGCCCTGAAGGCCATCTGGAGTCTTCAGTGAGGGGCTGGCTGACCCCAGGTTGATGCTCCTGGGAAGTCCCTCAGCACAACGATCTTTATTTAGCGGGGATCCCCTCTGCCCCCATCATGTCAGCTCCCCGGTGCCTGTAGGACCCCCAGGAGGAAGCCTGCAGGGGAATGGGTAGGTTCTGAGGTGCTCCCATTGCAGAGTGGCCTGGAAAAGGTCACTGGAGCCAGCTGGAAGGTGGCGCGACTAAGGCAGTCTGAGTCCAGGGCACAGCCTGCCCGGGGGCAGCCCCCTTGCGGATGAGTGAGCCCGCGATGGGGCTGCTTCCAGGATGGCTGCGCACCCGGCTCTCGGGCGGCTCCTGCCAACTGGTATCCTCACAGCTGAACCAGACCCATTTCCAGTTAGCATCGACCCAGTCTGTACAGCCGCTTCTTTTTCTGTCGGGAATGATTTACTAAAGGGGAGAAAACCATTGTATTGTGTGACGCGTTTGGGGACCTTGTGGAAAAACATGCTGAAGGCTGTTTGTTCATCTGGCGGGCTTGGCAGCGCAGGGTGAAGGTTCGCTCCGACCGACGGCTCTCGCGGCCCGCTGGCGAAGAGTTAAGTCGGGGCGCAGGTGACGTCAGTCCTGATCTTTACACGCCTCCGCTTGAGCAATCGCCGCCTCCTCCTCGCGGGGGCCGGTGCTCATTGGCTGTGGGCAGGGCTTCCTGTGGGCAGGCTTTTCTCAATTAAGTAAAAGGGCAGGGCCTGAGCAGCCAATGACAGCTGCGCCCCGGCAGATCTGGTGCGTGTGTGCCCGGCCGCCAAGCATTCCCTGGCTCGCAGGCGGCGGCGCGCCCGGCTCCCCGTCAGCATGCTCTGCCTGTGCCTCTACGTGCCGCTCATCGGGGAGACCCAGACCGAATTCCAGTACTTCGAGTCCAAGGGGCTTCCCGCCGAGCTGAAGTCCATCTTCAAACTCAGCGTCTTTATCCCCTCCCAGGAGTTCTCCACCTACCGCCAGTGGAAGCAGGTCTGTGCGGCCTTGGGGCCGGCGGAGTGAATGAATGCGAGTGGTGGTGGACGGTGCGCGTGCGCTAACTGCCGGGTGTCCCCGCCGCCGTGGGGGAAAGAATGTGTGAAATGTGCAAGTTCTTGCGGCTGCAGCCGGGAAAGGGCTATGTCACGTCACGGGAATGTCAGGCTTGCATGTGACTTCCAAGGAAGGCCGGAATTACCGGGAAGATACTTGTGGGAGACGGAAAGGAATTCTCTTGCCGGGGGTGGGGGTGGGGGGTGGGTAGTTCCGGAGAAGTACAGGGCGGGCGGGGATGGGGGCACAGCCCACATGCTGTGGGGCTGTTTCTCCGAGCTGGGGGAAGGGAGGGACGGATAGGCAGAGAAACTCCTGTTGGAGGCCCAGGAGTTGGAAGTCGAGTTACAGAGGTCGGAGCCGGGGGTGCTGTGCCCTGGGAAGGGGGAGACTTCCCTTGGGAGCAGGGAGGCAGCAGAAATCCTTACATTTTAAAGACGGGGAGATGGCTACGCGGCCTGTGGGGGTTGCTTGCCTCCTGAAGGGGCACCCTGCCTTCTCTGTTAGATCTCATGCTGTCCCTTCAGTGCTCCTGATGGCAGTGGAGGTCGGATGGTGTGCCAGGGGTGGTGATTAGCATATCCTAGGAAGGAGCCAGAAAGTAGGCCCAGTAGTTCTGAGGCAGAACCAATGACTTTGAAGATATCTTGAAATCAGCTGCCATGAACACAACCTTGGGTTTTCTGTATCACAAGGCACCCCCCACACCAAGGCACATGGATTGCGTTGGTGGCAGAACAGCCCAGACGCCAAAGCCTCCTAGAGTCTATTTCCATTTGTCATAAATCTAGACTGATAACCCTATATGTAATTCGTACCATTCTTGGCTGAGAGCGCAAATGTCCGCAGGAAGTTAACTCCAGATAACAGATAAAATATGTACCAGCATCTGTCTCATATTCCAGCCACACCCCCAGAGTTGTTCTTTGGATCATGTTAGGTGACATGGTATCTGTCCAGGCCTCCTCCTAGCACCCTGAGTGGCTGAGCGGTCGCAAAGAGCCATCAGCTAGTTCGGAGAGTAACCCTGATCGTAATCGTTGAAGGGCACCAGCTCGCCCAATGGTCCATCCATTTCCTAACCCGTTGGCTCAGAGACTTTTAAAGCCATATTGGTTTGTGAATGGTGAGTGTGTTTCTCACTGAGAGAATTGGGCAACACAGGAAGATTATAACCATTTTCCTTAGGGGATTCTCGGTCTAGATTTTGGGGTGTTGCTGGGTTGCAGTGACTCATGTGTGTCCCCCACCTTCTTGAGATTAACTTTTAGGGCGGCAGCAGGATCTCTAGGGAGGTGGCTCTGGAGTCCAGCAGGCCCAGCTTGAATCCCGCCCACCACTTCCCTAACTGTGTGACCTTGGATAAATTACTTAACCTCCCTGAGCTTCTGTTTCCTTTTTTTGTAAAATGGGGGAAATGACAGTACCTGCCTCCTGGAGCTGCTTGAGAGGGTTCAGCAGGTTACTAGAAGTAAAGCATTTAGCAGGCCCTATGGCACAGGCCAAGTGCTCACTCGTCTGGGGAGAATTTCCAGGTGCTGGGCATCCAAAACCAACGGCAGCTGCTGAGCAAGGCTAACCTCTAAGGGCAGGCACAGAGTGCTGTTAAGGAACGGGGTCTCTTCAAGCCTTGTTGGGTCAGTAAACTACTAAGAAGAGCTGGCCTGCCTTTTGGTACCTGGTTGAGGGAGCTGAGGTCAGTTATGTCATCTGGGATCAGAGGCCGGCGGTGCCATTAAGCCCAAGCCCCAGAATAGTCCCCCCTTGGCTCTTACCAGGGTTCTCTGGCAGTGTTTCCGGCAAGCAGGCATTGGCAGGGACCAGCTCTGCCCCATACCTTTACCCTGGTCACCCATTTGTTCTTGGGCCAGTGCCACCTGTAGGGATAAAGAGCAGGCTACAGCATTGCTGGGGGAATCTGGAGCGCCCAGGGCCGTCCCCACATTTGGGCAGAGAGCATGCAGGCTGAGGCCTGGTGCCAGGGACAGTGCTGCCGGGGAGCCACACAGCTGACCCTGGGGTACAACAAGTTAGTCTTCAGGACACTCGGGATGAGAAAGTGCCAAGCCCGCCACTGTTAGCCTCTTGCGGAAGGGCTTCTCCTGGGTGTACTTTTCCCTCTTTGCTTGTGAGGGAAGCAGGATGCGCTCTTGCTTGGATTCTGGCCAGCCCCCAGGAGTCTGAATGGTGGCTCTGGGAGTAGAGCGAGGGAAGCATCTCAGGTCCTTGGGGCCACCTCTGTTCTGTTCGTGGGCTGGCACGGTTGTTTCCTGGGGACGGGGCACCGTGAGGGACTAGGGAGAGCTAGTGCGCGAGGTAATGGACCAAACCTTCCTTTTGTTTTGTAGAAAATCGTGCAAGCTGGAGATAAAGACCTCGACGGGCAACTCGACTTTGAAGAATTTGTCCATTATCTGCAAGATCATGAGAAGAAGCTGAGGCTGGTGTTCAAGAGTTTGGACAAGAAGAATGATGGTGAGCGTTGCCTCCAGAGCCAGTGGCGGCCCCGGGTCTCAGGCCTCTCGCGGGGCCCGGCCCCCGGCTGAAGCCTTTGTTGTCGTTGCAGGACGAATCGACGCTCAGGAGATCATGCAGTCCCTGCGGGACCTGGGAGTCAAGATCTCCGAACAGCAGGCAGAAAAAATTCTCAAGAGGTGAGCGCTTCGTCAGCCTCCGCGTTGGGTTTAACAAGCGTGTGACGAAAGAAAGGCGTTCTCCGGCCAACTCTGTGGTGCCCTTCACTGTACTGACCCTGTTTCTCTGAACTTTGGCTTCTGGTGGTTTGACGCGAGCCCCAGGTAGCCTCTCCCCGAGAGCCGCTGCTCCCCAGGTTCCAGGCCAGGGTCACAAATCACTTGGAAGCGTGCCCGCTCACCGGTGGCCCGTGAAGACCAAAGACTAGTTGGGGGCGTTTCAAGTGGGTGAAAGGCGAGCACTGCCTGGCGGGTGAGGGGCTCGGGCAGCCTGTTTACGGTGGACTTCTTCCTGAGAAGGCCGACTTTTCTCCCCTCCCGTCCTCAGACGTGCTGCCCCGAGACAGCTCACAGGGGAGCCCTGGTCCTGGGGGGTTAGCGTAGTCACTCTGCCAGGAAGTCATGCAGGTTTGCGTTAGGAGCGGCTTCCCGTCCTGCCTGCGCCTTTTCCAGATCCCGGGGGCCGGAAGGGGCTGGTCAGGGCCAGCTGCCTCTCGTACCGCTCCCCGGACGTTTGTGCCGTGGCGTGTGTCTGCTTCACTAACATCTGCTCCGAGCACTTATCTGTGTTTCTCCTCTCTCCTCTGCATCCTCCTTTGTCTGTCTGTCAGAATACGAACGGGCCACTTCTGGGGCCCTGTCACCTAGTAAGTATCCGTGTCACCCTGGTGACTGCCTCCCTCCTTGACCTCTGTGCCCGACCGGAACGGGGTTCTTGCGGGCCACGATAATTCCCGTTTTTGTGCAAAGTGGGGTGTGGAGCCACCTCGCCTCTTCACTGGGGCAGAGGCACCTCCTGTGGGTTCGTCAGTGGCCCCGCGCCTGCCCCTGGCTCGCCTGGAGGGGGGATGTGCAGCTGGCACGCGGGCCGTTTCCCGGGGGAAACCGACCGTAGCGTTTGTCTTGCAGCATGGATAAAAACGGCACGATGACCATCGACTGGAACGAGTGGAGAGACTACCACCTTCTGCATCCCGTGGAAAACATCCCCGAGATCATCCTGTACTGGAAGCATTCCACGGTGAGTCCCTTGTCCCCCGAGGCGTTTTCCGCCTCTTCCATTCAAGGGTCCCCTCGTGTGGCGTCAGCCCCCACCCTGGCGTGGGGGTGAGGACGGGGTTTTTGGCTTGCCTCCTGCTCACTCCGCCGGCGGCCCCCCAGAGCCCTCCACGTGCACCCTCCGTTCCCACATACTGGCCAACGCAGCCGTTCCCCAGACATGGGTTCCCTCTGCCAGGGGTGCCCTCCTGCCCCACACACCGCCTGTTCTTCAGGGTCCACTCCAAACACCCCTTCCCCGATCCGGCTTATTCTCCCAAAGCCGGAGTGTGCCTTGGGCGGCGGGGGACACTGTACAGAGAACAAATACAGAGCCATTAAGTTTCTCCCCTGCCCCCCCCCCACACACACACTTTTTGTGTCCTTTCTCTCTATCAAAAGAAAACATCCCCACGGTCCTGTTCGTAGTGTTCCTTCACGCCTGTCAGCGCCGCTGTTCAGAAAGACCCACACCTCCCTGGTCGTGGCCATGTTGGTGCCCCGCCTGCAAGCCCCTTCGCTTGGGGTTCACCTCCAATCTGTCTCCCACTGTGTCCAGGTCAGGGCCTCACCCTCAGGGCGCGCCTGGCTCTCAATGGGGGAAGTTAGGTGCCCTGCTCCAGGCGTCAGAGCAGAGCTGGTGCGGACTCGGCAGGATGCCGCCCAGGAGAGAGGCCATTACGTAGGCATCGCAACCCCTCTGATATTTGCTGAGGCCCTTGCACAATGTTCTGCCAGCGTGATCTGGTTACACATCGGGTTTCAGAAGAATTTTTACCCCTGACTTGACCCTTTCAGTACAGGCAGTCTGGTGATCCTCAGCTGAAATGCCTCTGTAAGCCATTCTTACAGGAGCCAGGGGCAGTATCTGCAAAGCCGTCCAAGTGGTTTTATAACTGCTTTCTTCCAGCTGCGCTCTCAGATTCTATCCCTGGGCCTCTGCACGGCTCCGAAAGGGATCGGAGCTGTGCCACCTTCACACGGTGAAGGGGGAGGGGCACGCCCGTCTCCGACCCTGGGCCCTTGGCATTCTCACTATCTGTGTGGCCCCTCGGGCTCGGCCCTTCTAGACGGTGGAACGTTATGGACCTAGCTGTCTGCCAGCAGCTTGGCCACGAGAGTCAGGAGCCTGCTTATTTTATCTTTGTCGGTCTTCCTCGCAGATCTTCGATGTGGGTGAGAATCTGACGGTCCCCGACGAATTCACAGTGGAGGAGAGGCAGACGGGGATGTGGTGGAGACACCTCGTGGCTGGAGGCGGGGCAGGGGCCGTGTCCAGAACTTGCACGGCACCCCTGGACAGACTCAAGGTGCTTATGCAGGTATGTGGGGAAGCGGGCCTCAGAGTGCCTGGGTTCTATCCCCTGGTTCCTCAGCGGGTTGGTTTTCCCCTCCTTTGTATAACCCTGTTTGGCTTATAGTTTTCTAACCCATTAAATTAGATCGGAATTACTGCTCAGACAGGGCAGCATAAGATCCAGATCTAGGTGCCCTTTTGCACATAGTTTATCTCATTTTATCTGGGTCAAGCAAGCCAGGGGTCACGTTACAGGGCCGTGATGGGGGCAAGTGAGGCCACCAAGAACCGGGTGTGACAGGAACCTGTTTCTTTGGGTGCATCTTGCATAGACATCACACGGGGTCGGAGTAAGTGGACCCCCACCTGGCCCGGAGACCTTTACCTTGGCCGGGTGCCTGACTCCACGTCCACAGGGCAGAGATAAGCTAGGCCCGTGTCAGGGACAGGGTTGTGAAATCGACCTGCACGAGGACGCCCTGTTGGACTTCAGTGTCACCTGAATATGGCCAGTCACCTGCTTGTCCCCTTGCTGTGTGCTGACACTTGTGTTTCTGAGCCGGGCTCAGAAAAGGTGCCATCCTTTCCTCCCCCGCCCCCCACCCCCCTCCTTGCCCTCCTGAGCCTGCATTGGTTTGAAGCTTGTTAAATGTGAACTCCCTTCTTGTGCCCAAGTTGGGAGGTGGAATGGTGTGGGGAGAAGAGCTTTAGGGGGTCCCCCATCCTCACAGCCGTGGAACTTTGGGCAAGTTAGTCACTTTAGTGCCGGGACGTCCAGGTCCTCTGTAAAAAAAAAAAAAAAAACAAGGGGCTCCAGCAAATTGCCTCATCGATTTGTGTTTCTTAACTGAATTCCCAGGAACGCGGTAGGGATGAAAAGTGGTGCGTGGGTGGAATGATGGTGCCTGGGATGTGCCTTAAAGCGATCCAACAGGTGGGGGTGGGGAGCGCACGCAGATGTAGAGTGGCCGTGGTTTCATGCTTGTTGAAGCTGATTATGGGCTCACGAAAGCCCATGATATCTCTGTGCATTTTTGTATGTGTTTGAAATTTTGCGATAAGAAAAAGCTCAGTTTAAGAAACTTTTTTTTTTTTATTGTTTTTTAAAGTTTATTTATTTTTGACAGAGACAGAGTGCAAGCATGAGCTGGGGAGGGGCAGAGAGAGGGGGAGACACAGAATCCAAAGCAGGCTCCAGGCTCCAAGCTGTCAGCACAGAGCCTGACGCGGGGCTTGAAATCACGAACCGTGAGATCATGACCTGGGCCGAAGTCGGACGCTTAGCCGACTGAGCCACCCAGGCGCCCCAAGAAACGTTTTAAGGTAGTTATTGTGGAGGTGTTTAGCACAATGTTGGCACACAGTGGGTGCACAGTGAGGAGCTGGGGTAGCCGTGTTTGATTGTCACGGTGTTGCGTTACCCTTCTGAAAACCGAGAAACAGAGAGCTGCCCGCTGACCTCGGTGTGTTGGCCTGTGATAGAGCCTCTTTGTCCATCAATGGCAGCCCTCTGGCCGCAGGGTTCTTTCTGACCGCTTGTCCTTCCCTCCTCAGGTCCACGCTTCCCGAAGCAACAACATGTGCATCGTGGGTGGGTTCACCCAGATGATTCGAGAAGGTGGGGCCAAATCCCTCTGGCGGGGCAACGGCATCAATGTCCTCAAAATTGCCCCTGAGTCGGCCATCAAATTCATGGCCTATGAACAGGTGAGGACCCAGCTTCCCTGGGCTGAGGTCCCTGCCCTGCTGATGCCCTGGAACTTGGAGCCAGTCACTGGGGACAGCAGGGCGGGGCAGGCAGCTGGGTCCGGCCCCCACCCTGCTGCCAGCTCCACTGTGGGTCAGTTCCTTCTATTTTGGGGCGGTGTCACAGGTGCCAGGGACACCGGGTCTTGGTTAAACTTGACTGGCTCTGGGAGGAACGGTGGGGCAGGGGCCAGTGCGCTGATCTCTGGGGTGTATCAGTCCGTTTGCTCTCTGTTCTAGATCAAGCGTCTTGTGGGGAGTGACCAGGAGACTCTGAGGATTCACGAGAGACTTGTGGCAGGGTCGTTGGCTGGGGCCATCGCGCAGAGTAGCATCTATCCAATGGAGGTGAGGGCCACGTTGGTCTGTGGTAGAGCCTCTTAGAACAAGCAGTGTGCATGGGGTTGAGGGCCAGGAGGGGGCCATGCTTACCCTCCCGTTGCTCCTTTTGGGTTCTCCAGGTTCTGAAGACCCGGATGGCCCTGCGCAAGACAGGACAGTACTCGGGCATGCTGGACTGTGCCAGGAAGATCCTGGCCAGAGAAGGGATGGCCGCCTTCTACAAAGGCTATGTTCCCAACATGCTGGGGATCATCCCCTACGCTGGGATAGACCTAGCTGTCTACGAGGTGAGGAACCCCTAGTAGCCAGGACCCCCCCCATCTGTTGTCACACTTCCTGAAAGACACTGGGGATGACTGCGACAAGGAACACCAGTGTCTCCTCCCAGAGTCATCAAGTCATTGCAAGGGTCTCCTGTCACACTGCAGCCCCCAAGTCCTACGCCCTCAGGGATTCAGTGGGCAGATTGTCAGAGCACAAGTCTGTGGGGGTCCACTATGCCCCCGGAAGACTTCAGACCCCAGGAGTCAGGCTCTCTGTGTAGGGAAGGGGCTGCTGCCCCTGTCTCATCCCTGCTCCCGGTCTTATCCAGGAGCCCCCAGTGAGGGCAGAAACGAAGGGCAGGCAGGCCAAGCGAATCGGGTTACAGTAGCCTCGAGGATCCCATGTGACAAGGAAGTGCCTCCTGTGTGGATCCAATAACTGGAGACAGCGCCCCTGTCTCTTGTGGCCTCACAAGGTCTCTGTGAGGCTCAGAGGCACTTGGGCTCATCCCTGCTCCCCTTTCCCCTTTCAGACGCTCAAGAACGCCTGGCTGCAGCGCTATGCGGTAAACAGCGCCGACCCTGGCGTATTTGTGCTCCTGGCCTGTGGCACCATGTCCAGCACCTGTGGTCAGCTGGCCAGCTACCCACTGGCCCTGGTCAGGACCCGGATGCAGGCCCAAGGTAATGCTGGTCCTGGGCCAGTGCCCAGGGGCCCATCTCCCAGGGCAGGTCAGGCTCTCGGGAGGAGCTGGCAAGCCTCTGATGGGTGCCTCTCTCGCTACAGCCTCCATCGAGGGCGCCCCGGAGGTGACCATGAGCAGCCTCTTCAGACAGATCCTGCGGACCGAGGGCGCCTTTGGCCTGTACCGGGGGCTGGCCCCCAACTTCATGAAGGTGATCCCGGCCGTGAGCATCAGCTACGTGGTTTACGAGAACCTGAAGATCACCCTGGGCGTGCAGTCGCGGTGATGGGACGGGGGTGCGACCCCGCCTCGCTCGGCAGACTCACGGATCCTGGGCCTGCAGCCCCGGGATGTTTAGCCATCTCATTCTGTGAATGTGCCAACACTAAGCTGACTGAAGCCAAGCTGTGAAAAGCCTGGGGTGCGCCCGCAAGGGAGTAGGGGAAGGCCTGGCAGGCTCACCGGCTGTGTCCCGCTGACCCTGGCCGACTGTCACGTCCGCTCCGGCGGGGGGGTAGCAGGACACAGGCACACGCACACAGGGACAGGACGCTTCCTGCGGTGCCTGCCGAGATAGCAGGGCTCGGAACCGGCTTGGTTCTTCCATCTTGCAGCCAGACCACCAGCCGCGGGCCTTGCCCCCTGGCCTGCTGGGCGCCTACCCCGCGCCCGCCTTCCTTCCTTCCTCGCTGCTGTGTTAACATGGTAGGAGGAGGGCTACCAGCCCACTCCCCATGTTACTGCTTGCTCCTCTCGCCTCAGTCCGTGGGGACCTCACACCTGGCTTCCTGGCCCACAGTGTCACCTCTGGCCAGGTTGTGCCGGGAAGAGGGAGGAGTCTGGCTTTTGTGCGCACCCTCTTCTGAGCCCTGCTGTTGGCTTCTGAGCTCACCAACGGACGGGCACCTGGGTGTGCGTGTGCATGCAGGGGGCAAGGCCACGCCCCGCCATTGGCCGCCTGGCATCCTGGTGCATGGCTTCACGGAAGGCACGTGCTGGGTCCCGCAACGCAGAAAGCCTCTGCTCCGGCTGCCGGGGTGTCTTGGTGCTCTGAGCTGGCCCCAGACTCCGTCAGGACTGGCACCAACTCAGAACCAACCCCCGTCCCCTGCTCTGGAGTGAGAGCGGTGAGGCGTCATGTAGCTGCGGGAAGGGGAGCCGCTGCCGGGGGTCCGCGCGTCCTGGGGAGAGAAGGAAAAGGTTTTTAAAGGCCTTAATTATATATCATTGGGAAAAGGGTTTTGTTCAGAAGGGCACACTGGACAAATGTGCAAGTTCTGTGCTTCCAGAGGGAAGACAGAGGGGGTAGAAAGCCTGGCCGACTGCATTAAAGTCTGTTTCTGACGCCCCCTGGGGATTCGTGTCCAATCCCAATCGGGGCAAAGTGGGACCAGCCTCACATTCCACCGATGCAGGGCGTCACAGTGCTTGGAGCCTATTTATTTCATATTTATTTGAACAGAGTTCTGTCCTAACTATTTTTATAGATTTGTTTAATTAATAGCCTGTCATTTTCAAGTTCATTTTGTATTCATATTTATGTTCATGGTTGATTGTACCTTCCCAGCACCCTCCAGGTGGGGTGGGGAGAGGAAGGAGGGGCCGTGGGAGTGACCTTTCCCGCCGCTGGCCGCACTGTCGTCAAGTCTGTCCAAAGAAATGCCTCGGAACTGGCGACAGAAGAAAGGTCAGGGCGGGAGGGCCCTGGTCATGGGGAGGTGGCTCCTGGCAGGTTGGAGCAGGGCTTGCACCCAGGAAGAGCCTTAGGATCTGAGGGTCTGACCGGGGGCAGGAAGAGTGGCAGAAATCTCCACTCCGTTGAGCGTGGAAGTCCAGATCATTTCTTGGGCTGGGAGGATCTCTTGTTTCAGCCTTTAGACTGACTAGGCGCTGAGGGGCCTATCACTGTGAGTTTGGGGTGGGGGCTCCAGGAGAGGGCGGCCAGCTCCCCGCCCCCGCCTGTGAAGTGGGCTCCCTCCCCCCCAGGCCCCCCCTCCCCACCACCACTCCTGCTCAGCAATGCTGGTCAACTTGGCGACTTCACGGTCGCGCTTCTGTTCCACCAGAATGGCCTGGTGAGGACAATTCAAATAGGATGCAAAGATCAATGCAAAAATTACTGTTTTATCCAAATCTAGGGATAACTGGAATTTGTGAAAAAGCATATTAAGACAGAATTGGAAGTTGTCCTTTAAAACAGCCTTCTAATAAAGTTGTTTCAAAGCTGATGATGGAGCCATGTGACTTTTTTCTGGTAGGGGCTGGGGGGGGGGGGGATGGGGGGGCAACTGCACATCAGAGAAAGAATCCACCTTTCTCATCAGAGGAAATGAGAAAGCTACCCTCTCCGGGCTTCTCGGAGGCACTCCCTCTTTAAAATGGGATTGGGGGTGCTCTGCACAGGTCACCAGAGCCCCCCGAGCCTGATGTTTCTTCCTCAGGCCTCCTGAGTCTCTTGGGCAGAGCTGGTCACTCCCTGCCCCTGAAGCCCCTCCAGGTGCTGCAGTGCCATCATCCACTGCCCTGGGTGCCCCTCCCAGCCTCACCGCTCATTCCCACCCAGCTGGCACACAGAGATGTTGTGGGGCCCTGCCTGATGTTCTCGATTTGCTTTCTGCCTGTCTCCCCGGGAGAGGGAGAGGCCCTCTGGGGCACGGAAAGCATTTGTAGCATTATCTCCGACACTTAAGACCGCGCCTGGTACCATTTTCATTAAATAACAATCCACACTCTGTCCCTGATGGCCCCAGGTATGTCAGGGCAGCAGGGGACAGTATGAAGCAGCTTGGGGACTCCATCAGGGGGCTGTGGCATTCAGAGGCTGTAGGGAGGCACGGAAGTGTGCCCATTTTTGAAACTGGTATATACCACTTGTACTGGGTTGAATAGCATCCCCCCCAAATTCATGTCCCCCGGGAACTTCAGGATGTCACTTTATTTGGAAATAGGACTTTTGCAGATGTAATCAAGTGGGTTACAGTGGGGGCGCCTGGGTGGCTCAGTCGGTTAAGCATCCGACTTCGGCTCGGGTCATGATCTCACAGTTGGTGGGTTCGAGCCCCGGGTGGGGATCTGTGCTGACAGCTCAGAGCCTGGAGTCTGCTTCAAATTCTGTGTGTCTCTCTCTCTGCCCCTCCCCTGCTCACACTCTGTCTCTCTCTCAAAACATTAAAAAATTTTTATTAAAGAACAAAACCTGGATTACGGTGAGCCCCAGGCCCAATGAGTAGCGTCCTTATAGAACAGGGGAATTTGGACAGACATGCCCAGAAAGAGGTAAAAGGCCATGTGACCACAGGGCATGCATCTACAAGCCAAGAAATACCACGGATTGCAGGGGCCACCCAAGGCAAAGAGAGTGGCAGGCAGTTTCTCCCTCAGACTGTCCAGAAGGACCCAACCCTGCCGACAGCTGGATCCCAAACTCTGGGCCTCCTGAACTATGAGAGAATGAATTTTTGTTGTTTGGGATCATCCAAGTTTGTGGTGACTTGTTAGCAGCTGGGAAACTAATATGGCACCTGCTTCAGCTGTTCATTGCCAGGGTTAACGGGCATAAACCATTTCCTGACCAGTAGGTCTTGGCAAGTGGGTCCCCTCACCCAGAACCTGCTCTCCCAACCAAATGTTCCCGAGCGCCGTAGGCAGAATTATGCCTGCCCCTCCCAAAGAGGTCCCTGTCCTAATTCCCACAACCTGTGAATTAGGTTACATTGCACGGGGCAATCAAGGTTGCTAATCAGCTGACCTTAAAATAGAGAGATTATCCTGGATTACCCAGGTGGGCCCCATGTAATCACACGGGTCCTTCAATGGGGGATCGGGGAGAGTCAGGGAGACGGCACAGGAAGGACTCGGCCCAAGGTCGTTGTCAAGGCCACGAGTCAAGGAATGTGGGTGGCCCCTGGGAGTTGGAAGAGGCAAGGAAAGGATTCACCAAGAGTCTCCAGGAGGAACACGGCCCTGCTTGATTTTAGCCTAGTAAGACGCATTTCAGACTTCTGACCTCCAGAACTGCAAGGTAATACTTTTATATTGGTTAAGTCACTGTGTCTGTGCTAATTTGTTACAGCAGCAATAGGGAACAAATATAGAAAGCCTGTCTGAGGGGCGCCTGGGTGGCTCAGCCGGTTGAGCGTCCGACTTCAGCTCAGGTCACGATCTCACAGTCCGTGAGTTCGAGCCCCGCGTCGGGCTCTGGGCTGATGGCTCAGAGCCTGGAGCCTGCTTCCGATTCTGTGTCTCCCTCTCTCTCTGCCCCTCCCCCGTTCATGCTCTGTCTCTCTCTGTCCCAAAAATAAATAAACATTAAAAAAAAAAAAATTAAAAAAAAAAAAAAGAAAGCCTGTCTGACTTTCCATGGGTTGGCCACGGGACAGTGGAAATCCCTGCCCCAGTGTGGCCCAGGTTGGCCTTGGAAGAGTCACAGCACCTCTCTGAGCCTGTCTGTCCATTAGATAAAGAGAATTAAGACTTGCCTGGAAGGGCTGTTAGAAAGCTGGAAAGAGGCGGGGGCGCGGTGCCTGGCTGGCTCAGTCAATGGAGTGTGCGATTCTGGAGCTCAGGGTTGTGGGTTTGAGCCCCAGGCTGGGTGTAGAGATTACTTAAGAATCAAATCTTGGGCGCCTGGGTGGTTCAGTTGCTTCAGCATCTGACTTCGGCTCGGGTCATGATCTCACCGTCCGTGAGCTCGAGTCCCGCTTTCGGGTGAACACGAGCCCTGCTTCTGTCTCTCTCTCTGTCTCTCTCTCTCTGCCTCCCGTGGGATTCTCTCTCTCCACCCTCGCTCATTGGTGCCCTCTCTCTCTAAAAAAAAAGAAAAGAAAAAAAAAGGAAAGCAAATTGTTTAAAAAGATGTGAGACATCAATTATAAAAAAAAAATTGGGATGAAATTTAACATTGTGTCAACTATACTCAAATTTTAAAAATACTCAGTTTAAAAATTTTTTGAGAGTGGGTGTATGTGCACCAGCAGGGGGAGGGGCAGAGCAGGAGGGAGAATCTCAAGCAGGTTCTGGGCTCAGCTCAGAGCCTGATTCAGGCCTTGATCCCAATGACCCTGGGGTCATGACCTGAGCCAAAATCAAGTCAGATGCTAAACTGACTGAGCCACCCAGGTGCCCCTCAATGGTAATCGTTTTAAATATTTATTTATTTATTTACTTTTGAGCGAGAGAGAGAGCAAGCAAGGAGCAGAGAGAGAATCCCAAGCAGGCTCTGCACTGTCAGTGCAGAGCCCAATTTGGGGCTCAAACTCATGAACCGTGAGATCATGACCTGAGCTGAAACCCAGAGTTGGATGCTTAACCGACTGAGCCACTCAGGTGCCCCAATGATAATTCTTTTAAAAAGGAAGTTGAAATTAGGGGTGCCTGGGCGGCTCAGTCGGTTAAGTGTCCAACTTTGGCTCAGGTCATGATCTCATGGTTGTTGAGTTTGAGCCCTGTGTCGGGCTCTGTGCTGACAGCTCGGAGCCTGGAGCCTGCTTCGGAGTCTGTGTCTCCTTTTCTCTCTCTCCCTCTCCCTCTCTCTCTTAAAAATAAACATTAAAAAATAATAATAATAATAACAAAAAGAAGTTGAAATGAGATCAGGAAAAGACAAGGCTGGTCCTTAAAAAACAGCTCCCTTTCCCCAGCCAAACACACAGTAAGTCACCCCCTCAGTGCTTGTCATTCTAGCCTCCAGTGTTGGGAGGCTCGTGCAGGCCTGGGGCCTCTGGCATCTGAAGAAACCCAACCTGGGGGTGGGGTGGGGGTTGCAATTTGTGGGTGTGTGGGTGGGTGGGGGTTGCAGGGCCTGGTGATTCCTCTACCCGTCTCCCTCCTGAAGCTAGATAGACCCTTCCATCTCTAATCCTGAGGGCACCAGCTGGAGCCCTGCACACACAGGACTTAGCCCTCAGTGGTTTTAGGAGGTGTTTCTGCCACCGTGGCCCCATTCTACAGATGTGGAAACTAAGGCTGGAGGAAAAATGACTTGCCCAAGGCCTCACTGTGAGTAGCTGACAGGGCCTCAAATGCACGTCAGCTGACCCCTGGGCTCTGCTGAGGCTGCCTGCCAGGAGGCCCATGGGACAGGGACCATGCTGCGACCCACCCGTGGGGACTTTCACCCAGGAGCACTCTGTCTCGACTCCAGACAGGTGGCACCCGGTCCCTGGTTATTCTCCTGAGCCTGGAGGCCACAGAGAACCGGGAACTCGTTGGGCAAGCCTGTGCTTAAATCCTAGCACCTGGCGATATGATCTTGGGCAAATCTCATGCCTCCCTGAATCTCAGTTTCCTTACAAGCAAGATGGGCACAGAACCTTCCTGACGGCTTAGAGTGAGAAGGAACTTGTCCGGGTTCATACAAAGGGTAAGTATATGTTGAAGTGAGAGTCAAACCAGCTCGTTCACTCCGAAGCCATGTTCTCAACCTTGGCTCCCGGCTGGGCCGCCCCCCATCCAGATCTCATTGGTCTGAGCAGGTTGGAATGTAGGGGAAGGCAGAGGGGAGCACCTGTGTGCTGGGCCCAGCTGCCCAGGTGTGAACCTTGGTTCCTGCTCTCCAGGGCTGACGAGGAAGCCAGAGCAGACCAGCCAGGCCTGGTCACACTGGCTGGCCAGGGCTGGCTAGGAAGGGCCAGCAGGAGGGACACAATGGGCTAGGCCAGGTAAGAACCAAGAGTGAGGAAATTGAGGCAGGGGGAGGGCCAGAGGCCTGCCGCAGTTTCCCCAGGGGGGCAAGACTGAGCTGGGCCTCCTGCTCGGAGCTTCCTGGAACCGAAGCTGGCTGGCTGGGGCGGCCACCCAGGAGCCATCTCTTTTGACCATTTGCCCATCAACACGACCTGTTATCTCCCCACAGCAGATGTAGATGCTGAAGACCCAGGGGGCTGGCTCCACCCCTCAGTGGCTCCGCCCCCTCCGCCCCACACAGCCCAGCCCCACCTCTCAGTTCACAGAGTTGACGGGACAAGGCACTTGCCCGAGGTCACTAGGCTCCTCCCAGTAGCCGATTCTCTTCCCAGGCCACACTGGCTTCTATCCTATGTATTCGTGTCCTGTAGCTGCTGTTACAAAGTGCCACAAGCGTGGTGTCTTATGACAGATTCATCTCATCTGTTCTCTCACGGTTCTAGACGCTTGGAAGTCCGATCTCTATTTCACTGGGCTGAAATCAAGGTGCCCGCAGGGCTGCTTCCTTCTGGAGGCTCCGGAGGAGAGTCCGCCTCTTGGCTCCTTCCGGTTCTGGAGGCTTCAGCATCCCTTGGCTGGTCGAGCTTTCTCGAATGTCCCCCCGCCCCCGCTGGCCTCTGCTTCCTTCTCCTCTCTTCTGGAGTCACACCTCCCTCTTACAAGGACACTTGTGATCATGTCACCTTTAGGGCCCAATCCTGAGGCCCCATCCAGGAAAATCCCTTCATCTCAAAATCACTAATTTAATCACATCTACAAATTCCCTTGAGCACACGAGGTAACAGCCACAGGTTCCCGGGACGAAGACCCGGACACATTTGGGGGCCATTACTCAATCCACCACGCCACTCCCCCACTGCAAACCCTGTTCCCCGTTACACCCTTCTGCCCCTCACCCCTCAAAATCCTTCCCGTTCGACTGGTGAAGTAAATTAGGGAACAGTCATCCCACGGAAGGTGGCTACCGTGGAGGACTACACAGCCATCAGACTTGTACAGCAATTACTGATCCGGAATATGTTCACGATCCGAATTTTTACTTTAAAAAAAGGAAAAACTTGGGGCACCTGGGTGGCCCAGTCGGTTAAGCGTCCCACTTCACCTCAGGTCATGATCTCACAGTCAGTGAGTTCAAGCCCCACGTCGGGCTCTGTGCTGACAGCTCAGAGCCTGGAGCCTGCTTCGGGTTCTGTGTCTCCCTCTCTCTCGGCCCCCCCCCCCCCCCAGCCCAGTAGCGCTCTGTCTCTCTGTGTCTCTCAAAAATGAGTAAACATTAAAAATTGAAAAAAAAAAAAAAAAAAAGGAAAAATTACCTAGAGAGAGAGGAGTAGTAAGGCATTGTGTTAAGATCACAAATTCTGGGGGCACCTGGGTGGCTCAGTCGGTTGAGCATCCAACTTCAGCTCAGGTCACGATCTTGCGGTCCATGAGTTCGAGCCCCGCATCGGGCTCTGGGCTGATGGCTCAGAGCCTGGAGCCTGCTTCCGATTCTGTGTCTCCCTCTCTCTCTGCCCCTCCCCTGTTCATGCTCTGTCTCTCTCTGTCTCAAAAATAAATAAGTGTTAAAAAAAAAAATTTTAAGATCACAGATTCTGGGGCGCCTGGGTGGCTCAGTTGGTTAAGCATCTGACTGGCTCAGGTCATGATCTCACAGTTTGTGAGTCTGAGTTCCCCATTGGGTGCGCACAAGCCCCGCTTCAGGTGAGCCTCGCTTCTCTCTCCCTCTGCCCCTCATGGGATTCTCCCTCTCTCTTTGCCCCTTGCTCACTTGGGCCCTCTCTCTCTTAAAAAAAAAAAAAAAAAAAAAAAAAAAAAAAAAAAAAAATCGCAGATTCGGGGGAGGCACTTGGGTGGCTCTGTCAGTTAAGTGTCCGACTAGGTTTCGGCTCAGGTCATGATCTCATAGTTCATGAGTTCAAGCCCCACATGCAGCTCTGCACTGGCAGTGAGGAGCCTGCTTGGGATGCTCTCTCCCTCTCCCTCTCCCTCTGCCCCTCCCCTGTTCACACTCACTCTCTCCCCCTCAAACTTAAAAAAAAAAAAAAAAGAAGGGGCACCTAGGTGGCTCAGTTGGTTAAGTGTCCAACTTCGGCTCAGGTCACGATCTCATGGTCCATGGGTTTAAGCCCCCTGTCGGGCTCTGTGCTGACAGCTCGGAGCCTGGAGCCTGCTTCGGATTCTGTGTCTCCCTCTCTCTGTGCCCCTCCCTGGCTTACACTCTCTGTCTCTCTCTCTCAAAAAATAAATAAACATTAAAATACATACAGACAGACATGCATACATACGTACCTAAAAAGATTACAGATTCTGGAGCCAGACCTGGGTTCAAATCCTACCTCTGCCACCCACCAGCTCTGTGTGACACTGGGCTAGTCACCTAACCTCTCTGATGGCTCAGTTTCCTCATTTGTAAAGTGGGGTAGCAGAGATTAAATGGGGTAAAGTATGTAAAGTGCTCAAAACAATCCTTGCCATAAAATAGGCCCCATTTAGCTGATATTTATTCATAAAATATAAATTTTATCTATACCTATCTGTGTATGTGACACACACACACACACACATACACATATGCACTCTATGTGGGCTACATAAAAAATAATCTAGAAGGCTGTACTCCAAAAAAAATTTGAGTGCTCATATCTCTAGGTTGGTGGGACCGTGAATAATTGGTATCAACTTTTTGCTTATCTGAAAGTTCTATTTATGTACAATAGACATTCATCATTTGCATAATCAAAGTGAAATTTTAAAATTTAACAGTCTAACAAGCAAACAAAGCAAACCGGAATCCTCCTGACTCTTGAAGCCCCAGCTGTGGCTTGTCCTCCCCAGAGACCTCCCTGACTCCCAGGGCAGAAGGATCTCGTTCTCACGACTCTTCTCATTTCCTGGAGCTCTTGACCTCAAAGCCCGGTTGGGAACAGAGAGTGTGTTCTGAGGCCAGCAGACCCCACCGGCTGCATAAAACGCCCATCACATGTCAACTGTGCACGCTGACTCTGTGTAGTGTTCCCATCTCCAACCACATCAACCCCACGAAGGTTAGCTGACCTCCGAGGGCTTGTCCAAGGTCACAGCAGGTCGTGACAAGGTTCCCACCTCAGGCCTTCTGCTGTCATCAAGGCCACAGGGCATCTGCCCTGATCTGAGCCTGACCAAAATGGGGCAGAGGTTCTTGGCTTGCGGCCCTTCCCTCCGAGAGGTGTGGCTTTCCCTGCCTGCCCATTTTCGGACCCTTACCTGCTCAACGCATTTTATAGATGAGCCAAGAGTCACTGGGTAACGAAGACCAGCCAGACAAGAGATGCGATTCTGAAGCTGGTCACGAGGTGGCAGCATGAGGCCCTGTTTCGCATCCTCTACTGCCCTCTGGTGGTTATGGGAAAATATACCCAGGGGCTGGCCAAGGAGCATTTGGGAAAACTGAGGCAGGGTTGTCACCTGCGGTGGAGGATACTCAGGGGAAGAAGCACGCTCAGTTGGTGTCCCACGGTGGCCTTGGGTTGACTGGCCCTTCTCCAGCCTCAGTCGCAGGGAACAGGTCTAGCTACTATCGTCCTTGGCCTTTTCCTCAAGGTGACCAGTCAGTGGAGGAGGGTGTGGAGGGTGCCGGTGGGTGCCTTTCGGCCTGCAGCGGCCCCAGGGAAAAAGCCCCCAGCCAGGTCCCTGTCCCCAGCACACGGTTCTGCCACAACCATATCCTCCTCTGTGAAATGCAGAGACAGAAGAAAATATCTGAATCTGTGAAAACAGGGAGAAGGTAGCTGGAAGCTGGGGCCTGGCCTGTACCTGAGCCTCCTTAGCCAGACCAGGCCTCAAGTGGGGAAGCCTGGGCTGGGAGACACAATCCCTGGGCTGAGCAGGAGAGAAGGGGCAGGGAGCATAGGGTGGAGATGTGGGCAGTGAGACCCTCCCCTGGCCACGGCGTCACGGACAGCTGGGTGGCAGGAAAAGGCTGTCTGTGAGGAGATGGGAAGAGGGACAGGGATGCAGGGAAGGCCCTCCCTGGGGGACCCACAGCGCTGCTGGCCTAGTTCCTATCCTGCCTGAGGGAGGCTCTGGGATCCACAGGCCCGGGTCCCTGGAGCAAAGGCCTTTGAGGACTTAAGGCCTGACTGATTCGGAGGAACAGTATTCTGGACACAAGGGTGGCTCTTGGAGGTGGCCTCATGCCACAGACTGATGTGGCCTCCGGCCTTGGCTTCTCTCCTTCCTCCCACAGGAGAAGCACTCCCAGGAGACAGGAAGGGGAGCCACGCTGGTGTGGCTGGCCTGGCCAGCGGGCTATGGCTTATCCATGCAGCGAGCACTCTGCAGCTGTGAAGAACAAGCCAGCGTCACATGTGCTGACAAGGACAGAAGCCTGTGGCGGGAACGAGAACAAGCAGGTAGCAGACCAGCTCTGCAGGAGAGACTGAGGCCACTGCTTCCAAATGTTAGGCTGTTTTGCCTCCAGAATGCTCCTCAGGCCTCTTATTTCAGTGTCTGCCATCACAAGGCACATGAATTCTTTTTATGTTTTTTTAAATGTTTATTTTTGAGACAGAGAGAGAGAGAGAAACAGATTGCGAGTGGGGGAGGGGCAGAGAGAGAGACATACACAGAATCGGAAGCAGGCTCCAGGCTCCGAGCTGTCAGCACAGAGCCTGATGCGGGGCTCGAACTCACAAACAGTGAGATCATGACCTGAGCCGAAGCTGGATGCTCAACTGACTGAGCCACCCACGTGCCCCAAATTATTTTTATGTTTTAAAAAAATTAATAAAGAAAATAAAAGTTTAAAACTCTCCTGAGGGGGTCTGGGGTAAGGAGTTGCCCAGTTGCCCCAGCAGGGAGAGCCCAGGGAGTAGAGTTCTGCCCACTAGCCACCTGTCTGGCCTGGGGAGGCCACTGTGCTCTTCATTTGCTGAAACCAGGGGAATGGGGACCCCCGACCAGGGTGCTCTGCTCAGAAGGGGGCGCCACTCACTACCCGCCCCCCCTGCCCCCCCCCCCCCCCCCCCCCCCCCCGACCATTGCTCCTAGAGCTGGCTTCTCCCTCTAGGCCCCTTGTTCCAGAGTCCCCTACCTGTGAAGTCGCAGGCCTGGGACTGAAGCCTGGGTGCCCACCTGCCTGAGGGCCCTGAAAGGGACAATGTTCTTGGAACCTTCTCTCCTGATGTGTAGAGCAGGATGAGATCCATCCAGCCCCTGCTCTGAGCCGGGTGTCCTTCTCCACACTTGACCTGCACCTCCCCATCAAACCCTCACCACCTCCCCTCGAGGTGGAGACTATCATTATGCTCACTCGACAGATGAGGACACTGAGGCTCAGGGAGGGGCGCCACTGCCCAAAGTCCCACAGTCGGCGAGGGGCAGAGCTGGACCCGTGCCCTGGGACACCTCAAGCCTCCCTGCTGCTTACCCTGTGGTGGCGTGCCAGGGTTTATGGGACACAAAGCCTGCTCAGTCCTTCACCCCAGGCCTGACACCTAGAAGGCACTGGACAGATAGCAGTTACCACCAGGGCTGGACACGGCCTCCTTCTGAAGCCTCCCACGCAGCATTTCGCCACAGATCTCCACGACAGCCGCAAACCTTTTCTTTATTGCCAACATGACACAGAGTCTCGGGGACACTTGGGAAGGGCAGGAGCCAAGAGGAGCCAGGGATGAAATCCTCTGCGAACCGGACTATTCCCACTTCCCCCGTCCAGGGCAGGAGCCCGACCCAATCCCCACCCACAAGGTGTGGACACAGCAGCCACGGAGAGCCCCCGAGAACGGCTGAAAGTAGGGAGGCCCAGGACGGGAGGCAGGGGTGGGCTGGCTCCTTGGGGCTGGGGTGCCCCTCAGGGGGACTACAAACAGAAATCAAACCTGGGTTTTGTCCCCCAGCGTCCCACGGCCTCAGCAGGCGTCCAATGCTAGAACGTTGGGGCTGGGAGGGTGGTGGGGGGGGCAAGATGCAGAACGATCCTGTCCCCCACTGCACAGCATCACCAGGTGCTGACCCCATGGTCCTGGTCCTGGCAGCTGGTGTCTTCCGCTGTCTCGCACCCCTCCTGGGACACTCAGGTCACTGGGGGACCTCAGCAATGGCTTTCTCTACCCGCAGGTACCAGGGCTGGATGTGGGTGTGACGCATCAGGTCGTCAAAAGCCTCCAGGCCCTCCATCACGCGCAGCACGCCGTATACTGCCTGGGGGTGGGTACAGAGGGGGTGTCCAGACCTGCCCTGTCCTCCACCAGTTGTGTGCCCTGGGGCCCGTCACCTCTCCTCTCTGAAAGCGCTCACTAAACAGCCAATTTTGCACTTGGGGCTTTGAGTGAAGTGTGTGGGATTTCTATAGGTTTTGCCTGCCCTTCACCCACACCCCACATCTGGGCAAGAACCCTCACCTCCAGAGATTCCTTTGGGAAAATGTGCTGAGGAGAGGAGACCCCCCCCCCCCCCCCCCCCCGCCCAGGACCCGGACCTGGCAATCAACATATTCCACCTTGGCTTGAAGGACGGCTTCAAGGCTTGGCATTGAAGTCAGACCAACAAGACACCGTCCCGGGACTTTTGCTGGGTGCAAGCTTGGAGCGCTGGACCCAGGCCTGCCTCAAGCTAAAGCCAACTCCAAGGGGTTGAGATGAAACAGGAGAGGCTGAGACCTAATACCATTTGGGCCCCTTGATCAAGCTGGGCCTGAAGCCAACCCCTCCTCTGAACCTGTCAGTTATGTAAATCAAGACAGTTCCTTGCAGGGAGCCAGGTGCCTCCGGAGTAGGAGAGCTGTTGAGATGGAGATATTGCCTACATCCGGGCTTTCTCTGCCCAGACAGGCCCCTCAGGTCTGGGCACCCCCTGCCACCACCACACTCACCAGATCAGCCAGATTTGGCTGCTGGCCCCCCATGAAGGGCCGGTCTTTGCCCACGGCTGCCACCCACTTGTTGGCAGCCTCATAGAGGTCCTCACGAACGTCATCCTGGAGGTGGTGCCTGGGTGGGGAAGGGGGAAGTCCATCAGGGGGATTCCAAACCCCAGCCCAGGTTGGGACAGCAGCAAGGCTCACGGGGGGGGGGGGGGGGCAGGGCTGCTCCCCCGAGGGGCATCACCCCTGCAAAAATCAGTCATCATCTGTCCCAGACAGGGAGGCCGTGGGCAGAGGAGGAAAGAGACCCGACCACAGAGAAGGAAACAGAAGAAGGCAGAAGGCAGGCACCCAGCTCTGGACTCTGAGGCCAGTCCTGCTTCCCCTGGGGTGGTGGAGGCAACTGGAAGGTCTGAGTTCGAGTCCTGACTTGGTTTATACTAGGGACTGAGAGACAGCAGGCCACACACACACACACACACACACACACACACACCCACCCACCCACCCACCATCATCACCTGCTCTTAAGCCTCTTGCTGATGAGGTACATGGCAGCTGCACCCATGTACTTGGCCACGGCACCCTCCACTGTCCCGAACTTGCCCTCCCTGACAATGTAGTCAAAGGAGGCCAGGGCCTCAGCAGGAGTGCGGTACACGTTGGGGGAGATCAGGTGCACCAGCCAGTCATCTGCCCACTGCCGCCACTTCATCTCCTCCCTGTGGACAAAGTGGGGACAGAGGGCAGGCCAGGTGGGCCTTTAGAAAGCCCGGGGCCTGGGAGGCGCGGGAGCAGGTACGCTGTCTGGACCGCGCAGCGTGCGGATGGGAAGCGGAGGCCTGAGCGGGAGGTCCTTAAGGAGACTCAGCCCTGGCCGTGGCCCCAGCCCTCCTGGTCTCCCATAGTGCTCCCCCCCTTACACTGTCTCGCTCAGCCTGTCCCCTCTGGGAAGGCCCCGCCCTTGCCACCTCCTGGGACCTGCGCCAGCCTCACTTACGTCCTCGCCTCCTTCCCGCCATACATTCGCTGGGCCTCCTTCTCATCTAGCATGAGCCAATACTTGTTGCAGAATTCGGTCACCTCCTTGCCCTGGTCGTTCACGGCCTTCATGGGTGGATAGTAGGTGATGATGTCTTCCAGGGGCTGCCTTTGGGAGACGACATCCAGAGTCTCATCCCAAGTAGTTCTTCCTCCGCGGGGGCTGAGCCGTGACCTCCTCAGGGTAAGTATCTACCCCAGCCTGACCCAGCTCTGGGATGGAACCGGCACCAACCCGCAAAACGTTCCACCCTCTCGCGGGTGCCACAGGAGGTCCTGCCCCAGGAGGGACTTGGGGCAAACACCAGAAGCACTTCCCTGGTGGAGGGAGACGTGCAGAGGAAAGGAAGGGGGTATCTCAGAGTAAAAAGCCCATGGCTCATTCTGGAAACCCGGGCAGCAGCCCTACCCTGCGCCCCTGTAGGAACCCAGGTGGGGCCTCCCTGGAGATGAAAGGGATGAAATGTGACCCCAGACTGGGCCTCTGAGGGGCTCCTTACCCCGACACCAGATAGGTCTTGAGGGCGCTGATGATGACAGAGGAATCGTTCAGTTGTTGCTGAAGAACGAGAGGTTGGTTTAAATTGGGGGCGTGGGTAGGGGTTGTCTGGCCACCAGCAGGGTCACCAGGGTCCTCTTAAAACAAACCCCTAGGGGGGCGCCTGGGTGGCTCAGTCAGTTAAGCAGCCAACTTCGGCCCAGGTCATGATCTCGCGGTCTGTGAGTTTGAGCCCTGCGTCGGGCTCTGTGCTGACAGCTCAGAGCCTGGAGCCTGTTTCAGATTCTGTCTCCCTCTCTCTGACCCTCCCCCGTTCATGCTTTGTCTCTCTCTGTCTCAAAAATAAATAAACTTAAAACAAAAACAAAAACAAAAACCCAGGCATTCGAGGAAACTGGTCAGGGGGAAGCTGGGCATTGTTTATATCCATCCCTGGGGGTTCGTCCCCCAAACCGATGTCCACTCTGAGCTTTCTCCTCCCCAAGGACCTAGTCCCCATCCTCAAGGAGACCCATCCTGGGTAAGGGAGGCCCAAGTGTGACTGAAGGTAAGGAGGGTATGGGGAGGACCTAACATCTTGGACCTCCCCACTCGCCTGTCCAGCCTCCCAGACAGTGGGGGGCAGGGTGGACTCTAGAAGCTACAAGCTAGGAGCCAAGCACTGTGCCAACCATTTCCTACCACCCAAGAGTATCGTCCTCCTTTGATTAATGAACAAGCAAGCCCAGAGAGACTAAGTGACTGGCCCTTAGTCACACAACCAGGGAGTGACAAAGCCCCACCCTGAGCCCAGACCACCCTGAGTTCAGAGCTCACTGTTGAGTTCTGTGATGCTCTGCCTCCTTTGGCCCAGCTGGTTCATAATCCTCAGCAAGGTCCAAAGACCCCACATTTTTCCAGAGCTGCACAGCAGGGCCTAACTCGGGGGTATTCCAGGAAAACCCAGGACATGGAAGGTCACTCCCTGAGGCTCACCAAGCTCTCTCCTTCCTGGGCCAGCAGGATGGGCACCTTCCTGTAGGAGGAGAACTTGATCTCGGCCCTGCGCACGGGGTTCACTTCCACCACCTGGTAGGGCAGGGCGTGGAAGTCGAGGAAGGCGCGGACCTTGCTGCAGAAGGGACACGTTTTGTACTGGTACAGGGTCAGCTGCAGGCGGCTGGACAGGGAGAGCTGGGTGGGGAGCAGAGGGAGGAGGGGCTTCTGAAGCCTGGCGCCCAGGCCCCACCCCCAAGCAAACTTTTCCCAAGGGAAGTCTTCTAGGATGACTTCTAGGGAACATCAGGAGGAACGGGGATAGGTGGCAGAGAGAAAGGGAGGCACAGGGAGGTGGGGAGCAGGCTCGTGCAGTGGGCAGTCCAGCCTCAAGCGCCCATCCAGCGCCCCCCACCAGGTAGGAAGTATGGGGAGGAAGCATCTTCCGGTCTCTGTTCAACATTAGATACCTCTCCTCTCCCTCCTATCCCAAGGGGACATCAGACATTCCCAGGTGTGCCACCCGAGATGCAGAGCAATTGTTGCAACTTGGAGTGCCCACCGCCACTCCCTCAGCCCAAGGGCCTCTGGGTGAGGGGGCGGAGCCCAGCAGTTGTCAGAGTGGGGTCTAGCTCAGATCTCCAAGTGGGGAGGGTTGTAGCTGGGCTTCGGCCCTGGATCTGCATGTTCCGCAGCCCCCGGTGAGCTGTTGCCGCTGCATATTCATGTTGGAAAGCCATAGCGGCAGTCCACCTTCTTCACCATTCAGATGGGAGACTGCAGCTGGCCAATGGGGGTGGGCAGAGAGATACAGAGAAGGCCACTCCCCTCCCACCATCCTGCTCCCCTGGGTCCAGAAAAGGGGGCATCTGTGGATGGATGGTGGGCGCCACAGCAGAGAAAGGCTGTGTTGGTGATGTGTATGGAGCACTGCGAGGGCAGCTGGGCCACCACTCGGCTATGGGACACCTCCCTGTCCCTCTCTGTCTCCGGGGGCCTGGAATCTAAGGGTCATCGGCTCCCTAAAAACACTAACACTAATAAATACACAGCTTTAGGATCTGAAGGCAGTGGAAGGGTTTAGGGAACGTTTATTACTTTCCAAATGACAAGTGACAAAAAAAGTATGGAAAATAATAAACTCCGCAAGCTTTCTTTCCCTTTCTTGTGATCTCCAAAGCTTTCCGTTAAAAAGTCTAAAAACACGTTAGAAAACGACTTCAGGGCAAAGACAACAATTCTGGTTAGCAGGCATTAGTAGCGACCCCCATTTCACAGATGAGGACGCTAAGGGCTCAGAGACTTAAAACCAAGTCAGTCGCCCAAGGTCACGAACGGACGGAGGAGGCGATACCTGACCCCGCCAGAAGTTCCGAAGTTCGTTGCTGCCCCCCAGCACCCCCACCCGCGGCTCGATCCGGCCCGGGCTTACCTGCGCGGCAGAGCGCTCTGCGCGGAGGTCCTGGGCGCGCAGGTGCCACCGCGCCGTGTGGTACAGCCCCAGGACGCCCCCCAGGGCCAGCGCCGCCGCCCCCAGCAGCCGCGGGCTCCCCTTGCGGGCGGTAGCAGCGGGACCCGGGCCTCCTGCCGCTCCTGCGAAGCCGGCCCGGCTCTGCGCGGGGAGTGCCGACTGGAGGCGACCGCCCAGCCTCCAGGCCAGAGCGTGCGGGACCGGCCACAGCGCCCGCGCAACCTGGGCCATGTTCGCTCCGCCGGCGCCGCGGGCGGGCGCGCGAAACGAAGACCGCCGGGGCTCAGGCTCCCCTTAAAGGGACGGGTCTCCGTCGCGGGAGGGTTGCTAGGGGTGACAGTGACGCCGAGCGGGGAAGGACAACTCTGGAGGGAATGGGCTTGCGTCCCGGGCGCCCAGTTTCCACGCACCCATCAGAGCCGCTCAAACACACCCTGGGATGTATGGAAGTCGCTAAAGGCCCGGCTTCTGAACATGAGATATAACTGGTCTCGGTGGTGACCCTGGGCCGAATGCTGGAACTCGCCGTGTGGCCTTCGGATCCCAGGGTCTTCCGGAATGTGTTTATTAAGTTCTACCTCATGCACCCAATCGAAAGACACTGAACCCTTCAGAGTGTCAGAAAAAGGGTCACAGCATTGGGTCCAGGAGGGCCGCGGAAACAGCCGGACCGGACTTGGTGCCCCAACTCTGGCATTTTCTGCCCTCCCGCGCTGCTGCACGGTTTCTTCTGCGTCCCGAACCATAAATTCTTCCATACACGTAAGGGGCCTTAGAAACCACGTGTCTCAGATTTCGCCCTTGTGGAGGCGCCGGCTCACTGACTGACCCGTAGGTCCCCAGCGGCCGGAGGGGCTGAGTGGAGGCTGTCTCTGCCCCTCTGCGGGGCTCGCTCGCCATAGCTGAGGGTCCGGCCCCCCACCACCTAGGCTTCTCGGCGGGCAGCCCCGGATGGCCCCGCCCGGCACCCGGGGGAGGGGCGGGGCTTGGAGAATAGGCTGCCATCCGAAAGGCGGGTCACGTTGTGGGCGGGGAGGGGCGGAGTCTGACGGCGGGGCGGGGACAGAGCGTGGCTCGCGGGAGAAAGCGCGAGAGCTGGGCTGCGGCGGGACAGAGCGCTGGGCGTGAAGGGCGGAGTCTGGCGGGAGCAGGGCGGGGCTGGTGCTGCGCGGACGTGGCGGTGCGGTGGCGTTCCTTCGCCTGATCTCGCTCTCCGCGCTCCGCGTTATGTCAGGCGCCCCCACTTTCCGCCCGCCACCGGCTGTCGGCTGGATGGTCGCCGCGGCACCGGAGCCCGCGATGTCGGGCCCCGACGGGGACCTAGGCGGGCCGGCGGAGGCGGGCGCGGAAGGCGGGAACGGCGGCTTCGGGGAAGCAGGTGACTCGGACGGGCTGCTGAAGCGACCTTCGCTTTCTCAGGGCTGCCTCCTTGGGAAGGGGAATCTGGGCCGCGCTGGGGGCATGGAAGGGACCGCAGAGCCCTCCCACCCCGGATTCATAATATGACCCAGAGTGCATTCGGTTTTCAAATGTCTAAGAGAAGAAGAAAATGATTCTCATAACTCGCGGATGTTTTAATAGTAGAAGACAGGTATTCAAAGCTAATGATTGGCCTTTCCCTTCTTTTCCTTCTCCTACTTTCTTTCCTTCCTTCTTTGCCTCTTGTTGTTCCACCTTTTAAGTGAGGTGGGATTGTGACAGGAGGAGGTCATCCCGGATTATCTGGGTGGGCCCTACCTGTCATCACGAGTGGGCTCAGAAGAGAGGCGAGTGAGATTACGCACACAGTGGAGAAGGTGACGTGAAGACAGGCAGAGGTTGGATCAGTGGGGCCGCAAGCCAACAAAGGCCAGCAGCAACCAGAAGCTGGAAGAGGCGGGGAATAACCGCCTGGAACATCCAGAGGGAGTGCGACCTTGCCCACGCCTTGATTTGGCACAGTGAACTTTTAATTTTTCTTTTCTAAGGCTATTTATTTTGAGAGGGAGAGAGAGCAACGAAGCGGCAAAGAGAGGGAATCCCAAGCAGGCTCTGCACCATCAGCGCGGAGCCCAGTGTGGGGCTCGAATTACTGAACTGTGAGCTCATGACCTGAGCCGAAACCAAGAGTCCACGTTTAACCTACTGAGCCACCCAGGCACCCCAGCACAGTGAACTTCTGATTTTCGATTCTGGCCTTTGGAATGTGTTAATTTAACCTAAAAAGTTCGTGGTGATTTTTTGCAGTAATTTGATGATTGGGAAATAAGCATCCTCTCCAGAAGATCCTAAAAGTAGGAAATTCACTGTTTGGAGAGGGTGCTCTGGAGAGAAGGTCAAGGGTATGGCTAAACAGGAGACCAAAGGATATGGGGGAAGAGGTGGCCCAAGATGGGTCTCCAGGGGCGTTGGAGGGAAGGTGGCCCAGGACAGGGAGATCCAGCGGCATGGGGAGGTGACTATCTCAGTCTCTAACAGAATACCATAGACTAGGTGGCTCATAAACAACAGAAATTTATTTCTCAAGGGCAGCATAGGGACTAGAGTCCACGATCTTGCATGGCGACAGATTGGTGACAGATGGTAGCTGCACTTGAGGGCATAAGGTGATTTATAGAGACATTGAATCACTGTGTTGTACACATGAAACTGATGTAACATTGTGTGTCAGCTTTACTCAAATAAAAATTTATTTAAGTCAATTTATTTATTTATTTATTTATTTTTGAGAGCGAGAGAGTGTGAGTGACCAAGGGGCAGAGGAAGAGGGAGAGAGAGTGCAGAGGGTGGAGCCCAGAGCGGGGCATGAGCTCGCTCTAACTCGCTCATGAACCGTGAGATCATGACCTGAGCTGAAGTTGGATGCTTAACCAACTGAGCCACCCAGGTGCCCCTCGAAAATTTTTTTGAAATTTATTTCTCACAGTTCTGGAGGCTGGGAAGGCCTTGCCACAAGGCACTGGCAGATTCAGTGTCTGGTGAGGGCCGATTCCTGGTTCATAGATGACCGCTTTCTCACTGTGCACATGGCAGAAGAGGCAAGGAAGCTCTTTGGGGTCTCTTACAATGGCACTAATCCCATTCCCAAGGGCTCCACCCCTATTACCTAATTACCTCCCAAAGGCCCTCCCCCCCACTCCCAAATACTACACCGAAGATTAGGTTCCAACATATGAACGCGGGGGGCTGGTTATGACTTAAGCTTTCAGTCCCGTAAATGGGGACCAAGGGGTATGGGCAGAAAGCGAGGAGCCATGGGAAACTCCAGTCCTGGCTGACCCGGCTAAACAATTAGGGAGGGATGCTTGCAGCTGCACTGCCTTGGTGGGAGGCCAGTGTCCACCCAAGACCTGAAGGATGCTGGGCCCAGAGGGAGGCACCCAGACCTGTGCTCTGTACTCTGGCCTCTGCAGAGGATTCAGTGCATGTTCTCGGCATTTCTTCCACCCCCTGCACCAGCCTCCTGGCCCTTCACCCCACTCTCCACTGATCCCAAGTTAGCCCCTTCTTTTAAAGCTGGACGTGCTCTCTCTTGGGGGTCTGGCCTTGTCCTTACTGCCGGTCACAACCTTGCTCATGACCCCCTTCCCCAGAGGGAGAGGCTCAGCCACAGACCTGATAAACTAAGCACTGGGATGTCCACCGCAGACCCTGCCCAGGGCAGTGGCCTCTAGTCCCCACTGTGGTCTTCATAGGCCCTCTAGCCTGCATGGGCGTTCAGGTCCCGGAGTGAAAGGCAGGAGTATCCAGCTAGGAGGCGTGCTTGGGTCAGGTACCTAAGGCCCAGACTGACAAGGCCCAGACCTTGTATGGCAGGGCCCGCTCCCCACTGCCCTGTGGGCCCAAAGGACCTTTGCAGAGGGAGGAACCCAGTGGGTGTATTATGGGAGAGGTAGGGAGGGACTGCCTTTCAGAGCCTTTCCATAGGCACGGTCCCCAACCGTGGAAGGGGCAGGAGCCGGGAGATCCTTGAGGCCCCCTGGTGAGCCCTAGTATGACAGGGGAGGCGTGGGAGTTGGAAAACTCCTGAAAACTAGAAACTCAAGCCAAGGCTCTGGAGGAGCAGGCCTTCCCCCTCCAGTGTGTTTGGACCTGCAGTGAGCAAGGAGGGCTCATCGGTGGACACCAAGAGTTCCTGCTGCTGCTGTGACTGGCCTCCAGGGGGCATCTCCTTTGGAGGCTCCTCCCAGGTGTGGTCCTGGGCTCTGAGAAGTCCAGTTGTCCCCTTCCCCCGGGGATGGCCTGCCCAGCCTTCAAGCAGGGGAGAGAGGACTGCTTGTGTCTCAAACATGGGCTGGGCTGGACATTGCTCACAGTCTTCTAGAAACCAGTCCGGGGGGTTAGACGGGATTCCTGAGGTGCAGGAACTGCCAGAGAGCATTTTGCTGCTCCCCTGGGTGATTAGACAAGGGGTGGGGCCTGGGCACCTCTATGGGAAGACAGGCCACTTGCAGTCCCTTGGAGCCTCTCCTCTTGGGTATGTGGAGTGGGGAGAACCACCTTCCAGAGACGGTGGGGAAGGTCTGGAGCAGCTGGAGTTCTCCTGGCTTCTTGCCACAGAGAAACCTAGGTGTGGATGCCTTTTAAGTCTCTGCTATACTGTAGAGACCCAGAGGTTGGGTTAGAAGGCCCAGTCCTGGCCTCTCCCAGGAGGGGCTTGGCCCCAAGGCTTCTGTGTAGCTTGTTATAGGTTCACACGGGTGAATAGTGTGGCCTTCAGGGTCCTGTCTACCCTGGGGCCCTTGGAGTTGGCCTGAGTCCACACCGTGGTCCTCCGCCAGCCCTCTGAGTGCTGAGTCTCAACTGACATGAGGCGGGTGTGCATGTCGAGCTGACCCTCCCCCCACAGCCCTGTTGGACTCTGAGGAGGGGAGGCAGAACTCTACCTTTATCCCCAGCCCAGCCTGCAGGACTCTTCCCTTCCTAAGGCTAAATGCAATGGGTACCCCCAGCTGGTCCCCTCCCCTCCAGCTCCAACCAGCCCAGTACCCACATCTCGTTGGCTGGGATTGACCATAGCTTGGCTTGATCTCTGGCCCGGCCATGACCATGACTGTCCTTGGGCCCCCACAAAGTATGGTTGGGATACTACACACTGCTAAGCCTCAAATCCGTGGACAGGCCTCATCCCCTTCACTCTTCTCCCTTCCCTTGGCTCCTGGGCTGAGCCAGTGGAGGAGGGCAGAGGCAGCTAGGTGAGGAAGGGGTGATAAGATGGCTATCACTAGGTGTCAGCTGAGGCCAGACCACACAGAGATGAGAACAGAGAGACAAGGCCAGTGGGCCTGAGATAGGCCTGGAGCCAACCCAGAGAGAAGAATGGGTTTGATCAGAAACTCCGAGATGGCCTTGTGTAGAGACACCCTGTGTGTGTGTGTGTGTGTGTGTGTGTGTGTGTGCATGGCCTCCGTTAAACAACAAAAATTCACCTGAGTAATTTGAAACATCAAATTGGTTTTATTGAATGATTCATGAGTCAGGCAGCATCCCATCTAGTAAATAGAGAGAGAGGAGCTTTGTTGAGCTGCAGAAAAGGAAAGGTTTTTTAAAGGTAGAGAAGGAATAGAGAAAAGGAAATTATTATCAAAGAATCCATTGTTTTAGGCAAGTTTACCCTCCTATCGGAAACGGGAAGGGTCTATCAGTAAGTTTCATTGTGCTGACCAGGAAATTCCATTCCAACCAGTTAAAGGTTACGTGGTGGGGGCAGGGGGACCGAAACTGCAGTGAGATTAGGTATTAGGTCTTAGCTCGCAGAGACGGGGCCCTTAACATAAGTGAATCCATTTTGGGCCTATGGTTTTCTTTTCAACACCTCACAGAATTTGCAGGGCAGCTCTCTCTCTCTCTCTGTCTCTCTCTTTAAAATTTAAATCCAAGTTAGTTAACATATAGTGTAATAATATGGGAATAGAATTTAGTGATTTATCACTTACATATAATACCCAGCGCTCATCCCAACAAGGGCCCTCCTTAATGCCCGACACCCCACCAGCAACCCTCAGTTTGTTCTCTGTATTTAAGAGTCTCTTATGGTTTGTCTGCAGCTGTCTTTACAGAGGAGAAAACTGGCAGCGGGTGGGCAGCACCTAGGAGAGTCAGGTTTCAAACGGGGGCCCATGAGCTGGGCCTTGTCCCTTCCTGCACCTGGCCCTGGTTTTCTCAGGCTGCAGACCGGGCCCTAACCCCTCCCTAGTTCATACCCTGGCGAGCAGAGGTGTGAATTAATACCAAAGGAGCATTGGCCATTCTACCTCATGACATTTCAAGTCTAGAATATTCTGTCCAGTGACTCCTTGGTGATCCAGAGCACTGCCTCTCCCCTAGTTAGGCGCCTGGGTGGCACAGTTGGTTAAGCATCTGCCTCTTGGTTTCGGCTCAGGTCATGATCTCATGGTCGTGAAATGGAGCTGCCCGTCGGGCTCTGTGCTGACAGTGGGGGGCCTGCTTGGGATTCCTTCTCTCTCTGTCCCTCCCCGGCTTATGCTGTCTCTATCTCTCTTGAAATTACTAATTAAACTTAAAAAAAAAAATTCTCTGGAGCTCTAGCCATCTACATCTAGAAGTCATGCAAACTCAGATATACCTTCTAAGGTCAAGGAGAGGAGCAGGGGTGGAGTTCATGGAACTGTAAGTGGAGATGACGGGGGTGGGGGGTGGCCACTGGTGCCTTCGAGGGCACTTGGGCTTTGATGGCAACATCATACCCCAAAGCTTTGCTCATTCTCACTTCCTGCCTTCATCACCCTGACAGGCCTGAGGGGGCAGGGATCCCTTGCGGGCCTTTCTGGCTTCAGGGAGGTGGAAGCCATCCCCTACTCACCACCTCAGTACCCCCGGAGTCCCTTCCCTCGGGGCGCACTACCCAAAGGCCATGCTAGGGGAGCTGGTTCCTCCGTAGCAGGTGGAAGAGCCCCTGAGATCCCCAGGAGTGTCATCTGAGGCCAGTGAGCCCTCAGGACAGCCTCAGGTCAGGCATTCTGTCAGTGCTGGCCCTCTTGGTGACATCTAGGAGACACTGACCAGGGTGTGAGACCCATCGTTACCTCCATGGACAGCCAAGCCCCCATGAGGAAACTGTTTCCCTCCAGGACAAAGCTGGGATCAGCCACGGCGAGAACACTTCTGGGGAGCCCCTGGGCTCCACAGCCAAAGGCTATGGCCGGAGATGGCAGGTGACCTCTCAGTGACCTCTCAAGGATGAGGCTGAGTCGTAGCACTCACTGTGACCCAAGGTTCCCGGTGTCCAGAGCAGCAGGGAGAGCCCCCCTTGGGGCCCCAGCCCCTCACCCCTTTTCACATAGTGAGGATGCACGTCCCCCATTGTCCTCCCAGGATGGAACTGGGACTGGAGCCTCAGAGCTCTGCTCTGTCAAGCTGTCCCATTTATGGCCGGCATGCCCAGCTTGGGGATTCTGTCCACTGGGCCCACAGGAGGGACCAAGTCCCTTAGGAGCCAGGTGAGGTCTGGGTTCACCCTACCAATGAGGCATGGAGATGGGGAGGGGCTGACTCAAGATGGGAATGGTGGGACTTTGAACCTGACAGCCAAGAAACAATTCTTGAGACATCTTTGGTGCACAAAAGGTGATTTTATTAAAGCACAGAGACAAGATTCTAGGGCAGAAAGAGCTGCATGGGGTTGTGAAGAGAGACTGGTTAGATACCATGGGGTTGGGGAGATCAAGTCAAGAGAAGTTTCTAAAGGGATTTTCCTATGGTCAAGAGACAGTAGGGAATTCCTGGAGAAATATTATACTCCATATTTGCCTCAAGAATTTGTCAATGGGCTACAGATCATAAAGAAATTATCTCCCATTTCCTTCTTTAAAAAAATTTTTTTAATATTTATTGTTGAGAGAGAGAGATGGAGTGAGAGCAGGGGAGGAACAGAGAGAGAGAGGGAGACGCAGAATCTGAATAAGGCTCTAGGCTCCAAGCTGTCAGCACAGAGCCCGATGCGGGGCTTGAACACATGAACCATGAGATCATGACCTGAGCTGATGTCGGAGGCTCAACCGACTGAGCCACCCAGGTGCCCCAGTCTCCCATTTCCTTCTTGCCTTTGTTCCCCGTATAACTATGGAGAGGAGGGTGATGTTCAGGGTCCAGGAAACTGAGTATAGGTTTCTGGAAATTAGGCTACTGATAAGATTCCCTTTTTCTCCTAATTTACCAGAACATAGGTAAACTGATGGAGGACTGTGATTTCTATCACTTAACCATTTGATTTCTTTCCTTTCCTTTGATCTTGGGCAGCCAGGAGTGCCTGACAAATGCCACACAGATCCCACCTGGGATGAGAGAGGCATCCTATCATGTGCTTTGCCCTTGGCTTGCCTTATGCTCCCTCATCAGGAACACTCCCCAGCAGGCCTTTGGTTGTGGGGTCAGGGAAAGGGTGTCTCACCTTGTGCCAGGGCCTGGGGTGGGTCCCTGGGAGGGCCAGGAACTGGGCAGGGTACACTCTGAACAGCACAGGGTACACTCTGTCCGTCCCTACCAGGAATGTCCTCTTTCACCTGCCTTCCCTTCCCTTCCCTTCCCTTCCCTTCCCTTCCCTTCCCTTCTCTTCCTTTCCCTTTCAAGACCCACAAAGCAGCATGGCTCTGTTGATGTGAGCATTCTCTGCTTTGATCAGGTGCAGGAAGGGGACCCCACTGCACTTACGCCATCCTACCCTTGGGCCAGAGCAGAGAGGCTCCTGGCAGTCAGAGATGACAATTGGTCCAGATCGGAGACCCCTGACCACACACAGTGCTATCCAGGGGGAAGAGAGTGTAGAAGGACTCACTGTCCCTGCCACAGATGTGGAGATATGGGGAAAGCCCCCTCCCTACCTCCCAGACCTTCCTGCCCCTCATCTTGCATAATACTGACCTGGGGAAAAGAGCAGAGAGCTTGCCAAAAGTTTAAGCATGATTTGCGGGCAATTGCCTCACCCTTCCTGGATTTGGCAAAGGATAAGTTGCTCCACCCTGGGGTAACCATTGCCCAGCAGGACCATAAAAGGGGCCCTCCGGAAGCCTCCTCACTCACCTCCTCTTTCAGCTGATATCCAGAGTGGTGCCAGCTTCCTTGGCCCTGAATTCATGGCCCTAGGTCTCCTATGCCTGAGCCTTGTCCTGCTGGGGGCCCTGCAGACCCAGGCCCAGGACTCCACCCCAAACTTGATCCCAGCCCCGCCTCTGCTCAGGGTCCCTCTGCAGCCTGACTTCCAGGATGAGCTGGTAAGAGGCCTGGGGAGTGGGGGGCAGCTGCAGGGAAGCTCCAGGAAGAGTGTGAACAGAGGGGAGGAGAGGCAGGATGGGCTCAGGCTTTAGCTCAGTCTACCCTCGGGTCCCCTGATGGAAGGCACACCCCATGCCCCCATCCACACCCAACCTTGCTGACAAGAGGGTCAGCTGAGCAGACTCCCCAGGTCCACACTCTCTTCCAAAATCCCTGCAGTCCTTGCAAGGTGGGAAAACCTTCAGGCCCTCTACATGATGAGGAAACTGAGGCTCAGGGAAGCCAGCTGGCCACTTGCCAAGGGTCACCTTCTCCCTGACACACTCAGGGCTCCCTCCTGGCCTAATGGCTCCTGCTGGCTTCATCAGCACAGCCTGTATGGCCAGTCTGGGTCCCAGCAGCCCAGCTAGAGGGGCTTCTGGTTCTGGGCCAGGCTGCCTAGAGGTGCCTGCAGGGATGGAGCAGGAGGGCCCCCTGGGACTGCTCCTGGCTCTGCCTATCATCAGCCCCCATTGTAGTTCCAGGGGAAATGGTACGTCGTAGGACTGGCAGGGAACGCATTTAATAAAGAAGAAAACAGCCAGTTCAAGATGTATGCCACCACCTATGAGCTGAATGAAGACAACAGCTACAGTGTCACCTCCACCCTGCTCCGGTAAGAGCCACCACCTCCTATGGGAATATGGGGGGCCTAGAGGGCTGCCATGGGGGTCCAGGAGTCAGACTGATGTCATAGCCAAGGGGTGACCAAAGCTGAAAGATGATAATTCATCCTACCGCTGGGCAATCGGTCCCTGTATTTATTCCTTCTTTCATTCACTGGATCAACATTTCTCAGTCACTTCAGCACAGACAGAAGACAGTCCTGGGAATGGACACAGACTGTCATCAGGAAACAAGACAAAGAGAACAGGGTGTCCTAGAATGGGAGGAGGGTTACTGGATCCAGCCTGGGATCCCACCTAGGGCTTTGTCAAGAGCTTCCAGGGAGGTGGTCTGTGGGATGGGCCTTGAGGAACCAACCTGCGTCAGAAGGAGGCCTGGGACCTTCGTGGCAGGACTGCTGGACTGGTCAGAGAGAGCCACTTCTTCAAGAAACAGCAAGCCATTGCATGGCTGCCCTGAGCAGGAGCTGATGAGCAGTATGGAGGGGGCGGTGAACACAGTGGCAGGGGCCTCAGGTACTGGTGAGGAGTGGGTGTGGCTGTATCAGGGAGAAGAATGATGGTGTGCAGCCCAGGAGGCTGATCAGTCATAGGTGGGAGATGACCAGAGTGGGGGCAGATTAGGACCTAGAGAGGGGAGGCAAGGCTTACCCAGCTCCTCTGGGTTTCTGGCTCTGGCACTTGGGGATGGGGCTAGAGCATTGGTCATGGAAGGAGCAGAAGGGCAGGTGTGGGGAGATCGGCTCTGGGTTCCCAGGGGACCAGATGGGATGCAGCTGAGAGGTCAGGGTTGGCCCAACAGCTAAGGGAGTCTTTGGCATCCAGCAGACTGGAGCCTCTGTTGATTCCCGCAGGAGAGGTTATAGCAGGAAGCCACAAGATAGGCATAGGGGACAGGGGACCCCTGGGTGGCTCAGTCGGGTAAGCCTCTGACTTTGTCTCAGGTCATGATCTCACAGTTTTGAGTTTGAGCCCCGTGTAGGGCTCTGTGCTGACAGCTCACAGCCTGGAGCCTGCTTTGCATTCTGTGTCTCCCTCTTTCCCCCCTCCCCCACTCAGGCTCTCTCTCTTTCTCTCTCTCTCTCTCTCTTTCTCTGTCTCAAAAATTAATGAACATTTAAAAAGTTAAAAAAAAATAGGAGACAAATACCTTGGGTAAGGGGACAGTGTAGAGGAAAGTCCACCAAGGGAAACAGCCTCAAAGATGGAAGGACAGCAGGTGCAGAGGGAGAGTCTGAGCACCTCAGGTGGCTCAGGGCAGAGTAGGCAGGGACAGGCAGGGATGGGCTCAGCGGGGAAGAGAGAGGCCCATCTGAGGGGTGGCGTGCGGGCCTCCTGCTGTGGCAGGGTGGGGTGTCACCCTCTTACCCACACACCTCTTGTTCCACAGGAACCAGCGCTGTGACCGCTGGATCAGAACTTTCCTCCCAAGTTTCCAGCCAGGCCAATTCAACCTGGGCAACATCGAGCGTGAGTCCTGAGTGGAGTGGGTCTCCAGGGGCAAGGACCTCACTGCCCCTCCACACAGATGCCAAACAGTGGAGGCAGGGGAGGAAGCAATAGCTCCCTCTCCCTGGCCAGGGTGGGCTGATCCCTCACTGTCCCCCATGCAGGTTACCCTGGAATCCAGAGTTACACTGTACGAGTGGTGGCCACAGACTACAACCAGGTTGCCACGGTGTTCTTCAAGAAAGTTTACAAAAACCGGGAGTTCTTCAAGATCACCCTCTATGGTGGGTCTTACCCCCTGGGACCCGGCTCTTGTTCGTGCTGGGGGAGAAGAGGCCCACGACACCCAGCCCCCAAGGTCCCCTTCACTCTGAGACCTGGGAGGCGGGAGAGAGGTCTTTCCACAGACCCCTCAGGAGGGAGGGGTCTGAGGCATCATTCACGGGTTCCACAATATTCATGGAGCTTTCACCAGCCACTCACCAGCCATCTTGGCCACAGGGAGGACCAAGGAGCTGACCCAGGAGCTGAAGGAAAACTTCATCAGCTTCGCCAAAGCCCTGGGCCTCACTGATGACCACATCATCTTCCCAATCCCCATCGGTAATCACCAGCTGGGGAGAGAAGGGCACATGGGGTCTGTCCAGGCCTGATGTTGCCTTACTAGGGAATGGGGGAGAGGAGGGAGGCAGAGCCCTTCTGTGGTCACTGGAGCTCCAGGAGCCACTTTGGGTTCAAGAAGACCCTGTCACACCCAGGGTTCTTGTTCCCAAGTTTCCTCCTTCACAATAGCTCAGTCCTGCCCACATGAGTATTACACATCTGGGGCCAAGCTTCCCCAGTCTCCTTGCCTGGCCATTTCTCCCTCTTCCTCCTCCCTGCCTGGCCTGTTTGTCCTGGGCCACCTCCCCTTTTGCCCTGGGGCTGGCTCACCATTGACTTGGCAGGCGCCCTTGTCCTCTGGCAGCCTGGTCTGGGCAGGTGCCTCCCCAAGGCTGAGGGTCTGTCAGGACTCAAAGGGAAACAGGCAGAAGGCTTGGGTGCCCAATCAGGACCATGGCTGGGCCTCATCTGCCTCCTTTGGAGAATGGGTGTCACCCAGGTCTGCTTGTCTTCAGGACTCTCCCCGAGTCCCTGCCTCATCATCCAGCCCTCTGCTGTACCGTCTATGAAGGGAAGGCCCAGAACTTCTGTGGCTAGACCAGGCTGAGTCCCAGGGTATCCCAGGGGCAGTGCAGGGGCCCTGGAGCTCAGGGACCCCCCACACATACCCCTGTCCATACTGACCCTTCTGTCCCCCACAGATCAGTGCATCGATGAGTGAGCAAGTGTGCAGTAAGTATGGCTGCAGAGGGGGCTGATGGGAGCCAGGGTGCAGCTGGGGGGTGGTCCCAGGTCTGCCTTTGTCCCACCTGCCCAGCACTGCTGCCCTCTCTATTCCCTTGACTCCCTCTCAGGTGCCCCCTGGCTCTGTTTACTCCATTGACCTCCCTCCAATCTCTGTCCAGGGCACCACCTAGCTGTCCCCACCAGCCTGGATGCTACTGAGAGATGTGGAGACCCTTCTCACTGCACAGCTCACCATCTGCTCCCCAGGCTGTCTTGCTCATGGAACCCCTCCTTGTTTGCTAAATAAACATGTGTCGCCTAGTCCCTAGTCTGTGCTCTTTGACCTCTGGGCCCTCTGAGAGGGAAAAGAACAAAGCAAAGGCTCCTATTAGCATCACTCCCAAGAAATGTGGTTTCCAGAAAGGGATTGAGGCCACAGAAGCAGAGTCCAGCTCTGACTGAACCCTTCTAGCTCCCAACTCCAGGCCCAGCCCCAGACCAGCAGGAGTGGTCACTTGCCCCTGCCTTGTAGCACACTGCTGGGGCACAACTCACACCCATGTTCAGGCACCTGCAACAGGTCCAGTGGCAGAGGCCCAGGCAGGGCCAGGCAGCTGGGGAGAGTTGGGGGGCCGAGGTGATCTCACCACCACTTAACCAGTGATGGAGGGTGATAGGGGTGGGGTGATGGAAGGGTCTGGAGCCAAGGGCCAAGAAAGAATTCTCGAAGATGTACTTGGGTCAAAAATGTGATTTTATTAAAGCACAGGGACAGGACCCATGGACAGAAAGAGCTGGACTTGGGTTGTGAAGAGTGACTGGTTATGTTATGGCCTTGGAGGAGGTAAAGTCAAGGGAAGTTTTAAAGGAGATTTTCGATGCTAAGGAAGATGTACAGAATACTGGAGGCCTAGCTATTGCCAAGCTAAGGTATTTTTCTCTCTAGCAAACATCAACATTAAGACAGGGAGTTCCTTGAGAAATGTTCTTCTCTGCCAGCCTCAAGTATCTATCAATGGGCTGCAGGGTATCAGGATATTTAATGTTACCTGCCATTTCCTTCTTGCCTTTCTTCCCCATATTACTATGAGGGGTGATGTGGGGGCTCCAGGAAACTGAGTCTATAGGTTTCTGGAGATTAGGCTATTGATAAGATTGCCTTTTTCTTCTAATTTACTAAGATATTTATAAACTGATGGAGACTCATGTCCTGCATGACTGGGATCTCTATCAGTTAACCATTTGTTTTCTTTCCTTTCCTTTGATCTTGGGAAGCCAGGAGTGTCTGAGGCATGTCACACACATCTCACCTGGGGTGGGGGGAGGTGTAATGCTAGCTTGTACTTTGCCCTCAGCTTGCCTTATTCTTCCTCGTCATATCACCCCTAAACAATTTTGACCCTTACATCTTTAAGGTTGTTGAAGGGGAAGGTCTCATCTTCTGTAGCTTCTTCCTGTTCAGTAGGGGAGTAGAGATGTCCCTACCTATGAGTCAATATTGATCAGTTGGGGAACATGTAGGAAGTTACAGAAGGCAGAGACAGCTGGATCCAAAATGGACAATGAGTATGAATCTCCTTTAGTAGAAAGGATCATCTGTTGGCTTGAAGTTATTGTAGTGATGGAGTCTTGTCACCAGGCAGAGAGACAGGAGAGAAAACAGCCAAATGTAATTAGAATAACAAGAAAGAGCGGCCCGAATAAAAGTCTTTTGGTAACTGATGAAAATCCTTAAGTCCAGGAGTTTAACCAATCATGAAAGGAAAGTGAGGAATTGTTTAAAGCACCAATTTGAGTATTCAGGTCAGTTAGAATCCAGAAATATTTGTGTGGTAATCTAGCATGTATACTGATGATGTTTTGGGGTTTTTCTGTGTGGTGGTCTGGAGCCAATGGACAAGAAATATTCCTGGAAGACGTTTTGTGCAAAAAGGTGATTTTATTAAAGCGTGGGGACAGGACATAGGGGCAGGAAGAGCTGCACTGGGGTTGTGATGGGTAACTGACTATATACCCTCAGGCGGAGAGGGGGTCAGGGATAGAGTAAGTCTCTAAGGTATTTTGGAAGCAAAGTTTCCAGGACCTTGAGGGGCTAGCTGTTGCTAGGGAAACACCATTATTACTGTTGAATAAAACCTCAGTCGAGAGACCCTTCAGATGCATATTGTGGGATCATAAACTTGGAGGATGATTGCCAGCATATACCTTGGGGCAGTTGAGATAAAGGAAGTAGATTTACAGGATCCTGGAGGTTAGGATACTGTTAAGCTAAGGTTCTCTTTGCCCCTAGCAAAGTGTCATTAATGAGGCAGCTGAGATCCCAGAGGAAGGTTACTCTGCTGGTTTAAAGGACTTGCCAATAGTTTCCTACATCACCATGGCAAGCATTTAAATGCCTTTCCTTTGTTCTTGGGTAGTCAGGAGTGTGTGAGAAATATGTCAGATATTCCACCTGGGGGAGGGGAGATATGCCAGCCTGTTTTGCCCTCATTTTGCTCCACGCTCCTCAATCATCTCTCCTCTGAATAATTTTGACCCTTATATCTTTAAGGTTGTTGAAGGAAGAAGGTGTCACCTTCTGTAACTTCTTCCTGATGAGTAGGGTCATACAGTTGTCCCCATCTATAGGTCAATATTGGCCCGTCAGAGAACAAAAAGGGAAATTAAGGTGAGGCAGGTGAATCCAAGATGGATAACATGTATGAACATCCTTGAGTAGAAAGGATCATCTCTTGGCTTGAAGTTATTGTAGTTATGGAATCTGGCACCAGGCAGACAGACGTGGGAGAAAACAGTAAAACCAAGTACAATAACTAGCAAGATTAGCTCAAATGAAAAGTCCTTTGGGATCTAACCAAAATCCTTCGGTCCAAGAGTTTAACTCATCACTAAAGGAAAGAGAAGGGTTATTTAATACACCAGTGTGAGTGTCATGATAGTTAGAAATCCAGAAATATTTTTGAGGTACTCCAGAATGTATATACAGTGTTTTGTTGTTATGAGAGTTTAAGTTCCACCTTGTGCAACACTTAAAACATCTAATGCCATTCTGTTTTGTAGAAGTGTTTTATGCATTTGAGTTATTTTATTTTATTTTAAATTTTTTTTACATTTATTTATTTTTGAGAGACAGAGAGAGAGACAGAGCACAAGTGGGGAAGGGGCAGAGATAGAAGGAGACACACAATCCAAAGCAGGCTCCAGGCTGTCAGCACAGAGCATGATGTGGGGCTTGAACTCACAAACCGTGAGATCATAACCTGAGACGAAGTCGGATGCTTAACCAACTGAGCCACCCAGGTGCCCCTTGAGTTATTTTAGTATTTAGTAATATAATGGTATTTTGAGAGTCATTTAATTCTTTAACTGTGTAACAGGTGATGTATAGCCATCATATTGACTCTGTTTTGTTTAGTAACCAATCAGGTAATTAAAAAGAGGTACTTTTATAGAAAAAAGAAAAATACAGGTTAATTATTAGAGCAGATTAAAAGCCCAGTGTCTTCCAGTGCTGCCGGTGAGATTTTTTAGACATTAGGCTTGAAGCATCCTCAGATGCTGCTGGGAACAGGCAGCAGGAATCACATTGGTCTTTTGACTTGTATCTCAAATGTCTGTGGTGATCCTTTTGAATGGCCCATTGTAAGAAGGAACTGTTAGTAGAAATTGGGAAAAGAGGATGAAAAAGAAAGGTACAACCATCCTAAGAGAAGTTGGAGGTCTTCCACAGGTTCACAGGAATAAGAAGGCATATTAGTTTGCTCATTGAATTCCTGGGAAGGGGGCACAGGTTTTATTTTAGATATAGGAGCCCATGAAGTGTGCCCCTCTAACTTTATTGCAGTGGGAGTTCGTAATATGACCCAGTAGGGGCTCTTCCAGTTTGAAGTTAAACCCACTGTTGTATTAGACTTTCAATCCTTTAAATAAACCAGGTGTTTTGGGTTTATATGGTGTGGGTTTCTAGCAACCATTAGATCAGGTTTAGGAAAGATATTTTTTGCATATTCATTTAGAGATTTAGGAATTGCACATACATTTGAACAGTTCCAGCATTTACCCAAGCAGTATCACCTAAGATTTACCATTATTTAACAGGGCTTCCACTTAACATACCAAATAAAAAGTCCTCATTGGTCAAAAAGACTTTTTTACAATTTAAATCCTGGGAAGTTTGTTAAACCTTACAAAGTATAGAGCACATCTGAAATGGGGTTGAGATCATTACAAATCTTAAAGCTTTAAATTATGTATTTAACCAAGATGGCATTAAGAGATTCCAAAGGCAAATATGTAGGGTTATATACTTGTCAGCAAAAGTTAACCTCCTTTAACAGTGAGAAATCTTAACTAAGTGATTAAAGACCTGATAAGGGCATAAGGTAAAGCTGTGGTTTTCCCAGCAGACAAAAGAGAATACAATCCTTTGTATACATGCATACATATATATGTATATTTTTTTCTTTGTATCAAGAGATAAACAATCCAAAAAACTTTGTTTTTTGAACAGAGAGAAAAGCAGAATTTCAACCTTATACCAGTGTACTTTAAAAAATCCATTCTGCAACATAGTCTGTCCTAATCACACATAAAATTCCTTTCCAAAGATTTCCCTTCATGAACCTTCTACGACTTTCCTTTGCATTCAAATTTTATCCCAAGCCATTTTTCTCCAAACCAGTCTCATTTAGGACAAAGTTACTTTCTTTTACCTGCAACAAAAAAATATATTTCCATTCCTTCTTTTTTACACATTCATACTTTTTTACATATAGAGTTGCTTTCCTTATTTCCATCAGTCTTAATTACATTTAGCAGAATTTTGACTCTTAGCAACCTTGGTCTCCAGCTGAGACTAAGTAGTAACCATTTGTAAACTGTTACACCAGAATCCTTTAGATGGAAAATTAATGAATCAATTAAGCATAAACCATGTTTTCCAATAGACCCAAATGTTCTTAGTTTCTCTGCAATAAGAAGTCAAAAGCAGAAACCTATATTCAGCAATCAATGCTTTAGCACTCCATTCTATTTGGAAAAGACCTAGATATCCAGTGAATTCAATCCCATTTATTCAAGTGTCAGATTACCAAAGACACTGAAAGCTGTCTTAACAATTATCTATGAAAACTTTGAGATAAACAAAATTAACCATTATTTTAAGTCATCTTGTTGCTAACACATTGCAACAGAGACAACATGAGCTTATTTTGCCTTTAGGAAATCTTGGCAGAATAAAAGTTTCGTATTTGATGCCAATAACTCTAAATACATGTCTATCTTAGTTAAACTAACAAATTTAAATAATATTAAACACCGAATATGTTCCACCTGCGTTCACTTAAAGGCCAGTTTGTTCCCCATTGTCACTTTTTTACCTAGGACAGCAGTAGGGGAATCTGAAGTGGGTGATCCAAGGGGGTGCTCATCCCTCCTTGACATCGAGGTGAGAGGATGGTATAGAAGGCAGTTATGTAGGTCACACGGAAGGTGATGCAGAAATAGGAGGAGGGAGAAGGGAAGGCAGAAAAGGTGAAGTGCCAGAAGGCAGAGAAAGAGGATTCCCAGTTCTAAACCTTGTCAGCTGGGAAAGAGGAGATCCCATTTTTTTTTTCTGTCTTTTTGTTTGTTTGATTTCCACCAAAGTTGAAATAGGGAGTCTATGTCTTGCTAGAGAAGTTGGGGGATTTCCTTGAAACAAAGTGAGAAGGGCAGCTGCTTGAGAATATTCTTTAAAGTCCCCAACCCGAGGTAGACTAACCACAGTTGATTTCAATTATAGACGATAACTCAGGAAATGAATGAGTGAGAGGCCCCCACATCTATTAGGAGGAGGAACAGAGAAGCAGTCAGCATCCTCCTTTGTCGTGGATGGCCTGTTTCCTCTAGCAACCGAATTCCATCAGGAGGAGGACTGTTAGGACATCCACAATGTCAGGAGGGAGTTTACTAGCCGAACACATTTGGGCAAATACATTCAATCCGGCCTTTGGCAAATACATTCAGGCCTTTCAATCCGGGTCCTGACTTAGAGCTGTGAAGGCCTGGACCTTGGGTACTTCCATCCATTGACCTTGTTTCCTGCAGAAGAAATTTAGCTGCTAGATCCTACAAGACCACACAATGTTACAGGACATCAGTCCTTTCCTAAATTTTGCAATCCAAATTGCTTCTAGTGGGTTGAAAGACATCCCAAGGGAGAGTCCTTGGGGACTGAGGACAAGCTCCTGTCCTCCTAGAGATAGAAAAGTAGAGAAGATCCATTACCACAAAAAAATGCCCCCCAAACTCCCACGTGGTGTCCTCTGCAGAGGATATATCAGAGGTTCCTGAGGTGTCATAGTGACCCGAGGCGTACCTTTAACCAAATCGCTATTGTCACCGACCAAATACTAAGGGCATCTGTAGGAGGGATGCTGGTACCCCCCTCCCCCGCTTTCCCATTGTATCCTAGGCTACAAATAGGAGCCAGCAGATGGACCTACTTTGCCTTGCTGAGAAGGCTGAAGAAACCACCGTTTTTAACCCATGGAAAATACTGGAAAAGTTTTACAAGGGAGAATTGCCCAATTTTCTATTTAAGTAGTAGTTAGTAGAGGACATTGACCAAAAACAATGAAGACAGAAACTGATCATGTTCCATGTGACATTCCAACACATAGAGCCTTTACAGCCAACTTCCTAGGAAATGGTCCCCAGTTGGGTTTTAATTCAATCAGGTACTGTTTTCAACAGTAACGGGGGAGGTCCCATAGCCAGAAACAGCTAGACCAGGGATGTGGAAGGGATCACGTTATACTAATGAGGAGGAAACCTCACATGCTAGTCACTTAGGTGGCTGTTCCGTGCCCAAGGCAGACAACAATATATAATGACAGGAAGAAAGAGAGGGCCCAAGTTTCTGGGTATTTTTATTATTCTAGCCTGGGGACTCACTTCCAGCCAAAAGGCAGGCCTTCTTCTCCCCATAGAGTAGCCATGGGCTAGAGGAGTGCAGACTGAGCAATGGACAGGAAAGTGTTCCAATAACACCATACTCCTTGAAAAGCCCCAGAAATAAACGTAAAGGACGATAAGAGAAAGTACTCACCAGGTTTGCACAAATGCTCAGGGCCCAGAAGAAAAGACTCACCCCCACATAGGACACCAAAAGATGGGGTTTTTGAGTGAAGTGGGCAGGGGGTTCCAGGGCCGATGGCCAAGAAAGAATTCTTGAAGACGCGTTTGGTGCAAAAAAGAGTGATTTTATTAAAGCACGTGGACAGGACCCATGGGCAGAAAGAGCTGCACTCTGGTTGTGAAGAGTGACGGACTATATACTATGAAGTTGTGGGAAGTAAAGTGAAAAGGGAGGGAGGTGTCCAGAGGGACTCTGACATGCTTATGAGGACTCCTAAGGTACCTGAGGCCTTGCTATGGTCAAGCTAAGGTTGTTTTACCTCTAGTAAGGCATTAACATTAGGAATGGTAAGGATTCCTGGAGACATTGTTGTACTCGGTATTTGCCTCAAGGATTTGTCACTGGGCTGCAGGGTATCAGAAATTTAATTTTATCTGCCATTTCTTTCTTGCCTTTCTTCCCCACATCACCATGGAGGGTAGGGTGTTAATAGGGGCTCCAGGAAAGTGAGTCGATAGGCTTCTGGAGATGAGACTATTGGTAAGATTGCCTTTTTCTTCTAATTTACTAAGATAGTTGTAAACTGATGGAGACTCATGTCCTGCATGACTGGGATCTCTATCAGTTAACCATGTGTTTTCTTTCCTTTCCTTTGTTCTTGGGCAGCCAGAGGAATGTCACACATATCCCACGGCGGGGTGGGGGGGGGATGTAGGGGGTTCTAGTTTTACATCGCCCTCACCTTGCCATATGCTCCCTCTTTACCCAGAGTCTCTTCTCTCAGGGCCCACCACCTAAAGACCACGCCAGGGGAGCTGGTTCCCTTACAGCAGGTGGAAGAGCCAATGAGGTCTCCAGGAGTCTCATGTGATGCAGTGAACCCTCAGGTTAGCCTCAGATCAGGCATTCTGTCAGCCCTGGCCCTTGTGGTGACATTTGGAGACACTGCCCAGGGACTGGGCAGGGACTGGGATGGCCAAGCCCTCATGAGGAAATTATTTCCCTCCAGGACAAAGCTGGGATCAGCCATGGCAGGAACACTTCTGGGGTCCAGGCCTAAGGACCTGGGCTCCACAGCCCAAAACTATAACCAGAGATGGCAGGTGGTATCAATGATCTCTCAAGGATGAGGCTGAGTCCTAACACTCACTGTGACCCAAGGTTCCTGGTGTCCAGTGTGGCAGGGTAGAGAGCCCTCCTTGGGGCCCCAGCCCACCACCTCTTTTCACACAGTGCAGATGCATGTTCCCCAGTGACCCCCACCAGGATGGAGCTGGGACTATAGGCTTAGAGCTCTGCTCTGTCAAGCTGTCTTATTTGCGGCTGGCATGCCAAGTTGGGGTTTCTCTCCACTGGGCCCACAAGAGGGGCCAAGTCTCTTAGGGGCCAGCTGAGGTCTGGGTTCACCCTGCCAATGGGACATGGAAGAGGGGAGGGGCTTACTCAAGATGGGAATTGTGGGGTTTTGGAATGGTGGGGATTCAGAGCTCATGGCCTAGAAAGAATTCATCAGATGTCTTTGGTGCACAAAGGGTGATTTTATTAAAGGACATGGACAGGACCCTTGGGCAGAAAGAGCTACACTGGGGTTGTGAAGAGTGACTGGTTATATACCATGGAGTTGGGGGCCATAAAGTCAAGAGGAAGTTCCCAAAGGGATTTTCATATGCTCAAGAACACTGGCACATTACAGGAGGCCTAGCTGTTGTCAAGCTAAGGTGGTTTTGTCCTCTAGCAAAGCATTAACATGCAGACACTAGGGAATACGTGGAGAAATGTTATACTCCATTTTTGCCTCATGTATTTGTTAATGGGCTGCAGGTCATAATGAAATTTAATACCATGTGCCATTTCCTTCTTGCCTTTCTTCCCCATATGACTATGGAGGGAGGGTGATATTTGGGCTTTATAAGTTTATAAGTTTCTGGAGATTCAGCTATTGATAAGATATCCTTTTTCTCCTAATTTACTAGGACATGGAGAGAGTCACGTCCCGCAGGACTGTGATCTCTATCACTTAACCATTTGATTTCTTTCCTTTCCTTTGTTATAGGGCAGTCAGGAATACCTGAGGAATATCACACAGATCCCACCTGGGAGGAGGGGCATGCTATCATGTGCTTTGCCCTCGGCTTGCCTTATGCTCCCTCATCAGGAACACTCCCCAGTAGGCCTTTGGTGGTGGGGGGAGGGGAAGGGTGTCTCACCCTGTGCCAGAGCCTGGGGTGGGTCCCTGGGAGGGCCAGGATTGGGCTTCATGAGCGGCACAGGGTACACTCTGTCCATCCCTACCAGGAATGTCCTCTTTCAGCTGCCTCTCCTTCCCTTCCCTTTGGAGAATCACGAAGCAAAATGGGCTCTGTTGATGCGAGGTATTCTCCGCTTTCATCAGATACAGAAAAGGGATGCCACCCCAGTTACTCCACCCTGCACTTGGCCCCAGCTGAGAGGCTCCTGGAGGTCAGAGATGACAGCTGGTCCAGATCAGAGACCACTGTCCTCACACAGTGCTAACCAGGGAGAAGAGAGTGTGGAGGGAGTCACTGTCCCCGCCAGAGATGTGGAGATATGGGGAATGCATCCTCCAGCCTCCTGGACCTTCCTGCCCCTCATCTTGCATAATCCTGACCTGGGGGAAGGGCAAAAACTTACCATGATCTTCAGCACGAGATACTAGCAATTGCCTCACCAATCCAGGATTTGGCAAAGGATAAGTCGCTCCACCCTGGGGTGAGCCATTGGCCACAGAGACCATAAATAGCATCCCCCCAGAAGCCTCCTCATTCACCTCCTCTTTCAGCTGATATCCGGAGTGGTGCCAGCTTCCCTGGCCCTGAAGTCATGGCCTTAGGTCTCCTGTGGCTGGGCCTTGTCCTGCTGGGGGTCTTGCAGACCCAGGCCCTGGACTCCACCCCAAACCTGATCCCAGCCCCGCCTCTGCGCAGGGTCCCTCTGCAGCCTGACTTTCAGAATGTGGAGGTAAGGGTCCTGGAGGGTCAGGTGCAGGGAGGCCCTGAGAAGAGTGTGAACAGAGGGGAGGAGAGACAGGAGGGGCTCAGGCTTTAGCTCAGTCTGTCCTCTGGTGCCCTGATGGAAGGCACACCCTGTGTCCCCATCCACACCAACCTTGCTGACAAGAGGGTCAGCTGAGCAGACTCCCCTGGTCCACACTCTTTTCCATATCTCTGAAGTTCTTACAAGGTGGGAACATCTTCAGGCCCTCTACATGATGAAGAAACTGAGGCTCAGGGATGCCAGCTGACCACTTGCCAAGGGTCACCTTCTCCCTGACACACTCAGTGCTCCTGCCTGGCCTGATGAGCTCCAGCTCCTGCCAGGTTCATCAGCCCAGCCTGTGTGGCCAGTCTGGGTGCCCGCAACCCAGTTAGAGGGGCTTCTGGTTCTGGGCTAGGCTGCCTAGAGGTGCCTGCAGGGATGGAGCAGGAGGGCCCCCTGGGGCTGCTCCTGGCTCTGCCTATCATCAGCCCCCATTGTAGTTCCAGGGGAAATGGTACGTCTTAGGATTGGCAGGGAATGAATTTAATAAAGAAAAACACAGACAGTTTAAGATTTACGCCACCACCTATGAGCTGAATGATGACAACAGCTACAATGTCACCTCTACCCTGGCCTGGTGAGTACCACCACCTTCGACGGGAACATGGGGGGCCTAGAGGGCTGCTGTGGGGGTCCAAGAGGCAGACTGATGTCATAGCCGAGGGGTGACCATAGCTGAAAAATGATCATTCATCTTACCGCTGGGTACTGGGTCCCTGTATTTATTCCTTCTTTCATTCACTGGATCAAAATTTCTCGGTCACTTCAGCACAGACAGAAGACAGTCCTGGGAATGGACACAGACCGTCATCAGGAAACAAGACAAAGAGAGAATAGGTGTCCTAGAATGGGAGGAGGGTCACTGGATCCAGCCTGGGATCCCACCTAGGGCTTTGTCAAGAGCTTCCAGGGAGGTGGTCTGTAGGCTGAGCCTTGAGGAACCAACCTGCATCAGAAGGAGGCCTGGGACCTTCGTGGCAGGGATGCTGGACTGAGTCAGAGAGAACCACTTCTTCAAGAAACAGCAAGCCATTGCATGGTTGCCCTGAGCAGGAGCTGATGAGCAGTATGGAGGGGGCGGTGAACACAGTGGCGGGGGCCTCAGGTACTGGTGAGGAGTGGGTGTGGCTGCAGCAGGAAGAGGAATGATGGTGTGCAGCCCAGGAGGCTGATCAGTCATAGGTGGGAGATGACCAGAGTGGGGGCAGATTAGGACCTAGAGAGGGGAGGCAAGGCTTACCCAGCTCCTCTGGGTTTCTGGCTGTGGCACTTGGGGATGGTGCTAGAGCATCTGTCATAGAAGGAGCAGAAGAAAGACAGATGTTGGGAGATTGATTCTATGGTGCCAGGGGACAAGATGGGATGCTGCTGAGAGGTCAGGGTTGGCCCAACAGCTAAGGGAGTGTTGGCATCCAGCAGACTGGAGCCTCAGTGGTGATTTACCCCAGGAGAGGTTACAGCGGGATCCCACAAGATAAGAATAGGTGTGTGGCACTATTGGCTGTCACCCTCTTACCTACCTATCTCTTCCTCCACAGGAACCAAACCTGTGACCACTGGCTCAGAATTTTCATCCCAACTTCGCGGCGAGGCCAATACACCCTGGGCAACATTGAGCGTGAGTCCTAAGTGGGGTGGGTCCTCGCGGGCATGGACCTCCCTGCCCCTTTACACAGACACCATCCTATGGAGGCAGGGGAAGAGTCAATAGCTCCCTCTGCACAGCCAGGGCAGGCTGAGATCTCACCATCCACCATACAGGATACACTGGAATCCAGAGGTATGTTTTACGAGTGGCGGCCACAGACTACATCCAGTTTGCCATGTTGTTCTTCAAGAAAATTTACAGAAACCAGGAGTACTTCAAGATCACCCTCTATGGTGGGTCTTACCTCCTCTGGGCCCCAGGTCTTGGTCATGCTGGGGGAGAAGAGGCCCATTGCACCCAACCCAATGTCCCCTTCACTCTGAGCCCTGGGAGACGGGAGAGGGGTCTTTCCACCGACCCCTCAGGAGGGAGGGGTCTGACGCATCGTTCACGGGTTCCACAATATTTATGGAGATCCAGGAGGTGGGAGAGTGGTCATCCACAGAACCCCTCAATAAGGAGGGGGTCTGACACCTCGTTCATGCTTTCAACAATATATATGGAGCTTCTGCTAGTGACTCACCAGCCATCTTGGCCACAGGGAGGACAAAGGAGCTGACCCCTAAGCTGAAGGAAAACTTCATCAGCTTTGCCAAATCCCTGGGCCTCACAGATCACCACATCATCTTCCCTATCCGCATAGGTAATCACCAGCTGGGGAGAGGACAAATGCATATGGAGACTGTCCAGGCCTGATGTTGCCTCACTAGGGAAGGGGGGAGAGAAGGGATGCAGGTCCTTGCTGTAGTCACTGGAGCCCCAGGAGCCACTTTACATTAAGTAAGACCCTGCTGCAACCAGAGTCCTGGGACCCAAGTGTTCCTCCCTCACACTAGCTCAGGCCTGCCCACATGAGAATTGGAGGCATGGGGCCAAGTTTCCTCAGTCTCCTTGCCTGGCCACCTCCCCCTCCACCCAGGTGTGTTTGTCCTGGGCCATCTTACCTTTGTCCTGGGGCTGACTTACCACTGACTTGGGAGGCACCCTTGTCTTCAGGCAGCCTGGCCTGGGCAGGTGCCTCCCCAAGGCTGAGGGTCTGTCAGGACTCAGCAGGTAAACAGGCAGAAGGCTTGGTGCCCAATCAGAACTGTGGCTGGGCCTCACCTGCCTCCTTTGGAGAACAGGGGTCACCCAGGTCTGCTTGTCCTCAGGCCTCTCCCCGAGTCCCTGCCCCATCATCCAGCCCTCTGCTGTACCATCCCTGAGGGGAACCCCCAGAGCTTCTGTGGCTGAACCAGCCTGGGGCCCAGGGCAGCCGAGGGGCAGTGCAGAGGCCCTGAAGGTTAAGGATCCCCCACACACACCCCTGTCCATACTAACCACTCATTCCCCCACAGATCAGTGCATGGATAAGTGAGCAATCGTGCGGTAAGTATGGCTGCAGAGGGGGCTGATTGGAGCCAGGATGCAGCTGGGAGGGGGTCCCAGGTCTGCCTTTGTCTCACCTTCCCAGCACTGCTGCCCTCTCTATTCCCCTGACTCCCTCTCAGGTGCCCTCTGGCTCTCTCCACACCATCCACCTCTCATCGACTTCTGCCCAGGGCACTGCCCTGCTGTACCTACAAGCCTGGACACCACTGAGAGAGCCAGGGGACCCTTCTCATTACACAACCCACCAGCTGCTTCCAGGCTGCCCTGCTGATGGAACCACTCTTGCTTGCTAAATAAACACATGTCCTCTGGTCCCCATTCTGTGTTTCTTGACCTCTGGGCCCTCTGAGAGGGAAAAGAATAAAGGGTAGGCTCCTAATGGCATCACTCCCAGGAAGTGTTGTCCCCAGGAAGATAGGGGACCACAGAAGCAGAGTCCAGCTCTGACAGAATACCTCTAGCTCCCAACCCCAGGCCCAGCACCAGACAAGCAGCACCCTCACTTACGCCTGCCTCCTAGCACACTGATGGGGCACATCTCACACCCATGTTCAGCCAGTAGGTCCAATGGCAGAGGCCCAGCCAGGGTCAGGATGCTGGAGAGAGTTGGGGGGCCAAGGTGCTCTCACCCCCCACTTCACCAGTGATGATGTTTTGGGGTGATGGTGGGTTCCACAGCCAAAGGCCAAGAAAGAATTCTTGAAGACATCTTTGGTGCAAAAATGTGATTTTATTAAAGTACAGGGACAGGATCCATGGGCAGAAAGAGCTGCCCTGGGGATGTGAAGAGTGACTGCTTATATACTCAAGTTGGAGGCAGTAAAGTCAAGGTAGTTTCCTAAGAGATTTTCATATGCTAAAGAAGATTTACAGAATACTGGAGGCCTAGCTATTGTCAAGCTAAGGTATTTTTTCCTCTAGCAAACATCAACATTAAGACAGTAGGGAGTTTCTGGTGAAATGTTCTTCTCTGCCAGCCTCAAGTATTTGTCACTGGGCTGCTGTGTATCAGGAAATTTAATATTTCCTGCCATTTCCTTCTTGCCTTTTCCCCCCCATATTCCTATGGAGGAGTGATGTGGGGGCTCCAGGAAACTGAGTCTATAGCTTTATGGAGATTAGGCTATTGATAAGATTGCCTTTTTCTTCTAATTTACTATGATATTTATAAACTGATGGAGACTCACGTCCTATATGACTGTGATCTCTATCAGTTAACCATTTGTTTTCTTTCCTTTCCTTTGTTCTTGGGCAGCCTGGAGTGCTTGAGGAATATCACACACATATATCTCACCTGGGGTTAGGGGAGGTGTAATGCCAACTTGTACTTTGCCCTCAGCTTGCCTTATGCTCCCTCATCATATTCTCCATAAACAATTTCACCCTTACATCTTTTTTTTTTTTTAAACATTGGGGGTGCATGTACCCCTTTGTTGTTTTTTTTTTTTTTTTTAATTTTTTTTTTCAACGTTTTTTATTTTTGGGACAGAGAAAGACAGAGCATGAACGGGGGAGGGGCAGAGAGAGAGGGAGACACAGAATCGGAAACAGGCTCCAGGCTCCGAGCCATCAGCCCAGAGCCTGACGCGGGGCTCGAACTCACAGACCGAGAGATCGTGACCTGGCTGAAGTCAGACGCTTAACCGACTGCGCCACCCAGGCGCCCCAACCCTTACATCTTTAAGACTGTTGAAGGTGGAAGGACTCATCTCTGCAGCTTCTTTTTGCTCTTTAGGGGTGAAGAGATATCTTTACCCATGAGACAATATTGATCATTTGGGGAACACATAGAAGAGCTATAGAAGGCAGAGGCAGCTGGATCCAAGGTGGACAACGATTATGAACCTCCTTGAGTGGAAAGGATCATCTGTTGACTTGAAGTTATTGTAGTGATGGAGTCTTGTCACCAGGCAGAGACATGGGAGAAAACAGCCAAATGTAATTAGAGTAACAAGAAAGAGCAACCCGAATAAAAGTCCTTTGGTAATTGATGAAAATCCTCAAGTCCAGGAGTTTAACCAATCATGAAAGGAAAGGGAGGGATTATTTAAAGCACCAGTTTGAGTATTCCGGTCAGTTAGAAATCCAGAAATATTTGTGTGATAATCTAGAATGCATACTGATGAAGTTTTGCATTTGACGGGGTGGTCTGGAGCTGATGAACAAGAAAGTTTCTAGAAGACATCTTTGGAGCAAAAATATGATTTTATTAAAGCACATGGACAGGACCCAGGGGCAGGAAGAGTTGCACTGGGGTTGTGATGGGTAACTGATTATATACCCTCATGTGGGGAGGGGGTCAGGGATAGAGCAAGCCTCTAAGGTATTTTGGAAGCAACGTTTCTGGGACCCTGAGGGGATAGCTGTTGCTAGTAAACACCACTTATTACTGTTGAATAAAACCTCAATCATGAGACCCTTCAGATGCATAACATGGGGCCTTAAGCTTGGAGTATGATTGCTAGCATATACATTGGGGCAGTTGAGATAAAGGAAGTAGACTTACAGGATCCTGGAGGGGGCATATGCCAGCCTGTTTTGCCCTCTGCTTGCTCCACCCTCCCTCATCATACCCCCCCTGAACAATTTTGATCCTTAAATCTTTATGTTTGTTGAAGGAAGAAGGTCTCATCTTCTGTAGCTTCTTCCTGCTGAGTAGGGACATAGAGTTGTTGCTACCTATGGGTCAATATTGGTCCATCAGGGAACATAGGGCAGTTAAGGTGAGGCAGCTGAGTCCAAGGTGGACAACGTGTATGAACCACCTTGAGTGTTACGGAACCCAGGCTGGAACGCTGGCGGAAAAACCAACTGGCACTCAGAGATCTTGGTGGATGAGAGATTAATTTAACACCGGCGGACACAGAGGAGACAGTTTCTCCAAAGATCTGAGCCCCGAATGCAAGCAGGAAGGGTAATTTATAGTTATCAGCCTCCATATTTGCGGGGGGAGGGGGAGGGTTTTGCGCACAGTAAACAAAGGAAGAAGAACCCAGAGGAGGGGTCTCTAAGCTAGAGACCAGAGTTTGTTTTCACTCCATCAGCCATTCTTTGGTGTACTTTATCCACTTCTCCAACATTCCCCCCTTGATGCCTTTAAAAAAAAACTTTTAGTAGGCATCACCTTTCAGTTTTACAGGTTGGTACTCTTGGAAGGCTAAGATGTGTGCAGTAGTTTGGCGAGCAACAGTGTTTTCAATAAAATGTACCACAGCATTCAGTATACAGGGGCCGATGGATACAAGTAAAATTATGGAGAGGAGGGGCCCCGCCAGGGCAGGAAGCCAGGATGCCCAATCCGTGAGATCCCATCCTTTCCATTGATTGATACTTTTCTGTTGTCTATGTTGAATTCTTTCCTTGAGTTCCTGAACCTTAGTTGTAACTATTCCTGACTGGTTTATGAAATAGCAACATTCTTCCCCCAGAAAGATGCAAGTCCCTCCTTTTTCTAAAGTGAGGAGGTCGAGGGCTTGCCTATTTTGGAGGGTCACTGCCGCCAGAAAGTTTATTTGGCTTTGTAAGTTTACCAGAGAATCTGTCACCCATTCCATGTCTTCATTTATCTCTTGGGATAGTCTATGGTACAGTCCTACGGGTGAACCTGTGCCCCCTATTCTGGTTCCTATTCCTGTCACAATTCCTGCGCCTATCAGAATGGGTAGCAGGGTTGCCCATTTAGCCCGGAACTTGGGGATAAAGGCTGTTAGGAGCTGATCTTCAGTGTACACGGGTATCTCTGGGGTTAGGAAGAGGAAATAACATCTGAGTCCAGTTGGCCTCTAAGCATCGGTAGGCTGAATTAGAGGTCAAAGGGATAGGAGTGGCTAAGTAAGCCCTCCGGCTGAGCGGCAAGCACATCCAGCAGGTTTGGGTGTGATTATCTATTTTATGGAGGAGTTGTAGAGTAGTGTTGGCCCAACGCTGGAGTGGGGAATTGGTAAGCATCTGATTGAGGGCTGAAAGGTCAAACCTTGGTAGGTTGTCAGGGGAGTGGTCACCTTTATGGCTTATATTACCCTGTCCTGGGTATCCTTTATAACTTTTTGAAGGGCCCTGTCTGGCATCCCTCCCCTGTCTGAGATCCCTCATTGAGGAAGGTAAGTGTAGCAAGCTCGCTTCCCTCTCTGGAGGCCCTTGTTGTGACATGGGTCCCTGACATTTTGGGTTATCTCTACGGTCCAATACTTAGTCCTTGGGGCACCAGGTGACTGACAGAGAGTGGGTGTTTTTCCCTTGTAGCAATCTTTGTGGAGGGAGGTGAAGGTGCTGAACGCCCTTGACCCCCTTATTTTTATATAACAATCCTGGGGGCAAAGTGGGTAAGCGGCAATTGTGAGGGTGAGAGAGGTTATCATAATATACAGGAAATACTTAATAATCCTCCCATCCAGAGGAGGTATGTGAGACCTGGCATGGATCTTTTTTTAAAATTTTTTAAATGTTTATTTATTTTTGAGAGAGAGCATGAGCAGGGGAGGGGAAGAGAGAGACAGAGACACAGAATCCAAAGCAGACTCCAGGCTCTGAGCTGTCAGCACAGAGCCTGTTGTGGGGCTCGAACTCATGAACCGTGAGATCATGACCTGAGCTGAAGTCAGCTACTTAACCAACTGAAACATCCAGGCGCCCCTGGCATGCATCTTTTGTCCCATGCCCAGCTTGTTAGTGCAGTCTCTATCAGCCCAACAGTAAGAAGTAAGATCAGGGCTATGACACCAGTAAGGGGCAAGGGCTCACAGAGTTGCATCCAAACCCCTGGGCTTAGTCCACATGTTGATTCCTTAAGCTTCTGCCATGCGCAGGCCAGCCAGCTTCTGGGGTGTGGCTGGAGCAGGGCTGGAGATCTCAGGGGCCAGTGTCTTTTTGAGGGTCAGTTTAAGCGGGTTGACTGGATCTGGATCACTTCGCCAGGTTGAGGGTTCCTCTGAGTTACCTTCTTAGCTCTGGAGTGATGGACCCATGGGGCGATACCTGAAACTGAATCCTCTATTTGGTTGTATGTCAGTAAAGTCCACCTCCAAGTCTTCAAAAGGGGCGGGTTTCTGGTAACTGTCAGATCAGGTTTAGGGAAGATATGGTTTGCATATTTAGAGATTCATCCTGTCCAGTTGTTTAAATAATCATGCCCATGGGGTCTTATTATTATCCCCTAGAATAACAAGCACAGAAGATTGTCTATACACGAAATACAGTGACAATTTTCTGAAGTTTACCTCAAGTTGTCTAGTTTAGGCAAACAACAAACATTTAAAGGCAGTCATAACTAGAATTTAACATCCATTATGGTACATTGTTGAAACATAGTTGTTTTCTCTAAAAATCCCCCCTTTCTAGGGATAGCCCAATTGGGACCAATTCATTTGTAGGACAAATCCAGTCTTAACAAATCTGGCCTAATTATTTACATAAGCTCAGCAAGAATAGCGATTAGTCATGAGGATCTTTTAAAGTTTGCTTTGTTGGAACCTTTTATAAGGAATCTCTGGGTTGAACTTTTAGTAGCCTCTCCAGGCCAGAAGACAAGCCAAATACTTGCCATCAGACAGGCCTGCAATACCTGTAGAATTGGGCGAATTCCTCTTCACAAGGTCCCCAAGATCTCCTGAGTTTCCTGCACCTGCCAGGAAGTGACCTTCTTTACTCGGTGAGGCTGCTGGGAACTCTGTAAGTCAGTCACCAGGCCAACATTTCCAAGGGGCTTTATGGCTCCATGTTTTATAAAGCCAACCCTAACTCCTTAAAGCTGTCTGGTCATATCTGAGTCTATGAATGTCATCCTCAAATATAACATTCCAGTCAAAGCCTTGGTAAAATAACCAGTATTTCCAATGGTGACCTATTACAAGACGAACAGATTCTTATCGAACTTATGCAAGCAATTGTAATTGCCATGAAAGAAAGAATACTCATTGAGAGTTTTGAATTTCAGGGGAGTTATGTAGAGAGAAAAGATAAATGTTTCAGTTTATAAATACATATTTTATGACATTTTTGTGTATCATAGATATCTTAAGAGAAAGTTTCCTTAATCTGGAAGAGGAAACATTAGAGAACCAGCAATATTTTTAACAAGAATCACAAAACTATAATCTTCCTCAGTTTATTTAATCCCATGTTCCTAATTTTTGTTCAATTTGAATGCAGCTTTTGAGTTCTGGAAATTCTTACCCATTTTAGTATTAATCTTTTTTTTTTTTAATTTTTTCAACGTTTTTTATTTATTTTGGGACAGAGAGAGACAGAGCATGAACGGGGGAGGGGCAGAGAGAGAGGGAGACACAGAATCGGAAACAGGCTCCAGGCTCCGAGCCATCAGCCCAGAGCCTGACGCGGGGCTCGAACTCACGGACCGCGAGATCGTGACCTGGCTGAAGTCGGACGCTTAACCGACTGCGCCACCCAGGCGCCCCTTTTTAGTATTAATCTTAAAGGTGCTGAATACCTGTTTTTATCCCCAAAGTCCTTTTTATAAATCTCCTTGAAGAAGAAACACGTTTTGTGAGAGAATAAGAACAATTATAAATGACAAAATCTTAGAAATAGACATCATTAAAGATCTGATGAGAGTTCATTATGATGCAATTGACAGAGAAATTCAGTTATTTCTGTGACACATAACGTCTCAAGTAATCAGAATATTAAGTGATGACCTTATATCAAAACATTAAAACTTTAGGAATTGCATATATTTGGGCAGTTACAGCATTTACCTGTGCAATACAACCTAAGGTTTACCATTGTATGACAGTGCTTTTCCAAGTAACTTAGCATCCCAAATACAAGGACCTAGTTGGTCAAGAAGACTTTATTTACCATTTAAATCCTGAGAAGTTTGTTAAAACCCCAGAAGTCATAAGTGCATCCTAAATAGGATTACAGATCGTTACAAATCTTACAATTTTATTTATTCAACCAAAGTGGCAATAAAATATCCCAAAGGTGAATGTATAGCATTATACACATGTTATTGAAACCTAGCTCCTTCAACATTGAGAAGTTTTTTTTTTTTTAACATTTTTTTTAACGTTTATTTATTTTTGAGACAGAGCATGAATGGGGGAGGGGCAGAGAGAGAGGGAGACACAGAATCAGAAACAGGCTCCAGGCTCTGAGCCATCAGCCCAGAGCCTGACGCGGGGCTCGAACTCACGGACCGAGAGATCGTTACCTGAGCCGAAGTCGGACGCTTAACCGACTGAGCCACCCAGGCGCCCCTACATTGAGAAGTTTTAACTAAGTAATCAAAGACCTGATAGAGATGAAACCTACAACTTTTATTTTCCTGGAGGATAAGCCTTTGTTTGCATTGTCTTACCAAGAGCAGATCAACAGTTCAAGAAAACTTGTCATTTGAGCTGAGAGAAAAGCAGAATTTCAACCTTATACCAGTGTACTTTTAAAATTTCATTCATCTTAACCTGCTACAACTTTCTTTTGCTTTCAAATTTTGTCCCAAAGCCATTTTTTCCCCAAATAACCAGTCTCACTTAAGACAAAATTACTTTCTTCTACCCTCAAGAAAAATGTATTTTCATTCTTTATATCTTTCTTATATACCTCCTATTTTCCTATATGCAGGGTTGTTTTCTTTATTTTCATCAGTCTTAACGTGTATTTATTTTTGAGACAGAGAGAGACAGAGCATGAACGGGGGAGGGTCAGAGAGAGGGAGACACAGAATCTGAAACCGGCTCCAGGCTCTGAGCTGTCAGCACAGAGCCCGACACGGGGCTTGAACTCATGGACTGCGAGATCATGACCCGAGCCGAAGTCGGCCGCTTAACCGACTGAGCCACCCAGGCGCCCCTATTTTCATCAGTCTTAAGTACATTTACCAGAATTTTATTTTATTTATTTTTTATTTTTTTATTTTTTATTTTTATTTTTTAAATTTTTTTTTCAACGTTTTTTATTTATTTTTGGGACAGAGAGAGACAGACAGAGCATGAACGGGGGAGGGGCAGAGAGAGGGAGACACAGAATCGGAAACAGGCTCCAGGCTCCGAGCCATCAGCCCAGAGCCCGACGCGGGGCTCGAACTCACGGACCGCGAGATCGTGACCTGGCTGAAGTCGGACGCTTAACCGACTGCGCCACCCAGGCGCCCCATTTACCAGAATTTTAACTCTTAGGAAACCTTAGTCTCCAATTGAGGACTTAGTAACCAATTGAGAGGTGTTTACATCAGAATTTTTAAAATTTTTTTACATTTATTTATTTTTGAGACACAGAGAGAGACAGAGCACAACTGGGGGAGGGGCAGAGAGAGAGGGAGACAGAATCTGAAACAGGGTTCAGGCTCTGAGCTACCAGCACAGAGCCTGATGTGGGGCTCAAACTCACAAACCATGAGATCATGACCTGAGTCGAAGTTGGATGCCCAACCGACTGAGCCACCCAGGTGCTCCCAGAATTTTTTTTATATGGTAAATTCATGAACCAATTAAGTACAAAGCATGTTTTCCAATAGATCTGAAAAGCCTTAAATTTCTCAGCAATAAGAAGTTAAAAACACACATCTGTGTTCAATCATCAAAGCTTTAGCATCCCATTCTATCTGGAAAGTTTCAGGTTACCAAGGACCTTGAAAGTTATCTTAACAATTGCCCATGAAAACTTAGAGACAGAAAACATTAACTATCATTAACAAATTGCAACAGAGATAACATGAACTTATTTGATCTTTGCTGATAACTTTAAAGACAGGTCCAATAAACTTAAGTTAGTTTAAACATCGAATATGTTTCACCTGTGTCCACCTGAAAGTCAATCAATTTTTCCCCATTGTCAATTTTCATCTGGGGCACTAGTGGAGATATCTGAAATGGGTGGTCCAAGGGGGGGGCGGGGTGGACTTTGCTCCTTGACTTGGAGGATGGGAGGTGGAACCAATGGTGCCTGAGACATTGAGAATGGTATAGGACCACACCCAAGTTGGTGCAGAAACATGAGGGGGAGGGGAAGGCAGAAGCAGCAACTGCTTGGGAATATTCCTTGAAGTCCCTGTCCCGAGGTAGACTGGCCACAGTTGGCTCTAATTATAGCCATTAACCTGGGAAATGAGGGAGAATCCCTCACCTCTATTAAGCAGAGGAACAGGGAGAGAGAGTCAGTGTCCCCTTTTAGTCTGGTTCTATCTCGGCTAGACTATAAGGTCCCCTTCTCGAGGTTCCTCCTGATTTCGCCTGGGGTTTTGGGACTTTCCCTGGTTGGGACACATTCTTTTTAAGTCCTTTCCCCTTGAAGTAGGTCTATATTTATGGCTTTCTCGGTTTCCTGCCCTGATCCCTTGGAGAGCCTCTTGATAGCAGTGGATGTGGACCAGCATCTGGAGAGAGCCTGAGCCTGGTGGCAGCAACACAGACAAGGGAGGAGTTTCAAGCTCGGGGAAAGGGAGAGGGAGCCTAATGAGTCATGAGGAGGCAGAACACTAGGGGAGTGGTGGGTTGCTTCTTTGCCTCCCTGGGTGAGTCTCCGGGTAAAGCAGCTAAAACCTTTGCCTGGCTCTCCTTGCTCCGTCCCCACCCCATGATGCTCCCTTGAGGCGGAGTCACAAAGACAGAGGGACAGGGGCACCCCCTCCAATGAGGGGACCAGCCAGATGCCTGCCTGGCCATGTCCTGAAGGAACCCAAGTGACGCTCAGCCCCACAGGTCACAGCCCTGCAACCCACGATCAGAAACCACTCTGATATTGCCACAGACCAAGTGCCATCCATCATGGAATTGCAGACAGGCCCACTCAGACTCCATGGGCCCCTAGGACCCCAAAGGCACCCGCCTGTGGAGCCACAGAATTGAACTCAGCAGGCAAGTCGCACATTCACATACACACCAGATGTTATTACATTCCCTCCCATAGAATCCCTACTTGTGAGACTTCTCAAGTCTCAGGGAGTGATCAGGTCCCCCTTCCACCCTTGTGAGTGGGCCTGACTAGATTGGGCCCCAGCCTTACCGGTTGTGATGTTGGGTCCAGGTCCTCACCTGCCAAGTTTTCTGGATTCCGGCGGGAACAACAGAGCGGGGGCTGGCCTGAGGCAACCAAGCAGGAGACTGCCAAACTTCAGGCAGGGCGCTCACTCTTCCTTGCAATCCCTCATTCCATCACCGCCTCACCGTTCTCCCAAATCGGTGGCAACAATGGGCCAGTGTGGTTGGGTTTACTGGTCAGGGAACCAAATTTGTTATGGAACCAGGCCGGAACGCTGGCGGAAAAACCAACCAGCACTCAGAGATCTTGGTGGATCAGAGATTTATTTAACATCCACGGGCTCAGAGGAGATGGTTTCCCCAAAGATCTGAGCCCCAAACGTGAGTGGGAAGGGTAATTTATATTTGTCAGCCTCCATATTTGGGAGGGGGGGGGTTCGTGTATGCAGCAAAGGAAGAAGAACCCAGAGGAGGGGTCTCTAAGCTAGAGACCAGAGTTTGTTTTAGCCCCATCAGCCATCTTTGGTGTACTTTATTCACTTCTCCCACAATAGAGTGACTTTCCTTATTTCCATCAGTCTTAATTATGTTTAGCAGAATTTTGACTCTTAGCAACCTTAGTGTCCAGCTGAGACTAAGTAGTAACCATTTGTAAACTGTTACACCAGAATCCTTTAGATGGAAAATTCATGAATGAATTAAGCATAAACCATGTTTTCCAATAGACCCAAATATTCCTACTTTCTCTGCAATAAGAAGTCAAAAGCACAAATCTATGTTCAGTAATCAATGCTTTAGCACTCCATTCTATTTGGAAAAGACCTAGATATCCAGTGAATTCAATCCCATTTATCCAAGTGCCAGATTACCAAAGACTATGAAAGCTGTCTCAACAATTATCCGTGAAAACTTTGAGATACACAAAATTAACTATTATTTTAAGTCATCTTGTTGCTAACAAATTGCAACAGAGACAACATGAGCTTATTTGATCTTTAGGAAACCTTGATAGAATAAAGTTTTAATTTGATGCTGGTAACTTTAAATACATATCTATCTTAGCTAAACCAACAAACTTAAATAAGCTTAAACGTCGAATACGTTCCACCTGCGTTCACTTAAAAGACAATTGATTTGTTCCCCATTGTCATATTTTACCTGGGACAGCAGTGGGGGAATCTGAAGTGGGCGATCCAAGGGGGTGCTCATTGCTCCTTGACATGTGGGTGGAAGGATGGTATAGAAGCCAGTTACTTAGGTCACAAGAAAGGTGAGGCAGAAAAGGAGCAGGGAGAGGGGAAGGCAGAAGAGGCAAAATGCCAGAAGGCAGAGAAAGAGGATTCCTGGTTCTAACCCTTGTCATCTGGGAAAGAGGAGACGCCATGTTTGTTTGTTTGTTTGTTTGTTTGTTTTGATTTCCACCAAAGTGGAAATAGGGAGTCTATGCCAGGCTAGAGAAGACAGGGAATTTCCCTGAAACAAAGGGAGTTTCAGCAGCTGCTGTAGAATATTCTTCAAGTCCCTGCCCCTAGATAGACTAACCGCAGTTGGCTCCAATTATAGCCATTAACTAGGGAAATGAATGAGGGAGAGGCCCCCACATCTATTAGGAGGAGGAACAGAGAGAAAGAGTCAGCATCCCCTTTGTCAGGGATGGCCTGTATTTCCTCTAGCAACTGAGTTCCATCAGGAGGAGGCCTGTTAGGATATCCACTATGTTGGGAGGGAGCTTACTAGCCACACACATTTGGGCAAATACATTCTGTAAAAAATTTTTTTAACATTTATTTATTATTGAGAGACACACACACACAGCGTGAGCAGGGGAGGGGAAGAGAGAGGGGGAGACACAGAATCCGAAGCAGGCTCCAGGCTCTGAGCTGTCAGCACAGAGCCTGACGGGGGGCTTGAACTCACAAACTGTGAGATCATAACCTGAGCTGAAGTCAGTCGCCTAACTAACTGAGCCACCCAAGCGCCTCAAGGTAAATACATTCTGCAACAGACCTTTTGGTCTGGGTCCTTACTTAGAACTGCGAGGGCCTGGAACTAGGGTGCCTCCATCCATTTACCCTGTTTTCTGCAGAAGAGATCTAACTTCTTCATCCTACTAAGGCCATGCAGTGTTACAGGAAATCAGTCCTTTCCTAAATTTTGCAATCCAAATTGTTCCCAGTGGGTTGAAAAGGCATCCCAAGGATGAGTCGTTGGCAACCAAGGAGAAGGTCCCATCCTCCTCCTAGAGAGAGAAAAGTATAGAAGGTCCATTACCACAAAAATCCACACCCCACCCCCCCAACTCCCAGGTGGCATCCCAGGCACAAGATATATCAGAGGTTCCTGAGGTGTCAAAGTGATCTGAGGCATACCTTGATTCGCTATGATCAGCTGCTAAGGACTTCTGTAGGAGTGATGCTAGTGTCCCCCTGTTTTCCCATTGCATCCTAGGCTACAAATAGATGTGGGCAGATGGACCTAGTTTGCCTTGCTGAGAAGGCTGAGGAAACCACCGTTTTTAACCCATGGAAAACACTGGAAAAGTTTTACAAGGGGGAATTGCCCAATTTTGTAATTTAAGTAGTAGTTAGCAGAGGTCATTGACTGAAAACAGTGAAGACAGAAACCCATGATGATCTAACCTACATTCCAACACATAACATCATTAGAGCCAACTTCGTAGGAAACATTCCCAGTTGGGTTTTAATTCAATCAGGACTTGTTTTGCCGGCACCCAGGGTAGGTCCCACAGCCAGAACTAGCTAGACCAGGGATGTGGAGGGGATCACATTAGACCGATGAGGAGGAAACCTCACACGGGAGTCTTAAGATTGGCAGCCATGCTAGTCACTTAGGTGGCTGTCCCGTGCCCAAAACAGACAATTATGTATAAGGATAGGAACAAAGAGAGGGCATCAAGTTTCTGGGTCATTTTGTCTTTCCTGACTGGACACTCACTTCCAGACAAAAGCCAGGCTTTCTCCTCCCCATAGAGTAGCCATGGGCTAGAGGAGTATAACCTGAACAATAAACAGGAAAGTGTTCCAATAACACCATACTCCTTGAAAAGCCCCAGAAATAAGAGTAAAGGAACCAAGTTTGCACCGAAGCTCAGAGTCCAGATGAAAAGACTGACACTTCCATATTGGGAGACAAATGATAAAGTTTTAGAGTGTGTGTGTGTGGGGGGGGGGGGAGGGGTTGTTCCAGAGCTAATAGCCAAGAAAGAATTCCTGAAGATGTGTTTGGTGCAAAAAAAAAGTGATTTTATTAAAGCAAGGGGACAGGCCCCATGGGCAGAAAGAGCTGCACTCTGGTTGTGAAGACTGACTGATTATGTACTATGAAGTTAGAGGGAGGTATAGTCAAAAGGAAGGGAGGCCTCCAGAAGGCCTTCAGAAGGCCTCCAGAAGGACTTTGATATGCTAAAGAGGACTCCTAATCACCTCAGGCCTTGCTATTGTCAAGCTAAAGTTGTTTTACCTCTAGTAAGGCATTTGTATTAGGAATGGTAGGGGTTCCTAGAGAAATGTTCTATTCCTTGCCTCAATTATTTGTCAACGGGTTGCAGCATATCAGGAAATTTAATTTACCTTATATTTACTTCTTGCCTTTCTTCCCTGCATCACCATGGGGGTGGGGGTGATAATAGGGCTCCAGGAAATTGAGTCTATAGACTTCTGGAGGTCAGGCTATTGATAACATTGCCTTTTCTTATAATCTACTAAGATATTTGTAAACTGATGGGAGACTCATGTCCTGCATGACTGGGATCTCTATCAGTCAACCATTTGTTTTGTGTGTGTGTGTGTGTGTGTGTGTGTGTGTGTGTGTGTGTTTGTTTGTTTTTTTTACCTTTTCTTTGTTCTTGGGCAGCCAGAGGAATGTCACACATATCCCACCTGGGGGGGTGGAGTTCTATCTAGCTTGTACATTGCCCTCAGTTTTCCTTATGTTCCCTCTTTACCCAGAGTCCCTTCTCTCAGGGCCCACCACCCAAAGGCCATGTTAGGCTAGCTTGTTCCCCTGCAGCAGATGGAAGAGCCATTGAGGTTCTGGGAGTCTCATCTGTGGCCAGTGAGCCCTCAGGACAGCTTCAGGTTAGGCATTCCGCCAGCTCTGGCCAACTTGGTGACATCTAGGAGACACGGCCCAGGGGCTGGGACCCATCACTGCCTCCCATGGACAGCCAAGCCCCCATGAGGAAAGTGCCTCCCTTCTGGACAAAGCTGGGATCAGCCATGGCGGGAGCACTTCTGGGGGTCCAGTCCTAGCCTGGGCTCCACAGTCCAAGACTATGGCCAGAGATGGCAGGTGGTATCAGTGATCTCTCAAGGATGAGGCTGAGTCCTAGCACTCACTGTGACCCAAAGTACCTGGTGTCCAGAGAGGCAGGGTAGAGAGCCCCGCTTGGGGCCCCAGCCCACCACCCCTTTTTACAAAGTGCAAATGCATGGCTTGCATTGTCCCCCAGCAGGATGGAACCGGGACTTTAGCCTCAGAGTTCTACTCTGTCAAGCTGTCTTATTTGTGGCTGGCATGCCTAGCTTGGGGTTTCTGTCCACTGGGCCCACAGGAGGGGCCATGTCCCTTAGGGGTGAGCTGAAGTCTGGGTTCACCTTGCCAATGGGGCATGGATGAAATGGAGCAATGACTCAAGGTATGAATGATGGCTTTGGAATGGTGGGGATTCAGACAGCCGAGAGCTGTCAGCCAAGAAAGAATTTTTGAGATATCTTTGGTGCAGAAAAAGTGATTTAAAAATTTTTTTTAATTTAATTTATCTTTTAAATTTACATCCAAGTTAGTTAGCATATAGTGTAACAATGATTTCAGGAGTAGATTCGTTAATGCCCCTTACCCATTTAGCCCATCCCCCACCCCCACAACCCCTCCAGTAACCTTCTGTTTGTTCTCCATATTTAAGAGTCTCAAGTTTTTGTCCCCCTCCCTGTTTTTATATAATTCTTTCTTCCCTTCCCTTATGTTTATCTGTTTTGTATCTTAAAGTCTTTATATAAGTGAAGTCATATGATATTTGTCTTTCTCTGACTGACTAATTTTTGCTTAGCATAATACCCTCTAGTTCCATCCATGTAGTTGCAAATGGCAAGATTTCATTCTTTTTGAATTGCCGAGTAATACTCCATTGTGTGTACACACACACACACACACACACACATATATGTATATGTATATGCATACATATATACCACATCTTCTTTATCCATTCATCCATTGATGGACATTTGGGCTGTTTCCATACTTTAGCTATTGTTGATAGTGCTGATAGTGTTGATAGTGCTATAAACATTGGGGTGCATGTGCTCCTTTGAGCACCTGTATCCCTGTATCCCTTGGATAAATACTTAGTAGTGCAATTGCTGGATCATAGGGTAGTTCTATTTTTAATTTTTTTGAGGAACCTCCATATTGTTTTCCAGAGTGGCTGCACCAGTTTGCATTCCCACCAGCAGTGCAGAAGAGATCCTCTTTCTCTGCATCCTCGCCAACATCTTTTGTTGCCTGAGTTGTTGATGTTTGCCATTCTGACAGGTGTGAGGTGGTATTTCATTGTGGTTTTGATTTGTATTTCCCTGATGATGAGTGATGTTGAGCATTTTTCCATGTGTCAGTTGGCCACCTGGATGTCTTGTTTGAAGAAGTGTCTATTCATGTCTTTTGCCCATTTCTTCACTGGATTATTTGTTTTTTGGGTGTTGAGTTTGATAAGTTCTTTATAGATTTTGGATACTAATCCTTTATCTGATAAGTAATTTGCAAATATCTTCTCGCATTCCATCGTTGCCTTTCAGTTTTGCTGATTGTTTCCTTTGCTGTGCGGAAGCTTTTATTTTGATGAGGTCCCAGTAGGTCATTTTTGCTTTTATTTCCCTTGCCTCTAGAGACATGTTGAGTAAGAAGTTGCTGTGGCCAAGGTCAAAGAAGGTTTTGCCTGATTTCTCCTCAAGGATTTTGATGGTTTCCTGTCTTACATTTAGGTCTTTCATCCATTTTGAGTTTATTTTGGGGTATGGTGTAAGGAAGTGATCCAGGTTCATTTTTCTGTATGTTGCTGTCCAGTTTTCCCAGCACCACTTGCTGAAGAGACTATCTTTATTCCATTGAATATTGTTCTTTCCTGCTTTGTCAAAGATTACTTGGCCATACGTTTGTGGGTACACTTCAGGGTTCTCTATTCTGTTCCATTGATCTGAGTGTCTGTTTTTGTGCCAGTACCATACTGTCTTGATGATTAGAGCTTTGTAATACAGCTTGCAGTCCAAAGGTGATTTTGTTAAAGCATGGGGACAGGACTCTTGGACAGAAAGAGCTGCTGCACTGGGGTTGTGAAGAGTGACTGGTTATATACCATGGGTTGGGGGAGATAAAGTTAAGAGGAAGTTTCTAAAGGGATTTTCATATTCTCAAGAAGACTTGCACATTACTGGAGGCCTAGCTGTTGTCAAGCTAAGGTTGTTTTGCCCTCTAGCAAATCATTAACATTAAGACAGTAAGGAATTCCTGGAGAAATGTTACACTCCATTTTTGCCTCATGTATTTGTCAATGGGCTGCAGGTCATAATGAAATTTAATGCCATGTGCCATTTCCTTCTTGCCTTTCTTCCCCATATCACTATGAGGGGGAGGTTGATACTGGGGCTCCAGGAAACTGAGTATAGGTTTCTGGAGATTAGAGAATTGATAAGATTCCATTTTTCTCCTAATTTACTAGAACAAGGGTAAATTAATGGAGACTCAAGTCCTGCAAACCTGTGATCTCTATCAGCTAACAATTTGTTTTCACTCCTTTCCTTTGTTCTTGGGCATCAAGGAGTGCCTGAAGAATGTCATACATATCCCACCTGGGGGAAGAGGCATGCTAACATGTGCTTTGCCCTCAGCTTGCCTTATGCTCCTTCATAAGGAACACTCCCCGGTAGGTCTTTAGTTGTGGGGTCAGGGAAAGGGTGTTTCACCTCGTGCCAAGGCCTAGGGTGGGTACCTGGGAAGGCCAGGATCTGGGCTCCATGAGCAACACAGGGTACACTCTGTCCTTCCCTACCAGGAATGTCCTCTTTCAGCTGAGTCCCCTTCCCTTCCTTTTGGAGACCCACAAAGCAGCATGGGCTCTGTTGGTGGGAGGCATTCTCTGTTTTCATTAGGTGCAATAAGGGGGCCCCACTGCACTTACCCCACCGTGTACTTGGGCCAAAGCAGAGAAGCTCCTGGAGGTCAGAGATGACAGCTGGTCCAGATCACAGAACCCTGACCACACACAGTGCTAACCAGGGGGAAGAGACTGTGGAGACAGTCACTGTCCCTGCCAGAGATGTGGAGATATGGGGAATGCATCCTCTAGCCTCATGGACCTTTCTGCCCCTCATCTTGCATAATCCTGACCTAGGGGAAGGGCAGAAAGCTTGCCATGATCTTCAGCACGAGATACCAGCAATTGCCTCACCCTTCCAGGATTTGGCAAAGGATATGTCGCTCCACCCTGGGGTGAGCCATTGGCCACAGAGACCATAAATAGCATCCCCCCAGAAGCCTCCTCACTCATCCCCTCTATCAGGGAATATCTGGAGTGGTGCCTGCTTCCTCAGCCCTGAAGTCATGGCCTTAGGTCTCCTGTGGCTGAGCCTTGCCCTGCTGGGGTTCCTGCAGACCCAGGCCCAGGACTCCACCCAAAACCTGATCCCAGCCCCACCTCTGGACAGGGTCCCTCTGCAGCCTGACTTCCAAAATGAGCTGGTAAGGGTCCTGGAGGGGCAGGTGCAGGGAGGCCCTGAGAAGAGTGTGAACAGAGGGGAGGAGAGACAGGATGGGTTCAGACTTTAGCTCAGTCTGCCCTCTGGTGCCCTGATGGAAGACATACCTGAAACCTCCAACAACATGCAACCTTGCTGACAAGAGGGTTAGCTGAGTAGACAGACTCCCCTAGTCTACACTTTCTTCCATAATCCCTGTAGTCCTTGCAAGGTGGGAACACCTTCAGGCCCTCTACATAATGAGGAAACTGAGGCTCAGGGAAGCTAGCTGGCCACTTGCCAAGGGTCACCCGGTCCCTGACACACTCAGGGCTGCCGCCTGGCCTGATGGTCTACAGCTCCACCAGGATCATCAGCCCAGCCTGTGTGGCCAGTCTGGGTCCCAGCAGCCCAGTTAGAGGGGCTTCTGGTTGAGGCCCAGGCTGCCTAGAGGTGCCTGCAGTGATGGAGCAGGAGGGTCCCCTGGGGCTGCTCCTTGCCCTGCCTATCACCAGCCCCCATTGTAGTTCCAGGGGAAATGGTACATCGTAGGATTGGCAGGGAATGCATTTAATAAAGAAGAACACAGCCAGTTGAAGATGTATGCTACCACCTACGAGCTGAACGAAGAGAACAGCTACAATGTCACCTCTATCCTGGCCTGGTGAGTGCCACCACCTCCTAAGGGAGCATGGGGGGCCTACAAGACTGCCCTGGGGGTCCAAGAAGCAAACTAATGTCTTAGCCAAGGGGTGACCAAAGCTGAAAGATGATCATTCATCCTACCACTGGGTACTGGATCCTTGTGCTTATTCCTTCTTTCATTCACTAGATCAACATTTCTTGGTCACTTTAGCACAGACACAGTAGAGTACTGAGGATGGACAGAGACTCTCTACCAAAGAGAGCAGAGTGTCCTAGAATGGGAGGAGGGTCACTGGATCTAGCGTGGAATCCCACCTAGGACATTCTTAAGGGCTTCTAGGGAGGTGGTCTATGAAATGGGCCTTGAGGAACCAACCTGCGTCAGTAGAAGGCCTGGGAACTTCATGGCAGGGCTGCTGGGCTGAGTCAGAGAGAGCCACTTCTTCAAGAAACAGCAAGCCATTTCATGGCTGCCCTGAGCAGGAGCTGATGAGCAGTGTGGGGGGGGGGGTGGTCACAGTGGCAGGGGCCTCAGGTACTGGTGAGTATGGCTCACCAGTGGGTATGGCTGCAGCAGGGAGAGGAATGATGGTGTGCAGCCCAGGAGGCTGATCAATCATAGGTGGAGATGACCAGAGTTTGGGGCAGATTAGGACCTAGAGAGGGGAGGCAAGGCTTACCCAGCTCCTCTGGGTTTCTGGATTTGGCACTTAGGTATGGGGATAGAGCATCTGTCATTGAAGGATCCAAAGAGGGGCAGGTGTTGGGATATTGGCTCTGGAGTGCCAGGGGACCAGATGTTGGCCCAACAGCTAAGGACGTCTTTGGCATCCAGCAGACTGGAGCCTTGGTGGTGATTCCCCCAAGAATGGTTATAGCGGGATCCCGAAAGATGAGAATAGAGGACATGGGCACTTGGGTACCTCAGTTGGTTAAGCGTCCATCTTTGTCTCAGGTCATGATCTCATGGTTTGTCAGTGTGAGCCCCGCATCGGGTTCTGTGCTGACAACTCAGAGCCTGGAGCCTGCTTTGGATTCTGTGTCTCCTTCTTTCTCTGCTCCTCCCCACCTCTTGCTCTGTCTCTCTCTCTCTCTCTCTCTCTCTCTCTCTCAAAAATTAATGAAAATGTTAAAATTAAAAAAAAAAAAATATATATATATATATATATATATATATATATATGACAAATGCCTTGGTGTGAGGAAAAGTATGGAGCAAAGGCTGCCAAGGGGAAACAGCCCAGAAGAAGGAAGGACAGTAGGTGCTGGGAGAGAGAGTATGGGCAGGTCAGAGTGGGCTCAGGGCAGAGTTGGCAGGGAGAGGCAGGGATGGGCTCAGTGGAGAAGAGCCAGGCCCATCTGAGGGGTGGGGAGTGAGGCTCCTGCTGTGGTATGGTGGGCTGTCACCCTCTTACCCACCCATCTCTTGCTTCCACAGGAACGAGACCTGTGACCACTGGCTCAGAATTTTCATCCCAAGTTCACAGCCAGGCGAATTCACCCTGGGAAACATTGAGCGTGAGTCCTGAGTGGATTGGGTCTCCAGGGTCACTGACCTTCCTGTCCCTCCACACAGATGCCAACCTGTGGAGGTCGGGGTGGAAGCAATGGCTCCTTCTACCTGGCCAGGGCAGGCTAATTCCTTAGTGTCTGCCATGCAGGTTACATTGGAACTCAGAGCTACACTGTACGAGTGGTGGCCACAGACTACAACCAGGTTGCCACGGTGTTCTTCAAGACAGTTTACAAAAACCGGGAGTTCTTCAAGATCACCCTCTATGGTGGGTCTTACCCCCTGGGACCTGTTATGTTGGGGGAGAAGAGGCCCACGACACCCAGCCCCCAAGGTTACCTACACTCCAAGCCCTGGGAGGTGGGAGAGGGGTCTGTGAAAAGAGAGGTGGGGAGGGGTCTGAGGCATCATTCATGGGTTCCACAATATTTATGGAGCTTTTGCCAGCCACTCACCAGCCATCTTGGTCACAGGGAGGACCAAGGAGTTGACCCATGAGCTGAAGGAAAACTTCATTAGCTTCGCCAAAGCCCTGGGCCTCACCGATGAGCACATCATCTTCCCTATCCACATTGGTAATCACCGGCTGGTGACAGGAGAAGGGTATATGGGTACTGCCCAGGCCTGATGTTGCCTCACTGGGGAAGGGGAGAGAGAAGGGAGGCAGAGCCCTGCTGTGGTCACTGGAGCTCCAGGAGCCACTTTGGGTTCAAGAAGACCCTGTCACACCCAGGGTTCTTGTTCCCAAGTTTCCTCCTTCACAATAGCTCAGTCCTGCCCACATGAGAATTACACATTTGGGGCCGAGCTTCCCCAGTCTCCTTGCCTGGCCATTTCTCCCTGTTCCTCCTCCCTGCCTGGCCTGTTTGTCCTGGGCCACCTCCCCCTTTGCCCTGGGGCTGGCTCACCACTGACTTGGCAGGTGCCCTTGTCCTCAGGCAGCCTGGCCTGGGTAGGTGCCTCCCCAAGGCTGAGGGTGTGTCAGAACTCAGCAGGTAAACAGGCAGAAGGCTTGGTGCCCAAGCAGGAACTTGGCTGAGCCTCACCTGCCTCCTTTGGAGAATGGGTATCACCCAGGTCTGCTTGTCCTCAGGCCTCTCCTTCAGTCCCCTTCCCTATCATCTAGTCCTCTGCTGTACCATCCCTGAAGGGAAGCCCCAGAGCTTCTGTGACTGGATCCAGGACAGCCCAGGGGCAGTGCAGGGGCCCTGGAGGTCAAGGATCCCACACACACACCCCTGCCCATGCTGACCACTTTGTCCTCCACAGATCAGTGCATCGATGAGTGAGCAAAGGTGCGGTAAGTATGACTGGAGAGGGGGCTGATGGTAGCCAGGGTGCATCTGGGAGGGGGTCCCAAGTCTGCCTTTGTCCCACCTGCCCAGCACCTCTTTATTCCCCCGACTCCCTCTCAGGTGCCCTCTGATTCTCTCCACCCCATCCCCCTCACGTCGACCTCTGCCCAGGGCATTGTCCAGCTGTCCCCACCACTCTGGACACCAGTGAGAGATCCAGGGGACCATTCTCACTACACAGCCCACCAGCTCACTGCTTCCCAGACTGCCCTGTTAATGGAACCCCTCATTACTGTCTAAATAAACACATGTCCCCCAAACTCCAACCTGTGCTCCTTGATCTCTGGGCCCTCTGAGAGGGAAAAGAATCAAGGGAAAAGAATCACAATAGTGATCCTATTAGCATCACTCCCAGGTATTGTGGTCCCCAGCAAGGGATGGAGGCCACAGAAGCTGATTCTAGCTTTGACTGAACACTTCTAGCTCCCAAATCCAGGCCCAGACCCAGACCAGCAGGAGTCGTGACTTGCCCTTGCCTCCTAGCACACTGAAGGGGCACATCTCACACCCATGTTCAACCACCTGCAGCAGGTCCAATGTCAGAGGTCCAGCCAGAACCAGGCAGATGGAGAGGGTTGGGGGGTGGGTTGAGGTGCTGTCACCCCCCTGTCACCAGTGATAAAGTTTTGGAGTGATGGGGGGCTCCCAAGCTAAGGGCCAATAAATATTTATTGAAGATATCTTTGGTGCAAAAATGTGATTTTATTAAAGCATGAGGACAGGACCCATGGGTGGGAAAAGCTGCACTGGGTTGTGATGGGTAACTGATTATATTTAGCCTCAAATTTGAGGAGGTCAGGGATAGAGTAGGTCTCTAAGGTATTTTGGAAGCAAGGTTTCCAGGACCTTGAGGGGCTCACTGTTGCTAGGGAAACACCACTTATTACAGTTGAATAAAACCTCACTCATGAGACTCTTCAGATGCATATCAGGGGCCATAAGTTTGGAGTATGATTGCCAGCATACACCTTGGGGTAGTTGAGAGAAGGAAGTAGACTTACAGGATCTTGGAGGTTGGGATAATGTTGACTTTAGGTTCTCTTTGCCCCTAGCAAAGTGTCATCTTCAAAGCAGCTGAGATCCTAGAGGGAGGTCACTGCTGGTTTAAGGACTTGTCAGTGGGCTGCAGGCAGTAAGGGGATTTAATTTTTCATTTGCCTTAGTTTCCTACATCAACATGGCAAGCAATTAAATGCCTTTCCTTTGTTCTTGGGTAGCCAGGAATGTGTGAGAAATATGTCACATATTCCACGGCGGGGGGGGGGGGGGGGGTTGTCAGCCTGTTTTGTTCACAGTTGCCTCAGATCCTCATCATATCACCCCTGATCAACTTTGACCCTTAAATCTTTAAGTTTGTTGAAGGAAGAAGGTCTCATCTTCCATAGCTTCTTCCTGCTGAATAGGGGCATAGAGTTGTCCCTACCTATGGGTCATTATTGGTCCATAGGGGAACATAGGTCAGTCAAGGTGAGGCAGCTGAATCCAAGGTGGAAAACGTTGTATGAACTTGCTTGAGTAGAAAGGATCATCTCTTGGCTTGAAGTTATTGTAGTGATGGAGTCTTGGCACCAGGCAGAGAGACTTGGGAGAAAACAGCAAAATGTAAGTAGAATAACTAGAAAGATCAGCTCAAATGAAAAGTCTTTGGTAGATAACAAAAATCCTCCAGTTCAAGAGTTTACCCAATCACTGAAGGAAAGAGAGGAATTGTTTAATGTGCCAATTTGAGTATTCTTGTTGTTAGAAATTCAGAAATATTTCTGTAATAGTGTGGAATGTATACATAGCATTTTGTATTTATGAGAATATAACGTCCACCCTGTGTAGCACTTAAAACACCTATTGCCATTCTGTTTTGTAGAAGCGTTTTATGCATTTTAGTTATTTTAGTATTTAGTAAAATAATGGTATTTAGAGTCATTTAAGACCTTAACCATGTAACACGTGGTGTATAGCCATCATATTGACTCTGTTTTGTTTAGTAACCAATCAGGTAATTAAAAAGAGGTACTTTTATAGAAACAAGACAAATACTGGTTAGTGATTACAGCAGATTACAAACCCAGTCTCTCCCAGTACTGCCAGTGAGCTTTTTTTTTTTTTAGATTTTAGGCTTGAAGCATCCTCAGATGCTTTTGGGAACAGGCAGCAGGAATCAGATTGGTCTTTATGGTTTTTAACTCAAATATCTGTGGTGATCCTTTTGAATGGCCTGTTGTAAGAAGGAACTGTTAGTAGAAATTGGGAAAGGAGGATGAAAAGGAAAGGTACAACTACCCTAGGAGAAGTCTGAGGTCTTCTACAGGTTCACAGGAATAAGAAGGCAGATTAGTTTACTCATTGAATTCCTGGGAAGGGGATACAGGTTTTATTTAGATATAGGAGCCCATGAAGTGTGCCCCTCTAATTTACTGCAGTGGGAGTACATAATATGATCCAGTAGAAGCCCTTCCATTTTTTAGTTAAATCCCGTTATAGTAGGCTTTCCATCCTTTAAATAAACCAGGTGTTTTGGGTTTATATGGTGTGGGTTTCTAATAACTGTCAGATCAGGTTTAGGTAGGATATGTTTTGCATGTTCATTTAGAGATTTAGGAATTGCAAACACATTTGAACAGTTCCAGCATTTACCCAAGCAATACCACCTAAGGTGTATCATTATTTAATACGACTTTCATTTAACATACCAAATAAAAAGGCCTCCTTGGTCAAAAAGACTTTTTTTACAATTTAAATCCGGGGAAGTTTGTCAAACCTTAGAAAGTTATAGTGAACATCTGAAATAGAATTCAGTTCATTACAAATCTTAAAGCTTTAAATTATGTATTTAACCAAGATGGCAATATGAGATTCCAAAGGCAATATATAGGGTTATATACTTGTTAGCGAAACTTATCTCCTTTAACAGTGAGAAGTTTTTACTGAATGATCAATGACCTGATAAAGACAAAACCTAAAGCTGTGGTTTTCCCAGGAGACAAAAGAGAAAAAAAACCTTTGTATACTATTTTTATTTATTTTTTTAACCAAGAGCCGTACAATCCAAAGAAAACTTTGTGTTTTGAACAGAGAGAAAAGCAGAATTTCAACCTTATACTGGTGTACTTTTAAAAATCCATTCTGCAACATAGTCTGCCGTAATCACACATAAAATTCCTTTCCAGGGGCGCCTGGGTGTCTCAGTCGGTTGAGTGTCCCACTTCGGTTCAGGTCATGATCTCACAGTCTGTGAGTTCAAGCCCCGCCTCAGGCTCTGTGCTGACAGCCTGGAGCCTGGAGCCTGCTTCGGATTCTGTGTCTCCCTCTCTCTCTGCCCCTCCCCAGCTCATGCTCTGTCTCTTTCTCTGTCAAAAATAAATAAACATTTAAAAAATTTTTAAAAAATTCTTTTCCAAAGATTTCCCTTCATGAACCTTCTATGACTTTCCTTTGCATTCAAATTTTGTCCCAGGCCATTTTTCTCCAAACCAGTCTCATTTAGGACAAAATTACTTTCTTTTACCTGTAACAAAAATATATATTTCCATTCCTTCTCTCTTTTTTACACATTCATACTTTCTTACATATAGAGTTGCTTTCCTTATTTCCATCAGTCTTAATTATGCTTAGCAGAATTTTGACTCTTAGCAACCTTAGTGTCCAGCTGAGACTAAGTAGCAACCATTTGTAAACCGTTACACCAGAATCCTTTAGATGGCAAATCCATGAATCAATTAAGCTTAAACCATGTTTTACAATAGACCCAAATGTTCTTAGTTTCTCTGCAATAAGAAGTCAAAAGCAGAAACCTATATTCAGTAATCAATGCTTTAACACTCCATTCATTCTATTTGGAAAAGACCTAGATATCCAGTGAATTCAATCCCATTTATCCAAGTGTCAGATTACCAAAGACTATGAAAGCTATCTTAACAATTATCCGTGAAAACTTTGAGATACATATAATTACCCTTTATTTTAAGTCATCTTTTTGCTAACAAATTGCAACAGAGACAACATGAGTTTGACCTTTAGGAAACCTTGGTAGAAAAAAATTTTCATATTTAATGCTGATAACTCTAAATACATGTCTATCTTAGTTAAGCAACAAACTTAAATAAGCTTTAACACTGAATACGTTCCACCTGCGTTCACTTTGAGGACAATCAGTTTGTTCCCTATTGTCACATTTTACCTGGGACACCAATGGGGGAATCTAAAGTGGGTGATCCAAGAGGGTGCTCATCGCTCCTTGACATCGTGGGTGGGAGGATGGTATAGAAGCCAGTTTATGTAGGTCACACAGAGGGTGATGCAGAAACAGGAGGAGGGAGAAGGGAAGGCAGAAGAGGCGAAATGCCAGAGGAAGAGAGAGAGGATTTCTGGTTCTAAACTTTGTCAGCTGGGAAAGAGGAGACACCATGTTTGTTTGTTTGTTTGATTTCCACCAAAGTGGAAATAGGGAGTCTGTGTCAGGCTAGAGAAGACAAGGGATTTCCTTGAAACAAAGGGCGTTTGGGCAGCTGCTTGGGAATAGTCTTTAAAATCCACGTCTCAAGGTAGACTACCCACTGTTGGCTCCAATTATAGCCGGTAACTCAGGAGAATGAGGGAGAGACTCCCACATCTATTAGGAAGAGGAACAGAGAGAAAGAGTCAGCATCCCCTCTGTCAGGGAGGGTCTTTGCTTCCACTAGCACCTGAATTCCATCAGGAGGAGGACTGTTAGGACATCCACTATGCCCGGAAGGGAGTTTACTAGCCAAACACATTTGGGCAAGTGCATTCTGCAAGAGGCTTTTGGTCCAGGTCCTGACTTAGATCTGTGAAGGCCTGGACCTAGGGTACCCCTGTGCATTGATTCTGTTTCCTGCAGAAGAGCTCTAGCTGCTAGATTCTCTTAAGGCCATACACAGTTACATGACATCAGCCCTTTCCTAAATTTTGCAATCCAATTTGTTTCCAGTGGGTTAAAAATGCATCCCAAGGAGGAGTCCTTGGGGACTGAGAAGCTCCCATCCTCTTCCTAGAGAGAGAAAAGTAGAGAAGGCCCATTACCATGAAAATCCTGCCCAATCACCAGGTGGCAGCACCCGTGCAGGATACATCAGAGGTTTCTGAGGGGTCAAAGTGACCGGAGGCATACCTCGAAGCAAATCTCAATGATCACCAACCAGCCTTTAAGGGCTTCTGTAGGAGGGATGGTGGTGTCCCCCCCACTTTCCCTTTTCATCCTAGCCTACAATCGGTGCCAGCAGATGGACCTACTTTGCCTTGCTGAGAAGCTGAAGACAACATCATTTTTAAATCATGGAAAACACTGGAAAAGTTTTATAAGCTGGAATTGCCCAATTTTGTAATTTAAGTCCTAGTTAATAGACGACATTGACAAAAAACTGTGAAGACTGAAACCCATCATGATCTACTCTACATGCCAACACATACAGTCTTTACAGCCAGCTTCCTGGGAAATGGTCCCCAGTTCATCAGGGTACTGGTTTTGCAGGCTTCTAGGGGAGGTCCCACAGCCAGAACTGGTGAGACCAGGGATGTGGATGGGATCATGCTAGACCAATGAGGAGGAAACCTCACACAGGAGTCTTAAGATTGGCAGCCATGTTAGTCACTTAGGTGGCTGTCCTGTGCCCAGGACAACTATGTATAAGGACAGAAATAAAGAGAGGGCACAAGTTTCTGGATCTTTTTACCATTCCGGCCTGGGGATTCACTTCCAGCCAAAAGACAGGCTCTCTCCTCCCCATAGAGTAGCCACGGGCTACAGGAGTACAGCCTGAGCAATAGACAGGAAAGTGTTCTAATAAGACCAGACTCCTTGAAAAGCCCCTGAAATAAGAGTAAAGGAAGCAAAGAGAAAGTGCTCACCAAGTTTGCACTGAAGCTCTGAGTCCAGATGAAAAGACCCACACCCCACATTGGAGGCCAAATGGTGAGGTTATTGAGTGGGGTGGGGAGGGTTCCAGAGCTGACAGCCAAGAAAGAATTCTTGAAGATGTCTTGGTGCAAAAAAAAAAAAAAAAAAAAAAAAAAAAAAGATTTTATTAAAACATGAAGACAGGACCCATGGGCAGAAAAAGCTGCATTGAAGTTGGGAAGAGTGACTGTTTATATACTAGGAAGTTAGGGGAAGTAAAGTCAAAAGGGAAGGAGGCCTCCAGAAGGAGTCTGACATGCTAAAGAGGACTCCTAATCTACCCTAGGATCTGCTACTGTCAAGCTTAGGTTGTTTTACCTCTATTAAGGCATTTATATTTAGGAATGGTAGGGGGTTCTGGGAAAATGTACCCTGTATGTGCCTCAATTATTTGTCACTGGGCTGCAGGGTATCAGGAAATTTAATCTTACCTGCCATTTCCTTCTTGCCTTTCTTCCCCACATCACCATGGTGGGGAGGGTGTTAATAGGGGCTCCAGGAACCTGAGTCTATAGGCTTCTGGACACTAGACTATTGATAAGATTGTCTTTTGCTTCTAATTTACTAAGATATTTGTAAACTGATGGAGACTCATGTCCTGGATGACTGGGATCTCTATCAGTTAACCATGTGTTTTCTTTCCTTTCCTTTGTTCTTGGGCAGCCAGAGGAATGTCACACATATCCCACCTGAGAGTGGGGGGTGGGGGGCTCTAGCTTGTATATTATGCTCCCTATTCACCCAGAATTCCTTCTCTCTGGACCAACCACCCAAAGCCCAGGCTAGGGGAGCTGGTTCCCCTGCAGCAGGTAGACATGCTAATGAGGTCTCTGGGAGTCTCATTTGAGGCCAGTCAGCCCTCAGGTCAGCCTCAGGTCAGGCATTCCATCAGCTCTGGCCCTGGTGGTGACATCTAGGAGACACTGCCTGGGGGCTGGGGCCCATCACTGCCTCCCATGGACATCCAAGCTCCCATGAGGAAACTGCTTCCCTCCCAGACAAAGCTGGGATCAGCCATGGCAGGAACATTTCTGGGGGTCCAGTCCTATCCCTGGGCTCCACAGTTCAAGACTATGGCCAGAGATGGCAGATGAAATCAGTGATCTCTCAAGGATGAGGCTAGTCCTTGCACTCACTGTGACCCAAGGTTCCCAGTGTCCAGAGTAGCAGGGTAGAGAGCCCCCCTTGGGGTGCCAGCCCCCCCACCCCACTTCACATAGTGCAGATGCATGTCCCCATTGTCCCCCACCAGGAAGGAACTAAAGGCCAAGTCCCTTAGGGGCCAGCTGAGGTCTGGGTTCACCCTGCCAATGGGGCATGGAGGAGGGGAGGGGCTGATTCTTGATGGCAATGAGGGTGCTTTTGAATGGTGGGTGTTCAGAGATGACAGCCATGAAAGGATTCTTGGAACATCTTTTGTTCAAAAAAGGTGATTCTATTAAAGCACAGGGACAATAGTCTTGGGCATAGAGCTATACTGGGGCTTTGAAGAGTGACTGGTTATAATCCATGGGGTTGGGGGACATAAAGTCAAGAGGAAGTTTCTAAAGGGATTTTCATATGCTCAAGTAGACTCCCACATTACTGGAGGCCTAGATGTTGTCAAGCTAATGTTGTTTTACCCTCTAGCAAAGCATTAACATTCAGACAGTAAGGAATTCCTGGAGAAATGTTATACTCTGTATGTGCCTCAAGTTTGTCAATGGACTGTAGGTTTTAATGAAATTCAATTCCATCTGCCATTTCCTTCTTGCCTTTGTTCCCCATATCACTATGGGAGGGAGGGTGATGTTGGGGCTCCAGGAAACTGAGTATAGGTTTCTGGCGATTAGGCTATTGATAAGATTCCCTTTTTCTCCTAACTTACTAGGACATAGGTAGACTGATGGAGAGTCACGACCTGCAGGACTGTAATCTCTCTCAGCTAACCATTTGTTTTCTTTCTTTTCCTTTGTTCTTGGGCAGCCAGGAGCGCCTGAGGATTGTCACACAGATCCCAACTAGGGGGAGGGGGATGCTAGCATGTGTTTTCCCCTCAGCTTACCTTATGTTCCCTCATCAGGAACACTCCCAGGTGAGCTGTTGGGAGGTGCAGGGAGCAGAAGCGTGTCTCACACTGTGCCAGGGCCTGGGGTGGGTCCCTGGGAGGGCCAGGATCTGGACTCCATGAGCAGCACAGGGTACACTCTGTCCTTCATGCCAGGAATGTCCTTCTCAGCTGCCTCCACTTCTGTTCCCCTTGGAGAACCAGAAAGCAACATTGGCTCCTTTGGTGTGAAGAATTCTCTGTTTTCACCAGGTGCAGGAAGGGGGTCCCACCACCCTTACCCCACCCCGCTCTTAAGCTCCAGTTGAGAGGCTCCTGGCAGTCAGACAGCTGGTCCATATCGAAGATCCCTGACCACTCACAGTGCTAACCAGAGGGAAGAGAGTGTGGAAGGAGTCACTGTCCCCTCCAGAGATGTGGAGATATGGGGAATGCACCCTCCCACCTCCTGGACCTTTCTGCCCCTCATCTTGCATAATTCTGACCTGAGGGAAAGGACAGAGAGCTTGCCATGATCCTCAGCACGAGTTGCTGGCAATTGCCTCATCCTTCCAGGATTTGGCAAAGGATAAGTTGCTCCACCCTGGGGTTACCTATTGGCCACAAAGACCATAAATAGCATCCCCCCAGAAGCCTCCTCACTCATCCCTTCTTTCAGGGAAACTGAAAGTGGTGCCTGCCTCCTTGGCCCTGAAGTCATGGCCTTAGGTCTCCTGTGGTTGGGCCTTGTCCTGCTGGGAGCCCTGCAGACCAAGGCCCAGGACTCCACCCCAAACCTGATCCCAGCCCCTCCTCTGCTCTGGGTCCCTGTGGAGCCTGTCTTCCAGGAACAGCTGGTAAGTGACCTGAAGGGGCAGCTGCAGGGAGACCCCTGAGAAGAGTGTCAACAGAGGGGAGGAGAGGCAGGATGGGCTCAGGCTTTAGCTCAGTCTGCTCTCTCGGGTGCCCTGATGGAAGGCACACCCCATGCCCCCATCCACACCCAAACCTTGCTGACAAGTGGGTCAGCTGAGCAGACTCCCCTTGTCCATACTCTCTTCCAAAATCTCCACAGTCAATGCCAGGTGGGAAGATCTTCAGGCCCTCTACATGATGAAGAAACAGGCTCAGGGATGCCAGTGGCCATTTGCCAAGTGTCACCTTGTCCCTGACACACTCAGGGCTCCTGCCTGGCCTGATGGGCTCCAGCTCCTGCCAGGCTCATCAGCCCAGCCTGTGTGGCCAGTCTGGGTCCCTGCAGTCCCATTAGAGGTACTTATGTTACAGGCCCAGGCCGCCTAGAAGTGCCTGCAGGGATGGAGCAGGAGGGCCCCCTGTGGCTGCCTCTGGCTCTGCCTATCATCAGCCCCCACTGTAGTTCCAGGGGAAATGGTACGTCTTAGGATTGGCAGGGAACGAATTTAATAAAGAAAAAGACAGCCAGTTGAAGATGTATACCGACACCTTCGAGCTGAATGAAGACAACAGCTACAATGTCACCTCTGCCCTGGCCTGGTGAGAGCAACCACTGCCTAGAGGAGCATGGGGTGCTGAGAGGACTGCCGTGGAGGTACAATAGGCAGACTGATGTCATAGCGAAGGGGTGACCAAAGCTGAAAGATGATCATTCATCCTACCACTGGGTACTGGATCCCTGTATTTATTCCTTCTTTCATTCACTGGATCAACATTTCTCAGTCACTTCAGCATAGACACATGACAGTTCTGCGGATGGACACAGACTGTCATCAGGAAACAAGACAAAGAGAACAGGGTGTCCTAGAATGGGAGGAGGGTCACTGGATCCAGCCTAGAATCCCACCTAGGGCTTTGTCAAGAGCTTCCAGGGAGGTGGTCTGTGGGATGGGCCTTAGGAACCAACCTGCATCAGAAGGAGGTCTGGGACCTTCGTGGCAGGCTGCTGGACTGAGTCAGAGAGAGCCACTTCTTCAAGAAACAGCAAGCCATTGCATGGTTGCCCTGAGCAGGAGCTGATGAGCAGTCTGGAGGGGGGGGGGTGGCCACCCTGGCAGGAGCCTCAGGTCCTGGTGAAGAGCAGGTGTGGCTGTAGCAGGGAGAAGAATGATGGTGTGCAGCCCAGGAGGCTGATCAGTCATAGGTGGGAGAGGACCAGAGCAGGGGTGGGTTAGGACCTAGAGAGGGGAAGCAAGGCTTACCCAGCTCCTCTGGGTTTCTGGCTCTGGCACTTGGGGATGGGACTAGAGCATCTGTCATAGAAGGATCAGAAGAAAGACAGATGCTGGGAGATTGGCTCTGGGGTGCCAGGGGACCAGATGGGATGCAGGTGAGAGGTCAGGCTTGGTCCAACAGCTAAGGGAGTCTTTGGCATCCAGCAGACTTGAGCCTTGGTGGTGATTTCCCCAGGAGAGGTTACAGCAGGAAGACACAACATAAGATAGATGACAGGGTGCCTGGGTGGTCAGTTGGTTAAGCATCTGAGATTGACTCAGGTTATCATTTCATACTTTGTGGGTTCAAGCCCTGGGTCGGGCTCTGTGCTGACAGCTCAGAGCCTGGAGACTGCTTTGGATTCTGTGTCCTCCTCTCTGCTACCACCCACACCCCAGTTCATGCTCTGTCTCTCTATTTCTCAAAAATTAATGAACATCTAAAAAAAGTTTTTTTTTAAAAAAGAGTAAGTGACAAATGCCTCATGTGGGAGAGAGAATATAGAGGAAAACCACCAAAGGGAATCAGCCCAGAAGAAGGAAGGACAGTAGGTGCAGAGAGAGAGTCTGAGTAGGTCAGGTGTCTCAGGGCAGAGTTGGCAGGGACAGGCAGGGATGGGCTTAACGGGGAAGAGCCAGACCCATCTGAGGGGTGGGATGCGGGTCTCCTGCTGTGGCATGGTAGGCTGTCACCCTCTTATCCACCCTTCTCTTGCTTCCACAGGGACCAGCGCTGTGACCACTGGACCAAAATTTTCACCGCAAATTTGCATCTAGACCAATACACCGTGGGCAACATTGAGCGTGAGTCCTCAGTGGGGTGGGTCTCTGGGGGCAAAGACCTCCCTGCTGCTCCACACAGATGCCATTCTGTGGAGTCCAGGTAGGAATCAATAGCTCCCTCTGCCTGGCCAGGGCACGCAGATCCCTCACCATCCACCATGCAGGTTACACTGGAATCCAGAGCTACACTGCACAAGTGGTGACCACAGACTACAACCAGTTTGCCATTCTGTACTTCAAGAAAGTTTACGACAACCAGGAGAACATCAAGGTCGTCCTCTATGGTGGGTCTTACACCTGGTGCGACCCGGTTCTTGTTCATGCTGGGGGAGAAGAGGCCCATCGCATCCAGCCCTCAGGTCTCCTTCACTCTGAGCCCCAGGGAGGTGGGAGAGAGGTCTTTCCACAGAACCCCTCATGAGGAAGGGGTCTGAGTCTTTGTTCACGTGTTCGACAATCATTATGGAGCTTTCACCAGCCACTAACCAGCCATTCTTGGCCACAGGGAGGACCAAGGAGCTGCCTCCTGTGAAAGCAATCTTCATTATCTTTGCCAAATTCCTGGGCCTTACCGATGAGCACATCATCTTCCCTATCCCCAATGGTAATCACCAGCTGGGCAGAGGAGAAAGGCACATGGGGACTGTCCAGGATGTTGCCTCACTAGGGAAGAGGGGAGAGGAGGGATGAAGGCCCCTGCTGTGGTCACTGGAGCCCCAGGAGCCACTTCAGGTTCAGGAAGACCCTGCCACACCCAGGGTCCTGGTTCCCATGTGTTCTCCCTCACACTAGCTCAGACCTGCCCACATGAGTATTGCACACGTGGGACAAGTTTCCTCAGTCTCCTTGCCTGGCCACCTCCCCCTCCACCCAGTCCTGTTTGTCCTGGGCCAACTCCCTCTTTGCCTTGAGGCTGGTTCACCACTGACTTGGCAGGCACCCTTGTCCTCAGGCATCCTGGTCTGGGCAGGTGCCTCCCCAAGGCTGAGGGTGTGTCAGGACTCAGCAGGTAAACAGGCAGAAGGCTTGGTGCCCAAGCAGCAGTGTGGCTGGGCCTCACCTGCCTCCTTTGGAGAATGGGTGTCACCCAGGTCTGCTTGTCCTCAGGCCTCTCCTCCAGTCTCCTGACCCATCATCCAGTCCTCTGCTGTACTGTCTATGAAGGGAACCCCTAGAGCTTCTGTAGCTAGACTAGGCTGAGGCCCAGGGTAGCCCAGGGGCAATGCCGGGGCCCTGGAAGTCAGTGATCCCACACACACACCCCTATCCATGCTGACCACTTTGTCCCCCACAGATCAGTGCATCGATGAGTGAGCAAAGGTGCGGTAAGTATGGCTGGAGAGGGGGCTGATGGAAGCCAGGGTGCAGCTGGGAGGGGGTCCCAGATCTGCCTTTGTCCCACCTGCCCAGCACTGCTGCCCTCTCTATTCCCTTGACTCCCTCTCAGGTGCTCTCTGGCTCTCTCCACCCCATCCTCTCATGCCGACCTCTGCCCAGGGTACTGCCCAAGTGTTCCTACCAGCCTGGACAGCCCTGAGAGAGCCAGGAGACCCTTCTCACAGCACAGCCCACCAGCTGCTCCCCAGGCTGCCCAGCTGACAGAACTCCTCCTTGGTTGCTAAATAAACACATGTCCCCCAGTCCCCATTCTGTTCTCCTTGACCTCTGAGCCTTCTGAGAGAAAAAAGAGCAAAGGACAGGCTTCTATTAGCATCACTGCCAGGAGCTGTGATCCTCAGAAAGGGATTGAGGCCACAGAAGCAGTGTCCAGCTCTGACTGAATACTTCCAGCTCCCAAATCCAAGACCAGCCCCAGACCAGCGGCAGCCCTCAGTTCCCCTTGCCTCCTAGCACACTGCTGGGGCACAACTCACACCCATGTTCAGCCACCAGCTGAATGGTCCAATGGCAGAGGCCCAGCCAGGGTCAGGCAGCTGGAGAGGGTTGGGGGGGCTGAGTTGCTGGCACCCCCACTTCACCAGAATTGAAGTTTTGGGGTGATTGGGGGTCTGGAGCCAAGGGCCAAGAAAGAATTCTTGAAGACATCTTTGGTGCAAAAATGTGATTTTATTAAAGTACGGGGACAGGATCCATGGGCAGAAAGAGCTGCCCTGGGGATGTGAAGAGTGACTGCTTATATACTCAAGTTGGAGGCAGTAAAGTCAAGGTAGTTTCCTAAGAGATTTTCATATGCTAAAGAAGATTTACAGAATACTGGAGGCCTAGCTATTGTCAAGCTAAGGTATTTTTCCCTCTAGCAAACATCAACATTAAGACAGTAGGGAGTTCCTTGAGAAATGTTCTTCTCTGCCAGCCTCTAGTATCTGTCAACAGGCTGCAGGGTATCAGGAAATTAACATTACCTGCCATTTCTTCTTGCCTTTCTTCCCCATATTACTATGAGGGGTGATGTGGGGGCTCCAGGAAACTGAGTCTATAGGTTTCTGGAGATTAGGTTATTGATAAGATTGCCTTTTTCTTCTAATTTACTAAGATATTTGTAAACTGATGGAGACTTATATCCTCCATGACTGGGATCTCTATCAGTTAACCATTTGTTTTCTTTCCTTTCCTTTGTTTCTGGGCACCCAGGAGTGTCTGAGGAATGTCACACATCTCACCTGGGGTGGGGGGAGGGGTAATGCTAGTTTGTACTTTGCCCTCAGCTTGCCTTATTCTCCCTCATCATATCACCCCTTGTTGCATCCACACGACTCCTGAATCAGAATGCTATGGGCACCAGTGACAGTCACAACAAAGTTTATTGCAATGAGAGGCAAGGCCAACCGATCAGGACTGACACTCTTTGCAAGAGTGCGGTCTCGAACAGCCAGGGTACAGAGTTTTTATAGCCAACCACATCATCTTATCATCACCTGGGAGCAGAACAAAGGAATAGTTCCCAGATGGGGGTGGAAATAGTTCAGACATGCCCTTGCCCCAATCCAATCAAACACTAATCCAGTTGATTTTCTTTGAACTTTTGTTCCCTTGATTGATAGGATAAGGCTGTTATCTCTTAACCTATAGTGTTAAAACAAAGTTGTTATTTCTTAAGTCTACAGGTTAGCCCTACACTACAATTTAACCCTTACACCCTAAACAATTCTGACCCTTACATCTTTAAGGTTGTTGAAGGTGGAAAGTTTCATCTTCTGTAGCTATTTCTTGCTCAGTAGGGGCGTAGAGATGTCCCTACCTATGAGTCAATATTGATCAGTTGCTAAACATACAGAAGAGTTACAGAAGGCAGAGGCTGCTGGATCCAAAGTGGACAACAAGTATGAACCTCCTTAAGTAGAAAGGATCATCTTTTGGCTTGAAGTTATTGTAGTGATGGAGTCTTGTCACCATGTGGAGAGACATGGTAGAAAACAGCAAAATGTAATTAGAATAACAAGAAAGAATTGCCCAAATAAAAGTCCTTTGGGGTGTTGGTGGGGTGGTAAGGAGCTGACAGCCAGGAAAGAATTCTTGAAAACGTCTTTGGTGCAAAAAGGTGATTTTATTAAAGCGCAGGGTCAGGACTCAGGGGCAGGAAGAGCTGCACTGGGGTTGTGATGGGTAACTGATTATATACCCTCAGGTGGGGAGGGGATCAGGGATAGAGTAAGTCTCTAAGGTATTTTGAAAGCAAGGTTTCCATGACCTTGAGGGACCAGCTGTTTCTAGAGCAACACCATTATTACTGTTGAATAAAACCTCAATCATGAGACCCTTCAGATGTATATTGGGGGGGCCATAAACTTGGAGTATGATTGCTAGCATATACTTTGGGGCAGTTGAGATAAAGGAAGTAGACTTACAGGATCCTGGAGGTTGGGATAATGTTAAGCTAAGGTTCTCTTTGCCCCTGGCAAACTGTCATTAACGAGGCAGCTGAGATCCCAGAGGGAAGTTACTCTACTGGTTTCAAGGACTTGCCAATAGGCTGTAGGCAGTAAGAGGATTTAATTTTTCATTTGCCTTGGTTTCCTACATCACCATGGAAAGCACTTAAATGCCTTTCCTTTGTTCTTGGGTAGCCAGGAGTGTGTGAGAAATATGTCACATATTCCACCTGGGGGAGGGGGGATATGCCAGCCTGTTTTGCCCTCATTTTGCTCCACGCTCCCTCATCATATACCCTCTGAACAATTTTGACCCGTATATCTTTAAGGTTGTTGAGGGAAGAAGGTCTCATCTTCTTTAGCTTCTTCCTGTTGAGTAAGGGCATAGAATTGCCTACCTATGGGTCAATACTGGTTCATCAGGGAACATAGGGCAGTTAAGGTGATGCAGCTGAATCCAAGGTGGACAATGTGTATGAACCACCTCGAGTAGAAACAATCATCTCTTGGCTTGAAGTTATTGTAGTGATGGAGTCTTGGCACCAGGCAGAGAGACATGAGAGAAAATAGCAAAACATAAGTAGAATAACTAGAAAGATTAGCTCAAATGAAAAGTCCTTTGGTAGCTAACAAAAATCCTCCAGCCTAAGAGTTTAACCACTCACTAAGGAAAGAGAGGGATTGTTTAATGTGCCAATTTGAGTATTCATGTCAGTAAGAAATCCAGAATAATTTTTGGTTGTAATCTGGAATGTATACACAGCATTTTGTTCTTATGAGAGTATAAGTTCCACTTTGTGCAGCACTTAAAACATCTAATGCCATTCTGTTTTGTATAAGTGTTTAATGCATTAGAGTTATTTTGCTATGGAATGTGGTCTGGATCACCCAGCAGAAGAACCAAGCAGCAGTTGGAGATCTTGGAAGGCAGGAGGTTTATTTCACACCGGTGTACCCAGAGGAGATAATTCTTCAGAGGTCTGAGTCCAGAGCATACGCAGAGGGGACAATTTATAGTCTGTTACTTCTGCATTCTGCATTAGTTGTAATTTGGTATGCACAGTAAGCTGAGTGGGAAGAAAAACCCAGAAAGGGAGTCTTCAGTTGGGGACTGGAATTCACCTATCAGCCCTGTTGGCCATCTTATAACAGATTTTTCCCTATCATTCCCCCCCTTTGATGCCCCTTTAAACAGATGTAGGCTGTATTAAAGGGCATCATCTTCATTTATTAATGGCTTGTCCTTTTCCTTAGTTCCCTGACTTTGGTTGTGACTGTCTGACTGGTCTCTGAGGAAGACACAGGTGCCCCCTTTCTCAGCAGTGAGGTCTAGTGCCTGTCTGTTCTGGAGGGCAACCCCTGCCAGGGAACTTATTTGGCTCTGTATGGACACTAGGGAGTTGGCCACTTGTTAGTCCCACAGATGAGCCTATGTCTCCTATGCGACTCCCTATCCGCATGGCTATTCCTGCCCCTAGGAGGACAGGTAGTAACATCACTCGTTTAGCCTGGGCCTTAGAGGTGAAGGTTAATCTAAGCACCAACTTTTATCCTCAGAATTATTTAATCTCTTTTTCCTGACGCTTGAGGCACATACATCAGAGCAAACACTTCCCAAAATGACATTAGGAACCTCCCTACTGGCAGGCAAACCAGTAGACCGAAAGAGGTTACACCATATTTAAGCTTTTAAGCCCCCCAGATTCTTCCACTGAAGGTGCCCTGCTCTTACAAATGGGGCCCAGATTAGAGGCAATCAATACCAACAAAACATCCTATCCATAAGAGGAAGGTGAGTGCAAACAGGAACCTCTTGCTGTTTCCCCAGGTTTCTGGGGCAACCTCTGCCAATCCGATGGCAAAGAGTAAAGACAGTGCATTTATTTTATTGGACCAGTGATTCCTCAAGCTTCTGCCATGCATAGAGCAGCCAGCTTCCGGGATGTGGCTGGAGCAGGGCTGAAGATCAGACTTGGGTCAGTCTTCCAAGTCTGGGCTCCTCAGGATTGGCCCTCTTGACTCTGGAGTGATATCTGTGACCTTGAGGGCAGTAGGGGTGGTCGGGATAATGGTATGAGGCCCAGTCCACTGTGGTTTGAGAGGGTCTTTTTTCCAGTCTTTGACCTAGACCAAGTCCCCTGGTGAGAAGGGGTGTACAGGAGATCCTAAAGAGATTGGGGCCCTCTCTATGGTATATCATTGTAACTCATTTAGGGTGGCCCCTAAAGCTTGAAGTTGTTTTCTTATTCCCTTCCTGGGAGGCTCCCTAGACATGGAGGGGGCCTCCCATATATTAGTTCAAAAGGGGAGAAACCCTGGGTTCCTGGTGTGTAATGGGCATGCAGGAGGGCCAGGGGCAACAGGTCCAGCCATGGGAGGTCTGTTTCTTGACAGAACTTGGCTAAGGTTCCCTTAAGGGTGCAATTCATCTGCTCTACTTTTCCTGAGCTTTGAGGCCAGTAAGCAGTCCACCATGAATGCATGCCCATTATTGCTGTAGGTTGTGGCTGGTAAGCCTAACTGGGGGACAACTTCTTCTTTGAACTCCTGGTGGGGGTCACAGCATGGATAAGGGAGGGAGCTATGTCTACCTCCTTATTAGCTGCTATATTGGCTGCTTTGTCTGCTAGACGATTTCCTTGTGCTGTAGGGTCATCTCCCTTCTGGTGTCCTTTGCAGTGTAGAACTGCAACTTTTTTGGAAGCCAGAAGGCCTTGAGGAGCTTTAATATTTCCTCCTCATTTTTGATGGTCTTCTCCACCATGGTGAGGAGGTCCCTCTCTTTGTAGATTGCCCCATGTATGTGTACAGTAGCAAAGGTGTACTGGGAGTCAGTTGACTCGCTTGTCCTTACTAATGGTGAGGGCTCGGATTAAGGCATGTCACTGCATACCCCGCCTTTTGAATGCCCTCTTTGATGAAACTGCTACCATCACTGAACAAGGTGAGGTCTGGGTTTTGGTCATACAGATCTGCCTGGTCATGCAGATCTGGGCAGCTTGCGAATACTTTATCCGTCACCTCAGAACAGTCATGATCTGGTTTCCCTTCCTCAGAAGGTAGGAAAGTTGCAGGGTTCAGTGTCTGCACTATTTTAAGAGTGACCCATGGATTCTCACAGAGGCGCCCCTGGTATTGTGCTAGCCAAAAGTTGGAGAGGCATGAGAGACATGACAGCATGAGGAACCTTGACATTTAGTTCTTGTCCCAGGGTGAGTTTATCTGACTCTTCAATGAGCAGAACTGTGGCTGCTAGTGCCCTAAGACATAGTGGCCATTCTGCCGCCACTGGGTCCAGCCTCTTCTGGCCATTGCCGAGGTCCAGTGGTCTGTGTGAGAACCCCAAGGGCGACCTTTTCCTTCTCATGCACAAAGAGATTGAAAGGCTTTTTTATATTCAGCAGGCCAAGGGCTGGTGCCTGCCCCAAGGTGGCCTTTATCTCTAGGAATGCAGCTTTGGCCTCCTTTGTCCAGACAGGTGGTTCTCAATCCAGTCCTACCAAGAGATTATAGAGGGGTCTTGCTATTGCTGAGAATCTGGGAATCCAGATTTGGCAGAATTCTGCAGCCCCAAGGAATTTTTGTAGCCCCCTCTTAGTTTGGGGCTGAGGTAGGGAGGTGATGACCTTCTTTCTCTCTGACCCTGGTGCTCTTTTTCCTTGGGTTGGACTTGCTGTTGGCAGATCTGTACCTTGTTTTCATGAGACCTGATACCCTGAGTCTGACAGGAGTTGGAGGAGGGCCCTTGTTCCCGCTGTACAATTTTCTTGGGTAGAGCTGACAAGGAGGAAGTCATCTACATACTGGAGAAGGTGCAGCATGTGACCTCCCTTGGAAAGCTGGCAAAATCTCTGGCAAGTGCCTCCCAAAAGAGGGTAGGCAAATTTTTAAGCCCCTGTGGGATGTGTGTCCAAGTCAGTTGCATCTGATGCCCTGGGTCTGGTTCAGTCCATTTGAAGACAAACAAATGTTGGCTCTGGGGGGCCAAGCAGAGGCAGAAGGCATCCTTTAAGTCTAGACAAGTAAACCATCTGGTAGAGCCTGGGATATGGCTGAGGAGGGTTCGGGACCACCAGGTGCAAGGAGCTTGAACTGGTCGGTACCCTCTTACCGGCTTCTTGACTGGCAAGAGCAGAGTGTTCCAGGGTGGTTGACATTCAACCAGAATGGCTGCTTCTTTGAGTCTGGTCAGGTGTTCTTGGATGCCTGCCCTTGTCCCTTGTGAGAGGGGGTATTGCCGCTGTCTCTGTGGGTGAGCCCCTGGGATTAACTCTACAATGACAGGGGCCCCTTGTGGGCGAGTCCGGGGAGGGGGGTTGTCCTCAGCCCATACAGTGGGGAAGGCAGTCCTGAATTCGGGTGGGCCACTTGGTTGGGCCTGGGTGCATAATAGCCTCCACTTGGATCCAATCAGAGGTTGGTGCATCCTGTTGGCTCAAAGGTTACTTGGGCCCCCAGCTTTGAGAGTATATCCTGGCTGAGGGGAGGGATAGGGCACTCAGGTAGGCAGAGGAACTCATGTTGTACCGTGTGGCCCCTGAGTTCACATAAACATCATAGTTTGATCCCCTTTTATTTTGACCATGGGCTCATAGGGGCCAAGAAGAACCCTGGTCCCCCTCAATCTGAATCTATTCCTGCTAGGCCTATGAGGTCTTTTTTGCAGGGTTCTTGTGCATGTCGGCTGGGTTTCTGGGACTTTCCCCGGTTGGGACATTTATTCTTTTAATGTCCTTTCTCCTTGCAGTAGGCGCACTTATCCCTTGCTAAGGAGGTTTTGGGCCTCCTCCCTTTTGGTGGCTGGACCTTCCTCCCCATCCTTTTGTGGTGGCTCTCTTGTGCCTCAGGGTCAAACTGGGTGTAAGCCTTGCATAGCATCTCATAGTAATCCCTGGGGGATTCTCCTTGCTGCTGAGCATATTAGTGGGCTTCTTTGTCCCTGCTCGGATCCCCCGGAGGAGAGCCTCTGGTACTGGTGGCTGTGGACTGGCATCTGGAGACTGCCTGCACCTGGCTGAGGGCACAATCTGGCCGATGATCTGGGGGAGAGAGGATCTTCCAAGTCCAGAGGTGGTGGGGAGACTGAAGGTGACAGAGTATCAGGAACTGGGGGATTGATATTGTGAGGGCAAGATTGGTTCTTCCTCTGGATCACTGGCAAGAATTTGTGGAGGTCAGGACTTCTGTTGACCTTCCTTGAGCCACTTTGTCAAAGTGACTAAGACCCTAGCCTGTCCCTGTTTGTTGCAGGTAAATTGCACCCAAGGGGGTAGGGTTTGGGTAATCTCTAACCAGGAATCGATATACAGGAACTGATCAGGATAACCTGGGTCTCTGGTGACAACATGCCAGATGCAGAGGACTTTTGGGACATCTAAGGTTCCCTCTGAGGACCATCCTACACCAAAAGTGGGCCATTCTAACTCACGTAGATTCCTTAACTTGCTGGGGGGTATCTTAATTCCATAGTCTCCCGAAAACCCCTTCTTTGCTCTGTCCTGACCCCATAATGTTCCTGTGAGACAGAGTCACAAAGACAGACAGAAGGGTAGGAGTGCCCCCTCTAATGAGGAGACCAGTCAGATGCCCATCTGGCTATGTCCCAAAGGAACTTAGGTAATGCTTAGCCGTAGCAGTCTCAGCTTTGTGACTTTCGATCGGAAACTATTCCGATGCCACCATAATCTGTGTGCCATTTGCCACGGAATCGCAGATGGGCCCATTCAGACTCCGTGGGCTTTTGTGGACCTTAAGGGTGCCCACCTGTGGAGCCACAGTATCGAACTCAGCAGGCAAGCCAGACCAAGTCACACATTCACACTCACATAGACACCAGAGGTTATTACATTCCCTCCCACAGAATTTCTACCTGTGAGACCTCTGAGGTCTCTGGGGATTGATCAGGTCTCTCTTCCACCCCTGTGGGTGGGTCGGACTGAATTCCTACCTGTGAGACCACTGAAGTCTCCGGGGAGTGATCAGGTTCCCCTTCCACCCTTATGGGTTGGCCAGACTGAATTGGGGCTCCTTACCTGTAAGACCTCTGAGGTCTCCAGGGAATGACCAGGTCCCTCTTCCACCCCTATGGTTGGGCTGGACTGAATTGGGGCTCCATACCACAATTCCTACCTGTGAGACCACTGAGGTCTCTGGGGCATGATCAGGTCCCCCTTCTACCACTATAGGTGGGCCAGACTGAATTGGGTCCCAGGCCTTACCGGTATCTGATGTCAGGTCCAGGTCCTCATCTGCCAAGTCTCCTTGCATCTGGCAAATGGCGGAGCGGGGCCAGCTTGAGGGGACTGTGTGGGAGACTGCAGAAGATCAGGCAGGGCACGCCTTCTCCGTTGCGATTCCTCGTTCTGTCACCACCTCGCTATTTTCCCAAACCAGTGGCAACAATGGGCCAGAGCAGTTGGGTTTCCTGGTCAGGGAACCAAATGTTATGGAAAGTGGCCTGGATCACCCAGCAGAAGAACCAAGTGGCCCTCAAAGATCTTGGAAGGCAGGAGGTTTATTTCACACCAGTGGGCTCAGAGGAGATAACTCTCCAGAGGTCTGAGTCCAGAGCATAAGCAGAAGGGACAATTTATGGTCTGTTCCTTCCGCATTCTGCATTAGTAGTAATTTGGTGAATGCAGCAAGCTGGGTGGGAAGAAAAACTCAGAAGTGGAGTCTTCCATCGGGGATTGGAATTCCCCTATGAGTCATGTAGGCCATCTTATAACAGATTTTTCCTTATCAATTTTAGTATTTAGTTATATAATATTAAGAGTTATTTAAGGCCTTAACTGTGTAACAAGTGGTATATAGCCATCATATAGATTCTGTTTTGTTTAGTAAGCAATCAGGTAATTAAAAAGAGGTACTTTTATAGAAAAAAGAAAAATACAGGCTGATGCTTATAGCAGATTACAAACCCAGTGTGTTTCAGTGCTGACAGTGAGATTTTTTAGATGTTAGACTTGAAGCATCCTTGGATGCTTGTGGGAACAGGCAGCAGGAATCAGATTGGTCTTTCTGGTTTGTAACTCAAATGTCTGTGGTGATCCTTTTGAATGGCCCATTGTAAGAAGAAATTGTTAGTAGAAACTGGGAAAGGAAGATGAAAAAGAAAGGTACAACCATCCTCAGAGAAATATGAGGTCTTCCACAGGTTGACAGGAATAAGAAGGCACATTCGTTTGCTTGTTAATTCCTGTGAAGGGGTACAGGTATTATTTTAAATATAGGAGCCCATGAAGTGTTCCCTTCCAACTTGATCGCAGTGGGGGTATATAATATGACCCAGTAGGGGCTCTTCAAGTTTGAAGTTAAACCCACTGTTGTTTTAGACTTTCAATCTTTTCAATAAACTAGGTCTTTTGGGTTTATATGGGGTGGGTTTCTAGTAACTGTCAGATCAGGTGTAGGGAGGATATGGTTGGCATATTTAGAGATTTAGGAATTAACCTGGCCTCCAGTGAATAGTAAAGCACTTTAGTCTTTATACAGTTATTGGGGGAATCCATCCCATTTTCCAGTTATTTAAATAATCATATGCCCATGGGGACTTATTATTATCTCCACTGAGTAACAAGCACAGAAGATTTTCTATACATGAAATATTGTGACAATTTTTCTGAAGTTTACCTCGAGTTGTGTAGTTTAGGCAAACAGCAAACATTTAAAGACAATCAGAACTAGAATTCAACATCCAGAAAGCTACATTATGGAAATATAGTTTTTCCTCTCTAAAACCTTCATTTCCAGAAAGAGCCAAATCAAGACTAATTCCTTTACAAAACAAGTCCAGTTTTAAGAAACTTTGCCTAATGATTTACATAACCTCAGTAAGAATAGTGATTGATCCTAAGGATCTTTTAAAGTTTGCTTTGCTGAAACCTTTTATAAGGAATCTCCAGATTGAACTGGAGACTGAACTGATTGGCCTCTCCAGGCCAGGAGCCAAGTCAAGTACTTCCATCAGCAGGCCTGCAATACTTGTAGATTGGGCAATTCCTCTCCACAAGGTCCCCAAGATATCCTGAGGTCCCTGCACCTGCCCAGAAGTGACATTCTTTACTCATCTGGTAAGTCTGATCGGAACTCTGTAAGCAAGGCATCAGGCCAACATTCCCAAGGGGCTTTATTTGCTCCATGTTTCATAAAGTCAACCTTAGTTCCATAAAGCCATATAGTCATATCAGAGTCTATGCATTTCTCTCAAATAGGACATTCCAGTCAAAACCTTGGTAAAATGAACAGTATTCTCAATGGTGTCTTTTACAAGGAGGACAGATTCTCACTGAACTTACGCAGGTAAGTATGATGGCTGTGGAAGTATACTTAATGAGACATTTGAATTTCAGAAGGTTCAGGTAGAGAGAAAAGTTAAATGTTTCAATTTATTTATAGAGGAATATTTTATCACATTTCTGTACATTATACATATCTTAAGAGAAGGTTTCCTTAATCTGGAAGAGCAAACATTAGAGATCCAGCAATGTTTTCAACAAGGGTCACAAAAACTATAACCTTTCTCAGTTCATTTAGTCCCATATTACTAATTGTTGTTCAGTTCAAGTGTAGCTTTTTAGTTCTGGACATTCTTACCTATTTTAGTTTTAGGATTTTAAAGCTGCCAAATACCTGAATTTGTCCTAAAAGCCCTTTTAATAAATCTCCTGGATTTAGGAGGAAGAGGAAACATGTTTTGTAAGAGAATAAGTACAATAATTATAAGTGACAAAACTCAAAAATGGACATGGTTAACAATCTGATGAGAGTTCGTTATGATGCAATTGACAAGGATATTTGGTTATTTCTGTGATACATAACACTTTAATAATCAGAATGTCATGTGACAACCTTATTACAAAAACGTATTAAAACTTTGGGAATTCGAACTTCAAGCTGTATTACAAGCTGTAATCATCAAGACAGTATGGTACTGGCACAAAAACAGACACTCAGATCAATGGGACGGAATAGAAAACTCAGAAATGGACCCACAAACGTATGGCCAAATAATTTTTGACAAAGCAGGAAACAATATCCAAAGAAATAAAGACAGTCTCTTCAGCAAGTGGTGCTGGGAAAACTGGACAGTGACATGCAGAAAAATGAACCTGGATCACTTTCTTACACCATACCCCAAAATAAAATCAAAATGGATGAAAGACCTAAATGTAAGACAGGCAACCATCAAAATCTTTGAGGAGAAAGCAGGCAAAAACTTCTTTAGCCTTGGCCACAGCAACTTCTTACTCAACACGTCTCTGAGGCAAAGGAAACAAAAGCAAAATGAACTATTGGGACCTCATCAAAATAAAAGCTTCCGCACAGCAAAGGAAATAATCAGCAAAACTAAAAGGCAATGATGGAATGCGAGAAGATATTTGCAAATAACATATGAGATAAAGGGTTAGTATCCAAAATCTATAAAGAACTTATCAAACTCAACACCCAAAAAACAAATAATCCAGTGAAGAAATGGGCAAAAGACATGAATAGACACTTCTTCAAACAAGACATCCAGGTGGCCAACTGACACATGGAAAAATGCTCAACATCACTCATCATCAGGGAAATACAAATCAAAACCACAATGAAATACCACCTCACACCTGTCAGAATGGCTAACATTAACAACTCACGCAACAACAGATGTTGGCGAGGATGCAGAGAAAGAGGATCTCTTCTGCACTGCTGGTGGGAATGCAAACTGGTGCAGCCACTCTGTATGGAGGTTCCTCAAAAAAATTAAAAATAGAACTATCCTACAACCCAGCAATTGCACTACTAGGTATTTATCCAAGGGACACAGGTATGCTGTTTCAAAGGAGCACATGCACCCCAATGTTTACAGTGACACTATCAACTATAGCCAAAGTATGGAAAGAGCCCAAATGTCCATCAATGGATGAATGGATAAAGAAGATGTGGTATATAGATACAATGGAGTATTACTTGGCAATCAAAAAGAATGAAATCTTGCCATTTACAACTAGGTGGCTGGAACTAGAGGGTATTATGCTAAGAGAAATTAGTCAGAGAAAGACAAATATCATATGATTTCATTAATATGAGGATTTTAAGATACAAAACAGATGAACATAAGGGAAGGGAAGCAAAAATAATATAAAAACAGCAAGGGGGACAAAACATAAGAGACTCTTAAATATGGAGAACAAACAGAAGGTTACTGGAGGGGTTGTGGGAGGGTGGATGGGCAAAATGGGTAAGGGGCATTAGGAATCTACTCCTGAAATCATTGTTGCACTATATGATAACTAACTTGAATGGAAATTTTTAAAAAGTAATTTAAAAAAAAGCTTTAGGAATTGCACATATCTTTGAACAGTTACAACATTCACCCAAGCAATGTCACCTAAGGTGTACCACTATTTAACAGGTCTTTTCACTTAACATACCAAATAAAAAGTCCTCCTTGGTCAAAGGGACTTTCTGTACAATTTAAATGCTGGGAATTTTGTTAAACCTTAGAAAGTTATAGAGCACATCTGAAATGGGATTCAGATCATTACAAATCTTAAAGCTTTAAATTATTTATTTAACTAAGATGGTAATAAGAGATTCCAAAGGCAAATATGAAGGGTTATATAGTTGTTACAAAACTTTGCTCCTTTAACAGTTAGAAGTTTTAACTAAGCGATCAGTGACCTGATAAAGACAAAACCTGAAACTGTGGTTTTCCGGGCAGACAAGAGAGAATACAATCCTTTGTATATTATTATTATTATTATTATTATTATTATTATTATTATTTATCAAGAGCCGAATAATCCAAAAAAACTTTGTCTTTTGACAGAGAGAAAAGCAGAATTTCAACATTATAACAGTGTACCTTTGAAAATCCATTCATGGCAACTTAGTCTGTCATAACTACACATAAAATTCCTTTCCACAGATTTCCCTTCATGAACCTTCTACAGCTTACCTTTGCACTCAGATTTTGTCCCAGGCCATTTTTCTCCAAACCAGTCTCATTTAGGACAAAATTACTTTCTTTTACTTGCAACAAAAAATATATTCCCATTCCTTTTCTCTTTTTTACACATTCATACTTTTTTACATATAGAGTTGCTTTCCTTATTTCCATCAGTCTTTTTATGTTTAGCAGAATTTTGACCTTTAGAAACCTTAGTCTCCAGCTGAGACTAAGTAGGACCCAATTCTAAACTGTTACACCAGAATCCTTTAGATGGTAAATTCATGAATCAATTAAGCACAAAGCATGTTTTCCAAAAGACTCAAATATTCCTAGTTTCTCTGCAATAAGAAGTCAAAAGCACAAATCTATGTTCAGTAATCAATGCTTTAGCACTCCATTCTATTTGGAAAAGGCCTAGATATCCAGCGAATTCAATCTCATTTATTCAAGTGTCAGATTACCAAAGACATTGAAAGCTCTCTTAACAATTATCTATGAAAACTTTGAGATACACAAAATTACCCTTTAAGTTATCATTTGCTAATACATTGCAACAGAGACAACATGATCTTATTTGACCTTTAGGAAACCTTGGCAGAATAAAAGTTCTGTATTTGATGCTGATAACTCTAAATACATGTCTGTCTTAGTTAAACTAACACACAAATAAAATTAAACACTGAATACGTTCCACCTGCATTCACTTAAAGGACAATCAGTTTGTTCCCCACTGTCACTTTTTTACCTAGGACAGCAATGGGGGAATCTGAAGTGGGCGATCCAAGGAGGTGCTCATCGCTCCTTGACATCGCGGGTGGGAGGATGGTATAGAAGCCAGTTATGTACGTCACAGAGAAAGTGATGCAGAAACAAGAGGAGAGACAGGGGAAGGCACAAGAGGCGAAGTGCCAGAAGGCAGAGAAAGAGGATTCCTGATTCTAAACCTTGTCAGCTGGGAAAGAAGGGATGCCATGTTGTTTGTTCGTTTGCTTGTTTGTTTGTTTGATTTCACCCAGGTGGAAATAGGGAGTCTATGTCAGGCTAGAGAAGACAAGGGATTTCCCTGAAACAAAGGGAGTTTGGGCAGCTGCTTAGGAATATTCTTTAAAGTCCACATCCCAAAGTAGACTACCCACAGTTGGCTCCAATTATAGCTGTTAACTTGGCAACTGAATGAGGGAGAGGCCCCCACATCTATTAGGAGGAGGAACACAGAGAAAGAGTCAGCATCCCCTTTGTCAAGGATGGCCTGTGTTTCCTCTAACACCTGAATTCCACCAGGAGGAGGCCTGTTAGGACATCCACTATATCAGGAAGAAGTTTACTAGCCAAACACATTCTTTTGGTCCGGGTCCTGACTTAGAGCTGTGATGGCCTGGAACTAAGGTACCTCCATCCATTGGCCCTGTTTCCTACAGAAGAGCTCTAACTGCTAGATCCTCTTAAGGCCACACAGTGGTATGGGATATGTCCTTTCCTAAATTTTGCAATGCAAATTGTTTCCAGTGGGTTAAAAAGGCATCTCAAGGGAGAGTCGTTGGGGACTATGGAGAAGCTCCCGTCGTACTCTTAGAGACAGAAAAGTAGAGAAGGTCCATTACCACGAAAATCCACCCTCCCCACCCCCACTTCCAGGTGGCATCACCCATGCAGGGTGTATCACAGGTTCCTGAGGTGTTAAAGTGACCCAAGGCGTACCTCGAGGCAAATCGCAATGATCACCCACAAGCAGTTAAGGGCCGATGGAAGCTGATCTCCCCCACTTTCCCATTGCATCCTAGGCTGCAAATAGGTGCCAGCAGAAGGACCTAATTTGCTTTGTTGAGAAGGCTGAACAAACCACTGGTTTAACCCATGAAAAACACTGGAAAACTTTTACAAGGGGGAATTGCCCAATTCTGTTACTTTATTAGTAGTTAGTAGAGGACATTGAAAACAGTGAAGACAGAAACCCATCATGATCTCAGTGACAGTCCAACACATACAGTCTTTACAGCCAACGTCCTAGGAAATGGTTCCCAGTTGAGTTTATATTCAATCAGGTACTGGTTTTGCGGGCTTGCAGGGGAGGGCCCACAGCCAAAAGCAGTTAGGCCAGGGATGTGGATGGGATACTTTAGACCAATGAGGAGGAAACCTCACACAGGGGTCTTAAGATTTGCATCTGTGCTAGTCACTTAGGTGGTTGTCCCATGCCCAACACAGATGACCATGTATAAGGACAGGAATAAAGAGAGGGCACAAGTTTCTGGATCTTTTTACCATTCTGGCCTGGGGACTCACTTGCAGCCAAAAGACAGGCTCTCACCTTCCCATAGAGTAGTCACGGGCTACAGGAGTACAGCCTGAGCAATGGAGACAGGAAAGTGTTCTAATAAGACCAGACTCCTTGAAAAGCCCCTGAAATAAGAGTAAAGGAAGAAAAGAGAAAGTGCTCACCAAGTTTGCACTGAAGCTCTGAGTCCAGATGAAAAGACCCACACCCCACACTGGAGGCCAAATGGTGAGGTTATTGAGTGGGGTGGGGAGGGTTCCAGAGCTGACAGCCAAGAAAAAATTCTTGAAGATGTCTTGGTGAAAAAAAAAAAAAAAAAAAGATTTTATTAAAACATGGGGACAGGACCCATGGGCAGAAAAAAGCTGCATTGAAGTTGGGAAGAGTGACTGTTTATATACTAGGATTTGGGGGAAGTAAAGTCAAAAGGGAAGAAGGCCTCCAGAAGGAGTCTGACGTGCTAAAGAGGACTCCTAGTCTACCCTAGGACCTGCTATTGTCAAGCTTAGGTTGTTTTACCTCTAGTAAGGCATTTATATTAGGAATGGTAGGGGGTCCTGGGGAAATGTTGTACCCTGTATGTGCCTCAATTATTTGTCACTGGGCTGCAGGGTATCAGGAAATTTAATCTTACCTGCCATTTCCTTCTTGCCTTTCTTCCTGCATCTCCATGGTGGGGAGGGTGTTAATAGGGGCTCCAGGAACCTGAGTCTATAGGCTTCTGGACACTAGACTATTGATAAGATTGTCTCTTGCTTCTAACTTACTAAGATGTTTGTAAACTGATGGAGACTCATGTCCTGCATGACTGGGATCTCTATCAGTTAACCATGTGTTTTCTTTCCTTTCCTTTGTTCTTGGGCAGCCAGAGGAATGTCACACATATCCCACCTGAGAGTGGGGGCTGGGGGGTTCTAGCTTGTACATTATGCTCCCTATTCACCCAGAGTCAACTTATCTCCAGGTCCACACCCAAAGCCCATGTGAGGGGAGCCGGTTCCCCTCCAGCAGGTGACAGAGCCAATGAGGTTTCTGGGAGTGTCATTTGAAGCCTGTCAGCCCTATGGTCAGCATCACGTCAGGCATTCCATCACCTCTGGCCCTCGAGGTGACATCTAGGAGATACTGCCCTGGGGGCTGGGTCCCTTCACTGCCTCCCATGGACAACCAAGCCCCCATGAGGAAACTGCCCCTCCCCCTCCAGGACAGTGCTAGGATCAGCCATGACAGGAGCTTACTTCTAAGGGGTCCAGTCCTAGCTCTGGGCTCCACAGTCAAGACTATGGCCAGAGATGGCAGAAGGTATCAGTGATCTCTCAAGGATGAGGCTGAGTCCTTGCACTCACTGTGACCCAAAGTACCCAGTGTCCAGAGCAGCAGGGTAGAGAGCCCTCCTTGGTTCCTGAGCCCCCACCCCATTTCACACCGTGCAGATGCATGTTCCCATTGTCCCCCACCAGGAAGGAACAGAGACTGTAGCCTCAGAGCTCTGCTATGGCAAGCTGTCCAATTTGTGGCTGCATGCCTAGCTTGGGGTTTCAGTTCATTGGGCCCACAAGAGAGGCCAAGTCCCTTAGGGCCAGCTGAGGTCTGGGTTCACCCTGCCAATGGGACGTGGAGGAGGGAAGGGGCTGATTCATGGTGGGAATGATGGGGCTCTGGAATGCTGGGGATTCAAAGCTCACAGCCATGAAAGAATTCTTGAGGAATCTTTGGTTCAGAAAAGGTGATTTTATTAAAGCATGGGGACAGGACTCTTGGGCAGAAAGAGCTACACTGGGGTTGTGAAGAGTGACTGGTTATATACCATGGGGTTGGGGGACATAAAGTCAAGAGGAAGTTTCTAAAGGGATTTTCATATGCTCAAGTAGACTCCCACATTACTGGAGGCCTGGATGTTGTCAAGCTAAGGTCGTTTTGCTTTCTAGCAAAGCATTAACATTCAGACAGTAAGGAATTCCTGGAGAAATGTTGTACTCTGTGTGTGCCTCAAGTGTTTGTCAAAATGGGCTGCAGGTCATAATGAAATTTAATTCCATCTCCCATTTTCTTCTTGCCATTGTTCCCCATATGACTATGGAGGAAGGGCGATATTTGGACTCCAGGAAATGGAGTGTAGTTTTCTGGAGATTAGGCTCTTGATAAGGTTCCCCTTTTCTCCTAATTTATAGGACATAGGTAAACTGATGGAGGAGTGTGTTCTCTATCACTTAACCATTTGATTTCTTTCCTTTCCTTTGTTCTTGGGTGTCCAGGAGTGCCTGAGGAATGTCACACAGATCCCACCTGGGGGGGAGGGGAGCATGCTAGCATGTGTTTTCCCCTCAGCTTGCCTTATGTTCCCTCATCAGGAACATTCCCCAGTAGGCCTTCGGTGGTAGGGGGAGGGGAAGGGTTTTTCACCCTGTGCCATGGCCTAGGGTGGGTCCCTGGGAGGGCCAGGATCTGGGCTCCATGAGCAGCACAGGGTACACTCTGTCCTTCCCTACCAGGAATGTCCCTTTGGGTTGCCTCCCTTTCCCTGTCCCTTTGGAGAAGCACAAAGCAGCTTGGGCTCTGTTGGTTTGAGGCATTCTCTGCTTTCATCAGGTGCAGGATGGGGGTCCCACCACACTTACCCCACCGTGCACTTGGGCCCCAGAGAGAGGCTCCTGGAGGTCAGAGATGACAGCTGGTCCAGATCAGAGACCCTTGTCCTCACACAGTGCTAACCAGGGAGAAGAGAGTGTGGAGGGAGTCAGTGTCCTTGCCAGAGATGTGGAGATATGGGGAATGCATCCTCCAGCCTCCTGGACCTTCCTGCCCCTCATCTTGCATAATCCTGACCTGAGGGAAAAGGCAGAGAGCTTGCCATGATCCTCAGCACGAGGTGCTGGCAATTGCCTCACCCTTCCAGGATTTGGTAAAGGATAAGTCGCTCCACCCTGGGGTGAGCCATTGGACACAGAGACCATAAATAGCATCCCCCCAGAAGTCTCCTCACTCATCCCCTCTTTCAGGGAAACTGAAAGTGGTGCCTGCCTCCTTGGCCCTGAAGTCATGGCCTTAAGTATCCTGTGGCTGGGCCTTGCCCTGCTGGGTGCTCTGCAGACCCATGCCCAGGATTCCACCCCAAACCTGATCCCAGCCCCGCCTCTGCTCTCGGTCCCTGTGGAGCCTGACTTCCAGAATGAGCAGGTAAGTGACCTGGAGGTGCAGCTGCAGGGAGGTCCCAGGATGAGTGTCAACAGGGGAGGAGAGACAGGATGGGCTCAGGCTTTAGCTCAGTCTGCCGTCTGGTGCCCTGATGGAAGGCACACCCCGTGCCTCCATCCACACCCAACCTTGCTGACAAGAGGGTCAGCTGAGCAGACTCCCCTGGTCTACACTCTCTTCCATAATCCCTGCAGTCCTTGCAAGGTGGGAACATCTTCAGGCCCTCTACATGATGAGGAAACTGAGGCTCAGGGATGCCAGCTGGCCACTTGTCAAGTGTTACCCTGTCCTTGACACACTGAGGGCTCCTGCCTGTCCTAATGGGCTCCAGCTCCTGCCAGGCTCATCAGCCCAGCCTGTGTGGCCAGCTGGGTCCCAGCAGCCCAGTTAGAGGGGCTTCTGTTTGAGGCCCAGGCTGCCTAGAGGTGCCTGCAGGAATGGAGCAGGAGGGCCCCCTGGGGCTGCTCCTGGCTCTGCCTATTATCAGCCCCCATTGTAGTTCCAGGGGAAATGGTACTTCTTAGGATTGGCAGGGAACGGATTCAATAAAGAAAAGCACAGGAGGATGAAGATGTACATTGCCAACTACGAGCTGAACGAAGACAACAGCTACAATGTCACCTCTACTGTGGCCTGGTGAGAGCCACCACCTAGTAGGGGAGCATGTAGGGCCTAGAGGGTTGCCCTGGGAGTCCAAGAAGCATACTGAAGACATAGCCAAGGGGTGACCAAAGGTGAAAGATGATCATTCATCCTACCACTGGGTACTGGTTCCCTGTATTTATTCCTTCTTTCATTTACTAAATCAACATTTCTTGGTCATTTCAGCACAGACACAAAACAATACTGCGGTTGGACAAAAGCAATCATCAGTGACAAGACAAAGAGAGCTCGGGGTGTCCTAGAATGGGAGGAGGGTCGGTGGATCCAGCCTGGAATCCCACCTTGAGCTTTGTCCAGGGCTTCCAGGGAGGTGGTCTGTGGGCTGGACCTTGAGAAACCAAATTGCATCAGGAGACCTGGGACATTTATGGCAGGGCTGCTGGACTGAGTCAGAGCCACTTCTTCAAGAAATAGCAAGCAATCTCATGGCTGCCCTGAACAGGAGTTGATGAGCAGTCTGTTGGGGGGCCGGTGGGTGGCCACCCTGGCAGGAGCCTCAGGTACTGGTGAAGAGCAGATGTGGCTGTAGCAGAGAGTGGAATGATGGTGTGCAGCCCAGGAGGCTTATCAGTCATAGGAGGGAAATGACCAGAGCAGGGGCAGATTAGGACCTAGAGAGGGGAGCCAAGGATTACCCAGCTCCCCTGGGTTTCTGACTCTGGCACTTGGGGATGGGGCTAGAGCATCGGTCATGGAAAGAACAGAAGAAAGGCAAGTGTGGGGAGATTGGCTCTGGGGTGGCAGGGGACCAGATGGGATGCAGGTGAAAGGTCAGGTTTAGCCCAACAGCTAAGGGAGTCTTTGGCATCCAGCAGACTGGAGCCTCAGTGGTGATTCCCCCCAGGAGAGGTTAAAGCGGGTGCCTGCAAGATAAGTATAGGGAACAGGGGCACCTGGTAACTCAGTTGTTTAAGCGTCCAACTTTGTCTCTGGTCATGATCTCAGGGTTTGTGGGTTTGAGCCCTGGGTCGGGTTCTGTGCTGACAGCTCAGAGCCTGGACGCTGCTTTGGATTCTGTGTCTTCCTCTCTCTCTGTCCCTCCCCATCTCTTGCTCTGTCTCTCTCTTTCTCAAAAATTAATGTATATCTAAAAAAAGTTTTAAAAAAGGGGGGACAATTCCTCAGGTGGGGGAAGACAGTAGAGAGGGAAGGCCACCAAGGGGAAACAGCCCAGAAGAAGAAAGGACAGCAAGTGCTGGAGAGAGAGTCTGAGCAGGTCAGGTGACTCAGGGCAGAGTTGGCAGGGAAAGGCAGGGATGGGCTCAGTGGGGAAGAGCCAGGCCAATTCCAGGGGTGAGGTGCAGGTCTCCTGCTGTGGCAGGGTGGGCTGTCACCCTCTTTCCCACCCATCTCTTGCTTCCACAGGAACCAGACCTGTCATCCCTCGACCAAAATTTTCCTCCCAAATTTGCGTCTAGGCCAATTCAACCTGGGCAACATTGAGCGTGAGTCCTGAGTGGGGTGTGCATCTCAGGGGCCCCGGACCTCCCTGCCCCTCCACATAGATGCCAAACAGTGGAGTCTGAGGAGGAATCAATAGCTCCCTCTGCCTGGCCAGGGCACGCTGATCCCTCACCATCCACCATGCAGGTTACACTGGAATCCAGAACTACACTTCAAAAGTGGTGACCACAGACTACAACCAGTTTGCCATACTGTACTTCAAGAAAGTTCACGACAACCAGGAGTACATCAAGGTCGTCCTCTATGGTGGGTCTTACACCTGGTGCTACCCGGTTCTTGTTCATGCTGGGGGAGAAGAGGCCCATCGCATCCAGCCCTCAGGTCTCCTTCACTCTGAGCCCCAGGGAGGTGGGAGAGAGTTCTTTCCACAGAACCCCTCATGAAGAAGGGGTCTGAGTCTTTGTTCACACATTCGACAATCATTATGGAGCTTTCACCAGCCACTAACCAGCCATTCTTGGCCACAGGGAGGACCAAGGAGGTGCCTTCTGTACCGAAGGCAATCTTCATCAGCTTCATCAAATCCCTGGGCCTCACTGACGACCACATCATCTTCCCTATCCCCAATGGTAATCACCAGCTGGGCAGAGGAGAAAGGCACATGGGGACTGTCCAGGCCTGATGTTGCCTCACTAGGGAAGGGGGGAGAGGAGGGACCCAGGCCCCTGCTGTGGTCACTGGAGCCCCAGGAGCCACTTCAGTTTCGGGAAGATGCTGCCACACCCAGGGTTCTGGTTCCCAAGTATTCCTCCTTCACAAGAGCTCAGGCCTGCCCACATGAGAATTGCAGGCCTGGGGCCAAGTTAACTCATTCTCCTGACCTGGCCACATCCCCCTCCACCCAGGCCAGTTTTTCCTGGGTCACCTCCCCCTTTGCCCTGGGGCTGGCTCACTACGGACTTGGGAGGTGCCCTTGTCCTCAGGCATCCTGGTCTGAGCAGGTCCCTCCCCAAGGCTGAGGGTGTGTCAGGACTCAGCAGGTAAACAGGCAGAAGGCTTGGTGCCCAATCAGAACTGTGGCTGGGCCTCACCTGCCTCCTTTGGAGAATGGGTGTCACCCAGGTCTGCTTGTCCTCAGGCCTCTCCTCCAGTCCCTGCCCCATCATCCAGCCCTCTGCCGTACCATCTATGAAAGGAGACCCAGAGCTTCTGTGGCTAGACTAGGCTGAGGCCCAGCGCAGCCCAGGGGCAGTGCAAGGGTCCTGGAGGTCAGGGACCCCACAAACACATCCTTGCCCATGCTGACCACTCTGTCCCCCACAGATGAGTGCATGGATAAGTAAGCAAGTGTGCGGTAAGTATGGCTGCAGAGGAGGCTGATTGGCACCATGGTGCAACTGGGCGGGGTCCCAGGTCTTCCTTTGTCCAACCTGCCCAGCACTGCTGTCCTCTTTATTCCCCTGACTCCCTCTCAGGTGCCCTTTGGCTTTCTCTCCACCCCATGCCCTCCCACCAGCCTGTATCCAGGGCACCGCCCAGCTGTCCCCACCAGCCTGGACACCATTGAGAGAGCCAGGGGACCCTCTAACTGCACAGACCACCAGCTGCTCCCCAGGCTTCCCAGCTGACAGAACCCTTTCTTGGTTGCTAAATAAACACATGTCCCCCAGTTCCCATTCTGTGGTCCTTGACTTCTGTGCCTTCTGAGAGAAAAGAGCAAAAGGCAGGCTCCTATTAGCATCACTCCCAGGAACTCTGGTCCCCTGGAAGGGATGAAGGCCACAAAAGCAGAGTCCAGTCTGACTGAACACTCCTAGCTGAACATTCCCAACTCCAGGCCCAGCCCCACACCAGCAGCTGCCCTCACTTGCCCTTGCCTCCTAGCACACTGAGGGGCCACATTTCACATCTTACACCATGTCAGCCACCTGCAGCAGGTCCAATGGCAGTGGCCCAGCCAGAAGGCCAAGAAAGAATTCCTGAAGACGTCTTTGATGCAAAAATGTAATTTTATTAAAGCACAAGGACAGGACCCATGGACAGAAAGAGCTGCACTTGGGTTGTGAAGAGTGACTGTTTATACACTATGGCTTTGGAGGAGGCAAATTCAAGGGAAGTTTTTAAAGAGATTTTCATATGCTAAAGAAGATTTACAGAGTACTAGAGGTCTAGCTATAGTCAAGCTAAAGTATTTTTCCCTCTAGCAAAGCATTAACATTAACACAGTGGGGAGTTCCTGGTGAAATGTTCTTCTCTGCCAGCCTCAATTATTTGTCAATAAGCTGCAGGGTATCTGATAATTTAATGTTCCCTGCCATTTCCTTCTTGTCTTTCTTCCCCATATTACTATGAGGGGTGATGTGGGGACTCCAGGAAACTGAGTCTATAGGTTTCTGGAGATTAGGCTATTGATAAGATTGCCTTTTTCTTCTAATTTACTAAGATATTTGTAAACTGATGGAGACTCATGTCCTGCATGACTGGGATCTCTATCAGTTAACCATTTGTTTTCTTTCCTTTGTTCTTGGGCAGCCAGGAGTGTCTGAGGAATGTCACACACAACTCACCTGGGGTGGGGGGAGGGGTAATACTAGCTTGTACTTTGCCCTCAGCTTGCCTTATTCTCCCTCATCATATCACCCCTAAACAATTTTGACCCTTACATCTTTAAGGTTGTTGAAGGTGGAAGTCCCATCTTCTGTAGCTATTTCTTGCTCAGTAGGGACATAGGATGTCCCTATCCATGAGTCAATATTGATCAGTTGGGGAACATATGGAAGAGCTACAGAGGAAGAGGCAGCTGCATCCAAGGTGGACAATGAGTATGAACCTCCTTTAGTAGAAAGGATCATCCGTTGGATCGAAGTTATTGTAGTGATGGAGTCTTGTCATGACGCAGAGAGACAAGGGAGAAACAGCAAAACGTAATTAGAATAACAAGAAAGAAATGCCCAAATAAAAGTCCTTTGTAATTGATGAAAATCCTCAAGTCCAGGAGTTTAACCAATCATTAAAAGAAAGGGAGGGATTGTTTTAGGCACCAATTGGAGTATTCTGGTCAGTTAGAAATCCAGAAATATGTTGTGATAATCTAGAATGTATATTGATGAAGTTTTGGGGTGGTGGTGGGTTGTCCAGAGCTGACCTCCAAGAAAGAATTCCTGAAGATGTCTTTGGTGCAAAAAGGTGATTTTATTAAAGCACAGGGACAGGACCCAGGGGCAGGAAGAGCTGCACTGGGGCTATGATGGGTAACTGATTATATACCCTCAGGATGGAGGGTGTCATGGATAGAATAAGTCTCTAAGGTATTTTGGAAGCAAGGTTTCCAAGACCTTAAAGGGCTTCCTGTTGCTAGAGAAACACCACTTATTACCATTGAATAAAACTTCAGTCATGAGACCCTTCAGATGCATATCAGGGACATAAACTTGGAGTATGATTGCTAGCATATACTTTGGGGCAGTTGAGATAAAGGAAATAGACTTACAGGATCCTGGAGGTTGGGATAATGTTGGGCTAAGGTTCTCTTTGCCCCTAGCAAAGTGTTATTAATGAGACAGCTGAGCTCCTAAGGGAGGTCACTGCTGGTTTCAAGGACTTGCCAACAGGCTGTAGGCAGTAAGAGGATTTAATTTTTCACTTGCCTAAATTTCCTACATCACCATGGCAAGCACTTAAATGCCTTTCTTTTGTTCTTGGGTAGCCAGGAGTGTCCGTTAGAGGAATACCACACATATTCCACCTAGGGGAGGGGGGATATGCCAATCTGTTTTGCCCTCAGTTTGCTACATGATCTGTCATCATATCTCCCCCAAAACAATTTTGACCTTTATATCTTAAAGGTTGTTGAAGGAAGAAGGTCTCATCTTCCTTAGCTTCTTCCTGCTGAGTAGAGGCATAGAGTAGTCCCTACCTATGGGTCAATATTGGTCCCTTAGGGAACATACAGGGCAGTAAGGTGAGGCAGCTGAATCCAAGATGGACAACGTGTATGAACCACCTTGAGTAGAAAGGATCATGTGTTGACTTGAAGTTATTGCAGTGATGGAGTCTTGGCACCAGGCAGAGAGACTTGGGGAAAAACAGCAAAACCTAAGCAGAATAACTAGAAAGATTAGCTCAAATGAAAGGTCCTTTGGTAGCTAACAAAAATCCTCCAGTCCAAGAGTTTAGCCCATCACTAAAGGGAGGAATTGTTTAATGTGTCAATTTGAGTATTCATGTCAGTTAAAATCCTGAAAATTTTTTGTTATAGTCTGGAATGTATATATACCATTTTGTTCTTATGAGAGTTTAAGTTCCCCTTGTGCAGCACTTAAAACATCTGAAGCCATTCTGTTTTGTGTAAGTGTTTTATGCATTTGGGTTATTTTGGTATTTAGCAATATAATGTTACTTTGAGAGTCATTTAAGGCCTTAACTGTGTAACAGGGAGTGTATAGCTATCATATTGACTCTGTTTTGTTTAATAAGCCAGCAGGTAATTAAAAAGAGGTACTTTTATAGAAAAAAGAAAAATACAGGTTAATGGTTAGAGCAGATAACAAACCCAGTGTCTCCTAGTACTGCCATGAGATTTTTTTTAGACGTTAGGCTTGTGAGAACAGGGAGCAGGAATCAAACTGGTCTTTCTGGTTTGTAACTCAAATGTCTGTGTGATCATTTTGAATGGCTCATTGTTATAAGGAACTGGTAGTAGAAATTGGGAAAAGAAGATGAAAAAAAAAGAGGTACAACCATCCTAAGAGAAGTTGGAGGTCTTCCACAAGTTCACAGTAATAAGAAGGCACATTAGTTTGCTCATTGAATTCCTGGGAAGGGGGTACAGGTTTTATTTTAGATACAGGAGCTCATGAAGTGTTCCCCTCTAAATTTATTGCAGTGGGAGTACATAATATGACCCAGTAGGAGCCCTTCCATTTTGGAGTTAAATTCCCTGCTGTATTAGACTTTCAACCCTTTAATAAACCAGGAGTTTGGGGTTTATATGGGGTGGGTTTCTAGTAACTGTCAGATCAGGTGTAGGAAGGATATATTTTGCATATTTATTTAGAAATTCATGAATTAACTGAGCCTCAAATGAATGATTGAATAAAGCAATATATTTTATCTGTTGATAGGTCTACAGTGAGAAGAGACTTTTCATATACAATTGGGGGAGTCCACCCCACTTTCCAGTTGCTCAAATGCTTGTATGCCCAATGGGTCCTGTTACTATTCCCACAGAATAAGAAGCAAAAAGGTTGTCCATACCTGTGCTATTATGATAATTTTTCTGAAGTTTACCTCACATTGTCCAGTTAGGCAAACAACATTTAAAGACAATCAGAATTTAACATTTGTAACAGTGAGTTACTGAAACAATTTCTTTCTCTCTAAACACCCTCATTTCCAGAGATAGCCAGATCAAGACTAATTTATTTGCTTGTAAAACAAGTCCAGTTTTCATAAACTTGCCCTAATTGTTTACATAAGCTCAGCTAAAATAGTGATTGATCATATAGATCTTCTTTAATTTGCTTTCCTGTAACTTTTTATAAAGAATCTACATTGAATTTTCAGTAGCCCCTCCAGTCCAGAAGCCAAGCCAAATACTTGGCATCAAACATGCCTGCAATACCTGCAGATTTGGGTGAATTCCCCTCAACAAGGTCCCCAAGATATCCTGAGGTCCCTGCACCTGCCCAGAAGTGACATTCTTTACTCACCTGGTAAGGCTGCTGGGAACTCTGTAAGCAAGGCATCAGGTCAACATTTCCAAGGGCTTTATTGGCTTCATGTTTCATAAAGTCAACCTTAGTTCCCTAAAGCCATATGGTCATATTGTGGTCTATGCATTTCTCTCAAATAGGACATTCCAGTCAAAGCCGTAGTAAAATAAATAGTATTTTCAATTTTACAAGGAGAATAGATTCTCACTGAACTTACACAGGTAAGTATGATGACTGTGGAAGTATACTCACTGAGACTTTTTGAATTTCAGAGGGTTCATTCAGGTAGAGAGAAAAGTTAGATGTTTCAATTTATTTACAGAGGGATATTTTATCACATTTCTGTACATTATAAATATCTTAAGAGAAAGTTTCCTTAATCTGGAAGAGCGAACATTAGAGAGCCAGCAATGTTTCCCACAAGAGTCACCAAAACTATAACATTTCTCAGTTCATTTAGTCCCATATTACTAACTGTTGTTCAGTTCAAATGCAGTTTTTTAGTTCTGGAAATTCTTACCTGTTTAATTTTAGGATTTTAAAGCTGTCAAATGCCTGAATTTGTCCTAAATGCCCTTTTTATAAATCCTCTTGAAGAGGAAACACGTTTTGAAAGAGAATAAATGCAATAATTATAAGTGACAAAACTCACAAATGGACATGGTTAGCAATCTGATGAGAGTTCGTTATGATACAATTGATAGGGAAATTCAGTTATTTCTGTGATACACAACACTTTGATAATCAGAATGTGAAGTGACAACTTTATTACAAAAACATATTAAACTTTAGGGATTGCACATATTTTTGAACAGTTACAACATTTACCCAAGCAATATAAAGTAAGGTTTACCATTCTTTAACAGGGTTTACACTTAACATACCTAATAAAAAGCCCTCATTGGTCACAAAGACTTTCTTTACAATTTAATTCCTGGGAAGTTTTTCAAACCTTAGAAAGTTATAGAGCACATCTGAAATGGGATTCAGATCATTACAAATCTTAACGCTTTAAAATATTTATTTAACCAAGATGGCAATAAGAGATTCCAAAGGCAAATATGTAGGGTTATACAGTTGTTAGAAAAACTTAGCTCCTTTAACAGTGAGAAGTTTTAGCTAAGCGATCAATGACCTGATAAAGACGAAACCTAAAGCTGTGGTTTCCCGGCAGACAAAACAGAAAACAATCTTTGTATATTATTATTATTATTATTATTATCAAGATCCAAACCATCAAAAAACTTTGTCTTTTGAACAGAGAGAAATGCAGAATTTCAACCTTATACCAGTGTACTTTTAAAAATCCACTCATTGCAACTTAGTCTGTCCTAACTACACGTAAAATTTCTTTCCAAAGATTTCCTTCATGAACCTTCTACAACTTTCCTTTCATTCACATTTTCTCCCAAGCCCTTTTTCTCCAAACCAGTCTCATTTAGGACAGAATTACTTTCTCTTACTAAAACAAAAAATACATTTCCATTCCTTCTATCTTTTTAACACATTCCTACTTTTTTACATATAGAGTGACTTTCCTTATTTCTATCAGTCTTAATTATGTTTAGCAGAATTTTGACTCTTAGAAACCTTACTCTCCAGCTGAGACTAAGTAGGACCCAATTCTAAACTGTTACACCAGAATCCTTTAGATGGCAAATTCATGAATCAATTAACCACAAAGCACGTTTTCCAAGACCCAAATATTCCTACTTTCTCTGCATTAAGAAGTCAAAAGCACAAATCTATGTTCAGTAATCAATGCTTTAGCACTCCATTCTATTTGGAAAAGACCTAGATATCCAATGAATTCAATCCCATTTACTCAAGTGTCAGATTACCAAAGACTTTGCAAGCTCTCTTAACAATTATCCATGAAAACTTTGAGATACGCAAAATTAACCATTATTTTAAGTCATCTTGTTGCTAACAAATTGCAACAGAGACATGAGCTTATTTGATCTTTAGGAAACCTTGGTAGAATAAAGTTTTATATTTGATGCTGATAACTCTAAATACATATCTATCTCAGTTAAACCAACAAACTTAAATAAGCTTAAACGTCGAATACGTTCCACCTGCGTTCACTTAAAAGACAATCAATTTGTTCCCCATTGTCACATTTTACCTGGGACAGCAGTGGGGGAATCTGAAGTGGGCGATCCAAAGGGGTGCTCATCGCTCCTTGACATCGAGGGTGGGAGGATGGTATAGAAGCCAGTTATGTAGGTCACACAGAGGGTGATGCAGAAACAGGAGGAGGGAAAAGGGAAGGCAGAAGAGGCGAAATGCCAGAGGCAGAGAGAGAGGATTTCTGGTTCTAAACTTTGTCAGCTGGGAAAGAGGAGATGCCATGTTTGTTTGTTTGTTTTCCATCAAAGTGGAAATAGGGAGTCTGTGTCAGGCTAGAGAAGACAAGGGATTTCCCTGAAACAAAGGGAGTTTGGGCAGCTGCTTGGGAATAGTCTTTAAAGTCCATGTCTCAAGGTAGACTACCCACAGTTGGCTCCAATTATAGCTGATAACTCAGGAAATGAATGAGGGAGAGACTCCCACATCTATTAGGAAGAGGAACAGAGAGAAAGAGTCAGCATCCCCTTTGTCAGGGAGGGCCTTTGCTTCCACTAGCACCTGAGTTCCATCAGGAGGAGGCCTGTTAGGACATCCACTATGCCCGGAGGGAGTTTACTAGCCAAACACATTTGGGCAAGTGCATTCTGCAAGAGGCTTTTGGTCCAGGTCCTGACCTAGATCTGTGAAGGCCTGGACCTAGGGTACCTCTGTGCATTGATTCTGTTTCCTGCAGAAGACCTCTAACTGCTAGATCCTACTAAGGCCATACACAGTTACATGACATCAGCCCTTTCCTAAATTTTGCAATCCAATTTGTTTCCAGTGGGTTAGAAAGGCATCCCAAGGGAGAGTCCTTGGGTACTGAGGAGAAGCTCCTGTCCTACTCCTAGAGACAGAAAAGTAGAGAAAGTCCATTACCACGAAAATCCACCCCCCCCACCTCCACTCCCAGTTGGCATCACCCACGCAGGATGTATCAGAGGTTCCTGAGGTGTCAAACTGAGCTGAGGCATACCTTGAACCAAATTGCTATGATCACCAACCATTAAGGGCTTCTGTAGGAGGGATGGTGGTGTCCCCCCCACTTTCCCATTGTATCCTAGTCTACAAATAGGGGCCAGCAGAAGGACCTAGTTTGCCTTGCTGAGAAGGCTGCAGAAACCACCATTTTTAACCCATGGAAATAACTGGAAAGGTTTTACAAAGGGGAATTGCCCAATTTTGTTACTTTGTTAGTAGTTAGTAGAGGACATTGAAAACAGTGAAGACAGAAACCCATCATGATCTCAGTGACAGTCCAACACATACAGTCTTTACAGCCAACGTCCTAGGAAATGGTTCCCAGTTGAGTTTATATTCAATCAGGTACTGGTTTTGCGGGCTTGCAGGGGAGGGCCCACAGCCAAAAGCAGCTAGGCCAGGGATGTGGATGGGATACTTTAGACCAATGAGGAGGAAACCTCACACAGGAGTCTTAAGATTTGCATCTGTGCTAGTCACTTAGGTGGCTGTCCCATGCCCAACACAGATGACCATATATAAGGACAGGAATAAAGAGAGGGCACACGTTTCTGGATCTTTTTACCATTCTGGCCTGGGGATTCACTTGCAGCCAAAAGACAGGCTCTCACCTCCCCATAGAGTAGCCACGGGCTACAGGAGTACAGCCTGAGCAATGGAGACAGGAAAGTGTTCTAATAAGACCAGACTCCTTGAAAAGCCCCTGAAATAAGAGCAAAGGAAGCAAAGAGAAAGTGCTCACCAAGTTTGCACTGAAGCTCTGAGTCCAGATGAAAAGACCCACACCCCACATTGGAGGCCAAATGGTGAGGTTATTGAGTGGGGTGGGGAGGGTTCCAGAGCTGACAGCCAAGAAAGAATTCTTGAAGATGTCTTGGTGAGGAAAAAAAAAAAAAAAGATTTTATTAAAACATGGGGACAGGACCCATGGGCAGAAAAAAGCTGCATTGAAGTTGGGAAGAGTGACTGTTTATATACTAGGCAGTTGGGGGAAGTAAAGTCAAAAGGGAAGGAGGCCTCCAGAAGGAGTCTGACATGCTAAAGAGGACTCCTAATCTACCCTAGGACTTGCTATTGTCAAGCTTAGGTTGTTTTACCTCTAGTAAGGCATTTATATTAGGAATGGTAGGGGGTTCTGGGAAAATGTACCCTGTATGTGCCTCAATTATTTGTCACTGGGCTGCAGGGTATCAGGAAATTTAATCTTACCTGCCATTTCCTTCTTGCCTTTCTTCCTGCATCTCCATGGTGGGGAGGGTGTTAATAGGGGCTCCAGGAACCTGAGTCTATAGGCTTCTGGACACTAGACTATTGATAAGATTGTCTTTTGCTTCTAACTTACTAAGATGTTTGTAAACTGATGGAGACTCATGTCCTGCATGACTGGGATCTCTATCAGTTAACCATGTGTTTTCTTTCCTTTCCTTTGTTCTTGGGCAGCCAGAGGAATGTCACACATATCCCACCTGAGAGTGGGGGCTGAGGGGTTCTAGCTTGTACATTATGCTCCCTATTCACCCAGAGTCAACTTATCTCCAGGTCCACACCCAAAGCCCATGTGAGGGGAGCCGGTTCCCCTCCAGCAGGTGACAGAGCCAATGAGGTTTCTGGGAGTGTCATTTGAAGCCTGTCAGCCCTATGGTCAGCATCACGTCAGGCATTCCATCACCTCTGGCCCTCGAGGTGACATCTAGGAGATACTGCCCTGGGGGCTGGGTCCCTTCACTGCCTCCCATGGACAACCAAGCCCCCATGAGGAAACTGCCCCTCCCCCTCCAGGACAGTGCTAGGATCAGCCATGACAGGAGCTTACTTCTAAGGGGTCCAGTCCTAGCTCTGGGCTCCACAGTCAAGACTATGGCCAGAGATGGCAGAAGGTATCAGTGATCTCTCAAGGATGAGGCTGAGTCCTTGCACTCACTGTGACCCAAAGTACCCAGTGTCCAGAGCAGCAGGGTAGAGAGCCCTCCTTGGTTCCTGAGCCCCCACCCCATTTCACACCGTGCAGATGCATGTTCCCATTGTCCCCCACCAGGAAGGAACAGAGACTGTAGCCTCAGAGCTCTGCTATGGCAAGCTGTCCAATTTGTGGCTGCATGCCTAGCTTGGGGTTTCAGTTCATTGGGCCCACAAGAGAGGCCAAGTCCCTTAGGGCCAGCTGAGGTCTGGGTTCACCCTGCCAATGGGACGTGGAGGAGGGAAGGGGCTGATTCATGGTGGGAATGATGGGGCTCTGGAATGCTGGGGATTCAAAGCTCACAGCCATGAAAGAATTCTTGAGGAATCTTTGGTTCAGAAAAGGTGATTTTATTAAAGCATGGGGACAGGACTCTTGGGCAGAAAGAGCTACACTGGGGTTGTGAAGAGTGACTGGTTATATACCATGGGGTTGGGGGACATAAAGTCAAGAGGAAGTTTCTAAAGGGATTTTCATATGCTCAAGTAGACTCCCACATTACTGGAGGCCTGGATGTTGTCAAGCTAAGGTCGTTTTGCTTTCTAGCAAAGCATTAACATTCAGACAGTAAGGAATTCCTGGAGAAATGTTGTACTCTGTGTGTGCCTCAAGTGTTTGTCAAAATGGGCTGCAGGTCATAATGAAATTTAATTCCATCTCCCATTTTCTTCTTGCCATTGTTCCCCATATGACTATGGAGGGAGGGCGATATTTGGACTCCAGGAAATGGAGTGTAGTTTTCTGGAGATTAGGCTCTTGATAAGGTTCCCCTTTTCTCCTAATTTACTAGGACATAGGTAAACTGATGGAGGAGTGTGTTCTCTATCACTTAACCATTTGATTTCTTTCCTTTCCTTTGTTCTTGGGTGTCCAGGAGTGCCTGAGGAATGTCACACAGATCCCACCTGGGGGGAGGGGAGCATGCTAGCATGTGTTTTCCCCTCAGCTTGCCTTATGTTCCCTCATCAGGAACATTCCCCAGTAGGCCTTCGGTGGTAGGGGGAGGGGAAGGGTTTTTCACCCTGTGCCATGGCCTAGGGTGGGCCCCTGGGAGGGCCAGGATCTGGGCTCCATGAGCAGCACAGGGTACACTCTGTCCTTCCCTACCAGGAATGTCCCTTTGGGTTGCCTCCCTTTCCCTGTCCCTTTGGAGAAGCACAAAGCAGCTTGGGCTCTGTTGGTTTGAGGCATTCTCTGCTTTCATCAGGTGCAGGATGGGGGTCCCACCACACTTACCCCACCGTGCACTTGGGCCCCAGAGAGAGGCTCCTGGAGGTCAGAGATGACAGCTGGTCCAGATCAGAGACCCTTGTCCTCACACAGTGCTAACCAGGGAGAAGAGAGTGTGGAGGGAGTCAGTGTCCTTGCCAGAGATGTGGAGATATGGGGAATGCATCCTCCAGCCTCCTGGACCTTCCTGCCCCTCATCTTGCATAATCCTGACCTGAGGGAAAGGGCAGAGAGCTTGCCATGATCCTCAGCACGAGTTGCTGGCAATTGCCTCACCCTTCCAAGATTTGGCAAAGGATAAGTTGCTCCACCCTGGGTGAGCCATTGGACACAGAGACCATAAATAGCATCCCCCCAGAAGGCTCCTCACTCATCCCCTTTCAGGTAACGTCTGGAATGTTGCCTGCTTCTTTGGCCCTGAAGTCATGGCCCTAGGTCTCTTGTGGCTGGGCCTTGCCCTGCTGGGGGCCCTGCAGACCCAAGCTCAGGACTCCACCCCAAACCCTACCCCAGCCCCACCTCTACTCAGGGTCCCTCTGCAGTCTGACTTCCAGAATGAGAAGGTAAGTGACCTGGAGGGGCAGCTGCAGGCAGGCCCTGGAAAGAGTGTGAACAGAGGAGAGGAGAGGCAGTATGGGCTCAGGCTTTAGCTCAGTCTGCCCTTGGGTTCCCTCATGGTAGGAACACTTCATGCCCCCATCCATATGCAACCTTGCTGACAAGAGGGTCAGCTGAACTGAACTACACTAGGTCACACTCTCTTCCATAATCCCCACCAGTCCATGCAAGGTGGGAACATTTTCAGGCCTTCTACATGATGAGAAAACTGAGACTCATGGTTGCCAGCTGGCCACTTGCCAAGTGTCACCCTGTCCCTGACACACTCAGGGCTCCAGCCTGTCCTGATGGGCTCCAGCTTCTCCTGGCTTTATCAGAGCAGCCTGATGGCCAGTCTGGGTTCCTCCAGCCCAGGTGAGGGACATCTTGTTCATGGTAGGCTGCCTAGAGTTGCCTGCAGGGATGGAGCAGGAGGCCCGCTTGGGGCATCTTCTTGCTCTGCCTATCATCAGTTCCCATTGTAGTTCCAGGGGAAATGGTATGTCTTAGGATTGGCAGGGAATGAATTTAATAAAGAAAAACACAGCCAGTTGAAGATGTATACTGCCACCTACGTGCTGAACGAAGACAACAGCTACAATGTCACCTCTACCGTGGTCTGGTGAGAGCTACCACCTACTAGGGGAACATGTGGGGCCTAGAGGGCTGCCCTGGGAGTCCAAGAGGCATACTGAAGACATAGCCAAGGGGTGACCAAAGCTGGAAGATGATCATTCATCCTATGCTGGATCCGTGTATTTATTTCTTCTTTCATTCACTAGATCAACATTTCTTGGTCACTTCAGCACAGACACAGAACAGTAATGGGGATGGACAAAGGTGGTCATCAGTGACAAGACAAAGAGAACTCGGGGTATCCTAGAATGGGAGGAGGGTTGCTCGATCCAGCCTGGGATCCTATCTAGGGCTTTGTCAAGGGCTTCCAGGGAGGTGATCTGTGGATCAGGCCTTGAGAAAACAACCTGCGTCAGAAGGAGGTTTGGGACCTTCATGACAGGGCTGGTGGACTGACGCAGAGAGAGCCACTTCTTCAAGAAACAGCAAGACATCTCATGGCTGTCCTGAGCAGGAGCTGATGAGTGGTCTGGAGAGGGGCGGTGACCACAGTGTCGGGGGGCCTCGGGTACTGGTGAGGAGTGGGTGTGGCTGCAGCAGGAAGAGGAATGATGATGTGCAGCCCAGGAGGCTGATCAAGTCATAGGTGGGAGATGACCAGAGTACCAGAGTGGGGGCAGATTAGGACCTAGAGAAAGGAGCCAAGGATTATCCAGCTCCTCTCACTTTCTGGCCCTCTACTTGGGTGGGGCTCTTGCATCTGTCATGGAAAGAGCAGAAGAAAGAAACACAGGTGTGGGGAGATCAGGCCTTGGGTGCTATGGGACCAGATGGGACACAGGTGAGAGGTCAGGGTTGGCCCAACAAATAAGGGAGGCTTTGGCATCCAGCAGATTACAGCCTCAGTGGTAATTCCCCAAGGAGAGGTTACAGCAGGAGCCTACAAGATTAGAATAGGGGACAGGTGCACCTGGGTGGTTCAGTTGATTAAGTGTCCAACTTTGTCTCTGGTCATGATCTCACAGTTTGTCGGTTTGAGCCCCGCATAGGGTTCTGTGCTGACAGCTCAGAGCCTGGAGACTGCTTTGGATTCTGTGTCTCCCTCTCTTTCTGCCCCTCCTCCACTCTTGCTCTGTCTCTCTCTTTCTCAAAAATGAACATCTAGAAAAAGTTAAAAAAAAAAAAGAATAAGGGACAAATGCCACATGTGGGGGAAGACAGTATAGAGGGAAGGTGACCAAGGGGAAACAGCCCAGAAGAAGGAAGGACAACAGGTGCTGGAGGGAGAGTCTGAGCAGGTCAGGTGACTCAGGGCAGAGTTGGCAGGGACAGGCAGGGATAGGCTCAGTGGGAAAGAGCCAGGCCCATACCAGGGGTGGGGTGCGAGTCTCCTGCTGTGGCATGGTGGGCTGTCACCTTCTTACCCACCCATCTGTTTTTTGCACAGGGACCAGAACTGTGACCACTGGACCAAAATTTTCATCCCAAATTTGCATCTAGGCCAATTCAACCTGAGCAATATTGAGCGTGAGTCCTGAGTGGGGTGCATCTCCAAGGCCCCAGACCTCCCTGCCCCTCCATGCAGATACCAAACTGTGGAGGCCAGGGAGGAAGCAATTGCTCCCTCTGCCTGGCCAGGGCATGCTGATCCCTCACTATCCACCATGCAGGTTACACTGGAACGCAGAACTACACTACCCGAGTGGTGACCACAAACTACAACCAGTTTGCCATACTGTACTTCAAGAAAGTTTTCAACAACCAGGAGTACATCAAGGTTACACTCTATGGTGTGTCTTACCCCCTCTGAGACCTGGCTCTTGTTCATGCTGGGGGAAAAGAGGCCCATCACATCCAGTCCTCACATCCCCTTTACTCTGAGTCCCTGGGTGGTGGGCAGGGGTCTTTCCACAGAACCTCTCATGAGAAAGGGGTCTGAGGTTTCATTCACATGTTCAACAATATTTATGGAACTTTTGCCAGCCACTAACCAGCCATCTTGCCCACAGGGAGGAACAAGGACCTGCCTTCTGTGCTGAAGGAAGTCTTCATCAGTTTCGCCAAATCCCTGGGACTCACCGAAGACCACATCATCTTCCTTACCCCCATCGGTAGTCACCAGTTGGGAAGAGAGGAAGGGCACTTGGGGACTAGCCAGGTCTGATGTTGCCTCACTAGGGAAGGGGGTAGAGGAGGGACCCAGGTCCCTGCTACAGTTACTGGAGCCCCAGGAGCCACTTCAGGTTCAGGAAGACCCTGCCACACCCAGGGTTCTGGTTCCCAAATATTCCTCCTTCACAATAGTTCAGGCCTGCCCACATGAGAATTACACATCTGGGGCCAAGTTTCCTCAGTCTCCTTGCCTGGTCACCTCTCCCTTTGCCCAGGCTCGTTTCTCCTGGGCCACCTCCCTTTTGCCCTGGGGCTGGCTCACTACTGACTTGGGAGGTGCCCTTGTCTTCAGGCAGCCTGGCCTGCGCAAGTGCCTCCCCAAGGCTGAGGGTCTGTCAGGACTCAGCAGGCAAACAGGCAGAAGGCTTGGTGCCCAATCAGAACTGTGGCTGGGCCACACCAGCCTCCTTTGGACAATGGGTGTCACCCAGGTCTTCTTGTCCTCAAGCCTCTCCCTCAGCCCCCTGCACCATCATCCATCATTCTGCTATACCATCCGTGAGGGGATCCCCAGAGCTTCTGTAGCTGGGCCAACCTAGGGCCAAGGCAGCCCAGAGGCAGTGCAGGGGCCCTAGAGGTCAGGGATCCTACAAACACATCTCTGCCCATGCTGACCACTCTGTCCCCCACAGATGAGTGCATGGATAAATGAGCAAGTGTGCGGTAAGTATGGCTGCAGAGGGGGCTGATGGGAGCCATGGTGCAGCTGGAGGGGGGTCCCAGGTCTGCCTTTGTCCCACCTGCCCAGCACTGTTACCCTCTCTATTCCCCTGACTCCCTCTCAGGTGCCCTTTGGCTCTCTCTACCCCATCCCCTCCCACTGCTGTCTGCCCAGGGTACCGCCCAGATGTTCCCACCAGCCTGGAAACCACTGAGAGAACCAGGGGACCCTTCTCACTGCACAGCCCACCAGCTGCTCCCCAGCTGCCCAGCTGACAGAGCCCCTCCTTGGTTGCTAAATAAACATATGTCCCCCGGTCCCCATTGTGTGTTCCTTGACCTCTGGGCCATCTGAGAGGGAAAAGAGCAAAAGGCAGGCTCCTATTAGCATCACTTCCAGAAACTGTGATCCCTAGAAAGGGATGAAGGCCATAGAAGCAGAGTCCAGTCTGACTGAACGCTTCTAGCTCCCAACTCCAGGCCCAACCCCACACCAGCAGCAGCCCTCACTTGCCCCTGCTTCTTAGCACACTGAGGGGCCACATCTCACATCTCACACCCATATTCAGCCACCAGCTGAATGGTCCAATGGCAGAGGCCCAGCCAGAGCCAGGCAGCTGGAGAGGGTTGGGGGGCTGAGTTGCTGGCACCCCCACTTCACCCGTGATGAAGTGCTGGGGTGATGGGGGGGGGTTCTGGAGCCAAGGGCCAAGAAAGAATTCTTGAAGACATCTTTGGTGCAAAAATGTGATTTTATTAAAGCACAGGGACAGGATCCATGGGCAGAAAGAGCTATATTGGGACTGTGAGGAGTGACTGGTTATACACCACAGCCATGGAAGAGGTAGTCAAGGGAAGTTTTCTAAGAGATGTTAATATGCTAAAGAAGATTTACAGAATACTGGAGGCCTAGCTATTGTCAAGCTAAGATATTTTTCCCTCTAGCAAAACATTAACATTAAGACAGTAGGGATTTCCCTGTGAAATAGTCTTCTCTGCCAGCCTCAATTATTTGTCAATGGGCTGCAAGGTATCTGGAAATTTAATGTTACCTGCTATGTCCTTCTTGCCTTTCTTCCCCATATTACTATGAGGGGTGATGTGGGGGCTCCAGGAAACTGAATCTATAGGTTTCTGGAGATTAGGCTATTGATAAGATTGCCTTTTTCTTCTAATTTACTAAGATACTTGTAAACTGATGGAGACTCATGTCCTGCATGACTGGGATCTCTATCAGTTAACCATTTGTTTTCTTTCCTTTCCTTTGTTCTTGGGCAGCCAGGAGTGCCTGAGGCATGTCACACACATCTCACCTGGGGTGGGGGGAGGGTAATACTAGCTTGTACTTTGCCTTCAGCTTGACTTTTGCTCCCTCAACATAACACCCCTAAACCATTTTGACCTTTACATCTTTAAGGTTGTTGAAGATGGAAAGTTTCATCTTCTGTAACTTCTTATTCAGTAGAGGTGTAGAAATGTCCCTAACTATGAGTCAATATTGATCAGTTGGGGAATATATAGAAGAGTTACAGAAGGCAGAGGCAGCTGCATCCAAGGTGGACAATGAGTATGAACTTCCTTGAGTAGAAAGGATCATCTGTTGACTTGAAGTTATTGTAGTGATGGAGTCTTGTCACCAAACAAAGACATGGGAGAAACAGCAAAACATAATTAGAATAGAAAAAAAAATTGTCCAAAAAAAGTCCTGTGTAATTGATGAAAATTCTCAAGTCCAGGAGTTTTGCCAATCATTAAAGGAAAGAGGGGGATTGCTTAAAGCACCAATTTGAGTATTCAGGTCAGTTATAAATCCAGAAATATGTGTGTGATAATCTATAATGTGTATTGAAGTTTTGGGGTATTGGTAGGGTGGTCCAGAGCCAACAGCTAAGAAAGAATTCCTGAAGATGTCTTTGGTGCAAAAGGTGCACCAAAGTTGCAAAAAGGTGCAAAAAAGTGATTTTATTAAAGCACAGGGACAGGACCCAGGGGCAGGAAGAGCTGCACTGGGGTTGTGATGGGTAGCTGATTATATAGTATATATCCCTACCCATCAGGGATAGATTAAGTCTCTAAGGTATTTTGGAAGCAAGGTTTCCAGGACCTTGAGGGGCTCCCTGTTGCTAGGGAAACACCACTTATTACCATTGAATAAAACCTCAGTCATGAGACCCTTCAGCATATCAGGGTCATAAACTTGGAATATGATTGCCAGCATATAACTCATGGCAGTTTAGATCAAGGAAATAGACTTACAGGTCCTGGAAGCTGGGATAATGGTAACCTAAGGTTCTCTTTGCCCCTAGCAATGGGTCATTAAGGAGGCAGCTGAGCTCCTAGAGTTAGGTCACTCTGCTGTTTTCAAGGACTTGCCTATAGGCTGTAGGCAGAAAGAGGATTAATTTTTCATTTGTCTTAGTTTCCTACATCGCCATGGCAAGCACTTAAACACCTTTCCTTTGTACTTGGGTAGCCAGGAGTGTTTGAGGAATACCACACATATTCCACCTGGGGGAAGGGGATATGCCAGCCTGTTTTGCCCTCAGATTGCTCCACCCTCCCTCATCATATCCCCCCCTGAACAATTTTGACCTTTATATCTTAAGGCTGTTGAAGGAAGGTCTCATCTTCTATAGCTTCTTTCTGCTGAGTAGGGGCATAGAGTTGTCCCTACCTATGGGTCAATATTGGTCCCTTAGGGAACATATAGGGCAGTTAAGGTGAGGCAGCTGAATCCAAGGTGGACAACGTGTATGAACCACCTTGAGTAGAAAGGATCATGTGTTGGCTTGAAGTTATTGTAGTAATGGAGTCTTGGTACCAAGCAGAGAGACTTGGGAGAAAACAGCAAAACCTAAGTAGAATAACTAGAAAGATTAGCTCTCATTAAAAGTCCTAACAAAGCTAACAAAAATTCTCCAGTCCAAGACTTTAACCCATCGCTAAGGAAAGAGAGGGATTGTTTAATGTGCCAAGTTGAGTATTCATGTTAGTAAGAAATCCATAAATATTTTTGTTGTAGTGTGGAATGTATACACAGCATTTTGTTCTTATAAGAGTATAAGTTCCACCTTGTGCAGCACTTAAAACATCTAAAGCCATTCTGTTTTGTAGAAGTGTTTTATGAATTTGAGTTATTTTAGTATTTAGTAATATAATGGTATTTTGAGAGTCATTTAAGGCCTTAACCATGTAACACATGGTGTATAGCCATCATATAGACTCTGTTTTGTTTAGTAAGCCAGGCGGTAATTAAAAACAGTGCTTTTTTTAAAAAAAAATTTTTTTTAACCGTTTATTTATTTTTGAGACAGAGAGAGACAGAGCATGAACAGGGGAGGGGCAGAGAGAGAGGGAGACACAGAATCCGAAACAGGCTCCAGGCTCTGAGCTGTCAGCACAGAGCCCGACGCGGGGCTCGAACTCACGGACCGCGAGATCATGACCTGAGCCGAAGTCGGACGCCTAACTGACCAAGCCACCCAGGCGCCCCTAAAAACAGTACTTTTATAAAAACAAGAAAAATACTGGTTAATGGTTAGAGCAGATTATAAATCCAGTGTCTCTCAGTACTGCCAGTGAGATTTTTCAGATATTAGGCTTGAAACATCCTCGGATGCTTCTGGGAACAGGCAGCAGGAATCTGACTGGTTTTTCTGGTTTGTTAACTGAAAGTCTGTGGTGATCCTTTTGAATGGCCCATTGCAAGAAAGAACTGTTAGTAGAAATTGGGAAAGGAAGATGAAAAAGAAAGGTACAACCATCCTAAAAGAAGTTTGATGTCTTCCACAGGTTCACAGGAATAAGAAGGCAGATTCATTTACTCATTGAATTCCTGGAAAGGGGATATAGGTCTTATTTTAGATAGAGGAGCCCATGAAGTGTTCCCCTCCAACTTTATTGCAGTGGGAGTATATAATATACCCAGTAGGGGTCCTTCCATTTTGGAGTTAAATCCTCTGCTGTATTAGATTTTCAATCCTTTAATAAACCAGGTGTTTTGGGTTTACATGGAGTGGGTTTCTAGCAACTGTCAGATCAGATGGAGGGAGGATATGGTTGGCATATTTAGAGATTTAGGAATTAACCTGGCCTCCAGTGAATAATAAAGCACTATAGTCTTTATCTATTCATAGGTCTACAGTGAGAAAATCTTTGCATACAATTATTGGAGGAATCCATCCCATTTTCCAGTTATTTAAATAATCATATGCCCATGGGGACTTATTGTCTCCACTGAATAACAAGCACAGAAAATTTTCTATACATGAAATATTGTGACAATTTTTCTGAAGTTTAGCTCAAGGTGTCTAGGAAAACAGCAAACATTTAAAGACAATCAGAACTAGAAATTAACATCCAGAGAGCTGCGTTATGGAAACGTAGTTTTTCTCTCTAAAAACCCTCATTTCCACAGATAGCAAATCAAGACTAATTCGTTTGCAGAACAAGTCCAGTTTTAAGAAACTTTGCCCAATGATTTACATAAGCTCAGCAAGAATAGTGATTGATCCTAAGAATCTTTAAAGTTTGCTTTGCTGGAACCTGTTATAAGGAATCTCCAGATTGAACTGGAGACTGAACTGATTGGCCTCTCCAGGCCAGAAGCCAAGCCAAGTACTTTCATCACACAGGCCTGCAATACTTGTAGATTTGGGCAAATTCCTCCCCAGGAGGTCCCCAAGATATCCTGAAGTCCCTGCACCTGCCCAGAAGTGACATTCTTTACTCATCTGGTAAGTCTGCTGGGAAGGCATCAGGCCAACATTTCCAAGGGGCTTTATTGGCTCCATGTTTCATAAAGTCAATCTTAGTTCCTTAAAGCCACATGGTCATATCAGGTCTAATCATGTCTCTCAAATTGGACATTCCAGCCAAAGCCTTGTTAAACAAACAAACAAACAAACAAAAAACATTATTTCCAATGGTGTGCTATTACAGGGAGAACAGATTCTCACTGAACTTATGCAGGTAAGTATGATGGCTGTGGAAGTATACTCACTGAGACTTTTTGAATTTCAGAGGGTTCATTCAGGTAGAGAGAAAAGTTAGATGTTTCAATTTATTTACAGAGGGATATTTTATCACATTTCTGTACATTATACATATCTTAAGAGAAGGTTTCCTTAATCTGGAAGAGCAAACATTAGAGATCCAGCAATGTTTTCAACAAGGGTCACAAAAACTATAACCTTTCTCAGTTCATTTAGTCCCATATTACTAATTGTTGTTCAGTTCAAGTGTAGCTTTTTAGTTCTGGACATTCTTACCTATTTTAGTTTTAGGATTTTAAAGCTGTCAAATACCTGAATTTGTCCTCAAAGCCCTTTTAATAAATCTCCTGGAAGAGGAAACATGTTTTGTAAGAGAATAAGTACAATAACTATAAGTGACAAAAAACTCAAAAATGGACATGGTTAACAATCTGATGAGAGTTCGTTATGATACAATTGACAAGGAAATTCGGTTACCTGTGATACATGATACTTTAATAATCAGAATGTCAATTGACAACCTTATTATCAAAATATATTAAAACTTTGGGAAATGCATATATATTTGAACAGTTATAGCATTTAGCCAAGCAATATCATCTAAGTTGTACCTTATTTAACAGGGCTTTTCTCTTAACATACCAAATAAAAAGGTCTCCATGGTCAAAAAGACTTTCTTTTCAGTTTCAGTCCTGGGAAGTTTGTTAAACTGTAGAAAGTTATACAGCTATTTGCAATAGGATTAGAGAACATTTCACATCTTAAGGCTTTAAAATATTTATTTAACCAAGATGGCAATAAGAGATTCCAAAGGCAAAAATGTAGGGTGATATAGTTGTTAGCAAAACTTAGCTCCTTTAAACAGTGAGAAGTTTTAACTAATGATCAGAGACATGATAAAGATGAAACCTAAAGCTGTGGTTTTCCCGGCAGACAAAAGAGAAAACAAACCTTTCTATATTATTATTATTATTATTATTATTATTATTATTTTATCAAGAGCCAAACCATCCAAAAAACCTTTGTTTTTGAATAGAGAGAAAAGCAGAATTTTAACCTTATACGAGTGTCCTTTTAAAAACCCATTCATTGCAACATAGTCTGTCCTAACCATACATAAAGTTCCTTTCCAAAGATTTCCCTTCATGAACTTTCTACAACCTTCCTTTGCATTCAAATTTTGTCCCAGGCCATTTTTCTCCAAACCAGTCTCGTTTAGGACAAAATTACTCTTTAACCTGCAAGAAAAAAAAATATATTTCCATTCCTTCTTTTTTACACATTCCTACTTTTTTACATATAGAGTTGCTTTCCTTATTTCCATCAGTCTTAATTACATTTAGCAGAATTTTGACTCTTAGCAACCTTGGTCTCCAGCTGAGACTAAGTAGCAACCATTTGTAAACTGTTACACCGGAATCCTTTAGATGGCAAATTCATGAATCAATTAAGCATAAACCATGTTTTCCAATAGACCCAAATGTTCTTAGTTTCTCTGCAGTAAGAAGTCAAAAACAAAAACCTACATTCAGTAACCAACGCTTTAGCACTCCATTCTATTTGGGAAAGACCTGGGTATCCAATGAATTGAATCCCATTTATCCAAGTGTCAGATTACCAAAGACTCTGAAAACTCTCTCAACAATTATCCATGAAAACTCTGAGATACACAAAATTACCCTTTATTTTAAGTCATCTTTTTGCTAACAAATTGCAACAGAGACAACATGAGCTTCTTTGACCTTTAGGAAACATTGGTAGAAAAAAAGTTTCATATTTAATGCTGATAACTCTAAATACAAGTCTATCTTAATTAAACCAGCAAAGATAAATAAGCTTAAACACTGAATACGTTCCACCTGTGTCCACTTAAAGGACAATCAGTTTGTTCCCCATTTTCCCTTTTTCACCTGAGACAGCCGTGGGGGAATCTGAAGTGGGTGCTCCAAGGAGGTGCTCATTGCTTCTTGACATCGCAGGTGGGAGGATGGTATAGAAGCCAGTTATGTAGGTCACACAGGGGGTGATGTAGAAACAGGAGGACGGGGGAGGGGAAGGCAGAAAAGGTCAAGTGCCAGAAAGCAGAGAAAGAAGATTCCTGGTTCTAAACCTTGTCAGCTGGGTAAGAGGAGACCCCATGTTTGTTTGTTTGTTTGTTTGATTTCCACCAAAGTGGAAATAGGGAGTCTATGTACAGATCGACATTTCTCAGCAACAAAGGAAGTTTGGGCAACTGCTTGGAAATATTCTTTAAAGTACACATCCCGAAGTAGACTAACCATAGTTGGCTCCAATTTTAGCTGTTAACTCAGGAAATGAATGAGGGAGAGTTCCCCACATCTATTAGGAGGAGGAACAGAGAGAGTCAGCATCCCCTTTGTCAGGGATGGCCTGTGTCTCCTCTAGCACCTGAGTTCCATTAGGAGGAGGCCAAAAGGGCATCCGCTATGTCAGGAGGGAGTTTACTAGCCAAAACACATTAGGGCAAATACATTCTGCAAGAGGCTTTTCGGTCCTGGTCCTGACCTAGGTGAAGACCTGGGCCTAGGGTACCTCTGTCCATTGATCCTGTTTCCTGCAGAAGAGATCTAACTGCTAGATCCTACTAAGGCTATGCTCAGTTACAGGACATCAATCCTTTCCTAAATTTTGCAATCCAAATTGTTTCCAGTGGGTTAAAAAGGCATTCCAAGGGACAGTCTTTGGGGACTGAGGAGAAGCTCCCGTCCTTTTCCTAGGGAGAGAAAAGTAGAGAAGGTCAATTACCACAAAATATCCCACCCAACTCACAGGTGGGGTCCCCTGTGAAGGATATATCAGAGGTTCCTGAGGTGTCAAAGCAACCCGAGGTGTACCTGACACCAAATCACTCTGATCACTGACAAGATGCTAAGGCCCTCTGTGGGAGGGATGCTGGCATCCCTCTGCTTTCCCATTGCATCCTAGGCCACAAATAGGTGCCAGCATATGGGCCTAGTTTGCCTTGCTGGGAAGGCTGAAGAAACCACCGTTTTCAACCCCTGGAAAACACTGGAAAAGTTTTACAAGGGGGAATTGCCCAATTTTGTAATTTAAGTAGTAGTAGAGAACATTGACCAAAAACAGTTAAGACAGAATCACATCTTGATCTAAGTGACATTCCAACACTTACAGTCTTTAGAGCCAACTTCCTAGGAAATGGTCCTCAGTTGAGTTTTAATTCAATCAGGTACTGGTTTCACTAGCAACAGGGGAGGTCCCACAGCCAGAAATGGCTAGAACAGGGATTTGGAGGGGATCACATAAGACCAACGAGGAGGAAACCTCACATGAGAGTCTTAAGATTGGTAGTGGTTCTAGTCACATAAGTGGCTGTCTGGTGCCCAGGACAGACAAAAAGATATAAGGAAAGGAAGAAAGAGAGGGCACAAGTATCTGGGTATTTTTACCATTCTGACCTGGGTACTCACTTCCAGCCAAAAGGCCGGCTTTCTTCTCCTCGTAGAGTAGCCACAGGCTAGAGGATTACAGACTGAGCAATGGACAGGAAAGTGTTGCAATAAGATCATACTCCTTGAAATTCCTAAAATAAGAATAAAGGAAGAAAAGAGAAAGTACTTATCAAATTTGCACCAAAGCTCAAGGTCCAGATGAAAAGACTCACACCCCCACATTGGGCGCTAAAGATGAGGTTTTAGAGGGGGGAGGGCAGTGGGGGTCTTCCAGAGCCGATGGGCAGCAAATAATTCTCAAAGATGTTTTTGGTGCAAAAAAAGTGATTTTATTAAATCATGGGGACAGGACCCGTGGGCAGAAAGAGCTGCACTGAGGTTGTATACTATGAAGTTGGGGAAGTAAAGTCAAAAGGGAGGGAGGCCTCCAGAAGGACTTTGACATACTAATGAGGACTCCTAAGATACCTGAGGTCAAGCTAAGGGTGTTTTACCTCTAGTAAGGCATTAACGTTAGGAATAGTAGGGGTTCCTGGAGAAATGTTGTACTCTGTGTTTGCCTCAAGTACTTGTCACTGGGCTGCAGAGTATCAGGAAATTTAACTTTTACCTGCCATGTCCTTCTTCCTTTTCTTCCCCACATAACGATGGTGGATAGGGTGTTAATAGGGGCTCCAGGAAACTAAATCTGTAGGCTTCTGGAGATTAGACTATTGATGAGATTGCCCTTTTCTTCTATTTTTTTTTTAATTTTTAAAGTTTATTTATTTTTGAGAGAAAGAGACAGAGCTTGAGTGGGAGAGGGAGAGAGAGGGAGACACAGAATTGGAAGCAGGCTCCAGGTTCTGAGCTGTCAGCACAGAGCCCGATGTGGGGCTCGAACTCACGAGTGGTGAGATCATGACCTGAGCTGAAGTCAGACGCTTAACCAACTGAGCCACCCAGGCAACCCTCTTCTAATTTTTTAAGATATTTGTAAACTGATGGAGACTTGTGTCCTGCATGACTGTGATCTCTATCAGTTAACCATATGTTTTCTTTCCTTTCCTTTGTTTTTGGGCTGCCAGAGGAATGTCACACATATCCCACCTTGAGGAGAGGGGGTTCTAGCTTGTTCTTTGCCCTCACCTTGGTATATGGTCCCTCCTCACCCAGAATCTCTTTTCTCAGTGCCCACCACCCGAAGGCCAGGCTAGGGGAGCTGGTTCCCCAGAAGCAGGTGGAAGAGCCCATGAGGTCTCTGCAAGTCTCATCTGAGGCCAGTGAGCCCTCAGGTCAGCGTCATTTCAGGCTTTGGTCAGCTCCGGCCCTCTTGGTGACATCTAGGAGACATGGCTCGGTGGCTGGGACCCATCACTGCCTCCCATGGACACTCAAGCCCCCATGAGGAAACTGCTTCCCTCCTAGAGAAAGCTAGGATCAGCCATGGCAGGAACACTTTTGGAACCTAGGCTTAGGCCCCTGGGCTCCACAGTCCAAAACTATGGCCAGAGATGGCAGGTGATGTCAGCAGTCTCCCAACGACGAGTCTGAGTCCTTGCACTCACTGTGACCCAAAGTTCTCAGATACAGAGTGGCAAGGGTAGAGAGCCCCCATTTGGGGACCACCACCCCCACCCTTTTTCACACACTGCAGATGCATGGCCCCCATTGACCCCCTCCAGGATGGAGCTGGGACTATAGCCTCAGAGCTCTACTCTGTCAAGCTGTCTCATTTGCAATTGGCAGGCCCAGCTTGGAGTTTCTGTCCACTGAGCCCACAGGAGGGGCCAAGTCCCTTAGGGGTCAGCTGAGGTCTGGGTCCACCCTACCAATGGGGCATGGATGAGGGGAGGGGCTGACTCAAGGTGGAAATGATGGGGCTTTGGAATGATGGGGGTTCAAAGCTCACAACCAAGAATGAATTCTTGAGACATCTTTGGTGCACAAAAGGTGATTTTGTTAAAGCACAGGGACAGAACTTTTGGGCAGAAAGAGAGCTACACTGGGGTTGTGAAGAGTGACTGGTTATATTGTTGGAGAAGTGAATAAAGTACGCCAAAGATGGCTGATGGGGCTAAAACAGACTCTGGTCTCTAGCTTAGAGACGGCTCCTCCGGGTTCTTCTTCCTTTGTTTGCTGCACGCGCGAAAACCCCTACAGATATGGAAGCTGACAACTATAAATTACCCTCCTGACTCGCATTCAGGGCTCAGATCTTTGGAGAAACGGTCTCCTCTGAGCCCACCAGTGTTAAATAAATCTCCAATCCACCAAGATCTCCGAGTGCCGCTTGGTTTTTCCGCCAGTGTTCCAGCCTGGTTCCATAACATACTTGATTCCCTGCCCGGGAAACCCAACCGCACTGGCCCATTGTTGCCACTGGTTTGGGAGAACAGCGAGGCGGTGACGGAATGAGGGATTGCAAGGAAGAGTGAGCACACTGCTTGAATTTTGGCAGTCTCCTGCTCGGTTGCCTCAGGCTGGTCCCCGCTCCACTCTTCCCACCAGACTCAGAGACCTGGTAGGTGAGGACCTGGACCCAATGTTGGAACCAGTAAGGCCGGGGCCCCAAAGAAGTCATGCCCACCCAAAAGGGTGGAAGAGGGACCTCATCAATCCCTGGAGGCCTTAATAGGTCTCACAGGTAGAAAATTTTGTGGGAGGGAATGTAATGGACTCTGGTGTGTGTGTGTGTGTGTGTGTGTGTGTGTATGAGAGAGAGAGAGAGAGAGAGAGAGAGAGAGAGAGAGAGAATGTGTGGCTCAGCCAGACTTGCCAGTCGAGTTCGAGTTTGTGGCTCCATGGACGGGCACCCTTAAGGTCCCCAAAAGTCTACAGAGTCTGAATGGGCTCTCCTGTGTTGTGGTGAGAATATAAGGTCTAGGGCGGTATTGGATCAGATTCCTATCACAAGTCACAAAGCTGAGTCTGCTACGGCCAAACCTCTCCTAAAGTTTCCCTCAGGAACACGACCAGAGGGGTATCTGATTGGTCCTCTCATCTGAGGGGATACCCTCCCTTTGTCTTTGTGACACCAAATACGAGAAAGAAATTAATAAGGGATCAAACAGCGTAAGCCTACGATTTTAGAGATCATGCTCAAAAATTTTAAAAAGGGATTTTCAGTCAATTATGGGGTGAAAATGACACCCAGGAAGTTAAGGACCTTTTGTGAACTAGAATGGCCCATATTTAGTGTAGGATGACCCCCATAAGGGACATTAGATGCTCAAATAGTGCAGCGGGTTTAGCTAATAGTCACTGGGAACCTACGCCACCCTGATCAACTTCCATACATCAACTTCTGGCTTGAAATTGCCCAAAATCCCCCAATTTGGGTACAATTCATCATTAGCAAACAGAGCCAGGCAAAGGTTTTAGCCACTTTATCTGGAGGCTCACCCAGGGAGCCAAAGAAGCGACCCACCGCTCCTCTAATATTTAAAGGAGACATGGAGGAAGATATTGTCTTTCCACCTCCTTATAACTCTTCAAGCTCCCTCCCCCTTCCCCCTGAGCTTGAAACTCCTCCCCAGTCTGTCTCTCTACAGTGGCAGCAGTCACTGCTGCTCTGCCCTGCCTCCCATCTCCCTGCCCCTCTCAGACTCAGAGAACCCTCCCCCACAGGGGCCAGCAGCCAGACTGCGCCCCAGACCCAGACCTAACGCTCTCCAAATGCCTGTAAGGGAGACAAGAGAGCCCGAAAGAGAATGTGAATGGAACAGTCCAGCCCAGCCGTTCCATGATGTATTATTAACCTTTCTCTACAACTGACCTCCTCAATTGGAAACACAACACTCCATCATACTCTGAAAGCCACAAGTAATAGTCGACTTGATGGAGTCCCTCTTCCAGACCCACTGACCAACTTGAGAAGATTGTCAATGGTTACTCCGTACTCTGTTTAATACAGAAAAAAGAAGAAGAATGAGAGAAAACACGACAGTACCTAGAAGATCACACACCTCTGGGGATCAATGACCCTGATGTCTGGGCTCAAGCTGCCGCGGCTGAAGAATGCCCAACATGGGATTTCACCACAGAAGAAGGACAGGTCCACATCCAACGATACCAGGAAGCCCTCCTTTGGGGAGTCCGACCTGGAGCCAAAAAGCCCATGAACATGACTAAAATAGCGTCAGTCACACAGCATCCTGGGGAGTCTCCCAGAGACTACTAGAAAGATTATGTAAAATATATCATGTATACACCCTGTTTGACCCCGAGGCACCAGAAAGTCAACAGATGGTAAATACCTCTTTTGTGGCACAGGCTGCCCCAGATATCAGAAGAAAACTCCAGACGTTGGAGTGCTTTGCTGGGATGAATATCACTCAGCTGATAGAGGTCACCAATAATGTTTTCATGACAGAGAAGTCACAGCCGAAAGAGAAGTGGAGAGAAGACTAAAAAAGAAGGCCACCCTTCTTACAACAGCACTAAAAGAAACAGATGCTGCAAAGATGGGAAGACACCAACCACCAAAAGGGGGAAAGCCCAGGGGCACCTGGGTGGCTCAGTCAGTTAAGCGTCCAACTTCAGCTCAGGTCACGATCTTGCAGTCTGTGAGTTCGAGCCCCGCGTCAGGCTCTGGGCTGATGGCTCAGAGCCTGGAGCCTGCTTCCGATTCTGTGTCTCCCTCTCTCTCTGCCCCTCCCCCGTTCATGCTCTGTCTCTCTCTGTCTGAAAAATAAATAAAAACATTTTAAAAAATTTAAAAAAAAAGGGGGGGGAAAGCCCAGAGCCCCCTTAGCAAAGGACCAATGTGCATACTGCAAAGAGAAGGGACACTGGAAGAATGAATGTCTGAATTGGAAGGGACCCTCAAAACCCAGCTGATATTGGGAAGAACCTTGAGGCCAGAACCTCGTTGGTCTGGCCGGGGTAGAATCGGACTAAGGGGGACCGGGCTCTTTCTCGCTTGGCTCCCATGAGCCCACGGTCGAAATGAAGGTAGGGGGGCGAACAATAACTGTCATGGTTGACACTGGGGCTGAATACTCCATTGTTACTTCCCCGGTGGTGCCCTTAAGCCAAAAGACAGCAACCATACTTGAGGCTACTGGGACACGGGAGATCCAGCAGCCCTTCTGTCAAGCTCAACAATGTGAACTTGGGGGTCACAAGGTCTGGCATGAGTTCCTCTACTTACCTGACTGCCCAATTCCTCTCCTGGGCTGGGATCTGCTCTCCAAACTTGGGGCCCAGATAACTTTTGAACCCACTGGACACACTAGCCTCCAATTAAACCCAAGGGAGAAGGAAACCCGGGTCTTGGTGATTACCCTGCCAAGGGAAGAAGAATGGAGACTATTCTGCACCCAGGCCCTACCCTGTAGCCCCTCAGAATTCAGGCTTACATTCCCCTCCATATGGGCTGAAGATAACCCGCCTGGACTAGCTTAGAGTCAGGCCCCCATCATTGTTGACCTGACCCCCAGAGCCCAACCTCAGAGACAAAGGCACTACCCCCTTCCACTCGAGGCTAGAATGAGTATATAAGAGCACCTGACCAAGCTCAGAGAAGCAGGTATTCTAGTTGAGTGCCAGTCAGCTTGGAATACCCCGCTCTTGCCAGTCAAGAAGCCAGGAGGAGGATACCGACCAGTACAGGATTTGAGGGCCATTAACAAAGTGACTGTTTCCTTACACCCAGTGGTTCCAAACCCGTATACTCTCCTCAGCCAAATTCCAGACTCAGCCAGATGGTTTACATGCCTCAACCTAAAGGATGCTTTCTTCTGCCTTCACCTGGCTCCTCAAAGTCAACCATTGTTTGCCTTTGAATGAACTGAGCCCGTTACAGGGCGCCAGATGCAGCTGACCTGGACACGACTTCCCCAAGGTTTCAAGAACTTGCCCACTCTTTTTGGGGAAGCACTAACTGCAGACCTCACCAACTTTCCGAGAGAAACCACAGGGTGTGTCCTCCTCCAATATGTAGACTACCTCCTTGCCAGTGATACCCAAGAAGACTGAAAGGTACCAAGGCTCTCCTGCAGCTCCTATCCTACTTGGGGTACTGGGCGTTGGAAAAAGGCACAGATTTGTCAGCAGCAGGTCTGATACTTAGGCTTCCTCCTCACAAAAGGAAAAAGAGAACTAGGACCGGAAAGGAAGAAAGTTATCACCACACTGCCACAGCCCCAAACAAAACGAGGCTTGAGTGAATTTTTAGGGGCCGCAGGGTTCTGTTGCATTTGGATTCCCAGATTCTCAGCCAGAGCGAGGCCCCTCTAGGACCTGTTGGGAGGAACAGACCGGGAGCCCCTCGCATGGACTGAGGAGGCAAGGGCTGCTTTCACAGAAATAAAGTTGGCTCTGGGACAAGCCCCAGCCCTGGGTTTGCCTGACATAGAAAGGCCCTTTAACAGCTTCGTAAATGAAAAGGACAAAATAGCCCTTGGAGTGCTCACTTAGAGCATGGGGCCTTTGCAATGGCCAGTGGCCTACCTGTCAAAAAAACTTGATCCCGTGGCTGCAGGATGGCCACTGTGCCTCAGAGCTCTGGCAGCCACAGTCCTGCTCATCAAGGAGGCAGACAAACTCACACTGGGACAAACACTTAATGTTAAGGTCCCACACGCGGTCATGTCCCTCATGAGCACCCAAGGATATCGTTTCCTCTCCAATTCTCGGCTGACACAATACCAAGGCCTTCTCTATGAAAACCCAAGTGTCACTCTCAAAACAGTAAGAACACTAAACCTGGCCACCTTCCTTCCCACGGAGGAGGGAGAACCCGACCATGACTGTTCCGAAGTAGTGGATGAAGTCTACACCAGCCGCCTGGACCTCCAAGACCAGGCTATGACAGGCCCAGAAATCACTCTGTTCAGCCATGGGAACAGCATTTACAAGAGAGCAACCGAAGAGCAGGATATGTGGTAACCACAACCACCGAAGTTCTGGAAGCCAAGGACTTGCTGGAAGGATGGTCAGCACAACGAGCTGAACTGTATGCCTTAACCCGAGCCCTCATCCTTAGCAAAGGTAAATGATTTAACATCTACACTGATTCCCAGTATGCCTTCACTACTGTGCATGTACACGGGGCCATCTATAAAGAAAGAGGCCTCCTTACTGCTGCAAACTATCAAAAACAAGGAAGAAATACTAAAGCTTCTTGAGGTTGTATGGCTGCCAGACAAGGTAGCTATCCTACACTGTAAGGGACATCAGAAAGGAGACAACCCCATAACCAAGGAAATCGCCTGGCCGACAAAACAGCCAGAGCGGCCACCTGTGGTGACCCAGGCGAAGCTTCTACCTACACTATGACTCTTGCGCCCCACAGGGAAGCCTCCCCGCCCCGGTACACAAACAATGAAAGAAGTTGGGCCTCGACAGAAGGGGGCACACTAAGCAAAGAGGGATGGTGGGTCATGCCAAATGGACACATCTTTGTCCTGTCATCTATGGGAAAACACCTAGTCAAGGAATATCACCAACTCACACACCTAGGGAAAACTGCACTAGAGGCCCTCCTCAAAAAGAACTACTATATCAGCCAGCTGCTGGTATTATGCCAGGCGTCAGTGAATAATGTGTAACATGTGCCAAAAACAATGCTTGGTCTGCCCCATGGCCCCTGCCTGGCACGCAAAAGATGGGGGTCACCCCTTTCAAAGACTTAGAGGTGGACTTTACTGACATACAACCAGATAAAGGGTTCAGGTACCTCCTTGTAATAATCTGCACATATTCAGGATGGGTCGTCGCATTCCTGACCAGAATGGAATGAAGCCGCGAGGTGGCCAAAGCTCTTCTATGGGAGATTGCGCCTCGATTTGGTCTACCCTTAACCATACACAGTGATAACAGGCCTGCATTTGTGGCAGACATTATACAAACCCTAACAAAGTCCCTCAACATTACCTGGAAACTGCACACTGCTTACTGACCCCAGAGCTCAGGGAAAGTAGAGTGGATGAATCGCACCCTCAAGGAAACCCTGGCTAAGTTCCACCAAGAGACTAATCTCCCATGGCCAGATTTACTGCCGCTGGCCCTCCTGTGTGCCTGATGCACACCTGGGGCACTAAGATTCTCCTCTTTTGAGTTATTTTATGAGCGACCCCCTCCCCATGTTTAGGAAAACTCCCAGGATACCTACACCAGATTGGAGACAAAAGAATAAGAGAATAGCTCCAGACCTTGGGGGCAGTCCTAAATAAGTTACAGAGATACACCATAGAGAGGGCCCCAATTTCCTTAGGGACCCCCGTTCACCTCTTTCAACCAGGAGACTCTGTGTGCACAGATTGGAAGAGGGAAACTCTTAGACCACGGTGGACTGGGCTCATACTGTCATTCTAACAACTCCTACAGCCTTAAAGTTTCAGGTATTGCCCCATGGGTCCATCACTCCAGAATTAAGAAGGCCAACTCAGAAGAACCCACAACCTGGTGAAGTGATCCAGATCCAGTCAACCTACTTAAACTGACCCTCAAAAGGGAAATTGGCCCCTGAGACCTCCAGCCCTGCTCCAGCCACACCCGGAAGATGGCTGGCCTGCGCATGGCAGAAGCTTGAGGAATCAACATGTGAACCTAGCTGGGGGGTTTGGATGCAACTCTGCTAGCCCTTGCCCCTTACTAGTGTCATAGCCCTGATCTTACTTCTTACTGTTGGGCTGATAGAGACTGCACTAACAAGGTGGACATGGGACAAAAGATGCATGCCAGGGGCGCCTGGATGGTTCAGTTGGTTAAGTAGCTGACCTCAGCTCAGGTCATGATCTCACGGTTCATGAGTTTGAGCCCCACAACAGGCTCTGTGCTGACAGCTCAGAGCCTGGAGTCTACTTTGGATTCTGTGTCTCTGTCTCTCTCTGCCCCCCCGCCCCCCGCTCATGCTCTCTCTCAAAAATAAATAAACATTAAAAAATTAAAAAAAAAAAAGATCCATGCCGGGACTCACATACCTCCTCTGGATGGGAGGGGCATTAAGTATTGCCTGTATATTATGATAACCTCTCACCCTCACAACTGCCGCTTACCCACTTTGCCCCCAGGATTGTTATATAAAAATAAGGGGGTCAAGGGCGTTCAGCACCTTCACCTCCCTCCACAAAGATTGCTACAAGGGAAAAACACCCACTCTCTGTCAGTCACCCAGTGCCCCAAGGACTAAGTATTGGACCGTAGAGATAACCCAAAATGTCAGGGACCCATGTCACAACAAGGGCCTCCAGAGAGGGAAGCGAGCTTGCTACACTTACCTTCCTCAATGAGGGATCTCAGACGGAGGAGGGATGCCAGACAGGGCCCTTCAAAAAGTTATAAAGGATACCCAGGACAGGGTAATATAAGCCATAAAGGTGACCACTCCCCTGACAGCCTACCAAGGTTTGACCTTTCAGCCCTCAATCAGATGCTTACCAATTCCCCACTCCAGCGTTGGGCCAACACTACTCTACAACTCCTCCATAAAATAGATAATCACACCCAAACCTGCTGGATGTGCTTGCCGCTCAGCCGGAGGGCTTACTTAGCCACTCCTATCCCTTTGACCTCTAATTCAGCCTACCGATGCTTAGAGGCCAACTGGACTCAGATGTTATTTCCTCTTCCTTACCCCAGAGATATCCGTGTACACTGAAGATCAGCTCCTAACAGCCTTTAGCCCCAAGTTCCTGGCTAAACGGGCAATCCTGCTACCCGTTCTGGTAGGCGCAGGAATTGCGACAGGAATAGGAACCAGAATAAGGGGCACAGGTTCATCCGTAGGACTGTACCATAGACTATCTCAAGAGATAAATGAAGACATGGAACGGGTGGCAGATTCTCTGGTAAACTTACAAAGCCAAATAAACTTTCTGGCGGCAGTGACCCTCCAAAATAGGCAAGCCCTCGACCTCCTCACTTTAGAAAAAGGAGGGACTTGCATCTTTCTGGGGGAAGAATGTTGCTATTTCATAAACCAGTCAGGAATAGTTACAACTAAGGTTCAGGAACTCAAGGAAAGAATTCAACATAGACAACAGAAAAGTATCAATCAATGGAAAGGATGGGATCTCACGGATTGGGCATCCTGGCTTCCTGCCCTGGCGGGGCCCCTCCTCTCCATAATTTTACTTGTATCCATCGGCCCCTGTATACTGAATGCTGTGGTACATTTTATTGAAAACACTGTTGCTCACCAAACTACTGCACACATCTTAGCCTTCTAAGAGTACCAACCTGTAAAACTGAAAGGTGATGCCTACTAAAAGTTTTTTTTTAAAGGCATCAAGGGGGGAATGTTGGAGAAGTGAATAAAGTATGCCAAAGATGGCCAATGGAGCGAAAACAAACTCTGGTCTCTAGCTTACAGACCCCTCCTCCCGGTTCTTCTTCTTTCGTTTACTGTGTGCAAAACACCCCCCCCCACACACACACACACAAATATGGAGGCTGATAACTATAAATTGCCCTCCCCACTGGCATTCAGGGCTCAGATCTTTGGAGGAACAGTCTCCTCCGAGACCGCAGTTGTTAAATAAATCTTTGATCCACCAAGATCTCCGAGTGCCACTTGGTTTTTCCACCAGCGTTCCAGCCTGGTTCTGTAACAATATACCATGGGGTTGGGGGAGATAAAGTTAAGAGGAAGTTTCTAGAGGGATTTTCATATGTTCAAGAAGACTCGCACATTACTAGAGGCCTAACTGTTGTCAGGCTAAAGTTGTTTTCACCTCTAGCAAAGCATTAACATTAAGACAGTAAGGAGTTCCTGGAGAAATGGGATACTCTATATTTTCTTAAAGAATTGTCAATAGGTAATAATGAAATTTAATGCCATGTGCCATTTCCTTCTTGCCTTTGTTGCCCATATCACTGGTGGGGGAGGAGGGGTGACAATAGGGCTCCTGGAAACCAAATATAGGCTTCTGGAGATTAGGCTTTTGATAAGATTCCCTTTTTCTCCTAATTTACTAGGACATAGGTACACTGATGGAGACTCACATCCTGCCAGATTGTGATCTCCATCAGTTAACCATTTGTATTCTTTCCTTTCCTTTGTTCTTGGGCAGCCTGGGGTGCCTGAGGAATATCACACAGATCCCACCTGGAGCTCAGGGAGCATGCTGGCATGTGCTCTGCCCTCAGCCTGCCTTGTGCTCCCTCATCAGGAACACTCTCCAGTCCACCTTTGGAGATGGGGGAGGGGAAGGGTGTCTCACCCTGTGCCAGGGCCTGGTTGGGTCCCTATGGGGGACAGTGTCTGGGCTCCAAGAGCAGCACAGGGTACACTCTGTCTTTCCCTGCCGGGAACCTCCTCTTTCACCTCCCCTCCTTTCCTTGTCCCTTTGGAGAACCACAAAGCAGCATGGGCTCTGTTGATATGAGGCATTCTCCGCTTTCATCAGATACAAAAAAGGGGTACCACCCCAGTTACCCCACCCTGCACTTGGCCCCAACTGAGAGGCTTCTGGAGGTCAGAGATGACAGCCGGTCCAGATCAGAGACCCTTGTCCTCACACAGTACTAACCAGAGAGAAGAGAGTGTGGAGGGTTTCAGTGTCCTTGCCAGAGATGTGAAGATATGGGGAAGGCATCCTCCAGCCTCCTGGACCTTCCTGCCCCTCATCTTGCATAATCCTGACCTGGGGGAAGGGCAGAAAGCTTGCCATGATCTTCAGCATGAGTTGCTGACAATTGCCTCACCCTTCCTGGATTTGGTAAAGGATAAGTCATTCCACCCTGGGGTGAGCCATTGGCCACAGAGACCATAAATAGCATCCCCCCAGAAGCCTCCTCACTCACCTCCTCTTTCAGCTGATATCCGGAGTGGTGCCAGCTTCCTTGGCCCTGAAGTCATGGCCTTAGGTCTCCTGTGGCTGGGCCTTGTCTTGCTGGGGGCCTTGCAGACCCAGGCCCAGGACTCCACCCCAAACCTGATCCCAGCCCCGCCTCTGCGCAGGGTCCCTCTGCAGCCTGACTTCCAGGATGAGCAGGTAAGGGGCACGAGGGGCAGCTGCAGGCAGGCCCTGAGAAGAGTGTGAACAGAGGGGAGGAGAGGCAGGATGGGCTCAGGCTTTAGCTCAGTCTACCCTCGGGTCCCCTGATGGAAGGCACACCCCATGACCCCATCCCCACCCAACCTTGCTGACAAGAGGGTCAGCTGAGCACAACTATGTTGGTCCACACTCTCTTCCATAATCCCCGCAGTCCATGCAAGATGGGATCATCTTCAGGGCCTCTACATGATGAAGAAACTGAGGCTCAGGGATGCCATCTGGCCACTTGCCAAGTGTCACCCTGTCCCTGACACACTAAGAGCTCTCCCCTGGCCAGATAGCTCCAGCTCCAGCTAGCTTCTTCAGCCCAGCCTGTGTGGCCAGTCTGGGTCCCAGCAGCCCAGTTAGAGGGGCTTCTGGTTGAGGCCTAGGCTGCCTAGAGATGCCTACAGGGATGGAGCAGGAGGGCCCCCTGGGGCTGCTCCTGGCTCTGCCTATCATCAGCCCCCATTGTAGTTCCAGGGAAAATGGTATGTCTTAGGACTGGCAGGGAATGAATTTAATAAAGAAAAACACGGCCAGTTTAAGATTTACTCCACCACTTACGAGCTAAATGAAGACAACAGCTACAATGCCACCTCTACCCTGGCCTGGTGAGTACCACCACCTCCTACAGGAACATGGGGGGCCTATAGGGCTGCCGTGGGGGTCCAGGAGGCAGACTGATGACATAGCTGAGCGGCAACCAAAGCTGAAAGATGATCATTCATCCTACCGCTGGGTACTGGATCCCTGTATTTATATCTTCTCTCATTCACTAGATCAACATTTCGTGGTCACTTCAGCACAGACACACGACAGTTCTGCGGATGGACACAGACTGTCATCAGGAAACAAGAGAAAGAAAGAATAGGTGTCTTAGAATGGGAGGAGGGTCACTGGATCCAGCCTGGGATCCCACCTAGGGCTTTGTCAAGAGCTTCCAGGGAGGTGGTCTGTGGGATGGGCCTTGAGGAACCAACCTGCGTCAGAAGGAGGCCTGGGACCTTCATGGCAGGACTGCTGGACTGAGTCAGAGAGAGCCACTTCAAGAAACAGCAGGCCATTGCATGGCTGCCCTGAGCAGGAGCTGATGAGTGGTCTGGAGAGGAGGGTGACCACAGTGGCGGGGGTGTCAGGTACTGGTGAGGAGCGGGTGTGGCTGCAGCAGGAAGAGGAATGATGGTGTGCAGCCCAGGAGGCTGATCAGTCATAGGTGGAAGATGACCAGATCAGGGGCAGATTAGGACCTAGAGAGGGGAGTCAAGGATTATGCAGCACCCCTGGGTTTCTGGCTCTGGCACTTGGGGATGGGGCTAGAGCCTCTGTCATGGAAGGAGCAGAAGAAGGGCAGGTGTGGAGAGATTGGCTCTGAGGTGCCAGGGGAGATGGGATGCAGGTGAGAGGTTAGGTTTGGTCCAACAGCTAAGGGAGTCTTGGCATCCAGCAGACTGGAGTCTCAATGGTGATTCCCCCAGGAGAGTTTAAAGCAGGAGCCCACAAGATAAGAATAGGGGACAGGGGAGCCTGGGTGGCTCAGTTGTTTAAGAGTATGACATTGTCTCAGGTCATGATCATGGCTTGTGGGTCTGAGCTCCACGTTGGACTCTGTGCTGACAGCTCAGAGCCTGGAACCTGCTTTGGATTCTGTTTCCCCCTCTCTCTGCCCTTCCCTGCTCATGCACGTGCACTCTCTCTCAAAAACTAATGAAAATCTAAAAAAAAAAAAAAAAAAAAAAAAAAAAAGAATAGGGGACAAATGCCTTGGTTGGCGGGGACAGTATGGTGGGAAGACTACCAAGGGGAAACAGCTCCAAAGAAAGAAGGACAGGAGGTGTGGAGGGAGAGTCTGAGCAGGTCAGGTGGGTAAGAGCACAGTAGTCAAGGACAGGCAGGGATGGGTCAGTGGGGAACAGCCAGGCACATCTCTGGGGTGGGGTGCAAGCCTACTGCTGTGGGAGGGTGGGCTATCACCCTCTCACCCACCCATCTTTTGCTTCCACAGGAACCAGACCTGTGACCACTGGCTCAGAACTTTCATCCCAACTTTGTGGCGAGGCCAATTCACCCTGGGCAACATTGAGCGTGAGTCCTGAATGGGGTGGGTCCTCAGGGGCATGAACCTCCCTGTTACCCCACACAGAAGCAATCCTGTGGAGACGGGAGAAGAATCAATAGCTCCCTCTGCCCAGTTAGGGCAGACTGAGATCTCACCATCCACCATACAGGATACACTGGAATCCAGAGGTACATTTTACGAGTGGCAGCCACAGACTACGTCCAGTTTGCCATGGTGTTCTTCAAGAAAATTTACAAACACCAGGAGTACTTCAAGATCACCCTTTATGGTGAGTCTTGCCCCTCCTGGAACCAGGATCTTGGTCATGTTGGAGGAGAAGAGGTCCGTGACACCCAGCCCCCAATGTGCCCTTCACCCCAGATCTGGGAGGCAGGAGAGGGGTCTTTCCACAGAACCCCTCAGGAGGAAGGGGTCTGAGGCATGGTTCATGGGTTCCACAATATTTATGGAGCTTTCACCAGCCATTCACCAGCCATCCTGGCCACAGGGAGGACCAAGATGCTGACCCCTGAGCTGAAGGAAAACTTCATCACCTTCGCCAAATCCTTGGGCCTCACAGATCACCACATAATCTTCGCTATCCCCATTGGTAATCACCAGGTGGAGAGAGGAGAGGGCCGTATGGGAACTGTCCAGGCCTGATGTTGCCTCACTATGGAAGGGGGGAGAGGAGGGATGCAGACCCCTGCCATGGTCACTGGAGTCTCAGGATCCACTTTGGTTTCAGGAAGACCCTGCCACAATCAGGGTTCTGGGCCCCTAGTGTTCCTCCCTCACCCTAGCTTGGGCCTGCCCACATGAGAATTGCAGGCATGGGGCGAAGCTTCCTCAGTCTCCTTGCCTGGCCACCTCCCCCTTTGCCCTGGGGCTGCCTCACTACCTACTTGGGAGGAGCCCTTGTCTTCAGGCAGCCTGGCCTGGGCAGGTGCTTCCCAAAGCCTGAGGGTCTGTCAGGACTCAGCAGGTAAACAGGCAGAAGGCTTGGTGCCCAAGCAGGAACTTGGCTGGGCCTCACCTTCCTCCTTTGAAGAACGGGTGTCACCCAGGTCTGCTTGTCCTCAGGCCTCTCCCCCAGTCCCTGCTCCATCATCCAGCCTTCTGCTGTACCATCCACGAAGGGAACCCCCAGAGCTTCTGTGGCTAGACTAGGCTGAGGCCCAGGGTAGCCCAGGGGCAGTGCAGGGGTCCTGGAGGTCAGGGATCCCACACACACCCCCGCCCATGCTGACCACTCTGTCCCACACAGATGAGTGCATGGATGAGTGAGCAAGTGTGTGGTAAGTATGGTTGGAGTGGGGGCTGATGGGAGCCAGGGTGCAGCTGGGAGGGGGTCCCAGGTCTGCCTTTGTCCAACCTTCCCAGCACTGCTGTCCTCTTTATTGCCCTGACTCCCTCTCTGGTGCCCTCTGGCTCTCTCCACCACATCCTCTTCACGTTGACCTCTGCCCAGGGCAGTGCCCAGCTGTCACCACCAACCTGGACACCACTGAGAGAGCCAGGAGACCCTTCTCAATGCACAGCCCACCAGCTGCTCCCCAGGCTGACCTGCTCATGAACCCCCTCCCTTCTTGCTAAATAAACACATGTCCCCTGGTCCTCACTCTGTGCTCCTTGACCTCTGGGCTCTCTGAGAGGGAAAAAAATCAAAGGGCAGGCTCCTATTAGCATCACTCCCAGGAAACGTGGTCCCCAGCAAGGGATGGAGGCCACAGAAGCAGTGTCCAGCTCTGACTGAATACTTCTAGCTCCCAACTCCAGGACCAGCCCCAGACCAGCAGCTGCCCTCACTTGCCCCTGCCTCCTAGCATACTGAGGGGGCACATCTCACACTCGCGTCCAGCCATCTGCAGCAAGCCCAATGGCAAAGGCCCAGCCAGGGCCAGGCAGCTGGAGAGGGTTGGGGGGTCAATGTGCTGTCACCCCCACTTCACCAGTGATGAAGTTTTAGGGCTATGGTGCAGGGTCTGGAGCAAAGGACAGAGAAAGAATTCTTAAAGATGTTTTGGTGCAAAAAAAGTGATTTTATTAAAGTATGGGGCAGGACCCATGGGCAGAAAGAGCTGCTCTGGGGTTGTGAAGAGTGTCTGGTTATATACTCTGGCTTTGGAGGAGGTAAAGTCAAGGGAAGTTTTTGGAGATTTTCATATGATAAAGAAGATTTACAGAATACTGGAGGCTTAGCTGTTGTCAAGCTGAGGTTTTTTCCCTCTAGCAAACATCAATATTAAGACAGTAGGGAGTTCCTGGTGAAATGTTCTTCTCTGCCAGCCTCAAGTATTTGTCAATAAGCTGCAGGGTATCAGGAAATTTAATGTTACCTGACATTTCCTTCTTGCCTTTCTTCCCCCAAAATACTATGAGGGGTGATGTTGGGACTCCAGGAAACTGAGTCCATAGGTTTCTGGTTGTTAGACTATTGATAAGATTGCCTGTTTCTTTTAATTTACTAAGATATTTGTAAACTGATGGGGAGTCATTTCCTACATGACTGTGATCTCTATCAGTTAACCATTTGTTTTCTTTCCTTTCCTTTGTTCTTGGGCAGCCAGGAGTGCCTGAGAAATGTCACACACATCCCACCTGGGGTGGGGAGGGGTAATGCTAGCTTGTACTTTGCCCTCAGCTTGTCTTATGCTCCCTCATCATATCCCCCATAAACAATTCTGACCCTTACATCTTTAAGGTAGTTGGAGGTGGAAGGTTTCATCTTCTGTAGCTTCTTCTTGCTCAGTAAGGGAATAGAGATGTCCCTACCTATGAGTCAATATTGATCAGTTGGGGAACATATAGAAGAGTTACAGAAGGCAGAGACAGCTGGGTCTAAGATGGACAATGAATATGAACCTCCTTGAGTAGAAAAGATCATTTGTTGGCTTGAAGTTATTGTAGTGATGGAGTCTTGTCACCAGGCAGAGAGACAGGGGAGAAAACAGCCAAATGTAATTAGAATAACAAGAACAGCCCAAATAAATGCCCTTTGGTAATTGATGGAAATCCTCAAGTCCAGGAGTTTAACCAATCATGAAAGGAACGGAGAAATTCTTTAAAGCACCAATTTGAGTATTCTGGTAATTTAGAAATCCAGAAATATTTGTGCGATAGTCTAGAATGTATACTGATGAAGTTTTGGGGTGTTGGTGGGGTGGCACTGAGCCGACGGCCAAGAAAGATTTATGGAAGACGTCGTTGGTGGGAAAAAAATTGATTTTGTTAAAGCACAGGGACAGGACCAATGGGCAGGAAGACCTGCATTGGGGTTGTGATGTTTAACTGATTATATACCCTTAGGTTGGAAGGGGGTCAGGAATAGAGTAAGTCTCTAAGGTATTTTGGAAGCAAGGTTTCCAGGAATTTGAGGGGGGCTCACTGTTGGTAGCAAATGCCACTTATCACCATTGAATAAAATTTCAATCATGAGACTCTTCAGATGCATATCAGGGGCCATAAGCTTGGAATATGATTGCCAGCATATATCTTGGGGCAGTTGAGAGAAGGAAGTAGACTTACAGGACCCTCAAGGTTGGGATAAGGTTGAGCTAAGGTTCTCTTTGCCCCTAGCAAAGTGTCATCATCGAAGCAGCTGAGATCCTAGAGGGAGGTCACTCTGCTGGTTTCAAGGACTTGTAAATGCAGTAAAGGCATTTAATTTTTCATTTGTCTTACTCCCCCATCACCATGGCAAGCACTTAAACACCTTTTCTCTGTTCTTGAGCCCTCAGAAGTCTTTGAATATCACACATATTCTACTTGGGGTGGTGGTAGAGGAGGATGTGCCAGCCTGTTTTGCCCTCAGCTTGCCCCACACTTCCTCATCATATCCCCCCTGAGCAATTTTGACCTTAAATATTTAAGGTTGTTGAAGGTAGAAGGTCTCATTTTTTGTAGCTTCTTCCTGCTGAGTGGGGGCATAGAGTCATCCCTACCTATGGGTCAGTATTGGCCTGTCAGAGAACAAAAATGGTAATTAAGGTGAGACAGCTGAACCCAAGGTGGATAATGTGTATTAACCTCCGTGAGTAGAAAGGATCATCTCTTGGCTTGAAGTTATTGTAGTGATGGAGTCTTGGTACCAGGCAGAGAGACATGGGAGAAAACAGCAAAACATAAGTAGAATAACTAGAAAGCTTAGCTCAAGTGAAAAGTCCTATGGTAGCTAACAAAAATCCTCCAGCCCAAGAGTTTAACCAATCACTAAAGGAAAAAGAGGGGTTATTTAATGTGACAGTTTGAGTATTCATGTTAGTTAGAAATCCAGAAATATTTTTGAAGTACTCCAGAATTTATACACACCGTTTTGTTCTTATGAGAATATAAGTTCCACCTTGTGCAGCACTCAAAACATCTAACACCATTCTGTGTGTTTTGTAGAAGTGTTTTATCCATTTGGGTTATTTTAGTGTTTAGTAATATAATGTTATTTTGAGAGTCATTTAAGGCCTTAACTGTGTAACACGTGGTGTATTAGTTTTGTTTAGTAAGCCAGCAGGTAATTAATAAGAGATACTTTTATAGAAACAAGAAAAATGCAGGTTAATGCTTAGAGCAGATTACAAACCCAGTGTCTCCCAGTGCTGCCAGCACGAATTTTACATGTTAGGTTTGAATGCTTGTGGGAGCAGGCAGTAGAAATCAGATTGATCTTTCTGGTTTGTAACTCAAATGTCTGTGGTGATCCTTGTGAAAGGCCCATTGTAAGAAGGAACTGTTAGTAGAAATTGAGAAAGGAAGATGAAAAAGAAAGGTACAACCATCCTAAGAGAAGTTTGAGATTTTCCACAGGTTCACAGGAATAAAAAGGCACATTAGTTTGCTCATTGATTTCCCCTGTAGAGGGTACAGGTTTTATTTTAGATATAAGAGCACATGAAGTGTGCCCCTCTAAATTTTTTTGCAGTAGAAGTACATGATATGACCCAGTAGGGGCTCTTTCATTTTGGAGTTAAATCCCCTGTTGTATTGGACTTTAAATCTTTAAATAAACCAGGTGTTTTGTGTTTATATGGGTTGGGTTTCTAGTAACTGTCAGATCAGGTTTAAGAAGGATATGTTTTGCATATTCATTTAGAGATTTAGGAATTGCACATACATTTGAACAGTTCCAGCATTTACCCAAACAATATCACCTAAAGTTTATGACGATTCAACAGGGTCTTCACTTAACATACCGAATAAAAAGTCCTCCTTGATCAAAAAGACTTTCTTTACAATTGAAATCCTGGGTCATTTGTTAAACCTTAGAAAGTGATAGAGCACATTTGAAATGGGATTCCGATCATTACAAATCTTAATGCTTTAAAGTATTTATTTAACCAAGATGGCAATAAGAGATTCCAAAAGCAAATATGTAGGCTTATATTGCTGTTAGCAAAATCTAGGTCCTTTAACAGCGAGAAGTTTTAACTAAGTGGTCAAAGACCTGATAAAGACATAACCTACAGCTGTCGTTTTCCCAGAAGTCAAAAGAGAAAACAATCCTTTGTACATTATTTTATCAAGAGCCTAACAATCCAAAAAAAATTGTCTTTTAACAGAGAGAAAAGCAGAATTTCAACCTTATACAAGTGTACTTTTAAAAACCCATTCTTTGCAACTTAGTCTATCCAACCACATGTAAAATTCCTTTCCAAAGATTTCCCTTCATGAACCTTCTACAACTTTCTGTTTCATTCAGATTTTTCCCCAAGCCATTTTTCTCCAAACCAGTCTCATTTAGGACAAAACTATTTTCTTTTACCTGCAATAAAAAATTTATTTCCTTTTTTCTCTCTTTTTTACACATTCCTACTTTTTTACATATACAGTTGCTATTCTTATTTCCATCAGTCCTCATTATGTTTAGCAGAATTTTGACTCTTAGAAACGTTAGTCTCCAGCAGAGACTAAGTATACCCAACTGTAAACTGTTACACCAGAATCTTTAGAAGGCAAATTTATGAATCAATTAATCACAAACCATGTTTTGCAATAGACCCAAATGTTCTTAGTTTCTCTGCAATAAGAAGTCAAAAGCACAAATCTACATTCAGTAATCAATGCTTTAGCACTCCATTCTATTTGGAAAAGACCTAGATATCCAATGAATTCAATCCCATTTATCCAAGTGTCAGATTACCAAACTTTGAAAGCTATCTTAACAATCATCCATGAAAACTTTGAGATACACAAAATTACCCTTTATTTTAAGTCATCTTGTTGCTAACAAATTGCAACAGAGACAACATGAGTTCATTTGACCTTTAGGAAACATTGGTAGAAAAAAAAGTTTTATATTTAATTCTGATAACTCATAACACATGTCTGTCTTAGTTAAACCAACAAACTTAAATAAGCTTAACCACAAACAACATTCCACCTGCGTTTGCTTAAAGGACAATTTGTTCCCCATTGTCACATTTTACCTGGGACACCAGTGGGGCAATCTGAAGTGGGCGATCCAAGGGGGTGCTCATTGCTCCTTGACATCAAGGGTGGGAGGGTGGTATAGAAGCCAGTTATGTACATCCCATGGAAGGTGATGCAGAAACAGGAAGAAGGGGAGAGGGGGGAAGAAGAGGTAAAGTGCCAGAACAGCAGAGAAAGACAATTCCTGGTTCTAAACCTTGTCAGCTCTAAAAGAGGAGACCCCATGTTTGTTTGTTTGTTTTCCACCAAAGTGGAAATAAAGGAATCTATGTCAGGCTAGAGAAGACAGGGGGTTTCCCCGAAACAAAGGGACTTTAGGCAGCTGCCTAAAGGGAATATTTGCCTAAAGGGAATATTTTTTAAGTCCCTGCCCAAGGTAGACTAACCACAGTTGGCTCCACATATAGTCATTAACTCAGGAAATGAGTGAGGGAGAGCCTCCCACATCTATTAGGTGGAGGAACAGAGAGAAAGAGTCAGCATGCCCTTTGTCAGGGATTGTCTGTGTTTCTTCTAGCACCTGAGTTCCATCAGGAGGCCTGTTAGGACATCCACTATGCCAGGAGGGAGTTTACTAGCCACACGCATTTGGGAAAATACATTCTATAAGAGGCCTTTTGGTTCGGGTCCTTAAAGCTGTGAAGGCCTAGACCTCAGGTACCTCCGTCCATTGACCCTGTTTTCTGCAGAAGAAATCTAACTGCTAGATTCTACTAAGGTCATGCAATGTTATGGGACATCAGTCCTTTCCTAAATTTTGCAACCCAAATTGTTTCCAGTGGGTTGAAAAGGCATCCCAAGGGAGAGTTTGGGGACTGATGAGAAGCTCCCATCCTCTTTCTAGAGAGAGAAAAGCAGAGACGGTCCATTAAAACGAAAATCACCCCCACCTCCCAGATGGCATCCCACGTGCAGGATATATCAGAAGTTCCTGAGGTGTCAAAGTGACCCAAGGCATACCTTGAACAAAATTGCTATGATCACCAACCAGCCCCTAAGGGCCTCTGTAGGAGGGATACTGGCATCCCCCCACTTTCCCATTGCATCCTAGGCTACAAATAGGTGTCAGCAGATGGACCTTGCTGAGAAGGCTGAAGAAACCACAATTTTTAACTCATGGAAAACACTGGAAAAGTATTACAAAGGGGAATTGCCCAATTTTGTACTTTAAGTAGTAGTTAATAAGGAACATTGA